>NW_028254211.1:0-1200000 GCF_964263255.1 Lissotriton vulgaris | reverse complement strand
TTACCTATTCTTAAATACCGAATCAGTAAAATTTGGTATTGAAGAATAGGTAAATTGAGATTACCTACATCTGGCCCATAGACTTCTTGTGGTGTTTGGAGACGCTTTCTAGTTCCAGAAATTAGCAGTACAATTGGACACCCAATTCCCAGCTCTGTCATATATCAGGCAGATAGGGACTCTTAGAGGCCTTTTGGAAAGGGGCGACCACTCGGTCCCCCCGAACGTATGGTTGGGTGCCCCGATCCTCCCGGGAAACCATTTTGGGCGGGGGGCGTGTCTCGGCTGGTATGCCTGAAGCGGCGTAGCCAGGGCGCGCCTTTTCCCGCCCAAGAGGGGTTGTCCTAGACACCTACACCGATGGCCACGCCCAGTAGGCGTACCGGCGGAGGGTACACGCCCTCCCGAAGAGGAATAAAGAGAGCGGGAATCCGAAGAAGCGTCCTCTTGTTCCTGTGCTTGGAAGCTGCACCCACTCATTGCACGTGAGCCCTCGACGGAACAAGGAGCAATTTTGAGAACTTGTAATTCTTGTGTTTCTCTTTCAGTGACTTCGAGGCGAAGGATCCAGGACCGCGTTGATCGACTCGGAGCGGATAATCGAAACGATGTCTGGCAAGAAGGCAGGAAAGGGTTCCGAGACAGACAAAGTGCTTCGCATGTTGGTGAACAGAATGGCGAGAATGGAACGAAGCATCGGACAAGTCCCAGCGCTTGGTCGGGATATGGCGGGCATCAAGAAACAACTGGCTGCAATGAACAAGCCGGGGAACCCGAAAAAGGTAATAGGCCCGGCATTGCCGGGAATCGTCCCCGAGGGTAGAGGAAAGCGGGTCAAAAGGAGGGCGGGGCAGGGGAGGTTCTGGTCCCTGAGGTACCTCCAGTTCTCCCTGCCAGACCAGCCGATGGCCCGGTACCAACCCCAGACGCGGGTCAACCGATTCCGGTTGTGATTACGCCCGCCAACGACGAGGATATGCCTCCCGAATTGGCCACCCAGTTGGCCGCATGGCTCAACAAAAAGGCAGGGGGTGCTATGGCGCCCGGAGACACGGCCGAAGAGGCCAAATTACTAATCCAGCAGTTGCGGCAGTCACGAGATGCCGCGAAGGCGAATCTCCCTCTTGTCTCCCCACAGGTGACTCCGGAAGGACCGGCAGCTGGTCTTGAGAAAACTGCGGGAAAAACGACCGAACAGGGTAAGCTCGCTTTGCCAGTGGCGGGGGAGGGCTCATTGCCCTCAAGACGGGAGAGGGTGGTTCAACATATCCCGTTGGCCACAAAAGAATTGATATGGACAGACAAGTATGTTAATATGTTTTCGTTGTTGACTGACCATCGCGAGATGGAGTATGCTAAGACACAGAAAGATTTGTGGCACCCGAGTGTCTGGCGAGCCAAAATGGCGGGATTCAGGGTGGAGGAGACGATAACAAATTGGGCCAAGGCCTTTGCAATGTTTACTGCGATTATTGGCGAACGTAAGCCCGAGGTATTGCCCGAACTGTCTTGTTATCAGGCACGTATAATGGATTTTTATGAAACATATGAGGGGAATGAATGGATGGGTTACGACATGAAATTCCGTAAAGCGAAAGAGTATGATTCCTCTCTGACATGGGATTGCCTCGACTCGATTTCTTGGCAGAAGCAGCTCCTGCCTGGCGCGGCAAGGACGTCCTCGCCAGGTGGGAAGGGTCGGGGTTTTCCCGCCAGCAGCCCGCGGTGCCCTTTCGGGCAGGCGCCGGTGGCGATCACCAGCCGAGAACCGGCGGGAATGGTGGAAAGTGGAGGGTCTGTTGGGGCTTCAATAGAGGCAACTGTACTAGACCGCAAGGGGCATGTAAGTTCAAACATGCGTGTGCGGGTTGTGGGAATTCCTCTCACCCGGAGAGTTCATGCAGGTCAAAAAATAGCGGGTCGGGAGGTAGAGGAGGGTCCAAACAAGACTGAGGGAGATCGTTGTGTACAATTGCCTACCCCCGTTGATATCATGGCTATGACTCCCTGGTTAAACAGATACCCTGATTATGTCTCCGCTGGGGTGTTGAGGAAGGGATTCTTATATGGCTTCCACATCCCGGCGGGGGATTTTCGTGGGGAACCTTTTTGTAAAAACCAGCTTTCGGCACAGCATAATCCAGGTGTGGTGGAGAGAAAAATCGCTAAAGAGGTGAACCTAGGCCGAGTCGCTGGCCCTTTTCAGCACCCGCCAGTAGCGAATTTCATCTGTTCCCCATTAGGGGTGGTCCCCAAAAAAGAACCGGGGTAATTTAGGCTGATCCATAATCTGTCGGCTCCAAGGGGTTTCTCAGTGAACGATGCGATTGACCCAGGAGTCTGTTCGGTGCGGTACGCATCCTTCGATGATGCCGTCACCATGTTGAATCGCCTGGGCCCCGGGGCGCTGATGGCGAAATCAGATATCGAGTCGGCGTTCCGGTTGCTCCCGGTACACCCACAGGATCAGCGTCTGCTAGGTTTTGCGTTCCAAGGACGTTACTACATGGATAAATGCATGCCGATGGGTTGCTCCATCTCTTGTGCTTATTTTGAAAAATTCAGCTGTTTTTTAGAGTGGGCATTCACCGAGGCCACAGGGCATAGGCATGTTATGCATTACCTAGATGACTTTCTGTTCTTGGGAGCTGCCGGCGACACGAAATGTGCGCAGGCGCTACAGGATTTTTGCAGCCTCATGGAGGAGTTTGGGGTACCATTGGCACCAGGTAAAACGGTGGGACCATCTACTTCACTGGAGTTTCTGGGAATTGAGCTCGATTCTGTGGAGGGGTGTTTCCGCCTGCCAGTGGGTAAGGTATCGAAATTTAGGGCTTCCTTGGAGCTTTGACTTGGTAGGATGAAAGTGACCCTGCACCAGTTACAGCAAGTTGTGGGTCAGCTTAACTTTGCCTTGAGGGTGATGCCAATGGCTCGCCCCTTTTCACGCTCTATTGCACAAGCTATGGTTGGTCTCAAAGAAGGGCATCACCGCACGAGACTGTCTGCAGAGGTTCGCCAGGACATGCGCATTTGGTTGGCATTCTTGGCGGACTTCGGACGAGCTGGGTTTGTGGACTGACTCGGCGGGGAGCGTGGGATTTGGCGCCATCTTCGGTAATCGATGGTCGGCGCAAACATGGCCGACGTGGTGGCACGCCAGCGGTCTCACAGGTAACATAGGGTTCCTTGAGCTATTCCCAATTTTTGTCGCTCTGAGGGCATGGCCGGACGAGTTCCGAGACCGCTCAGTTGTATTTTGGTCTGATAATATGACTGTTGTAGAATGCATTAACAATCAGGCAGCACGCTGCAAATGGATTTTGAGATTGCTGAAGGAAATTGTGCTACTTTGCATGAGACTAAATGTACAGTTCAGGGCGAAACATGTGCCGGGTGTACTGAATCATGCGGCTGATGCACTCTCTCGTTCACATATGCAGGCGTTCAGGGGTTATCTACCTACAGCGGACTTAGTGGCGGCACCGTTCCCCAAAGCACTCTGGCTAATCGGTGCCCGGATTACAAGACCTTGTGGCAGCAAGCTTAGCCCCCAGGACGAGGAAGGCATACGAAGGAGCGTTTCGTTCCTATTGTACATTTTTGGGTCCAACAGGGAGTCAGAGCTGGGGGCAGGAGGAGTCCTTCCTGGGGTTCCTGGTAGCACTGCACAGAGAAGGCCGATCAGCGGCAACGGCCAATAGACACAGGGCGGCCATCTCATTCATGGCGCAGGTGCATGGCATCAAAGACCCAACAGGTTCCTTTTTGGCTAAAAAAGCCCTTCGCGGCTGGCAGCGCCTCGAGGGTCGCAGGCATGACGAGAGACGCCCGATTGGCTTGGAAAGGTTGTCCCTACTCATGGCAAAACTAGTGACAACATGCTCCTCCCAATTCGAAGCAGTTCTGTTCCGGGCAGCTTTCGCATTAGCGTTCCATGGGGCTATGCGGGTAAGCGAACTGGTTGCAAGGAATAAGAAAGATGTGGAGGGAGGCTTGTGCAGGGATCACATCCTAATTAGGGGTGATTCGATGGTGGTCACGATAGTTAGGTCCAAAACTGACCAGGGAGCGATGGGAAGCAACGTTGTTGTCCAGCGCATGCGAGGGTCTCCCACGTGCCCGATAAGGTGCATAGAGGAATACTTGGCACTGAGGGCGGATACATGGGGGGGGAGTTTGCTGAGGCACATCGATGCCACCCCACTGACGAGGTTTCAGTTCCAGAGGGTGCTAGCACTGACAATCGCGGCGGCGGGCATGGACCCGTGCGATTTCGGGACCCACTCCTTTAGGATAGGGGCTGCTACTGAGGCTACAGCCAGGGGTCAGAGTGCGGAAAAGGTGAAACAGTTAGGACAATGGTCCTCGAATTGTTTTAAAAGGTATGTGCGATGGCACATGATGTGAAGTCAAGTTACATGCACTCACGCTTCTTGTCTTCTGTTTGATTTACAGTTTTGCGAGCATGTCATGCGGGGCGGAATTTGCAGTCGACCCAGTACCATGGGACCAGCGGTCACGGATCACCTGCTGAGGAGAGAGTGGTTTGGGTCGTGGGCCACTCATACGTGAGGCGGGCCGGGGACGTATTCAAAGCAGGTGACGCGACTCACGCAGCTGGGGAATACGGGTACAGAGTGGCCTTCCACGGAAGGGGCGGGCTCTGTATTGACCAGTTCGAATCTTTTGTTGAGGGTCTCTTAGGGTGGCAGAGGTCACCGCCATCTGTAATCATAGTACACCTGGGGGGCAATGACTTGGTGACACTGGGTAGGCGAGTATTACTCGAGCAAGTTTTGTCTGCCGTTAGCTGGTTGGCAAAAAGAATCCCGGGGTGCACGATTGCCTGGTCCCACATGATTCCCAGAAGGGTTTGGCGGGGGGGCCTTTCAGTGTCAGCACTGAACCATTCGGTGAAGAAGGTTAACAACAAAATTGGTAGATTGTTTCGCTTTGCGCAGTTGCATAGCATTCCGCATGAGTGTATTCGGGGTGATCACATGTATCTGAATGATGGGGTTCACCTGTCCCGGGAGGGGAATGTCTTACTCATAGGAGACTTCATAGCATGACTAAGGGGTTTGAGGAAGCATGACCTTTAGGAGGAGTTTGTGGGGGGGCCGGATAGCCGGTCAACTATCAGGCCTGTGGCGGTAAGGTCATGATCGGTGAGCAGTAATTTCAAGGTCCCTAGAGGGGGGCGCCACCCACTATGGATGGGAGCGCCCGGGGGAGGCGGCCATTGGCCCCTCCCACTGGGAGGCGGCACCCACTAAGGATGGGTCGCCTAAGGGGAGACGGCCATAGGCCCCTTCCAGGGTAGGAGGCGGCTATATGCCCCTCCTACGAATTTCCCGGGGCCCGGATATCCGCGACGGCGGATGTGATAGAGAGTGTGGGGTGGGGGGGGAGTCCACGCTGTCCTTCCTACAGATACCTCACACGGGTGCTCGGACGACCTTTAAGATGGCGTCGAGCGGAAATGGGGGCCCCCAACAAGACAAGGGAAATTAGAGTTGGCACGGAGGGTACAGTCCTCTGCGCGGCCGCCACTCACACCGTGAGGGAGAGAGTTTTGGTAGTAGGGATCTGACACCGGTTGCGACCTTGCCGTTGGCCCTTAATGCTAGGATGTACAATTTTAATTTAGAATGTATGCATTTGCAGGATGTTAGACTCGGCTAGGAAACCTTTGTATTAGAGATTTGTTAAGGTTAGCCAATGAACATGTCTTCATCGAAATCTAATAAATGAAAATTGTACATGATATGAAACTTTTATTTAATGTTTTAATTTTGTTTCATATTTTAATAAATACGGCCGGGAGGGTGACTCCCTCCCGCCTTCCAAAAGTTCAGAACTGCATCCGTCTTCCCATCCTTGGGGATTGTGTTGGGAGGGGGTGACAGGCATCCCGGCCATATGGAAAGGGGCGACCACTCGGTCCCCCGAACGTATAGTTGGGTGCCCCGATCCTCCCGGGAAACCATTTTGGGCGGGGGGCGTGTCTCGGCTGGTATGCCCGAAGCGGCGTAGCCGGGGCGCGCCTTTTCCCGCCCAAAAGGGGTTGTCCTAGACACCTACACCGATGCCCACTCCCAGTAGGCGTACCGGCGGAGGGTACACGCCCTCCCGAAGAGGAATAAAGAGAGCGGGAGTCCGAAGAAGCGTCCTCTTGTTCCTGTGCTTGGAAGCTGCACCCACTCGTTGCACGTGAGCCCTCGACGGAACAAGGAGCAATTTTGACCCACCCACTAGCCCCTTATGGCAATGTTAGTTTTGCAATAAAGTTTTGCTCTGATAACATCTTCTTTCCCTCCGTATAAAAGAAAATGAATGTCTAGTTTAAGAATGTGACTTCTGTCTGTAGGTACTGTTTTTCTTTTAGGAGTAAACAATTGATACAAGTAGACAGGATGATATTTTCTCCCTTAGTAGGTAAACAAATGTCGTATTTATTTTTTGGTCGGGCGGTAAGGTCATGATCGGTGAGCAGTAATTTCAAGGTCCCTAGAGGGGGGCGCCACCCACTATGGATGGGAGCGCCCGGGGGGAGGTGGCCATTGGCCCCTCCCACAGGGAGGCGGCACCAACTAAGGATGGGTCGCTTAAGGGGAGACGGCCATAGGCCCCTTCCACGGGAGGAGGCGGCTATATGCCCCTCCTACGAATTTCCTGGGGCCCGGATATCCGCGACGGCGGATGTGATAGAGAGTGTGGGGTGGGGGGGGAGTCCACGCTGTCCTTCCTACAGATACCTCACACGGGTGCTCGGACAACCTTTAAGATGGCGTCGAGCGGAAATGGGGGCCCCCAACAAGACAAGGGAAATTAGAGTTGGCACGGAGGGTACAGTCCTCTGCGCGGCCGCCACTCACACCGTGAGGGCGAGAGTTTTGGTAGTAGGGATCTGACACCGGTTGCGACCTTGCCGTTGGCCCTTAAAGCTAGGATGTACAATTTTAATTTAGAATGTATGCATTTGCAGGATGTTACACTCGGCTAGGAAACCTTTGTATTAGAGATTTGTTAAGGTTAGCCAATGAACATGTCTTTATCGAAATCTAATAAATGAAAATTGTACATGATATGAAACTTTTATTTAATGTTTTAATTTTGTTTCATATTTTAATAAATACGGCCGGGAGGGTGACTCCCTCCCGCCTTCCAAAAGTTCAGAACTGCGTCCGTCTTCCCATCCTTGGGGATTGTGTTGGGAGGGGGTGACAGGCATCCCGGCCATATTAAATCTGCACCACCCCGCCCTCCGAGAGTGATCACGCAAGGGTTTTGTTTAAAGGTGTAAAACACTGATCAAATCATACTAAAGACCTTGCAGTTCTCTTTTGTAATATTGTCAGCAAACTGGCTCAGTTCCTGTTTTAGAAATGTGTTTTGTGGAGCAATTATTCCGGAGTCCTTTTTACTACAGAAAACCTCAATGCCAAAAGTCCTAATCTTTTGTGTCCCTCCCTCTTTAGCCAAACTCCTCCAATGGCCAGCTCTGTTCTACCTCCCATGGATGCAAGAATGCCTCTACCCCTTCAGGTCCCAGTTGCACCTTTCCCATTCTTTAAGGGGGTTCATGTGTCTGAGAATGCCTGCTGTACACAAGGAGACCAAGAAACCAATTATGAATCAGACGGAGTGGCACCTCTTGTTGGGATACCGCCCAGCTTTATCACCAGTGCTGTATGTTCCTGCAGTTACTGTTGTTGGAACACTGGATCCGTTTTTTTAGGTATGTTTCTACATCCGGTATGACCACTTTGGACTTCAGGGCAGTTGCTGAGGCCACTGACACAGACCTGGCCACACAAGAACCTTCCAAAGACACTTCCAACCCCAACATGTTTCCCCTCCTTGTGACCTGCATTGCCCCATCTCCCATTTGTCTCTCGCTCAGAGGATGAGCCGAAAATCAGAGATAACTATGAGGAAAAGGACCTAGTAAAATAAACCCATGCAAAGAAGGAATTATTGGCTGGAGTCGCTAATTCCAACCTCAGTAACTCCATCCTTACATCGCTGTGCAACTCGTAATCAGACCCCCAGTGTTGTAGTTTCCTTTGATAGGGAAATGTGACCTGGTTGGAGAGTGGGTGTCAAGTTTCTCTCCATTCCTACAGACCAGTTCTCCAGCATACCTCTGAAGTCAGACTTTTGGCGCTGTAGCCCCAGAAAAAGGAGGGGTGAAATAAGACATTTAGATGAGCCACAAGGCATTCAGCCAGAGAAAATTTGCATTTTGGTAACACTTCTGCTAAACTTCAGGCAATCAACAGGACAACATAGAAAACGTAGAAAAGATTAGGTTAAATCATAAAAATCTAATATTTCGAGCCTTTGGTTTTTCACACTTACTTACCTACCTACCTTCTGCCATTATCAAATCTGTTCAAAACATTGAAAAACGTGTGTGAAGAGGTGTGGGGGTTTAGAGTATAGGGAAAAGATCGGTTTTCTATTGTGCTTTTGTGAACATATATTAATCAAAAATGTGTAACATTAATTGTCAATGTAGAAAATGTTTATTCTGTTTTGATAGTCTTCTTTTCTTTACCACTTTCAGAAAATTCCTCTTAACAAAGCCATTAAATATGAGCGTGGAGAATGCGGGGGTGTGCCAACTGCATGCAGTCAGCGAAGAACCCAACAGCACTGGATTTGGTGTAACATCAGGTACAGCCCATCTCCTTTACCTGTCCTGTATCCTCAAACCAGTGGATCCCTTCGACCGGGTGGTGCTTACTGGAATGATATAAGCTCTCGGGCAGAGATTTCGTTAAATAAATATGTAGATATTTCTGTTTGTGTCAGGAACTAGAGTGATGCAGAGCCAGTCCATTAAAGTACTGAATCATTTTGTCCTGCACATTCCTTTATTTAGTAACCTTCCCAGACCAGTTTTAAAGGAATCACAGGATTATGTGTGTTTTCAGCAGGGGGTTGTTACACAGAGAAATAAAATGTAAATCTCAGGGTTTAACTCAAAAGCGCAAACAAGCACTGGTAACCTTAATGTTTGGACTCTTTCTTGGATTTTTAAAGAATTGTTTTCTACACTGGCCTGCACTGGGCGACTAATTCCAACAGGGAGAAGGTCAGGAGGGCCTACCAGGAGTATTAGGACAGTTACCTTGTCATCAAAGCACTCTGAAGTCCAGTTTCAACTGTTATGCTTAGACCACCATAGACTTCAGTGGAGGTTCCTGATGAAAGAGATACAGGATGCTGAGGGTGTTTTGTCGTCAACGGGGGGCTTCCTGGGGTTGTTCTTAAGTCCACAGTTTAGGCAGGGTGACTTTGGCCACAGAAGTCAATGTCTCTTGGAGCTCATTTTGTCCCAGCAGAAGTCCAGTTTTGACAGGACTACTGGTCTCTGGTCACAGCAGATCCAGCATTTCTTCTTGGTGGAGGCTAGGGTCCATCTTGGGGGACCAATCTGTACTCTGTTAACTCTCCTGGGTCCTGCAAAACTCGGGTGCAACTTTTGAGCATTGAGGAGTAGTCTTCTTGGCTGCACGTTGACGGTCAGTGGCAAGTCGATAATTGTGGCTATTGACTGGCCAGGACAGGCTACTTCAGCTATAATGGCCCTGGTGCTGGAACAAGGAGTCAGCTGCCTTATGATGACTTCTGGCTTTGTGTGGCATCTACCTTATCAAAAGTGCACTATTCTGCCCACTCCCAAGACGTCTGAACCCCTGTCATGGTGTTGGGAGCATGGTAGCCGCCCTTAGAGATGTGGCTACTTGAGAACAACACTCCCACAGAAAAAATATTTTGCCAACTGGTTTCCCCTCTCTGTTTCTGCCGCCAGACAGTCTACCTGAACAAAGGGTCAGCCCTTTCTGAGTGTGATTGCCATTTGCCCCTCAAAAGCGGCTTCCCCTTTGAAGCTTCCTTTTGGGCTTACACCCTATGTGCTCTCCCACCAGCAGGCCTATTGTTCCTGTGGTTGGGAGCTGTTCAGCTCCTCCCCAGGATGGCAAAAGTCTTTCCGGTGGCCAGCATCTGTAAATGGCCACTGAAGAAACTGGGCAGCAGAGTGGCAACTTACTTTCATAAAGTTGCCTTTCCTTAATAGTGACATTAAAGTTGACTTGGGCAATAAGTCAGGTTTAATGCCACGATTAAGGTGAAATATTGAAGTACCCTTTTTGGCGGTCCTATTCAAGAATGAGCACAGCTGAGGGATCTGCATGTTACCCTGTACTTGCCAGTGAAGCCTCTAGTTTTTCCACAGCAAAAACGGCAATTTGGGGCTTTTACTGTTAATACATGTGAAACTGCATGTCCCATGTAATAATATACAGCTTCCTACATTAATAATCGATGGGCTTCTGTAGGGGAGACATATCATTAAGTGAAGTGTGGCTTTGCAATGGGTTTAAATGGCAAAGCCGATCTAGCAGTTTAAAACTCCTCTTCCAGTCGGCAGTCACACTCGGTGGCACAATCAGTGCAGCAGACTGGGTGGACTCTTTAACTTACAGGCCCTGGATACCCTTGGTACCATATACTAGCGACTTATAGTGAGTTAATTTATGCCAATTCAACATACACGTTGTAAAGGATTAGAACACTGGCGCCGAGGTCTGGTCTGCAGGCCTCAGTGCACTCTTGGAGTCGAAAAACCAGCAGCATCAGCCAAACCTTTGGAGGCGATCATACAAAAAGAGGCATTTTCTTACAATTAGCAACCTTCTTCATTGGTCAGCCTCCATTGTGCTCAACCCTGGAAGAAACAGCCTCTCTGTCTGGCTGCCAACAGACAAGTCGCAAGACAAGATAGGTGCATGTGGACTGGTGCCTCACCTTTGGGCCTGTGCATACAGGGGGTGTTTTTTATGCTGACTGCACTCCTGTCTCAGCTCTATGGAAAACATGGACTCCGAGTCAGGTGGTGCAAGACAGTGATCGCAATGATGCAGCTGGACAGTACAGTCATGGAGGGAGCATATAATTCCGCTCTGCACTGCACTTCGACGCGTGGACTGTCATCAGCCCTACCTTGGGTAAGTGGTCTCCAGCTGGACTGCATCAGAAAACCAGACAGACTAGTTATCCGACTAAGCCTTCTACCTACAAATTGTGGTGTAGCTGGTCTGTCAGCACCATTCGGGTATACGGTGCTGATTGGTGCTTTTGTTTACTGCTGTGCCTGAGGTGCGTAGGAGTGGTATTCGGAGCCAGGTAGCACTAGGCTGCAGCTCTACAAGATTGATGCAGTCACAAATGGAGCACTAAATTTCCACTGCAAAGTAAATGGTATATGCTGCATATAGAAAACGACCTGTGCAGTTAAACGCTGTCTGTGAACTCTAAAAGGTTAAAATGATTGCTGAACCTAACCAAAATCAGTCTGGGCTGGCTAACAACAAAGAAAGTAAGTAAACAAACAGATTATTTGAAAACTCTTGATAGTTACAAAAGTTTAACAAGGGGGCCCCTTGGAAAATGTGTGCCCTTGGCCAGAGCCCTCTTTACTCATGCCTTAAAACGTCTCTGGCCGTTGGTAAATATCTGCCATCCCTAAGACATATGCATGGTTTTGTGTGTTTATATACATTTTGTAATTTTTAAGCAGAGAAGCTACTAGAGCTCTTGCAATAGCGGCAGAAACATGTTGACCTGTTAAGAACTGGGTTCATTATTCACCTTGAGTTCCCCCACACTTTTTTAATGTCCCAACCCAGGCGTGTCCTAATTAAAGTTTTATGCTCTGAGGTTAGGATTTTTAATCCACACTCATTTATTCGGGCGAGTGTAGGTTGGTTGATGATGAATCATGACATCTGGGTGGGTGTGTGAGGCCATACCATCAAATTTAAAAAAACAAAAATTCAGAGGACAGGCAGACACACCACAATTGTGAGATTCTCCATTTTTTGACATCCTCACCAATACCGTTACGGGTGTGTGTGTGTTTGTTGTTTTTTCTGCATTGCGCCTGCTTTTTTGTGTATATGGTTACTGTTATAGGGAGACTGGGCTTGTATAGTCTCTCCTTCCTCCCCTCTGTGTCATAGGTAAAAACATTTACTGCCCGCCATGTGCATCTTGCCATCAGCACTTGAGTAGAATTGGACTCTATTTTTAAAGCAGATTTGTCTAGTGGTGGTGTAATCCCACAAGCCTACAACTCTTTTATAATCTCTTATTGGGATTGTTTCCTCTTATGCCTCTACATGCTGACTTTACAAGGGCTTTAAAGCTCTTACACAACTGTGCAAAAGAGACAGAGCAACGTTAAACCAGAGAGCCATCGTTAAATTATAAATAACTTGCAATGCACAGAGTGTAGGTGTAAAAGTAAATAACTTTCTGGCATTTAGAAATGTCTTTTGGCACCAGTGTGGTTCTTAAATACTGTCACTTAAGACCAAACTTTTTATTTCTTTGTAAAAGACAAGCAAATAGGCCTATAGGGGTGGTTGTCTTTCATTCTGTTTTGAAGTGCTCGTCTCTTTAGGAGTTTACGAGGCCTTACGGCCAGTGCATCAAACACAAAAGAGGCCAAAGTTCCAAGGAGGCGGTATGGGGTGCGACGAGATTCGGGCAACCATGTACTTGGGGGGATACCCTTTTAAGGAAAGTTCCCCTCACACACCAGATGTGTCATGCATTATCACAGGGGTGCCTCCTCGCATAAAGAAACCTAGTTCTACGCGGGCTACAACCCCCTCGCTGTGTGGGAGGAGCACAGGGATGATTTTGATGTAAGTATGGAGGGTTAACTAAAACTGTATGCGAGCGTGGTGTGGTGTGATGTGCAGTGCTAAGGTGAACGTCGTTCAAACTGGCTACAGGGTTAGCTATGTAGCAACTTTAATCGACTACCCTGTGGCAGGATTAAAAACAAATCGCTGAAAATACAGCTGCCGTCATTAGAGGCTTCTGTGGCCAGAAATGAGGCAGCATTCACAGCTTTTCATTATCACGTCCACTGTATGTGTTATGGAAAGCAGCAACTTGAGCTACTCATGATGCTTTTTGTAAATAGAATACATTTAATAATAATTTCAGTATTCCAGACTTACGCAATGTAGTGAAGCTGTGTTGCAGGATCTGTTTGGCTAGCCCATATTTCCTGGGATACTTGGATGTCATCCTATCAATGGAAGGGGGTAGATAAAGAATGAGGTAGCACACACTACCTTTCTGTAGTTACATATATGCTACTAGTCCTTGAACTTACTTCACACATGAAAGACCTCATATTGTGTGGATCGCTGGATCATCCTACCTCTGACATCTTCTGGCTTATGTAAGTTGTCTGCTCTTTGCAGAACAAAAGAGTCTGCTGGACTGGCAGTGCACCCACGTTTTGCTCCTAACCACAATGGAGGATTTCTACTCTCTCTTATTAGTTGTTGGGAGACTGATGGTTGGTGGCGTGTGATTCTTAATGCTTCGGCCAGGCCTTTTAACCTTATTATGCTGAATGAGCCTTCCAACCTCCTTGTGAATAATCCAGTGAGGCCCCTAATTTGGACCCTTCACTTCCACTGACTGCTTTGTGCATGGAGACCATGTGCTTGTTGAATGTTGCTGTCTTTGAAGACACATTGCATGGCGTAAAAGATGGTGGTTCCCTGCAACAAGGCTTTAGACATTTTGTTTATGGTGGCTGCAAGTGAGAGCTTTGTATAAAACTGAGCTCTGTGTAGGGAAATGCCTTCAGTTAAACAGTTCAGTTGGTACCAAAGATTTTAATGCCTAGGTGAGCACTCACCCCCCTAATGACTTTGGCCAGTTCCTCCCTCTTTCTCGAAAGGCTAAACACCGTGGAGACTTTTTCGACTCTCATAAGACCTAGCTCCAAAAGTGAGTATGATGGTTAGTTGTTATGCCACCGACATAATATGCTGAAAAGATAAAGCAATCATAGAGGTCGAGCAATGGACTATACTGATGAATGTTTTATGTGGACTATCATCACATTACCTGTACCCTGCCATTTAGGGCATAAGCAAAATGATTACATAAATCTTTTTGTCACTGATAACAAGATGTTTGGTCCTTTTAGCATTTGTTTGAATAACAGCCCAGAGAAAGTCTGTTGTAATTTATAGGGGGAGCGTTTGCATTTTTCTCATCTCAAAAAGCAGTCTTCGGTGTTGTGAGAGTGTTCATTCAAAAGTAAAGTGAGGGCAATGGATCAAGTTGTTATTTGGTGTGATCAATGTGTGAAATGCCGTCTTGAATATTAATGTGCATTGGTAAAAACCTGAAGACCATCCTAAAAGGAAGACTGGTCTAAAGCTATGGCAGATATTTTTTCCACTAGGTGACAACATTTTGGAGTGAGTTTCCAGATAATTTAACATGTGGATCATTTGCTAACCTTGCAGAAACACCTAAAACACATATTTACTGAAAGTATTAGGATGCTAGACATTACTTAGCATTTGCAGGGTTTTTATATGTTTAAAGTGTTTTGCTCATGTTGGCTTATCAGTGGTCTGGGTGAAGAGCAAGTGGAACATGTTTTCGACCTTGTGGTTATGCGAGCCGAGTGATTTGTATCATTTCAACTTTATCTACAACCTATGCCATGGTTGCAACCAGAGGTAAAATCTACCATAAGTGGATGACTCTTTAGGCTTTCAGGTTTCACAGGATTTGAATACCCTTGTTGATTTCCAGTCGTCAGCAGCTATCTTGTGACTGAGGTGTTCATGGTTGAGTGGAGCTTACAGTTCGGTACCTCTGCTAGGTAATGATTCTAAAGAATGGACATGATCGAATGCTTTAGAGCAAGCAAGACCTGTGGCTTTATGAGTAATGTCATAGACTCAATGGATGTCCTTTGTTGTGAAATGTTTGTGTGCCTACTTTAAGCAAGAAGGACTTATCTCACAAAAGGTGTCGGCATAGCTTCATTCTATTTCCAGTTGCAATGAAAAATGATTTAGAGCAACCACAGGAAAGTGAGTAGACAAGATTCAATCAACGTTGCCTTTGTTGCAGGATATAATTAGAATTTGACACTCTTACCGTAGCAGTGAAACCAATAAGTCTCACGTCTTTTGTTCTATTGTAGGCTTGGAGTTGACCATTCCGCATTCAATTTCAAGTGACCATTTACCTTCAGAGAATCTGAGTGCAGCAGTGGGGCAGAAGATCATCGCTCCAAATAGGATTCTCTCCGATGGCAATAATTATGCCACCATTGTGGTTGGATTCCCAGACCTCTTGGTAAGCATCGGATATTGTGACTTGTTCTGTGTTTATTCATCTGATTTACATATATGAAAAATACATATTCTTAAATTTGAAAGTATATTTACTTAATTCTTTATTATACCATTAGGATTAATGGTGGTGAATGGCAGAATAAATCCATTGGTTTGCAAATTCTCTCAAATCTAAATCGTGCACAAAGGAAATATTTTTTTTTAGTACTTACCGAAAGTTAAATGATACCAATTGTCAAAAGGTTATTTCGACGGAGTTCCAAAGTTTGGGGCCAACTGTCCTTAGGGTGCACCCACAATATTGCACTCGTTTGTGACTCTGCACAGAAAATAGAGAGTGAGTACCAAAACCAGAAGAAGGATTGTAGTAGGAGAATGCGTGGTAAGTCCCTTCTGTAAAGAAAGAGGTACTCGTGCCAAAGACAACTTGATGAATAACGCACAATGTGCTTTAAGAGCATGTTTTGCCAGTTCAGTGGCTCATTTGCTGAGGGTTTAACCACTCAAGAATTTAGTGGTTAAGGAAGATGGAGCAGGCCCATGCACAATTTTAAGAATAACCAGGCCTTAAAAATAATCCTCTATTTAATTGCTAGGTAGTGCAGCTGACGACCGGAATAATGCACCAACTATTCCTAAAATAAAGGGAGCAAGAGAATTTTGTACCTATTGGAGCCTCTTGAGTTTTTTTTTCATGGAACTAGGTAGCAGGCGTTTGTGAGTGGCAGGCGTGTTTTAATTAGCATGGTTACCACTTCCTTATGGTGGGTTATTGGTGTGAAATGGAGAATCTTTTAAACACTTAAGTTGCCGGAAGCAAGTGTTTGGCACTTTTCCAAATAGTTTTTGGGAGACAAATTTGTATCCATAACAACACCTAAATTTTTGACAGTCCTAGATAGGTTTTGTCATTTGGAAGTCTTGGTCAGAGAAATAATTGTCGGGAAAGCCCTGTACTTTCAGTAAGCACTTTGTGCACCATGCTATGGTTGAGCAAAACATCCGTAGAATTCTGAACAAATCATTTACGCCTGTATGCTTTATGAAACAGAGTTGCATTGCAGGATGAATGATCCTCTGACCAATACCTTCTTGTTATAAAGTCGTCATGAAAGTGAATGGTAGCACAGTGCCTTTGGATGGATCTGATGTTCAGGGTAAAGATAACCAGCACCCAGTTCAGATGGTTTGGCTGTTAAATCTCACAAATAGAGCACTCCCCATGTCCTTCTGGGTCTAGACCATGGGTACTCACAAACTTTCTCTCAGGGGCCAAATTTACAGTATGGTTTGTGGCCGAGGGCCGCACCGGTGGAGGCGGGGTCAGTGAGGGAGGGGGTGGGACTAGAGCCCAAAAAAACCTGTGACCATGAGGTTGCTCACAGGCCCCTGCAGCGGACGTCTTTGGCCACTGAGCCACCAGACCCAGCATACCCACATAACTCTCTCTCTCTCTCTGTCTCTCTCTGTCTCCCTCCCTCTCTATCTCTTCCTCCCTCTGTCTCCCTCCCTCCCTCTCTTTCTCTCCCTTCCTCCCCCCTCTCTTTCTCTCTCTCCCTCCCTCTCTCTCTCCCTCTCTCCGTCTGCCTCCCTCCCTCTCTTTCTCTCCCTCCCTCCGTCTCCCTCCCTCTGTCTCCCTCCCTCTCACCCTCTGTCTCCTCCTTCTCACCCTCTGTCTCCTCCTTCTCACCCTCTGTCTCCTCCTTCTCACCCTCTTTCTCCCACCCTCTGTCTCCTCCTTCTCACCCTCTGTCTCTCCTTCTCACCCTCTGTCTCCCTCCTTCTCACCCTCTTTCTCCATCCCTCTGTCTCCATCCCTGTCTCCATCCCTCTGTCTCCACCCCTCCCTTTGCCTCCCTCTTCCTCCCCCTGTCTCTGTCTCTCTCTCTCTGTCTCCCTTCCTCTCTCGGTCTCCCTCCCTCTCTCTGTCTCCCTCCCTCGCTCTTGTCTCCCTCCCTCTCTCTCTCCCTCCCTCCCTCTCTCTTGTCTCCCTCCCTCTCTGTCTCCCTCCCTCCCTCTCTCTGTCTCCTTCCCTCTCTGTCTCCCCCCTCCCTCTCTCTGTCTCCTCCCTCTGCCTGCCACCCTCCCCCTCCCCTGACCCTCCCTCCCCTGACTCTCCCTCTCTCCCTCCCTCGCCCCCCTGTCTCTCCCCTGACTCTCCCTCTCTCACTCTCCCTCTCTCTCGCTACCCTGACTCTCCCTCTCTCACCCTGACTCTCCCTCTCTCACCCTGACTCTCCCTCTCTCTCCCTCTCTCACCCTCCCCTGACTCTCTCCCTCCCCTGACTCTCTCCCTCCCTCCCCTGACTCTCTCCCTCCCTCTGTCTCTCCCTCCCTCGCCCCCGGCTCTCCTTCTCCCTCCCCTGACTCTCCCTTTCTCTCCTCCCTCGCCCTCACTCTCACTCTCTCACCTTCCCCATACTCTATCTCTCCCTCCCTCACCCTCCCCTGACTCTCTCTCCCTCCCTCGCCCTCCCCTGACTCTCCCTCCCTCTCTCTCCTTCCCCTGACTCTCTCCCTCCCTCTCTCTCCCATGACTTTCCCTCCCTCGCCCTCCCTCGCCCTCCCCTGACTCTCCCTCTCTCTCCCTCCCCTGACTCTCCCTCTCTCTCCCTCCCCTGACTCTCCCTCCCTCGACCTCCCCTGACTCTCCCTCCCTCGACCTCCCCTGACTCTCTCCCTCCCTCCCTCGCCCTCCCTCCCTCGCCCTCCCCTGACTCTTTTCCCTCCCTCACCCTCCCCTGACCCTCCATCTCTTTCCCTCGCCCTCCACTGACTCTCTCTCCCTCTTTCTCCCTCCCTCACCTGACTTTCCCTCCCTCGCCCTCCCCTGACTCTCTCTCTCTCTCTCCCTCCCCTGACTCTCTCTCTCTCTCCCTCCCTTGACCCCCCCCTGACTCTCTCCCTCCCTCCCTCTCTTCCTCCCTCGCCCTCCCCTGACTCTTTCCCTCCCTCACCCTCTGGCGCCTTGATGCCCTTGGGCTAAGTTGCGCAATATACATTTTCATTACTTACTTACTTACTCCCCCTCCAATGACCCTCCCTCTCTCTCCCTCGCCCTCCCCTGACTCTACCTCCCTCCCTCTTTCTCTCTCACTCACCCTCCCCTGACTTTCCCTCCCTCACCCTCCCTTGACTCTCCCTCTCTCTCCCTCCCCTGACTCTCCCCCCGTCTCCCTCGCCCTCCCCTGACTCTCTCCCTCTCTCTCCATCTCCGTCTCCCTATCTCTGTCTAGGCGAGGTGTAATCATTCTATTAAAAATATCACGAAAAGCAAGAGCTCTTTGCTACACACATCGAACCACCTTCCCAAAATCTGCAGCACATTATTAATGACACACTGGTTCATCTCTCAACAAAACGACGCGTAGTTGATTAACTCTGATTTTCCCCTCTTTAAATGTGAACATCATAACTCCACCCCTTTCGTTAAACCAATGATGTTAGCCCACGATTAACATGTCCGTCCCAAAAAACTACCTAACCCATCATGCACTGGTGGAACTATACAACAATATGGACATAAAGTATACCCTCAACATTTTCAAAAGCCGTTTTTTCACCTATTACATCAATCAAAACTCTCGCCAGGCAATAAAATCTATGTACCCCGCCCTCCCTTTTGATGTTCAACACGCTGTTCATACTGAGTGACAATTCTTTGTTGACACATTAGAGATAGTCCTTAGTAAATATCTCAGAATTCATGATTGAGAAAAATTCGTCATCCGAAAATAATATTCAAATAGTTCTTGAACTTCTTCCTCCAGGATGAGACTTCCTGCGTGTGTGTTTTTGGAGTCTTTGACCATTAGACGCTGGGTGCAGCATGTAAATAGGGCAGAAAGATTGCTAATGCAAGAAAAAGAGTGTTACAGTGCAGACAGCATACGTGACGATACAACAATGTATGTATTAATAATCCATGTTTCCGAAAATAATTGTTCCAAAACACTCCAAAATGATCTCACAAATTGATTTTATTCTTCATAAACACACATAAGAAGCAATGGTATTTTGCACAGCTTCTCATGCTACGGATATGCCTACCCAGGCCTTTTTCCTAGCACGCGGAAAATACAACATCATCCTGCGCTCTCAGCATCTATTACCCATGGAGTTCAAGCCCCCCCTCCCCCCCCTCCCTTGTGTGGCAGCCCGGGATGAGACAGCTTGCCTGGCGCGCACACAGCCGCACCCGAGCACTTCACGGGTCTTTAAAAGACCATTAATGTGTTAATGAGGCTTTGTTCTGTTTTATCTCTTTTGAGGCCCTGCAGCTCCACTCAAGGGCTGGAATCCCCGGCCCCCATAGAGGTGAGCCTCTCCAAGTCCAGGCTGCTGCAACCGGCGGTGTTTACTGACACACTTGAATTTTTTTTTTTTAAGCTGGTACATGTCTCCAAGGTCCGTGGGCTGCCAAGAAAAGCTTGCCGGGCCGCTGGCGGCCCGCGGGCCGTACTATATAGATTCCTAAACCTGAAGCTGACAGGTGTCAATCTCAGGTTAAGGGGTGACAAATTACATCTATGGAAGCACATCAGGACAGCAATACTCCAAATTCCACAGGATGACGTCAAACTCTTGAGACGTCAGCTTGCATTGGATATTTACTGATATGCAAATCCTTGTGTATATAGTCTAACCCAGGATAGTGAGGTGTTTTTTATGGTATCAAATGTTAGGGATTTTGGTGATTGTACGATCTACATGTATCTGAAAGAAACAGGTTAGTATTAGATTCCTTACCTTAGAATATCCCCAGGCGTCAGACTGGATCCGGAAACTTTTGCGTAGCAGTACCCCTGCGCGTCGATAGGCGTCGTCTGCGGCTCTGCGTCCGTCGTCGGCGTCGTTTGCGCCGGGATGACGTCGCCGGAGTACTTAGACGCCGCCCTCGCGCGCTGACGTCAGTTCTTCTTTTTTCCGCGCCAGCTAAGCGCAGATCCGGAGAAGTAGTACCCTTTTAGTCATTTTTTGACTAAAACTTTGATCTTTTTATCTGTTTTTCGAGTCGATTGACTCCGACGGTGCCGGTAGGGATTCACTGGTTCAAACCCTGCTCCAAGTGCAGCCGACTGATGTCGGTTACCGACCCCCATCGCCGGTGTCTTCAGTGTCTAGGCCTCGACCACGACGACCGAACCTGCTCCGACTGCCGGGCCCTGACGTCTAAGGCTAGGCAGGAGCGGTCCCGCAAGCGGCTTGAGCTCTGGCAGTCAGCCCGCGCCGTTCAAGGTCCCAGTCCCACAGGAGGTCGAGGGACCTTTCGCGGGGTCGGAGCCCTCGTAGTTCCGAGAGTCGGCATCGGTTTTCGGGATCAAAATCCTCAGGTAAGAGGCATGAGAGGTCGGAAAGGCGTCATCGCTCTTCCGACCCACCCCGACGCTCGAGCGACGCGGCCGGGGGTGCGGGTGACACCACCCACTCGGCTCCGATGGAGTCCCGGACGTCACAACCTGCCCCATACCTTCCGGTCCCTGGGCACGACCCGACGCCAGAGGAGGTCGAGCGGTACCTCATGGCCATCCTCCGCCAGGTTCCGTGGCGCCTTTGGACCCAGCGGCCCGGGATGGGGGACCTAGCGGGTCGGGTGCTTCGGCTCTGACGCCGTCGGGTGCTTCGCCCCGGCGCCGCCGGCGACTTCGGTCCCGGCGCCGCAGGCCCTCACTGAATCCGGTTCCGGATCCGGGTCGTCACCGGTTGACCTCACGACCTAACCGGCGCCGGCCCCTAGGGTGTCGCCCCTGGCGACGCTGTTTCGGTCCTGCCCTCGATTAGGTTCCGGCGCCGGAGCGGCGCCACTGGGCGCTGCTCTCAACATCGTATGGAGACTTTTACTTCCACAAATCGGCCCCATCCTTTGAACCTACATACCAGGAGATGGGTGACGAGGGGGATTGGGAGGGGTCTGAGGACCCTCTGACAAGTGAGTGTCAGTCTCAGCAGGACTGGACAGGTGAGCTTGGGACTGCCAGTGGGCTGGACACCTCGCCAGTCACTGGTTTTGTCTGCCCTCCCACCGTGGCTACGGAGGAGGGGGCTGCCTACAGTGTGTTACTGACGCGGGCGGCCAAGGCCTTGGGCCTGGAACTCCCCGTCGCGGCTGTGAGTACTAACCTCCTCACTGAGGTCCTTAAACCGCAGTCAAGCTCGGCTGAGCCTCTGCTGCCATTTAATGAGGCCTTGTCAGACGTTCTTTTGGGCACTTGGTCCAAGCCCGCTACGGGTCAGCCCGTAGATAGGAACGTGGCCAGACACCAACGCCCGACTCCGGGCGACCCTTGCTTCCTGTCCACCCACCCCGACCCCGAGAGCCTGGTCATCCAGGCCTCCACCTCCCAGAATGCATTCCCGACGGCCCCGCCCGATCGGGAATCCAAGAGGTACAAGCAATACGGTAAGAAAGTATTCTCCTCCCTGAGTTTTTGGACTGTGGTCAGTCAACACTGCGTGCCTCTTGGGCCGCTACACCCACTCTCTGTGGGACACGGTCGTGGACGTACTGCCACAATGTCCGGCGGAGGTCCAGACTAAACTCACCCAAGCCCTTGCGGAGGGTTGAGATGCAGCACGGTTTTCTATCCGGTGTTGGCTGGATACCACCGACTCACTGGGCAGAGCGATGGCAACGACGGTGGGGATTCGTCGCCACGCCTGGTTGAGGTCCGCCAACTTTTCGACCGATGTCCAGAACACTCTTATGGACATGCCGTTTGATGGCCGTCACCTTTTCGGCGACAAGGCAGACCATGCGCTTGAGTGCTTTAAGGACTCCAGGGCTACGGCCAAGTCCTTTGGCCTCTCGGCCCGCGCCAGCAAACGGGTGCCTTTCACTCCTTTCGTGGCCAAGGAAGGGGCACTCCCACACGTGCTGCCAGCCACGCACCACAGACTAACATCCAACGCGGTGGCGGCCGTGGAAACTGCTGTGGGGGCGGTCGGGGACAACGGCGAGGCCAGTCCACACCTTCCCCCGCAGCATCCGCCTCTAAAGCCTCTTAGTCCGTGCTTTCAGGCCCATGTGACGCCAGTGGGAGGCAGGGTTCGCCATCACCACTTCCACTGGCGCACTGTCACTTCGGACAGGTGGGTGTTGCAAATCCTCCGAAGGGGCTACTCCCTCCCCTTAGAGATGACCCCTCCAGCCATGCCACCGCAATACCACCTCGTGTCGGGGGACCACTTGCAACTTCTGCAAGAGGAAGTTACGGCCCTCTTGGCCAAGGGGGCCATCAAGAGCGTTCCTGGGCCAGAAGTAGGGTGCGGTTGTTACTCCCACTACTCTCTGGTACCCAAGAAGGGCAAAGGGGGCCTACGCCCTATCTTGGACCTACGGAACGTCAACGGCTTCCACCGGAAAGAGAAGTTCAAGATGCTGACACTGGCTCAGGTCTTAGCTGCCCTGGACCCAGGGGACTGGATGGTAGCGTTGGACTTGCAGGACGCTTATTTCCACATTCCCGTTCTGCCGGCCCACCGGCGCTACCTGCAGTTCACGGTATGCCACGAGCACTTTCAGTTTACCGTGCTCCCCTTCGGCATTACCAGCGCCCCACGGGTCTTCACGAAGGTGATGGCGGTAGTCATAGCTCACCTGCGCAGGTTAGGGATTTCAGTCTTCCCCTACCTCGACGACAGGTTGTTGAAGGCGGGCTCGCCCCTGACAGTCATCAGCCACCTCCAGATAATGGCAGACCTCCTGCAGCAGCTGGGGTTTCCATCAATGTGCCGAAGTCACACCTGTGCTCTCAGAAGCTCCTCTTCATCGCAGCGGTTCTCGACAAGGCGTAGTTTCGGGTTTATCCTCCCGAACAGCGGGTTCGGGATATTCAGGCTCTGATTCCAATCTTTCAGCCTTTATCCTGGGTCTCTGTCAGGTTGACGCTGCGGCTTCTGGGGCTGATGGCCTCCTGCATCCTTCTGGTGCATCACGCCCGTTGGCGGATGCGGGCTCTGCAGTGGGACCTGACGTTTCAGTGGGCCCAGCATCAGAGCAACCTGTAGGACCATGTCCTGATCTCGGAGGGCACTGCGAGACAGCTGCAGTGGTGGCTCATATACCGCGATTGGGTCAGCGGCAGGTCTGTCTCCTTACTCCAACCGGAGCACGTAGTTGTGACAGACGCGTCCCTCCTAGGTTGGGAAGGCCACTTGGGAGAGGCGGAGATCAGAGGCCTCTGGTCTCCGGCGGAGTCCCGGCTCCATATCAACCTTCTGGAGCTGAGGGCGATTCGTCTAGCACTGAAGGCATTCCTCCCCTCTGTCCGGGCGAGCGTAGTGCAGGTGTTCACGGACAACACCACCGCCATGTGGTACTCCAACAAACAGGGAAGGGTGGGGTCGTGGACCCTCTGCCAGGAGGCTCTGCGCCTCTGGCAGTGGCTGGGACATCAGGGCGTGACCCTGGTGGTTCAACACCTGGCAGGTTCTCTGAACGCCAGGGCGGACGAACTCAGCCGGCGGTGCATGATGGATCACGAATGGCGTCTGAACTCGGATGTGGCGCAAGGCCTCTTTCTGCAGTGGGGAGAGCCTTGGTTAGATCTATTCACCACAGAAGAGAACGCGCAATGTCATCAGTTCTGCGCGATGGAATTTCCAAGGCGGCACTCGCTCGGAGACGCTTTTCGTCGCGAGTGGAGTTGCGGTCTGTTGTACGCCTTTCCGCCTATACCACTTCTGCCCAGAGTTCTGAAGAAGATCAAGCGCGACTGGGCCCAAGTTATCCTTGTGGCTCCGGACTGGGCACGAAGGTACTGGTATCCCTAGCTACTCAGTATGTCTGTCGGTCCCTCGGTTCGTCTGCCTCTTCAGGAGGACCTTCTGTTGCAGCAGCAGGGGACGGTCCTCCACCCGAACCTGTCCAGTCTCCACCTACATGCTTGGAGATTGAGTGGCGACAGTTGATGCCATTTGACTTGCCTCCTGAAGTCTGTACTGTGATTCTGGCAGCCAGGTGTCCCTCCACAAAGTCGGTATACGCCTGCAGGTGGAACATATTTGTGGCATGGTGCACAGCAAAGGCTGTGGATCCTCTATCTTCCTCTCTTTCTGAGGTTCTTCTCTTCCTTCTTTCTCTTGCCCAGCAGGGCTCTGCTCTGGGCACTCTCAAGGGCTACCTTTCTGCCCTTTCAGCCTTTTAAGATGTTCAAGTCCCCAGTGGGACTTGAACCTTGTTCTTACCTATCTGATGTGCGCACCCTTTGAGCCACTTCATAACTGCCCTCTTTGCCTTCTTACTCTGAAGACTGCTTTCCTGGTTGACATCACCTCTGCCAGGAGAGTGAGTGAGCTCCAGGCTCTTTCTTCCAAACCTCCTTTCCTTTCTGTCCATCCGGACAAGGTTGTGTTGCAGACAAGACCCTCTTTCCTGCCCAAGTTTGTCACAGCCTTCCACATCGGGCCATCCATCACCTTGCCCACCTTCGTTCTGCCTCCGCATCCCTCAAAGGAGGAAGAGCGGCTCCACCGTCTGGACCCAAAACGTGCGCTCTCGTTTTATCTGGACCGCACACGCCAGTTCCGGATGGATGACCAACTCTTTGTTGGTTACGTGGGCGCTAAGAAGGGATTGGCAGTACAAAAGCGGACCATCTCTCGGTGGGTCGTGTTGTGTATCAAGGCATGCTACTCCTTGGCTAAGAATTAACCTCCTGTTGGGCTGAAGGCCCATTCCACTCGAGCCACTGCGGCTACTACTGCTCTGGGTCGGGGAGTCCCCTTGCAGGACATTTGTCAGGCAGCTACGTGGGCCTCGCTGCACACGTTTACAAGACACTACTGCCTGGATAGTCAAGTCCGGAGGGATGGCTTCTTTGGCCGTTCCGTCCTCCAGGACTTTCTGATGTGATTATTGGTTCGCAGACCCACCACCGGGGTTGGTATTGCTGGGGTATCTATTCTAAGGTAAGGAATCTAATATTAACCTGTTTCTCTCAGATGAACAAGTTACTTACCTTCAGTAACGATATATCTGGAAGAAACAGTAGTTAGTATTAGATTCCTTACCGACCCACCCATCCTCCCCGTTCTGCGAACCGATATCTAGGGTTAAGGTAATCCCCTTTCAGGGCCCTAGTTTCATGGCACCAGTGTTGGTTTTTATCATGGCTCTGCGTTTCTGGTGCAGAAAAGCTGTGTATAAGAACTGACATCAGCGCGCGAGGGTGGCGTCTAAGTACTCCGGCGACGCCATCCCGGCGCAAACTACGCCAACGACAGACGCGGATCCGCAGACGACACCTACCGACACGCAGGGGTACTGCTACGCAAAAGTTTCTGGATCCAGTCTGACGCCTGGGGATATTCTAAGGTAAGGAATCTAATACTAACTACTGTTTCTTCCAGATATATCGTTACCGAATGTAAGTAACTTGTTCGTTAATGTGTATGGGCATAGATTCACTGGTTTGTTTGGATAATCTATACAAGAAAAATTACCTAATTCCCCGTGCCCCCGGTAATCCCCAGTGGGATGGTAAGGGAAGGTAGACTCATCAGGATTTCTAGATAATGGTGTTTCTCCCAGGGACATCGGCTGCTAAAAGCAGATGAAATCTTGTGGTGAAACACGGGGGGAATATGCAGGAATCAGCATGGGAATATTGATTCCCAAATGTTGTTCCATAAGCACAAGATTGTTTTCTACCCTTCTTCTCCAGAATTACTGATGCCCTTGTTACAAGTGTCTCCAGTGGCAGGGTTGGAATATAAAGTAGAAACCCTACCCTTAGCGCTACTTCGCGGTCAATTTTCTAAATTAAATTAGGGTTTCTGGTCTTTAGTTAAAACGAATAGTAGCTGATAAAACACCACCGTAGGGAATGTCTGCTTTACAGCATAACCGGCAATAAATGAATTTTGCTGCTCTTGTACTGATTTGGCGCTTTGTGTTGTCAAATCGGTATCAGTGTAGCTCCTCCTCTAAGCACTTTATATGATTGAGGGCCCTACTATTCCACACTTAGGGCCCATTGTAAACCTTACTATCTTCAAGATCCCTGGCTCCCACGACCCACTTCCAGTTCCATGTTCCTGTAATTCGGGGAGCATGGCTCACTCCACCTGACTTCAGCTTGCTGTTCTCGGCATGGTGCTGAGTTGCATTTAAATGTAACAAATGTAGCTGTACGTGTTCTTTCATTACAACATGGAAAACTCACCAGAACAATGCATGTGGGACAACTGCTGCAAAGCACACAAGGATAGTTTGGCTTATGCTACTCACACATACTAGACAAGAGCACACCAGTACCCCTCACCATTTTCACATAATCATAGGCCCCTTTTGTCTGGCAATGCTCAGACCATAATACATCAGAATAGTCATTTGGAATCCAGCACTGAAATATGATATGGAACAAGGTGTGCAGTATGTTGGAGAGTGTTCTGATATGAACTGATCTAAAGGAAAGACCACGCAAGGTCTTTGTGAGCACCACCTGAGGCAGGATGGCAGAATCCTGTTGCAGGTGTTCTCGGTTGCGTGGGGTTGGTGAACTCTTTGATGATGCTGAAGAGAGTTCCATGCAAATGGATGGAGCTGGCTTCAAGGTGGATGGCCAGGGCTACCTTTTTGGCGTTTTTCAGGCCTTTATGGTGTTTTTTGAGAGCCACTTTGAAGTTGGCTCAGTTGCTGGTCGTTTTGCTGGTGCACCAGATCATTTCTAGTTGTTTACAACTGGATTTTAGTTCAAGAGTAAACCAGCTGGTGTGTTTGGAGCATTTGACTTGTTTTGCGAGTTTGAGAGGTGTGATTTTGTTGGCGCATTCGGTGATTCATGTGTTGATATTCTGGACGGTCACCTCGAGGTTGGCGGTGGTGTCCGGGGAGATAAATAGGGTGTGTTGGTCCATAGATTTTCCGTTACCTTGCTCCAGCTCCTCTGGGCGGTGCTGGTCTGGTTGGTGGGGGGGGGGTGGGGGGGGGGGTGGGGGGGGGGGGGGTTGTAGATGGAGAAGTGGATGATTGAGTGCTTTCCGAGGTGTGGCTGTATTTGATTCTATTGCTGCCTGTGAAATAGGGGCCAAAGTTTGTCCAGCTATGTGCGTGGGGTTGGTGACGATTTGGGTGAGGCCGAGGTTGTTCATACTCTCTGCTTAATTTGCTGTGTTGGCGTAGGTTTGGGTGGTTGTTGTACAATTTTAGGAAGATGAAGTTATTGGAGCAGAGGGCCAGCAAGGCCATGATGTCATAGAGGTCCTTGCAGAGGGTGGGGCTTTGTCCTGGTCGTCTGGATGCCCGTGTGTCCCTGATGGTGAAATTGCCGTCTGTTTTGAGTTTGAAACTGAGGATTTTCCATGATGAGGGTGGTGTCGTCAGTGACTGCTGTTTAGTGGAAGGACTCTTTGTGTATAATGGCAATGCCACCTCTGTTTTTGTTGACTTGATCTTGGTGTATAATCTTGTAACCACTCAAAATGTGCAGAAGAGGGGTTGAGCCTAGTCTCTGTGAGGCAGATGACATCGGGATGAGGGAGGTGATGGTGTACCAGATCTCTGTGGGGTGTTTGTGGAGTGATCGGGCTTTGATCAGGAGGCATTGGAAATTGCTTGGGTTGATTGGAATGGGCTGGGTTCCGAAGGGGAGGGGGTGAGCTGACATTGCGGGAGAATCAGCAATCTTGGGGAAGTGAGGCTGAAGAGGGCACTGCGAGGTTCTGGGTTCAGGGCAGTTGTCTTGGCGCTGGAGTAGCTGTGCGTGGGCAGAGATTCAGGGGTCCTGGCACGGGGGTTAAGGAATGGATGGGCACAGACGGGCTTGCCTTTAGCGCGCTGGCAGCGTGGCTACGCTGCGACCTCCATTAAGTAGGTTCCTGGTAGGGGGGCGGGGCACTGGGTGGGTTTAGGAGAAGGCTGGAGGGGGGCAGAGGACAAAGTTTAAGGCGGGAAGCAAAAATTGGAAAATACACTTAGGGGGTAAAAGATGCAAAGTAACAAACAGGAGAAAGAGTCACAATTAGGTTGGAGGCAAAAAGATGTAGTAAAATGGGAGAGAAGGTTGTGATTAGGCAGGAGGAAGTAAAGTTATGGAGGTAAATGGAGGCAAAAAGCTTACATTCAGGTGGGAGGAAAAGGTTATGGAAGCTAAAGGAGGCAAAAGGTTACATTTAGGCGGGTAAAAAAGTTATGGAGGCAAAAGGAGACAAAAAGGTTACATTTAGGCAGGAGAAGAAGAAGGTTATGGAGGCAAAAAGGTTGAAAAAAGAAGGTTATGGAGGCAAAAGGTGGCCAAAAGGTTGAATTCAGGTGAGAGAGAAAGAAGATTATGGAGGCAAAAGGACGCAGAAAGGTTAAATTTAGGTGGGAGAAGAAGAAGGTTAGAGAGGCAAAAAGCAAGCAAACGGTTAAAAATTAGACTGGAGAAACCAAGGTTATGGGGAGAGGGTGAGAACAGCAGTGAAGTATCTGGCTTACAGCAGTTACACGCTTGAGCGGGAGCTCGGGCTGAACCATTGGAGGGAGCTGGCCCAGGGACCTGTTCAATGGGGTCGCGCTGCAGTCTCCATTTAGTAGGTTCCTGGGAGAGGGCAGAGCCTAGTAAGAAGTTTTGGGTTTGCCGTCGTGTCATACGTGGATGACATTCCGATCACCGTCTCAGTAAGTAGCTCTGCTAGCCAGACAGCATCTAGGTTCTTTGACTCTATGAGCCATATAGCAAGATGGATGATAGACAACGGTCTGAAATTTAACTCCTCCAAAACCGAAGTCTTGCTGCTGGGGAATAATCCATCTTTATGGACAAACAATTGGTGGCCTGATCAACTTGGCCCCTTACCTAACCCACTGCACAAGGCTAAAAACCTAGGTGTCAATTTTGACACCATGTTGTCCTTCGAGGTACAAATAAATTCGGTCACTTCTGCTTGCCTTTTTATCATGAAAACATTGAGGAAAATCCTACCAGCTATACCATTGGATTTAAGGAAGACGGTGGTGTCTGTGTTGATTGTCTGACTTGAGTATTGTAACACCCTCTTCTCCAGTGCTCCGAGGCGCAGTATCAATTAACGCCAAACGGCCCAGAATGCAGCAGTAAGAATACTGTTGGGCATTCCTAAATTTGATTCAGTCTGCACAGCCCTGGTCCGACTCCACTGGCTACCCGTGGCCAAGAGTATTCAATTTAAAATATTTTATATTGGGTTGAAATCTCTTAACAATATTGGCCCACACAACTGAAGAAATTTCGAAAGCCATACATTCCAACCAGAGCCCTTAGATCTGCAGAACTGGGAAATGTAATTTTTCCTAGAGTTAACAAGTTTAGATGGGGGAGGAAAGAGTTTCTCGGCTACAACTTCCAGCCTGTGGAACTCCGTGCCTACTGTGCTGAAAAAAGAATCCAACTTCCTTAAATTCAGAAAGGGCCTAAAAACGTGGCTGTTTCCAGCATAATTCCACTCTTTGTTCTACTCTGACCACTATTAATCAAAGGCAGCGCCTAGACACCCCAGGGTATTTGTTTCGCTTTAAAAAAGTATAATTATCATCATCATCACTGGACGGGGTTAGGAGTAGGCGGGAAGCAGGAGGGGTAAAGAGGTTAAAGTTTAAGGCGGGGAGCAAGACTCAGAAAATACGATGGGGGAAAAACGCAAAGTTACAAACAGGGGGAAAAGACTCACAATTACGTTGGAGGCAAAAAGTTGTAGTTAAGTGGTAGAGGTGGTCATGATTAGGCGGGAGGAAGCAAGGTTATGAAGCAAAAGGAGGCAAAAAAGGTTGATACATGAAGGTTATGGAGGCAAAAAGGTTAAATTTAGGGGGAGCGAAAGAAGGTTATGGAGGCAAAAGGAGGCAAAAAGGTTACATTTAGGCAGGAGAAAAAGAAGGTTATGGAGGCAAAAAGGCTCAAAATTATGTGGGAGAAATCAAGGTCATGGAGGTAGAAAGGAGGCAAGAGGTTAAAAATTAGGCAGGCGTAAACAAGGTTATGGGTAGAGGGTGCGAACAGAAGGCAAAGTGTCCGGCAGACAGCGGTTACAGGCTTGAGTGGGAGCTCGGCCTGCAGCATCGGAGTTAGCTGGCCCAGGGACCTGCTCAATGGGGTCAAGCTATTGCCTCCGTTAAGTAGGTAAGGGAAAGAGGTTAAAGTTTAAGGCGGGAAGCATGAATCATAAAACCTCATTAGGGTGAAAAAGATACAACGTTATAAATGGGGGAAAAGAGTTACAATTAGGTTGGAGGCAAAAAGTTGTAGTTAGGTGAGAGAGAAGGGCACGGTGAGGCCGGAGGAAACAAGGTTATGGAGGCAAAAAGGTTTCACTTATGTGGCAGGAAAATAAGATTATGGAGGCAAAGGAGCAAAAAAGGATACTTTTAGGCAGGAGAAAAAGAAGGTAATGGATGCAAAAGGAGGCAAAAGGTTTAATTTTAGGTGAGAGAAAAAGGTTATGGAGGTAAGAGGAGGCAAAAGGTTTGAAAAAAGAAAGTTATGGAGGCAAAAGGAGGCAAAAAGGTTAAATTTAGGCAGGAGAAGAAGGCTATAGAGCAAAAAAAGGCTGAAAGGTAAAAAAATTAGGTGGGAATAAAATAGGTTATGGGTAGAGGCTGAGAACAGCAGGTGAAGTGTCTGGCTGACAGCAGTTGCTGGCTTGAGCGGGAGCACGGCCTGCACCTGCGGGGGAGCTGGCCCAGGCACCTGCTCCCTGTTTCTAATGTTCAGAGCCTTTAATACAAGTCTAAGTAATAATTAGTTTAAAATTCCCATGCCATAGAGCGATAAAACTAAATAAGTAGGATCAAGCCTTTTTGTCATGTGGTTTATAGCCGTTTACATTTTTTAAAAAAATCAAAAAACCGAGAGTTAATAGACCTCTTTTATTTCACTTAATTAAACCAAATATGAAATTAGCAACATCCCCAACTAGAATTACTCATCCATTGTGAAATTATTGTGCATGTCCATTAAAAACAGCGGATAACCTTCAGTGATGATTCTTTCTGTGAAAAGGAAAGGAAACTTGTCAGAATACGTTTTCCTCCGTCGACGACTAAATGTTGTAACGGTGCCGAGACTAAACTAAGAAACTCACCTGAGTCGGCACCTGGGCTGAAGAGGAGCCGCTTCCGGTTATTCATGGCATGTACATGAAGGTCACTCTCTGTGCCTTGCTGGGTGCCCAGGCCGCCTTTGGCACTCCGGTGTTTCCCTTGTCGTAGACACCTTAAAGGGTGTTCTGTGAGCTGGTTACAGCACTGGGCATGTGTTGTAAATAGGTTTCTAACTCTTCACTTTAGTGTAGTCTGTCTTTTATATTGTTTGCTAAGTGTACCACCCTAGAACATTATCAATGTTCTAGCAATGTGTTCTTTCTTTGCTATGATTCCAATGCTGGTCAGTTGGTGACTGGTCAGCGTTGTTGTCACTTGCTGTTTCCTGTACTACGAATAAACCTGATAGATGTTTCCTACATCTTGTGTTCCTGTGATGATTATATTTACAACAGCATGCATGGTGGAGTAAACGTTATGAATTCCAGAATGCAGGCGTGGTTAAGCATTAAATACTAGCCCTATGCAAGTTAATGGGTTGCCCATGGAATGTTGACTGAGGCGCTCAATCCAATTTGTGCCTGAGCTCTTCCTATGAGATCAGTTCCAGATAGCATCATATAAGAGGGTCTATTTCCCAGTGATGTATAATCGCAACGCATTTGTTCATCGCATTCAACGCCCTTTGCTTTCATCCTAGGTTTTTGCTATTACGAGAAGTCTTAGACTTGTTTTGTGACGCTGTTTACATTAATGCAATTGAACCAACTAGCCAGCTATGCATCTTTCTTTTGCTTTTACAAGCCAAGATTTCTATAATGTTTAGCTTTTTTTCCAGTCTGCCAGTGAGGTGTACAGTTGGAGGAGAGACTTTGCATTGGGAAGCAGAAGCATGCCTACCACAGATCCTTTCTTCTATGCTAGGCGCAGTGGAGCTGAAGCTGCCAAGCAGAGTAATTGTGTGATCTCTCTGGCATCCAATCAAGTGATTCGGACTCTACCACCTAATGATGTGCCATTGAAAGAACTCTACCCTAAAGGTATGAATCCATTGAAGCTTCAACTAACATCAGTGATGTTTATAAGTAGCAAATTACTATCATTGTAGTTATGGTGAAGTACCCAGGAGTATACAAAGATATATCTGCTTTAGTTAACTTATATACCTGACAATAGTGTTTGTTTTTAATCTTGACTGTTTACTAGAACAGTAAAATAGCCTAAAACCTGTGTGTGTGTCTGTGTAGTGAAAAATGAAATGAAGGTTAAAGTGAAGTTATAGTTGGCTTTAGTTAAAATACCTTAACGTATGCTTGAAAAAAATACTTTAAGAACCACAGTTAAGTAATGCCATGGTTACAAATTAAAGACACAAGACCACTGAGACTCTCAAGTTATGGCTAGCTCTCTAATCCATATCTCACACAACAGCCAGTGCAATGCTTATGACCTTACCTTTGATATGACAGAAGCAATTACAAATACATATATAATCTTACAGCTGAGATTACATATCATATAACCCATTTTTAAAAAAACGTTTATTAAAGTTTTCACACTTTGCATCAACAAAACACTAACATTAGAATGGCTGTTGTTACTGTAAGGTTCACCACAACTATCCTTAAGACCCGGCCCATTGTCGAAGGTGGGAGTATGTCTGGCTGCAGTGGAACGACAGCGTAGTATGTACTGTCCGAGGTCAGGAGTATGTCTGGGGGCCGTGCAGCCAATGTCAGGAAGAGCTCTCGAGCAATGGGACGCCTTGTGTGAGATATGTGTGATGTGGGACCGATAACTTTGGAGTGCCAGAGGGATCAGATAGCAGCACAGGCGTGGTCTGAGTACAGTATGTTGCGGTGGAAGCATTGGTTGGGGCCTTAGGGGGAAGAGGGGAGGCCAGATTCACAGTAGCATGTAGGAGCAAGGGTTTTGAATTCCATTGGGGGGTTGGTAGGGGCCGACAGCGCGGGATGAGTGTTGCGGTGGTGAAACAACCTTCGACCGTTAAGGGGGGATTGGCATCACGCACTAGTTCTTGGAACTACATTGGCATTGTGTCCTAGGCCACCGCAAATGGCCATTGGTGTTTTTAGCATCGTCCCAACGGATGAGCGCCTTGTGCCACAGTACTGTAGGCAGTGGCTGTTTCGCTAGCAACAAAGTGAAGTTCAGACGACTTATTTCTCATCCTGCCAAGGGCGGTAGCTGTCCAAGTTTTCAGATGAGGGAGGTCAGTGACTGTGGTGAGGGTATCATGAATGGAATGCCAGGAGTGCATCAGGGAGGGGCACGCCCTGAGCATGTGCTGAAAATCGGCAGTGTGGGAATTGCACCTAGGGCACGTGAGACTGGCTGTTGAAAAGATGCAGTTTAATTTAGACAATATTAGGTATGCCCTGTGCAGTATTGTGTACTTGATACTCTTGAATCAGACATTGCGGGAGACTGTCTGAGGGACCTCTTGCACCAGGGTCCATTCCGAGTTGTGGAGAGGGCGTTCAATGTCGTCCTCCCATACCTGCCGGAGAGGTGGGAGAGAGGACCCTGTATGTTCTCTAACTGCTTTGTTGAACCAATTAATCAGGTGGCACCCAAAAACCATGGATTATAGGGTGTGTGTGATAGCTAGGGGGGGGGGGTTCGTCGTCAACGCTCAAACAAATGAGATGGCATGTAGCTAACAGATGGCCATGGAGGAAGAATTGGTTGGGGTGGATATCTGTAGTCCTGCGTCAGCTGGTTGAACGTTAGGAGGTGATGGTCCTGGAATAGATTCCCTATTGTGTCAATGGATTGTTCATGCCAGGGACTAAGTACACTGAGGTGAATTACTTGGGAGAATCGCGGTAGGCATTGCAAAGTAATCGAGGGGTGTATAGGAGGACATCGTGCGTCAGTTGGAGTACCCGTGCAAAGCATTTGCAGGCCACCCAGGCATGCAGTGACCACGAGCGACTCATTTTATCCAATATCTGTAAAAATTGGCAGAGGGTATCACATGGTAAGGGTCCATCACCGATACAGGTCTCATATAAGTTGCTGTCTGCCAACCAGTGCAACGCCCACTGGAGCTGACCTGCTAAGTAGTGTGTTTCACAGGAGGGGGCTCCCAACCCGCCCTGATCCATTGACAGCTGAAGTTTACAGAGAGCTATTTGATTTTATTTGGTGACCTATATGAATTCCCCCACCATTGTTTCCAACTCTCAGAAGAACGATCTTGGCAGGTAAACCGACACAGTGACAAAATAGTAGAGGAGGTGAGGGAGGATACCCATCTTGGAGAGGGCCATTTTACCAGTTACTACCAGGGGTAACCACTTCCAGAATTTGGTCTGGGATTTGAGGGCTATGAGGGCCCACTTCACATTGCCCTCAAATAGGTCTGTCTGGAAGTAGTATATCTGAAGTTCGAGATAGAGCACTGTGTACCCCGCCCAGGTCACTTGGATGTCACTGAGTTGGAGGTCCTGCGGGAGTTATCCTGGCATTGGGCAAAGACATACAACTTTGTCCAGTTTACTTGCAGACCTGCTGCTGCCTCATATTCCTGGTGGGTGGTGTGTATCTTTGTGGCATCAGCCCCAACGTCATGAAAATATAACGGTATATCGTCGGCATAGAGCGATACCTCCTGGGTCGTCCCTCCTAAATGTATCCCTCAGTGTTTCATTCTCCATTCGGAGGCAAATGGCTAGGGGCTTCATGGCGATGGCAAACAGGACGGGCGAAAGGGGGCTGCCCTGGTGTGTGCCATGGCCAATCGCGAAGGAGGTGAAGATGAGGCGGCTGCTTCACACTTGGGATGCCGGATTGGTGTACAATAACTTTGTGTACTCTGGAGACGTTCACTGATTCCCAGCCTGGCCAATACCTGAAAGAGATAGTCCCGGTACAACATGTTGAATGCCTTTTCCAAGTCAAGTATGTGAGTTACGGTGCAAGGGAATATCAAACAAGCCTGGTCCATCACACAGAAAAAGCTTCAGAGATTGTGAGATGTGCTGTGGCTGGGGACAAACCCATTCTGATCATGGTGGATGTTGCTGGGCAGTATTTGGGCATAGCAACCTGCCAGTACCTAGACCAATATCTTATAGTCTATGCCTAGTATAGCTATGGGCCTGTAGGAGGACAGGTGTGCAGGATTTCTGCTGGGCTTCAGCAAGGAAGAAATCCCGAAGGGATGGTGGGAGCGTTCCTGTGTCAAGGGACTCTTTGTTTATGCCCAATAGTTTGGAGGCTAAATGAAGCAACAAGCAGTCATAATACTCCAGCAAGTAGCCCATCCAGTCCTGGCGATTTGTTCCAGGCCCGGTCATGGATGGCCTTCCTTTTTACATACTACCCCACAGTTCAATATGTTTTTTCTTTACAAAACAATTAAATCAATATAGTTAATCACCTGGTTTTTAAACTTTTCTTCAAAAAATGTATACTGAGTTAAAATTCACTATATGTGAATAAAGTCTCTATAGCTTCCAATTAAGCATTATTTCACCATTGGATACAGACTTCAAATATCAGGGGTGTGAAATGTTACACATATGTTGAAAGGCTGTTGATTGATTTGCTGTGTAGGCATCCCTTAATTTTACACTGTCAAGTAGTAGACGTCCAAAATGAAGTGCATAACTTTTGCTTCGTTAACATATTTTACGGAAAATATGTCTTAGCAAGTCAAATACATTGTATTGTTCCCATTAGACTAGTAGGAAAACCCTTCTGGAATGACAGTGGACAGCCCTGTCTTCACCAACCAAACACAATGACGCTAGTCATCCTGAACTAATTTGAGAAATCATATTGAAAGAATGCCATGACTCCCAAGCTCTCATGGGACCACCCAAATGGTAGAAATGGCTTTACAAGTTCCTGTGACATAACATGATATCACATTACGTCTCATGAGATACACCTTAAACCAACATGAACAAAACTGTACTGCAAAAGGAACAATATGTATATACAGTTTGGTGCTTGTGTTATGCATTGCTTGGCTTTAGTTTCTTTTTTAAAATAAGGTTCTTACATTTCTTTAAAGCTAACTTCAACTTTAACAATCACTTAAATGTAAATCTAGGGGTAGAAATTAATAAATTACATTTCCGTCTAAGGGCCCCTTAAAACCCCTACTGAGAAATGTACCATTCCAACCCATGTCACTCCAACCACTTTGCTCATGTAGGCCAAGGCTCATCAAAGTAGCTCCATATGCACATGGTACGTCATTATGTGGGAAGCGTCATTCTGCGCAGACTCAATCCTCTCCCTATGTGCAATAAGAAAAGTACATGTGTTCGGGACCAATTATATATCTGAGTTCCCAATTGTGCAGCTCGTCCTTCATCAGTCTGGCTTATAATATATATGTTGCATAAAGTATTTTGTATTTATTTACGCAATAATTTTTTTGAGAGTTTTATAAGAGCGCCGAAAGTCTCTTCATGAAAGTCTACTTCGATCAAGCTTATGGGGTGTGAAGGTCTCATCAGGCGAGATGAGAAATATCACGAAAAAAACACAAGCTTAGATCTCAGATGTTAGTCTCTAACCTCATTGCGATAAGATCCAACAGGAAATACTGGTGAAGGAAAGGAACACAAGTGGGGTCTTAAATGTTCTGGACTGTAGATGGAGTGTGGCCGTGGGTTACACTTTGGGTGCAGGTATCCTGTAAGGAATAAAATGCACATCATCAGTGTACTATTTAAGTAATGAGGAGCAGAGCAAGGTGAAATCACATCAATGGATGGAATCAGTCCTACCGGCTTCTTGCAGTAGTAGAACTCTGACGAGAGCGAGGACAAGCTGGAGAGAGCCCTCAGCCCTAGAAGAAGCCGCGGATATATTGCAGGGAGAGTAATTGGTAAATGTGAGTAAACAGGACCACCATAACATGAAGGTGAGATCACTAGCAAAGGAAAAAGAGATATCCTGAATATCCCTGGTAAAGTGCCTCCTCCCCAGGGCAAAAACAGCAACTGTGAGAGACATGATACAGGTGCGAACTACAAACACCACAGCCTTACAACAGCTAGCATTGCAAGGCATTTGTGCACTCCCGGTGAGTCTTGTTATTTTGCTCTCGAAAAGGAAATCTGCCTCTAGGCCCTTAGGCTGCCCCACGTAGCATGTCTCCGCCCTAGTGGCCATGCTCCAGTAAACCAGAGCACGCGGGCGGGCGGCCGACACAACTAAGGTGAGTGAAACTAGGTGCAACTTAGGTGAGGTAACAAGTGGGACTTGTTAAGTCACTATCCCTTTTCTGGGCGGAGTTCAGTTGTAAGTAGGATTGAAAAGCTTGGCTTCCTGAACAGCATCTAGTTTTCAATTTTGTATTCTGGCGGTCCAGAACCTAGAAACAACTTCGACCCCGAAAGACCCTACTTTGTGTTTCAGTTATTTGCAGGTGTGTTGGTTGTTTAAGTGTGCAGTAGATGAATATAGATTTCTGGATGGTGATTAGTCGGGGGAGAGTGTACTCAAATATTTGCACTCATTCTCCCTGTGGGCTTGATACGTTTTTCATTAAAATAGCAATATATAAATAAACATATGGCAGAGGTAGCCAATTGTATACATTCTCCCTTTGACTGCACTTGCAAAACTGTTATTTTCAGCTTTTTTTTTTCACATTCTAAGTGGCGGCTTCTCGTTTGTGGCTTTTAACCCTCTGGTTCTAAAAATATATCTGCGTACGTCAGAAGAGCTTGCAGGAGAAAGAATGTGAAAAATGATATACTATTCCCACCGCTTTTTCCTTCTTGTAAACTGTTCCAGTCTCAGAAATGTTTTTCCGTTTAACTTGACGTATAATATTAAGCCAAGGCAGTAACTTTTTATAAATGGTCATATGTTTCCAAACTTAGCAATTAAGTTAGGCTAAATAAATTCAGGCCTGGCCTATTCTGGTGGTGCTGTCATGTTTTACAGGCCTTTCATTGCAATCTTATATATCCAACACAAACATTCTCCTTTAAAGTCTAATTTAACTTCTTAGAAAGTAAATTGTAAGAACTGTGCACCATTACCAAGAATTGGCTTCACATATCATGTCAGTATTTAGACTGACTCGGTTGCCAGCTAGATTGGCCTGACTACCTGCTTGCCAATTAGACTAGTTTGGCTGCCTGTTAGTCTGAGCTGTCTGCCCAGTAGTTGGGCTTAGTGCCCCATAGGACTAGCCGAGGTGCCCGGGTGAAGGCTAAGCTGCCCGTTAGCCTGGCACTGCTGCCTGTGAGACTGATCTACCGGCCAGTTAGGCTTTTCGACAGTCCAATAGCGTTGCCAGGCTGCCTGCACGCGCCTCCTTTGTGTATGCTTTGCAGGAAGGAATAAAGAAATCTCAAGAACTTTGCATTAAGTAACCAAGGAAATTTGCATATAGTGAATGTAGCACTGAGTATGACTGTGATTGTTACTGTGAGGACAATCCTGCAGTCTTTCACTGCAAAACTTCATGTTAAATTGGATGGACGACACAATTTGCACATACATTTTTTTATTATTTAATCTAGTGTCAAAGGGCCCTAGTTCCCTACTTCCGCCTGGGCTGAGGCAGGGCCTCCACCGAGGTCCAAACCCCAGCACCGCTCTGCCTCTTCCCTGCCAAGGCTGCTGGTGGGATTACTCCTCAGCTTCTATGGCATGCAGGCTGTGGTGGTGGCATGGAAGGACGGTGGGGGCTTTGGGACATATGCTCCGTCCACCATCTGAACACATGACAGCCAAGCTGTCTGAGCCTAGGTACCGCCTTTGTTGGGATTGCCAGCAGGGGCGGCTTCTCCTGTAAGGTGGAGGAGCGTTGCTTCACCGCTCTCAGAGCAGGAAAAATAAAATTATAACGTCATTATTATCATTTTATTTTCTCTAGGTTCGGGTCTGGTTTAGGGCGGGTCGGGGCTGGTGGCACAGGGGGAGGAGTGGTTTGCACAGTCCAAGTGCGCATGAATGTTTGGCTGGTTGTCTTGGGCTGTCCAAACAGTCATTTGCACTTTGCATGTTCTCCATGCAGGCTGCCTTACAGCCTGGGTGGAGAACATGCCCAGATGCCGAACTACGGCGCTCAGACCAATTACAACACTGCATTGCAGCTTTGTGATTGGCTGCGGGAGCCTGGGTGGTACCTGCTTCCGGTACTCGCAGGAGAAGCAGAGACACGACTGGGGAGAAACTGCGGCGGTGAGGAGGTAAGTGACATTTTTTGGGGGTATTTTGTCCCCCTCCTGTCCCCCCCCTTCCGCCCTCCACCCCCATTTCTTGCCAGCCGCTACTGCTTGCCATATGAAAATCAAATGAGGGAGGTAGAGCTGGTCGTTGGATTCATGCTCCACAGGAATAGTTACATAAACAAAGTGAATCCAACAGGGGAGAGGGACAAGAGTGATCAAAGGTGATTGAAGCACTCAGAGTTTTGAAAAATACCCCTCACACACCAAAAGGCCCCTTGGTGTCATGCTTCATCATCGGGGTCTTCGCACCCCTCTATCGGGATGCGGCGTGCTGCGACCTACGACTACGCGGGAGCACTTGCAGTGTTGACTATGTGTGGTGTCCAGTGTGTGGGGTATACAAAGAGTGAGTGGGGGGTGTGTAGTGAGAAAAATAGTTAAAAAGTACCTGGCACTAGAGTGTGAAAGAAAAATTTATTCTGGACTCTGGCTGGTACTGTTAAAAGAAGTGCAGATTGAGGTCTAAGTTGTATAATGAACAAGACCTCTGGTGTGCGTTGTTGTCGACATGTTTCGGAGACAAGCTCCTTCCTCAGGACGGGGGCACAACCTCCCCTCCCTACTCACGTCTTGTTAAAAAATGTGTATTTACAGAAAAGTGAAATATTAAATTTAATATTAGGCTAAGTGTGCCTACAGCGGTCTGCTACAAGCACAATGACCTGTAGAAAGACAAAAAATTACAACTAATGGTTACCCATGTAGCGGGTAGTTCAAACAGGTGCAGTCACCAGGAACCATACCATGTGCTTATTTTATAAGCTTTGTAAAAAACGGACTCACAACACATACAACATTAAACACATATAGTACTAGGGTGTACTGTAAGAGGTATTCCTACTTGTGAAGCTTTCTTGTAGGCTTCATGAGCATAGTCAGGACGCCGGGGTGTTGCTTCAATGGCTATCTGTGGTGGATAATAATGTAGCTGTAATCGTTCAGTCTGTCACACTTACGTTTGTGGACGATTATCTTAGGTCGTATGTTCTGTATCATACTCACAAGCACAGGACTCCTTGGTCGCCGTCTTACCCCGCACGCTGCTCCGCTGATGTGGAGTTAGGATGTGGTTCTGAGTATTTATACCTTTTCATCCTGATTGGTGCATGTAAGGGTGTGTTAATTAGGGGTGTTACCTGCCACTGATTGTATGACCATGTATGGAGCATCCGCTTCCTGACCATACAGGGCTCATGTGTATGTTTCGGCCTGCGCCGGCCTGAGGTTAGTGTCTGCATCAGAGATCCAGTGTAGACGGCGCATGTGCAGTTGTGTTACTGCATGTGTACATGCCTGAAGGTAGTGAGTGTTTCACGCGCATGCGTGGTGTCCATGATTCACTCCTTGTCAGAACTGTTGGTCCTTTATGATGATAATTGACTCCAGGGTACATCATCATTAAGTCCGTTCAGATGGGTCCCCAATCTGAACACCCAACGTTGTTCCTTCTGGAAGAGGCCGGTCTCTGAGGGTAGTTGTTCTATGACCGTCCATTTCAAATCATTGACACAGTGTTGTTCGGTCAGAAAATGAGTTGCCATTTTGGTAGTGCTCTTTTTGCACCTCACATTGCTTTTATGTTCATTTACACGTGTTTTTATGGCTCTCGTGGTCATTCCCACATACTCCAGGTTGCATGGGCATTTGATCATGTAAATGACGTTTTTCGAGTTGCAATTTGAGAATCTCCTTTGTTCCCATGTTGTGCCATTCCGAAAAACAAGTCTCGTACTTTTTTCAGTCAGGTGGCAGCTGCTGCAATTGCCGCAAGGGAAATGGCCTTGGATGCCAATCGTAGGTTGAAGGGCTGTTGTAGTTGGTTTTGGTCTTGTGTGTACCAATATGTCTCTAAGGTTACGTCCCCTGCGATGTGCGAACATGGGTTTCTCAAAGGTCAGTTTGCCACAAGTTAGTATTCGCCAATGTTTGTTTACAATCTTAGATACATCATTTGACAAGGTGTTAAATGTTGTCACACAGATTGGCCGTTTATTCTCTGTAGGTTCTTTTGGTCTCTCCTCGAGTAAGGCCTCTCTGTTATTGTTTTTTGCCCTTTTCATCGCTTTGTTGACAATTTTTTCGGGGTATTCTCGTTGTTTGAGTTTCTTTTTCAGATCGTCTGCTTGTTGTCTGAATTCGGAAATATCTGTGCAGTTGCGCCTAAGGCGTAAAAACTGTCCATATGGCAGATTTTCTCGGAGATGTCTCGGGTGAAAGCTGTCGAATCTCAACAGGCAATTCCGGGAGGTAGGTTTGAAGTGAGTGGTGGTCTTCAGCACTCCTGACTCCGCATAAATGTTCAAATCCAGGAAGACCAATGTCTCTTTGGAAACTGTGCTTGTGAATTTTAGAAAAGTGTTTTGGTTATTCAGCCATTCCAGAAAGCTCGCTGCTGACTGTGGATCACCTTCCCAGATGACTAGGATGTCATCTATGTACCTCCTCCAGCATTTTATGTTTGCCCTGTATGGATTTTGATCATGGAGGATCTTGTTGGTCTCGAGATGGTGCACATAGAGACCGGCTAGGCTCGGAGCAAAGGTGCTTCCCATGCTAGTCCCATGGCATTGTTGGTACAGCGTGGTTTTGTATTGGAAAAAGTTTCTTTGTAAGGCCAGTGAAATGCATTCCATAACCAACCCTCGTGGTGTTTGGTATCTCCACGGTGTCGAGAAAAGGACTTCCTCTATGATAATCAATGTTTCGTCATGAGGAAGGCTGGTATATAGGCTTTCCACATCGAGGGACATCAGAAGTTGTGTTTGTGGATCAAAGGTTGTCTCTTGTAACAGTTGTAGGACCGCCTTTGTGTCCTTCAGGTAAGTATTTGTGGCTTGTACTAGAGGGCGTAAAAAGGCATCCGCGAATTTTGATAGTGGTTCTAGTATGGAGCCAATACCCGATACTATCGGTCTGCCTGGGGGTTTTGTTAGGTTCTTATGTATTTTTGGAATACAATAAAAGTATGGGATGCGTGGCTTTTTCTGCTCGAGGAATTCTCCTTCCTTCTTACTTAGCCAATCGTGTGTTAGGCCTTCCTCAATCATACCTCCGATCCGTGTCCTGGGGTTTTCAGCTGGGTCTTCATGTAGGACCATGTAATTGCGTCTGTCTGATAGGAGTCTCAGGCATTCATTGTCATAGTCCTCCGTTGTTTGTAGCACAATCGCTCCCCCTTTGTCTGCCGGTTTGATCACCAGGCTTTTGTCCTCGGACAGGGTTTTCAAGGCAATTTGTTCCTCCTTGGTCGTATTGTGAAAAGTCCGTGTGGTGGACTTATTCAGTTGGTTAACCTCTGTCATAATGGCTTTCTCAAACGTTAGTATTTCTAGGGGAAGTGTTGAGTCCGGAGGTGTGAAGGTTGATTTAAGTTTAAGACCGGTATCTGTTGTTGGGGCTTGTGGTGGTTTGTCGTGGAAGAAAGCCTGTAGTTTTAACTTCCGTATGAACTCTTGTATCTCCACGTTTAGCTTGAAGATGTCCGGTCTCTGCGTTGGTACGAAACCCAAACCTTTGTTAAGTACCTGTCGTTCTGTTGTCGTTAGTGGCTTTGAAGTCAAATACTGTGGATATTGGGGTTGGATACCAACCCCAATATCCACAGTACATGGGACAAGCACCTTTCCAACCATTTCAGTTTAACCACCCACCGAATGTCCAAGGATACCCACAATGGAATCCAGACTTCAATGGGGGTTTCTTCGGCCCACAGCCTTTTTTAGGGTCCCGCCCTGGGAACCGTGGAAAGAATCGGAAAGGCAACAATGTGACTTGGGAAGACAAAGGCCAAGAGAACCCACGACAGACCAGGAGCATGACGGGCTCCCTACCCAATCAAGCTTCAACCAGCAACCAGAGAGGGACCTAGTGGTCAATTTGACTTCTTAAACTTAAATCAACCTTCACACCTCCGGACTCAACACTTCCCCTAGAAATACTAACGTTTGAGAAAGCCATTATGACAGAGGTTAACCAACTGAATAAGTCCACCACACGGACTTTTCACAATACGACCAAGGAGGAACAAATTGCCTTGAAAACCCTGTCCGAGGACAAAAGCCTGGTGATCAAACCGGCAGACAAAGGGGGAGCGATTGTGCTACAAACAACGGAGGACTATGACAATGAATGCCTGAGACTCCTATCAGACAGACGCAATTACATGGTCCTACATGAAGACCCAACTGAAAACCTCAGGACACGGATCGGAGGTATGATTGAGGAAGGCCTAACACACGATTGGCTAAGTAAGAAGGAAGGAGAATTCCTCGAGCAGAAAAAGCCACGCATCCCATACTTTTATTGTATTCCAAAAATACATAAGAACCTAACAAAACCCCCAGGCAGACCGATAGTATCGGGTATTGGCTCCATACTAGAACCACTATCAAAATTCGCGGATGCCTTTTTACGCCCTCTAGTACAAGCCACAAATACTTACCTGAAGGACACAAAGGCGGTCCTACAACTGTTACAAGAGACAACCTTTGATCCACAAACACAACTTCTGATGTCCCTCGATGTGGAAAGCCTATATACCAGCCTTCCTCATGACGAAACATTGATTATCATAGAGGAAGTCCTTTTCTCGACACCGTGGAGATACCAAACACCACGAGGGTTGGTTATGGAATGCATTTCACTGGCCTTACAAAGAAACTTTTTCCAATACAAAACCACGCTGTACCAACAATGCCATGGGACTAGCATGGGAAGCACCTTTGCTCCGAGCCTAGCCAGTCTCTATGTGCACCATCTCGAGACCAACAAGATCCTCCATGATCAAAATCCATACAGGGCAAACATAAAATGCTGGAGGAGGTACATAGATGACATCCTAGTCATCTGGGAAGGTGATCCACAGTCAGCAGCGAGCTTTCTGGAATGGCTGAATAACCAAAACACTTTTCTAAAATTCACAAGCACAGTTTCCAAAGAGACATTGGTCTTCCTGGATTTGAACATTTATGCGGAGTCAGGAGTGCTGAAGACCACCACTCACTTCAAACCTACCTCCCGGAATTGCCTGTTGAGATTCGACAGCTTTCACCCGAGACATCTCCGAGAAAATCTGCCATATGGACAGTTTTTACGCCTTAGGCGCAACTGCACAGATATTTCCGAATTCAGACAACAAGCAGACGATCTGAAAAAGAAACTCAAACAACGAGAATACCCCGAAAAAATCGTCAACAAAGCGATGAAAAGGGCAAAAAACAATAACAGAGAGGCCTTACTCGAGGAGAGACCAAAAGAACCTACAGAGAATAAACGGCCAATCTGTGTGACAACATTTAACACCTTGTCAAATGATGTATCTAAGATTGTAAACAAACATTGGCGAATACTAACTTGTGGCAAACTGACCTTTGAGAAACCCATGTTCGCACATCGCAGGGGACGTAACCTTAGAGACATATTGGTACACACAAGACCAAAACCAACTACAACAGCCCTTCAACCTACGATTGGCATCCAAGGCCATTTCCCTTGCGGCAATTGCAGCAGCTGCCACCTGACTGAAAAAAGTACGAGACTTGTTTTTCGGAATGGCACAACATGGGAACAAAGGAGATTCTCAAATTGCAACTCGAAAAACGTCATTTACATGATCAAATGCCCATGCAACCTGGAGTATGTGGGAATGACCACGAGAGCCATAAAAACACGTGTAAATGAACATAAAAGCAATGTGAGGTGCAAAAAGAGCACTACCAAAATGGCAACTCATTTTCTGACCGAACAACACTGTGTCAATGATTTGAAATGGACGGTCATAGAACAACTACCCTCAGAGACCGGCCTCTTCCAGAAGGAACAACGTTGGGTGTTCAGATTGGGGTCCCATCTGAACGGACTTAATGATGATGTACCCTGGAGTCAATTATCATCATAAAGGACCAACAGTTCTGACAAGGAGTGAATCATGGACACCACGCATGCGCGTGAAACACTCACTACCTTCAGGCATGTACACATGCAGTAACACAACTGCACATGCGCCGTCTACACTGGATCTCTGATGCAGACACTAACCTCAGGCCGGCGCAGGCCGAAACATACACATGAGCCCTGTATGGTCAGGAAGCGGATGCTCCATACATGGTCATACAATCAGTGGCAGGTAACACCCCTAATTAACACACCCTTACATGCACCAATCAGGATGAAAAGGTATAAATACTCAGAACCACATCCTAACTCCACATCAGCGGAGCAGCGTGCGGGGTAAGACGGCGACCAAGGAGTCCTGTGCTTGTGAGTATGATACAGAACATACGACCTAAGATAATCGTCCACAAACGTAAGTGTGACAGACTGAACGATTACAGCTACATTATTATCCACCACAGATAGCCATTGAAGCAACACCCCGGCGTCCTGACTATGCTCATGAAGCCTACAAGAAAGCTTCACAAGTAGGAATACCTCTTACAGTACACCCTAGTACTATATGTGTTTAATGTTGTATGTGTTGTGAGTCCGTTTTTTACAAAGCTTATAAAATAAGCACATGGTATGGTTCCTGGTGACTGCACCTGTTTGAACTACCCGCTACATGGGTAACCATTAGTTGTAATTTTTTGTCTTTCTACAGGTCATTGTGCTTGTAGCAGACCGCTGTAGGCACACTTAGCCTAATATTAAATTTAATATTTCACTTTTCTGTAAATACACATTTTTTAACAAGACGTGAGTAGGGAGGGGAGGTTGTGCCCCCGTCCTGAGGAAGGAGCTTGTCTCCGAAACATGTCGACAACAACGCACACCAGAGGTCTTGTTCATTATACAACTTAGACCTCAATCTGCACTTCTTTTAACAGTACCAGCCAGAGTCCAGAATAAATTTTTCTTTCACACTCTAGTGCCAGGTACTTTTTAACTATTTTTCTCACTACACACCCCCCACTCACTCTTTGTATACCCCACACACTGGACACCACACATAGTCAACACTGCAAGTGCTCCCGCGTAGTCGTAGGTCGCAGCACGCCGCATCCCGATAGAGGGGTGCGAAGACCCCGATGATGAAGCATGACACCAAGGGGCCTTTTGGTGTGTGAGGGGTATTTTTCAAAACTCTGAGTGCTTCAATCACCTTTGATCACTCTTGTCCCTCTCCCCTGTTGGATTCACTTTGTTTATGTAGCTACTGCTTGCCAGCCATGAAGGTCATCCGCAGAACGTGTTTCCAGTTTTATTGTTGACAACAAGATCACGTCTGTAAACTCTTAAATCACTTCTTAAACCACTTTTGAGGCCTGTAGAGAATCTGATTATTAAGCTGTGGCAGAAAGAGAACACAGTCTCGATATAAGTGTGAGTGAATAATCTTATCCTAAAAGGTAAACTCGTTTTTTGAGAAATCCCTGTCACACCCTTAGGACCTCGGCTAAAGCAGAAATGCGTTCCTTGGAGAAATACATGTGGGACGTGCAGCAGTTGCCCCTAACAGCAGTACTGTTCAGAAGTAAATAACTAACAGTTTCTATTCTAAGGTAGTCAAATGGATCAAAAAAGAAAGATTAAAATGCCACAGATATGAATATAATTGGATGCATCAAATGTTATAGCAAAAGCCACTTATTAACAATAGTAAACCAGAAGTCCAATTTGTGTTTATTTAGTACCTCGGTAACTTTTATCTCTGTCTTGTAATGGACCATAGCTGCCAGGTAAAATTTGGTGTTTCATCCCCTTCAAACGTTTAACCTTCTGGAAGCTTTTCTAGTAGTTGGAAATCTTCAGTGGGGCAAGGCTAGAAGCTATGGCTGTGAAAGGCTCCAGAACTTTGCTCAAGTTTGAGAGCAGACATGCTGTAGCCTCAGGTGTTGGATTTATAAGCTCCTAATGTAAAAAATGCAAAGGTAAAAGCACCGAGGTTCCATTTTTTGGGTAAGCTTGACACCTTGTACCGTTCCTCAATAGAATACTAAGGCCCAACTTTTGTTTAAAGTCCAAACATTCAGGAGCCTTGATGTTAAAAGTCTCCAAATTTGTAGGACGTATTCCTCGGGCACCAGTCCATGGGGTTTCAGTTGCAGATCGGGTCCACACAACCTAGCTTTAGTCTGAAAGAAAATATCCAGTTCCCACAGTTTTATTTTATTATTCTGCAGCAGCACTTACTGCTTTCGTCCACAGGGTCTTCTGTTCTCTCAAAGCACAGTTGAGAAGTCCAAATGGATATTCAAGAGAAATGTCTTGTTATTACTGGTCTTCTGGATATCTCCTAGGTCGGCCCTTGGCCGCACTGTCCAATCACATGAGCGATATTCAACAGAGGCAAGTAGGCTTCACTGGCAGGATCTTGACCCTTCCGTCATTGAAACGTTGCAAGAGGCTACCACCACGCGCCCCGGAACAGCATTTTAGACTTCGAGATTCACGGTAGAGCTCAACACACCTCTTTACAAAGTCACTGCCTGCAGTTCAGTAATGTATCTGTCTTTTATGGGTGAGCTAACTCCTAGGTGTGGGTGAAACAGGGCACAACCAGTGAATTATTGGTGAAGACCCCTGGGTGAACATGAGTAACATTACCAGGCTTCCCCACTCATATTTTTCAGCAGTGTACCGAGTTCCTGCACAATGTACATGCGGTTGGGTGAAATATACCCAAATGCTTTCATCACAGAAACACAACATGGTGGTCCATGTTTCCTTTTTACTCAGCTTCTCAGTCCCTTATTTCCACCCTGTGCTGGCCTATTGTTTCTCAGAATTATTATTTATTATTATTTATAGATTTATGCAGCGCATAGCTGCCCCAGCAATGGGGCGTCCCAGCGCTACCCACAGAACAGATGCCAAATACCACTCTAACAAACACAGACAGTTACACCGGAAAGAGCCAGGTCTTTCGAGCCTTTTGGAAGGTCAAATGATTCTGGAGTCCTCTCACAGACATCGGAAGGGAATTCCAAAGTTTATCCTCTTAAAAGATCGACCACCAGCTCTGGCTCTTTGAATCAAAGTTCTCCACCCCAAAAAAAAATCGGATCCAGCTACCCTCCTGATCCTAGCCCCCAAATGATATCCTTGTTACCCCAACTAAAAGGAGAAAGTGCTAGAAGAGCTTTTCGCAGTCAAGAGTGACCTCACCCGAGAGGCTAACCTTCCTTCGCCATCCTGACTATTAGCTATGTTCCTTTTCTTTTGCCTTTTGTTCTCTTAAGCACTTAGTTGAGTTTAGACTTTGTTTAATAATCCCAGACTGGATTAAACATTATAGTTGATACAGATATGACCACACCAGTGCACTATTCAAACTGAATTACCCGTAACTAAGTTGCAAATTGGGTTTCATAGTGCCTTCCAATGAAATGTAACTGAATTATGGTTTTAATCCATGTTTGCTCATTTAAGAAGGCTCTGCTGCCTGGCTTCAGGAAACATACCTTCTAAAAGCACATTTTATGTTAAGGTGCAAGTGGGAACACTCCTGTACCTGTGAGCTCCCTGTTTGTTTGCCTTTGGAGCTTTATGAACATCAGAGTCCAGGGAGGTGTAAAGCAGTCGCAGATGGGAATTGAAGTCTAGACTTGTCCTAGTTTTTAATTTGTGCACACAGTTTACATGCTTAAACCCTTGAACCCCATTTAAGGCCCCATGTGCTGATGGCAGAACCCAGACCTGTCAGCAAAAGATTAAACAGATTCAGGTACGAAATGGAGAGTTGCTTGTTGCACAGTCTGCATTTTGCTAGGCACCCCTTTTGTTGGGCTTGTCACCCTTGAAGGACGACAGAATTATGTGTCAGAAGGGGACAGCTACCAGGGCAGCCTGGACTGCGATGGGGGTTTAATGCAATATCACATGCACAACCAAACACTTAAATCACGCACAGACACTTAAATCACACACAGACACTTAAATCACACACAAGCACTACAGTATTTTGTAAGGACCACACAGCAGAACTCATCACCTGGAAGTGACAGATTCAAGCAGGAAGGAGCGGTGTTGTTGGGTCTAATAGTGTGCTTTCAGCTCACACTCTCGAACAATGAGCACTGACATTGTGATCTCCCCTTTTTACAACTTCTGACACTGGTACCGTTGATTTAGGGCGAGGTTGTTGGGTTTACCAATGCTTGTTGACTTATGGAAATGTATCTTAGTTTGCTTTCATTCATTTGCAGACGTGACACCCCCGCTCACAGCTGGATACCTGGAAGTGACAGATTTTAACTCAAAGAAAGTGAAATATATTCCAGTCCCAAGGTAAGAGCCGTGGGAATGTGTGTCACGAATTATTGAAACAAAACGCATGTCTATAGGGCAACTTATTACCTCGTATTTTCCAAATGGGGTTTCATGTTCTGATACTTGACAGAATGTGTTTTGCTGTGCAGTGAACCACTCGCTATATTTCGTTGTGGGTTGAATCTGACGCTTTGGAGACTGTCCCAGTGCACGTGCTTTGACAGTAACTTGTGTCATCTTATGACACATTTCACAGTTAGATCACTGGACCGTGGGACAGGTGGACGAAGCAGCTGGGATTTTAGAGAAAAAAATGGCATGGTTGTATGATCATGTTCTGCATATGCATATTGAGGCTGAATCCGCACGAATTAATGAAACCACTCTTGCATTGCGTAAGCCTATGATTTGCATACATTTCGTTATTTCTTTCTGTGATTTACCAAAGGGACAGGCGTGTGGCAGGGGACACTACAACTGTGGTAGTTCACATGGCATAGTCGTGTCTGTTCTGTATGAATGTGCATTGAATGAAGAGCCAGTCGCCTGCAGCCACAGGGGAGGGTGGATGAACAATTACTATTTTTTCACATGTATTTTTGTTTCTATGTGTAAAAATCTGTTAATATGCACATCCTGCGAAATGCGTTTTTTCCGGCGCTTCCCACACTCACTCTGTTATCTACACCTGCTCGTCTTTGGTGCACATTTGAGGGAGGGGGGGGGTCAGTGACTGTGGGACAGAGCATGTTTAATATTTGTGAGTAGCTAGAAGAGGATTTGTGGCTCTTCATGCCATTGGCAATGCCATCTCACAGTGCAAAACCACAGCCACACCCAAATTCCCAGCCCAAAGCTACATTTACTAATGTATAATACTTGCCCAGCTGCAGCTGGCGAGCGTGGGTTCCAGTGCCCAGAGGACCGTGACCACTTCCTGGGTCCCCTCCACCAGTCCAGCATGGAGACCCTTACCCCCAAGCACATCTATTAAGTAAATTAAAAAATGTTAACATTTGCGCCTCTAAGAATTTTGCTCCTGGGGTATCGGCGCCTTTGACCCCGCCCACTCGACGCCACTGCCCGCTGGCGGTTTCCACATTAGTCAGTACCAGAACCTTCCTCAGATATGGAACCCCCAGCTCATGTGACCTGATGTATCATGGGGGAGGGCGCAAGTATTGGGTGCAAATTATGCAGCAGGGTTTTGTGAGGTATCAATCAGTTACGTTGCAAAATGTGGATTGGGAGGTGGCTGGAAAACCTCCTGCCCTAAGGATATTAATGAGCCTGGAGGCATTTTGTGGCCTCCTGTGACCGTCTGCAAATGCACAAATGGAAACCGGCAAGGAACAGCAGATCTGCACTCCTGCCTTAGTATTCCTGACAGGAAAACCTTTTTAAAACAACTGGTGGCCGGTAAAGAGACAGGCACTGTTTAAAAAAAAAAAATCCTGTCAGGAATGACATTGGGCAATGCAACCCTTGAGGCTGTGCAGAGAAGATTCGGGCTCAGCAAATCAGATACCACCCCATGCTGGGTGATGGCGAATAACCAAAGGGTCTCACCTGCAGTTATGGTAGCAAAGCCTAGATATATACCATGGTGACTCGAAACTAATAGAGGAATGTCCATTTCACGCCTCCTCCTACTTCCAAGTCATAATAAGTCCCCAAACCCTTCTACAAATTAAAAAGCCTTCTCTTAGTCGTTAAACGGATTTTGTACACAGCAAAACACTCTTTTACAAGTACAAAACCTTTGTTTTTGCGAATCGCAGGCTTCTAAGCGTGTTGTGCGTGAAACCTCTTAGCTCATTGAACCAGTATTAGTGACTTGCATGCCCAGATGCGTCACTTGACACCATGGGCGTCCGCAGAAATTTTTCCAGGGGGGGGGGCAACATTTTTAATTCATCACCATCCTCCGACATGATTGAGCAATGAGCACAAGTATTAAAAAAACAAATAAAAAAATCTAATAAGACAAAGAGCCTAAATAAACAAAGAAACCCATGGGGTGGGAGAACAATCATGTGAGGCTTCACAGCAGATTATCTGGCAACCACAATGAAACAGAGGAAAAAACAAACAAGCATTGGCATAGCCAATAGGTCTCGCCTTTGGGACCTTATAAGTGTTTAGCCATGCAACACTTGAAGTTGTTGCACCAAGGATATTGTACTAGACAACTAAACACTTATAAGGTCCCAAAGGGGAGACCTATTGGCTATGTCAATGCTGTTTTTTTTTTAATGACAAGCAGTGCTATATGGCTCCGGCTGCCACTTAGTCCACCACATCCCACGTAGATGCTGCAGCCATCTTTGAATGGTTTTAAAGCCAATTCAAAAGCTGTCACCTCACCAGTGTATGTTAATCTCTATCTCAACTGTGAGACTGCTCTCCTGTTTCGTAATTCTATTAAATACAAATGATGTAAAAAGAACATCCCTTTCTGAGCTGCACAGCTCATCCTACCCACGTTTCATGCGCAGATTTGAAATACTGATGGTTTGGGCTTCCCGGAATTCAACTGGTTGAAAGGTAGACAGGGTTAGAGAGGTAGAGAGAGAGGTGTAGAGAGGTAGAGAGACAGAGGTAGAGAGAAGTAGAGAGAGAGGTAGAGAGAGAGGTAGAGAGAGAGAGAGGAAAAGAGGTAGAAAGAGGCAGAGGTAAAGGTAGGGAGAGAGAGGTAGAGGTGTAAAGGTAGAGAGAGAGGTATAGAGATAGAGGGAGAGGTAGAGAGAGAGAGAGAGAGAGAGAGAGAGAGAGAGAGGTAGAGAGAGAGAGGTAGAGAGAGAGAGGTAGAGAGAGAGTGGGAGAGGTCGAGAGGGTGAGAGAGGTAAAGAGGTAGAGGGAGAGGTAGAGAGAGAGGTAGAGAGAGGAAGAGAGAGGTAGAGAGGGAGAGAGAGAGGTAGAGAGAGAGGTAGAGAGAGAGAGGTAGAGAGGGAGAGGAAGAGAGAGAGGTAGCGAGAGACGTAGAGAGGGGTAGAGAGGGGTAGAGAGGTAGAGAGAGAGAGGTAGAGTGAGAGAGGTAGAGGTAGGGAGAGAGAGAGAGGTAGAGAGAGAGAGAGAGGTAGAGAGAGGTAGAGAGAGAGGTAGAGGTAGAGAGAGAGCAGTAGAGAGAGAGAGAGAGGTAGAGAGAGAGAGGTAGAGAGGTAGAGGTCGAGAGAGAGAGAGTGGTAGAGAGAGAGAGAGAGGTAGAGAGAGATAGGTAGAGAGAAGTAGAGAGAGAGAGAGGTAGAGGTAGGGAGAGAGAGGTAGAGGTGGGGAGAGAGAGAGGTAGGGAGAGAGAGGTAGAGAGTGAGAGGTAGAGGGAGAGAGACGTAGAGAGAGATAGGTAGAGGTAGAGAGAGAGAGAGGTAAAAAGAGAGGTAGAGGTAGAGAGGTAGTGGTAGAGAGGTAGAGAGAGAGAGAGGTAGAGAGAGAGAGGTAGAGAGAGAGATAGAGAGGTAGAGGTAGAGAGAGGTAGAGAGAGAGAGAGTAAGATAGAGAGGTAGAGGTAGAGAGAGAGAGGTAGAGAGAGAGAGAGAGATAGCGAGAGGTAGAGAGGTGTAAGAGAGGTGTAGAGAGGTAGGTAGAGGTAGAGGTAGAGAGAGACATAGAGAGAGAGACGTAGAGAGAGGTAGAGAGAGAGAGCTAGAGAGGTAGAGAGAGAGGTAGAGAGAGAGGTAGAGAGAGAGGTAGAGGTAGAGAGGTAGTGGTAGAGAGGTAGAGAGAGAGGTAGAGAGAGAGAGATAGAGAGGGAGAGGTAGAGAGAGAGGTAGAGAGAGAGAGGTAGAGAGAGACAGAGGTAGAGAGAGAGATAGTGAGAGGTAGAGAGGTGTTGAGAGAGGTGTAGAGATAAAGAGAGACATAGATAGAGAGACGTAGCGAGAGAGGTAGAAAGAGAGAGATAGAGAGGTAGAGAGAGAGGTAGAGAGAAAGGTCGAGAGAGAGAGGTAGAGAGGTAGAGAGAGAGGTAGAGAGAGAGGTAGAGGTAGAGAGGTAGTGGTAGAGAGGTAGAGAGAGAGAGGTAGAGAGAGAGGTAGAGAGAGAGGGAGAGGTAGAGAGAGAGGTAGAGAGAGAGAGGTAGAGAGAGACAGAGGTAGAGAGAGAGATGGTGAGAGGTAGAGAGGTGTTGAGAGAGGTGTAGAGATAAAGAGAGACATAGATAGAGAGACGTAGAGAGAGAGGTAGAAAGAGAGAGATAGAGAGGTAGAGAGAGAGGTAGAGAGAACGGTAGAGAGAGAGAGGTAGAGAGGTAGATTGGTAGATTGGAGATCCTAGCATTTAAAGGCACTACTCAGCAGGCAGACGTGTCCTGCTGAGGCTCCGCGATCGGGCTCTCCTGCTGCCCGCTTCCCAGCGTCGCCCCGACCTGTTCTGATATCGGCCGGGTGTCGGAGCGCATGTAGTGCGGGGAGATGCCGCGAAATCATGCCTGGGTGCGCTCCCAGCAACAGACCGGGGAGAGTTGGACTGCATGCTCCCGGTGGCAAGATGGCGCCCGCCGGGGCTCTGGGAGTCCGGACCGGTGCCTCGCGCTATACGCCAGGAGCAGCACGGGGGCACTTGTATGCGGCCGCAGCGGAGGAGTGGCGGCACTCCGACAGTGCCATTCCCTGATGCGAGTTCTGGAGGGCACACGAGGAGGCAGGTAGCGGCGATCGATGACGGCCCGCCATTTTGGCTGTCCTGGTCTCTGCCTCGCCTCTCCACAGACCCGCGGTCACTCCGAGCATGGTCGTGACGCCACCCATCCATCGGCGGCGATCTGGGAGCTGGAGAGTCGATTGCTGCCCCCAACACCGCACTGAAGCACGAAATAGCCCCCGATCGGCAACAATCGCCTGACTCCAAAATGGCGTCCAGTGTTGAAAACGGCCGACGGAGCCGATCCTGAATATCTGGGGGTGTACTGCACCATCGGGACAGAGGTGAGCAGCGGACCACGCGCTTCCAGGGACAAACCTAAAGGGATTTTCTCTCTCTGCAGCAAGGACATAATCAACACACGAGGGTAATCACCCAACCGTTGCTTTGGACTGCCTTTCTCCCCCTGGACTTGCAGCACTCTTCCTGGACTTTCAGACCTGGACCTCTGTGTTCCCCGCCATTTTCTCTCTATGTCTCACTTCTTCTTCTACCTTTCTCCTCCGCCTTTTTAGCGATCTCTCACCTCCCCCTCTCTGTCCTAGTGACCTCTCTATTGTCTCTCCTGATGCCTACTTGTGACTATCTGCTTCCCTCTCTGGTTTGTCTCACTTTCCTGCCCTTCTCTGTCCCTCCCTTGGTGATGTGACTTTAAAACCAGTCTTATCCCCTCCCTATGTATATAGAGATAACTCTAATCACTAGTATATACAGTAGATGTGACTTTTAGAGTATATCCATGTGTATCCCCTCCCTATGTATATAGAGATAACTCTAATCACTAGTATATGCAGTAGACCGTTGTGCTCTCTTCCATTGCTATGTGACTCTTAGAGTATATCCAGGTGTCTCCCTTCCCTATGTATATAGAGATAACTCTAATCACTAGTATATGCAGTAGACCGTTGTGCTCTCTTCCATTCCTATGTGACTCTTAGAGTATATCCAGTCTTACACCTTCCCTATGTATATAGAGATAACTCTAATCACTAGTTTATGCAGGAGTCCGCTCTGCTCTCTACCATTCCTATGTGACTCTTAGAGTATATCCATGTGTATCCCCTCCCTAAGTAGATAGAGATTTCACTAGTATATGCCTAGAATATATCCATTTGTATCTCCTCCTTGTGTGACTTTATCTCTTGTACATTTGCAATTTTTTTCTGTTTGTACCTTTTTATAACGCATGTAATCCTAAGTCCGTATGTTTTCAACTGGTTCTTATGTAAGTCAAAAATTTGCAAATTCGTTTTGTACCGTCAGTCCTTATGTTTGAAACTGGGTCCTATGTAAAGCGCTCTGACACCTTCGGGTAAAGTTCGCGCTATATAAAATTGCATAAATAAAATAAAATAAAATAAATACTCATTTATAACGTCATTCCTTTCACTGCACATCCTGCTTTATCTAAATAACTAGGGCCTTCAAATACAAAAGGATTTTGTGGTCATAAAGCTTACAATTTGCAGCATCACAGTGGTTGCTACTGCAAAACCCCTTTTTGGAGTTGTGTATAAGCTTCATGATTGACTTTGGAGGGGCAGTGAAAAGAGCGCTATCTTCAAATTGCAATTTACAAGGACATGTATCAATGGTTTTCAAACGCAATGGCAATCACAAACTATTGATCTGATGCCAACACTGAACTGCAGTTGGTACATGATTCAGAAAAGAAAAGTTGTCCCTGTGGGGTAGCTTTCTCTTCGGGAATCATGTCAGGCGACAGTGAGTACAGACAGTGGTCCAGGGGCTGCACTCGATACTGCAATGAACATGAGGGACTGCCCCTTTGGAGCTCAAGGCGTAAACTCTTTAATCCGTCTCATCTGCAGACCCTTCTGTAATACTAGTGCTTATGGTGCAAAAAACAGGCATATCGTGTGTGGTGCAGACACTTCTATTCAGTTTTAACTCTTTTTCAGTTGCCAACAAAATATTTTAATTCATATTTTGGTTTCCATTGTTAACTGTTTTTAAATATATCCATTATTTTATTTTAGAAATAATGGATATATTAAAAAACGTATAAAAACAGTTAACCATGGAAACCAAAATATGAATTAAAATATTTTGACAACTGAAAAAGAGTTAAAACTGATTATCACCATGGAAAAGAAATTGATGAAACTTTAATGTTCGCTGAAAAGTGCACGCATCCATCGGAACAGAAGTGTCTGCACCACACACGATATGGTATACGAAAAGGCACCTAAAGAGTAGGTACCAGGATGTAGTAGCACCAACAAAAGAAAGGAATATAGCTTGAGTATGACTAAATCACGAGTGCACAGAAGGACTTTCCAATTGATCTCGCAAAATACAGGCAGACGCACCCATTGCATCTCTGGGCGAAATGTGTAATTTGGTGCAGCGTTAATGAGGCTTTGAGGGTTTTCACCCCTTCCTAGGGCCCCTAGTTGCAACTCCACTCTTCCTTAGCTAGAAAAATGTGCCCCCTCTCCGAAATGTGACTCTAGGTGAGCCTCTGCTTCAAGCTGTGGGAGCAGCCAGGCCCGGACCTTCTCTCTTGCCATCAGCAGCAGTTTTCCCGCTCACCAAGCAGGACCGTCATTAAGCGCTTTCTCACGCTTTTTAAATTGACGGCCCTGCAGACAAACACCACTGTGAGGGCTGTCAATTGTGACGGATCTGTGTTCCAGGGGGGGCAAGTGCCCCCCCTTGCCCTCCCCTGCGGACGCCCTTGCTTGACACATGTATGTGTTACATATGCAGAATATATAGGTAATCGCCCTATAGTGTACTTTGATATGGCCAGACTGGCAAGAGAGGTCAAAGTGGACAATCAAATGCATTACACAGCAGGTATTCCTGATATCTGGAGCCTGTCTGGAGAAAAGCTGATTTTAGGGGAAGCGTGTGCTGAGCTGTATAACATATGTTGCAGTCAGGATATAGGATCTTTCCGGCTGTAAATCATGTTTGCTTGTGGTTAGCATGGTGGGCGAGATGAACGTTTGCCGGGATCTGCTACTTCGTTTTAACTCCGCACATGTGTAATACCTGTGTTATTATCCCCGGCCCACGGTAACCCAACCCTGGCGTCTCCTGTTTGAGAGCTGTCGGATCTGTGGAAAAGTACTGAGCTCATGTTCTAAGTGGGGCAGTAAAAAAACAGCCTTCGTCTTATCAAACCCGATCTGTGGTTTAATAAGATTGGAATGCCCCGCGAAGCTGCTCTTTGTCGTAGAAATGGCTGTAAAATTAATATTCCCATTTTAGACTTAATGTATTTTCATGGATTTTATCTTTTTTGCAGATACCAAATATATTCATAAGATGGTTTAGGGGGGAAATGAAGTCTGCAGAACTTGCATGCAGACAGAGGAATATGGAGAGAAGGGGAGGGTGGGGGGTGGCAGGGGGGGGGGGGGGTGGTAGTACCTGGTAGGTTTTAGCAGTGTTGCGTTGGAAATGTGAGATCCGAGTTGAACCAACGCATCAGCAAGCCCGAACAGGTGATCCCTTTACCATAAAAAAATGGAAAAAATCGGTTCAAATGGTGTATTTTATGGCATACTGTGATCTCAGTCTCTGGTGGTTGATTGGGGCGTTAGGTGTCGTTGCAGCGGACGTCCTACATGCAACGGGTATGCCCAGAGGTGAGTCCCTGCTCACTGCGCCATGAGTGACAAGAGAACAAATATTGTGCAGGAGTATGAGAGGTGTTTAAATGCACCAGACTTTGGTATGGTTCAGCCGCTGAATGAGAGATACCATAAAGCGGCATACCTCAGCGGTACACTGGGGTGCAGATGAAGAAGAGTGCTTATTCATACCATAGGCTGCAGGGGGGCCGAAGGTAGTGGTGACAGAGATTGGGCATTAACGTTGATCTGCCTGGCGCAAGGCAAGTCGTGACAGAAACTGGGCATCAATGGAGCTCTACCGGGTTCTCACAGCAAGCGCAACAGAGTCGAGACTGTGCCATAACGGAACTCTGTTGGGGGGGCAAAGTAGAGGTGACAGGCAATATGCATTACTGGAGATCTGGAGCAGTAGACATGGCACTGTTGCAGCTCTACTGTGACAGAGAGACTGCAATAACGGAGCTCCACGGGGGACGCAGACCAGGGGTGACAACTTGGGCATTAACTGATATCTGCAGGCGATGAAGACCAGCAGCTACAAAGTCTGTGCGTTATGGAGATATGCAGTGGGTACAGACCATCTCGACAGTCCGTGCATTAACAGAGATCTGAAGCGGGCGCAGACCTGTCGTTGACTATGCACTAACAGAGATATACAAGGGACGCAGAGAATCTCTTGACAATCTGTGTATTAAAGTACATTTGCAGGGGTCGTAGTCCCGGTACCAATGACTAAGGAACATGAAGGAAGATTTGGAAGCGTTTGGTGGCAACACAATGATGATGTTTTTTCAAAGTAATATCTTAAATATACTGAATGAAATTCCGGCAGTAACCCTAGGGTAAAACACAAAACAATGCAGGATTAAAACGAGACTTAGAGCAATATCTGCTGAGCACACATGCATTGCAAATCAATTGCGGCACCCGTGCTTTAGCTCAAGATCTTTACAGCTAAAGCACAAGTGCTGCCATTGTAACAAAAGTAAACAAGTAGAAAAAAAATGTCGGCCACCCGCTTTTTTTTCTATTTATTTACTTTTGTTACAATGGCGGCACTCGTGCTTTAGCGTTGAACATCTTAAGATAAAGCGCTTGTGCCGCGAATGGTTCAAAAGTAAAGAAATTTAAAAAAAGTATTTTTTTTATTTCTTTACTTTTGAAGCAATTGCGGCACGAGGCACTTTAGCTTATGATATGTAAAGCTAAAGCGCAGTGACACTATTATAAGCAAAGTAAATAAAGAGAAAAAAGGAAAGCATTGGCTTTGATGCAACTGCATGCTACCAGCGTGCACACTTCACATTCGCTCGTTGTCACTAAGGCATGGCCTGGCATGGTGTGAGTTTGGCATAGCAATAATAGCTGTGATAAGTGGCAAATTTAAATGCCATGTCTAATCTTTTAATCTATTTATGTTTCTTCTCTTCCTGTCAATTTTTGTTAATGTCTGACTTATACATTTTCCCATAGTGGGAACAAGTTTCAATTGTCTGCTCTTTAGGCAATTATTTTTCTGTCCTGAGGATGAACCAAAATGTTGTATGGTTCGAAACGTCGTCGACCAGAAATGCACTAATTGCATAGTTTACAAATTACTGTTCATGCATACGTGTATAGTGTGGATCATCTGTTTATAATTTATGATATTCAGATGCCCTTCCTTTGCCTATTATCTTTGTAAATTTTGTTTGTTTGTCCAGTTGGTTAGTCGGACATCGGCTGGTGTCCCACTTCCATCACACACTGTGTTACAATTGTTTCATGATTCTCTTTTATCAAGACATTAAAACTGTCCGGCTGGACACGTCTCAAAAATATAGTTCTATCTAGTCTATATTTCTTTGTTTCAACAATTTTTTCCCCCTTGTCTAAGGACCACTGTTCTTTGAAAATAACTAATAAAAAGAAAGACACTGATGCACTGGATAAATTACAACAACAAAAAAGCATTGCAGGAGAGCATGTCAGCAGGACAGGCGAGCAAGAGCAGGCAGGACAAAGCTGTTTAAGAAAATAGTGCTCCGAGGCTGTAATGGCTGTAATTAAAACGGCTTGAATAACAACACATGTAACAGGGGGTGTCCTCATGGGAGGTTACAAGAAGAGACAAGGCGGTACTGAAGAGGATCTACTAAGCCTATTGACTAATAAAAAGTAACCATTTACAAAAGACAGTGACAGGGGCCAATTAAAAAGATGGGCGGAAAGTGAGCGGAGCTTCATGCCCATACCCTCAGTACAGCATGTCTCGAAGAGACAGCACAAGCAATATCGAGGCGAGACCTAAAAAATGATTAAAAGTGCATTATACAGCACAAATGTCTATGCAACTGATTAGAAACAAGCCGAAAGTTACTCCAGGAATAATCCTTCATTAGTCTGTTTCAAAATGTCCCACAACACCCAAGCCAAGTACACATCTACCCAAAAAGGTGCACAGTGTGTTTACTGCATGTAACACCTGGCCAGCCCTTTAGGTCACACCAGCCCAACACTGCAGGCCATCACTGCACACTTTATCTAAGATTCACTCAGCACAGGCAGCAGTAGTCAAAGTTTTTCTTGTGCACTTAACAGGCACAGTGCGTCCCACAGCAGTATAAGGTTCACACACAGCACAGGGGCAGCTGTGCAAGCTTTCTTCACTCACTCACTCACTCACTTGCTCACTCACTCGCCCACTCATTCACTCACTCATTCACTCACTCCAGCACAGGCTTCACTAGTACAAGCTTCGCTCTGACAGGAAACTACAGTATGCTACCAAAATACTGCTTTTGGGGACCAAGATAGGTGTGAAACTTTGAGCTCTCAAGTTGTCCTATGTCTAGAGTGAATAAATGCAATCCAATCAGTCCTGTGCTTTTTGGCTCAGTCAGTGCTCTATGACTAATACACAAAAAGCAAAAATACAGGCAACAAAATGCAGTTTAAATGAGCATAAACAACATTGACAAAGCCAATATGTCTGGCGTACAGCTGAAAGTGTCTCTTCATCGATTGGTGAGTGCATGCGTGGTATTGATTGTGGGTGGGTAAGTGAATGCTTGAATGGCTCAAAGGGTTGATGAGTGGAAGCATGAGTGCAAGGATGAATGACTGTTTGCTTAGTTGATGATTGACTGAGTTCATGAACGATGAATGAGTGGCTGCATTGTTGGAAGTATCCTGACACTTTGCGTTATAAGCCAGGTCAATTTGCTTTGCTAATGCATATTTGTTTTTTAAACACTCCTTTCTTTGTTTTATTTGACACATCTTCATACCATTGTGTATCTATGTTCACTATTTAGCTTGAAATACATATCCTTGCTGGCTCTCATAGTCAAGTCAAGTCAAGTCAAAGAATTTATATAGCGCACTACATACCCGGAGGGTTTCAAGGCGCTTAGGAAGGGGAGGAGGATTACTTGTCAAATATCCACGTTTTAAGTTGCTTTCTGAATGCTAGGTGGTTCTGGGTAAGGCGAAGGTAAGCGGGGAGTGAGTTCCATGTTTTAGCAGCCAGGTATGAAAAGGATCTGCCTCCCATGGTGGTCTTGTTGATGCGAGGTACAGTGGCGAGGGCTTGGCTGGAAGAACGTAGTTGGCGGGAGGGGGTGTAGAAGGACAGTCGTGAGTTGAGGCATTCTGGACCGATGTCGTAGAGTGATTTGTGTGCGTGGGTAAGCAGTCGGAAAGTGATCCTCTTATTGACGGGTAGCCAGTGGAGGTCTTTAAGGTGACCAGAGATGTGATCGTTGCGTGGGATGTCTAATATGAGTCTGGCTGAGGCGTTTTGGATTCGTTGGAGTTTCTTCTGGAGTTTTGCGGTAGTACCTGCGTAGAGGGTGTTTCCGTAGTCCAGTCGGCTCGTGACCAGAGCGTGGGTGACTGTTTTCCTTGTTTCGGAGGGGATCCAGCGAAATGTTTTTCTGAGCATGCGAAGAATGTTGAAGCAGGAAGAGGATACGGCGCTGACTTGTCTGTTCATTGAGAGTGAAGAATCCAGGATGACGCCTAGGTTCCGTGCGTGGTCTGTCGGGATGGGTGCTTTTCCGAGGGCTTCCGGCCACCAGGAGTCGTCCCATGCAGAGGGGGATGTCCCTAAGATGAGGACTTCTGTTTTGTCTGAGTTCAGTTTCAGACGGCTTTGTTTCATCCATTCGGCAACTTCTTTCATTCCTTCGTGTAGGTTGGTTTTGGCGGTGCTGGGGTCATTGGTGAGGGAAAGGATCAGTTGAGTGTCATCCGCGTACGAGATGATGTTGAGGTTGTGTTGGCGTGCGATGGCCGCGAGGGGGCTCATGTATACGTTGAAGAGGGTGGGACTGAGTGAGGATCCTTGTGGTACGCCGCAGATGACTTCAGAGGCCTCGGACTTGAATGGTGGAAGGCGGACTCTCTGGGTTCTTCCGGTGAGGAACGAGGTGATCCATTCAAGTGCTTTTCCTTGGATTCCGATGTTATTGAGGCGTTGTAAAAGGGTGCTGTGGCAGACTGTGTCGAATGCTGCAGATAGGTCGAGGAGGATGAGGGCGACTGTGTCTCCATTGTCCAGTAGAGTTCGAATGTCGTCTGTTGCTGCGATGAGGGCGGTCTCAGTGCTGTGTTTTGCTCGGAAGCCAGATTGTGAGGGGTCGAGGGATTTGTTGGCTTCGAGGAAGGCGGCGAGCTGGTTGTTGACAGCTTTCTCGATGACTTTGGCCGGGAATGGAAGAAGCGAGATGGGGCGGTAATTTTTGAGTTCGGTGGGGTCCGCTGTGGGTTTTTTGAGAAGGGCGGTGAGTTGATGAACATATAAATCCCTTTGAGTTTGCTCGAGCATAATTTTTAAAAGCCTGGTAGAGGCACCAGAACTAGAACTAATGTTGTGATTGGTACGAGGAAGCTTGTTGCACATTTTGTGGTGGTGTTTGGTAAAAAGGAATGCTCAAAGTAGCACTCCTTGCAGTTCTTCCCTCCCATCATAGCAAGTACTTCACCGGGTGCAAGAAGAGCGTGCATGACTCATTGTTACCATAAAATAGGGATCCAGTGAGAAACAATGGTAGTTTTAAATTTACATTGGCATCACCACCAAGGTTTCAAGATACAATGACAACTGAAGGAAGCTAACACAAAATAATCCCTGTCCCCGTACATTCAGACTACCATAGTAAAGGGTAGCGTAAATATTTAATTGCACGCCAAGCTAACAGATAATATCCAACACTGGACTGAGCTCTATTTGATCCCATAAATAACAGTTTCTATAAAAGGCATAGGACATTTCTCAATTTTCACATATACATTATACAAACATATTTCGATCAAAGATAAGCTGCAACATCAAGGTATATTTTTACATATCGCTTCATGCCATAGTCTGCTCACAATATCATCCTGTTATTTATCGTAATCTGAATAGTACAAGTGAGTCATTATAGCACAGCTAGGGGATACATAGAGTGGCAGCTAAGCTGAGATCCACTAGGGGGCAACACAACCAGGGCAGTACTCTTGGTATTTGCCCAGAACAAGCTAGAAACTGTACAACCTGGCTAAATGATGTGAACCCTGATGGCTCCAAACTCCAGCATTCACTGAATACCAAATACATTGGATTCCTTGGACACCAACCTAACCCTCAAGAACATTGTCAAACAGCAAAGACAACCTTCAGCTTTCTTCTAAAGAATGTCACACTGTTTCTTCCTGAAAGTGACTTTTAACTGCTGTTCAAGGCCTCATACTCTCAAATCTGGATGTTGCTAACTGCCTGCTTCATGGCTGCCCAGAGACCACAATGGCCCCGTTAAGAGTCTCATACGTGTTGCAGAATTTCTCATCCAGGTCTGGAAGAAATATGATTATGTCACCCAGTGGAACACCATTGGTTCCCCTTGCCACCCTGCACCACCTTCAAAACCTGCTGTATCTTTTATAAAACCATCAAGAACATCACCCCTGCTTATCTTCAGACAAGCTTGCCATCTCTACTGGCTCTCAGTACACTTGCTGCCAGGCCATCATCAGACTGGAGATTAAAGTGTAAAGAATCAAAAACAAGGCAGCAAGCCTTTGCGATCTTTTCACCCAGGATCTGGAACAACATTCCTGTATTTGTAAAGACTACCCCAACGCTTATGAAATGTAGGAAAGAGTTGAAGCTACACCCTTGAAAGAACACTGCATCACAGTGCAGTAGTAATCCAATAACCAGCTACCTCTCCTGTCACTCATTAACTCTATGCTTCTCTTTGAGCGTGAACATCAGTCCTCTGCTTTTTTGGCTAGGTTCATGCTATCCAAACACCACATGCCTACCATGGATGCTATTTAGGGGGGCGCTAGGGGTTGCGACTGTGGCCCCTGGCATGCTCTTTGCAACCTCTGGCACTGCCTTTGCGACCCCTGGCCTCAGAGGTGGCAAAATCTCTGTCAAGAAGACCGTGGTGGCTTCGCCTTCCTTGTTTTCAGCTAATTTTTAAGTACTCTAGCAGTGAGTGATTGTATATTATTCACTATTAGTGTATTGCCAACTGGAGCATAAAGTAAGGGATTTTTTTTTATAAATACCTGTGTGTCTGCTTGTGGATGAGTGTCTGTTTGTATGTATGAGAGAGGGTGTGTTTATGTGTAAGTGTGTGTGTATGTGAGCAAGTGTGTGTGAGTGAAAGTGGCAGTCAGTGATAGGAGCGGCAATAAATGAGATTAATTGTCAGTGAATAGGAGTGAGTGAAAATGATGGAGTGAGGTTAAGAGCCGATGTGAGCTAGAAGCTGTGAGTTCATCATTGTAAGAATAAGGGACCATGTCTGAGTGAGTGTAAAATTGAGTTCAGGAGCATGAGAATGAATGAGTGCAAGTGAATGAGAATGATTACGAGCGAGTTGGTGAGAATAAGAGTGAGTAATGAGTGTAAATTAGCATGAGTGGGAATGTGGTGGTGTTCTTGTGAGTCTGCTTCTAGCCCTTGTAAAATACTGTAGTTGGCACACCGGAGACAATTATTAACAGACAGGGACCTAGCATACTAAAAATAATTCTGGATATATAAGACATCCATAACAAAAGGCTGGCACAGGCATACTGGAGAAAATGTTTGGTATGACACCTGGCACAATGCTGGTGCTAGCACATTGGAGGTGGTTCATGGTAAAAGGGATGACAGCTGTGGCATATAGGAAGGGTGCAAGTGTGACAAGATGCTGTCCACATCAATCTAGAGGTAAAATGTGCCATAAAGGTCACACTTGTTACATGGATAAAATTATTAGTAACATTTCGGGACTGGCATATGTTATGTAATTGTAGGCAGTTCAGTTCAGTTCTTTATTTGTTTCGAAGGTTGAAAACCATCATAAAAATGCATATTAACACATAACCACGAAAAACATACTGAACATCAAAATTTTAAAAATGAGACGAGTTAAAAAGAATTTTTGTAGTTAATATATACAAACTGTAGGCATAAAAGTGAGTAGCAAATTTCATTTCGTTTCCTCCCCTTTCATCCACCCTCAACCCCTTGTATTTCTTAATTTAATCACAATTTTTAGAAAACTCATAATAGCACACAAGGTACGCATTTCAGTTGCTCTTTGCAGAAATAATAAAGCAGATTTGGCATGGGTAATTTTTGAGTCCTTTAAAATGTCCACCAGAAATCTCCGACGCGGGATTTTATAAAAAAGGACAAAGTAATACAAAATGAAGGGTGTCCTGCAGAGACCTATTGTCGCAGCCGCAGGCACCCTTCTGCTCAATTGTTTGCGTAAAACCAGGCGGATAGGCTAAAATATTTTGCAACAAATTGAGCCTAAAACGAGTCATTAAAAACCTCTCATATTGACTATACATTAAAAAAAGGTACGGTTCCATGCCCATTTCATTACAAACAAGCAAATGAGCAACTACCGAGGATTTAATAGAGTCAAGTTCCATCCTCCTACAGTCATATTTTTCCAGTAGTTGCTTTTGTACATAGTGTCTGCAATAGATATCCACATTTGAGGGGTCCAAAAATAACCTTTGCTGGTCAATAGCCCCTAATGTTTCTTTAATATATTTCAGCCAGGGGATTTGGAGCCATCTATCTTTCCGTAAACAATCCTGGATGATCTGTCTGGATAATTCCGCATTGGGGTTTAGCCAAATTTTGAGCCAGGTCAGTATTGGTCTCAATCTGATCAAGTCAGATATGTATGGGGTACCCAGCTCTTTGTGTGTTATTGCTGCTGGGATGCTCAGGGGAAGCTTTAACAGTTTTTTTAAAAATGTGTCTTCCTCTCCTTGTATCTGTTGTGCATCCCTAAAACCCCACACCTCTGCTCCATAAATAGCCTTCGAAATACTGACCGACCTATACAATGTCATCACCTGCTCAGGGGACCAACGTCCCAGTCGTCGGGCAAAGTTTAATATGGCCCCATTTGCTGAGACTAGTTTCTTGGACCTCTCCTCAATCAATGGGGCAAATTTAATCTTTTCGTCAAATAGGAGACCCAAGTACGGGAAAGTGGTCACAGTGTCCAAGACATGTTCCCCTAGTTTGAACACAAATCTCTTTTGTGGTTTCTTCCCTGCTACCATAATAAAAGATTTTGTCAAATTGACGGAGAGGTCCAGATTCTTCATGAAATCAGCAAAACCTCTAATTAGAAGCTGGAGACGGACTGCTGTTCGTGCGAGGAGGACCGCGTCGTCTGCGTACAAAAGTACCGGTATATGACGCGAGCTTACCTTTGAGCAGTCAGTCCCCAGTGCTAGTAGGGCACTCTCCAGACCGTTTATGTAGAGGGAAAACAAAAAAGGCGCCAGGATACACCCCTGCCTCACCCCACCGGAGCACGGGAAGGGATCGGTACTCACCCCCCCGCACTATAGCGGACCTTGGCAGTGGTGTTCCAGTGCAGTTCCCTAAGAACATTAAAAAGATCTGGGTCAATTCCCAATCTATACATAAGTGTCCAGAGTTTGGCTCTATTAACGTTATCAAAAGCCGCTGCTAAGTCCATCAATCCCATGTACATGGTCCCATCACTCGTCTTAGTATATTTAGCCGCAAGGAGGTATAGATTGAGGCATTGGTCACTAGTTGACCTGCCTGTTCGAAACCCGTACTGGGTATCCACCAGGATGTTATGAGTGTCAGTCCACTCTATTAAGCAGTTGAGAAGTGCCCTCCCGAGTACTTTAGCAGAGACATCAATCAGCGAGATTGGTCTATAACACTGCGGGCTGTCCCTACAGCCTTTCTTATATATAGGGACAATCACTGCAGTGGACCAAGATCGCGGAAGACCCAATTTAATTGCTGCATTGAGTACTCTCGTTACTATTGGTGCCCATAAATCAGTATTACTTAAAAATAGGTCTGGTGGGGTGCCATCCGGGCTGGGGGCTTTGTTTCGCGTCAGCCCTAGGATTGCTTTTAGAACTTCCTCCAGCGATAATTCTAGTTGTTCTGCCCTGGGACCCTTCCAGATTCCATCTCCAATGTCTACCTCCTGCTGGTTATACAAAGATTTAAAATGGTTAATCCATTGTTCTGGTAGTATGTTGGAGCTAATAACTGGGGCGATTGAGTCATGGAAACAGGGTCTATTTATGATTCTCCAAAACTGGGCATAGTCCCTATTTTCTCCTGCCTCCCTTGTGGAATTTTAGTTTGCGATCTGAACATCATCTGCGCCAGCTTGTCACCTATGTACTACGTGCACGGCAGCCATTTTAGATATCATGATCTCCCTGTCCACGATCGATCGCCAGCGCGCCCCTCTGACCCAGCAAGCATCCTCCGCGCACCCTGGCTCCCCCTCCCTCCTCCTTATGAGCATGACCCTTCTGCATGACCCTGTCCTTGGGAGTCACGCCAGCGCCTGACCAACACCTCCTCTCCTCCCATGAATGCCCCTCTGTTGATAAACCTCCCCTCTGCGCCGGATTGTCCACGCAGCATGAATACCACTCCATTGATGGCCCCTCACCCCGTGTCCGACTGTCCACACAGGTCCGAGGCCACTGCCTAGGCCGGGAGATATCATTTACTGCCCCTTATTGTATGAGGTCGCTCTCCTTCAAAGGACCCTCTATTGATCCAGGCCTCCCCACCCCCTGTGATATGATCAGGCGCACACATCCTAAGACTCGACGGAACACTCAGCTGCGTGATGACCCCCTCCTCTTATCAGCAGGTTGAGGACCTCTATTGTGAAGGTATATGGGGGTGGGATTGACACGAGGATTACGGGGATGTCTTTTTCTTGCTTTACAAAGTTCTGATTGTAATAAAGAAAGGTCACATGCCATAAACCAGTGTATAAGAGGCCAGGCCTCCGAGAGGCTGTTAGAGCACCTCGAGACGATACCTTGTTGTCTGATCTGATGTGTTCTGCTCCGTCGGAATAAACTTCTGTTTCCTGCCTTCTGGTCTCCGGCGCCTGCCTCATTGCTTGGTAAACTTGAATGGTACAAGGGCGGTTAGCGCCGGGCAAATCTTGAGAAAGGTCCTAGCCCTACCTTTTTCCACAATTGGCGTCCCAAAGCGTGGGGCCCATCAGCGACACGTGGATCCAGTGGGAGAGGTCCCGACGACAGAGTGAACGACTGCAACGATCGGGAAGAGCTCGTGTCCGATAGACCCTCGTCTGACAGCCGATCATCCGACCTTCACTAGTTCTGAACAGACCTCTCTCGAGTGATCTACGGTCCTGACTGGGAACCATCAGGAGTGCCACGAACATCACGAAGGAGAGAGGACGATCGGGCGCTGGATCCAGAGGACAGGAAACCGTCCATGCGGTCCGGGTAAGGTCGTGTAAACACGACGAATTGAGGAAAATTGTTTTTGTTTGGATAATACTAGTATTACGCTTTGTTGAAACCTCTGGAGATTCGCTGTCTGCAAACGGAGAAAAACAACAGGCTCTCTCTTTGCAAGCAGTGAAGGATAGGTAACGCAGACTTTTGTCCCCGTTGTAATCCATCGTGCCTATTTTCCTCCCCCACTGTTTCCCGAACTGTCGTTCGTGGATTATTGTCTGGAGATTCTTTGTCTGCAAACAGGGAAGAACAAGGTCTCTTTTTGCAGGTAGAGAAAGAGTGGGTAACGATAACTTTTCGTGCCCACTTATTCTCCCCACTGAATTGTTTTGATTGACCGATTATTCGGTATTGGTTCGTTTGAGGTATTCACCGCCGGCAAACAACGGAGAATAGAAATATTCTGTCTAGTCTTTGCCCGCCGTGATAAGATAGGTAGTGCAGACTTTTTGTCCCCGGTGTAAACCGTCATGCCTATCTTCTCCCCACTGGTTGGTAGCCTGTTTAGCCCGGACCGCTTATTAGAGATGAACCATCCAGCTCCACTGGAGGGCACCCCTAATAAGGACATGTTCACTAAGTATGGACTAGTCGCTATAGCTTACACTAGACTATGGCATAAATATACGAAAAAGAACCCTGAAAGTCAGTGGCCACTGATAGGTTCCTTTAGTGAAAATAAAATAAAAACATTAGAAATAGCGCTCCAGAAGAATAAGACCACGCCCACTATGCTCGACAGTATCGGCATGTGGCGCAAGGAAACGGAACAACGAAAGAAAAGAGAAGAAGCAAAAATAGGGAAAGAATTACGAAAGGCAGCCCACCTAGCCGCAAAACAACTAGAAGAAGAAATAAAAGAAAAAAAAGAAGCTACACAAAACCAAGAATCAGGGTCAACAGGCCAATGTCCTGTTAGGACCCCCTCTGCGCTCTACCCTGAACTACCCTCCAAACAACGGGCAAACGATGAGTTACTGCTAGGTCCCCCAATCATCTACATGCCCCCTCCATATGCTCCCAGCCAACAAAACCTGCAAACCCCGAGTGTGAGTGAAAGTGACCCTAGTGCTAGTGCACCGGCCCTCACGGCCTCCGCACCAGCCACATTAACAACTTCGTCAGACGACCCCGAGGCTAGCAAACAATCATCAGCCAGGTTAAGTAGGTTAAGCAAAGATGAGCGGGATGGGATCAACGAAATAGCAAAGACATTGGTAGAACGAAGGGAGAGCGAAGAATACACAATGAACGTATATAATTCACATGCCGACAGCCACAGACGGCATTTCATTTTGCGATTCAGCTACCACACCCTGAACGCGTATGAAGATAGGTATCAGAGTAAGGGTCCCGCTAAACTAACAACACTGTATAGGAAGATTGATGTTGGAGATGGGACTGAACGTGAGGCGACGGAGCTCTTCATGCAAATGCTTGAGGTCTTCCGCCACCTCGCGGAACAGAAACCAGAAGCCAAGGTTACGGTCCCTGAAACAACCTCGACAGAAGTAGCCAATACTATGATGCCTATCAGAGAAGCGGCTCCTTACTGGATCCCGCCACGGGGCCAGGGAACGAGCGATGATATTAATAATGAAAATGCAAAGGGGAGGGTTGTGTACAATTGGGTTTACCAACCATGGGACCGACAAGACATCCTAACCTTTAAGCAAACCCTGCCCGACTTAAGAAAGAACCCGACGGCATTTTATACCGAATTAGGCACAGCCTTGGGTTCGACAATAATGACTTTAGCAGATATTGACTTGTTCTTTGGGTTATGCCTGCCAGCTGATGTGTGGAAGCAAATCCGGAAGGCTGACCACACGGATCTGTTTGGACATACCTGGGACCAACTCGGTAAACTAGATAGACAGCGAGAGCCGGGGAGTAAACCACTGAAAGACATACTGGAACTCCCAGACAAACTGGTTCAGAAGTTAAAAACACTGGTCCCGGAAAGAAAAGTAGACTGGTCGATAGTCACGGCCTGTCGACAGAAACCCCAGGAAGATGTGTCAGAATACTTCTCCCGATTTGAGACAGTGTTCTCCGACTACAGTGGCCAAGACATGACCACCGCAACCGGACAGCACCTGTTTGTGCAAAATTATGTAAAGGGACTAACACAAGAAGTCTCCCAAAAACTGCAGACGAGTGAGAGTAGTTGGGGGGCCTCCAAACCCGCAGCTATCCTTCAGATGGCTCAGTATTACGAGCACCAAAAGAATGAGAATGATAGGGCGTCCGAGAAAAAGAAGAAAGATTTAAAGGAAAGGGTAATGATAGCCCAGATACAGGGTATAGCGATAGGACGGGAACACCAGAGAGGGAACTACCAATCAACCACCCCCAGAGATCTACCTCCTAAAGATCACACCCCAACATCCCACACTGGACGGAGAGACATTAGCACTGACCAATGCGCCTTCTGCAAAGGGCTCGGCCATTGGAAATTCCAGTGTCCGGTTCTGCTATAAATGAATAGAAATAGGGATTCCAGGGATGTGGCAGGTGGCCCGAGAAATAGAGTACAAGGACGAGGGAGCACCAACGACACCAGCAATGACAGATCAGGGAGACTGAACACGTTTGACCGTCCCCGACAGAACCAATATCAGCTGTCCGAAGGTGAACATGCCCCCGACTTTGCATAGGACTGCCAGGGGCAAGGGAGGGATCCAGTCGAGCTCTGTGTTGACCAGCAAGGTCCTTATGTCACCGCTAAGGTCTTGGGTACAGAGTCTCCATTCTTGGTAGACACTGGGGCGACACGTAGTGTGTTATCAAAACGACTGATTCCAAGGGCACCCTTGTCTGGCTCACACATAACGTCGATAGGTTTCGATGGGACGCCCTCCACTAACCCCCTGTCCGTACCTATTTCCTTTGACCTAGAAAACAACACTACTGACGCGACATTTCTACTCTCCTCCAACTCCCCTGACGCCATTATGGGTATTGACTTACTGAAACATTTTCGAGCTACCATTAGGTGTTCCCCAGATGGAATACGAGTCATCCTGTACGACAACCCAGACATGCCCAGATCCCCTCCCCCACGACACATGTGCTCCATAACTGACGCTGACCTGTCCCAGCTTGACACCCTGCCTCCGTACCTGTGGGCCAAAAATGACTCTGATGTGGGGCGAATGATGATTGATCCTATTCACATAACGGTACGACAGGACGCTATGCTCCCGAAACTCCCACAATATCGGATATCGCCAGAGGGTGAGAAGGCACTGGTAGCGATCATTCAGTCTCTGGTAGATGCAGGAGTGGTTGAAGAGGTGGTTAGCAACGTCTGCAACAGCCCAATCCTACCTATTGTTAAGAAGCAGGGTGAAGGAGATGAGAAAGCGTACCGCTTCATCATCGACTTGCGAGAGATTAACAAAGTGGTTGTACCCCAATATCCTGTGGTCTCTGATATCACCACCATTCTGACCCTCATCCCGTCCACTGCCACCACCTTCTCTGTTATCGACCTTAAAAACGCGTTTTTCTCTATCCCCATTCATCCAGACAGCCGTTATCTCTTCGGCTTCACCTTAAAATCCCGCTCGTACCGATTCTGTAGAGCTCCCCAGGGATACACTGAAAGTCCCAGCATTTACAGCCAGGCCCTCAAAAGACAGCTGGATGCCTTCCAGCTACCAGAGGGAGTGGTGTTGATCCAATATGTCGATGATATCCTTTTGGCGGCCGACACCACCCCGCTTGCAACGACAGCCACCGTCCAACTCCTACACTTTCTTGCAGAGAATGGCCATAAAGTCTCCAAAAAGAAGTTAAAGTTCTGTCAGCCACAGGTGACTTACCTAGGCCATCTTCTGTCCAAAGAAGGGAGGAAACTTACACCCCACCGAATCCAAACCATCCTAGATACCCCCATCCCGAAAACACAAAAGCAGGTCCGCTCTTTGGTTGGCCTAACCTCTTTTTGCAGACAGTGGTTGCCTAATTACAGCCTCATTGTGAAACCATTACTTGCCTTGCTGACCAAAGATGTCCCCTCCCCGCTTCCTTGGACCACTGAGTGTCAAGCCTCCTTTAAGGAATTACGGGATGCACTCTGCTCAGCGCCCGTCCTCGGAACCCCGGATTACTCCAAACCCTTCTCCCTCTTCACCCACGAAAGGGAGGGATGCGCATTGTCTGTCCTAACTCAATCAATTGGTCCTAAGCAGCGCCCTTGTGCCTACTTCTCCGCCACTCTTGATCCTGTAGCCAGAGCTTTGCCTGCCTGCCTTCGAGCAGTAGCCGCCGCTGCTGTCTCTATCCGTCAGAGCGAGGGAATCGTACTTTCCAACTCCCTCACAGTGCTAGTACCCCATGCAGTCGACACCCTCTTGAATCAGACAAAGACCCAACACCTGACTAGCGCACGACTGACAGGGTATGAACTGACGCTACTTGCACCCCACATCACACTAAAGAGATGCACGACTTTGAATCCTGCCACATTGTTACCCCTGCCTGAGACTGACCCCGACGTTCCTCCCATCCACGACTGTGTGACCCTCACGGACGAACAAACTAGGAGTAGGGTTGACCTCCGAGACACTGCTTTTCCTGACCCCGATGGAGAGCTATGGGTAGACGGCTCATGCATCAAACTCCCAGATGGCACCACCTCAGCTGCCTATGCAGTAACGACAGCCCGAACAGTAGTTGAGACAGCCTGCATCACACAACGATCTGCCCAGGCAGCAGAGCTGATAGCCCTCACCCGAGCATGCATCATAGCCGCAGGGACCACCACGAACGTATATACGGACAGCCAGTATGCCTTCGGAGTGGTCCACCATTTTGGGCTCCTGTGGAGGGAGAGGGGATTCCTGACGTCCCACGGCACCCCGATCCTCCACGGAGATCTAGTCTCCGCTCTGATTGAAGCAGTTCTCCTCCCCAAACGATTAGCGGTAATCAAATGTCAGGCACACAAAAGGGTGACAGACTTAGTCGGACAAGGGAATGCATTGGCCGACATCACTGCACGAACCACAGCTGAGAATAGGACGGTGACACGCATGTACATGACCAGGTCACAAGCAGAAACATGGAGTGACACAAGGATAATGATCAGAGACATACAGTCGGCCAGCACCCCTCACGAGCTGACTAAGTGGGCAAGGGTGGGTTTGAAGGATGAGGAGGGCTGCTGGCGAACGAAGGATGCAAGCAAATGGTTGCTACCCGACTCATACCTGATTCCCATACTGACAATGGCTCACTCCCCCGCACACATAGGATCTGCACCCATGATCGAACTCATTTCCAAAGTCTGGCATAACGACAAAATCCCTGACTCAGCCAGACGCCTAGTTCAGCAGTGCCTTATCTGCCTGCAACACAACCCCGGGAAAGGAACTGTAGTGCCCCGGGGAGGGTTTGGGACCCCCAATCACCCCTTTGAGGTCCTTCAGATGGATTACATCCAACTAGAGAGATGCCAAAACCTGAAGTATGTACTAGTCATTGTATGTGCCTTCAGTAAATGGGTGGAGGCCTATCCAACCCGTGACAACAATGCCATGACTACTGCCAAAGTACTACTGAAAGAATTCTTCCCTCGCTATGGCCTTTGTCGAATTTTATGGAGCGACAATGGCCCCCACTTCATAGCTGAGGTTATCCAATTAATCCTAAAGGGGTTGGGGGTGAAGCAACGATTTCATGCAGTCTTCCACCCCCAATCCGCCGGTCTAGTGGAACGCCATAATGCCACACTGAAGCTGAAACTGGCAAAAATAGTGGCCACCACGGGACTTAACTGGCCGGATGCCCTCCCACTGGCCTTGTTATCGATGCGCTCCACTCCCACCAAGCACCATTTGACCCCCTACGAGGTCGTGTTTGGGCGACCGATGAATCTCTGGACTGCTCCCAAACCGACCTCCATTCATGACGTCCCGGACGTCCTACTGTCTGATTATTTGTGCAAGTTAACTAAAACGTTGTCTGTCATTCATCAACAGGTGCAGCAGGCCATCCCCGATGCTTCCAGGGGCCCCGGCCACGACATCCAACCAGGAGATTTCGTATTGATACGAAATTTCCAGCGAACCAAGAGTCTGGAACCTCGGTGGACGGGCCCCTGGCAAGTGCTGATCACCACCCGAACGGCACTCCGAGTGGTGGGGAAGAAGCACTGGCTGCACGCGCATCATTGCCGAAAGGTCTCTGCAAACCTGGCCACGACAGAAAACGTCAGCACCCAAGAAGAGCTCCTGAGCAAAGACCGACCGATATTGGACTGTTATCCCGATACTGAGGCACTCGAACTTGCAAAATTCTCTGATCCCACTGTGCCATCCAGAGAAGGGTATTTCCTGCGTCGAAAGGAGGGAGCTTCGGCTAAGTAGGCCACGGACTAAGTTAAATCTCAGAACGGTGACCTACACACAATCAAGGGTCGCCGGGAGAGAAGCTAAACGAAGTCTGTGGTTCTGCCCACTACCGAGCCCCTTGAAGGTGATGGAAGCGCCAAATAAGAAGATGATGGAAGCGCCAGATAAGAAGATGATGGAAGCAACGGGAAATACCCAGTATAGAAATCCAAAGACTGACAACCTGCACAAATCGAAGACAATTGCACTCTTCATTGTCTTCCTCTTCTGCCTCCTCCTCATGACCTCCTTCTGGATTCTGGAGGAAAGCACACCGGCTCATGAGGCATTGCTACCTACTGCACAGCCAACACCCCTGAAAGAGCATCACCTAATCTCTCTGTCGCCTCAGCTCCGAGAAAGGCGCAGGGAATTCTGGAACAATTCCTTCGTGCAACTGTTGCACCAACACAACCTTGCTGCAAATGCTACGAACTGTTGGATCTGCGGGTTGCTCCCGCATGCCACTGGACACTCCATCCCCTTCATCCCTTCACCCTTCTCAGTTCACGGCTCTTGCCTCGCCTGGTTGATCCTCATGCAAGAGAGCCACAGGGACAACGCCACATCCAGCCGGACAGTGTCACACTTCTACTCTGGGTTCTGGCTGAATAGAACCAGAAAGACCCCTGCTGCTCTGTGTCCTGCGCTCGCAGGCGCCACCTTCATCAAAGACATTCCAGCCAAAGAACGAGTCGAAGTACAGGTGCTCCACAATCCAGCCAGAACCACCTTCTCTCATCTGCAAAAACAAACTACCGCCACCCTGACTGTGGCTCTGTCCGTAATCAATGTCACTGGCCTTGTGTGCCTAGAGGGCCAGGGAACGCAACTGGTGGGCCACAGCTCCTGCCGAATCACCAGAACATTGGACTCAGTTGACCCCCCTTCCTTTGTTGCTTCTCCGAACATGTACTTTGTGTGTGGCACCAAAGCTTACACCTGGCTCCCGAGAGGCTGGAAAGGCGTCTGTTACATTGCCTTCGTTCTTCCACCCACATATGTAGCCCCTGCCAACCACCACCGGCAGAGGCGTGCAGACGACCTTGGACAAGCCGACTCCACCGGAGCACAGTTCCTGGATGCAGCAAAGGGACTTGTTCCTCTGTGGGGCCCAATGGCAAACAGCCGTGCTATCCGACACCTGACCCAGGCAGTAGAAACAACGATCAACATCACGGCTGGCATCCTCGCCAACAACACTGCGGAGCTTCAGGCGGTCCGCCTCGTGACCCTTCAAAATCGTCTTGTCTTAGACGTGGTCCTAGCCGACCGAGGAGGAGCATGCCGCATCATCGGATCCAGCTGCTGCACCTACGTGCCAGACAACTCGCCTTCAGTCTACAAAGCCATTGAACACCTCCACAGACTGTCCTCAGAGGTTCACCAAGAACAGGAAGGATGGTCGCTTGGGAGCTGGTTTTGGGACACTTTGAAGAATTGGGGTTGGAAGTTGTTTTCCTTCGTGCTGGTACCTGTTGTGATATTATGTGGGTGTTGCCTAGGTATCCAATGTCTGCCACCTTTGTTCGGCCTTGTTTCTAACTGTATGTGCCCAAAGACTTTGGACTTCCGAAATGAGCACATGAGCCCCCTCTATGAAGTAGAAATACGTGGCCTTATGGGGATAAATCCGAACTGACAAGTTGGCGAGACATGTTAAAAGGGAGGACTGTGGAATTTTAGTTTGCGATCTGAACATCATCTGCGCCAGCTTGTCACCTATGTACTACGTGCACGGCAGCCATTTTAGATATCATGATCTCCCTGTCCACGATCGATCGCCAGCGCGCCCCTCTGACCCAGCAAGCATCCTCCGCGCACCCTGGCTCCCCCTCCCTCCTCCTTATGAGCATGACCCTTCTGCATGACCCTGTCCTTGGGAGTCACGCCAGCGCCTGACCAACACCTCCTCTCCTCCCATGAATGCCCCTCTGTTGATAAACCTCCCCTCTGCGCCGGATTGTCCACGCAGCATGAATACCACTCCATTGATGGCCCCTCACCCCGTGTCCGACTGTCCACACAGGTCCGAGGCCACTGCCTAAGCCGGGAGATATCATTTACTGCCCCTTATTGTATGAGGTCGCTCTCCTTCAAAGGACCCTCTATTGATCCAGGCCTCCCCACCCCCTGTGATATGATCAGGCGCACACATCCTAAGACTCGACGGAACACTCAGCTGCGTGATGACCCCCTCCTCTTATCAGCAGGTTGAGGACCTCTATTGTGAAGGTATATGGGGGTGGGATTGACACGAGGATTACGGGGATGTCTTTTTCTTGCTTTACAAAGTTCTGATTGTAATAAAGAAAGGTCACATGCCATAAACCAGTGTATAAGAGGCCAGGCCTCCGAGAGGCTGTTAGAGCACCTCGAGACGATACCTTGTTGTCTGATCTGATGTGTTCTGCTCCGTCGGAATAAACTTCTGTTTCCTGCCTTCTGGTCTCCGGCGCCTGCCTCATTGCTTGGTAAACTTGAATGGTACAAGGGCGGTTAGCGCCGGGCAAATCTTGAGAAAGGTCCTAGCCCTACCTTTTTCCACACCCTCAGGTCTGCCCAAACTTCTTTTTGGAGAGCACTCTTTCTTCTCTTTACCTGGGCTTTATAGTTCTGTCTGCATCGGGCAATTTCAATCTTGTTCCCCGGGGCCTTTTTTAAACTCTGCTTTAGTTCTCTTAATGCCCTTGAGCAGTTGGTATCGAACCATCTAGGGGAAGATAGTTGCTTAACAGGCTTCCTAGTTTTCAGTAACCCTTCTACTATTTTAGTTAAAGATTCGAAAGCCACAACCACTCCTCTGCCCTCTATTGTGGGGTCTAAGCAGATCTCTATATGCTCTTTCCCATCACCCACTAGCTTGGAGTAAAAATCTTGCGGGTTAATCATTGTCCACCTTATGCGTCTCCCTTGGTCTGTTGCTTGGATTTGAGTTTCAGTGACAGCCCCTGGGTTTTTCCCCGGTAAGTCATTATAATTAATTTCTAGGGAAAGGGGATTATGATCGCTGAAGGGACTCCACTCCGTTCTTGTTCTAATAATCTGCTCTTTAGAGCAAGCAGAGATCATTATAAAATCTATTATCGACCCACCACCTCTCCCTTTGAATGTGGGTATAGGAGTCTCCCCTGTTTTCAGTGCAACTAAATCCATAACATGGGTGAGCGCAAAATTATCTAAGAGCTTCATCAGAACTGTGCCCTCTTTATTGTGTTCAAAGTGGGGACTCTTTTCTAAAGGGCATGTAGACCAGTCCGCAGAGATAGGAAATAATTTAGGGCATAGGTGACAGTTAAAGTCCCCCATCAGCAGGACAGTTGGTTCAGGTCCCTTCATCCTTAAATCCAGTTCCTCATTTAATCTTCTCTCCAGCTCAGATAATATAGGAAGATTCCCATCAACCGGCCCAGAATTATAGAAATTTAGAAATAATAGTCTCTGCCCCTGGTACTGTAGTGAGGCTGCTTGTAGAGTGTCTGACGCCCAGTCTGGCTGTGACCAGGTACCCTTTAGATCTAAATCTACGTATATTGCTAAGCCTCCTTTTGCTCTCCCAGAATTCGTCTCTTGGGCAGGTCTGAAAAAACACTTATAGCCCTCCAATTGACAGAGGTCAGAATCACGCGCCCATGTTTCTTGGAGAGCTATAACATGGAAGCGCCTTATAAATTCTTTCCACTCCTTGCTTTTAAGTTTAGCTTCCAGGCCTGCTATATTCCAGGATAACACGGTCAATCCAGCCCTATTCTCTTTCCCTCTCGCTATGATAGATTCATTTACTCTAACCTCACCCGCTACTGATGGTTCTATAATGTTTTCACTTTTCTCCCCCCGTTTCGAGAGTTCTTCTGGCCTCAAGGTTTGTTCATTCCCAGCACTCCCGCAACTACCCTCTATTTCCGGGCATGGGCATTCACTGGTAGCTGAGGATGTTACAGAATTATTTTCTATCGGGGCGAGTCAATCATTATCCTCAAGTGACTGCAAAGGGGCAAATCTGTTTCTCCACTGATAGTAGTCTCGTGGAGGTAAGAACTGGTCGGGGTGGCCTACGGGTCTTGATCTTTGTATACGTTGTGGTCTTCCAGGGTTCCACCCACCATCATCATCAGCACGATTGGTGTTCCACCTCCTTGGGTAAAAGTACCCAAGTGGGAGTGCACAAATTGTGCTGGTTTGATTCCTATTGGGATTCTTCAAGATATAATCAACCAATCTAGTGCCTCTAAACCTCTAAAATTTGCGACTATACAGTCCCCTCTTATGTCTTTTTTCCTCCCACCAAGCCAATTCACTCGTCTTACATGCACTATCTCTCCTCTGTCCCCATTATTTAATGGTCTATGTATATTCAGCCACTTGGAGATTTTAGCGTGTAATTGATAGTGTGATTCTCTCTCGGTAGGCCTAATTTCTGGCACCCCTGCAAAAACTATTACAAATGGGCTAGCCTCTGGAGGGAGATCTATGTGTGGGGCGGGGCTGTTTGTAGTGTAGAAAGGGTCAGAATCTATGTAAGATGGGTCGTAATTCCCGTCTCTCTGGGGACGGTCTTCCTGTCTCCATTGCATTAGTGGTTGTAAAGGGGGTTTATCCATATTTTTGGAATTCGTGTTTTGAGTGTGTGCCCCTCTTGGTTTGTCGTTAAAGCCCCCTCTTTGATTTTGGGAAATTTTTGGTGCCTCGTGGATCTGGGCTATTGTGTGTTGAGTATGACTAACACAGTTGTTATTCGGCAATCTGTTTTTGTTTGCATTGTCATTGCAGACCACCTCATTTGTTTGATTAGAATCAGTAGAGGGTTTCGTGAATGCATGTTCTATTGCCTTGCTTTGTTTAGACAGCTCACACACAATTTTGTCCACCTTGCTTATAATTGGTTTTAGTTGTGCGGTTATAAAGGATTCTAGTTGTTTTTTGAGGTCTCCTAAGACTACCTCAACCCATCCTGGTGGGATTGTTTCTGTTTGGGTATTATTTTCTACTAGTATAAACTCTTGCCTGCTCGTTGAGCGACTGCCTCTTACGGGTGCTTTCCTTTGCCTCTGTGGCCCCTTGGTCCTCCCCTGCCGCTTCGTTTTTCTCTGATGGGTCATTTCGCTACGCCCGGAGATTTCTAACCCCGGGGATTGTGCACAAGGGACATCCTCAGTGTCGTTGTTCCATTGGGTCACGTTTCCTATCATATTTGGGCTATCTGCAATTGATGGGTCTCTAGAGGGTGTTAGAATAATTGCATTAAGGTTAGGTGAGGAGGTAAGACTCCGTTCCATGCGTTCTATTTCCCCCGAGACCTTTTTTAGCATTAAATCAATTGCAGTAGGTTTATTTCCTTTTGTTAGGGCAGACTCCTCCGTTACCGCTCGTGTTTGCTTGGGGGTCTCTCTAGTGTGGGATTTACTCACAACAGAACGTGTGTTGGGATGATTAGACATTTTTCCTTTTAGGACTCCAACTTTGTCACTCTTGTATCCGCAGAAACAGGGTTAAATATACTGCATTACTTAGTAATCCCACAATTAACAGGTGACAAAACCGACTTAGTTCTCTAGCATCCCTATTCCTACAACCGGAAAATTAATCTAATGATTTTATTACAGGGCTTCGGCGACAGTTACTCAGTCCAGAACCTCGATATATAGTACCTGAGTCAATTGTTAAAAGTCCAATGGGGCCAAGGGGGGTGGCCCGTTCCATCCCTCGTCGTCCCCGGACGGCCACAGACGGCCCGCCCTTGTCCCGGGCTTCTCCCGGGCGCGCCCGCGCGCGTCCCACGGGACGAGGGGGCGTGTTCTCCTTTATGCGCCTCCGGGCGCTTCCGGACTGAGTGTGGCGGCGGCGATGTCCTTGCCGCAAAGGGGCTGCTGGGGGATGTAGTTTTTAATGTCCCCCGGCGGAGCCAAGCCCGGCCAGGAGCACCCACAGCAAAAGTCCTGCACTGGCGGAGCCAAGCCCGGCCAGGAGCACCCACAGCAAGAAACCAAGTGGCGGAGCCGAGCCCGGCCAAAAAACAAACAGCGGAGCAGAGCCCGTCCGTGGGCAGCAACAGGTGATCAGTTACGTAATTGTAGGCATAAGGGGTTGTCCAGGACTTATATTTGTCATACCTGACTAAATGCTGGCCCTGGCACAATGAAGGTTCTTTTTAGCATTTGGGAGGACCCATTGCAAATTTTGATAAAGGGGAATCAACATCTATGGAACGTTAGGTTTCATTGGCTTGGCACACCATAAAAGGATTATATATTTAATGAGTGCCCTTTCATTACTCATGGCTTTTTAAAAGATTTATGTGAAAAGTTTGCTTTAAAATGCACTACTTGACCAATTAAAAAAAAATTCTTATGGGGAGACCCCTTACCCCAAAGCCCGTTGAAAATAGCATTGGTTTATTTTCTTTGCTCAGTACAGTTTAGGGCGAGTATTGTATTAAGTCCCAAGCCTTTCAGAGGTTATGTCAGCACCCTAACATAGGTGGATCCAAAAGAGACATTTGTGTTGTATTTGTATATTAATGACATAGTTATAATGTGAATTTGGTGATGTCAATTATTGCGCTATTAATCCGGGCTAAGGTCGAGTCAAATCACTACCTAGGAAAATTCAGGGTCAAAGGTTATATAATGTCCCTTTCTTTGATGTCAATGAGATCAATTTGAATTTGGTGGTAAAATGTGAATGTTTTGCGACTGCATTTCGATTGCAAAACCTTCATACATACTGCTGTGATTCGGTATTAGGAAGGGTCACCCTCAACACGCCCCATTCTAATACCTACTCGCAAACCCAAAGTGTGATTTGGTAGCAGGTTACTGAATCACTATTTAGGTTTGAGACATGTCAAAATGCCTTTTCGTCTTCACAAACGGGCCGATTCTGCAATCGTACGTTTGCAACCTCAAAAAGGATTCGTACACGTGGCCCTTGTTTCATGCAGACTTCTCCCAGCCCACTCCCTTGCTACCCACTCTCTCATTGACCCAACCCATCTCAAAGTGACACCTGGCTCGCTGCTGACTTTGCCCAGGGGCACATCAATCAGCTCTCCGGAGCAAATATAATCAGCCCATCTGGCCCTGCCCACCACCCTGACATCCTCGGCTGAGACATGCAGAGACAACATCCTAGCTCTCTTCTTTAAAAAATAGGATTTTGACCTAATAAGTGCAGAAACCCGAACCAATGACTGCTGAGTGCGTTCCTTCTCCTACACAGTGAATGGAAACTCCTAAGGGCCCGATGTAGGTAGGCCGTTACCGATCGGTAACGGCTGAAAATACCGATTTTGGGCCGTTACCGATCGGTATACTGCCATCGAGATGTAGGGCAAAGAAAAAAGTCCAAATCGGAGCGAAAACCGATTCGGAATGAGTACCGAATGGAAAATAATCCGATACGTACATACCGAAAATCGGATATTTAACGAATCGGTAACACACCGAATCGGATGCAAATACCGATTCGGTCCATGTACCGATTCGGTACTGACACCGAATCGGAAATTATCCGATTCGGTCCATGTACCGAATCGGTAGTGACACCGATTCGGAAATTATCCGATTCGGTCCATGTACCGATTCGGTAGTGACACCGATTCGGACATAAGCCGAATCGGAGAACCTACCGATTCGGTAGAATCACCGATCGGGAAATTCCCCGATTCGGACAGATGGGGAGATGTAGGGAGGCACAGAAACACCGATTTCGGCTCAAAATCGGTAATATCCACTCGGTATTTACCATGGATTACGATCAGGTGGTAACCAACTCCAACCCATAAAAACAGCCCCAAAATGCATTGCAACTTGCAGGATGGCAGCTTTTTATGTCATTGCGAGGCGGCTACGGCTACAGCAGGAAGGACAGAGGGAATGGCAAAGAGATGAACAGGTCTACAGACAGAGGATAACCCTGTTCATGCTCACAGAGGCAGAGATCCTACAGAGATACAGGCTGGACTCTGACACCATTCTTGAGCTCATCAGGGACCTCAAACCATTGTTGGACCACCCCACCCCAAGGGCACACGCCATCCCAGCACACGTCCAGGTGCTATGCAGCCTACACCTGCTTGCGTCTGGCAGCTATCAAAGTGGAGTTGCAGCGGTAGGAGGGGTGACCCAGAGCAGCCTGTCAAGGTTCTTCCACACATTCCTTGACGCTATGATACACAGGATGGACCAATACATCTCTTTCCCTGCAACCCACGCAGAACTGCTACAAACTAAAGCTGACTTCTACCAGATGGCACAATTTCCCCAAATCATTGGCTGCATAGATGGCACGCACATTCCGATTTGCCCCCCAGCTGACACAGAATACATATACCGCAATCGGAAGTCTACACACACCATCAACGTGCAGGTGATCTGCAATGCGAAGTGCACCATCACAGACCTGGTAGCAAAATTCCCAGGGAGTACCCACGACTCCTACATTTTCCAACAGAGCGGCATCTATGCACGGCTGATGGCTGGCGAATTTGGTGAAGGATACCTCCTAGGTGAGACACATCATCAGACTCCCATAACACAAAGTAGCTAGGTGTAATACATGTATGCATGTGTGTAATGTTACCCCTTTTCCTTCCAGGCGACAGTGCATATGCCCTCCGCTCTTTCATACTCACCCCCTACCTCAACCCCTCCACACCCAGCCAAAGGAGGTATAACCGGGCCCACAAAAGCACAAGGAATGTCGTCGAACGGACCTTTGGCATCTGGAAAAGTAGATTCAGATGCCTGCACAAGAGTGGAGGTGCAAGGCAGTATACCCCCATCACCTGCTGCAAGATCATAGCTGTCTGTGCAATGTTACACAACCTTGCGGTGAAGAAGGGCACTGAGGTGGAGTTGTCTGACTACGAGGACCATGACGACGACGATGCTGTGCCACTAACACAGCCAGCTGGGGTGTGTACGCCAAGTGATGGCAGATACAGACGTGAGGAGATTACAGAAAACTATTTCTGAGTGAGTACAGATGCACAGACAGGTAAATGGTTGTGGTGAAAAGCAAATTTTAATACTGTTGCAACACCGTTACTGCACTGATGTGCAACAAAATAAAATGTAAAAACTAAGAAAACAAAAGTCTAATGTCCGGGTTGCCTCACCCGCCCTGGCAAGCCTACTTCTTGGAGCGCTTGGCAGCCCCACTGGGGTGTCCCTCACCCCCTTCAGAATGTCCTGCGGCATCTGCGGAGCGCCTGGTGCTCCTGCGCGGCTCTGACGCAGCGCTGGCCGGGCTGCTGCGGCTGCTGCTGTCCCCAGCATCCCCCAGGTCCAGGGCTGGATTGGCGGCAGTGTTTGAGATTATCATAGCCTCCATTGCTGTAGTGATGCGGGCCATTCCCCTGGTTATCTCGGCGTTGTTTTGGGTTAAACTTGCCTCCATGTTGGCACCGCGCTGACACAGTTGGGCCGTTGCAGCAGCAAGGCGGCTAATGGAGCGGTTTTGCACGCGGGCATCCCGCCTGCGCGAGAGGTCATGCTCCTCTAGTCTGCCGCATAACTGGGTTATGGCAGTGGTCAGCCTGCCGAAACCTGCTGCTACCTCCTTGTTAGTGTCTACAAAGGCCTTGAAACCTTTCACCATCTCGCCCATCTGCAGGTTATGCTGGCGGAGCTGGCGCTGGCAGGCCATGATGGACTTCGCCTGCTGCCGTTGGATTTTCACCATACTCCCTTCGAGGCCCTGGAAGACACTGCCCTCCGCTGCCGGCGCTGCAGTGCTGGGAAGGGCACGCCGCCGGGTACTGCTGCTGCCGCCCTGCTGTGTGGGCTCGGGTGCCACTGGTGTGGGTGTGGTGGTGGCCGGGGCCTGACCCCCTGCTCCCAGGATAGGGTTTACTGGAGCCACAGCCATAATCGTGGCAGGAGGTGGTGTAGGTGCAGGGTGGGCCCTTGTCGGCGAGTTCTCTGGGGAGAACAGCAAGGGGGGTGTTCCCGGCATTTGTGGGGAGTGAAGTAAGTCATAGTCAATTGCCAGGTCTCCCTCAATACCCAGCCCAATGGTGTTGTCCTCCTCCTCCTCGGCAGCCTGACACGTGCTAGGCCCTGCGACTGCACTGGTAGTTGGTGCTGCTGCTTCTGTTGCCTGTGGTTCTCCGCCTGATGGTGCCCCTAGGTACAAAGAAGCATTTGTAAATTGAGTGCCGATGTATTACAGTCAGTACAATTAAAGCATTGCACATGTCCTTGCATCTCCTTTGAATGTGTTCCACTGTTTCCTATCTTGTGATTCTGCACTGCCATATTTTGCTAACTTCTGCTGACTACATATACCATGATGCTTTACTCTTGTATGTTGGTTACAGTACTGGGCTGGGGTTTGGCTGTGCATTGTGTCTAATGGGGAGGTGTCTGGTAGGGTGTGTCATGATGCGCATGCTTCTTACCTGTAGCTGTGGCTCTGGCTGAGCTGTCCAGGGTCCCGATTCCGGTCACGCTCTCCCTCTCGATGGTGCTGGACACCAGTTCCTCCAGCTCGGTGAGGGGTGGCGCCGTGTTCCTGCCTCCACCTGTCGCTCCAGCTTGCCTCTGGATCTCAGCCATCTTTCGTTTGGTCAGGCTGCGTATATCGTAGAAGCGTTTTTTAAGGTCATCAAGGGACCTGGGGGTGACACCTACAGCATTGACCTTTTGTGCTATCTCACTCCAGAGCCTCCTCTTAGTGCTGTCCAGCACAGTGAGGGACAGCATCCCGAATAGCTGCCTGTGCACCCTCACCACCTCCTCCACCAACACCTGCAGCTCCATGCTGCTGAACTTTGGCTTTCTCTTCTGGCCAGCCTTCTGGCTCTCACTGGTGTTTGCCATCTTGCTTTCAACAGTTCTCTGCCTCCTGCTCCCACTGCTGCTCACTGTGAGTGTTCAGCTCAGGCTGGCTCTCCAGAAAGTTCTTAATTAGCTGCACCTGCCAGGGTTGCCACTCCCTGCTTGGGTGGGGGAGGGGGGATCCACCTCATTGGCTGTCTCGGCTTTTACCGATTCGGATTTTACCGAATCGGCTTTTACCGATTCGGATTTTACCGATTCGGTTTGTTCAATGCATTCCTATGGGCTTTTTGCCCATGGGTGTGTTTTCAAACCTCCGATTCGGTAATTGCCGAATCGGATTTTACCGATGCGGCTATTTCCGAATCGGTGGTAGCCGATTCGGTGCTTTCCGAATCGGTCCGTGCCGATTCGGTACGTAGCGAATCACAATACCGATGCCGATCGAATCGGTATTAATTCGCTGTTTTTTACCTACATCTCGTTTTCCGATTTCAGAATACCGATTCGGCCCGCCTCGGTATTTTGAAATCGGAAAATCCCTTTTACCTACATCGGGCCCTAAGTTCTTTCTCTGCAACACTGCATTACCAACAATGAGTTTTTTGGAGTATTACCCAGAATACTTTTTTGCCATTTGTTTTTCTTTCCGTGTCCTTGAATGCATAGGCTTTGAAACCTTTTTTCATTAACTTATGATTCATAGAACTTGTCTCAGGGAACCCCGGGTCCCTACATGCGGTACTCGACCCTAGTGTCCAGTTCATTATCTAGTACTGTAGAAGTATTCTGTTCAGTGTGATGTACTGAAAGAAACAGAAAATGCCAGTGTGCATCTAGTTGTATCACAGAAGGACATTCTAGTCCTATTTAAATAAGCTGTTTCGTTAACTATTGGATACAATTTTGTTTTCAAAAGTGGACCACTTGCCCAATTAATCCAGTTCTGCCTGCACTGCATTTAGTTCTGTGCAAAAACAGCACCCGCCTGTTACTTGTGCTCCATGAATGGGCGTTTGGGATAACAAGGAGGATGCTAGTGTGATGTCTTTCGTCCTTAGGTGTTCCCTACTAGGAGGAATACCTAGGTCGGGTAGGCTGCATTTTGATACACTTTGTCTTTACTAGTTGTATTTGTAGGCTAGTGTTACATTAGTAAACACATGTATTCTTTGAACCAGTTCATTTGGAGGGCATGACTTTGGTGCTACCATTTGTAAGATAATGTTTTAGTAAAGGCTGCATGGGTTCAGAAAGTTATCAAACATTAAAATGGTGGATACTAGACATGTGATATTGGGGTTTGACTTATTTATGATCATTTGTATAAATATCTGTATATTAATCTTGTGTTAGTGTAGCTCAGCTCATATTTTGAGGTACAGACCTCATAGTGACACTGACTCTCAAAATTCCATGAATCTGGTTCTTGATGCACTGTCTTCCTTGCTTCCACAGACCAAAGTTTGTCTCACCCTACACTGCCTGGCTGTCGAAGATTTCAGACACGGATGTCCTCCTCGCCCCGTTGGGGGGCGGCAGCGTGGTGACAGTGGACGTGGGTGGCCAGGTCAGAGTTTGGGAGACCGGTCTTGAACATCTGCAGCGCGCTCTGCTGGAGTGGAGAAGCATGATAGGGCAGGACGACGGGAGACCTGTGCAGGTGCAGCATGAGTCCATTGTGTTACGCGTTTCAATGTCAAGTTTCTGCTCTTTATTTATTTATTTGATTTTTATATAGCGCAAACTTGACCCTAATAGGGAATCAGAGCGCTTTACATTCACATAATGTTTTCCACTTATTACAGCACAAACACCTTGCAATTTCAGTAAACCTAATCATTACAGAGTAAGGTACTATCAACAGTTATGCTACGAAGTCATAAATTAGTTGTATATTGAATTGTGATAGAGACATTTGTGCATAACATACACATTTACAAAATCTAGCTCAAAATTTAGGTTCATATATTGAAACTGTTGATTCGAGTATTGATTCCTAGCAAAGTGGTGCGTGTTATAAGACACTCCCTAAACAAGCATATTATTAAGCTGTCCTTCCTAGATGTTCATTAATTAACTTTATATGTTTCCCTGTATTGTTTCCTTGCGATAAAGACACTATCTTCCCAACAAATACGCCTTGAAAGAATTACTCATGTTTACACATTTTACTCTGCTCTAGCACTGGGAAGGATTAGATGGATGCACTCCTCATGCCTGATTGTGTTACTAAAAATCGAGACCTAGGATATTGTGGTATACGAATATCAATACCACAGTATCGAAATCCATAATATCAACAACCCTATACTTAGAATTAAAACGACTAGCAAAATATAATTCCATTAAAATATCTAAAGTATAAAAAAATTGAAGCCCAAAATATAGATTACAAAAATACTTTTTAAAATAACATTAAAAGTAACCAAAATATTGATACCCAAGTTATAGACAAAAAATGATGTGATATATTTTAAAATACCAATATATTTATTCAAATTAGAAATTAATAAAAAAAATTACTAACACTTATAAAAAAAAATTGATATACATTTTATTTATACACATAATTAACAGATAAATATATAGATGTTAAAAATATATATGTAAAAAAACAGATATATTACAATAGTTTTTACACTTTTTATTAAAAGCACTATATATTTCAAAAGCCACAATGTTCCTTATATCTTTTTTTAATTACTAGAATATACAATAGTTTAAAAATAAGGGAATTATTTTTCCAAAAATTAACATATATTTAGTGTGAAAACGTAATTGTCTGTGTGGAAATAATCACTGAAACATGTGGGTGGGTGGTATGGGTCTTGTGTGTGTGTGTGTGTGTGTGTTCAAAACAGGTTAGAAAAACATATAAAGCATAATGGAACTCACTTAACCACTTCGCTGCGGGGGATGCGGGGGTGAGCGTGGTGCTGCGGTGCTCGTGACGCGCTCAGCTCGTCATGAGTCACAGTGGAGCTGAGCTCATGACGAGCTGGGCTCGTCACTACCCCGCCCACTGATTAATTCGCCCACACAGGCGGGGAATCAATCACACGCGGGCAGCGCGGAACCGTTATGACGAGCCCAGCTCGTCATGAGCACAGCTCCACTGTGACTCATGACGAGCTGGGCTCGTCATGAGCACTGAAGGAGTTAATAAGAATATAGTTAACAGTGATATATACACAGAATAACCCATAGGTAAAATAGACATAGTATTAATTTATGCCTTCATCAAAATTCAGAGTTACACTGAACATTGTAGCGATGGAAAAGACAGGTCCTTGAAAAGGAGGACATAGATGAGCACTCAGAGATTTGCGAAGACTCGTGTAAAAAGGGCTATGGAAGAGTGGTATTTATTTTAAGATCTTTTGTTGAAAGAAGAGCCAGAAAGAATACAATGGATGGACCTAAGTACCCTGTGACCCCCAACTGAAGTGATATCGCAAAACCTCTGAATCTATTGGCTGACAAGAGATGCACTCTTGCAACGTTTAACCTGTATAAAATCGCAGGATGTAGATATTAAAACAAATTCTATAATGTGTCATATTTAGAGGTATCAGGAAGCTGATGGATCTTTTGGCATGCCGGGAAAGACCCACCATCAGAGCCAGGTACTGGCTAGAGTGGCCGGCTGAAGTGTCACAAAAGAAGTGAACATCAAATTGCTGAAGGTGAACCACAAAATGGTTTATCTGTGCACTCTGACAAGTGTGAGAGATGCTGGAGATGTTTTACCTGAAAGCGGAGTGCCGCAGGTGCATACAAACTTATTGTACTTGGGCTAGACGTCTGTAGTGTCCTTTGCTAGACAAACTCCTCTTGTTGAGCTGCAGGACTGCCATATGGTGTTCCTGCCATGCTTTATGTAAATAGTGTTATTGTTAGCTATACATTAATTCCAGATCTGCTGCCTAGTTTTCTTGGCCTCAGTTACAGTGTGGCTCAATGCTTAGAGCGGCAGACCTTGATGCAGAACGCGGCCAGGGACCAGGGTTCGATTCCCGCCTCGGCGGGTTTCGGGCTTAAATTCCTTCTCACTTCTCAGCCCTGCTAATGGATGCACTGCTTATGTATATTTAATGGAAGAGTGCCTGCACTTCTCAGCACTGTTAATGGATATTTAATGGAGGAGTGCCTGCACTTCTCAGCACTGCTTATGTACTTTTAATGGAGGAGTGCCTGCACTTCTCAGCACTGCTTATGTACTTTTAATGGAAGAGTGTCTGCACTTCTCAGCACTGCTTATGTACTTTTAATGGAGGAGTGCCTGCACTTCTCAGCACTGCTTATGTACTTTTAATGGAAGAGTGTCTGCACTTCTCAGCACTGCTTATGTACTTTTAATGGAGGAGTGCCTGTACTTCTCAGCACTGCTTATGTATATTTAATGGAAGAGTGCCTGCACTTCTCAGCACTGTTAATGGATATTTAATGGAGGAGTGCCTGCACTTCTCAGCACTGCTTATGTACTTTTAATGGAGGAGTGCCTGCACTTCTCAGCACTGCTTATGTACTTTTAATGGAAGAGTGTCTGCACTTCTCAGCACTGCTTATGTACTTTTAATGGAGGAGTGCCTGCACTTCTCAGCACTGCTTATGTATATTTAATGGAAGAGTGCCTGTACTTCTCAGCACTGTTAATGGATATTTAATGGAGGAGTGCCTGCACTTCTCAGCACTGCTTATGTACTTTTAATGGAGGAGTGCCTGCACTTCTCAGCACTGCTTATGTACTTTTAATGGAGGAGTGCCTGCACTTCTCAGCACTGCTTATGTATATTTAATGGAAGAGTGCCTGTACTTCTCAGCACTGCTTATGTATATTTAATGGAAGAGTGCCTGCACTTCTCAGCACTGCTTATGTATATTTAATGGAAGAGTGCCTGCCCTTCTCAGCACTGCTTATGTATATTTAATGGAAGAGTACATGCACTTCTCAGCACTGCTCAACTACATTTAATGGCAGAGTACCAGCACTTCTCAGGAGAAAGGAGGTACTCTACAGAGTGAGCACCACCACTCCCATATTTCTATATAAAACACTGAGGGAAACACATGAAACAAGTGTAAAAACAACAAAGGCGAATGCTTGCAAGCTGTGTTAAACATTTAAGTCGTTCCTTTCTTCATCTGTGGGAAAAGCGATGCTGTAATTCTGAAGATTTTTTTAACCAGCTCTGTCTTCCAGTCTTTACAATAGATAATCTTTCTGCCTTTTTTTTCGTTAGACTGAACAAGTAGACACAATAATTAAATATGTGATTACGCCTGCTTTCCCATAATCCCTTGTACCCACTGCATTGTGTGATCAGACAGCCCCTGTAATCCCTTCCAAATTGGGCCAGCAGACAGTGTTATTTGCAAGACATCCGAACAGACAATGTGTTTTCCCACATGGAAGTCGTCTGGGGACGGGTCGCTACAATGATGAAAGCCTAAATGGATTCTGTAATTCTTTCTTTGTCTGCATCCGTACCCCATTGACACAGTGAACCCGAAATTACATCCAATGGGGAAATCTGGAGGAGATATGGGCATTGCGTTTATTGCTGAAACAGCTCGGCCTATTCTGCGAGCAGAAGTCATGGAAACTGGGTAATAGAGATTCATAGTAATTTCGGATGTCATCAGTGGTGTTGCAACACCGCCATCTAGAGGCGAACCGTTTACCTCAAGTGAGATATCTGTAAGGCGCCGATAGGAGAGAATAGTCTTGTTTCTAGTAGAAATGTGTGACAAGTCAACTCAATGGCATGGGATCTTGGGAATGTATCTGTTTTTTTACGTATCTTCTAGCCTTAAATGTCTTCCTTTATCGAAACAGCAGTCAGAGACGTTTTAAGGCATGGGTAAAGTGGGCTCTGGCCCAGGGCCCCAGCCTTTCAGGGGGGCCCTGATAGAGTCAGCTCTGTTCTGTAGAGAGTCTTGCCCTGATGACCTTGAACAATTCTTAAACAGATTGTTTCAAATACCGACTTCCTTTAATGTGTTTTTAATGTGAATGATGTGTGAGAGTCTATTACAGTCTGAAGAGAAATGTGATGTGATGTGATGTGAGGCGTCATTTGTATAGCGCACTATCACTCCAAGGAGCATCTTGGCGCTTAGACTCACCCCAGCTGAGTTGATGATCCGCAGCTGTACTGTCCACCTAGGGAATTAGAATTCACACTAGTGCTTTACATGCTGGTTCCGACAGGCTGTAAATCCAGGTTCTAAGGGCTTTCCTGAAACCATGTTCAGTTGTGAACTGGCGCAACTGGTCGGGTAGTTTATTCCACGCCCTTGCGCCAATCACTGCCAGGGATTTTCCTCCCATCATGGAAAGTCTGAATTTGGGGACAATGAGTAGGTTGGCTGAGGCGGACCTAAGATTTCGTGGAGGATAATATCTCGTAAAACTTTTGTGGAGATATATCGGGCCCTGCAAGTGAAAAGCCCTATAGGTGATAGTCAGTACCTTAAACAGAATGCGTTTATGGGTAGGGAGCCAGTGAAGGGCATCCAGTGCAGCAGAGGCCGAAGACTTTCTGGGCCACCTAAGTACCAGGCGAGCGGCCGCGTGCTGGACCATCTGAAGCCTGTGAAGGGCCGATTTGTTTGATCCTGCATACAGGCTATTACAATAATCTAGTCTAGATGTAATTAATGCAACTGCCACTGTGCGCCTGGCTGCCAGGGGAAGCAAATCAAAAAATTTCCTTAGCCCCTTTATGATATTCAAACAGGATCCTGCTACCGCCTCTACTTGCTGTTTGAAAGGTAGGGAATCATCAAATTTGATCCTTAAATTTCGTGCTGCACTAATTGTGCTCGGCGTTGCTTCAGCATCCTCTGGCCACCATTTCTGAGGGGCAAGAGCGTTATTAAGTCCAAACGGCAGAATTTCCGTTTTAGCGGAGTTGCACTTCAGATGGTTATTTTGCATCTAGGTAAATGTCGCTGCTAGACAGTTTTTGAGTTTTTTTTTTTTTTAAACCTTTATTTTACCTTCACATAGTTACACAGCAGTTCACCTACAACCCCGAGGGGCCGGCCGCTAATAAGGAGCAGTGATAGCCATGCATCTGCACTGTAGTCACATTGCTACTGTAAAAGGGCATTTCATGAAATCGAGTGAAAGGTATTTAGCCAATATCGCATTGCAAATTAAGTAAGGTTTTGTTTTTTGATTTTTATGAAAATAACAAAAAGAACAATCAGGAAATCACAATGCGGTCAAAGAAAAGTAATAGTGCAGTTTAGGTGTACGAAAGATTCATATGGCAGTATATGTTGCTATTTATTGTCTGGAGACCTTATCCAAAGTGAGGGAGGACAGCACCCCCACCCCTATGTTCATCCGTGTGGTATTTCCTATCCCTCCCCCCTCCCCTCAATCTACCCCCCCTCATCATCCGATTCTAACTGGTCATCTTCTGGCAGAGGGTCACATATGTCACCTCGGTACACATTCCATGGGGACCATACCTTATTCCATTTGCCTGGGCATGCACGGTTTAAATATACCGCCCTCTCAGTTATCATTATCTTGTCCATATTCATGCACCACTGCGACTTCGTTGGTAGTTCTGCCGCCCCCCAACGCTGAGCAATATCCCTCTTTGCCACAATCATGCCTAGTGTCACCCAGAGTTGGCTATGTCTGAATAAGTCTGTTAGTTCCCACACGTTTAAGAGACATCGCCTTGGTTCTGGGAGGAGCGAGGTCTCTAAGGTCTGTGATACAGTGCGCAAGATTTGCCGCCAGTAGTTTTGTATTCGTGGGCAGTCCCAAAGCGTGTGAAAAAAGGAACCCTCCTCCCCACAGCCACGTAGACAGAAAGGGTGCTGTATTCTGTGGATGCGATGTAGGAGTGTTCTTGTATAGTATACTCTGTGTAGGACCTTGAGTTGGACGAGTCTCAGCCTTGCTGAGATGCGTACCTCTTTTGGTGATGCCAATGCCTCGTTCCATTCGTGTTCATCTAGGGCGTCTACTTCCCTTTCCCATCTCTCCTTCAGGGGAACCAGTGGGTCAGGCAAGTTGTTCAGGAGTTTGCGATAAATCAGTGATGTCGCTCTTTCTATCATAAAGTCAGTTAGGAGGCGATCCTCCAACGGGGATGACTCTGGTAGAGTCGACCCGGAGGGGATGGCTGCAAGCAAAGCATGGCGTATTTGTACGTAACGATATGACTCGTGTGGCCCCAGGTCATACAACTCCCTCAGGCGGGTGAATGAGATGACTTCGTCCCGCTCCCACATGTCGCCCACTGTGGATATTCCAATGGAATCCCAGTGAGAGAAGCCTTTGCTGTATCTCAGGTTTCCCAAGGCACGTGTGTCCCATAGCGGGGCGAGTTTGGTAATTTTCCCCTTCCAGCCCAACGCGGCCGTCGCCACATGCCATAGTTCCACAGTGAGTTTAGTAGGTCCTGTTAAGTGTCTTATTTTACGTCGGTCATAGAGTGGGGCGAGCATGTTGTTGGTGCCCAGTCTGTTTGAAATGCTGGATCAGATTGTGAGGCATGTATCCATTGATTAATGGGCTTGAGCTGCGCCGCCCAGTAATATAGGTGCAGGTTCGGCAATGCAATGCCTCCATCGTACCAGCCTCTGTGTAGTTTGGCCTGTGCTATGCGTGCCGGACGATTGCCCCACAGCAGCCCAGAACCAACTGCGGCTACCTTTTTAAAGTATCCCGGCGCCACCGAAAAGGGCGTGTTATCTAGGATATACAGAAAGCGGGGCAACAACATCATTTTATACAATGCTGCTTTTCCCAGCATGGTCAATGGTAACCCTGCCCAGAATTTGACGTCTTGCTTAAGACGTTCCAATGGTGGTGCCAGATTTAATTTAATGTATTCCGGTGGATCCCGCGTGACATGGATCCCTAAATACTTAAAAGAGGAACCAGCTAATCTCAGGGGACAGTCCGGCCCGAGCGTCGGGACCTGGCCTCTCAGTACATATAACTCCGATTTGTTCCAATTAATTGTGTATCCCGAAATTCTGCCATGCTCGTTACACAGGTTCAAAAGAGCCGGCACGCCTTGTTCGGGATCTGTTAAGTACACCAGCATGTCATCTGCATAGAGGGATAGCCGGTCTTCCCACCCCTCCTTCCATTGTATCCCTTTAAGCAAAGGTGTTTGTCTTATTAGGTTAGCCAGTGGTTCTAGGGCTAGCGCGAAAAGCAAAGGAGATAGGGGGCAGCCTTGTCGGGTTCCTCTTCCCAGCGAAAATGTACGTGAAATGTGGCCATTCGCCACCACGTGTGCCATCGGTTCCGCATATAACGGCCTAATCCACGATATAAAGTTCGGGCCGAAGCCCATACAGGACAACACCTCAAAAAGGTAGTTCCATTCCACCAGGTCGAAAGCCATTTTCGCATCCAGGGCCAGTATAACTGCGCTGTCATGAATCTGGTCCGCCCTCGCCAGCACCCCATGAACCCTACGAAGATTTAGTGCCGTGTTCCTATGAGGCATAAATCCTGACTGATCTGGATGGATAAGATCAGGCAGATGAGCCATCAACCGGTTAGCCAGGAGTTTAGCCAGGATTTTGCTTTCTGCGTTTAATAAGGAGATGGGGCGGTATGAGGAACACTCTTCCTGTGGCTTACCGGGCTTGGGTATTGCTACTATAGTGGCCGTCCTCTGGTCTAGTGGAAGCGCACCTTTCTCTCAGCATTCTTCATACATATCGAGCAAGTACGGACTTAGGTCTTCGGACTGGGACTGGTACCATTCCACTGGAATGCCGTTTGGACCGAGAGCTTTTCCAGGTTTGAGCGCTCGTATGGCCAGCTGTAGTTCATCACTGGTTATGGCTGCATCCAGGTCGGCTACTACTAATACTGGGATGTCCATTCTACTCAATGCATCCTGGGCCATGACCGCGGTCACCTCCCTCTCAGGAGTATACACCTGTTCGAAATGTGCCGCCAGTGCTTCTACTATCTGCTCAGGGTTGGTGTGCGTCACGCCATTTCTATCTTTCACCTGTTGAATCCCTCTGGAGCTACCCCCCCTTTTATCGAGCCAGGCCAACATCTTTCCCGCCTTATCGCCTACGTCATATATCCGATTCTGTAAATGTATGTAAATGTATAGGCATTTATATAGCGCACTACTTACCCGTAGGGTCCCAAGGCGCTTCGACCGCTGCGAAACCCTTCCTGGCTTCCCTGAGAGATGGTCCCTTAATGGGTATCTCCAGGGTGAGACCAGGCATCCCCGGCGGTCTGGTGGGGCCGTTAGTGAAGATGAGGCAAGCTAATGCCCAGAGTTGCCGAGTGTGATCGCTGATCAGAGTGGGCACCGAGGCGAGAGAATTATCGAGTCTGCTGACCCTGGTCCAGAAACCTGCCGCGCCGGGAATCGAACCCTGGTTCCGGGCCGTCCTCTGCTCTCGGGTCTGCCGCCTCTAACCAGTGAGCCACACTACTTCTGTGTATCAGTAATGTGCCCCTGCACCGTGAGACGAGCATGTTCTGTGTATAATCGCTGATGGAGTGCAAGGGTATGCGCTGTGTCATCTGTAGGGGTAGCCTCGTGTAAAGTTGTTACTTCACGTAGTTTTAGCTCAAGTGTAGACTGTTCAGCCACCTGTTCCTTTTTATGGGCCGCGATAGAGCTTATAGCCTGCCCCCTTAGTACTGTCTTGTAGGCCTCCCATAGCACCTCGGAGGAGGTCACAGTTGCCACATTTTCATCAAAATAGTGCGTTGTAGCCTTCTGGAGAGCTTTCCTGATTTTCGGGACTTTGAGATATGGTGCTTGAATGGGGTATATGCGGATACGCGATTTTGTCTGAGAGGAAATGGTTAGAGTTATCGGGGAATGGTCTGAAATGCCTCGGGGGTGTATGTCTGCATTATCTACGCGCTGTATTCCTTCTCCTAAAGCCAGAAAGTAATCTATCCGGGAAAGACTGTTATGGACTGTGGAATGGAACGTGTACTGTTTGTCCTGAGGATGGACGTGACGCCAAATATCTACTAACCCCATTGCTGCTAGGAATCGCTGAAACCGAGAGGGTCCCCCCGATGAAGCTGTCGCTGGAAACCTATCAAGCTGTAAATCTACTGCTGCATTAAAATCCCCACCCAAAATAACATCACTCTCGGGGAGAGATAACAAGAAATCACCAAGGGCTGGAAGCATTATCGAGTGAAGGGATGGCGGAATATATACTGAAACCACTGTTAGAGGGCGACCATCCCATTGCCCCTGCAATGCTGCGAAGCAGCCCTGACTATCAGTTTTTGTGCTTATTGGAATGAAGTGTGAAGATTTTTTAATCAAAATACCCGTTCCCCGGGAGCCTGATGAAAACTCTGCATGCACCATCATCTTGTACCCTTTCCTATCCAAGGCCTTAGTGGCCCCTCCTGTCAAGTGTGTCTCCTGTAAGAGCGCCAATTGGGGTTTGTGCCTTCTTAGATCGTTTAGTACCAGGCCGCGTTTCACCTTATCCCCTAGTCCCCTCACATTCCATGAAAGTATTCTAAGGGAGGAGCCATTCGATCGTGACTCAGCGTTCCCCGTGTCAACTAGTTGTTCATCCGCCATTTTCAATCGCGCAGCCACATACAAACCGTCCAGAAAGGATCAATCGTACCTGTAGGTCTACCTTTCTAGTTACACCACACCCATTGTAAGCACCAGTTTCTGACCGACTTAGTGGATTTCCAACGAAAAAATAACAACCCCCCCACCCCTTCCCTCCCTGCCTCCCTGCTTAACGGACCTTCAACTGCCCGCCACCCCAACTGAGCAGAGCGCTTGACCCATCCCACAAACAGAGTACTTGCACGTTGGGGGAGAGTGTCTCTCCAAGCAGGCGGCTCCCTTGCTGCCCTCGGAGTACCCAGGCCGGCGTCCAATAACGACCTGCATGAGCAAATTGTGTGTCAGGGAGTCAGGGGGCAGTGTCTAAATAATTCACGGTCTGATGACATTATTTGCCCCCGGCAGCCCCAGACAGTTCCAGCGTCGGTGATGCACTCGTGCTTCTTCCAACTGAAGTCTGTGAGCCAGGCCGGCTATCGTTCCGGTGTCTATTGCGCAGTCTATCAGATTTGCGTTCCACTGTGCGCCATCCTTCAAGCCAGTCTCTCCCTGCCTCAGGGGAGTCAAAAAACCAAACTTTCTTATCGGCGACCACCCGTAGCCTGGCTGGGAACAACATAGAGTATGGCAGTTCCTGTTCGCGCAGTGTCTTTTTCACTTCCAAAAAGGTCTTCCTCCGTCTTGTTACCTCCGCTGTATAGTCCGGGAAAAAGGATATTCGCGAGTTTTGAATTTGAATGGCTGGTGCCACTCTGGCCGCCTGGAGGATGGTGTCACGATCTCTGAAGTTAAAAAGTCTCGCTAGGATCGGACGCGGTGAGGCCCCTGGCTTAGGCGTTCCCCCAGGTACCCTATGGGCCCGTTCCACGGTGAAGAAGTTTGAAAGGCCCTTGGGGGCTAGTTGGTTCTTTATCAAGTCTTCCACATATAAGTCCATGGCTCCTGTGGTTTCAGATTCCGGGACCCCCAAAATGCGGACGTTGTTCCGCCGGGAACGACCTTCATGATCGTCCAACTTTTCTTTGAGCAGCTTATTGTCGGCCTGCAATTTCTCCATTGTGACCTGTAGATCCGAGACATCCTCCACCAATGATTTAGCTACTACCTCCACCTGCTTCACTCTTTCACTCATCTTCTGGAGGTCCGCCCGTATCAGGGTCACTTCTGTTGCGGTCGCTCCCACCGTTGCCTGTACCTGGGCCAAGGCGTGTAAGACGTCCTCCAGGGTAGCTTTCCTGGCACCGTCTCCTTCCGTGCCTTTGCCCATAGATTTGCGCTGCTCCGGCTGGGAGAGTGATTGTCTATCATAAGCGAATTTATCAAGCTTAGCTTGGGTGGTGGTATTTCGCAGTCCTTTCCCTGCCATAGTGACACGCTGGTGCGTTCAGCCAGCCGCGGCGTGCTGTCGGTGGATTGTTCGCCGCGGATGGTCTTTTAGGCCGCCCGAGCTTCAGCGGTACCCAGTCTTCTTAGTTTTTGAACTTCCCACAATCAGGCCCACACTCTGTACAACAGACGCACTAGTTATTCAGAATTTGGCTCCAATGAGGGCGTCCGGTCCCTTCGGCGAGAAAGTTCGTGCGTACAATGGGGGACGGGATGTAAAATGGCGGTGACTACGCACTTACTTTCCCGACTTCAGTTGCACATAGTGCCGCCGTCGTCCACTGTAATGTCTTGCCGTTGGAGCGATAATGCAAATCCTTATTCGATCTGGAAGGATCTGCAGGCTTCCAACGCCGTTGTCGTGGGTCTGTGCTCGCTGCGGGCACTTCCGGTTTACAGCGCCAACAAGGCTGCACTTCCGCCCGGGCAGGTCCCAACCCAGCCACCGCGGCTGCACTTACGCCACCAGGCCGCACACTGAGGTCGTCGTTTCTTCCCGTTTCCGGGGCATCGATGCTCCCAAACTTTTCCACCGAATGTCGTTCGGTCACCGGACACGGGGCACCCCTTCTGGGTTCGTTTTTGAACGGATAGGCATGCGGATTGATGCGGGAAGCCGCCTTGCTACGGGAGCCTCTCTAGTTTGCTGCCGCCATCGTCGGCTGCTAGCCACGCCCCCCAGTTTTTGAGGTTTTGTTCTGCATTCGTCACATCCTTATCCAGGACTAGGACCAGCTGCGTGTCATCAGCATAAGCAGTAGTGCTGGTGTCAAAGGAAGAGATTTACTTGATCAGGGGGACCATGTAAAGAGTGAAAAGCATAGGGCTCAAACTTGAGCCCTGTGGTACCCATGTCATCAGTGTCTTTTCCTCTGAGCAGAAATGCCCCAACGTAATTACTTGACGCCTATGCGTTAAAAAGTTCTTAAGCCACCCTAATACGGTTCCTGCTATGCCCGCACTTGCCAGACGGTCCAAAAGAATAGCATGGGACACCGTATCAAACGCCGCCGATAGATCCAAAAGGATCAGGACGGCCTTCTTGCCCTCATCAATGGCTGAGAAATGTGTCTGTTTCATGCAACATCCATACAAAAGTTTTTTTTAGATGACAATAGAACCTCACAAATAAGAAATGGGAGTGTGTCAAATAGATTATTTGCAGTAATATTAGTGAGCTGCTGCTGTGTTACAATATTGAAAACACACATCACTATCCCTGAATATTATATTTAAACACTTTTATAATTTGGACCAGTGCACCTGGCCAAGGAGGGATGAAAAAGCAAAAATGTGATCATAAGTTAAAAGCTATTCCGAACATGGACCCCCAAAGTACATTTGGCCTAAGGCCCCCAAAATCCTTAAGATGTCCCTGACAGCAGTGTGATCAAAGTGGTATGCATGTGCTGTTGTGTAGTCAAAAACCCATAGTCAATGCGTCCATAGTGATATTATAACGCTCCGGTGTAACTTTAAGTTCCTGACAGAATTTGCTTTTCAGCATCACACTTATGTAGGGCTCATATCACTTGCTTGTGTTTGCATTTTAAGATTCTTCAAAGGCCCGGACAATATAAAAAAAGGACTTTATGCACAATCATCTGTTTTAATTTTTAACTTAGATTTTCTATTTTTGTTTACTTTCATTATCATCCAGGGACATTTAAAGCAGCTCTATGACATATTTTAAAGTGCTTTCTTTTTCAGTTTACTGTTTTATGCATGTACTGATAAAGGGAAGGAATACCGGCTTTAGGAGAAGTGTGGCTCACTGGTTAGAAGCGGCAGACTCTGAAGCAGAGATCAGGCCCGGGACCAGGGTTCAATTCCCGACGCGGCAGGGTCTTGGGCTCAATGTCCGCGGACTCGATAATTCTCGCCTCGGCGCCTACTCTAATCATGGGTCCCACGCTGCTACTCTGGGCAATAGCTTGCTTAATCTCCACAACGGCCCCAACAACACTGGGATGCCTGGCTTCACCTTGAGGGTGCCCAGGAGGGGCATCTCACAGGGAGAGCCAGGAAGGGTTCCACAGCGTTATACAACGCCGGGACGCCCGGTGCTGGCGCAGCTGTGCGCTTTACAAGTATACTACATTTACATTTACATTTACATTTACATTTAGGACGCTTAGGTGATTTTTACTAAATTTTTTCAACAGCCGGGACATGAAAATACTGGTCTTGTCAGTATTTCACCGGCCGGGTGGCAGCCCTTCTGTGGAACTGAGCCAGAAGATCGGCCCAGGCACCAACATCAAAGTGTCCCTCATTAACGAATCAGATAGCTTAAAAAGTGGCACACATTTGCAAATTGTGTTAGGTTTGAAACTATAAAGACATGCTGCATAGACGTTTTTGCAGTGTATGGTAGATTACATGCATTTGTACTTGACTCTGTGCTTAATTTGTAAAAGAGTGAGTGTTGGTGCTCATGCCTCCTTAATTCTCTACCGGACACTCCCTGTGCCTTTATTTCACTCCTGCAGGTTCCTGCTTTCTCCCTTTGTGCCTATTTTTCTGTCTTTCTGTTCTGCCTTCATTCCTATTTGTGTGTTTCTCTCCCTATCTGGCTTTTATGGCAATATCTGATGAGGAAAAATAAGGGGAGATCCCCAAAAATGAGTGCTTGTGGTCTCCACTGGCAACCACCAGCTTTAGCTAAGCACCGTTCTTGCTGCACACATTGTTTGTGTAGAAACCGGCCCACAAGATCATAAACAAACAGCACAAAAAAAAGTCCCACAGACTGACCTGTCAGACCCCTTTCTCGCAAAGTCAAATTGTCCAATGACCAGGCTGACCCTGGCCTAGGACACCCAAACCCCTGGTAGCTGTAAGGTATCTCAGTGGACACGTGCATCATTTGTACAGATCTGCATGTACCTAAAAGGCCACCGTCTCTAGTCCCAGTGGCTTCAATTATCTTTTATGCTTTTGAGGTCAAAAGTCTGAGAATCATCAAGTTGTCTGATCACCTTTCCTTGAGGTGTAAACTCCGATGCTCAGGTATATTACACTTTTTATTATTGTTGTCGATATCCAGTCTTTGCTTGCAGCCAATAGCTCTTTGCCTCTTAGGCCACAATTTGTCCCGCATTGACTACTGCAACTCCCTCTATCTGGGAGCAGGAGAAAAACAGATGTCCAAACTTCAGGCAATCCAAAATGCGGCGGCCAGAGCCTTATTGAACATCCCCAGACGCCACCCCACGTCCAAAGCTATTCGGGAGCTACATTGGCTCCCGGTTAGACGTCGCATTCAATTTAAAGCTCTCTGCCTGGTCCACAGATCTCTTCACGGCAAGGGACCCGACGACTTCAATAACCTACTGCCCCGATACATTCCCCCGCGCGCACTGAGATCATCCACCCCCAGCACTTCGTGCCCAAAAATCTAAAACGAGCTTCAGAAAAGACCTAAAAACCTGGGTCTTTGTCTAGATCGATCTGCTCCTCTGCCTCCCTCTCATTTGTATCTGTTAGCGCCAAGACGCTGCAGCATTCGTGCGCTCTACAAATATTTCAGTCAGTCAGTCAGTCAGTCATAAATAAATAAATAAATGTTTTGTGTTTTAGCAAAATAGAAACATTTATTGCATTAACAATATTAAATTGGATGCACATATGTTGTGTTGTACCCAAGCCATCCCAGTGATGACCAGTAACATATACATTTAATTTCCAGCTATAACAAAGATGCATTGAGGTATTGCTCTGGCTACCATCAATCAGAACTCGCATTGAATTTATTCGACTGGTAAACATGTAGAGTTTATATATATTTAATTGGTGCAAGCACAAACGCATACCAGTGTAGTAAAGGCAGCATTGTAAAAGCTGTTTGCCTGGTGTGGCTTGCCAGTAGACCAAATTTACTGACCTGATAGGGCCGGTCTCTGCCTGTTCTGTGCAGTTCCTGTTCCACATATATATTTTTTAAGGATTGCTGATAGTGCTGGGACTGGTAGGCACCCGGTGAAGGGTGGGGATACTCCGTATTTCTTTACCTCCAACCCCTTGTCAGATATCTTCGCCTCCATTGTATGCCATGTAAGACGTAACACAGAGTGGACCACATTGAGAGTCTTGACCAAAAGAATGTAATAGGAATTTGCCAGCACTAGCAAGCTAGCTTATCCTTATAGGTTTTTCCTGGCTTCCGCTTGAACCTATATTTGCGGGTGCACTAATAGAGACAATTACAACACAAGCAGAAGAGGAAAAACATTTAATTGGAGCTACCAAGTCACATATGAATGTAAGGAGTTCATTTTGTGAAGACATATGTGGAATTATGGATTATCAAATTTAATAGTAAAAACAGGATGGTGCAAATCTGGAATCTATGGAAAATAGCAAGATGTATCTTCTCAGTCCTTGCCATAGCCTGAAACTCAAAATATGAAGATAAGACATCACCTGCGGACTCTGCGCAAAACAATGTAGCTGAACGCTCGACTTATTCTGAAAATATCAATAATGTATTCATTGGAAAAATCTTGGCAGTTCCCAATGAGTCAACCCCGTGGTTGGTAGCTTCTGAGGGGCTGGCACAGGAGGGCATCCTTTCAAAACAGCTGATAATGCAATAATAGATTAGCCTGGGAGCAGGGAATTCAAGTCAAATAAACCTTGAGACAGATCAGTCCAGGAATTCATTACACCTCCTGGAAAATATATGAGCCCCGCAGCATACTATAGGGGTATTGATGGTTGCGATGGCCCAAGTAGTACCCACACTAAGATAAAATTAAACATAAGACATGGTGGTAAAATGCCCAGAAGCAGCAACGTGTGAAATCGGTACTCTGTGCTGAATTAGCTGATGAACATTGAGGTTTTGGAAGATAAAACCAAGGGAATAAACGTTTTTTCAACCAACCTAGAAATTTAATATTATTCCACCATAACCTCACAGATGAACCAACATGTGTATCTTAAGGTCAGACGCTAAATAAGGTGTCATGTCTGGGACTTCACGGCTAGCGATTGTACATTTGAATGGAGGGGATAACATACATTTGTTATGTTATGTTATGTTAGGTTTATTTATAAGGCACACAGATGCTCCAGCGAAGGAGCGTCCTGGCGCCCGACAAGGTAGCAACACAACATAACTGATTAAAAACAGAGAAGGGAAAGTTCAGGGAAACAAAAAAGTTTTTAAAGCACGACGGAACGAAAACAGATCCCTGAGGGCACAAATCGCAGGGGGCAGAGAATTCCACAGCGTTGCGGCACGGACTTGAAATGAACGGCCACCTGCCCTGCAGCGCTGGAAGCAGGGGACAACCGCAAGTTCTAAGTCCGACGATCTTAAAGCCCGAGTCGGAACATAGCGGGACAAAAGATTGGTAAGGATCATTGCAGGGGATCCCTTGAGGATTTTATAGGCTAAACAAAGGACCTTAAACTGGATCCTTTGTGCAATCGGAAGCCAATGCAGCGTACGCAGGGTATTAGCAGTAGGGCAAAATTTAGGAAGCCCCACCACGGCTCTCGCTGCAGCGTTCTGAACACGCTGTAAGCGGGTGATCTCCGATTGATTAAGGCCCGCTAACAAGGAACTGGCATAGTCAAGCCTTGAGATCACAGTTGCTTGAACCACCAGTTGCCTGGTGGTGGCGTCAAAAAATTTGAGTATGGGCCGCAGTCCGCGTAGAATACCAAAACAGCAGGCCGCCGTGCGTTTGGTGTGACAGACAAAGGAAAGCGTTGGATCGAGCCAGACCCCAAGATTTTTTAGCTCGACGACCGGGGTTGGCGTAGGTCCCAGGTCTGCCGGCCACCACCTGTCACCCCAGAGTTCCGTTTTTTTGCCGAAAACCATCACCTCCGTTTTGCTGGCGTTCAGCTGGAGACAGTTGGACGTCATCCAGCTGGCGACCGCCCGTAGTCCGTTCTGGAATCTGGGGGCATCCACATCCGCATCCCCGCTGATCGTGACCGCTAGCTGGGTGTCATCGGCATATGACACCATGGTCATGCCCCATTGCCTGACCACCTCAGCCAGCGGCCTCACGTATAGATTAAAAAGCGTGGGACTCAGCCAGGAGCCCTGTGGGACCCCCAGATCCAGAGGATAGAATTTGGACTGGTGGGGCGGTACGGCCACGCAGAAGGAGCGGTTGGCCAGAAAAGAGCGGAACCACTGGAGAGCAACTCCCGTAACACCGGCTTCCTCCAGACGGAGCAGAAGGATGGGGTGGGATACGGTGTCAAAGGCAGTGCTCAGATCTATTAGCACAAGCGCCGCCGTTTGACCCGCATCCAGCACGGAACGTAGGTGCTCCACCATATACAGTAGAGCAGTTTCCGTGCTGTGTCCAGCCCTAAACCCATTCTGCGTTCTGTCCAGGATGTTTGCTTGGAGAAGATGGTCCAAGAGGACGGCGTTGACATGCATCTCCGCCACTTTGGCAGGCCACGGGAGAAGGGAGATTGGACGATAATTCTCAGGCTTGCTGGCGTCCAGCAATGGTTTTTTAAGAATGGGCATGACCATTGCCTGTTTCCACTTCAGCGGGACCACGCCGGATGCTAATGAGATGTTAATCAAAGAAAACTATCCCTAGGCACGTAAAGTGCAGCCGCCAGAGGTGCTGTAAGTGACTGGTTGTTTCTATGGCACTTGGGTTTGGTCAACAACCTAAATGACCTAAAGGCATACTAAAAATGATAGAAGATGCGAAGACAGCCAGTTCTCCTCATCCTGGGATCTCATAGGCACTGGGTAAACCTTGTGAAAAGTAGTGCTAATTATCACTGGAACCCAGCAAACGAGCCCCATTGTGCACCACCCTCAAATGCCAAGGATATTATATTTGTGCTTTGACTTTCTGAGTCTTAGTGATGTGTCAAGCACTGAAAGCTCACTCGTGGAAGGTGATGTATAGTTAAAAAAATCATACAGTCAAGTCTGTACATAAGTAACACATGATAAATGGAAGGGGCCGTCAATGCTATAGCTTTCACAACGGAGTAAGAGTTTATTCAAATAAAGGTCAAATAGAATAGTGAAATATGCGGTGGTCAGCAAGTGATTATATATTATATATTCTGACCAATTCAACGATTTTCTAGTGACGTTATATGAAAAACAAAGTCCACCGCAGGACTCTTTTATGAATTAGTGAAAACTTCTGCCCTTGTCTGGAGAATCCAACAGTAAATGTAATATTTTAAAGAACCAAGTGGTCAGTACCTACTTTAGAAATGTTTTACTCAAAAAAAACATGTTTTTATATCATAGTAATAATAAACATTGACATCCTTAAACGATTAAAACTTGCACAGAAAGTGCACTAGAAAGGGGGCGTTTCTGAGATTCTTTTTTACATTTATAGCAGCCTTCTTCAATTTGTATGCAGATATTGTGACAACACTAAACATAAGTGCAGGCAGCACAGTGCTCCAGTATGTGACTGAATGTGGAAATTATAAATATGGGACATACAACAAATAGTCACTGGTTACAAATATTTATAGACGGGAACACAAGTGCATATAGCATTGCACCATGTGCAATCATCAATGAACAGTAACAGAATGAGACAGTGTCGACGTTTCACTCAGCCTGTGCATGTATGTTTATGATCCGTGAATATTATCATTCCATTGGTTAACAATGACAATGCGGGTCCATGCAGTACGTGAAGTGATTGGACCTGGACTAATGGAGTCGTACAGCATTTATTACAATTGAATTTAGATCAGTGTGCCTGTTATGATGTGTAAAGCATCAGCCAAGAGTCCGCTACTGGGTGGCCCAATGAATTCTCACTGTCGTTTATGTAGATTCTTATTTTGGCGATGCATGTTACAATTATGACATTTGAATAGATTATTGTAAATGATGAATTAATTAATATGCAGTTGGATTTGAGATAAATTAAATTGGTATTTACATGACAACTTGATTTTTTAGGTAAATGTTTTAATAAATAAATATGTACCTTTGTACCATTTTTTTTTCGGTGCCCTCTATAAGCTTTTTAATTTTCTTCAGTAGCTACATTACTTTACTTGTAGGATCTTCAACATTTTGTTCCCCATCATTAAGCGTTATTTCTACAAATTAATTTATGCGAATAAGCTTCAGTAGTCTGAATCAGGGAGTCTGTTTCTTGACCAGTCTCATCAGCATTTTGAATCAAGTTCCTTCGTGTACAATTTCAACTCAGTGCATTTTGAGTTGTTCCACTAAAGGGGATTTACCATGTCATCCCGCAACTTTCTTTCTTCTGAATCAACATGACACTATTGTGTTCTTTTTAGGACAACAGCAGCAGCGGCTCATCTTTATGGTAAAGTCGAGATTACACATATTCATTTGGTAGGTCCAGCAGTGAAGTCCTCGTTGATTTTTCATTCCACCACACGCTCTGATTACATATAAACACAAGCTTGCGCTTAACATGTATTTGCCAGCTGGACAATGTAAGTCTAAGTTGTTTCAATAAGAAGAAACATAGCAACAAGGTTTAAACTGTGGCACATTGTTTGTAAGCAGATTTTGGTCACAGACCCTCACTGCCTCTGTTGTCTTGACTCCAAAGACAATTTCAAGTACTGTGACAAAAGCTCCCTGATGCAAACAAAGGCCATCACGGAGCAGAAAGCCAAGTTCTACATAGCTGAACATAAGGAGCAAAATTGGTCTGGCTCCAAGTCGCAAGCTTGGTCTGGCTCCAAGTCGCAAGGTTGGTCTGTCTCCAAGTCGCAACATTCAACATCTTGGATAAATCCACAACAAAGTCAAAAGACAAGTACAAAACAAAATAAAAACATAATCATCATCATCATCAACTTTATTTCGGCAACATATTGCCATAAAAGATAGAGAAGCATTACATTGAGAACAGCTACAAATAGAAGAATAAGAACATTATAAAACCAATTTATAAAACGAGGACCAGCCTCATACATACAAACATTATTACTGTAATAGATTTGCAATTTAGCAGTTGTCATACGTCCCCAATTAATAGGTGTCTTCTCTTGTGCCAGACTTTTCCCAGGTATTTGGCTATTGCAAAAACTATAAGCCCAGATAAATCAGTTTTGAAGACCCTATATGCATGCAGACATTGGGAGAACCCCAGGTTTTTACACACAGGGACAATCCATTGCCTCCTAGCCTGCGCATAAACATTGCAAAACAACAGTATGCGCAACTCAGTTTCCTGCTCTAGTTTACATCCTGGGCAATGGCTCGGCGAGGACTCAGACCATTTACTGGTATAAGCTCGGATCCGCAAAATGCCGTACCTTCATTGAAGATACAATTTCCTAAGGGTGATTGGAAATATAACATCTAAGACAGGTTCGAACCTGTAGATGTTCTTAGCCATTAAAAATGATTCCGTTAAGGTGCCCAAGCCTGTACTTTGTGAGTGTGCAGCAAGTTTGCTTTCATGATACAGTGTGACAAGCTGCCTCCATGTGACCCTGGAGCATGATGACAGCGGATCGGACCATAAGGTGAGTAGTCCTAATCGCCCTAGTTCATTCTTTATGTCATTTAACCAGGGAATTTTCCCAACATTTGGAAGGGTAAGGATTTCCTGCAATTCTGACCTATAATTGAGTAACTCTGGTACAGACCATAGCCTACGCCAAAATATTAAAGGCTGTAGACCCAAATCTTCATCAAGGGATCTCAAACCCAAATCAAGCCTCATTGGCAACAAGGGGGTGCTAGGAGGAAGTGATAAAAGCTGTCTAATAAATTTGTTCTCTGTTGCTACTAGGTCACGTTTACACGCGTAGCCCCAGAGTTCGCTTCCATACATAACCGCACCCCTTCCCTGTGCTCTGTAGATCTCTAACGGTGGACCAACCGGCTTGGAGGAAGATTTATTTTCCAAACAAGGGCTCCCCCTACTCCTGCTCATGGGAGAGGCCTTGTATTATGTAGTCTGCAGCAGAGAACAGCCTCCAAGTCGATTATGCTGCAACTTTTCAAGGTGGTTCCAGATTACTCTGGCACGCCTTCGCACCTCAGGGATACTTTGGAGCCTCCAAAGAGACTGCTCAGACTAGTGTCAATGGATTATTCCCCAACACTGACTCACCACATTCGTCCTAAGCCTGTTTAGTCTTAGGCGCTGGGCTGTACCTGGACACCCCATGCCACGGACCCTGACAGTTGCCGGTATCTAGGCCGGTCCCAGCTTCAGAGACATATGTTCTGAATTCTGCTCCAATCCAGATTGCAGATCTGGAATCAGCTTCGCCCAGGGCTCGTCCCACCTTGTAATATATGATCACTGTGGCAGAGCTTGAAATTGAGGATGACTCTTCTCCTGTACCCTTTGCTTGTAGACAGTATTTCAAGGAAGTGAAGGCCCATTTTGAGGCCTTCTTCTAATGCTCTTCAGGGCATTGAGCATGTTCTCACAATGAAGATGATGATGAAGAGTTGGACGACTTACTCACACCTCATTACACTGATACAATTGAATATTTTAATCCCCTAAATGGCTTGGACACTTTGTCAGAGACAGAATTGAATTCACTCGTTTCCCATAACAGAGGTAGAGGTAGCTTTAGTTCGCAGAGCCACATAGGCGTTAGATTTAGAATTGTCTACTGTGAAGACTAGGGCTAAACGTTTAACTGATTTACTGACTTTAACTGATTTCAGAGTCCTTAGTGTCATTTAATTAGGCCCCTCGTAGTGGTCTAAGTTGACCTATTGTGCTATGTCACAGACCTGTGCCATGTGATCCAATCTTCCTGATACAGCATCTTACCTCTGAGAGCTTTATCGTTCAATCCTGTTGATCAAAGTCAAATCATATTCTTGCTCACCACATCACCTAAGACATTCTAAAAAAAATAGACATTGTGAGCAAAGGAATCTTTTCTTCAGCCATCATTGCTCTTCTCTCATTGAATGCTTCAGGCCTCTTTGCTTGCTGCACTTATGCCCTTTAGGGCTTAGCACGTGAGATTTTGCCCCCTTTGCCTGATGGCCAGGACCTGACAAAAAATATTTTGCGGTCTGTCCTGGACTCTGCAAATTGTGTTGTCTGGGCTATGGGCACCAGATATTGTTATCAAACCTCAAGATTAAATGCATGCCACTACGTTTTCTGAAGATGTTCAAACTTCATTAATAAACATGCCCTTTGATGTCCACAGGCTATTTGGTGAGAAGGCAGACTCAGTGGTAGAAAATGAAAGAAAAGAAACTATAGGGCTACAACTTATTCTTGGAGCTACATCAATCCCTCCAGCAATAAAAAGAGTTACAAAAACATAAGGATACTAAAGTGGGCTTGCCTATCACCAGAGGCGATTCTTGCAGTCTTTCCAGCAGCCTGTCCAGCCTAGCATATCTCCAAAGGCTGGGGCAGCGTTAGGGGATTTGGTTATCATCAGTGCTTCAATCAGCTCGCAGGACGTCCCTCCATGCAGCCAAGAGCAGGAAAGCACCGGAGTGACTTGGGTGGTCGGGCACCCTGTAGCGTGTCAGGTATAGCCTTTGCGTGCATGCTGCGTATCAACACATGTTTATCCTCTTCTTCCTCGACTCAAGCAATGCCTTTCAGTTTGGTCTTGGCACATTTAAAATAGCAAGATGAAGTTGCGGTGGGGGGGTGGGGTGGTGCGAAATATTTCCAGATACATTATGGTACCTGGGGACATTTAGAAGGTGAGAATCCTTCGGTAAGATAGAGTAGCCACCAGAAAGAATGTTACTTAAGATAATGTATATTTCAGGCAGATACATGGTGGAGCATGGGAATGGCACAATAAAAACAAGGGTACAGCTCTTCTCAGATCCCTGCACACAAATGTTATAAACATATAATATGCAGAAAGCATAGTAAAGTTGCAGAGTAAAGAGATGCCGTAGATGGAAGCAATACGTAGCGACCAACACATTCTGGTAGACTTCTAGGCATAGATTCATCACCTTTTGAATATTCCCCAGACATCAGCAGTACCTTTATGTGCCAGAATGTGGCATCTTGCAGCTACGCACAGGTTTGCTTATAGTCCCATTCTTGGAGTCGAAGAAGCTGAGGTCGGTCTTCGATGCACGCCAAGTCCTCGGGTAAGTGCAACAAACACAATAAGTCAAAGTCGTATTCCGCTCTCGTGCACCACTCGCATTTGCCGTGACGGTACCACCCTTCTCGATTTTGCTTCTGAAGTCGTCCCACTACAGAGCCAATTTCAAAGCTGGTTCTGGCACAATTTGAGTTTCCAAGGCCTTCAGCCATGTCCCGTCACATTGAAGAGTTCTGTGCTCCTGCTCTTCGGGTCCGTGACAACTCTCAGCCGGGGCCCACGGTGCCGAAAAGCCTTCCTCTTGAGAGATTGCCGGCAGGTTCGTCTTCAGCGTGACTGGGCCCTTAACACTAGCCTTGCCTTCAGCTCTTGTTCTGACTCTGCTGCCAACGCCACTACCCATGCCACCCGGTGGCACGTCGATGCTGATGATGACTTTGCCGCCTAAAGAAGCAGCTCTGAATAACCTCTCCCACACCAACTCGACACCGGTCTGACCTTGGCCAACGTCCCGTGAAATCATTTGAATTACTGCAGGCTAGACAATACATTCTGCATTCCCTATTTGGAACTAAATCTTTTAATGATTATGACCCGAGTTATGAGTATGCTCAGCCCTACCAAGATGACAATTGGTATGAGGACTTATAGGAGGTATGTGGCCTCAATAGGTCCCCAGAGACGGCTCTTTTTATAGTCCTGGTTCGACCACAGATGAGAACTCTCCCTACACCATGGTGGTGCGTGGGGATGGGGCTGACGTTCTTCACTTCAAACTCCTTACCTTGGAGGTTAAAATCTAATGTCTTAACAGAAGTTCACCAACTGGGGTAAACATCTACTATCTCCTGCTCCCTTTAAAGAAGCACTAAGGGACACATTGTTGGACGCTTTGACCTAATTTTGCTCTGGCTCTCCAGTTAATAGACAAGTAACCATGCTCCATTATCCTGCTCCTGGTGACCCCACTTTTCTTCCACAGCCCCCTCATCAGAAAGCCTAGTGGTGCAAGCTTCCACCAGTCATTCTAATCCCAACACATTGCCTACCACTTCCCCTGGCAAGGAATTTAAGCCAGTGGAAACAATCGGAAAACAGGACTTTTCATCTACCAGCTTGGCCCTTCGATCTGTTAACACCAGCTGCTTATTGGATCTTTGGGATTCAGTGTCACAAGTCCTCCCTGGTCTGCCCAAAGACCTTCACACTGTGCTCTTTCAGGCAATTCAAGATAGTTTTGATGCTGCCAAGTTCATGATTTGTGGTTTGGACACCACTGATTCCATCTGGCGGGCCATAAGCAGCAGTGTTGCCATTCGCACCCATGCATGGTTGTGATCTACAAGCTTCTCCGGTGATGTCAAGCCCAATCTGATGGGCATGCAGTGTGATGGGACTCGCCTGTTAAAGGGAAAAATTGATTCAGCTCTTGAGCGTCTTAAGAAGAGCAGGGCTATTGTCCGCTCTATGGAGCTTTTCACCCCTCATCGCCAATAGCAACAGTTCCAATTCTCCTTTCACTGCTTTTCTATTACCACCAACCTGTCAAAACCCAATAGGGAACCCAGTATTTTCGAGATAGAGCCAGTGGTGCCCACTGCCCCTTAGTGAAGGCCAGAGGCAGAATCCACTGATTCTTGCATGGCTGGCACGCAATCATTTCAGACAGGTGAGTCCTACAGATTGTTGACAAGGTCTATGCCTTGCTCTTTCTCTCTTCTCCACTGCACCTTCCACCGTCTCTTCAGAGACTAATGAGGACCATCTTGCCATTTTGAGGCAGGAAGTGCAAGCCCTTTTGGACAAAGGGGTTAATGAGATGGTGCTGGTGCCAGAAGTTGGGCATTGTTTCTATTCCTGCTACTTTCTGGTACACAAGAAGGAAGGAGGTCTTTAGCCTATTCTAGACGTGTGCTCTATCAAAGCCTTCCTCTGGAAGGAGAAATTCACAATACTCACCCTGGCCCCGGTCTTGTCCGCCATAAACATTAGAGACTGGATGTTTGCGTTGGACCTTAGGATGCCTATATTCATATACCTGTACTGGCATCCCATCAGCGCTACCTGCGGTTCATGGTGAGAGAGTAGCATTTTCATTTCATTATGCTCCCCTTTAGTTTCACCAGCACCCCTTGGTGCTCATAAAATTCGGAGGTTAGGGGTGCCAGTCTTCACCTACCTCGATGACTGGTTGTTGAGGGCGGCCTCACCTCAGGCAGCCATCAACATCCTCAGGACCACGGCGAACATCCTGTCATCTTTGGGGTTCACTATCAACGTGACAAAGTCACACCTGATTTCTTCTTAAATGTTCCCTTTCATTTGAGCCATTCTGGACCCGAACAGTTTTGTGCCTTTCGGTCCAAGAAAGAGAGTCCAGGAAATTCAGGCTATAATATTTATTTTTCAGCCTCGGTCCTTGATTCCAGTGAGATTGACTCTAAAACTGTTGCGACTTATGGCCTCCTGCATCCTGCTGGTCGAATATGCCTGGTGACATATGCAGGCTCTTCAATGAGATCTGAGGTCCCAGTGGGCCCGACCTCAGGTGCACTCTGATCTCCAGTGAAGTCTGACTCCTGGCTCCATATCAACCTTCTGGAGCTGGCAGGATTGCTGAATGCCAGGGAGGACAAGCTCAGCCGTCGACGCCTAGCAGATCATGAAGGGCAACTGCACCCAGAAGTGGTGCAAAATTTCCTTCAGGAAATGAGGAGAAACTTGGCTCAATCTGTTTGCCACTGCAGAGTCCGTACAGTGTCAGCAGTTCTGTGCGTTGGAGTTTCCAAGGTATCTCTTAGTCTGGGACGCATTCCACCTAGAGTGGAAATCGGGACTCCTGTATACCTTTCTTCTGATTCCACTCCGGCCCTGAGTTCTCAAGAAGACCAGGACAGACGGGGTCAAGTCATCCTTATTTCTCTGTATTAGGCATGGAGAGTATGGTATCCAGAACTTCTGGAATTGAGCATATGTCGTCTGATCAGACTGCCCCTCCAGGAGAACAGGGCATGGTTCTGGACTTTGGCCTTTGCAATCTTCACCTTCAAATGTTCACCTTCATTCTGAACACCTTCGACCTTGCTACGATAAAAATTGTATACACCAGGCATTGGAGCAAATTTGTGGCTTGGAATGGCACTCTCTAGATTGTCATACTCCAGGCCAGATTTATGACTTTCTATTATTTGTTGTGTCTCTTGCCTGGTAAGGCTTTCCTTTGGGCACAGTTAAGGGTTATCTTTCAGTCCTTTTCTCGTTCTTAGGGTTGCCAGATCAGCCCTCATTGTTTAAGTCATCGATTGAGCTGCAATTTTCGAAAGGGCTGGAACACATGTTTCTCCCTTCTCCTTTTGTCATACTCCAGTGGGTCCTTCATCTAGTTCTGACTTATCTGATGTGCTCTTCATTCGAGCTACTTCACAGCTGTCCCTATAGTTTCCTTACCACCAAAAAGGTGTTCCTCGTTGCTATAACGTCAGTATGGCATGTGAGTGAGCTTCAGGCCTTGTGTGTTAATCTGCCTTTGCAAGGCGGCTCTGTGGGCATCCCTCCACTCGTTCATGAAGCATTATTGCTTGGACAGTCAGGCTAGCCAGGAGGGCCAGTTTGCCCACCAGGTCTTGCAAGACTTTCTGGTTTGGTTCCATTCACAAACTCACCTCCGAATGGGTATTGCTTTGGTATCTATTCAAAAGGTTAGGAATCTTCTGCTAGAAGTCTCCATCAGAAGAACAAGTTACTTACCTTCAGTAACTCTCTTTCTTTTAGAGACTGTAGCCACAGATTCCTCAGCTAACCTCTCACCCTTCTTGTCGTGTTATGGGATCTTATTTATGGACAGAGTCCAAAGTCTATGAATCTGCACCGTCTAACAATTTCCTTTTAGGATTCCATGCCTGGGGGGCGCGGACAGTATCAAAATCAACTGACACCATCTTGCAGAAGTGGTGCATATATAGGCCCCACATGGCATTTTCATACTGGAATGGCATCAGTGCAGAGATGTAAGGTGCCACCTTCTGGCACGCAAAGGTGCTGCTGAAAAGTTTGCGGATCGAGTCTGATGCCTGGGGAATATTCAAAAGTTGAAGAATCTGCAGCTAGATACCAGTGGTTGGCCATGTGTAGGGCTGTACTTGCTACAATAGTGTAAGTTACACAAGTGCAGTTTGTGAATAGCATTTTGTAGTAACTTTGTAGTACTATTGCAGTACTAAAATAGTACTACCAACATGCAGTGTGTCAATCATACCAACAGTTTCTGCATTATGAGAAAATGTTGTGTATAATGTTTACTAAAATCTGAGATCTTTTAGTGCTTTAATGTTGTCCACTGTTCCATAATTCAAGCAGGCTTGGAAAATCCAGTTGCCTTATGGTCCATGACTGGATGAAATTATATGTATGACAGTTTGTAACTTCAGTATATTATTAGCAAAGGGGTAACCTATTTTTAGAATCAACTGGTAAGAGAATGTGACCAAGTGTTAAGGAATGACCTAAAAAAAATATTATATTCCATTCACCCCAAAATTGTTTAAGTTATGGTTAATTTTGTTGTTTTCTTTATTGTTTTTGTATAGTGTTATTAGTTCAGTGTGCTGGGGGCATCCGCGCACTTGTGGAGCCATTCATTTGCTTGGCAGATAAGAAGCGTCTTTGTGTGTTTAAGGAACTTTCTAAACTTTGTTTTAAGGTAACTAGGCAAAAATAAGAAGTTCGAAAGAATACATATATAACTTCTAAAACATTTGTATCGAAAAGAAGCAGAGAGAGGCAGTTCTGAAAGGGCGACCCGAGGCTTCTGGTTGGGTGGTAATTGAGCAGCTACTGGGAGAGGTACTGAAATGCACCACTGTGGAGGGTCGTCTGAAAAATCCATTTGCTTAATGGGAAGCTAATGGGGTGACTTCAAGGCAGGCAATCAGATCTTTGTATGCAGAGTCTGAGGCGAGCCTCAAAAACTACAGCTTCCATTACTGCACTTGATAAATGAAATGGCTACTTCAAGAATGAGTGCAAGCAAATCAGTGATATGTATGCCATAGCAGCCAAAACACATGCAGGTGCCAAAGTATATTAGAATATTGGAATGTTGGTAGCTCGATTGAAAACAATGGAGTGCTCTGGGCTTATAATGGCTGGTATAAGCCCGGAGCTCCAACATTCCAATGTTTCTTTGTTCACAGCTCTGGCTGAGAACAAAGGCTTCAGGGAGTCTGAGGGGATTTCAATCCCCTCGTGCTCCCAGAAGGCTTTTTTTATTTGTTAGAACATTCTGCCCTCTAGAATGTTCTAATAGCCGTATAGCCCTTCGTAGCTGGGCTATACCAGCTTTTAAAGTCCCTCTGCTTTGTTAAAGTCCCTCGCCTTCGGCTCGGGCCTTTAACGGTGCAGCGGGCCTTTAATAGCCGGTATAGCCCGCTTCGGCGGGCTATAAGGCTATATTAAAGGCTCCCTGGGTCACATTGTTCATTTGTGGGAGGAAAGACAATTTTTGTAACGTTTGATCAGCCATAATTCAATTTATTTAAATGAATATTGATGGTTTATTAATTTTATTTTCAATTTTGTAGAATACAGTTATGTCCAGGGAGTTTCTCATGCTTGTTGCTGCACCACCATCAAAAATTTACTAGCTTTTGGCTAGAAAAGTACTCCACGATGCTAAACATTTTGAGCAGTTTCCTATACGGATAAAGATCTAACGTTTCTTGCAGTTTCCACCCATTTTGGGGGGTCAAGAATGGCAATAGCCTTCTCTCCTTTCTGCTAACCATGAATATGTAGGGTGTGGAAAAGCATTTGTTCTGCTGAATGAAGAGCTCGAAGAAGATAGTGCCTTATTAGCTTCATTTTGAAGGAGCCTGAAGCTTTGCCATTTGTTGGGCAATAGTTGATTCCATGTCTTTAAACGTTATTCAGAATTCAATCAACGCTTAATGAAGTTGCTTCACAAGTGGTGAGGCTTGGGCAATCTTTGGGGCTCCAGTCAAATGTCTGGCTGAATTCTTTTTAATTATTGAGAGCCAAGAAAGGGTCTCCATAGATCCAGTGTCCATGGAATTTTCGGAATCAAGGCAGAATCAGCCTAGTGCCGTACCCGGCATAATACATTCTTATGAAGTTAAGCAAGGCATGATCTTTGCCACAACTATCAGATGAGAAAAACTAGCTCATATGAGGCTGAAGTTTAGAAGAAAGGGAAAAATGGAGTAAACTTCAAACGATGAGTTACAAGCAACCTGTACCAGCTTTGGACACTCATCTGACTCCTGGGACTAAAGGGTAGCATTCAAATGTTACCTCCTTTTCTTGGAGTACGCTTTGAGGCAGGGGGTAGCCATTCAGCCAATAACCACTCTAATCCCTCTATATAATGTATCAGCTGTATACTCAAGACAGCTATCCCTCCCAGGGTGATTTATTTATCATCCTCATATGTAAAACAAAAAGGGGTGGGGCTGAGACTGTATTGGCCTGGCCAGCGCCTCAATGTAGATGTTGAGCAAATGTGGTGGCAGTGCAAACCCTGCAGGACACTCCTAATTTCTTAGCTCCAAATGTGTAAAAGGAGGAAGGCAGAGTTCCTGAACCCTGTTTGTGAGAAGGGATTTAAACCCACACCACCACCCAGCAAATTCCAGTGGCTAGTGTTAAGATTCATTGGCCAATGTGTCAGATGCCATGGGAAGCTTTAGCGTAACGAGGCACTGACACCACCTGTGGGAGGAGGACCATGTACCAGTTGTCCAGAATTGCAGCCTTCACTGATTGGTTCTGTGCCTCTGTTTGGGGGCCTAGCCGACCAAGAGAGATTCCAGCGTATCATTATCTACTGGGCAGGGTTTAAGATGACCGGCAACAAGGGCTACCAAGATTATGGCTGCTGTCAGGAGCAGCAAGACTGGCCAAAAAAATCACCAAGAGTACAGTATTTGCCTTGGGTTTTCTTATTAGCAGGATCAAAGGTCTAACAGGTGTAAGTTTTTGGCACCAGGCCAGGTTTTTAGGAGCATTTCAGAATAATCTCACATTCTGGAGCAGTAATAGCACTTACCCTTTGTAAAGCCTTCCATAGATAAGGATCCCCTGGGGACAAATGGGCAAAAAAGATGGAAAAGGAGGCAAAGATGAATATAAAGAGACAAGAGTGATTAGAGTGGAATCGAATAGGATGACAGAAAGAAAACCGAGTTAAAACCTCACGTACAGAAAGAAGTGGAAGGTAGAGAATACAAGTAAAAATACAGAAACGAAGGGAGGATTTGAATCTACATGACATTCTTATTCGGTGGACTGATGCCGAGATGATGGCCACGGTAGCAGAGTTTATTTGTGATACCCACCCTTCTGAGTCCTACCTTGGATTCTAGCTCCCTCTTGGTTTAAATGGTAATAGAGTGTGGTGTGGTATTGTTGGCAGTAGGTGCATGTTCGGTTTGGTGCTTACTAAAGGTAGAGGAGAAGGAGACAGCTAGAGGTCCAAGCAGAGCCTGCATTTCTACTACCTTTGTTTCATACTCTAGCTGAGAGATCTGCCAGCAGTACTGCTGCCCTGCAGTGAACAACAGTGAGCGGATGAGAGGAGCTAATGTCACACCAACATCGTAGGGAGTTTGGTGATAAGTTCCTGAAAGGTGGGACAGTGCTTTTTAATTGCAGGGACTCCTTATCAGGGCAAACGGGGAGCCCATAGGCTGTCCCTTGCCCTAAAGTTCCCAACACAAAAAAATGTGGGAGAAGTGTTGGAACTTGTGAGGGAAGGTGCTCCCCTTCCCAGCTGTCTCCCAGTTCTATATGTTATCTGAAACAATATATTGGATATTTGCCTGGTTAAGATGGGCCTAATCCTGAGTCTTACTTACCTTACTTGCAAGGCAATCCACATTCCTGCTTCTGTAGTCATAGTTACAGCTGCTCTAATAGCCAAGAAAAGCTGCAGAGCAATGTCAACATATTATAACTCAAGGTGCTGCTGTACCCCTGTAGGTTCTTCCTCAGGTCCTTGTGGTCGCATTTACATTGCAGGGGAAGTAGGTTATGCTGTGGTGAACTTTAGAGGAGGCGATGCCCACGGCCCCGTCAAGGAATGCCCTCTCATGTCTAGCATCGTCTTCCTATGGTTGGATTCTAATACCCCGCGATTTAGTCCAGTGTTATTGAGGTTCCATCTGGATGCATCAGGGGAAAGGATTCCTGTCCAACTAGCTCCTCCTGGAGCAAAGCCTTCAGCAGCCAGTATGAAGGCTCAAGGGCTCGGCTCGTTGTCCTCATGCCATCCTTCCGTTTGTCATCTAGGGGCTGCACAAAAGGCTCTGGATCTGCTCAGGACAACTAAAGAGAGCATTCAAAGAAAACAAACCCTCAAGCACAGGAAAATATGGAAAAGGAAAAAGACACTCATAGAAAGCATTTGAATCCCAACCTCATCCCTCCTAAAGTGGCACAATGTTTGGTCAAATAACTTTTGTTAGTACCAATCTGCAGTTCAATAAACTTTCTCAATTCCCTGCACATATTCCAAAGCGTTCTGACCTCCTAGTATTTATCTTTTTGATTGTGTGGCACGTACCTGGACTTCTGCTGCTCTCCCTTTCTATTCAGCGGAATTCTCCCTCTAGACCTGACATTATTGGTTTAAGCTTCTTCAAATGTTATGACCCACCCCATTGTATGTATGTATGTATGGTATGCTATTTACAAACTCATTCTGCTCATAAGACTCATATCCCCTTATTTGAGCCTTCCCCAATTGCAAATGTGTTTAATGTTCCCGTGTTATGATAATAAGATAATTGTAACCGCTTAGCTGTTGAGACTCCGCCCTCAAGAACCCTCAGGTCTGAGCCTTTGTCGATGTGTGGGCTATTTGGTGCTTAAGTGCTTAAGCCTTTGTAACTTTCTTTTTTACCCAAAAAGTTGCCACGCCAAATGTGGGTCCCTTTTTCCCACATCTTAAAAATTCTAAAGGTACCTAGGATTTGTAGATCCCACTGGGAGCACCCCAGAACACAGCCAAAATACTTCACAATTTAGATTTTCTTTGGAAAAATGGGGAAAAGTGCTGTTCAAGAAAGAATGTTTTTTTCTAAAAATGGCACATTACATGTTTTTTTCTAAACATGTACTGTTATAGGATCACCACACTTCCCAGCTTTTAAGAACAATCATTGTTGTTAAAAAAGTATTTTTTCTATTTTTTGTGGTTTCAACCTACTTGAGTTTGCGGTGGAAATGGGTGTGACAACCATGGTTAAACCTGGAAAGCTATACATTTCTTAAAACTAAACACAATTCTGAATTGAGCAAGGGGTCTTTTGTATAAATTCCTTATGGTTTATCCAAAGTAAGTAATTATTGAAATAAAACATTTTTTTAACAAAAAAGCAAAAAGAGAAATATGTGACATTTTCATATGTAATTTTTGCTCCGATGGCCATTACCAATTTTTTCACCTATGGCCCGATATACCATTGCATCTGTCAGACCCGTCCAGTCGCATTGAAATTTTGTGTTTGTTAGTGGTCCAAAAACATGTGATACCTAGATCCAACAACTAAGTAGCAATGTACAATGATTTTTAATTGTGCACCGATCATGCAGCAGTCCAAAAAAGTAATGAATGAAAAACAGGTATGAAGGAAATCAATGCATTTTTAAAACTTGCCCTAGATACAGAGTAAAAGAATAGTGGATATTTGTACAACTCTGAATTGGAGGTTACCCATACTATCGGGATTAAGAGTGCATTCTGCAAATGGTGTTATTCCTTCCACAATATCTTGCATTGGGAAGCCAGAAATTAAGAGTAATCAATTGATTATTGCAAGTGTTCCACTATTCTGTGTCAACACACTTCTGATGATAAAAACAGTACCCCACTTATGTGGGTGAGCTTATGGCCAAAGTCAGGAAAGGCGCCAAAACGCAATGTGGAGACAAAACATTTTCGCCATCAAAACCAATCCACGTTGGAGATTGTGGGTAGCAGCGGTATTTGGACCCAGTCTTAGTGCCACCCTGGGAAGCCTACTAGATCCAGGCATTTGTGAAAAGTAGACACTTAGGACGGCGGAAAGTGGTGTGTTTTGCATAGATTCAATTATGTTTCTGAAAACGGTTTTCTGCAAACCTCAAACTTAGGCTAAAATCAAATATTCTCCTCACATTTCTGTGAGGTAGAGTTCCCAACTCTGTGGGGATTTACTAAATTCCTACTACCCAGTTTTCCTGCACTTCTCCAGATAAAAATGGTCCCCCACTTTTGTGTTTGAGCTTATCGCCCGTGACAGGAAAAGTCCCAAAACTCAACATGAAAACATCAAATTGTCACCCTGAAAAACTACCTATATTAGCTATTTGGGTAGTGGCTGTATTTGGGCCTGGGCTCGGCTCCTACCCAGAGAATCCTCCTAAACCCAGACATGTCTGAAAGCTAGACACCCAGAGAAGTCCTAGGTGATGTGACTTGTGTGTATCACACTACATTTACTTGCCCAGAGTTCCCTGCAAGTCGTAATCTTTGGTTAAAATTATGCATTTTCCTCACATTTCTGTGAGGAAACATTCCAGAATCTGTGGGAATCTACAAAACTTCCAATCACCCAGCATTCTCATGCTTCACTCAATAAAAACAGTACCCACTTGTATGGATGAAGTAGCTTGGTATTTTTGGTCCAAACTGCCATTGTACTTGATGTAAGCAAGTATACAGTTGGGCTTATGGACTTCCATCAACTGACCCCAAGCCATGACTTAACAAGTGCTCCGATCGGGAATTGTAGTGAGCACGTATACTTAACGCCTGTCTGAGAATTTGTTAGCTAGTACTCGTTGCAACACAACACACTGCTCTGGCCTTTTTTGATGTTCTTATAAACAAGCTCCTGAGAGAATCCTTTGCAGTGACTTTGAATGATACCTCACGCTGCAGGACCAGGGCTGTACAGCTCGCTGAACAGTAGGACTCCTCGATAGAGGTTCTCCGCTTAAAGTTTATAACCTTTATGAAGAAGTGATTGATCAAGCTCCCTTACAATCGTCTCACAAATTCCTAAAATGGAAGGGCAATATGCAGGATTTATGCTGGAGTCCATCCCGGTATGTATTCTCAAATTGTATACATAGCCAGTGGAGCTCTCTGTTCATATAACCAGTGGAGCACAGCATGTACAGCTTGATGCCACAACAAGCTCTTTTGCTTGACATAGACTGCTTGGATAGTAGTCGCCCTTTGCATAGGATCAATGCTTTGTTCACATTGATATTCTTCCTAGTAATGTAAATCTCTAGGAAATGGCGGCTAAATGTTCCACAGCAGTTTAAATTTGGAATAACTTACCGTGGAGTGGTGTGGCTCACTGGTTAGAGGCGGCAGCCCTGTAAGCAGAGAACGGCCCAGGACCAGTGTTCAATTCCCGACGCGGCAGGGTCGTGGACCAGGGGTCAACAGACTCGATAATTCTCGCCTCGGTGCCTACTCTAACCAGGGAACACACTCGGTAACTCTGGGCATTAAGCTTGCCTCATCTCTACAATGGCCCCCCACAGACGCCGGGGATGCCTGGTTTCACTCTGGAGATACCCAGAAAGGGACCATCTCACAGGGAAAACCAGGACGGGTTCCCCAGCGGTCTGCAGCGCCAGGACACTCGGTTAGAGTAACAGTGCGCTTTACAAGTACCCCACATTTACATTTATTTATGGTCTGGACAATCGCAAATCACTCTACGTTCCAGTGGTGTCCATCATGTCAAGATTGCAGTCTGGGGGCAGCAGAAAGTTCCCCGACATGCACAGCTGGATCCAAAATGGGCAACATATTTTGCTTTCCATGAGGAACCGATCACCTCCTCCTTGGTGGCCCCATCATCATCTAGAGAAAGGAAAGTATCAAGATAACATATATGCTCTATTGGGGGAGACAACCAAAGCCTCGGGTGCCGAACTGCTCCACCCCCCCCCCCCCCCCCAAAAAAGAGATCGATAGTGTCTAATGTCGCGTGCAGAGCAATCCATAAGCAGGATTCTTTCTGAGAGAGGCATCACTGGAAGCGGGAGGCTTTCACCTTTTTAGAGATGCCACTCTCAAAAATAAAGTTGTGCCCTCTGGTGGGACAAATGACAGCATGCTGACAGCATTGATGGGCGGGGCTGATGCTAAAGTGATTCTGCATCCGCTTCTGTACATATTTCTTTAGGGGTGTGCCCCGAGTGCAAGCACTGGAGCTCCAACTTTGCTCCCTGCTGTGGTTTTTTAAGCCTTGAAAGGTGTGGTCTAGCCACTAACCCCATTCCAAAAATATATGTAAAAATTCTAAAAACATAAGTTGTTCTATAGTAATTCTTAATGTTGATAAACATTTTCACAATGGATATTATTATTTTTTATATAGTTATAATTGTATTAGGAATACTATTTCTGTAGCGTTTCATTTCAGCTTTACATTATATTACATAACAATCAGAAAACAAATCTCAGCAGCAAGATAAGGGAAAGTGTGCTTTTATGGTCATTTTTTATGCACCGAATAAAGCTTCATGACTTGACTTGGAAAGTAACATAACAAAAATACTCAAAAAATCTTCTTCAGCAATCAATAATTATAGGGAAAATATATTTATTTATTTGAATCTTCGTGTATTGGAATGATTAATCATAAAGCGGGAGTACTTGCATGATCTTTCTACCTATTACAGATGTTTTAGCACTCTACATTTGGTTCTTAAAGTTAAGGTTACAATCCATTTTTGTTTTTATAAAACTGTTCCTTTGTTCTTTCAGGTACAATGAATTATTTTCCTTTCTGGTAGCAAATGCTTTGCACTGCATTCAGCCCAAATTACATTCAATAGGCCAGCAGTGTATTCATTAGTGTAGCAGAGCTCTCATTGCTTAATTTGAGGTGGTGGTTGCTTAATTTGAGGAGGTAGTTTTGAGTGCTTGGCACCAGCACTTTATTATGAACACTGGTACTTATGAAAGTCTGCCACGAGGTGGCGCTGTTTTATAATTTACAGATGAGCACAACACCAACTGTTTATTAATTAGATATATACATCAGGAATTACTAATACCTGCCACTCAGCCACTCTTATAGATTTGGGGGCCTGGAATAGTCTAAATTGTCACACTTGTAGGAGTGTGATAGTTAGTAGTTGTGTTGGTACTTTCATTGGTAGCTCTGGCCTGGGCAATGGGTTGTTCAAGTTGCAGTGGCCTCCTGATGGGGGCCGGCCACTTTTTTTTTTTTTTTTTTACAAATTAAGCACTGGTAACTCTTTACTTCAAAGAACCCAATTTGAGTGTGCTAAAAGAACTGAAAACCTGAGAAACCTTCTCCTAAAATAGATTCTGACCCTCTTGTCTCTATCTAGTAGGACACACAGCAATATAATGCACATATTGACAATCTTGTGTGGCGAATTGGGGAGTAATCTCCAGTGGTCTTATAGTTGCAAGGGTTTGCATTTCAGCGCTTGGAAGGTAGTGTCTGATGGCAGTGATTTCCAATGGAGAGGCCATAGGAGGTAAAAACATCGGAACCAGGAAGTGGCTTTGGTTGGCATAGGTGAGTCTGTGACACTGCTTAATTTGAGCCGGTGGTTTCCAGGGCTCAGCACTGGCACTTAACTGTCAACACCGGAACCTATGAAACTCTGCCACATGGTGGCACTGTTTGTCTAATTTCGAAATGAGCAAACAATAGTTGTCTATGAATTCAGTATACATTAAAAAAATACTAATATCGGCCTCCCAAATAATTCGTATATCTTTGGGCGTTTAGAATAGTCTGAATCCTCACACTTGTTAGAGAATTATGGTTGGTATTGGTACTGTCATTGCTAGTGCTTTGAAGGGCAATGACAGTGCATGGTGCAAGGTGCAGGGGCCTCTTGACTAGGGCCTTGGCACTTATTGTGTTTACAAATTAAGCTCAGGTCTGTGATATAACAGATGGCAGATCTTAAGTCCCGGGTTGAGGGAAATGTATAGCACGTCAGATAGCTAGCCAGGGGCAGCACAATTCTCTGCTTTGTATACAATTGTTGGCAGTTTGTTTATAGTGTTTTTGTCAGAAAGCCAGCTTGCTTAGTGATGATATGAGTAAGTAATCTGCCGGGTTCTACCATCAATAACTCTGGGGTGCTGTCCTGTGGTCTGCTCAATGTTCGGTCGCTCTGTAAGCATCATGTTGAAATCGCACTCCTAATTGACTCATATGGGTTGGATGTGCTCTTTCTTACAGAGACGTGGACTCGAGCAGACAGTGAGGTAGAACTTGGGTTGGCCTGCCCTTCGGGATATAAAATCAGGCATAACCCTTGTTTGGGGAGTAGAGGTGGAGGTATAGGGCTTATCTTTAGAGACACTTTGGCCTTCTCTCAGTTTGAACTTATGGGCTTCTCTCTTAAAGGACATAAAGGAGTTTTGCAATCCGGATTGTTATGTTATAGACCACCTGGTAATGCATTATCCAAGCTACCGGAACTGATTGACTTAATCTATGATATTTCTAATACTCATGCCAGATTAAATATTTTGGGGTATTTTAATTTGTGGCCTAACGGGCCTTCGGATACATCCTATAGAGAGTTGTGTCAGGCCTGCAGCAACCTTCAGTTGCAGCAGCTGGTACTTTCTCAGACTCACCTGAAGGGCCATGCCCTAGACTTGGTTTTTGTGGAAACCACTTAGGCTGTGATCAGGGATATAGTTACCCAATGCTGGACGGACCACGCTCTAGTCCATTTCTTCCTATACCTCCCCGCCGACTCCTTGAGAGAGAGCGGTTCGGGGCCTACCAACATCAGTAGGCAATGGTCCAAACTCCTGAACAACACTGGTCCACCTACTCTGCTCCCTGGAGGTATCATTTTGGAGGGGAATGTGGAGGGGAGTTCTTCCAGTCTGTGTCAGCAAATTACAGGGCAATGTGGAGGCGAGTTATTCCAGTCTATGTCAGCAAATTACCAACTCGCTGGACAAGCTGGTTCCCCTACGGAAATCAAGAGATAGACGTAGGCCTGCCATGCCATGGTATTCTAACAACCTTCTCCAATTGAAACTGCAGTGCAAACAGGCAGAAAGGGCATGGAGGAAGCATTAGTCTGCTAGATCCCTCTTCAAACAAGCACTGCTGGACTATAAAGCCCAGATTAAGTGCGCTAAAGGTAAATATCTAGAGGATATGCTACTGCAGGCATCCAACAAATCGCAGACCTTGTTTAAAATAGTTAATGACCTTTCCAGGCCGTCTTGTGCGGCAAACAATATCCCGGCCTCACAGTCCCTATGTGATACTCTGGCAGCTGCCTTTGAGGATAAAATTGCCCCTGCACCTACTCCTATTTTAGGTGAGTCAGAAGAACCGACAGGTCTTCCACGGCTGGAGAGTTTTACTCTTCCCCCGTTCGATGATTTCTGCTCTCTAGCAAATGGTGTGCCCTCGGGCTCTCCCCTTGACCCACTACCCCATAAATTCTGGAAGCTTTTTCAGGAGGAACTCTTTAGCCCCCTCTATTCCATCTGTCATCAGTCTTTTAGCACTGCCACGGTTCCGGAGTGTTGAAAGCTGGCAGTGGTCTCCCACCTCTTGAAGAAATCCACACTTGATCCCACCTGCCTGGTGAATTATCGGCCAATCTCGTTGCTTCCCTTCCCGGTCAAGATCATGGAGAAACTCGTGACCCAGTCTCTGTCCAGCTTTCTGGAAAGTAACACCTGTTTGGATGTGGCCAAGTTCGGCTTCCGGCCGGCTCATGGTACGGAGTCCGCGCTGGTGGTCGTGCTGGATGCTCTTCGCTCGCGGGTCGACAATGGCCGGGCAGCCTTCTTAGTGCTGCTCGACATGTCGGCCGCGTTCGATACGGACAGCCACTCCACTCCCATCGGCAGGCTGGAGGAGATTGGGGTAGCAGGATTGGCACGGGATTGGCTAATCTCATATCTCCAGAATAGACACCAGGTGGTGGCTTTACCGCCTTTCAGGTCAGGTATCAGGAGAGTAGGGCAGGGTGTACCCCAAGGGTCAGCGATTAGTCCTATTTTATTTAATTTGTACCTTTGTCCCCTGATTAGTTTGATTAAGTCTTTCGGTATCTCTGTGATTAACTACGCTGATGACACCCAGCTCATCTTCTCCCTTGAAGGAGAAGATACTGTGTCCAAGGAGACTTTCCATTGATGTATGACTGCCACTGCAAACTGGTTGAGAAACAATTCTCTCCAGTTTAACGGTTCAAAGACCGAGGTACTGTATTGTTCATCTGACCGTACCCCGCGTCCTTTACCGGCAGATTTCTGGCCTTCATCCTCCTTGGGCACAGTGGTGGCGGCGGACTCTGCTTGCAACCTTGGAGTTTTGTTCGGCCCTAATTTACAGCTCGATAGTTTTGTTAACAAAACCATTTCTACTTGCATGATGCTACTCCCCTTCTTCCGGCTCAGGCCAGGCCAGAGGTGGTGCGTGGTATTATCCTTAGCAGGATTGATTACTGTAACGCACTGCTACTGGGGGCACCCAGCACTCTGATTAATAAGCTGCAGCGTATTCAAAACATGGCAGCGAAGCTCGCTCTCTCCAGGACGCCGCAGCTTCCTCCTCCCTCGCGCTAAAAGACCTTCACTGGTTACCAGTTCAGCAGCGAATCTGCTTTAAAGCATCCTGCCTGGTCTTTAAGGCTCTGCACGATCAAGGACCAGTCATGCTGCAGAAACTTTTTTCGTGGTACCATGCAGCAAGACCATTACGCTCCACCTCGGCATGTCTGGTGGTGGTTCGGAGAATCCAGAGGCTACGGATGGGTGGCCGCTCCTTTGGATACGCAGCCGCCAAACTCTGGAACTCCCTCCCCTTGTCTTTGAGGAGTCTAAGGGTATTTCCATCTTTTAAGAGGGGCTTAAAAACCTACCTCTTCCCTAGGACAGTGTAACGGTGTGATTGTGTATCTGGTTCAGTAGAGTCAAAGCGCCAGGATACCCTTTGGGTGACAGTTTGCGCTATACAAATGTGCAATACATACATACATACATACATACATACATAAAGGATATGACGAGGTGGTGTAAGCATAGGTAAATTACACAACATTCTAGTGGTGAACTTTAGGACTTTGTTAAATATTGAGAAGGATTATTGGGGGAGGCCAACTAGTTGACTAGTACTGCTACTGTAGTCCAGTGTACTGAGTCCTAGTGAGGTGGGGATTATTTTAACTATATTGAATGGAATGTGTGGGCAAATTTTACATATGCCCATTGATTTGATATTGCGCACAGCATAAGTATAGTTTGTGAGAAGTCCATTTTCACGAAAGAGGTGAAAGCAGCTCTCTGTTTTCTAGTGGAGGTGGCAAATGCAAGTCATCATGAGTGGAAGTGGATCACTTCAATAGGAGAATGAACATATATTTGGTTTATCCAAAAAGTTTCAGAAAGGTATTGGAATTTTTCAAATGGTTGCTTCACATTAAACAGATACTGCTCCTTTGCTGACTCTTTTAATATCCCTTGGCTCTGTGCCCATATTAAATGCTGAAGGCATTTTCTAGCTTCAAAATACTTTGCCAAACATAAGTTAGCAACTCAAGAATGTTTGATTTACAGCTCCAGCCCCTCTTCCACAGTTTCAACATCCATTTTTCTGTTCACTGCTTGCTTGTAGAATCTTGTCAGGGGCCCAGCTAATCTTCAATAATGTGTTGTGGTGGAAAAACAACAGATTTATATTAGCTGACCATGCTTTTTGTACCTCCTCAACAGTCTAATTCATGTTTTTATATATTTTGGTTTTAGCCGGTTGATCTTATTCAAAGTTTTGAGGGCATTTATTTAAAGATTGAATTGAATTTTGGTGATCACCCCCTCGCGAATAAAACCTTTTAACATTTCACGAACCCTTGACCTAAATATCAAGTTATACCGTACAAACTTTCCAAATTCTAATGAAAGTAATGTTCTGACAGTGCACCATTTCTCCAAAACTTAGTTGGTAGGACCCCCAAATTCCTTCTAATGCCATTATTGTTGTCATATTTTTAAGTTATATATTTTTTGCAATCTGTGAGGAAGGCCTAATAAGTCAAATGTACCATCTCCCCTAAGTGAACAAGAAACATTTATGAAAATGTAAAATTAGTAATTGTTTCCGGTAAAGGTGGTACACTGAACTCCCTGTTATGCTGATACCTATATTACAGGTCGATGGTGCCTTAAATTAAATTAAATTAACTTCATCACATCATTTCAACAATGAAACAAACCGACTAAGGGAGACTTCAAACCCAGCACTACAAGTAATATTGACCAGACTCCGGCCCTATGGTTTAAGCTGTTTCCCTGACCTGAAGCCCCTCTCCTCCGAGTACCCTTTCATGTAAGAAAGCGTGTCGGTACTGTAGTTCACAACAAAAGCACACGATGGCGACATCACACCGCTAAAAGCTCTTTCAAGTCCTTCTCCACGTTGAGAACATCTGAAAAAATAGATATAAGGAGCTTGCGTTATTCTCGCTGATGTCCGTATTATTCTGGTTCCTCGTACGGATGTCAGTAATCGCCTCCATGTGTTTTCAAACTCTTTTGTGCGAACTAAACACGTATTAACGATTTTTAGTTAAAGTATGGGCTCAGGTCTTCAAAAAGAAGTGCAGCACAGACCTCTTCTGCGCTGGCTCAGGGCAGAAAACAGCATCATGATACTGCCCAGATGTGAGTTAACCAAATAATGAAATGAAATCAAAGAAGCATTTATTAAGCAAGTAGCTACCCAAGGGTACCCCAGCACTAGCAGTGGTATAAACCAGTAGACACCACAACCACATTAAGGGAAGAGCCACGTTTTTAGCAATTTGCGAAAGGTCAAATAGTTGGATTCCTTGTGTAATCGAAGTAGAAGAGTATGCCACATCCTGGCAGCATTGTAAGAAAACAGGAGGCCACCACTTCTAGCCTTATTAATCCTGGGAACTACGGCAAGAAACAGGTCGTTCGAATGCAGGTGTCTAATCGCAAGGTAAGGCCGAACAATGGAGCAGTTGATAGATGGTCCCTTCCCTGCTAGGACAATACACATGGCCTTAAAATTAACTCTCTCCTGAATTGGGAGCCAATGAAGAGGTTAAAATGAGATTCTCTCCGTGAATATCTTCAGGAGCATGCCAGAAGACCTGTGAGTCCCGGCACTTTTAAATATCCTCCATTTTAAATACTATTTGCACCGCAACGTGAAGTCTAAGGTTATGACGAAGTGCATTGAACAGGCCTTCATCACCTACAGTGTCTTGTATGCGAGGCCATTTTTGAGATATTCATCCCCTTCGCTTTGGGATCTGAGCGACCTTTTGAGATTTGGGAGATTCGGCAACTGAGGGTAATTATCCCTGCCCTTCACTTCACCCATTGATCTGCTTGTGTACCACCTGTGGACATTAGAGCAGCGAACCAGGAGAGATTGATTTCCTACGATAACTCACGAATGTTATCGATTATTCGTGGGTAGATTTACCAATTATCTAGTGTTAGCCTGAGGAAGGTGGAAAGTATCACATGCCACCGAAACGTGTCGCTTTGTTTGTTTAAATCATTGGTTGTTTGGTTCATAAGAATAATCAACACGAAGCTGGTTTCTCAAGTAGATCCATGCCGGAATTCACTAGCATTGAAAAACAACAATAGAGCACACTGAAATTTTATTTTTAAAAAGTGTTTTTTACAAAAGATCATATCCTCCCCGTTTGGATTTATACTTTGTGTTTATATTTTGTATAATCACTTAATGAATTTGTTTTACTCCTATAGGGTCACATTTTGTGTATGGATTTGTGTATCATGTGTATCTTGGTTTAAAAACAATGTGTAATCTGATTTGATCACTATATATGTTTTTTTTAAAAGTTTATAAATAAATTGGAGATAGCAAAAGGACTTTTTTAATAAATGTTTTAGTAACCTACTCTGACATTGTATTCTTCAGCTCCTTGGGTGTCTTTTGAATGTAGTGTGCGCGGTCTGTGAATGTAAGTTGACTGGTGCTGTATGCTCAAATCAAACAGAACACAAAGGGATTCTTTGTTTTAAGTCTTCTCAAAATCAGTACAGATGTGGTATCTGACAATCAACAACGGTGATCAGTTTATCTGAAATGGACATGAATTTTGTGTATAATTGAACATCATTTAGATATATTGCAACAACTGTGACTGTTTTTGTTTATTAGCGGAAGACATTTGTACCTCATAGGTACTTAATACCCCACAACAACTTGTGGTTTAAATGTGTACACAGAAGGATTTAGGATGTGTATTTTAATGGGAATGATCAGTGATTTATATGTATGTTTTTTTATAATATTCAAAATAGTTTATAAGAAGAGAAAAAAAGAAATGAAATCAAAAAAGATATATTTTTGTATCATAGTAGTATTGGTTGCATAATTTGATAAAAGATCTATGGTCTAACTGCTACACAGTTTATTATTGTGCACTATGCCCGGTGGAAATTTGTTTTCCAAATACATTAACACGTTTTTCAACCATTTTACTGATCCCTGGGAGAAGTGAGATGGGGCGATAGTTTCCTAGGCGATCAGGGTCAAGACTTGGCTTTTTTAACAATGCCTTCACCATAGCTCTTTTCCACAGAGGGGGAACTACTCCAGTAGAAATGGAGGCATTACTCAGCTCCAATATAATAGGGGAGACAATTCCGGACGCTTGCTTCAAAATGTTAGGTGCAGCTGGGTCTCTAGACAACCCACTCTTCACGAGCGCCAAGATGGTTTTGAATGATGCAGAGTCCATCAAGGGAATTACCTCCAAGTAGTGTTCCCTGCTCTGAGGACTAATATCCAATGTTTGATGATTGCTATGGCTATCTGCAAGGGGAAAGGACGTATAAATGGCTTGATTTTTTCCTAAAAGAAATCTGCCAGATTGTTACAACGTAGGTAGGTAGCCTCAGATGTAGCTGGAGGTAGAGGGGCTCTAAGCAGTTTTTTCGCAAGGGGAATTAGCTGCCAGGGAAATTCATTCTTCATAATAGGAGACCTGGGCCAGTTTAATTTTTATACATTTTAAAGGCCTCCCTATATTTCAATTTCTTGGTTAAGGAGAAATCCTTTCGTCAAATTCTTTCGAGTTTCTTGCAGGTTTGTTTTAGCTCCCTGAGCTTTGGAGAATACCATGCCATGTAGGCAAAACTTCATATTTGTAGTTTTCGATTTTGAACCACAAAGAAGGAGATCAGGTAATACATTGCCTGTATTTTCATGTCACCAGATGAGCCCTGATTCAAAAATGGTGCCTGCATTCCAAATATGTGTCCCCGTCACCCCATACAATGGAAATAACTTTAGTTATAATGGGAGGGATAAACACTATACTTAAATGTCTTGAGATTTATTCTGGTATCATCATACGTGATGCCATGAATGGTATAACTTGAGATGCCACAGGTGATGTCATGTTTGACATCATGAGCAGCGCTTGCGCACATGTCACCATAACTCATCAACATAACGTCATTTTAAATTTGTACATTTTAGTTGGATTTGAATAGGGACTTTAGTATGCTTCCATCATAAAATATTTTTAATATTATCTTTGTGCTTTATTGACTTTTTGACCAACTTATAGATATACAAGGATAAGAATAGAAGGTAACGGATCTGGCTATTTGGGAGGTGCAGGGATAAATTACATCACAACAGATCAGAAGACAGAAAATGTATATGGCTGTAGTTGCAAACTTTTTCTGTTATGTTTTCTTAATCATATACGCCTAAATCACTGAGCATGAATGCTGCTTTAACATGTAATTAGATACTCATTCGTGCATTTTCCTCATATGACCCTTATCCTGAGGTGCCAGACTGGATCCAGAACATTTTTTAGGGAGAAAACGAGGACAGCAGATTATGTGTTTAAGAAAAGTACAAGCCTGAAAGCTTTCTGTGGTTTACTTGACCTATTTGGCTCAGTTCTGATGCCTTCTGCTTTTTAGAGCATTCTATATTGATGCAGTGATATTGCATGCTGGCTTAAAATAATATATATATTTTGCCAGCAGTAGTGAATAGCACTAACCATCTGTGGAACTGTCATGGACACAACAAATCCCAGAAGCCCATCCAGGGCGTACATTTTAGTATTCAAATGACGGGGTGGTGTCCCGCGCTTTGTCGAACTGCCGAAGCCTCTGAGGAGGAGGTGAGATACTCCAGAAACATGTCAGGCATTAACGGCGGTCGAGCTGCTCATGGAATCTGTGTGCTGGATGTGCGCATACCATTAAAGGGTGCTCTATACAGGAGCTGCTTTACACCTAAAATTAAGAACTTCCCAGAGTTCTCTGCTTCTTCTTTTTTGTATATAAATATATATATCTTAAAAAATGTAATTTTTAAAAAGTACCTGAACTCTGCAACGTCCTTGCTCTAGATCTCATCTTTCGACACCGGAAGCAACAACTCCCTTGGCCAATCATAGGGCTGCTCTCACCAGCATGAGAGCAGCCCTAAAATTGATGGAAACGGCTTCACTCGGTGCTCCACTGCACTCTGGAGGCTTTGGCTATCTCTAACCCAACTGTCTTAAGGCAGCTGATTAGAAATGTCTTGAGTGTGCCTGTGTGGTTGGTCATTGGAAGACAGCCTGCCAAAAAGACATGCGCATTTTAAACAATGTCACACCAGACCACCCTGCTCAGTGATATGACATGCTTCTGTCACTCAGCAACTGCCCCACCCCTGTCCTGACGCTTGTCTCGGGCATGAAAAATAAAATGGTAATTAATTTCCATTTTATTTTTCATCTTTGGAGGGATTTTTAAGTGGGGTGACGCTCCTCCACTCAAACGGAGGAGCCACCCCTGGCCTCTTTCTATACCTGCCAGACGCAGGTAGAGTGGCTAACTCTCTGGGGGGAGAATCCCTGTTTATAATGAACTCCCTTTTGAGGGGCCCACCTCCTTTCCTGCAGTTTTTAGAAATGCAACAGAAATGCTGGAACTCCTCTTGCTCTCTGGCCAACCTAAAATGAACATCTTAATATAAAACACTATGTGAGAATAAGTACAGTTGTCCGGCCAGCCCTGCATTTCGTTGAAATGCTTAGTGAAACAACGTGATCTGCCTGGAAGAAACCCCAGTCCATCCCTGTTATCTGGAGACAAGCGGCTCGTAAGCAGAGGCTGGCCTGGTACCTCCATTCTTTGCCCCTAGGCAGGGAATCAGAGTGACTTGGTTCCCTAGCAAGGAAAGTGTTCAATCGGAGCTGCTTGACCGTTCTTAGGGTCATACAGTAATAAAGAGAAGCTGGTCCATCAGCATCATTTTTGTGAAAAGGATGAGGTTCATGCAGAGCAAGGCTGATACCCAGGATATGGGTGGAAAACGGTAGTGCTCGGCTAACGCTACCCTGGTTCATTTTTCTCATGCAAAGGTTCAAATGCAGTTGTGCAAGCTTGACATTTGTAGGTGTATGTGCCCTTGGCCAATGGTTGGCAAACAGGGAAATAATTTAGGGTTGTTAACACAAGTTTATCCACTGCAGGAAACTGTTATTTTCTGTTTTCATGCTTCTTCATTGTCCCTCCTGGGTGAGATTTACTGTCAGTTCTAACAGTACTATGGGGATTTCAGTTCAGTAAACTAACAACAGGATTCATTGACTATGACTGAAGGGTCGTTGTGCACTAATTTGAAGGCTGTCATCTGACAGCTGTTGACCCTCTTGACTGTTGCATCAGCAACTGCTTTCTCCTTGACAGTTTTAGGTAACACACTGATGAAGTAGTCTGTTCTGCCACAAAGTTCAGTCACTCATCCGCCGGGGGTGCAGGTCAATCCTTGGAATTAATAGCTATCAGTCAGCTCTTTGTCTGTAGATAATAGCTGACAGCTCTTTGAGAGTGGCTAGTAGCTGACAGTCAGCTCTTTGCGTATAGCAGGTAACTGATAGTCAGATCTTTGAGTGTAACAGGTAGCCGACAATCCGATCTTTGAGTGTAGCAAGTAGCCAACTGTCAGATTTTTGTGTAAGGCTGGTAGCTGGCAGTCAGCTCTTTGTTTGGTGCTATAAGCAGTCAGTCAGCTCTTTGTGTGTGGCTGGTAACTGACAGTGCTTTTTGTGTGGCTGGTAGCTGGCAGGCAGATCTTTGTGTGGGGTAGGTAGCCAGCGACCAGCTCTTTGTATGGGGCTGTTAGCTGACAGTCAGTGAATTGGGTTCATTTCCTGCTTTACCATGCAGGTAGATTCTGCCTCTTTATTTCCAACTGCTTGTTCCTTCTGGGATTTCAGAAGATTGTTCGCAGTAACTGATGGTGAGTTACTGAGGCAAATTTATTTCTGTATATGTGTCAGGGATACTGCTCAAATGCGCAGACTGCTACCAGACCCTCTTATTCCAGCTGTGAATAAGCTCGTTCTCTCAATGTTTGTGAGGTTATGTTGACTGCACTAAGGGCTCTCCAGTTGGCTTCTTGTACCATTTTGACTGTGGGCGTCACTCCAGAGCTCGTCCTTTTACACCTGAAGAGAGCCAGGTGATCAGTCCGTGTTGTTATGTGCTTGGAATGTTCATATAACGCTACCTACTTTGCTCAGATTGAATATTGATTATATTTTGAGTGCATTCAGGTGTATATTCATGTAGTTTATGTGTGGGCCAGTGTACTTTTTTCTTTCGATTGTGATGTTTGGTTGATACCTATCCACACGTATTTGCCCAGGTGTATTCGTCAATTCCGTCTGTCTGGTTTGCTAAAGGCATCTTGTGGGCTTTCAGAAACGTTCCCTGGGAATCCATTCTGATCATTGCTTACCATTGTCTTTGTGGTTTGTAACTCACATTTTCTGGCTTTCTATGTACTGGCTTTATTTGTTTTAGGCTGTCCAGGTTCAGTTTGTTCTTACCAAGGAGCCAAACTTTTCCACACTACCTCTCCTTGTATTCTTCGAGTGTGCCTTTCTGTCAACTGGCCTGTAAATCAAAATCTTATCTTGTCACATTTGCTGTGCATACAAAGGCAGAGGTCAGATGTCAGGCTCTGTTTTCCGAGGGAGCTTGGTGTTTACTTTTCTTTTTCCAACTTCAAAGTGAAATGATTTATGTGACAATCTTGCTGGACACTGGAGTAGAGGAAATGTTTTTCTGTAGCACACAACAACATTTAAATGAACTGTGAAACTATTTCAGAATGTATCGGAATTAGCAAAGCACATTTTTTGTTAATTCTGAACTGTGTTGGAAACAAATACTTTAACATGATTAAAACAAATCAATACATTAGGAAATGCTATTTTCACACATTATGGTGTGTTAGCTGTATAGTTGTATTAGTAAAACCCTATGTCTGTGCACATTTAATGGTCATTTCATTTGAAAATATGTTGTCTTTATTGACAGTGTGCTATCACACCATGCAAGCTTCATTCTATGCAAATTCTCTCTACTCAACGTCACTCCACGCCACTGTAACCTACTTTTCGCCACTCCACTTTACAACACGCAATTGCACTCTGCGCCACTGCACTCTACTCCTCTCTGAACCACTCCACTTTGCGCCACTGCACTCTGCTGCCACTGCAATCTACTCTTCACAAATTCACATCTCCTCTCTATGCCATTCCACTCTACACTTCACCACTCTCCAACCCTGCACACTGTTCCAATACACTCTACGCCAACACACTCTACTCTGTACCACTATACTGTATGCCACTCTGAATTACTCTTTACCACAGCACTCTATGCCACCGCTCTCCACACCACTACACTCACGCCACTTTAGTCTACGCCACTGCACTCTGCAACTCTGTACTCTCCACCACTGAACTCTATGCCAGTCTACTCTACTGCACTGTACAACAATCTACTCTACTCTATGCCACACCACTCCACTGTAGGCCACTGCACTTTACTCTACACCACTCTAGCCGAAGCCACTGCACTCTATGCCACTCTTCTCCACTGCACTCTATGCCAATGCACTCCATGCCATTTTACACCTCTGCACTCTACGACACTCTACTCTGTAACATAGCACTCTATTCCACTGAACTCTACCACATTCTACTCTGCACTACTGCATTCTATGCCAATGCACTCCACGCCACAGCACTTTATGCTACTCTACTCTGCATCACGCCACTCTCTGCTACTGCACTCTGCAGCACTCCACGCTGTGTGCCCTTTACACTCTACGGCACTGTACTATACTCTATACCACTCTATGCCACTCCACACCACTCTACTCTGCACCACTCTACGCCACTCTACTCTGCACCACTTCTCTACTCTGCACCACTTTACACAACTCTTTGCCACACTACTATGCATCACTGCACTCTACGCCACTGCACTCTACTATTCAACACTCTAATTTACGGCACTGCATTCTATGATGCTGCATTGTACGCCACTGAATTCTACGCCTCTGCACTCTACACCACTACACTCAGACAAAACTCTGATCTCTCTCCAGCAGGTACATTAATCACCGGAGTTATCGTGGCACTTTTATTGCTGCCTAAAAACTGTTGGATATACAAGTAACTCTGCAGAGCTTTTAAAACTACTGCACTGCTACAAAACCAACCCCAAGTGACAAAAGTGCCCCCGCCCCACACAAGTAGCCTTTCAAACCTGTGTCAGGACTGCCATTGCAGAGCCTGTGTGTCCAGTTTACTGCCACTTTGACTTGGCATTTAAAACTTATTTCCAAGCCTTAAACTCCCCTATTATTACGCATATGCCACCCCTAACAAAGGCCCTAGGCAGCCCTAAGAGCAGGATGCTGCGTAAGTAAAAGGTAGACATGTATTATTACGTTTTACATGTCCTGGTAGTGACAAACAGCTACATTCGTTTTTCACTACTGTGTGCCTACTCCTCGCATAGGCTAGCATTGGGAATTCCTTAATACACTTTTAAGCTGTAATTCCTAATTAGAAAGGAGTAGCTCCATCATGTTTCATATCTTTGAAACGGTAATGATAAATCATCTTTACTGGTGAAGTTGGATTTTACCATTACTGTTTTAGAAATGCCTCTTTTAGAAAGTGGAGAAGACAAATAAGATGCCCAAACCCTAGTATCTTAATGATACAACTATTTCATCACGACCAAATTCAAATTCATTAGACCTGGTCAGGTACTTTTATTTATACCCATCACTCATATTTTTTATACTTTTTTTGAAGAACTTATTCTTTTTAGGCAAAAAGAGATATACATTTATAACATTACAAAACTGAGCAATTTTGACAAAAAAACATAAGTCAAGAATACATCCAATTAACATAGAACATTAAACATTAAAAATTCATTTCATCAATGTTTACAAGTCAATTTCTTGTTAAAGACAAACAAAGCGACGTTAAATCAAGAGTAAAATAATATATATTTGTTTTTAATATATCACTCAATGATATAGTTAACTCTTGTAGATGTGCCGACACGTTTCAGGTTCGAGTAACCAGTTTTCGAACCCTCATCAGGGCTTTGTTATTTGTCTGTATAGGATGCAAAAAAACAATAAAGTTTTATTGACAACCTGTACGCCTCAAAGCTACCACTCTTAAATTATAGAATCATCAGAATCTACCTGTTTCTTTCAGGCTGACGGTGTTTCCATTAGTAACAAACCGGGGGACGTTGTACTGTGCTTCAAGTTTTATTTCTAAAATGAATAAGGCGCAGACTATGTAAAGAATGTTTGCAACAACGCCACGTTTTTTAGTTTTAAATGTGTTTTATTAATTTTTTCAACACAAGCAATGATAGACATCATGATACAATATAAAGGCTTCAGGCATATACAGCTGGCGGGACAGACAAACATGTCTTCCCTCAGAACGAGATGACAATCGAGGTTGAAATGCCTAAATGGAATATGGATGTCAGAAAAGCGGCTAATGACCGCTATAAGAAGATGCGATAAGGAAATCAACAACCAAACCCACCCTCCCAACCGCAAACCCGTCCCCCCCCCCCCCCCCACCCCCCCCCCCCACCCCGTCCAGTGTGCCAAGTACCGGCAGAAAGTTTATCAGTAAGCCAATGTTGACCGGTGTAAAGGACCAGGTGTTCAATGAGGGTCACGTGGAGCATCAGTGAGGCGTAAAACTCGAAGATACCTAGGGCAAGTGACTTCATTGAATTTTGTGGATAGAAGAGAATTTGTGATCGTGGCTTGTATGCGTTCCATTCCAAGGGTGAACCAGAGTTTATGTAGCCACCCCGTGCGGGTGGGCTTGGTGGTGGAGCCCCACAAGGATAAGATGTGCTGTGTAGCCGCTTGCATAGCTATCCCCATTTGGCGACCCTTCATCGATTTTAGTGGGAAGGTGAGTGCGTTGGGCAGGCCGAGAACAGTATAGGCTGGGAACCTTGGGATATCTGTATCAAAGGGGGAGTTGATGTCATCCAAGATTGCCTCCCAGTAACTCCGGAGCTCTGGACATTTCCAGAGAAGATGGGTCAGTGTGCCCTGCGCCCCGCAACCCCTCCAGCACAGCGCACTACGCGCTGGATTTCCTTTGAGTAAGCGGACCGGGGTAAGGTGCCAATACATTGCTAGTTTCAGCGCAGCCTCTCTAGCTGCCGTTTAACGTGTGGTGTGTGAGGCCCTATAGTATACCTCCATTCATTGTTTAGGAGTTAGCGTCCTCCCTAGCTCATCCTCCCAGCGCCTCTGACCCAGTGTTTTATCTGGACTAGGTGGTGGTGTGAGCATCTTGTAGAGTTCTGAGATGAGATGTTTGTCTGTGTCCTTAGTGATAAGCCACTTCTCGAAAGATGTCATTTGGCGCCCTACCAGTGTAACAGTGGGAGGGTTGTTGAGCCAGTGTCGAAGCTGAAAGTATTGGTAGATGTGGGGATCGTCTATCCCGTATCCTTGCTTAATATCGGAAAGAGGGAGAAAACCCTGTGTGTCAAAAAAGAAACTCGGTGCTGCGCCATTGTGAGAATGCACGTGGATCGTTGCCCGGAGGAAATTCCGGGTTGTCTATTAAGGGAGTGAATGGGGATGGGAAGGTCGTCAGTTCCCGCTTGAGGGCAACACCATCCCAGACCTTCAAAGTCGTGCGGGTAATAGGGGATTTAAGTAAGTAGCGTGGCCGGTGTTGTTTGGTAAGGAATGGGATCCTCCAAAGTGGGGTTTGAGCCATGGCCCTATCCTGGAAGAGCCATCTTTTCTCCGATTCGGGCCTGTACCACTCCACCAGATAGCGGAGCTGAGAGGCTTGAAAATATTGCAGCAGATTCGGGATGCCAAGGCCCCCCTCGTCCATACTCCTAAATGCCAGCTGTTTATGGATACACGCTCGCTGACCTTTCCAGATGAAGTTGTGGAGATCAGCCTGTAAGTCCTTTAGGGTGCCCGCAGGGGGCATGACCGGGAGGGTCTGAAAAAGATAAAGAATTCTAGGCAGAATGGACATTTTCACCGCCGCAACCCTCCCTAAAAGAGAGAGGGATTGTTTCGACCAGCGTGCGAGATCTGTCCGGATCTGGGTTATTAAGGCTTTGTAATTAGTAAGGACCGTGGAGTCCGTCGAGGAGGTAAGAGTGATTCTCAGGTATGGGATATTTGTGGAGAGTTGAAGACCACTTCCTCCGGCAATGGCGGGGTTTGGACTGCGCATTTTTGCCCAGCGGTAATAACAGGGATTTCCCTCTGTTAACGCGGAATCTCGAGACGGATCCAAACCTGTCACGTTCCTCCATAAAGGCGGGTATAGAGCGGGCAGGGTGGTCGAGGGCCGCTATGACGTCATCAGCGTATAAGCTTATCGTATGGGGCTCACGGCCATAGGTGATACCATGAATGTCGGGGTTATCCCGGACCTTCTGTGCCAGAGGTTCTATGTATAGTGCAAACAGAAGGGGGGAAAGGGGGCACCCCTGTCTGGTGCCGCGCTGGATCTCGAATGGGTCAGAGCGCAATCCGCCTAGCCGTACCCTGGCTTGAGGATGGCAATAACAACTAGCAATCCAAGCTTGAAATCTATCCCCTAACCCGAAGCGCTGCAGGACCCGTTGTAAGTAAGCCCATTCCACGCGATCAAACGCTTTTTCAGCGTCAATTCTAAGAAGCGCGGAGTCCGAGGATTGGAAGTGGGCCTTGTCGATTAGGTGCCTTTTGGTGTTGTCACTACACTGTCGGTTGGACACAAAGCCCGATTGGTCTGGTTCCAAGATCCCCGGCAAGCAGGGGCAAAGACGCGCGGCGAGGATACCAGTGAAGAGCTTCAGGTCGAGGTTCAGTAATGAAATCGGGCGGAAGGCAGAGCAGTGTGTGGGTTTCTTACCCAGTTTGGGCAATACTACCACCTCAGCAGCCAACATATCCGGGGGAATGGAGCCCGGGCCCTCAAAGGTATTAAAGAGGCGGGTGAGCACCGGAGCCACCTGTAAGCTAAAGGTCTTATAGAATCCTGCCGAAAAGCCGTCGGGCCCTGGGGATTTAAGCAAATGTAGCCGGGAAATGGCCGCCAACACCTCGTCCTGACGAATGGGGGCTTCTAAGGCATCTCTGTTCACCAGGGAGAATTCTGTGATCGCCGTTGAGTCCAGGTACTTCTCGATATCCTCAGGAGACGTTACCTCATCCCCGTACAACGAGGCATAGTAAGATCGGAACGCCTCTGCGACCTGGGCATCTTCCATGAGAACCGCACCAGTGTCGTCCATGAGGCCACTGATCTTGGAGCGCTGGGTCTTGGTCCTCAATGCGCTAGCCAGCAAGCGACCGGTTTTGTTACCACCAACATAATAGGTATGTCGGAGGCGGAGGGCGGCGAATTCAGCCCTGTCCGTGTCCAGCCTGGCTAGTTGGGCTCTGGCCGCTTTTAACTGTCTCCACACTCATGGAGCGCATGTGCGGCTATGAACTCTTTCCAGTTCTAAGACCTGTGCGGTGAGATCATCCCGTTTAGCTTTGCGGTCTTTGGCCTCAGCGGCAGCTATATTCGCCCCGGACGACAGATTCAAGAGCCCCCCACAGGGCCGTCACAGGTATTCCGGGCGTGTCGTTGACGGCTAGATAGTCATTAATGCAGTCGCTGATCCTTTTGGTAACCTCTGGGCGCTGCAGTAGGGTTTCGCGCAAGAGCCATGAGCCTCTGGGGTGAGGGGGCGCCCGGATCTTGATCGACAGCTCCACCGCGTCATGCTCTGAAATGGCCGCGGGTATTATGTTAACCTCATCTAGAGTTGCGAGCAGTTCCGAGGAACCCAGGAAGTAATCAAGCCTGGCATACGTATGATGTACGTGTGAGTAAAATGTGAACTGTGATGCTTGTGGGTGAGCGGCTCTCCATAAGTCCGTCATACCCCTTTCCTTTAGCCATGCAAGCCCAGTTGTCGAGATCGCACCTGAATCCCCATATCTGTGTCCCGACCTATCTGTGTGGGTATCCATGACTATATTAAGATCCCCGCCCAGGAGTAAAAGCGAAGCAGAGGATTGAAGTGACTCAGAGATGGCGCTCTTCAGGAATGTCTCTTGACCCGTGTTCGGGGCGTAGATAGAACCAATCGTGAGGTGTGTATTACCAATCCGGAATGTGTATGCCAGGAGGCGGCCCTTTAGGTCCCCAGTTTTGTCCCCCACCTTTCCTTTAAAGTATTTCGATATCAGAATTGCCACACCTGCCTTCTTCGTGGGGAGAGAGGAAAAAAACTGCTGTGGGAAGGCACGGGATCGCATTCTATGCCAGTCTTTGGGCAGGAGATGAGTCTCCTGTAATAAGCAAATATCAGCACCAGAGTGTTCAAGGTAAGAGATAACTGCCCTTCTTTTGATGGGATTGTTCAACCCCTTCGTATTGAGAGTTAATACTGTCAGCTTGGTGTCAGCCATGAGAAGGTGAGTGTGTGGTGTAGCGCAAGATTGGAGACATTGCTAGGCTGTCCATGAAAGAGCCCTTTTGGCACACTGGATCCCACCCTCTGCCCCTCCCGCACCCCTCACGCCCCTCCCTCCCGTGGTCCCCCAACCCCCCCAAACCAAGTCAAGTTTTAAACATTCCTGACCAGAACACACTCCCCACCCCAACTGTGTTCCCCTTCCCCCCCCTTTGCCTCCTTTCCTCCCACCCCCTTCCCAACAACTGAAACCCCAACTTCATCATAGTCCTGGGCCTATCCAGACAAAGTTCAGGTCCACAGAGTGTTCTCGTGGAGGAGTGTGTGGCAGTGGAACCCCCGTCGGCTCCCCCCATTTCCCCTGACCTGCAAATTCTGGAGCGGATAGATCCCCTTGCACAGCAGCAGCCCATAACAGTCCTTCATGTCATTACCCGGGCCCCTTAAGCTCATTCCGGCGCTGTTGTGTCCCTGGAGACTTCCTGGATGGCTGCAGCTTTCTCCTGCGCCACCAGTTGGGGGTCAGGCCTCAGGGATTTCTTGGGTTTGTTCCGGCGCCTGACTCGTTGCCATCCATCGCCCGAAATATGGGGGGATGACCCTGGCGAGGGGTGGCCGGTCCGGTCGTCTCCCCCCGAGGACTCGTCGAGGTCTATTCCCACGAGTGTGCACGTGTCCTGCAAGGATCGGAGCTGATGTAGGGATCCATTTCATTTAAAGATTATGCGAAAGGATGGCCCCACGGGTATGGAACACCCTTCTCTCGCAGGAACGATATGACCGGTTTGAAGGATTTCCTCTTCGGCAGGGTGATGGCTGAGAGGTCCTGGTATAACGATATGGAGTGACCTTGGAAGGTTAGGGGCTGTTTCATGCGGGCTTCCTGAAGAATACGCTCTTTCAACAGAAAGTCTGGGAGGAACGCCAGGATGTCCGGGGGGGGAGCAGAAGTACGACGTGCCAGACCCACCCTGTGCGCTCTGTCAATGCGTATGTCCAGGCCTTCATCGTCCCCCAAAATGTCTCTGAAAAAGCCCTGCAGGAAGAGAGCGATGTCTGACCCTTCCATTTTGAGTGGCACGCCCCGGACCCTTATGTTCTTTATTCGGGACCGGTTTTCAAGGTCTTCTGCGTGGGCCTGTAAGTCCATCTGCTGGTCTGGGAGGCGCACCACCTCCTGCTGCAGTTGTGCTATTTCTTCGCCCTTGGAGAGGTCGGTTTCCTCCACTGCCGCCACTCATTCCCCCAGTCCGTCCACGTCCCTGCGTAATTCCTTGAACTCCCCAGCCATGTCCTGTTTCAACGATTGAAAGTCGTCTCTCAAGGTGTTAAAGAGAGTTTCTAGGAAGGACTTGGTGATGGGGGTGTCCGTGTTATCTGGTTCCGGGACGGTCTTCGGCGTCCCCATGTGCGCAGGGCTTTTGTCTCCTTTGGGGGCACCTTTTCCCAGCACCTCCGTTATCGTGCGGCCTGTCCGGCGATGGCCCGTGGCCATTGTGCTGAGGGATAGCGGCCGCAAGGACCCCCAACCGAGTCCCCAGCAATGGGAGCAGAGTCAATATGTGGGGGTTTAGCTGCAGCTGGAGCAGAGAAGGGCCCCGTCCGTCTGTCCAGGCCCAACAAGTGATATAGGCGTTAAGTGGTGTCCTACGTCTCTGCAATGGGACGCCCAGCCGGTGCCTGCCTGTTTAGAGTGTCGGCCTCCACACTTCCCCCATGAGTTGGCTCCGCAAGTGCGTCCGATCCTGGTCCCCAGGTCTCGGGCCTCGGCGCGGCCTTACATCACTGCTCACTAGTGCGAGTCTCCGGCTGCAGCCTCTGGCGCTTCAATCGCTTAATGTCTGTTATCGGCAGCCGGGCCCACTGGCGTCGACGCTAGGCCCATAAGCCGGGGGCTCAATTTTCTCTCTAGGCTGCTAGGCACAACCCCCGATCCTGAGCAATGCGCACTCACCGGGGATATGGCGTGGGCCGTAATATCGCTCCTCTCCGCGGGCAGATCCGCACCTTCTCTTGGCTCGCTGGGGCAGCGACAGCGCTAAGGGGAGACGCCGCCACAGAGCGAGCCCCCGGGCCAGGCCTCTAAGCCGGGGGCTCGAGTATCGCGGCAGTCCGGCAGCGGCGACCCCAGTGCTCCGTCGCTCCTCGCAGTGGCGCGGAGTACCTCCAGATGATCTCCACGGCTCAGCGCCGCCTCCCGCGACGTCCCGCACCGGGGTACAAGCCCTGCAGCGGGCCAGGGGCACAGCCACTGCCCCCGACAGCCGCGCGCCCTCGTTCACAAAATGGCGGGTCTGGCCTCCGCCGGGGAGGAGAGTTCACTCACGATCGCCTCCGGACACCGGCAGCCGCCGATGACAGCTGGAGCAGGTCCTCAGGGCTTCGGACCACCAGCACTTACTTTCTGGGTTGCCGCTGTGAGGGGTACAGGCGAGGTAAAGGTCAGGATGGGGGATTTGAGCCGGGAGCCTCACTCGTCAACGTCCGTCCCGGTCGCCATCTTGGCCACGCCCCAACACCACGTTTTTTAACACTCAAACGCGCGTATCTTAGTTCTACATACTTCCTTGTGCACCATCTGGCGCCTCTTGGAGGGGGAGGAGGTTGTGGTCACTATGTCAGGAATCCTAATTCAAGAAAAGGATTTATGAGTGATCTTGTTTAGCTTTTTTATCGGATCAATATACATTTCTTCCCCAAAGCGGCCCCATACCTTGTATCTTTGTCCTGGGTTGAGAGGCCATTTCAAATCTCTGTCTCTCAATGGCAGTTCGTTGTGAAAACGACCTGTCGGGAATGGAGGACCAATTATAAAAAACACAGGCCTAAATGGTTTAACATACCCGAGTATCTTTGTTTGCTTGTCGTGTTCATAGAATAAAGCGTACCTGGATTTGAATTGAAGTTCAATTTCTCTCACGTTGACTTTTTCCGATAAACCCCCGGGGGTCCGTTATATCCCTCTTTACTCGTCACGCACTACATAAAAAATGGATAATGGCAGGCGCTCAATCAATCTCAGGGGCAGTATTGTACATAACAGGGTGTAGATCGCAGCTCGCCTATTCCTACCTGAATGCGCTCGCTCGATGCCTCCACTGTCAGGCTCCCACTGGATCGCCTCACTAACTGTGGCGGCCATCTTGGTTAGTTTTAAGATCACAGGTTCGGCGTCCCAGTGTATTATGGGACATGTAGTTTTAAATATATATGCGGTAGAGACTTGGCATTACAAAAGTTAAAACAATATGTCGTGCCATGTTCTGGAAGGTGTATCCCACTCAAAAAACATTATTGTGCGCATTTATTTCAACTCATTATGATTATTTTGAAATGATGGGGGATTTCGGTCTGACACCGCTAGAAATTCAATTGGTGCTGAACGACATGCAAACTGCCCGGGGTTGTCCTCATTTTGTATCGCTGTGATTATTGCGAGTGTTGCCAACATTCTCCACCAACCTGTATTATTCATGAGGTGGTGTAACGGGACAGATGATTTGTCTATTATATAGCTTTTCTTCAAAAAAAGTATAAAAAAATATGAGTGATGGGTATAAATAAAAGTACCGGACCAGGTCTAATGAATTTGTATTTGGTCTTGATGAAATAGTTGTATCATTAAGATACGAGGGTTTGGGCATCTTATTTGTCTTTTCTAGTATAACGGTCCAGCCCACCCTCAGTCCCGATAAGGACCTAACTCCTTTGTGTACCTCTTTTAGAAAGTGGACATTTCTCTGGTCTTACTGCTCTGTGTGCCTTGCAGCCTGTCTCCAAAACGTGTCTGGGGTGGATGACAGCTGGGAAACAGCCTTTACAACGAGGTAAATACATTGCATGCCTTTGCCTCAGATTTTTTAGCATGGATATTTTTACAGCGATTATGCATTTACATCGCATGCCAATACCACGCATTTAAGGTAAGTTGGGGGGTCTCCCTCCACAAATACATAGTTTTTAAATCTAAAAACAATGCGTGATATTGGCATGTGATGTAAATGCATAATCGCAGTAAAAACATGCGTGCTAAAAAATGCGAGGTAAAGGCATGCAATATATTTACCAGCGTTGTACCGTTGTACAACCATGACAGCTACACTTTGATCAGTCCCTCTAGGCAGCCACAAATTCAGGAAGAGTGGGTGTGATGGCGAACTAGTCTGCATTCATCTGCATTCTGATAGAGTTTCCTGGGCAGGAAGCGAGAGGAAGCTGACACTTACACCTGAATAGGCAGTGTCCTATTTCCCACACAAAGGACTGATTACCCCCTACTGATAGTCTGGAAACAGGGCTGGGAAGAAAGAGGGGCCTGTGCACTTCAAGGGCCTGCTTTGAAGTCACCCCAACTTCAAAGATACAACTGAGCATAGGTACTGGAGCTCTGACCATACCAAGACAGTACACTACTAGACCTGTGAAGAACTCTGATGGGAGTAAAGCCTCCTGTGTTACAAGGATTGCCACTCTAGTTGACTTCTGCTCTGGAAGAACTGCTTCTCTGCTTTGCTGTGCTACCCTGCTGATAACTGCCCTGCTTAGGACAAGGACTAGACCCATCTCACTAGAATCCAGAGTGACTCCAAGGGTTTTCCTGGCTTGCCCCCTGTTCCGAAGTCTCAGGGCCATCAAAGACTTCTCCAACCTTCCTACAGCACCTGGACCAATCCAGTCCTGGGCCCTTGAAAGATGACTTCTGCGGTGCAGAATCATCAAAATCAACGCAGTGACGACTTTGCGCCAATTGGAACCGATACATTGTCCTTTGACGCAGGAGCAGATCAATGACATTGCTTTGATGGACTGCGTGGCTCGATGGCGATGGACAGCTAGGCTCAACGCAGTGCCTGCATCGTAAAGGAGTTTATCCACGAAGCCTTCATTGCATACGCGGATTGAAACCTGCGCATCGAGTCCTCAATGTTGACGCTTGCTCCATGCAAGAAACCTTTTCAGCGGCACCTGCTTGAGTCCAGTAGCTGGTCTACCCTCCATCGCGGTCGGCCTAAACTTTGGATTATCGCGGTCCAGTCCAGCAAAACCGTAAGTAACCCCTAAACTCTATTTGCTTGTAAACACTACTTTTCAATTTATTCTTTAATAGTTCATAACTCTGGTTCTACTTATTGGATTTTTGTCATTTTTTTAATTTTTTTACCCATAAAAATATAATCTATTTTTCTAACCCTGTGTGTATTTTTGTGGTGTTTTCATTTTGTTACTGTGTATGTGTTGCACAAATACTTTACACATTGCCTCCTAACCCCTTCGCCATGGGGGTAATTCCCCCACAGTGCGGGGGGGGGGAGCCCGGCGTCGCGGTGCTTGTGACGAGCCTAGCTCGTCATGAGGCACAGTGGAGCTGTGCTCATGACAAGCTGGGCTCGTCACAAATCCACCCACTGATTGATTCTCGCTCACAGGCGGGGAATCAATCGCGCGTGAGCGGGCCGCAGCCTTTATGACAAGCCCAGCTCGTCATGACCACAGCTCCACTGTGCGTCATGACAAGCTGGGCTCGTCATAAGCATGGAATGGGTTAAGATAAGGCTGACTGCTCTGGGCCAAGCTACCTGAGGGTGAGCACTGGTTATCTTTTAGTGTGTGTATAGCTCACCCTGACTAGATTGGTGGTTCCTGCTTGTGAAGGGTGCATATTCTGATAACCAGACTCCCTCTTTTTAACAGATCCTTTAAATGGAAGTTACTTTTCAGTGCATTATATTACCTGCATATTTCTCCCTCTATTGAATTGATGTATAAACTCAGTTTTCAGTATAAACTGTGTATAAAACCAATATGCTGACTTAAACATCTGCGCCACGGTTAGGTTGAATAGTGTATCCTTATCTACCTCTGTGTCTTCAATGAAATTATGCCACTCTAATGTAAATAGAAAAATATTTTTTTTTAATACAGCTTTTGAAACTACATGCGGAAAAAATCAGTTCATACAAAATCTTTTGCATAACCGTTTGCAGTTGAGAACTTTGCACGGGCGTCAGTTCGCCAAAATGCCACGAATTTCAGAAGTGACTTGGGGAGTCGAGTTGGCCTAACGGTTAGGGCGGTTCGAGTCTGGGTAACTGGGTTCCAGTCTCGGCAATGACGCTGAACATCCTGTGATTCTGGGCAAATCGCTTAATCTATCCGTGCCTAACAAAAATGAATGTGTCCTTATGTAATGCAACTGTTGCTATGTAAAGCGCTCTGATAACCGATTCGGGTCAAGTTTGCACTATAAAAAACTCTGTAAGAAGAAGAAGAAGACGACATCAATCACCCATTAAATAATACACACAAAAGGCAACCATATGGTGTCACAACCTAGCATGTGAAAGTGAATGTCCTAATAAACAGATAAAAATGGGGCAATTGCTTTTTTAAAGACGAGAACCCTCACTCACCCGATGGTGACATGCTTCATCATTGGGTTCCCTCTTGCACACATGTTTCTGCCTGGATGACCAAAAGGTTTGTGGCATTTATCAGGACCATCTTAGTGTCACTCTGCTACAAAGTGTCATCCAGGCCGAAACATGTTGACCTGACCAGATAGGGAACATCCTTATCCCTGTTGTTCACACTGTTTTTTAACACTGTCCACTGGGATATTCATTAAACAAAATTTTCCCTTTTGACGCAGTTTTAACCCACCTCTCTGACTTTATTTTTGCACTCTGCCCCTCACTCACTGCAAACATTGGAGAATAGAACACCTCACGCTCCTCTCCTGAGGGAGAGTTGTAACCCACACAGTGCACCTTGCGGGCACTGTGTGCAAGAAGGAACCCAATAATGAAGCATGTCACCTTAGGAGAAGGGCAGGTGCTGGAAACTACAGAATATAAACAAGCTTTATAGAATACTGTTTACTTGATCTTCTTGTCTCTGACTTCATGACCCCTGAAACCAGGACTAGCATAGGCAACGCCAGGGGTTTCAACTGGCAATCCAGGATTATTAGCTGCTGTAGTAGGTTGTGTGTGGGCAGCACTGTGTGAAGTCCATGTGTGTGTACTTTCAGCTACATGCAGGGGCGGATTGGCACTGCGGGCATTCGGGCATGGGCTGAAGGGCCGGTGTCTCCGTGCCCTCTGTGGGACGCTTTTTTTCTACCCTTTCCCAGTCCACAGAGAGTGCTCACTGTGGATTAGGAAAGGGGAGGAAAAAAAACTGCCCACAGAGGGCAAGGAGACAGAGACAGAGAAATGAATGGGGCTTCACTGTGCGGCCTTACAGCGATTATCCGCTGTGGCCTCTCTTTACCTCCTGCCATGCAAAACAATCACGCTGGGGGTGGGCTGGAGAGATGTGATTGTTTGCAAAAATCGGCCTCCCTGGGGGCCAGGTGTTGCTCAGGCCTTTGAGCCATTTTCACCTTGGCCCCCCTGGGGCCCACGCAGCTCAGAAACAGTGTTAGTTTTAACACCTCGCCCACAGCCCTTCACATTCAGGGCATAGTGGGCAGGAAGAATGGGTCTCGCTGTGGGGGCCAGGTGATATTTGGAACTTGCACCATCTTCACCTCAGCCTCCCCCTGGCTAACATGCCATGGCTAACGTGGATGACCCAGCAGCTGTGTTTTGTGCTCCCCTGCCCGGACATTGCCCTGAGGCCTGGAGGGCTGGGGAGGGCTGATTAATTTACTAATTGCAGGGGCCTTACTGCTCTTCATGTGCTCCTGAGCTGAAGGTCTGGGGAAGGGCTGAGTAGGTTAGTACTAGCAGGGACTTCCTGCTTATTAGGTACTCCTTCGCTGGAGGGCTGGAATAATTGTGTGACAGAAAGGGGCCTTGCTGTTTTTTTAGTTGCTCAGCATGTAGGCCATTGTCATGTTGGCCCTGTGTCCTGGGCAAGAACAGTATCCTCCCACTTTCATTCCTTGTCTGTGCCAGGGACATCTTAAGGATTTTGGGCACCCTGGGCCAAACATGTTTTAGGGCCCACTGTTCGGAACAGATTTGAATTTATGATCTAATTTCACCTCTTTTATGCCCTCTTTCAGCTGGTCACTGGACTGTGCACTACCATACTTGTCCAAATTCTTAATGTATTGACATCTAATATTCAAGGACATTGACGTGCGCTTTCAATATTACAACACAGTAGCAGCTCACTGAAATTACTGAAAATAATCTCAGTGACATCCTCCCATTTCTCATTTGTGATGGCCTGTTTGATCTCAAAGACATTTTTTTGTGGATGTTGCATGAAACGTAAACACATTTTTCTGCAAAATCACTGTGATAGGTTCTTACTCATCGTCCATATTAAAAATACATTAAAAAAATGGTATTTAAAACAATCTGTTTAAGGAGTATGCATTGTCATTAGGGCAAGATTCTCTGCAGAACAGAGCTGGCTCTATCAGGGGGCTCCCTGAAAGGCCGGGGCCCTGGGCCAGAGGCCACATTACCCATGCCTTAAAACGTCTCTGGTCTGTGCATAGGCATATGTGGAATGATGGCAGAGTTGGGGATTCAAGTTTGAGTCCCAGTGTCTGCTCAACAACCTGTGATTCTGGGCTTAATTTACTAAATAGTTCTCAACAAATTAGACCTCAAAGTGTAACCAAATGGTGTTTCATGAAAGGGCACGCCCCTTGAATGTGGGCCACGCCCCTTAAATGTGGGCCACGCCCCTTGAATGTGGGCCACTTTTTTCGTCAGTGCCCGGGCCAAATTGTGTATCCCAATCCGACCCTGGCTACATGTACATTTACTTGGTTTGTGCTATTTATATTTAAGTATATTCCACAAAGATTTGCGGGAGCTGAACTGTGCTTTGATTTTCATGGGTGGGAGTTACTTTTATTTATCATGCACGTCTCTCCTCATCAGTACAACAGCAGAACGTGCTTCCAGCGCGATTCATCTCCAAATCATGCAGGGGTGTGTTGTTAAGGCGCTTCTGGTATGCGGGTGACTTTGGCCTTCTCACTCGAACGGAGCAATCTAATTAGACGCTGAGCTCGAATTATGTAACGTTAATGAGAAGCAGGGCCGGCAAAGTTCACATGTTGCATTGTTCGCTGCTAATGTAGCATAGAGGGGGGTCACGACCCCCGCATGCCTGGGCAGAGTTTATCATCTTTCAGTGCTGGGCAAGTAAAATGAGCTGGGACGTTTCTGGCGATGACAGGTGTTGGAAAAAAGGAGGAGTTTTACTCCTGTCAGGTGTAAGGAGGAGACCTGGCGCAGTTGGGACAGCGGCATCAGTCATAGTATATTAAAAGCAGTCGACCTATAAATAGTCCTCTTTCTATTTCTTGAGAGACCGCTCGCGCTTGGAGCTGCGGTGAAGTGGAGACAAACGCGCCAGTGTTCTCACGAAGGGCACAGTGCGCGTGGTGCTTTCAGGCAGGGCTAATCACTCTTAATTTATACAGCTGGCCTCTGATTGGAATGGGGCCCTGCAGAGCTGGTACGGGGCCATCAACGTGCCTGCCATGATTATTTACTGTAATGCTCATTACACCTAGTCATAATCTTTTTCTTCAAGTCATTACGTCAAGGGGCGCCGAGTCACGACCACTTCCGGAGACGAACACCTTCGCTTGTCCCATCAAAATATTTCTCTTCAGTGGCGTAGCTTCGGTGAAGAGGGGTTGGAGATATATTGCGTAATGTATTTCCAAAAGGTGCCTAACCCACTTGCTTTTCCGTATTTCTGATAAATAGTTGGGTACAGGTGCTTTCAGTCCAGTATTGTGATTTCCCCAGGGATTTTTACATACACGCATAAAAAAATGCTCACACACTTCTCTCCCTCTCTGTTTTGAAAGTCCTCAGAATATTGAATATTTCACAACATATTGTTTTCTCTCTTAGTACTCCTACCTATCCGCATTTCTATCTTTCCACTGCCTGCCTGCCCTATAATGTATTTAAACATTATATGCCAGCCTGATTGTAGAAAAATCTGAAGCTCACCATTCCACCCCCCCCCCCCCCCAATCTTACTGACCAAGCTACGCTCTTGCATGTGCTTCATGTCCTTTACCTGTTGTGTACTTCAGTGCACAGCCGAAATAATTGTCCATCCTTAGAGCGGAAGGGATATTTGCAAGGATGATGACATGGACGATTATGTATCGGAGCAGTGAGTTAATCATAGAATCCGTGTCTGAGTCATCTAGCAATTACCCATTTTTCCCCAATGTTTCCCCCTGAGTTTTGTCTGTTTGATTTCATAATTTTTGTCTGATTTATATAATAATTTCCAGTGCGGACGTGAACAGCGTTACCAGCCCCATCAGAAATTCCAGGGCACTTGAAATAAGGCCTTCATCTACCTTCCTCGTCACAGACCTTTCTTCACGGGAATACCCAAGATTTTCCCCAAGCAACGTTTGTTAAAAATTGAGCCAAATTGAGAATTCTGGAGCATATATTTTACCTTAATTGACTAAAAAGCTTTCGGTTCTTATGGGGAAGTACAGGCCTTTTAGTGCGTGCCAAGCACGCATGCCCCTCACCCTCCCCAAGAAAAGTGAAAGAAATGATGGGAAACTGATTATTAAAAAAAAATGTATTGTTATTGTTTTTTCGTAAATGAATACAACCGTATATCAAAACACCACAAAATACATAAAAGAACGTCTGTTCGTAGTTCGAAAGTAGTGTGACATTCAGTGCCATATATTGCTTCTAAATTTTACGGATAGGTCATCAGGCTCCAAGGAGGGACTGGAGTGGGGTATTGGGAAAGATCTTAACTATTAGAGTCTAGTGTATTACACACGGTTTCCTCCCTGTATGTGTGAGAGAGGAATGCCCTATTTATCTTACATTTATTTCACCTTTATCCACTGAACTAGCCTCCTACGTCAACAGCAAATCAAAGGGGAGGGAGCACTAAAAGTCATGCACATGCACCTCAAGCCTGTCAACCCTTCCTCTATTCAAGCTTCCACACATACATTTTCACTCAATTACTATAGGCTGGTCGCCATGCTTCTATTACTGCATCGTCTCCTACACTATTCGTCCAGTGAATTTTATTGGACGGTTGCAGAGCTATTTATCCCCCTAGCCCCCAACCCACTATACTTTGACCATGAACCAGATCTCCATGTATAAATATTTAATCAACCAATGTGCCTCCAAGCATTTAAATCATGGAAGCAGATTGTTTGAGTTAAGATCCCCAAGCAGCAGAATCCCGAATCAAAGCTTTGGGCAAGCCCAAACACCACATTCACTTTGGAAAGTTTTAAAAAACAAACATACATTCCAGTGGTCCACGCAAGGAGGCCTATTAGGTCGGTCCGCCACCCCCGAGGTGGAGGGACCGACCGCAGGGGCAGCGGCGGTCCCTCCATACCAATTAGGATGTGACCGCCACCCTGGCGATCGCATCCCGTTTCTTTAACCTTGCGGCGGGTGCTGCTTGAAGCAGCACCCGCCGCAAGGTTAAAAATGCATGCTTTGCATTTACATGCACAAAGCGGCAGGCACCGCGCGGTGCCTGACGCTTTGTGCATGTAAATGCAGGGGGTTCCCCATAGGTACCCCCCATGTGCACCCCCGACACCCTGGGGGCCCGCAACGGGCCCCCAAACACAAAAGACCACATGCTTTTCCACGGCGGAAAAGCCGCCGTGGAAAAGCATTGTTCAGCCTGCATCCTAATATGGCTGGCGATGTCTTGCAGACACCCCCACCATATTTGCCTGCATACACCGCGGATCAGCGGCGGACGGACTTGCCGTCCGCCGCTGATCCCACCGCCATCCTAATGTGGCGGTGGGTGTCTCCAATGTCCGTGGCGGTGAATCCGCATCCTCCAGGCCGGCGGTGGCTTCCACCGGCCCGGAGGATGCGGATTCACCGCCATCCTAATCGGCCCCAAAGTTTGCAAAGGAAGAACATCAGAAAGGGGTTCCCTAAATTCCACTGGATTCTAACTTCCTGTGCTTGCAAACAGACTTTCTCAACAAATAGTGCAACTCTCTCATGGAAGGGTGCTGTCCACTCCAATTGCTGCAATATATTAACAATATTTATCTCCCATTTTTTATACCTATCTCAGTGATATATTAGGTGTGGACTTTAAAGAAAGTGTATGTATTGTTGGCATGTTTGATTAATAGACATTGTCTAAAAATAAGGATGATAAATAGATCTCCGTAAATAGTTCTATGGAGTCACTATACCGTATCTTCTTGCCCTACTGTTGCTTTTGTGTTTTCTTCTCCGTTGGTATTTTCCTGTCTCTAAATCACAAAATAGCTCATTTATTGAAAACCTCAATCACCGTTCTGGTTTATGAAATCCATCATATCTACCTAGGTGTGTACAGCAATTATTCTTATGTAAGGTCTCTAGAAGCGGTGTTATGCAGAGTTTTAAAATAAATAAATAATAGGGAGTAGCAGATTGAATACTCGAGAGCTGTAGTAACACTGATTGATTCATAGATCTCACTCTGCAGTTCGACGTGCAAAAGTCTGAACCAACAGATGTTTACTCAATCTTTGATTTCCTTATCCATTCGCAAACTGGTGTTTAATCCAAAATAGATGTTTCTTTTTATATATCAGTACGTCCTAGAAGCCTGTGCCCCTCTGAGATGGCTTTCAGAACAGAATGCCCCTTTGCACAACAGAGTAACCAACACAAAGCTTCCCTTCTTCTCCCTTCTCTGACGTTTTTCAAAACATAGAAACACAAAAAAGCAGCTACACAAAAAATAAAAACACAAACAAGCTGCTACAGTTGAGGTTTATTACAAATGCATGCATAATGCGGCACGAGGTGCTCTGTATAGTAGCACGCCAAAGATTCTCTACATTCAAATTCTAGACTCTCTCCATTGACTGGATGTGTGATCCTGGTCACGTCATGCTAACAGCGTGGCTCAGCTCTGGCTACTCATCCTGTTACCAGACAAACGCACCATACAAATACCATGAGGAATTCTCTTCCTAGAGCCTCACTAATGGAATTTGTAGCTTTCAGATGTTGGCCTTATATGAACTCGCTCCTAAGCTGGAAAGGTACCCTAGAAATAAAGGAGAAAATCGTGTCACTGGGGCTATGAGAACATTCATTTTTTTTCCTGAATAATATCTATTTGCTCTAGCTATGTGCAGTGCTAACCTATCCTGTTCGATGGCCAGTTGCCATCTGCAGACTCTTCCCTGAAAATTTCCTATTGGTCGAATTCCATTCTTTTATGTTTGGTTGTTGATGTGTTGAAATGGTGAGGGTTATAATTTGGTCTGTTTAGCCAGAGAGCTTTACCGATTCGGGTATGTGCCGCTTGAAGGACTGGCATGTGAACTGCCCGACTTGAGGTATGTGTGTGACGTAGCCGAGACTACAGTGCTGTTATAGTCCCCAGTATTCATTTCAATCATTCTAACTATGGGGTGTTCGGTGGGTGTGAGTTAATTGTGTTATATGTTGACTTGGAGAGAAATTATGTTTTACTGAGAACGTCGTTCTTTCATGAGCTACTTGGTGTAGTCCATCCATGTGATGCCTCTCAGCTGTGTTGGATGGATGCGTGTTGTATTGATTATTGTCTCACGCTGCTTTTATTGCTTTTTATTGCAGTTATTATTGTCTTCTTTTGCAGTTATTATTGCCTTCTGTTACAGTTATTATTGTCTTCTGTTGCAGTTAATATTGCCTTTAGTTGCAGTTATTGGCTTCTGTTGCAGTTATTATTGCGTTCTGTTACAGTTATTATTGCCTTCTGTTGCAGTTATTATTGAGCTCTGCTACAGGGAAGACATGGCTTGGCAGTTCACGCTGAACTGTTCCCATGAGGCACAGGGTCAGACTGATTTGCATATGGTCATGTCTGAACTGGGGTGGCTGAGTGAGCTAAAGAATGGTGACGGATTAAACCCAGATCAGTTGACTGGGGATGAGTGTTTGATTTGCTCAAATGCTCCGTCCATCATCCCCTTTTATATCGCTTTGTTCGCCCTAAGTTGGCAGGGTATGCTCAGACGTGAGTCCCTTGCTCACTTGGCCACTGGATTCAAGATAGCCTGGCTGATGAGGATTATGAATCCGAAACCGGTCCCAGGATGCTTGTTTCCGGTCCAGGGAAGACCTGGCTTGGCAGTTTGGGCTGGACTGTTCCCATGAGGCACAGGGTCAGACTGATTTGCATATGGCCATGTCTGAACTGTGGTGGCTTCTGTTGCAGTTATTGTCTTCCGTTGCAGTTAATATTGCGTTCTGTTAGTTATTATTGCCTTCTATTGCAGTTACTATTGTGTTCTGTTTCCATTATTATTGCCTTCTATTGCCTTCGGTTGCAGTTATTATTGTCTTCTGTTGCAGTTATTATTGTCTACTGTTGCAGTTATTATTGACTTTAGTTGCAGTTATTGGCTTCTGTTGCAGTTATTGCGTTCTGTTACAGTTATTATTGCCTTCGGTTGCAGTTATTATTGCCTTCGGTTGCAGTTAATATTGCCTTCGGTTGCAGTTATTATTGTCTTCAGTTGCAGTTATTATTGTCTTCTGTTGCAGTTATTATTGCCTACTGTTGCAGTTATTATTGCCTTTAGTTGCAGCTATGGACTTCTGTTGCAGTTATTGCGTTCTGTTATAGTTATTATTGCCTTCTGTTGCAGTTATTATTGCCTTCGGTTGCAGTTATTGTCTTCTGTTAGTTATTATTGCCTTCTGTTGCAGTTACTATTGTGTTCTGTTTCAATTATTATTGGCTTTAGTTGATGTTATTGACTTCTGTTGCAGTTATTGCGTTCTGTTATAGTTATTATTGCCTTCTGTTGCAGTTATTATTGCCTTCGGGTGCAGTTATTGTCTTCTGTTAGTTATTATTGCCTTCTGTTGCAGTTACTATTGTGTTCTGTTTCAATTATTATTGCCTTTAGTTGCAGTTATTGACTTCTGTTGCAGTTATTGCCATCTGTTGCAGTTATTATTGATTTTTGTTGCAGTTATTTTTGACTTCCGTTGCAGTTATTACAGCCTTCTGTTGCAGTTATTACAGCTCGTACTGCTCTAATCTCGATAATACCCAAACATATGGAATAACAGAGCTTTGTTGCATGTGTACTCATACCTTCATTTATATTGTTTAAAATCATGGTGTGGAAATGAGGAAAAAATTGAGGTTGTGCTTTGTATTTTTCCTCCTATTCCAATTCTCAACATTGTGGCGTGGAAAGGGGTGGTGGATTTTGCCAAATAAATCGGCAGGTCTGTTGAGATGAAGCAAATAATGTGTGAAGAAACGACAGACGTGTACCCTCCAGTTTCTCCACATATTTCCCCCCTCATTCTTATTACTGGAAAGACAATGACTCCCACAGGGTAGTGGGACCGCTTTATGGACTGTTTCTCCACCAACTGTGACTTGGCGGTTCTGTGTGAAACTGCGTCGAGTCAAAAGGCAGAATCTTGGGAAAGTGATATTGTTCGACGGAAAGGTATCTGTAACTTGTTATTCAACGCTATACAGTGCAAGAAGAGAACAGCTTTAATGCCTCTGCACCCTGGCTCGGGCGACTGAAAGATTACCATCGACACAAGCACAAGCACAAGCGCATGCAAGAATATGAGTTTGACTTCCACCACAATTGAATTAATATAATGTAAATAAGAAAAGTATTTTCAGCATATGCACATCATGGCCTTTCCAGGGATCTCAACTAATATCCCGCAGCAGAACTATTTCAGCAGCATATTGTTGAAAATGCAATATATTTCTTTCGGTCGAAAAAAAATAATATGGCAATCCTGAGGCAAGTAACACTCTTGTTGATGCACTTCTACAGCTTGCACCATTAGTGCGGCATAAGGAGAATAATAGTTGAAATGTAACAAATGCAGGCAAGTTTCTCAGTTTGCTGCCTTACAAGACTTTTCGGCTCCAGGTCTGGAAGAGGGCCAGGGCAAGTGATCGCTAGAGTTTGGCAGTGACTTGGTCATGAATAACAAATCGGGGTAGAAAGCAGGCTTGCAATGGTTCAGCCTGTGTTTGGACAGCAACAGATAAGTTGAGTGACATAAATGTGTTATATAAATTATATGAACCATATCTGTTCATTAAGGTCGTCATGGGATTCAAACTTATGCACACACAACCCGTGGCTCTAAGCCAGGGGTCCCCAAACCGGTCCTGGAGGGCCGGATCCATTCCAGATTTTTAAAATTACTACATGTATCTCAATGGGGATATCCGGCCCTCCAGGACCGGGTTGGAGACCCCTGCTCTAAGCCATCGATCTGTGGCTAAGCTAGCCTGGGGATTGAAGCTCTAACCGGGTGGAGACTACCCACGGGAAACCATTTAATAAAAGGGTAAGATCACTCTCTGAGACTTTACCTTTCAGTACGAGCTGTTCAAAACAAAACATCTTATTAACCTGAGGCAGGCAAAGTTCTTCTTCCTGTTCCTCCCAAAATCAGTGATCACTCTGCTGGAGAACATTCGACCAGAAGGCGCCACAGTGTGAACCCAAAAAAACGCATCTTTTTAAAAGTATGTGATTTTCTATAAATAAGGCGTCACACACCTTATCCTCTCATACAGAGTCGTAAACATTTCATGAGGGGATAATCAACGTACACATGGAGGTGAGAGGTAGCCATTATAGATAATGATGTCAGTGTTCTGTCTACTGTGTTCTCTTGGATGTTGTCTGATACCTAGGGGAAGATACCGCCAAATCTAGAAGTAAATCCTTTTTCATAGTGGTCAAGGAACACCCAAGCATCAGTTGTGTGTAAGGGGAGGGTTTTCTTAATGCATAATAAAGTGGTGATTAAAATAAAAAATAATTAGGAAGTGCATTTGAACTTGCTCAGCTGGTTTCTCAAGAGCAAATAAGAAACTGGGCAAGTTTTTCCAGGTGTACCCCAAGAAAATTGGGGCTGTTTCGGGTTTCCTGGCATTACTACGAAAACCTTTGTAAATTCCAAATATATACACCTATGGGAGGTTTGTAAACCTCGAGGTGTAGGCTTACTAATTTGTTTTTGTAAATCCTAGACCAAAGTGTTTCACCTATGTATTTGCCAAAATGCGATTTTGTAATCTCTATTAGAACATTGGAATGTTGGGAGCTCCATTGTAGACAATGGAGCGCTCCATTCTTCCAATGTTTTACAAAGGCCTCTCTGAGCTCAAGGGGATTTAAATCCCCTCGAACTTCAAGAGGCATTTGTTTTATTTGTTAGAACATTCTGCCCTCTAGTGGCAAAATCCGTTTGTAGCAGGGCTAAACTGGCTATTAAAGTCCCGGTCCCTTGTTAAAGTCCCTCGCCTTCGGCTCGGACCTTTAACGCGGGAGCGGTCCTTTAATAGCTGGTATAGCCCTCTACGGTGGGCTATAAGGCTATAATAAGGGAACTTTCAGCAACTAAACATGTTACGTTATATCTCATCAGACACGTGGACTAGTCTAAGCAAATCACCCTTAAAAGGGAAACCGTCGTCAACGTAGATTAGATGTCAGCACTTTCTGTTCCACGTGTTCTAGACACAAGCTTATTGCTCCTCTGGGCTGCAATCAACAAGGTGTTACCAGCAGGACTCCAATATACCTTAAGCCTCTTGAGCAGCTTTGCAGATAAGAGAATTAGTCTCCCAGCGTAAAGGCGGAAAGTCAAGCATTACACAAACACTTAACAATAAGTCAAATGAATAGCTGTCTACTGGCAGAAATTACTTGAAGACAAGCATCTTGTTTAGCTTCAATGTGTCTTGTAAACCTTCAAAGACCTCCAATCTCAATCAAATCGTTTTCTGACCGGCAATAACACTTGGCCTCCCTATTCTTAGATTTCTTAGACTATAGATACTGCTTCCATCACTTCGTTCATCAGAGTATGTTCTACTCAAGCTCACTGCAAGTTTCAGAAGTGAAAATAGCTTAAGAGAGACCGCTGGCATGACAAATGAGAGAGCCCAGAGAAAGACAAATGGTTAAAACAGGCCTATAGAAAGGGTAGCGGTTATACCACTGGAGGGGCAAAGGTCAATGAGAGTCTCTTAAAAGCGTAAAGACCACGAAAGTGTAAAAAGGAAAGCTCCAAAAAAAGTACCACAGAAAGTGTATAGGAGGAAACCACAGGAGCGTTAAAAGAGAGCTCCACCAAGAGGTACTTTCTGTGCGACCTGGGGCAGGGAGTGGTCACTGGGGAGTTTCCATGGCAGATACTGGCTTTTCCTGCTGACGTCTCAAGGCCTGACTCCAGTTGGCTAATGAAGCTGCTCTCTTTGTGCGCTTGACTCTCCAAAGCCAAGTAGTCAGCGCTACTCCCCAAGGCAGTCTTAGGTTGAGAATGGTGAAGTTTGTCACCGCGGGAAACATCCTTTACAATGCGGTGTTTGCACCGTGCGACCTTTACAACGCAGCCATTACAACGCAAGTCATTACTACGACTTGCCCTGGATGGCACTCTTGCTTAAGGAATAGTTTGATTTTCTATTCCAACACCTTCCCTACTGTTACGTGGGCTGGAGTTGGAATAGAAAATTAAATTAATCCGCAATCCAGCGCCATCCAACGCAAGTCGTTGTAACGACTTGTGTTGTGAAAACCGCGTTTTAAAGTACCGCGATCAGAATGATCGCGTTGTACTGACGTACATCCATCACTGCGATCCTAAGAAATAAACTCAATGTACTGCGGTCCCTTGTGAAAGCAATAAGCATTTTATTTAGGTGGAGACCGAACAGGGAGGTTGCAATGAATAGCAACACAAAAACACCGCAGAGTGTAACTCCTTCTGTGGTTGATATATGAACGCAAACAACATAAAAGCCATAATCCAAAAGGCATTGGACCTCTGGTGTGAGTTTGGTGCAGTCTCTGTAAACCTTCAAGGATGATGAGTTTGTGTATATGGGAGATGCTGCTGAGTGGTCAAGGTACCAGGCAGAGTGTTCCACAGTTTCAACTGTGCTTCTCTGAACAGAGTTGTCTGCGAATCCTCCCACAAATCTTTTTTTTTTTTTATCTCATAGTCCACCGCCAAAGAAGGGGTCTGAGTAGAGTTGTCTGCAAATCCTCCCAGAAATCTTTTTAAAAATTCAAAATCCCTCTGCCCAAAAAAGTATTGAGATTGCAAACTCACAAAAATGAAGTTTTCCGGCTAGCAATTGAAGTTTGTTCCAAAGTCAAAACTCTAGTCTCAAGGTGAAGAGGGGTAAAATCGAAGCCCACCTTTAAAAAAAAGTGGGTTAAAGAAACAAGTAGGACATTCTAGACCATCTTTATTTGTGCTTATGCACAGGTGTGAAGTGTGGCCCCCTACCTGCAAAACCAGATAATTGTGTGTCTTTGATTTGCTGCTGTGCCCCCATTTTCTTTTTCACGCCATTCGTTGCTAAGTTCCTTCAATACTTTGTCCCCATTTCAAGAACTGCCCCAACCACAGCGGCCTGGACTAGGGCCCGGTGGTGTGTGGACACTCATGTCCATACATAGATATGACATTTTAGGACCAGGAGGGCTTGTGCAGCTGACAGGGCTGCATTCTTGGGGCTCACTCGCCGTATTTTGGTGCAGTCCCTTTCCCAACAAAACATTCCTGCACACAGGCGGAGAAGCGTTCCAGAGTTTATTTTCATGGAAGTTTGGACTAAAGCCACTGCTGCCCATGAAAGGGGGTCTTTGTCCCAGTTAAAAGGCCCCTCAAGTCACTCTATTTTCCATTTTTTTCCAAATTCTGTTTTTCTCGGTTTCCTTCAACCATATATGGAATTATACCGCCGCTTCACGTGCACTTGGAGCAGCCCTGGCTGATGTTTCGCGCCCAGATGTTTCCCCACACTGAGTGAGAGCAGGACTGCGCAGTGGAAACAGTGAGCGGCTGTCACGCGAGGCACCCGGCGGCTGCTGACGGAGCTCTTTCACTCAGCGTGGGCAAAAAACACATGTTCAGGCCAGTGCAGCAGCTAGACGTGAGAAGCTGCCTCAGTCGCGTCTACTCATTCACCGATTCATACAGGTGCATCGAGGTACACTGAGAAGGCCGGAGATAACTATAGGACAAGATAGTACTTGAAGATGTATTCAGCCGCTTGCTCATCAATTGTCCACAGGATTCTAACTTAGCTGCATCTAGTCTACTAAAAACCCACTTAAACTGGTCCTTGGATAGCAAACATTTATGGTAACCGCTGTACTGGGCTCAGTTCCTGCTCCAGGTTCCACAATTGACAGAATACAGCCGTTTACCCAGTGTCTCAATTGTGAAAAAAGACATGCAAAGGCCCAAGTTTTTTTCTGGGAGGCTGCCGACGCTGCTTGGAATACTGGGGTGTCTTGTTCCCAGTTCACGACTCTTTCTGCACCCCACGCTTCCTGCCTCTTTATCTCATCTCGAAGGCACATTTTCATCTCTTCTTTCTCCCGTTGTCTCTGCCTTCAATTTTTTTCTCTTCTTGCTTCTTTCTCCCATTTCTGTCTTTCTTTTTCTTGCTCCCGGTTGAACTCTAATGATGAAGAATCAGCCCCAGTCCCCGTCCCCTAAAATGAGTGCTGGTGCTACCTCCACGGATTAATTGTCACTGAAAGCAGGCCTGAAAAGCACTAAACCCTCTGCGCGACTACAGCAGTGTCCGGATTCCCCTGTGAATCCCAAGGGGGCCACCTAGCGGCGTGTTATCAGGACACATTTGCAGTCCAGGGCTTTTCCTGATTGTCATCAGGTGCGTCAGTCCAGCAGCAACCTTCTCACGCTGGTTCTCCTAATCTGCCCTGAGGTTTGGAACACCATTCCTAGAGAGATTTTACAAGATCCATTAGTTTCTTTATGCAAAAATAGACTCAATATCATCTGTTCCTGAAACATCTACATTTTAAACATATTTGTTTATGGCCTTTATAGAGCCTGCTGAGGGATGCAGCTCATGAATGATCCTTCCATCCTCTTCCCCCTCACCCCCACAGCCACAAACTTGCACCTGTACTCGGGGCAGCGCATGAGTGAAAGACAAACCGGCAGCTTGAAGCCATCGCTCTGCCCTTCACAGTGCAGGCAGCCAGGCCTTCCTCCATGCAGGAGGGTGCAGTGTGTGACTGTACCCACCTCCATGGGATGCCTGTTGGGGTCCAGAGGAGCTTCTTTTCCTCTTTCCTAGGGCGCCCTTGGGGGCATTCTGACTGTGTACCACCTCTTTCTGCACTCCAGACAGCTCCATATGCTTGTTTACCTGCGTCTGAAAATGAAGTGAACACAGAGGCAAAGGGTTTTCTCGTTTGCAGTGGGGCCACGGCCACTTGAAAATGAGGGCACTCCCCATTGAGACCTTGCTGGAGTACATGTAATGCTGGCTTTATCCGTAGTAGAGCAGGGGTCACATAAGCGTCTGCAGTTTCTTCTGTAATACCAAAGTGCCGTGCCTCAGGAGCGCAGAAAGCAGACCCCCCCACCGTTGCATCCCGAGGCACTTGGTGTAATATGGCCCCAGGCCTCACACAGCAGAGCAGTATTTTCAAGTCAGTGGCTATACATACAAATAAATGATGAAAAGACATGTTGACCTTGAAAGTAAATTAACTACTACCATTTATGCTTGTTTTTGGTCACCGTCAACACCCATACCTATCCGGAACCTGGTTTTGCAATCCAGTACCTTCCCCTGAAAAGATTCAGTCTGCTGCCCAGTGCAATTCCTGGCATCCACTTTGATGTAAGCATTTTCTTTGGTTGAACTACAAATTGTCTGCTGAACTACAAGATGCCTGCTTCATTGTTATGAGGTGGCTAGCCGGCATTTTCTGCTCTACTTGATTCTGTGCTGGGGATCTCACTGCAATACACACTTCGCATATCTTTCTGGTTGTACATGAGCTAATCTGACCCCAGCACTGCAAATGGTCCTTATTCATCCTTCAGTCTGTACTGACATTCTCCATGGCCTCTTCTTCTCTATCAGACAGTCATTCCTCCAGGCAGCCCTCTGAAACTCCTTCTCACAGGGGATATCTCTTACAGTTCCTCAGGCACCAATTGTGGTCTAGTCTTCCTTCTCCAGAGAGCATTTAGACCATCAATGATACATGTTTTACTTCCTGTCTCACGAATCACCTTTATCGGGCTGTTTGTTTTCAGAGAAGACTAGAAAAGAAGAATTTGCGCATCAATGTAGTTTTTTGTAGTTCCACAAGCTAAAGTCACATTTGGGAAATGCAGGAGTTTATTTCCATAAAGTAGGGTGATACAGAGGTGTTACACTCCAGTGATCAGCAAGTCTCGCGTTGTTGGTATCTGAGAATTGGAATCTTATTGAGTTTGATCCTCCCAGGCCCCAAATCCTCATATTTGTTTTACTGAAACCATGGTGCTTTGTTTCAAGCCTCTGTAGGTTCTTGGCGTTTCTGTAAAAGATGTATATTACTTTGCTCAATCAGAGTGTCATCTTTCTAGGCCATAAGCCTTGTCCTGTTTCCCCAGTGGTCTTGGGATGAGGTAGTGGTGCAGAGCTGGAACATTCATATGCATTAGTGACATTTGAGTGGGTCATTAACCCTAGTTAATCTCTCTTAACTTCCTTAAGTGTCGTAGAAGCGGCTCAAGCCAATAAGTCCAGAGAGGGCCAGGAACAGGCATAATGGACCAGTGTTGCGTTCACTAATGCAGCGGTGTGAGATAAGCAACACCTGCTCAAGGACACTTTCATCAAACCCTTAATGGCTCACCTCTTCACTGCTTCTGAGAGCTGGAGGCCTGCCACTCAGGCCACCCCAGTAGCGCATAGTTAATGCTTTGCTCAAGCTCAAAACCAGATCCCAATTTATCCTGGCTGTCCTCCACATCCCGTTCACCAAATATTTGGCATGGCTTAAGCTGTCCCATCCTTCCAGTGTCTCTGGGTTCAGTCAGCGATTCTTGAGTGTGCTACTCACCCTTGAGTGTCTCAAGGCACTGGGGGAAGGGTTGCAGATCCGTTAGTCGAAGAGCCAGGTCTTGAGATCCTTCCTGAAGGTGTTCAGGGTGGGGGCGAGTCTGATATCTGCCGGGAGCTCGTTCCAAGCTTTGGCTGCAATGTGAGAAAGGGATCTTCCACCTGCTCTGGTTCTGCTGATGCGAGGGGTTTCGGCCACTGCGAGGTTGGAAGATCGAAGGTTTCTTTTGGGTATGTTGAAGTTGATACTGTTTTTGACGTATTTGGGTCTGGTGTTGTCTAGGCATTTGTACAAAAGGGGGTGGTGATGGACGGAGCATCTGAACCAATCAAACACTCACACCCAGTCAACAGATCTGGGTTTAATCCATCACCGTTCTTTAGCCCACTCTGCCACCCCAGTTCAGACATGGCCATATGCAGATCAGTCTGACCCTGTGCCTCATGGGAACAGTCCAGCCCGAACTGCCAAGCCATGCCTTCCCTGGACCGGAAACAAGCTTCCGGGGACTGGTTTCTGCCATTTCAGCCGTCTTCAGCCCGGCTTGTTGAATCCAGTGGCAAAGTGAGCAAGGGACTCACGTCTGAGCATACCCTGCCAACTTATGGCGAACAAAGCGGTACAAAAGGGTGTGGTGATGGACGGAGCATCTGAACCAATCAAACACTCACACCCAGTCAACGGATCTGGGTTTAATCCATCACCGTTCTTTAGCCCACTCTGCCACCCCAGTTCAAGTTCAAGTTCAAGAATTAGTATAGGGCACTACTCACCCAGAGGGTCTCAAGGCGCTTGGGGAGGGGTTCATTATTTATCAAATAGCCAGGTTTTAAGATCTTTTCTGAAGGAGATGTGGTTCTGTGTAAGGCGGAGGTGAGTGGGTAGTGAGTTCCAGGTCTTGGCCGCCAAGTAGGAGAAGGATCTACCTCCCATGGTGGATCTTTGGATACGCGGAACTGCGGCGAGGCCTTGATTGGAGGATCTTAGTTGGCGGGTGGGTGTGTAGAAGGATAGTCGAGTGTTGAGGCATTCGGGCCCTAGTTTGTAGAGGGCCTTGTGTGCGTGGGTGAGGAGACGGAATGTTATTCTCTTGTTGACGGGAAGCCAGTGGAGGTCTTTTAGGTGGCCGGTAATGTGGTCTTGGCGAGGGATGTCCAGAATGAGTCTCGCTGATGCGTTTTGGATGCGTTGGAGTTTTTTCTGTAATTTGGCTGTAATTCCAGCGTAAAGGGTGTTTCCGTAGTCTAGTCGGCTCGTAACCAGTGCATGGGTGACAGTCTTTCTTGTTTCGGTGGGAATCCAATGGAAGATTTTTTTGAGCATGCGAAGTACGTTGAAGCAGGAGGATGAGACGGCGTTGACTTGTTTGGTCATCGAGAGTGAAGAGTCTAGGATGAAGCCAAGGTTACGTGCGTGGTCTGTAGGAGTGGGTGCTGAGCCCAGGTCCGCAGGCCACCAAGAGTTGTCCCAGGCAGAGGGGGATGGTCCTAGGATGAGCACTTCCGTTTTGCCTGAGTTAAGTTTAAGGCGACTGTTTTTCATCCTTACGGCTACTTCTTTCATGCCTTCATGAAGATTGGTTTTGGCGGTGTTGGGGTCTTTGGTGAGAGAAAGGATCAGCTGGGTGTCGTCAGCGTAGGAGATGATGTTGAGGTTGTGATGACGCGCGATGGAAGCAAGTGGGCTCATGTAGACGTTGAAGAGGGTAGGACTGAGTGATGATCCTTGTGGTACACCGCAGATGACTTCGGTGGCCTCAGATTTGAATGGGGGAAGACGGACTCTCTGAGTTCTTCCAGCTAGGAATGAGATGATCCAATCCAAGGCTTTTCCTTTTATGCCGATGTTGCTGAGGCGTTGTATGAGGGTGCTGTGACAGACAGTGTTGAAGGCGGCGGAGAGGTCGAGTAGAATGAGGGCCACTGTTTCTCCCTTGTCCAGTAGTGTACGGATGTCGTCTGTTGCTGCGATGAGGGCGGTTTCGGTGCTGTGTTTGGCTCAAAAGCCGGACTGTGAGGGATCGAGGGAGTTGTTGGATTCGAGGAAGGCGGCGAGTTGGCTATTGACGGCTTTCTCAGTGACTTTGGCCGGGAATGGGAGGAGGGATATGGGGCGGTAGTTTTTAAGTTCAGAGGGGTCTGCTGTGGGTTTCTTCAGGAGGGCGCTGACTTCGGCATGTTTCCAGGTTTCTGGGAAGGTAGCAGAGATGAAGGAGCAGTTGATGACATCACGGAGAAGGGGTGCGATGATGGAGTCTGCTTTGTTGAAGATGTGGTGGGGGCATGGGTCGGTTGGTGAGCCAGAGTGGATGGAGTTCATTAGGCGGATGGCGTCTTCAGTGGTGATTGGGTTCCAGGTGCTGAGGTTGTTAGAGGGCGGTTTAGGTTCTGAGGGGGGTGGAGAGGATTGTTTGTTGGAACTGTGTCCGAAGCTGTTATGTATGTCGGCAATTTTGTTGTAGAAGAAGGAGGATAACGAGTCGCAGAGGTCTTTGGAGGGAGTGATGTCGTTTGAGGCTGCGGTGGGGTTGGTGAATTCTTTGACGATGTTGAATAGTTCCTTGCTGTTGTGGGCGTTGTTGTCGAGTCGAGTCTTGAATGCTGATTTCTTGGTGGATCGAATCAGTTGGTGGTGTTTGCGGGTGGCTGCCTTGAGAGTGGTCATGTTGTCGGTGGATGGGTTTTTTCTCCATGTTTTCTCGATAGTGCGGCATAACTTTTGGGATTTCTTAAGGTCCTCGTTGAACCAGGGGGCCTTTTTGCTGCCTTGTTTGGTGTGATGGTTTTTCAAGGATGCTAATTCGTTGGTGCTGTGAGTGATCCATAGTTTGAATTCGATGGCAGCTTGGTTTGGGTCCGATGAGAGGGCGGGTGGGTTTCGGTTGAGCGATGTGAGGAGTTGGTCGGTGGTGATTTTGTTCCATTTTCTTCGGGGGATAGGTTGTGGGGGGTTGTGGTTCGAGGTGGTATTGTAGCTGAAGTGAACACAACTGTGGTCCGTCCAATGGAGAGCTGTGGTGCGATCGAAGGAGATGTGTTTGCTGGAGGTGAAGATTGGGTCGAGCGTATGTCCGGCAACATGAGTGGGGGTGTCAACAAGTTGTTTGAGACCGAGATTGGTCAGGTTGTCAAGAAGGGTGGTGGTGTTGCAGTCGTTTTTCTTTTCCAGGTGGAAGTTGAGGTCTCCTAGTAGAATGTAGTTTTCGGAGGCGAGGGCATGTGGGCTGATGAAGTCAGTGATGTCTTCGCTGAATTGTTTACGGGTTCCTGGAGGCCTGTAGATGAGGGTGCCTCTGAGTGTGGTCCTGGGGTCGGTGTGGACCAGGAAGTGGAGGTGTTCGGCGGTTGTAAGGTTATCGTCGGAGCTGGTCGTGATTTTGATGGTGTTCTTATGGACGATGGCGATGCCTCCTCCTGTTTGGATGGTGCGGTCTTTTCGGATGATCTTGTAATTGTCCGGGATGGCTATGGCGATGTCGGGTGTTGATGAGGCGTTCATCCATGTTTCAGTAAGGAAGGCGACGTCCGGTGATGTAGTATCGAGTAGATCCCAGAGTTCGGAGGCGTGTCTGTGGACCGAGCGGGTGTTCAGCAGGATGCACTTCAGGTGGGTGGAGTCGGAGCTGAGGTTGTGGTTAGTGGTAGTGGTAAGGGTCTTGATGCTGGTAAATTTGCAGGAGCGGCAGGCGAAAGGACCGTGAGTACGTCTCGGGGCAGCTTCGTAGCATTGAGGTGTGCGTCCGGGGTTAAGGGCTAGGAGGGTGGCGGCGTCATACGTGATGTTGGAGGAGTGGATTTTGCGGGGACCAGGGGGTCTGGCGCTGGGCGCGGTCCAGGCGCGGACGGGTGTAGACGGGCTTACCTTTGGCGCACCTTCGGCGCGACCGCTGCACATGGCCATATGCAAATCAGTCTGACCCTGTGCTTCATGGGAACAGTCCAGCCCGAACTGCCAAGCCATGCCTTCCCTGGACCGGAAACAAGCTTCCGAGGACTGGTTTCTGGCATTTCAGCCATTTTCAGCCCGGCTTGCTTGTCTCCAGTGGCAAAGTGAGCAAGGGACTCACGTCTGAGCATACCCTGCCAACTTATGGCGAACAAAGTGGTACAAAAGGGGGTGGTGATGGACGGAGCATCTGAACCAATCAAACACTCACACCCATTCAACAGATCTGTGTTTAATCCAGCACCGTTCTTTAGCCCACTCTGCCACAGATCTGGGTATTTGTAGGCGTGGGTGAGGATTTTTACTCTTTACTGGGGAGCCAGTGAAGCCTTCATTGCTGGGTTGCTGGTAGTGCTCCACTATCTTTAAGTAGCTTGCTTTTGTGCAGTCCAGTCTATAAATTGGAAACTTTTGCTTGATTGAATTAATAGGTCTATCCCAAAATTGAAAGGTATGTTTTCGAGACAATCATTTGTGTATTTTCAGAATACACAAGCCGTTAATTGGAGAAAAATTACTGAATTTCCAAAACATATTTTAAACTGAAATTTGACAAATAAATCATGCAGCTTTGGGAGACATTACTCTTATTATTTCCTTGGTGCCAGGGGTCTTGTAGCTCTGGCTGTTATGCATTACTCAGGTAGAGGCATTTCAAATCGATAAAGACTTTTTTCACTCTACTGCTGGCAAGCCTGCCTAATGGACTGAGGTGATCACTGCAAGTAAACTTGCCACTGATGTAATCTTGTCTCATGTGGTCACTTTCACAACACTAATAATCATGGTAGCTCGGGATGATTTTCACTGACCAAAAGTAGCTCTTAATATACAAAAGGTCAGAGACCATTGAACTACAGTAACGTTCCTAATCCTGCCACTGGGTGGCGCTGCATGCCCAAATCAAAGAACCCCGCATGCCGGCGTGACAGCAGTTTAGTAACGCTTCACTTACACCTCCGTGGGACTGACAGAATTTGCCCAGCCAGTTAGTCAAACGTAAAGGGCGTCTCAGTCTCCGAGATTTAACAGGCACGCAGTAGTTCAAGTTTCCACTTTAGTTACGCAAGGTGCATTCGCATAAACCTTAGTTAAAACACAGTTTACTTTGTTAAATGTTTACGTGAACGGTATTCAGCCAGGTGCGTGCGCTTTGAGTGAAGGAAGGTTGGTAAGCGTGTTATTTCCACTGGATTTAGTAATGTGTTGCACCTGGCCCGTCACGGTTGGGGGCCTGCGGTACAAACTGGAAGCAGTGACTTGTAAATGATTCGCCTTCAGCTGCAGTGCTGACTCTGCAGTGATTGAATTCTCCAGGTTCAGGTAGCCTCGCTCAAAGCTTTCAAGAGTGCGCGCGGCTCACCATGGCGCTAATGATGTGACGTCAGCGTGAATGGACTGAACGCGCGTGAATGGGCCGCGTGCTTTCTCGATCAGGGCTTCCGACTAACCATTCTAGACTGCTGAATAAATAGCGTGAATTATGAATATATGACTTTACCACGAATACAAATACTCCGCATGGCATTACAACGCGAATTTTACTTCGCAAGTGTCTGTACCACGCAGCTTTTTAGAACGCAAGTTCTAAACTCGCATTTCAAAAACGTTACGTTCACCAGCTCTTACTTCCATCCTCCATCGAAATATGCGTTAAAACACGTCTACCAAAACTAAAAAAGGACTTCAATTATGACGTACTCACCACGTCTTCGGTGCGGCTCTTTTCTTTTTTTTTTTATTGACACTTTAGTGCGTTTTTTTATTGTATGTAGCCTGCTCTTTTTTTTTTTAATGGGGGGATGACCCTCCCAACCCCCCAAGGCCACGCAGAACTTACATGCTGGACGACCAAAAGGAATACCACTTGCGTGGTAAAGAAGGTCGTTGAAGGCTCCCTCGTTGAAGAGACGTTTGCGGGGTAAGTGGATCGTTGAAAACGTCATGCGTGGAAAAGACTTAGTTGTAAATGATGTTTCCCGTGAATTATATTCTGTTTACTGACCATATGAAGAAAATACGACATAGCCTGCTTCATAATAGAGCCGATAGACGAACACCGTGGGCGAAAGGGTATTCGCACAAACCCAACTAAAATGAAGAAACCACGTGTGTTATAGTGTATGAATGTATTACTTTTAGTTCACGATAAAACATCAGAAAAACTTTATGTGGCAGCTGACATAGTTTGCAAATGTACCTGAGACCCATCTTTAATCAGCAGCAGGTTCACACGTGAGAAGTAACTCTTTGCCACATATTTCGTAGTATAATTACTGTAAACTTAAAAAAATACATATGTTGCTACAAAGAGAAAGTATACATTTCCCAATAATATTAAGAATGGTTGCATTAAAAACATAATCATGTGTCATGTAAAATCCAATATAAATAACACTCTCTCTCTCTCTCTCTCTCTCTCTCTCTCTCTCTCTCTCTCTCTCTCTCTCTCTCTCTCTCTCACTCACTCACTCACTCTCATAGATATTTAAATATATATTACCTATAGTTAGGGCCATGTTTTCATAGGATAAGGGATTTTTGACTTGCCTTAATCTTTGGTGCTCTTTGACAAACCTTCCCGAAAAAGTGTGCTGGTGATTCTAGTTGTGCTTGGAAAGTTTCCCGGTAAGGTAAAAAAAAAAGTGTGTTTTCCATGTTAATTACCATACAAGCTTTGAACACAACTACAGAGCGAACCACTGGACAGAATTTCACCGAATTTGGCAGAAGGGTAGATTTGGTTACGCAGATCACGCTTTCACTTATTTGGTGGAAATCCATCCAGTATTTGTTGAGAAATTTAAGGAAATCCAAATTAGGATATCTGCTATAGCAAATAAATCACAAATAATAACTAGCTACTGCAGAGCTCTGATTGGCTTCCAACACTTCAACCAGGAAGTGTTGGCAGCCATCTTAGAACTCCGCTTCAGCAAAGTTCCCCCAAAAGTAAAAAAAAAAAGAGGGCATGGTAGCATTACCCTGACCCCCAAGCCTTGGTGTCTCAGAGGGACACGGGCAGGGCAAAAAAGTATTAAAAAAAAAATTGCCGCAAAATTTGTGAATTTGTAGTAAAAATGGAAAAAAAACAAGCAGAGCTCTATGCTTGTTTATACGAAAGTCCCCAGGTGGGCCAGGTCCCAGGGCATGTGCACACATTTTATAAAATAAAGGAGGGCGATCATGATGCCTCCCTCATAGGTCATTTTTTTATGCCCCGGGGACCACCACCTCCCAGGGGCTATTTATGTATTGTTGTGGGGGGCTGTGTGGAACCCCTCTGGGCCCGCCACCTTCCTGGGGCTTTAATTATATCAATGGTGTGGGGGGCTGAGCGGACCTCCCTGGGGCTTATGTGAATATGGTGCAGGGGACTGTGTGGACCCCCCTCCCTGGGGACCACCACCTCCCCAGGGCTTTCTTGTTTCATAAGAAGGGCTGTGTGGCCCCCCTCCCGGGCTGTTCTTGGTCCTGGGGACACCACCTCCCAGGGGCAGCCGGTGCAAATAGAAGGAGGGGGCCGCGCTGCCCCCCTCCTGGAGTCATATATTGCACTGCGGACCTCCACCACCCAGGGCCGGCTCTTGCTATGTCCCGGGGTACCCACCCCCATACATAGCTGTTTGCTTTTGGTTGGAGGGAGCTTTGACAGCTCCCGTCAACAAAAGCCAACATGCCGGTTCAAGCTGGTGGGAGCTGTCAAAGGGCCCCGCCCCCTGGAGGCGGAGGTTTCATCTCTTTCCCTGAAAGAGATGAAATGATTGCTTTTGCGTGGAAGGAGCTGCCTTTCCAGCAGCTCCCTCTGTGTAGCAGCAGTGCCAGCTCCCGTATGAGGCAGGGAGCCGGCTAGGGCTGTGGGGGCCTTGAGGCTCCATTCACTCTCCAGTACAGCCACTCACACCCACTCACAAACTCAAACAGCTACTCACTCTCATACATTTCCTCACACACCTACTCCTTCACCCATACAGCCACTCTCATAGCCACTCAGTCACTCATACAGCCACTTACACACCTATGTAGCCACTCACACAGCCACTAACTCACCCATACAGCCACTCATAGATCCGTAGAGCTACTCACTTACCCACTAGCACATCAATACAGCCCCTCACACACCTATACAGCAAATCAGACATACACTGATACAGTCCAACAGCCATATCTCAGATGAGATATGTTAGAAATAGTATGACTAATTACTAGTACAGAAAGAACTGTAATTTAACTTGTATTGTAACTTAGTGTATATGTAGCTTTAAGTCTCAGAAAGGTTTACTAAACATATTCATGGGATGATGTCATCAGGGATGTCACTGATCAAGTCATGAGTGATGTAATATATTAGCTCATAAGCAGTGCATTTCGGGTCGTAAGTTATAGTTAGCTCAGGTAACTATAGCTGCTGAATTTCACTAGTTTTGTATGAGTGAAATCTAAGCCTAACTGTAATGTTCTTATAGCCTTTGTTTTTTTTCTCTGAAAAAAAATAATATATATATATATATTCACAGAAAAAACCATAGGTTATAGTGGATATATAGTTAGGAATTTGCATTTACAAAACCTTGAAAATTCAATGAAAAAACCATTGGTTTTAGGCCATATATAGTTAGGGATTTGCATTTACAAAACCTTATTTTACTCGCATAAAACCATTGAAATTCCATATATAGTTATAAGCGCTAACTATATATCGCGCACCCGCAATCCACTGCTGATGATGTCACATATTACATCATTCATGACATGGTTAGTGACATCACTGATGACATCACTGATGACATCTCAAATGACATCATCCAGTGACTGTATGTTTCTGTAAAGTTAAAATATCTCTTACATATTGAAGAATGAGTGGATATATAAGTGTCTGGATGAAGGATTTAGTAGGTGCATGACTGACTATATGAGTGAGTGATTAAATGTGTCTCACTGAGTGCATGGGTTAATGACTAAACTGTCTTAATTTGTGCATCATTATGTCTGTTGTTCTGTAAACTGTTCCATGTGTTGATAAGTAGCTATATGAGTAACTATATGGGTTATTGATTGGTTGCCCAAGTATTTGTATGGGATACTGAGTGTGTGTGTGGGTAGCTGGGAGGTGTGTGACTCTGTGCATAGATGTGTGAGCAGTTGATTCACTAGATGGGTGGGTTCAAAAGTGCATGTGGAAACAGCTGTATGGGCGGTTGACTGTGTGCATGAGTGTATTGGTGAGTGAATGGATATCTCAGTGCTACATGTCAAAGTAAGTACATATGTAAAACACAGTACATGTGAGAGTTGACATATATAAATAACTGTGCATAAGAGCCAGTGAATGTGTGAGTGGCTGTATGGATCATTGTGAACTTGTATCAGGGATTGTATAAGAGAGTAAATATGTGTTAGTATATGTTTGAATAAGTAAAGTTTGTATAACTGTATATTTGAGGAAATGGAGGTGTGATTGATTCTTTGCATGACTGACTAGGTGTGTGAGTAACTCCATGGATGAGTGGCAGTCTGTGAGTGTCTGTTTACACTGATTGTATCTAAGGTATATTATAGTCTGAAGAGGTTCATCGTATTATCACATGAATGATATCATCAGTGATGTTATCAGTCATGTCAAATGAGATGTTTTCAGTGATGTCATCAGTGATGTCATTTGAGATGTCATCAGTGATGTCATCAGTGATGTCACTAACCATGTCATGAATGATGTAATATGTGACATCATCAGCAGTGGATTGCGGGTGCGCGATATATAGTTAGCGCTTATAACTATATATGGAATTTCAATGGTTTTATGCGAGTAAAATAAGGTTTTGTAAATGCAAATCCCTAACTATATATGGCCTAAAACCAATGGTTTTTTCATTGAATTTTCAAGGTTTTGTAAATGCAAATTCCTAACTATATATCCACTATAACCTATGATTTTTTCTGTGAATTTCATTGGTTTTTTAATAGCAAATATGAAAAGCTTTAAAATGTCAAGTACGTGATAAATAAAAACATTTTCGTATTTATGCACGCTAATGTGCTTTGAACGCTGCACCCCCCCCCCCTCCCCTCTTTTGTCTTAGTAGTACTCTCTCTTTGCAGATACTGAAGGGTAGTTAACGCAGGCCTTTACCCCCGTTGTAATCCGTCGTGGCTGCTTGTCTCTCCATTTGATTGATTGTTGTCCAAGCATTTACTGTTTTAGAATTGGTTCTCTTTGGATCATTCTCTATTTACAAACAAGCACAAAGTCGCAATACTCTGTTTAGTCTTTGCAGATAGTGAAAAATCGTGTAAAAAAAATAAAAGTAATCGAGCAAAATCAGTAGGCCACTAATTGGATCTCTTTTTGACCTCGCTAAAATAGAAATATTAGGAACAACCCTTCATGAGAAATACGAAAATAGTGAGATGAACTGAGCTCCACACCATGAGGGCTGCAAGACAGCTCGGCTCCATCACCCATCCCGCACAAAATAACGACAAACCGTATGCAAATATTAAAAATATAGACAACACACCAGCAAAGAAACAGGGTAAAACATTTTATTAAAAAACTATTTACATAACGTTGGTTTATAAGATGATGTCAGTAGTGGACCGATGTGTGAATAGATCGAAAGCAGCACAAGGCTCCAAGATCCGGATGGCAAGCTCCTGGATGTTGGGTGCCATAGTTTAGAGTTCTGAATTTGAGCCTTTTTGAATGTCTGTGCTTTGTTGAATCAAATTTGCGGCTTGACACAAAGCTGACTCAAGCGTTGCTACTGATGCTATGCAGACCAAAACTGGTTTTCAGTTTGTACATTTTTCTAGATTTTTAATCCAAGTTTGGTTGACTTTGTAGAACGATGGCTTCAAATTTTCAACATACGGTGTGGTGGCGCTGACTGGGAGGGGGCGCTTCGCTCCTGCCCCCTCCCCAAGTAAGATTTTCATACGTGAAAGTACGTTAATGGTTTTGGTCCCTGAGATGCTTCGATGTCACTGCCATTCTCAAATAGCATAAGTTCTGGATGTTGGGTGCCATAGTTAAGAGTTCTGAGCAGCGCTTGTAACACTGTCTGAAGCTTATTTCCACCTACTGCAGCTTCACTATTCTCAAAGTAAGTGAGTGTCGTTTGTGGACCTGACTGCATTAGAAAACAATGTGATATATTACCTTCCTAAACAGCTTGACGGAGGCCCCTGAGGGGCGGTGTGATGGCCATGGACTCGGAGAAGACGCTTGGCTCCGACACCCTCCCCAAGTCTTATAGCACTGGTGTAGCCTGAGATTGCCCCCGACATAGGCGGCCGGCTCCCGGGATCCGGCGGAACTTTTTGCCTTTTGATGACTCTTCAATTCTGAACCTTGTCCCATCCAGCTGAGTTGCGCCCACTCTTGCGGCTACAGCGTCTTGCCCACCATCCAGCTGAATTGCGCCCACTCTTGCGGTGCAGCGATAGGCGGCTGCCACAGGACTCTCAAAATGGCGGCCGGCTCTTCGGTTTTGGGCCTGGTCCACTAAAATGGCCCTGGGACACCTTTGAACTCGGACGCTTCCCTGATAGGGCTTGGGTCCCATTCTCGAAAAGCGTCCCCTCAGCCGTGAAGATTCTACAAAAGTCTTGGGGGCCTCCGACTCCCGCAGGCTTCTGGTGGGGAGCGGCTGCCATGATTGCTCGTGGAATGGCCACGACGGAGCTACGAGATGGTAGTGGTCTCATGCTGACGCCAGCTTTAGTCTGAAACATCCAGAAACACTGTAGACTACCAATTCGATCAGTTCCGGTAGCGCCCCAACATGACCCGGAAGAGAAGAACTTGCCCTCCCCTCTTTGACTGATGGTTCTTGTTGCCTGTCCCCTCTGTTGTCATTTAACAGAACTTTTTGGACTGCTGAAAGGAGTTGTGTTCCGAACGCTGGTTGGTGGAGACATTTTGACTATATTCTTGACCTACGTTGTCGCGTAATGCGTTATATGACACGCCGCGTTACCGCACCCGGAAGTGATCCGAGGCGCGGCGCGCAGCGCGTAACGTAAGCATAACAGGACATGTGACTTGTTAATAAAACTTTTCATTGGTTCATTTTACTTTTGTTAATTTAATGATGAAAAGCTTGGTCATATGACCTAAAAATTACGCTTTTTATTGTTTTCGAACAATATTTTTTTTTCAAACATATGTTATAATATTCCAGGCTAATGTACTTTCCCGGAAAATTTACAACTGTCTTGTAAGTAAAATATATTCCTTTTTCGAGAAAAAGGGCGTTTCTTCCTTCCATAACGGAGCCGTTGAGTAAAAGAGATTCGGCCTGCTATCTTAGTCGCCGATACGCCTGATTATCAGATTCTTATCGATCACTTTATATTGCAGACATGAAAAACACAACTGCCCTTAAGCATTTATCTTTACTGCGTTCCTACATATTATACCTTTTATCCGTCATGTAATTGGACTGCTTTATTTCACTTGCCTTTACTGATTCGAAAACAGTGACTAAAAGTAAAAACTTTACCAATGTAAATACTACTACCGTGTTTTGTTTTAAAAACCTTTATTGTGAAAATGTCAGTATACAAATACGGGCCTATAACCACGTGGGCCGGCCACGGAGCAAACTGAAATCGTATATGATGAGGAGACATTTACACTGTAGAAGAACGTAACGAGCGGGCCATTAGGTTGCAAGAACAAAGGTGTCTAACAGTTGCGGAATCGGTGGACGTACATTTTGTAATTAAAATACGACACGGCCACTTACAATAACATTTTCTAGATATACATTTGCGGGCAAGGAGTTACGAGTCCCATTTATACCGGCGCCATTTTGGGCGAGGCCGGGCAGGTCCAAGATATAGTCAAAATGTCTCCACCAACCATCGGCCAGACCAGAACCCCTTTCGGCCCTTTATGCTACAAGATGGTGTCTTCCATTCAGAAAATAGTGTTGGCAGCATTTTGAAAGGAAACAGAAACAGCCATTCTCCTAGTGAGTTTCACATTGTTACATTAAGGAAGAATGTTGAAGAGTAGTATGTGGAAAATCTGAAGCCATTTTTCTACAAACTCTCAATCAGACTTGGATGGAAAAAAAAAACCTGAAGAATGTACAAACTGAAAACCAATTTTTGTCTGTATAGCATCAACAGTAACGCTTGAGTCAGCTTTGTGTCAAGCCGCCATTTTCATTCAATCAATAGCGTCCCGCTGCACACATTCAGGGACCTGGTCGTGTCTTCAGATGAAACGGATTGTAGGAAAAGAAGCAGAAAGGAAAAGGAAAAAAGTTCCGCCGCACCTCGGGAGCCGGCCGCCTATGTCATGTGCCACCTTTGGCCACACCAGGGCAATAGTGAAGCTGCAGTAGGTGCAAATAAGCTTCAGACAGTCTTACAAGCACTGCTCAGAACTCTCAACTGAGGCACTCAACATCCAGGACTTGCCATTCGGATCTTGGCGCCTTGTGCTGGTTCCGACCTATTCACACATCAGTCCACTACTGACATCACCTCATAAGCCAACGGGGCACCCCACGCCGACTTTCGGCGCAGCATTGTAGGATGGCCACACCAGTGCGGCAACTTGCTGGACACAACATCGGGGCCATCCAGATCTCGGCGCGTTCGACTCACTGTACCGCAAGAGTGACCGCAACTCAGCTGGACACGCCATCTTTCGGCGCAGCATTGTAGGATGGCCACACCAGTGCGGCAATTTGCTGGACACCACCTCGGTGCCATCCGGATCTCGGCGCGTTCGAGTCACTGTACCGCAACAGTGACCGCAACTCAGCTGGACACGCCGTCTTTCGGCGCAGCATTGTAGGATGGCCACACCAGTGCGGCAATTTGCTGGACACCACCTCGGTGCCATCCGGATCTCGGCGCGTTCGAGTCACTGTACCGCAACAGTGACCGCAACTCAGCTGGACACGCCGTCTTTCGGCGCAGCATTGTAGGATGGCCACACCAGTGCGGCAATTTGCTGGACACCACCTCGGTGCCATCCGAATCTCGGCGCGTTGTGCTGCCTTCGGCCTATTCGCACATCGGTCCGCTACTGACGCCGCCTCACGTGCCAACGGATTTTCTACGCTTTTTGTAGCCCTATGCCGCATAACAGGTCATGTGACTTGTTTATAAAACTTTTCATTGGTTCATTTTACTTTTGGTTTCCTAAATATGGAAGGCTTGGTCATATGACCTAAAAATAACACTTTTCATTGGTTTAGAACATTTTTTTTTCCCAAACGATGAAAGCCCCACCTTGTTTCTGAATCATTCAGACTGAAGCTGGCGTCAGCATGAGAGCACCACCATCTCGTGGCTCCGTCGTGGTCATTCCGCGAGCAATCATGGCAGCCGCTCCCCACCGGAAGCCTGCGGGAGTCGGGGGCCCCCAAGACTTTTGTAGAATCTTCACGGCTGAGGGGACGCTTTTCGAGAATGGAGCCCAAGCCCTAGCAGGCAAGCGTCCGAGTTCCAAGGTGTCCCAGGGCCATTTCAGTGGACCAGGCCCAAAACCGAGGAGCCGTCCGCCATTTTAAGAGCCATGTGGCAGCCGCCTATCGCTGCACTGCAAGAGTGGGAGCAACTCAACAACATGGTGAGCGAGACGCTGTAGCCGCAAGAGCGGGCGCAACTCAGCTAGATGGCCGCCACCTGGGGAGGCCCGTTCACGCCGCCTCCCCCACCCCCGGGCCGCCGCACGCCAATTTTCGGAGCAGCATTGTAGGATACCAAAACCAGTGCGGCAGTTTACTGGACATCACCTGGGTGCCTGTCGTACATGTTGTGTCAGCCATGTGACACTGGACACAGTCCCATCAACATCTCAACGCGTTCTGCTGCCTTGGGACTATTCGCACAACAGACCGCTACTGACGAGGCCTCCCCCCGCACCACCCGGGACGCCCCACGCTGTTTTTCTGTGCTGCATTGTAGGATCCCAAAACCAGTGCGGCACCCAGGCGACATCACCTGGGTGCCGTCCAGAACTCTGCACGTTGTGCTGCCTTGGGACTATTCGCACAAAAGACAGCTTCTAACCATTGTTGCTTTTTGTGTTGAAAAATGTTTAAATGTTTTTAGTTTTTGTTCCGTTCGTTATAGTTAATAGTTAATAAAGTTTTATAATCTTACTTTGTTGGAGTGTTATCTATTTTTTTTAAAACGGGTGAATGGGGCCTTGAATCGGGTTATTGTCATGTGTGGGCTTTGGAAGTGTGCTGCTGCAGGATCGGACATTTCAAACTCAAATGCACGTTCTTTTTCTTACCTTTCCGAAGCATGGAGCGCAATAGCAGGCAGAGAAAGGGTGATGCACGTGTTGAACACTACCTGACCTGGCAAGTTGCTGGCAGTGCCCCCCCGCCCGCTCCTAAAAGAGGGCACACACACACCGCCGCCCCGAGTACTTCACAAATCTTTAAAAGACCATTCGCTTGTTCATGAGGCTTAAATGGTTTATCACCTCTTCTAGAACCCCTGCATCGACCCTCTGACGTTTCCTGGAAAAATTACCATGTAACACAATACCAAGCCCTGTCAGCTGAAACCCCCAAGGAATCGTGGGGCATATTATCAAGGGGGTTTATCTCCGCTTTTTTGGCTTTAAAAGCCATGAAAGCGGAGATAAAATTATCTCCCTATTACCAAGCTGTCGCTAACACCAGTTAGTGACAGCTAAAAGGAGATAGCGACCATCTTGGGCCCCGCTTTGCATGTCAGTGATACTTATCACTAATGACATGCAAAGTGGCGTACCAAGATGTTAGCGACTGGAAACAGTCCCTAACATCGCTATCTTCTATTACCAACTTTTGGAGATATTCGCGCTAAGCGCGAATATCTCCAAAATCTAACACCTGCCCTGAGCAGTTCTTAGCCATGTTATCCAATGGGAGGTGGATAACATGGCTAAGAGCATTTGCTCGATAATACATGAATATCGCTGACTTTTCTGCGATAATAGCAAGGTTTATCTGCGATAAAAATCGCCGATGTGCGGCGATAATTTTTGTCTCTAAACAAGTTAGAGACAAAAATTATCGCTAGTTGTTCGTAATATGCCCCCGGGTTTTTGCTTGCAGAAATCGGGAGGCGGGAGACTAGCACTGAAATCAGTAGTCACACGCCTGAATCAGGAGGGTTGGCATGTCTGAATTCTCTACAGCTGGGGCCATAAACTACATCCGCAGGGGTAGGTGATAGCCTGGGACCAGCCTGGCATCTAAAATGGCTGCCGTGCACGACAAAATTGTGGCATTGGAAAAAAGGCAAGATGGCGCAGCCGCTGGAAGAGATGTATCAACATATATCAGCCTCCTCAGCCACCCTCAGGAAACATAGGGGATTAGGATACGTCTCCCGCACCCCCTTATACCTAGTAATTTAATTAACGAAGCACAAAATGGCGAATTCCCGTTTCGCTACCAGTTTGCGGCCCAGTTCGCGGCCCGTGAAGCGCTTCTACCGTGAAAAATCATTTTTTTTTTCTTTTCCCCACGGGACCCTTTAATAACCCCAACAACATTCCTAGGGGGTCAAGAGGGGGATACCTTGCCCCCTTTCATTAAATTCCCCCTTAGTTTTTCACCTCTTCTTCTCTCTCGATCCTACCGAGAGACAAGATGGCGGCCGCTCCGGACTGTCACGCAGCAAAATAAAAAAAAGCTCACGCACAGCCGCTGGAAGAGATGTATCAACATATATCAGCCTCCTCAGCCACCCTCAGGAAACATAGGGGATTAGGATACGTCTCCCGCACCCCCTTATACCTAGTAATTTAATTAACGAAGCACAAAATGGCGAATTCCCGTTTCGCTACCAGTTTGCGGCCCAGTTCGCGGCCCGTGAAGCGCTTCTACCGTGAAAAATCATTTTTTTTTCCTTTTCCCCACGGGACCCTTTAATAACCCCAACAACATTCCTAGGGGGTCAAGAGGGGGATACCTTGCCCCCTTTCATTAAATTCCCCTTTCGTTTTTCACCTCTTCTTCTCTCTCGATCCTACCGAGAGACAAGATGGCGGCCGCTCCGGACTGTTTAGAATGTTGACAGACACCGGAGAGCCAATCAGCTTTCTGCGCGCAAAGTTCCGAAACGCGAAAAGTAAGCGGACCGGATCGCTGCCCGGAGCGCTGTTACAGATATATATCTTGATTTAAACGTTAATTTCTCAAAATCCACTGAAGCACATATATTGAGACCTAGCAAAGGCACATCGGGCTACCAGTCCCTACAATTTTGCCAAGTTTCGTGCAAATCCATTCAGCCGTTCGAGCTAAAAGTGAGGCCAACCGCCCTATGGAAAACTCAATGTAAAAAACGCGTTTTGGGACCCCCCTTTTTTCTCAGCCCCCCCTTGACGAAACCCCACCAAATGCTCAGAAACAAAATGTGCCATTTTCCTGAAAATTTCAGCCGATTCCGTCCACAAACGCCAAAGTTATTAGACATAGAATTTTCAGAAATCCCATAGGGAATTAATCCTAACTATATATACCTACTGGCGATAGCCAGTAGGTAATATATATATATTTTTTTTTTTTCCTAACAACCCCATAAAACCACAAAGATCGGACATGGGCAGCACTACAATTGCTCGCAGTTATTTTAATTTTATTTTTTGCGATTGTGCTGTTATGACGCCTTTCGGCCAGTCCTGGCCTTGATTATTTATATATATTCAAAAAGGAATTAGAGAACTCTCTGTAGTTCCCAAGTTTAGGTGGAGGCAAGCTCCTTTATATGGACTAATCTACAACTCCACTGACAATCTGAATCTGCTCACCTCTAATTTGTTTTTATAGCTGGGTTTTTAAACATGGAATTGACACAGTTTTATGCATACCAATCCTTTACCATTTTTACGCATAGGACTAGGACTAGTACAGTGTCATCCATGTCGAGCTGAAAAAATGACAAATGCCTTTTACCTCTTCATGCACAATATTACTGCACTGCATTTCTAAAATACCATCCGAGCAAACCTGGAATGAATAGAAACAACCCCTGGCATGTATTTTGCTCTAATTAGAGCTCATCAGAAAGGTATAGCTTTGTCCAGACAAAAGGGATGGCTCATTATAAGTAAACAAAAAAAATACCCTATAAGGATTAAAGTGCTGCACACATTATGGAAAATGAAAACAAAAGCTGGCAACTCTGGGTAATTTCCACGTTTAGGTGTAGAGCAGCTCCTTTATATGGAGCAACCTAAAACACCATCGACACTCTGAATCTACTCACCTCAAATATCTATTTTTCTAGCAGAGTTTTTAAGCATAGGGTTAGTACATTGCCATCAATGCCAAGCTAAAGAGCGACAAAGCCTTTTGCTATAAAAAAAAAATATATATATATATATATATATATGTGTCAATTCCATATATATATATATAACTTTAAAGCAAAGGCTGGATAGAAGGAGCGAGAGAGCACCAGACACTGTTTTTTAAACCACTTTATGAGGTGCTTCCTGAAATGGATTAAGTTTGTTTCAGCTCACAGCTTAGATGGCTGCGAATTCTGAAGCTTGGTGGTGGCTATGGAAACGGACCCTCAGCAAAGAAAACAGTTCTTGCTTTGGAAACAGTAGCAAGGGATGAAAGAGGATTTAGTAGGGCAGTAAGAAAATATGTTGAAGGCCAGGAAACCCTGGATTACTCACAAACGGCTTCAGTACAGTTTAGTCAGAGTGCCAGACCCATCGCCTGGGATGCTAGAGACGCCCAACCAAAGGACCACTACCCGGCCCCAAGGGGCTTGCTTTCAGTATGGCTGTCTTAAGTTGCTCTTAAGACTGTTCCAGCCCATCATCAACACAGTGGACTTACTACCTACCATTCGGGAAACAGAAATGCACAACACACTTTCCCCCCTTAGCTATAGCCCGTGCCCCCCCCCTTTTAAAAACGTTTTCCAAAATGAAATGATATACTTTTTAGGTCTCGCCCTGCGATTGCAGGCCAAAGGCCTGCTGTCGCAGAGCGAGACTATTGTTGTCATTCCGGCTTTCAAGGACTGAAAGGGAGAGGACAACAGACTGTCACGCGCACGCAGCAGCAGCCTGCCGGGATCAGGTCAACGCGCGCTCCGATTCCGGCAGGCTTTTCACCACACATGCACAACACACATACAACGCCCATACAGACCCCCACGCCCGCACGCACACACATACACAGAGAACCCCCCAGCGCTTACACACACATCCCCTACCTCGTCTCGGCGTCTTCGTGCTCCCTTACCCCCGCTCCTCTGGCCGGTTGTGCTCTGTGAACGCGCACGTCTCCGGAAGACGTGCTGCGCCCGAGCTGCCTCCAGCTTGGTTTTTTGGATCCATTTCGCGGCCGACGCAACTAAACGCTGACGTCTTTTTTCTGTGTGTTGTGTTCCTTGTCCTTTGTTGTAATAACGTCAGTGTGTGCTTGCAATTCTTTTTTTTATAACTGAAGGCTGTTAATTACAAGCAAAGGAACAGTTATCTTTAAAACACGCACCCGTGGCACGCTCTTAAATGGGTTTGAGTCTCTGCATTTGCTCCCGGCCTACTCCTCTGAATGGCCAATGGCTGTCCCTATAACAGTGCTTTTGCCCCTGTGTTCCACTTCACCTTTAACTCTGCCTGCTTTAGTTTCCTCGTCGGCCTTAGCCGGCAAAGACCAACTGTTGTGCTCAAATTGGAGCTGCTGCAACGGGGATGCTCTGCTGTTTGGTGAGTGCAGGTACGCTCTCTCGTAGATCCCGCTCATTTTTTCTGGTGATATAATCTGCCTGAGCAGACCAGTATTGGGAAAACGGAAGATGATTCCAGAATATGTCTTTGTTTACTCAGTCACTGCGGCCGCACACATCTGAACTCGCTTCCCTCGTGGGCTGTGGCAGACAGCTCAGGTGCTGATCCAGAAAGCTGCAACGCCTTCGGATACCACAGCCAGTGATCTGGCGCTGCAGCCAGTGCTTTTACAGCTGATACAGTGCTCTAGTGGCACAGCGCTCCACTACAACTCCCAAAATCACTGATGAATGAATAAAAGTACAGGATATGAACATCCTGCCTGGTTAGATGAAATTATTTAATCCCCATTTGCCTGCCAGACAAACCACTACTATCAAACGCGTATGCCCCACCCACCCCTCATAATATAAGAACTGAAGCTGGTAGCGCGGTGACTGACGTCTTCAATCAAGCATAAATGTAGATTGTTGCAGTGAATAGTTTTTTTTCATATCTAACACTTAAGCGCTGTCACATCATCACTCACGAGGCTTATATACAGCACATAAAAAGCAAAATAATGGCATGCCCACGCAGAACACATCCAGAAGATTTCAGCAGACAGCCAGGTAAATAAATACATTTTTTGAACTCGTTTTGGACTTGATTTGTCAACAACTGCAGCTTGTCTCTTTTGCCAGTCACTCAGATGGCACTGGCGGTTTTGTTAGGATTTTAGCACATGCACAGGCAGTATTATTTTTATTTTTTATTTTATTTATTTCATTTGTAAAGCGCTCCATCACCTGACTGCATCCTGGCGCTGAGAAACTCTGGGTACACAGCAGAAGACAGAGAGGCAAGGGCAGCAGCAACCGTAAAAGTTCTGTAGCTTGGAGCTCTCATATAATTATTCAAATTATCTACTTATGCAAACATACTGCAGTCTTGGAGGTGCTCAGTGCTCCGCTCGGCAAAAGTTTTACTCTTTGTCAGAGGGTGACTGAACAGAGGAGAACTTGCGCTCTTGGGCCTGTCACTGATCTCGTGCCATAATCAGGTTTTTGCCAACACAAAAAAGTTCTCTGAGATCGTTCCGCTCGGACAGGAAGCCAGCTTCTTTTTCACCCCTTTTAATTCCTCTGCTTCACTACTTCTGTGACAGCAACAGTACAATACTCGGCCCTCGGGGTTCCTCTCTGGTTTAGATTTGGGTATTTATTAAAACAAGCTTTTTGTTTCTTCAGTTCCCTACTGAAGCAGATTCAGGTGGAGGAACTATGAACGGAAATCCCTATCTGTTTGAAGTAATGCACCATTAGTATTCTGCTAATCATAAAGCATGCCGACCCAAACATACCTATGATGAATCAAAAATAATTCAAAACGTATCTACGTATCTCTGATTGTTGCATGTTTTTGAGAATCATTAGTCTTTGACAAGGTCATGTTCAAAGTGACGATGCCCTCAAAGTATTACATTTTACTGACATTTTGCTTGGATTCTGGAGTAAAAAAAAAAAAAAAGTTTTCAAGTGAAAATTTAAATGTAAATGTACCACAAGTATGGGTTTTATTCAGAATGCATCGATCAGTTATAGAGGGCTCCCGGGCATAAAATGCAAGTAAAGCTTCTAATTTTATAAAGGGACGCTGCCTTCCGAGGAATGCTGGGATGTCACCCTTTTATAATAATAATATGAAGCACTGTGGGATCACCTTGTTTTAGGTCGAGCCTGGGCAGCGCCTGTGCTGCTCTATGAGGCATGCAGTATTATGGTAAGGCATAGAAGCTCCGCCCATTTCCACCCATCTTTTCAATTGGTTCTGATTACTGTCCTTGCAAAATCTTTCATTTGTGAATAGGCTTAGTAGTCCCTCCTTAGCACCACCTTGTCTGCATTTGTAGCCACCCATAACAACTGGACTTTTTACTCGTGTTGTTACACGGTCTGCTTTAAAAGTCAGTGACTACTATTTTCTTAAAAATAATGCGGGACAATGGCGACCGCTTCTTCTAAACATATTAGATCATTTACACACTTACAATCGCATATTCCATAAGTGCATGTCATCAAGATCAAATTAAAAATGGCGGCTGCCAAATTATATGGGTTTATTAGGATTAAAATGATGCTTAAAAAATCTCAGTAATACTCCAAAAACCTGCTTTCTAACCTGGAGACTCAGTTACACGCAAATCTCCTCCTGACAAGCAAGTGTGACCTTTACACTTACCTCAACATTTTAATTGCTGTCAGACAGTGAGACTGGTGACATCAGGGGGCTGTATAGCCTTGCATGTCCAGTCACTCACTAGCTATCTACATTGCGCTCCGATGGTCACCAGCGCTTAGGGTTCATCTACTGTGTGAGGACCTGAGATTCCATTTTGGAAGTGAGACTAATTTATATCACTGGGCGCTGACAAGCAAACCACTTTTATTGCACCTTATTCTGATTGAAATCAAGTTAGTTGTTATCCTTATTGGGTCTCGAATCTGATACATCAGCAATGTGGATCAAGCAAGAAAATAAGTGCAACTTTAAATTAAATACTACCCAGCAGTAGCGCCGCACTTAATTCTCTAGCGCATGTGAGCTCTTAACTGCTAGCAGTGGGCCACTGGCATAGGAACGCCTACCAGATCTTTAAGTGCCGCCAAAGCCCAACCTGCTACCCACTAACATGAGCACACAGTTCTAAGGCCTCCCATCAACATGCTCTACTCCATGGCCCAACATAGTACTCCTCTGTGACACCAAAAATTCTAGGATGCAAGGATAATAGATCAAGACTGTGAGACCTGCATTACTATATTGCCAGAAAAAGTATCACTAAGAAAGGCACAGAACTGAAAGTTCAGGGCATCTTTATAATACCAAATCATGGCCTATGTGGTAGAGATAAAATTCTAGTTTGAAAAAAGGGCAAAGCAGAACCCCCGCTGGTCCTGACCTGCTGATTAAAAACAAAACAGACATTAATTCTACAAGGTACACAATCTTAAAACACTGGCTGTTGTACTTAAGTTAGCCGTCAGAACTAAAACAACAAGCATTTGCAATGCAATAGGTCTCGCAGTTGTGACAGTTTGAGCTATTGGCATTGTAAATGGCAATGCCTTTTATTTATGTGTTGGTTTTTAAAACATATATAAATGGCATTGTCATTTACAATGCCAAAAGCCTAAACTCTCGCAAATGCGAGACCTATTGCATCGCAAATGCTTGTTGTCGTTTGCTGTTCTTTAAATGTACTGACTGACGCCTTCTTGTCCTCTACAGATTTTGTTATATACTCAGCAGGGGGTAGCTAATAAAACCCGGCGCTAGATGGCACCATATACTGGCACTGCCTCTAAATGTGTTCACGGACACTGTTTTCCTTTTCAAGGAGGCCCTCGTGCACCAAAAATAGGACCCGCCAAAATCACAGCGTTTAAGGGGCCTGGGCCATGAAAAAAAAGCTTCTGACAAGTCCAGCCCCCAGGTTAGTGCAGGAACCCGCACAGCGGGGGCTGCTGGGGCCTGTGTTACACCCCTGGGAAGTACCCGAGAGAAATATAGTTTAGTGAGTTGAATGCTACTGCTGAGAACTGTGTGTGTCCGGCAAGACACAGGTTAGAATACCAGTAGGGCTGAGTTTTCCTGTCATTCTTCTAAAGTTGATAATATTTGTGGTTTTCAGATCACTTTCTTGTTTTCCCTGAAAAATGATGCGCCCATTTTTACTACTTAATGAACGGGCATCTCTTCAGAATATGCTACAGTGTTTTTTTTCTTTTTATATCAAAGAACAGCTCTACTGGAGGCAATTTCAGTTACATTACTTACTTCCCTTAACCTTCTTTTGAGCGCCTCTAATAAACGCTCACCAAATTTGGCATGCACACAAGTATTTTTTTATTTGTCAAGACTGCGATTCCGTGGTTCACTTTTGTCAATATCATAAGGAAGTCAAAAGTTGGATTTCTCTACTGGTGTTAGATTTGGTAGCAAGTGACACCTTTCAACCCAAAAGCACCCCTGACTTATTGTGAAATTTCACAACACTTTGCTCTTTGGGGTTGCCTTTATTTATACTTTAGGTTCCCATTCTTATGTGTACTTGGTTGTAGGTTTGGACTTTCTTGTTTTCGTTCTAAGAATGATATTCGTTTAAAGTCTGATTTGTGGTGAGTTTTTCGTATGCAGTGCTCTGCAGTAGGGTTTGATCCAGGTAGGCTTTGACGGGATTAACTGATTTGCTGAAGTGCAGTAGTTGTCTCAGGTACCTGATATGTTTACAACAAACAGTGTCCTATCACAAATCAGCATTCCCTCGTGATTATCTCAGGTCACAAGCACTATGCGGCAATGTATTGTCAGAGACTCATTGTGTCCCTGTTGTATTGTGATCCGTGATTGTCACTTGTTAGTACGGAGTAGCTCTTTGTACAATAGAGCCTGTGTTGTTTGCTGATTCTTGCTTCAGAGAATAGATTGTTCTAATGACAAGCTTCAGAGGCCTGTCTGGCTTGGGTTTGACTGCCTTAGAAGCATTTTATCTAGCAAGAAACCCTGCAGTAGAGTTTTTAAATCTGCTTTGACTGTGCAATTGTGTGGTACCTATTTTTACCTATGCTTTCGAAAAAACATGGAGTGGGTATTAGCTCTCACTTCATGCTGTTGGATGTGTTCAGTGTATTATTCTATCTCCCATGGAGTTCTTGCATTCCAGTGCTTGAGGGAGTGTTTTACTCCTCAAAAGTACACCAAATTATTGAATACTAAATTATTTTCCTCATGGATGCATTGTATAGAGAGAGGACTTGTTTTTACGTCTGGCCTAGCGACAGCTTTAGCTGTCTTGAATGCCCAATGTTTTCCCCAAATATCATAATGTATATATCTACAATATCTATCTACCTTTAAATACATAAAGGGGCTTTCGTCAGGCAACTTCATATATAGGTTTATTGGAGTGTCATTTACGTTTTGCTTCCGCCTATGACTGTCTCCATCTTCGGACACTGGGTCAGCTCACTTCAGCCATTATTTCTCTGCATTGTGAGTGACAGTATTTGGCTCTTTCATATCTGTGCGTCCTTCTAGAAAATACTCCACTTTATTGCTGGGTTTGGGGGGCCAATCTCTGCTTTCATTTTTGAAAATGTGTTTATGCGGTGTTTCATTTTTATAGTGCGTCATTTTTTATGTAATGTTTTGTAAACATAAATATAGACAATTCCACATTCTTTCAGTTTATTACCTTTTTCAAAATTAATTTTACTTTTCAGTATCAATGAACACATCTTTGGCTTCCCAAGACCAGACAACCTGGCTTTGTCAATGCTTGTTTGTTTTGATTTATGATTTCAGGAGGTTTTTTAAAAAACTGCTTTAGTCAGACTCGGAATGCAGGCCGGACTTACCTCTGCCAGTGCTTGTTCGCGTTGTTTCCAGAGGGGTTACTGGGTGCTGAGCTTATGTCAGGAAGCCTGACGCCTTGCTGAGGACAGCCATGATTGTCTTTGGGATGAACTTGAAGAAGAGAGGATGTTTTGGTGGACGGAAGCAAATGCTGCAAGGAACTCACTTTAAGCGCTATGCTAGACCACGAGCATTTTCTGGATAGGGGTGAGTACTGAGATTTGAATGGTGAAGACAATTTCCAGTTTTTATTCATGCAGATGTAAAATATACTGTCAGGAAGGTTTCCCACGGAGGCATGGGTGTTGCTTCCCTTTTAAAAAATTTTTTTGCAGTTTTATATTGTTCGGACCTGGCCCAGGACATTATAGCTTTAGGCACAGGTAGATTAAGTGATTTGACTAGAATCAAAGGATGGTGATTCGAACCTGGTTCCCAGTTCCCCATTCGGTAGCTCTGGCTTCTATTCCACAGCTCCTCCCTCATCTTGACAGGCCCTTGTATATTTTTTTGACTCGAACAGTTCTGAAATGTAATTGATGATAGAAAATATTTGGAAGACTGCTTTGAACACATTACTTAAATCCTAAAGCAATTGGCGTGCGCCTTCTTCATACTTAGCCAAGAACCGTACATGCTTCAACACTGACCCCATAGCCAAACTTTGGCGGTGGAGCCCCATCTTAGGGCAGTCCTTTAAACGGGCCTGAACTCACCGGTACTGAGTTCTGGCACGTCCATTTTAACCTCGTTGAGTACTGGAACTTCTCCTCAGTCAGGGAGAATTCCAGTACTCAGGGCCTTCTTAACAGCATTAGAGCCCCCTGGGCAAAGTCGTGCACTGGGCCCTGCCTTTACAACCACTCACAGGAATAAAAATGTTTAACGGAAAATTAGTGTTAAATTCTGGTCTGCATGGGGCCCCTATGCTCCTGGGGGCCCGGGACCTCTATGCTCCTTGGGGCCCTGGGCAACTGCCCTGTGTTCCCATGTGTTAATATGGCACTGCCAACAGTGCGTAATTTGAGCAGGTGCTTTCAGGTGCTCAGCACCGGCACTTCTTTCACAGGGCCGGGGCTACAATTTCTGACCCTGTAGGTGGTGGTCTCAATATAAATTGTTCAAATTCAAAATAAAAAGAATAACAATCATTGCATGGTGACTGGCTGGTAAATGTTCATAGACAGGCCAGCATACGCCAGACCAGGCAGGCATGATTGTGTATCACCACGTTTGTGATGATGTCATCACGCCGATCACAAATCCAAGAAGTCATCGACAAACTATGTCTTGCATTCTATTCCCCGAGTCTGCTGCACCCTGCCACTGCCTGAGCCTAAGCCTCCCATTGGATAATTGTAGCTGGGGGCTAGCTCATGACGGAGTAGAGGCAAGGAAGCTGCGAGAGCGCATTTGGAACTTGGGAGTGAGGGCTCTCGAGGAAGAATAAACTAAAGTAAGTGTGGACTTTCCCCTTGCTGCATAGCCAGAGTAGCATATCCTGCAGCCCTTCATTGCTGCTATCCTCAACGTGCTCGATGCAGCTGTGGCCCAACACAACTTTTGTGCGCCATGGCGTCACTTGTAGAATCTGTGCGTTGCTCCCCAGTATGGTAATTCCTGAGCGTGCGTGAGTCCAGTAGGCACCAAAGCCATACTTACCGCCATTGGCAGCATTACGGCTAGGGACAATGCCTGTGCTGTAGCAGGCAGGGTCACAGCAAGCTGAGCAGTGGATGCCAATGCCATCCCTGGACCTACTAATTACAGGCAGTACCAGCAGTGACATCACCTGCTGTGCTCGAGCAGCCATCTATTCCGCAATAAAACCAGTCATACCGCACTGTTAATATATGCAAATAAAGCATTTTAATTTGGTGTACATTTTGTTTTTGCACTCAGTGTATGTAGGTAAGAAAGTAAAACACGCCATCTTCTGCTTCTTTAGGAATGACAACTGGAAAACGCAGAGTTCAAAATAGCAGGGACATGTACAGGCTGACGACAGGGGTCACAGGCAGCAGCAGTGTTAGAGATGAGAGCAAGAGTAGGAGTAAAGAGGGGAAAGAAACAACAGGAGAGGAGAAAGATAAGACGGAGCTAAGTAGAAGAAAAGGAGAGCAAATCAGATACTAAGAGAAAGCAGCCATGATGTGAAGAAGAGAGCAGTAAGAAGAGAGAAGATAGACTGAAAGGATGTAGAGGACAGGACAGAGGAAAAAAAGCAGACAAATGATAAAACGGAGACACAGCTAATCACTGCTAGAAGAGTCATAGTAAAGAGCCAAGATCGAGGGGAGAGAGAGTTGAGCATGGATAAAAGTGAAGAGGAAAAAAGGCAGGGTTAGAATGAATAGAGGGCAAATCAGAAATAAGGTAGCACACCAGGTGTGACAAAGATGATAGAAAACAAAGAGGTGAGAGGATAGACTCTTAGAGCAAAGACTTAGGGGACAGACAACAGATCAAGGTTAGAAGATAGAGACTGAGGCAGTGAAAGTGTTGAAAGTGGGGCTCACCGGAGGAAGAAGTGAGCTGTGGCCTCCTTGGCAAAATTTTCAGAACCTGCACTTCTTTTTTTTTTTACAAATTAAGCACTGACTGACAATACTCTGGGGTAGGGGCAACAGTAGCCAGGCTCATGTTACGTATGTGTTGCCATGCAGGCCAGGTGCCACTCTGCAGCTGCTGAGAAGCCCTCCATTGAAGCCCTGTATGTATGGCACTGACAGCCAATCACAGGGGCTTCGGAGGCGTCCATTGCCGATCGGGTCCGAAGCAAAACAAAACCTACATAGGTTGTCAGTGCGCCTAGCTTCTCTCACTCTTTTGCTGCCCAGAGTGATTGTCAGAAACATTCAGCAATAGCGTGAGGTACCTTATTATAAGTAAATGCGCACGCCAAATGCTTTGGCGCTTCAGAAGCTTTGAACAGCGAATAAAAACGTCTCAAGGAAATCTCACGGTCAGAGCTTGTTTTCTTTATATTGTGCAACAAGCAAGTAGCGCTACCCACCTGCTTGAAAATCCCAAATAGGTGGAATTTTCGAGAAGCCTTGGTGGCTTTCACTCTTTCAAGTGCTGTGGCGGGAACACAACAAGAGGAACCCATTAACCACGTGCCCAAAAAAATGAATTAAGGTGACCTTGTGTAATGCAAGTGGTGCCCATTTTAAAGCACTTCAATGCCCTTAGGCCGAGTTCGCGCTACGCACCTGCAAAAAAAAAACCCTACTCTTTCATTTTGAACGTGCCGAAATGGATTATACAATATTTGAGCAGTACTTATGACATTATGGCCAGCCACACCCCAAGCTACACTTAGTACTTGTTATGCCTCACTGAAGAACACGTTTTTTGCGCCTCCTCTGAATTATTCTGTAGCTGCGCATTTGAATGACATCATCATGGCTGCGGGGACTGCACCTACCACCCAGATTGACAGTGCACAGACAGTCCAGTCAGGCCCGGCCTTTTCAAACATTCTTAAGCGTGTAAGGCAGGCGAAGGTTTCACAATGATATGAAGAGAGTCTGTGCTCAGACTGAGCAGGAAGGTGATGCCACTCACCATAAGACTGACAGAAAAGGTCGGTGTAAAGCAGGACTACAAGAATGTTGCATTTTTTATAACCGAATTCCGTGCATCATATAATAATAATAATGATAATAATACAGAGTTTTGTATAGCACGAACAGCTACCTCACGAGGAGGTGTCCCGGCGCTGTGAGAACAAGATGTAATGACCGCGGAAGCAGGAAGAGGGTGGCAGCTAGCGTGGCTGGGCAAATAGCCAGGTTTTCAGCAAATGCTTGAAACAGACTTCGGATGGGGCCTGTTAAGAGCATGGGGGAGCGAGTTCCATAGTGTCGCCACGTTAGCCGAGAAAGTTCGTCCTCCCAGTCGGGCTCTTTTTGCTCTGGGAACTGCAAGTTTGACATAGTTGTTGGATCTGAGGGAACGAGATTGAGTGTACCTTGGTAGTCGATCTTTCAGGTAATTTGGGCAGTTACCGTAAATAGATCTGAAGGCCAGAGTAAGTGCTTTAAATTGTATTCTGCTTGCAACTGGTAGCCAATGAAGGGAGAAGAGATACGGAGAGACTGAGTGTTTGAAAGGAATCCTCATTAAAAGTCTCGCAGCCGCATTTTGGACCAGTTGCAGTTGCTGTATACGGTGCTTTGGTAGGCCCAGATACAGACCGTTAGCGTAATCCAGCCTGGATGTCACTGTGGCGTGGATTACAGTTTTACGGCAGCTAACTGGTAGAAGTCGAAGGATCTTACGTAGATTCCTCAGCTTACTCATACAGCAGCCAGCAACTTGCTGGATGTGTGCTACAAAGGACAACTTGTCATCCCACTGCACCCCTAAATTTCTTGCAGAATGGCTGGGGGAGGGGGCTTGTCCCATCTCTGCCGGCCACCACAAATCAGGTGGCGGAGGGGGGGCTTTGCCGAAGAAGATCACCTCTGTCTTACTAGCATTAAGTTTTAATTTATTAGTGTTCATCCAGCAGGCCACGTCTTGTAGGCACCCCTTAAAACTCAGAAAGGATGCCTCTGACACTTCTGAATATGGGAACACCAATTGGGTGTCATCGGCGTATGAGATTGCCTTGATCCCCCAATTGGCAATCAGCGTGAAGAGTGGCGCCAGGTAAACGTTAAATAAGAGTGGACTCAGGGCCGAGCCCTGTGGGACGCCACAGCTCAGGGCTTTAGGTGTAGAGGAGACGTTCCTTAGTGCCACCTTCTGAGTTCTCTGGGTCAGATACGACTGTATCCACTCCAATGCCTGGTCCTGGATACCTATCTCCGCCAGTCGTGCCAGCAGTATAGCGTGGTCGACCGTATCGAAGGCGGCCGACAGATCCAGGAGCACCAGCATCGCTGAGTCTCCCGAATCCATCGACCACCTCACTGACTCTGCCACTTCAATAAGAGCCGTCTCAGTGCTAAATCCGGGTCTAAAGCCTGATTGCGTCTCGTGTAAAATTTTATTGTGCTCAATAAATTGATTTAGTTGGCGCTGGATAACTTTCTCAAGCATTTTGCCTGGTGCTGCAAGGAGAGAGATCGGACGGAGATTATTGAGATCCTTGGGGTCTCCATTAGGTTTTAGGAGAGTGGCATGTTTCCAGATATTCGGGAACACCCCCGAAGAAATGGACAGATTCCATATGTGCTGAATGGTGGGGGCCACAAAGTCAGCTATGCGACTCCACAGTTTAGGGGGGCAAGGGCCGTCCGGCGAGCCAGATTTGCACCAACTTAGTTCAAGCTTGACCATATTTAGGTCTATTAAATCAAATTGTGTCAGGATAGCACGATCCGATATTATATCCGCTAGATCAGATTTTACCGTGATCTTCTCTGGGCCAAAAGACTCGTACGCTTTCTTAATTTTAGAGTCAAAAAAGTCCGAGATGCTATTACAAAACGACATTGACGGGGGAACTTCCCTCTCGATGCACGCAGGTTTGAAGAATGACTGAACTATTTTGAAGGTTTCTTTGCTTGAGTGTTCAGCTTGATGAATTGAATTCGCATAGAACTGTTTTTTTGCTTTCCTAATGGCTTTATGCAGTTTTTTTCGATGCTTCCTTGTAGCGGGCCTTCTCTACAGGATCATAATTTTGCCTCCAGAGTCGCTCCAGCCTTTTGCAATCCGATTTTTGCAATCTGAGCTCCTGAGAAAACCAGGGGGCAGATGGGGAGTCTCGTTTAGATATTGCGACTGTTGCCGGGGCAAAAGATGTTATCATGTTCCTGATCCAGTCATTAAGTAATTGGGCGTCGGTGTCAGCATTGGAAGTAAGGGTCGGTGGATTTACAGCGAGAGCTGGTCCCATAATAGCTGGGGTCAGCTTGCTCCATTGTCTCTTCATAAAAGAGCACCTGCTTGCCACTGGTTTGTCAGACGTTACTTTAAGTTGAAATGGTATCAGAGAATGGTCTGACCATGTCAAAGGTAACGGCGTATCTGCCATCACATTAGTGATGTTAGAGAATATAAGGTCGAGCGTGTGTCCCGCTCTATGTGTGGGGCCCTCGTTAATAAGTCTAAGGTTGGCTGAGTTCAGTGTAGACCTCAGCAAATCTGCTGAAGGACAGTCTACCCTGTCCATGTGAATATTAAAGTCACCGACGACAAGAAACTGAGGGTGGGAGAGGGAACTCTGGATGATAATATCCATCAGAGTGGTCAAGATGGGCTCTTCCCCCCCGGGGGACGGTAAATAACTAATCCCGCTAGAGATAGCTGAGCTCCCACCAGAAAACAAAACTGGTTATATGTGAGTGTCTGTGCGGGTGTGAGTTTACTTTTGTCTTGAAGGGAGTGTGTGTGACAGAGGTGCGCTATCAAGTGCTTGATAAAAAAAGTTAATGTATTTCAACCAATCGTGCAAACTTTTTTCTTACTGCAATAGAGTTCTGTACAGCAAAGGCTGCTCACACATGCGCATAATGAACATAAAACATGCATGAAATAGCGACAGTACCTCATATATTAGGTCTGAGAAGTAACTGTAAAGGGATGCACAGCGCTCAGAAAACTAACTAAATAAATACATAAATTGGTGCAACTAACAATGAAAATGCAACTCTCTATTAACTATGTGTTATATAGCCTATATATTAATTCTTACATCCCAGGATCAGCAATATCTCTTTAAGAAAACAATATTGCTAGAAGTTTTGTTAATACAGACTCCAGGTGCTAGGTTAGGGTGCTAAATTGATTCAGTTGTGCAATCACAGGCCACATCCTTGCACACAAAGGGACAGATTTACAAGGCCCTCGCACCACTTTTGCGTCATTTTTAACATGGGAAAAGTGACGCAAAAGTTGCACAAGGGGCTTGTAAATCTGCCCCAAAGACTGCAAAATCTATTTCCTCTGAAGTAAATTTATACTTATACGTTTGCTGCTTTTTAATTGCAGCCCGGTGTGTCTGAAAAAGTGGTTATTTATTGTGTGTATGTAGAAGGATTTCATTCAGTGGGGTAACATAGGCCCCCGCAGCCCCTGCAGGGCATGGGGGCTCGAGCTCAAGGGCGTCCCCCCAACATGGCACCCTGGCCTGAGAGCTCCTGATTGAGTCTGGAGGGAGAGGGCCCTCCATGTAACTTGCAGGGGTGCCCCCTCAAGTTGTGTTACGCCACTGATTTCATTATAAATGCCCTGATTGCAGTGGTGGTCAATATGTACTTCAGGTCAGAGAATGTTCATTGTTTGAGAGCAGTCTGTAAATGATAGGAACTTAACTCAAGGGGTCGGTGTAGTGAGCAGGGCTCAAAAGGCATACTCTCCACCCAAAAAAAATAACTATCACTGCTAGCTTTTCCTTGTAAGGTATTTTCAATTGTATATATACACTAACATTGTGTACTCTGTTCTTGGAAGGGCTAGGGTGTAGCCCATTCCAGATTCCACCTCCTAGGCCTGCAATCTCCCCCTTGTATGATAATTGTGTGCCGATGTGTTTGTAGAGTAGTACAAGCAATATCCATTTCTGCATCATCATTCACAGATTAACATCGAGAATATCGTGATCTCATTGGGTACTTGCAACATGCCGTGCTCCTTGCGCGCCCATAGTCCACCGGTCAATTTGACGCCCAGCTCTCTAGCCACGTGCATAAGTTTGAATGCCCGGGTGCCTTGTGCATGTGCATAAGTTGGCATATCCGGGTGCCTTGTGTGCGAGGCCAGTACAAAATTATTTGCCAGCTGGCTACATGTCATATGGGTGGCTATTAGCTAGCCCTGCTTTTTTAGCAAACATCTCTAACAATGCTGGGCTTTGTAGACGTTCTGTGTCCAGCTTCAGTATTGACCTGCAAATTCCAGCATGCTTAATGTTTTTATTTGATAAAAAATAAGACTCACTGAATATAATTGTCATCTCATTGGGCTAGTGCCCCACTTTGTACATGTATCATGATGTTTCGTACCTCGCTTGTCAAGAGGGGGTCTAGTGGGTATGAGAGCGAAGAGCTATGAGGGACATCAATAGCTTGACATACCTGAACATTACATTTTTCACAATCTTGAGGAAACCATTAGACAAATCGGAATCGTTTTTTTGAAGAAATATCAGACTTTTTGTATCCAGTTCTTTGAATAATTCAGAAATGTATACCCATAGATTTACTCCTACATTTGTAGTGCATTTCTGACTTTTTGGGATATCACATAGGATTCCGAGAGTACTCCTGGAAAGCTGCAAATGTCAGAGATTACCTTGAATTTTACTGTGAATTTCAGGTTCTTCCTGTATGAAGGTATTTTCACACATATAAATATAATCTGTGTACATGTATGCATGCGTAAATACTTAGCTGTGGTGCAACTGCACTTTGAAAGTGAAAACAAATCTTTGTTGGCAAACCGTTTTCCTGTAAAAAAAATACTTCTTCTATAACCTCAACAATTTTCACCCAGGATGCACTTTTACTCCTAACCTGGATAGGAGTAAATTTATGACTGTATCCAGAATTTGGACTGTGCTTAGCGCATTCCTTATTCTAACTGCAAAAACCAGCAAGCACACAGGGTTATGGATGTTCACCTACTTTCTAAATTAACCTCCGCTGAAAACATCATCCTAGCTAGGAGTACATTTATGACTATATCCAGAATCAGGCCTTATTCTAATTGTGAATACCAGCAAAAACACATGGGTGTTTCCCCTTAAAATGCCCACTTTCCAACCACCAATGCGAGCAAATCAACCCACAGGGTAAAGTAAATGGCTTTGCAGGTGTACATTATATTATGTGATCTCTGGTGAACCTATGGCTTTATGAATTGACAGGTCATTACTATTGAATCAAAAACACAAAAGAACCCCTGTGTCTACAACAACCGGAAGAGTGCTAGTAAAGTATCCCTTTTAAAGAACGGTTTATTTTCCTTCACCCTCCCGAAGGTGGCATGCTTCATCATAAGGAAACCTCCTTGCATTATGAACCTAGTCATAATGCAGGTTACAAGCCCCTCTGTGAAAAAAAGGAGCTCAGGGATGTTTTGACAGAGAGAGGTATGCTAAATTCCTTAGGTGAACTGGTTGTGGTGAGGGACGCAACACGAAGATAAGTGTGAAGTAAAACTTGTTCCAATTTACACAACTGACTTTATTAGGGCACCCCTAGACCAGGATTAAAAAACAAGGTATATCAGGAGAGTATTAGACCTGTCATAGAGTGCAGTATAGGTCGACATGTTTCAGCCTAGTACCCTCATTAGAAGTATGTAGGTCTTCTTCAGGACCTCATGAATGTTACTACAAAAGCATGTGTAACTATAGTATAATGTGAATGAAAAGAAAATTCTTGATATACAGAACCAGTGGCTACTATTGAAACTCCTGCTGCATCTTGATTAAAAACTGTTTTGAAAGAATCAAGTTATTCAGAAAGGTATTTTCCGTTTTGAATATGTTTTATTGTAAAGGGTAGTGTCAGCTTCAGGGAGCACCAGACACTGCCTCCCAATCCATATGTTCTCATTTAAGAGGCCCTTCAGTGTGCCTGGATAAGTTGCAGGTCTCTTGGCGCCCATTCTCCCTGTCCACTTGTCTCCTTCCTCATTCTAGGTCAGACCTGTTTTATGAGTCTGTAACACAAAACACCTGGCGCAGCCTTGCACTTCCCAGCACTTGACCCTGTGGAAAAGCCAAATGCACTTCTCTTTCAACCAGTCACATTCGTGTTCCTCGCATCAGTGCTTGGATAAAGGTCACGCAGGGGAAGGCATCAGTGTTTTATTGGTGCTCTGTTAGTGAGTGAGAACATGAAATGTGTCTCATTGCTGCAGGATAAGCGAATCCAGCTTTGGCTTGGGGAAGTCTGTGTTAGCATTTGATTTTGTTGTCTGATTTAATTGATGTAGTTTATGCAAGGTGAGAGGGAAGGAATTACAAATGTGTACCCGACTGAGGAGTTCTAATAAGGGCGAAGCCGGTCCTGGGTTGCTTGTGATCAGGTTCAGGGAGGACCTGACCTGCCAGTTCAGGCAGACTGCTCCCATTGGATCCTGTAGTGGGTTCCCAGGGCCCCTGGTCTCCCTCAAGAAGGGTCTGAGAGTGACTAGTCAGTCAAGCACTCATCTAGTGACACCTGAGTCAGGAATGTGCATCCTCATCCTGGTACTTCTCTAAGAAACCCGGCTCTACTGACTCAGGGGTTTCCGCTACTATGCGGCTAGGGCGCTTGACCTCGGACCTGGGGATCTGGGTTTGAGTCTCGGTAACGACGTCAAAACCTCCTGTGATTCTGGGCAAATCACTTAATCTCCCCCGTGCCTAACAAAAATGAATGTGCTCATGTAACGTAACTGGTGCTATGTAAAGCGCTCTGATACCCGATTTGGGTCAAGTTCGCGCTATATAAAACTCTGCAAAAAAAATGTTGTGCTACGTGGGGCCAGTGAGCTGGTCCACAGTACACCACCAGGTGGGTACTTACTCATCCCAACACTGTTTGGTAAATGGCTGGGGAAGAGAGGACTTGACGACTTCCCTTAAACAGATGATAAGGTTGCCACCTTGTTCGCTACCTGGGAGTCCAGTGTAGAAAAGGGAGAAGCTTTCTCCTGCTCATCACACATTAATCGAGAAGCTGGATGGAGGCAACTTACCAGGTTTCTCTTTAACTGATAAGCTGGAAAGTGGTTTGGGTGTAATGAAGTTGTCTTCCTGTTTTACTCCTTAATCTCCAGCCCGAGTGGGAACCAGAACTCCATGGTCGTGTGCCTATGGGCTGCCACTTGTGAAACACTATTAGAACAAGATGTAACGTGCGGCCATGTAAATCTAATTCTCATGAGAAGAAGTGAGAAAGATGGGAATTCCAAGTTCTGTGTTTCGATGGTTAAGTTCGACCTGAGAAGTGTAGCTGTCCCTTTAAAAGCAACTCTGCACTCTGCTGTCAGTCACTGCAGAAAAAGGATGTAGTACCACAAGACCACAGCACAGATCTGAAAGACTTCACTGGATAATAGTTGAACCCATCAATTCGTTTAAATTAGAATGTCACAATTGCAAAAAAAAATAAAAAAATCTACAGAACAACCTTGCATCTCAATATGGAATTCCTTTGCCACAGGATTGCAAACTCACTGACTCTGTGCCCTTCAGTGGTAACTTAAATGCATTCCTCATTCACTGTTTGCTCACAAGCTTACATGACTGCCCAGAACTGCTGTTTGCCTCATTCTTCGGTGTTTACAGTGACTCCCTTCCCTCTTTCCCATCAATCCATCCCTCTTTTCCCTGCTGGCCCTTTGCCTTCACTCTTCATCCAACTTCTGCTTTTCTTTGTAACCAAATTACATTTTAGTTGTATGTAATATTCCTTGTTTTGGTCTCAGTATAGTGCTATAATGCCCTCAGTTGGAATCCACGCTATAAGCAGCTAATGAATTACAAGCGTTGGCATAACCAATAGGTCTCGCCTTATTCGCCTATTTGGCTTTGCCAGTGATTTTTGCTAATGCTGTGCAGCATCCACAAAAAGCCAAATATTTTTTGTCAATGTTATACAACATCAAATGAAAGAAAAGAGGCATGAAGGCAGGAACATATGTGATGAAGTAGTAACAAGCATGCATCACTACGCATGCACGTGCCTACAGAATGACGTCGGTGACCTGGGCATTGGGTCTTTAACTCCATGCGCGCTAGCGGAATTCCGCTCGCACGCTGAGTTTTGCGGAAACGCATGTTACGTGACGAGCTGGGCTCGTCATCAGCGTGCGAGGAGGCTACGCCATGACGAGCCCAGCTCGTCATCAGCGTGGAAGGGGTTAATAAGTCTTCAAAGTTAATAAATTCCCTAGTCTTGTAATTATTTATTTCTTGTAGAGTGCTCACTGACACACTTGCCACTCTTCTAAGAGCCTTTTATTATTTGTAAAAATGACCGGACTTCAGTGCTTAGTTTGAGCTGGTGGTTTCCGGTGCTCGCACCAGAACTTAATGGTCAGCTCCGGCTCTAATAACAGTCCACCACATGGTGGTGCTGTCTGTTTAATTTTGAGATGGTGCACAACACCAATGTTTATTGAGTCAAACCTCATTGAAAAATAATAATACCAGCCTCTCACGTCATTTGTGCGGCATGAAATAGTCTGAATTATCATACTTGTAGGCGTGCGACGGTTCGGTGTTATGTTGGTACGGTCATTGGCAGCGCAGGCAGAGGCAATGCGTCATGCAGACTGCAGCGGCTTTCCGAGAAGGGCCCTGGCACTCAACTCTTTATATATTAAGCACTGCCTAAAGTCATATCCTATTCTGGTTGCCCCAGCCAACGAGTGTTGTTTTGTTGATTTATAATGTATGTTTGTTTTTGTCTTATGACGCATCTTTTCTTGCAAAAGCAACATTTCAAAAATGTTGCATTTGTATACTGTGCAACAGAACATGTTAATTTGGTGAAGTTTGCTCCTCAGAATATACGTAACAGCAGGCTTTCGATTGGTAATTCAGAGTACTAGTTTAGTTGTAGAAAGACACCAATCAATTTGCACCTGCGTGCATGTAAAAGCAGGAGGCGAAAATATGGACTAGTGTCTAAAATGCAGGCTGTACAACTAGTAAATCTGGGTTGAAATCCCACATTTCCCTTTTGATAAAACTGTGTGGTCCTGAGCAGGCCACATTTCCTTTAACTGAAAAATCGGTGGAAGAGGCTCGGTTCACAGAATGTGCCCCATTAACAAAACCCTTTTGGTCACGTCAGCATCACTTAAGGGTGTGTTAATTCAGATCAGATGTCAATGCTATACATCAGGTTTTTATCGCCAGTATAAAATTAGCAGATACAGCTAACCAACCCCACCTGGTTATCTATGTACTATAAGATTCTTTAAATGACTCGGAGGGGAGGGGCGCACTCTTGAAACAGGAGCAAAGTAAAACAGATGGCCCTGACGCGATATAATTCTTTTTTATTTGCAAACGAGTACATTTTTTTTAAAATTCCAACCCACAATGGAGAAAACATCATATTAAATCGCAAACAGCGCTCGCCCTCTTAAGTTCACGGCTGTCAGCTGCCCTGGGCGACATTATATTGGCCCCTGGACAAAGGCGCCCCATTCCGGTCAGGGACCCCGAAGGAGCCGCGCGCCAGTTTTATGAGCCACAGAATAGAGTTCGCCACAAAGGCCGTTCCCAGGGGCCCCCAGCGCAGCTGCGAAGGGGGTGTCCCCGTGATGAGGCCATGGCGATCACAGAAGCAAGGGTCAGGCGTTTCCAGGCCGCGCTTCTTTTCAGCCGGAACTATTTCTAATAAATATTTGGTTGTGGTGAACGTACTTCCCGGACACGCGTTTATGTTTCCATGTAACAACTTTTCCTTTCATGTGATTGCAAAATTGTTAATGCGCAGTCAGTGACATCATCACGTAAAATTGCGCCGAAAACGGACAAACATCTTTTTCAAGCGCACCACATACAGCTGTTTGGTTCAAGCACCATTTGACCCAAGAGCTGAGGAAAGAGCAGGCCCCGGTGAATAGTTCTGAGGTAATCACCCCACGCCACCCCTCCCCCCCAAAAACAAGCATTAGAAATGCAATAGGTCTCGCAGCATTAGAGTTAGTGCTTTTAGAATTGTTTATGGTTTTTTTTGTAAATCTTTAGCATGAGGTTGAGGGTGAGTGAGGGTGAGTGAGGGTGAGGGGTTGAGGGTGAGTGAGGGTGAGGCTGAGGGGTTGAGGGTGAGGGTGAGTGAGGGTGAGTGAGGGGTTGAGGGTGAGGGGTTGAGGGTGGGTGAGGGGTTGAGGGTGAGTGAGGGTGAGGGGTTGAGGGTGAGTGAGGGTGAGGGTGAGTGAGGGTGAGTGAGGGTGAGGGTGAGTGAGGGTGAGTGAGGGTGAGTGAGGGTGGGTGAGTGTGAGTGTGAGTGAGGGTGAGTGTGGGTGAGTGTGGGTGAGGGATTGAGGGTGAGGGGTTGAGGGTGAGTGAGGGTGAGGGGTTGAGGGTGAGTGAGGGTGAGGGAGGGTGAGGGGTTGAGGGTGAGGGGTTGAGGGTGAGTGGGGGTGAGTGAGGGTGAGGGGTTGAGGGTGAGTGAGGGTGAAGGTGAGTGAGGGTGAGGGTGAGTGAGGGTGGGTGAGTGTGAGTGAGGGTGAGTGTGGGTGAGTGTGGGTGAGTGAGGGTGAGGGATTGAGGGTGAGGGGTTGAGGGTGGGTGAGGGGTTGAGGGTGAGTGAGGGTGAGGGTGAGTGAGGGTGAGGGGTTGAGGGTGAGGGGTTGAGGGTGAGTGGGGGTGAGTGAGGGTGAGGGGTTGAGGGTGAGTGAGGGTGAGGGGTTGAGGGTGAGTGAGGATGAGGGGTTGAGGGTGGGTGAGGGTGAGTGAGGGTGAGTGTGAGTGAGGGTGAGTGAGGGTGAGGGTGAGTGAGGGTGAGGGTGAGTGAAGGTGGGTGAGGGTGAGGGGTGAGGGTGAGGCGTTGAGGGTGAGTGAGGGTGAGGGGTTGAGGGTGAGTGAAGAATTACAATACAATACAATACAATATACCAAGGCAGCTTCTCACACTAACTTTGAGGAATGTTTACAGTCTATAAAATACACAGAGTGAAGATAATCTATTCCAAATACTCTAAATCTGCTGTTCTCTAAACTATTAATGTATGATTTTGCCCTTTGACATCCATATTGGATTATTTGTTACTTCTTTTCTTCTTTGCTTCTAGAGAAAAATCGGTAAAGAAGGAATTTTATAATGTTTTCCTTTGTATCTTTAACTAAATATAAACCTCTTGCCACGTTAAAAAAAAATATTTTTATTGGAGCAATAATGTAAGGTAGTGGCCTACGTAAAATAGAACAGCACAGCTTAGCTATACATCATGCTCAGCACATTAACTCAGAAAGGGTTACTCGGGTGCAGCACACAAATATGGCATAAAGCACGAGTTTTGCAAATGGATAAAACAATGCCCCTCAACTCCCACTAACCAACCCCCATCCAGCAGCCAAATAGCATCATATTAGTACCCAAGCTACCTCCTGCCACGTTAATGAGGGTCCTTCGTATTGTTAATTATGCGGTGGCAATGCTGTCATGGAGTAGCACGAATGCCCATGTAAACATGTGTATTAAATAAAAAACCGTGGCTTTATGATCATGACAACACCTGGCACTGGAAATAGATAGCCATTAGGCCTATATTCCTAAGAACGAATATTTTAATGACTCATGCACTCTGACGAACGGCTATTACAAAACAGGTCATGCAATGGAAATCGTTGCATAAGAATGCACTTCACCTCTCTGTACCCATCGACACCAGGTTCACTTTCAGAGCAACTTATCTAGCAGGGCTTGTCGTGCTTGGAAGTAAAGGTGGGCAAGAAAAGCAGGTCTCGCGGCTGGCTCGGGCCCGATGTCTAGCTCTGGCTCAGCCATTTTCTCATGGGAACTGACGAGCCAAAATAGCGCCAATGCAAGCATTCCAGGCGCCGAACGTTCCATCCCTATTGCCTTTAAGGAAACAAAATACTTTAGACGCAGGACAGATAAGCACAAGACAAAAACGTTCTTGTTTTGCTGTGTATGGTTTCATTGGTATTGCGTTTACTACCCCCGACGACTCAGCAAGTGGGCTGATAGTCGCATGAGTCTCAATGAAGACTTGTAACTCCAGAGCAACGTCTCGAGGGTGGGGGCAAGGGGAGTGTCCGATGCTGTAATAATCAATGGCATTACGTTGCTTTGTTTGAGATGCTGGCCCTCCTTACTTTTAGTTGCATGGGGATGGCAATGATATTAACATAAAAATAGTATCTCCTGTTTTCCCATATGCATACACTTGTACTTTAAACAAGCCTTTCACCGTAACACGGCGGGCAGGGGAGGGGGCGGAGAGGGGAGAGGTGCGACACGGCAGGCAGGCAGGGGAGTAGAGTAGGAGGAGGAGGGGGGAGGAGAGTAGGGGAGGCACGGCCTAGCGGCAGGCAGGCAGGGGAGGAGAGGAGGAGAGGGGAGGAGAGTAGGGGAGGCACGGCCTAGCGGCCGTGCAATCAAGTAGTGAGGGGGCGGAGCTGGGGGAGGCTGTGAGAGAGAGTAGGCAAGGCAGGCGGCTGGGGGCGTTAATAAAGCATAGCCACACGGCGCTTGTGAAAGGGTGCCGCGCTGATAGAGCTCACACATCCAGTGTTCCCGGAGACCAGTCATCAACGTCCGGGGCAGCTGCGAGGAGCAGGGCAGGCACAGACAGCAGTGAAACAAGGGAGAGCACAAACTAGAAGCCATGTTGACGTAAAAGTAACGCAGCGCGGCCGAATGAAATTTCAAGTCGGGTGGGGGGCGGGAGAGAAGGGAAGTGAGCGAGTGGGAGGGAAGCGCTGGTGAAGCGTCGCCCTACAAGAGCCTAGTTGGGGCGGGAAGGGGAGGAGTAACGCAGCGCGGCCGAATGAAATTTCAAGTCGGGTGGGGGGCGGGAGAGAAGGGAAGTGAGCGAGTGGGAGGGAAGCGCTGGTGAAGCGTCGCCCTACAAGAGCCTGGTTGGGGCGGGAAGGGGAGGAGTAACGCAGCGCGGCCGAATGAAATTTCAAGTCGGGTGGGGGGCGGGAGAGAAGGGAAGTGAGCGAGTGGGAGGGAAGCGCTGGTGAAGCGTCGCCCTACAAGAGCCTGGTTGGGGCGGGAATGGGAGGAGTAACGCAGCGCGGCCGAATGAAATTTCAAGTCGGGTGGGGGGCGGGAGAGAAGGGAAGTGAGCGAGTGGGAGGGAAGCGCTGGTGAAGCGTCGCCCTACAAGAGCCTGGTTGGGGCGGGAAGGGGAGGGGGCGGAGCGGGTAAACAAAGACGGACGTGCACGCGCTTTTAAGCTCAATGTGCATGCGCATTGAGCTTAAAAGTCACGGGCACTGCAAGGAATCGCCACGATTCCTTGCAGTGTGGATAAAGAGCGGATAAGTGCCAATACTCTCGCCTTGCTCGATGCGCATGCGCATCGACAGGCGAGACCTAAAAACGCTTCACTTGTCAAACCCCTCTCCATGACAGCCGTACCCCATCTTGAGGACATGGTTATTATTCGTACTCTTTGGCAACGCCGCATTCACGCAGACTGTCAGACACAACCAACGCTGCTTGCGTACCCACTTGTCTGGTTGTGATTGGAGGTGCTTTCTGCATCATGGCCGAGCTCAAAGTCAGGGGCCTGGTTGGTGACGTCACCCTTTCTGCTTAAGACAACCTATTAAAGATATTACAAATAATTGTAACATTTGACTAGAGTGCCAAACTGCATCTTACCTCAGTATACAGAACAGTCAAGTTTGCAGTCCTGTTTACGAAAATGAGGTTTAAACAGTATTGAATCGTAGCCTTCCAAAAGCACGCGCCATGGTTGTCATGTTTGTGGCGAGTAGGGCTTGGCCGCACCAGTTAGCATGAACCTATAACAGGCCAATCACTGAAGACATGGACGGAACACGATGTTAAAGTGCTCCTCTTCAAGCTGAAAGCTAGCCTGACTTTCATTGATACCAAAATCATAGTGGAACAAGCATTGACAATGCCACTAGTTCTGGCTTATAAAAAATGCATTGTTAACCCAAACCTAACATTTTCTGTATGTTAATGACTGCCTTCCTCCGATCTGTGCTGCTGCCTGAGAACAAACCATCTGTTTTCTAGTTATCTAAGATACTTTCATAGCATCACATTTTCATGTGTGTGCCCTTGAAAGCTCAACCTTAGCTGTATAAATAAAATTATCACAGTTGTGTGGAGGTCAAGCACCTTTTTGTGGAAACACACAACTTAGGCCCAGTTAAAATGTACTCCTGGCTCCCAGCATGTGGGCGGAGCCAAAGTCCATCCCTAGTGATGCTCACAGAATTGTCTAGCCGCTTCTGCACCGTCAAACCAGGCCTTAAAAATGAAGACTTAGAAGCAAGGTCAAGAAGAAATAGTCTCAGAATGGTCGATTTCTTTCATCAAGATCCAGTGTGAAAAGAAAAATCTCTGGTAGAAATGGAGAGCATTCACACGTTTGCTGTCGTTTCTTGTCTTGCCGATCACCATTACCATAAGGTGTGTGCTGCAAGTGATACACGTACAGGCAGAGGAAGCTAGTTGTTTGGCCAGGTGATCAGAATTGTTGCTAAGAATAGATATGTAAATGATGTTGAGTGACTTACTTCTGGTGTACGCCAGGCAAGTTAGCCAGTGTGGGCTAGGGGTGCCAGAAGTTGTGAATTCGGCAGATTTGCATATGTGTGTAGTTTTCTTTTAAACTTCAGAAGCTTTGTGAAGAACAAAGTTTGCAAAGTTTTAAAAAAGAGGAGCTCTCGTGACTTTTGTAGCAGCAAGAATCTCTTCCTATAGGAGTTGGAGTCCTTTCACAACCCCTGAACGGAGCCTTAACCTGGCACCCCTGGCACCCCTTTTCCCTCCCGCCACATATAAGGTGCCACCTGTGCACGCGCTGCCAACCCCTGCTCTCCGCACCATCCCTAAGTGACAGCGGGCGCCCACTCCCTCTGTAGTCAGCTCCCCTCACTGTCCCCTGATGATCATGAGGACCATTCCTGCAGCTATTTCCCAGCACAGGATATCCCGGCAGGAAGCTGTCAATATTAGCGAGCTTGGTGCATTAATATTTACTACAGTTGAGATGAAGAACCCACTTTGCAAGGGTGAAGTTTTCTAACTTTTAAGGTGAGGTATAGAACTTAACATGACCCAGTGTGGAGGGCGACGTATTTGAACCTGCGCTGGCCAATGATCCCACAACCAAGAGGACATCTGAATCAAAAGTGGCTTATTGAGCAGTGTGAATTAGGATCAGGGTTTGCACCCATCATATATATGACCAAAGCAGGCATTGTAGAGTGGAATGGAAGGCTCGACCCTGCATCAAAGACTGGTTTTGGTGACAAGACTAGGGAATTTAAAAAAAACATTTTTTTCAAGGCATTTGTAGAGGTTGGCGTTGATGGCGAAGGCAGGTGAAAAATGGTTGATCTGCATGTAGTTGATATTCATTGATGTGTGCCATCGTTGACGAGAATGAACTCCGTCTTGCTAGGATTTATTTGAGATGGATGGAGACATCTGGGGTTGGATGGTGTCCAGCAATTACTTGGGTGCCTGCTGTCCAGTTGCCGACCAAACATTGAGGCACAGTTGCGTGTCATCACCATACTGATGTTGATTCATGCGTTTTTAGGCCAGTTATTTCCATAAAGGTTCTAAATAGAAATTAAATATCGCTTTGGCAAGAACGAAGCCTTAACTTTTCTTTTCTGATTGACAAATAGGCTGTCCACTTGAATGTATTGATGTCTACTGGCTAGGAAAAAACCCACCTAGTTGAGGACTGTTTTGGAGATGCCATGCCTGCACGGAGGCTGTCATGTTGACCCTGATGATAGTTTGTATTGATGGCACTAAGACATCAAAGGGACCAGAAGGGAAAATGCACTTTTCTCTGTGCATTGGAGGGCATCATTGTTGACAAGCAGTGCTGCTGTTTCAGTCCTGCAACATGGACAAAACCATGATTGGTTGGCTCATAGCACAACGCAACGGTCAAAGCGCTTCTTAAGTTGTACTGCCACAAGTCTTTCAACCGCTGTACCAATAATGTGTTTTTAAAAATTGGTTCTGTAACAAATTAGGCCTTCAGCTTACTCATCACCGTCAAAACGGAATCTCCTTGATATACCGTCAAAGCACATCTTGTCCAGAGCTCGCGATGCTTGAACTCATGGTAACCAGTGACCTTCAGCTTGAAGACCACCTTTCAGCCTCTCTCTCTTTGGACTGAAGAGTAAGTAAGCATTGGTTTGATAGAGTGAGGATGTTATTGCTAAACCAAGTTGTTATGTACCCTAGTAAAATCAAAGCACCTGATTATGAGCTTTGTAGTCTGTAGGAAATCTTCACCTAACAACACTACAATGCAGTGTTTTTTAAGATGGCCGCAACATTCTATTTCTGATTCTATCCCAGACATTTACTTTTAGTTTTATTGTTTACTATGACCTAATTTTTGTGTGGAGATAATGGTATTTCGTCCTACATGAAGGAGTGGTCAGTAGCTAGTTTTCACTGGCTTACTTGAACCCTCTCCCCCTTTGCTTCATCGGTACTGTAGGTTCTGTCATGTTCTGTTTGATCAGCCTCCCTTCGAAGAACCATTGATAGGGCACCCCGGCTTTCGCTGGTTCTGGAGTAATCAGAAGGACTCCTCAGTGGATGTCTGAAGTCATCATTATCTTATTAAAAATATTGTGTTTCTCTGTATAGGAAACTACGCAAATATGAAGGGAGGTGAGGTCAGCGTCTAGTAGAAAGCGCTTGAATGTCAAAGTGGTTTGAGCACATTTATTTTATTTTTATTTTTAAAAGTTTTGTATAGCGCGAACAAGACTCCGAAGGGTATCAGAGTGCTTCACATTAATGGGAAGGAGAAACAAAGTAGGGGAACGTTGGGGTAAGGGAGGCTAACATGTTACGCTAGTATAATTGTACATAAATGTGAGCAAAAAAAAAATTAAATTAAAAACTGTAAGGCACAACGTTACATAATAGGTAAGGCAATGAATCAAAGACATTAAAAATTGATAATTTAAAAAAAAACTGTCAAATCATATACCACACTACACAGAGAATGCTGAAACAGGACCAAGATACAGATAGTATGATGGCAAGAATTTGGTAAGTATTGAAAATAAGCAATGGCGGCTGCTATTATTGACAAGTGATAGGTCAGAGTGTGTGTGATCTGGGGGTTTATAACAAAACAATAAAATAAAAAAGTACTTACCTGCCACTGCTGCCTGCCATCTCACTGTTCTTCTGCTCCGGTCACGGCTCCAGATTCCCCACGGGATGGTGCACACTGCGCAGGCTCCCAGACGACAATCAAGATGCTGCTCTTATGCTATTTACCAGCATGAGAGCAGCGCCGTGATTGGCCTGAGCGGGTTAGTTTAATGCTCGGCTCTACGCCTTGGAGCCTGTGTCTCTTTTCCATCCGGCTGTGCAGCACAGCTCGGATGGAGAGATCTAAGTGCGCATATCAGTTTAACCGTTCTTCGACAGCCAGCCAAACCGACATGCGCACTTACAGTGCACACTACTCCTGCTATCATCATGGCCCGCCCTAGACTTGGCTGACTCTTGCGCCATAAGAAAATGAAATGATAGTAAAAAGTTTTATTATCATTTTATTTTTCTCGTTTTTCTCAGCTGTTTCTCAGCAGGGGGGGGGGGTGGGGGCGACGTTCCTCCACCATAACAGTGGATCCGCTGCAGACAATAGGCCAGTGTTTGAGATGCCTATAATATAATATAGGCTGGTTTATGAAATGCTGTGGAATAAGTAAGCATCTCAATTCCTCTTGTTGCCAGAAGCTCATGTATTTGAGATGAGAAGACGGACAAACAGTCCCATGGTGGAAGTTCATTTCTAACATTTCTGTGTTGACCCCCACCTCATGACTTCAATTCCGAGGCTGTCTGACTGAATTTAAGCATTGTGCGCGCCACTGAAATGTGCAGCACGCCAGAGAGCCTCAAAAACCCCCATTGACTTGCACTGCGCTAGAGATGGAAAAAAGGCGCACACAGGTTCAATCCCAGCTGGCAAGGGTCCGAACATCTGAATGTTCACTCAAAGCCTTCGATTGTTCCCGTTATTCAACAGCACAGCCAGAGTTTGGCAGATGCACGAAGCCTGCGTGTTAAGCGTGCACAAGGTCGCACGGTGCTCTGTCATACAGCGCCATAGTGTAAGGCCCCTTTTCTGCTGCTTTTATTTAGTCCGACAAAGCAATTTACTGTTGGGTATCCATGGGGAAGCAACAATCCCCAAAACACTAGGCCCTTTAAACCACAGAGAAACATTTCCGCTTGAGGTTTTGTGTTGCTTCATTCCGATGTAATAAGAAGCTAAATTAAGTTAAATTCTCAATGTTTATGACCATTTGTGGTTTAGACTCTAATATATCTAAAGAAAGAAAAAAACACTTTAAAGGGCGAATTGCAAGTGACCTTGTATTAAGACACAGTAATAGCAAACATGTTATTACCAATGTTGAGTCCGAGTTATAATCTCTGGAATGGGGAATACCATGATGAAAGCATTGGTACCACACTGTTTTCAGCATTTTTTTTAAAGGCTTTACCTACGAGGCAATACTTGCTCTCTATTGAGAGACATATTGTGGACTTACCAAGAACATACAGGGGTTTGCAGACCGCCTGATGCTTACCATCGGTTGGTTTTCCGGTCACTCTTATTTCCCTGCTTCCTATACGTTCCCAGTTTTCAATCTTGCGTTTCTCCCTCCGATGCAGCATTGCCTCCTAAACATCACTTTTTGATTGAAGGACTTCTGTGCTTCCACTGCTTGCCTTCCGAGCACAGCTCTTTTTTCTCTTCGGTTAAGTAGCCCATTGGAGTGCATGTTTTTCTAGTGGCCTCCCTTCTGCATTCCTCCTCCCTTCTGTTTATGATGGCTACTTCTATCCACAGATTTCTCACCTTTAGAATTTCTCACAGTCGCCAGAGTGGGTCCAGAAAACTCTAAAGTAGTGCTCCTGAGCACCAGTAGGTGGCGCTTTGCAGCTCCACGTTGACGCTGTTAATCTCTGGAAGAGACGTCAACGCCGTGCATAAGCGACACCCATGTGCACTGTCATCAGTTTCTTTCTTTCTGCACCTTTAGCCCTGGATCCGGAGCTCCCTCCCTCCTTCTTTTCTCTGTTAACAGATGTTTCTCCAGCATATTTTCTGGTGTGCAAGAGGTGTCACTCCATAAAATGACAGGCATTAAACATTATAGGGACTGCTGCAAAGATGTGGGTGACAGTTCACCACGGGTCGTGCCTTTGGTGCTTAGGTTGTTCACACTACTCCAAGGCCTGCGACGACCTTACCCAGGTGAACCCTAAGGCCATCCGAGAGCTTGAACCTGAAGGATCTGAAGGGCATCCTAGTATGGTTACCACTTGCGGGTTCTCCCTCAGTGCCATCTGGGTCCCTTGAACCTGTTTCTGGTTCCGTGCCGTCATTATGAGCGACGCCAAAATGTGCACCAGTTCCTTGAGTGACGACATTGGCACCAACACCACTGGCGCCCAAGGAATACCCACAACCCATCTCAGTGTCCAACTCTGAGCCGACATCCTCTCAGCCGAAGTCAGGTCCAGATCTTGATATGCCACATCCTCTACTCCTGAATCCATCTGACTCGGACGCGACTCCCTTGCCGTGCAGTCGCACACAGACATTACACCAACTTTTTGCCTCATACTTTCATCAGAACCAGCCTTATGAAAATGACAGTGGTGGGAATGGAGAATGATTTGCTGTGTCCTGTGATGAGGATAATGGCAACTGTTACATGTACCGGCGGAATGGCATTGGACACCCCAATAACTCCTTGTCAACTTACTTATTAATGTATACTGAGGTAAATGGCCGCCAAGGGGATCATTTAGTAAATTAAACCAGTGTAACATAGTTTTGTATGAGACTAGACTAAGGAGTATGAGTAACCATATATTTTGGCCATCAGATAGGCGAATTAAATCAATAAAACAATATTCACATATAGAAGAGTAGAACAATAGGCATACAAATGAAGAGAAGTTTAATGAATAAACTGCATAATCAACTCAAAAAATGAGTTAATCAGTAAGGAGTACATATTCTAGCAAGCACCATACACTTGTCAAACATACGAAGAGAACTTGAGGATGAATCCGGCTTAAATTTTACACGTGTGTGGCGATCCACTTTTGTTAGAAAGCGTTAATAGTCAATTGAATAAAGCACATCCGTTATAGATGCTTTTGCAATGCTGCTTTAATTAAGACAAGAAGTGCAAAACCTGTTGATGCTTCCATCTCTTTTATACTGAATTAAGGAGACCAGCCTCAGGACTGGATTGCATAGGATATGAATAACTAATACTTCTAAGTCATAGGGAAATAATATTTACTCCTAGTCTTAAACTTAATGAAACTTAAATTGTGGGAAAACACTGCAAACTTGAGCAGCACCCGTGCATCACACAGCAACATAAATGCAGTGTTCACACTGCGAAAGTGTTTTTTTTTTTACTGAAGAGCGTGGGGTTGGTGGAGAGATTTGATAAGTCTTCAATGTTTCTGGACATGCACGCCCTGTTGTATGCAGAAAACGTACGATTTAGTTAATGGGTCATCTTGTAGTAAAAGATAGGCAGCCATGATCGAAGGTGAGCACGGATTGCGTGATCTCATTGAGAAACAGTTGCCAAACACATTACCAAGAGAAGTGAACATACTTGTAATAACGGGATAAGGGTACCATTGTTTTTCTTTATTAAGTAGCATTGATCGAAGTAATTGCATCAGTGACAGCCAACTAAGAGTGGCGAATGATGATTGAAAAAATGCTGCACATTTGTGAGGAGAAGGTTCATTATAAAAGAGGGTCTGAAATAGGGTTACATAAATAACAAGGTGTATCGGTCTAAGAAGACAAAAAAGTGTATATATTACCCAGTGGCAGTCACGTCTGGGTAGTTATAGTTAGGATCATGTTTCCCTAAGAAATTCATTTTTTTGTGTTGCTAATAACTTTTGTGCCGTTAGGCAAATCACAAGAAAACTTTCAACAAGGTGCTCTTTTGCATTGTTTGCGCATGGAAATTTTCAGGGTGATCCGTCAAGCGAGGGCAGAGAAAAACAAGCATTTACAATGCAATGGTTTTGCCTTTGTTAAAGTTAGAGCTATTGGCATTGCTCTTGACATTATTTTTATTTATGTTTTTTTTTAACATAAATGGCATTGTCATTTACAATAGCAAATTCAACCACTCATCTAACCCATCTGAACAGCCAGCCACTGATCCACCCGCTCATCTATCTACGCATGCGCTTGCCAATCTCTTCATTCACCCACTGAGGTTCCGTGACGATTGTAAGTGGTGTTTTCGACTCGCACGAACATGGTCGAGTCAGGTATCTATGAACCGCAAATGGCGAGTTTAGTGGGTGTGTGCAGATTCGCTGTGCTAACACAAACCGTTCGTCTGTTTCGTGGGCTTATACATCTGTACCCACGGGTTCCATCTTAGATATGGCATCCATTTTGTCTCTTGCCCTCAAGTAGCCAGCGAACGGACGCTGTCCGCTTCGCGACCCTGGGATTCCCAAGACTCTTGCGGAAGACACGTTTCCTTTGAAAGTGTCTTTATGATGAGGGGGATGATACTGTAAGGTAGATGGCCCCGCTCGAGGCTCATCTTGCCGTGCCGGACTATTGTCTCAGCCGTGCATCTCATTAGGCACGTCCCTTTGATGCCTGTAGCTCGTGTTTCCCGATACCACCCCTTTTACACCCTTTCCGATCTCCCCACTGTATCTGCCTTCCTCTACACCTGTTCTTGTTCCTTCTTCGATCTGTTAACTGCCGATTGGAATGTGCAAATGGTGGGAAGATGGGTTTTTACAGTTGGGAACCGCCAAATGTTTCTGTACTTATGTTCCGGACCTTGAATGCATCAAAGCGACCCCTCTCGGGGATAATTATGGGAACCAAGTTGTAAACCTTTGTGTACCATGTTAACCTATGAGAGAAACGTGTATAAAAAGGAGCGATCCACAGTACCAAATTGAAGCAGTCTCTCAGAACCTACACTTGTTGTACTTCTTGTGACTTCTGTGTTCCCTGCAGTAAATAAACCTCGAATCTTTGACGCCGAAGGAAGTGTCCCGTGTCTCTGTCATTTGTACGCCGGAACAGGTAACCCACGAAGGTTTCAGGTGTTGTCCCCTGGCACCGCTGGGTCTTAAATAACCCAGTCCTTCACCACCCAGCTGCTCACTTGTCCATTCCGGTACCCACTCATCTATCAAAGCAGGCGCCCGCCGACCTCATCATACATCCGCTCCCTCGTCCCTCCCTCCAGCTGCCCACCTACTCATCCATCCACTCATCTTTCCACCTATTCATCCATCCGCTCACACATCCATCCGCCCACTCATCAATCTGCTCATCCTTCCACCCACCCATCCGCCCGCTCATCCTTCCACCTACTCATCCATCCACTCATCCTTCCACCTACTCATCCATCCATCCACCCACTCATCCATCCGCTCATCCTTCCACCTACTCATCCATCCGCTCATTCATCCATCCGCCCACTCATCCATCCGCCCACTCATCCATCCGCCCACTCATCCATTCGCCCACTCATCCATCCGCTCATCCTTCCACCTACTCATCCATCCGCTCATCCTTCCACCACCTCATCCATCCGCTCATCCTTCCACCTACTCATCCATCTACTCATCCTTCCACCTACTCATCCATCCGCTCACACATCCATCCGCCCACTCATCAATCTGCTCATCCTTCCACCTGCTCATCCATCCTCTCACTCATCCATCCGCTCATCCTTCCACCCACGCATCCATCCGCTCATCCTTCCACCTACTCATCCATCCACCCACTCATCCTTCCACCTACTCCTCCATCCACCTACTCATCCTTCCACCCACTCATCCTTCCACCCACTCATCCTTCCACCCACATAGCTGCCAAGGTTTCAGATTGCTTTGTGTGACATTTTCAGAATTGTGCTTTAATTATGAGTGACATTTAATGACTACGAGTGACACTTTCTCACGAACAAAATCAAGCAATGAAAATGAGGGAAATAGGTATAGGCTGAATAAATAAGACTTTACGCAAATGAGTACAGCGTCTTGTTAACAAAACTGTAAATATCACAATCGAACTGCACTTTAACACTTGAAATCATTAACCTCGAGCAGCCGCCCCTGTTGGCGTGCCGCTACCTGCCCAACCCCGTAGGCATCGGCACACATCAACATGACCCACCGGCTATCACAGAGGCTTTGCTGACAGACTTTGGCGACACCACTGGCACAGAAAATAATTGGACGGGCAGCGGCACCACTCAAAGTCACAGAATCCATCAGTACTGTGACCCCGACCGTCTCAACAGGAGTTTGTGGGCTTAATGTCACTTAAGTCAGAGAGTAACTTCAGAATAGGTATAGGCTGAATAAATAAGACTTTACGCAAATGAGTACAGCGTCTTGTTAACAAAACTGTAAATATCACAATCGAACTGCACTTGAACACTATTGAAATCATTAACCCCGAGCGGCCGCCCCTGTTGGCGCGCCGCTCCCTGCCCAACCCCGCAGGCATCGGCACACATCAACATGACCCACCGGCTATCAGAGAGGCTTTGCTGACAGACTTTGGCGACACCACTGGCACAGAAAATAATGGGACGGGCAGCGGCACCACTCATAGTCACAGAATCCATCAGTACTGTGACCCCGACCGTCTCAACAGGAGTTTGTGGGCTTAATGTCACTTAAGTCAGAGAGTAACTTCAGCTGTAACAGGGCACATGTACCAGGGCACACTGTACCCTCTCACTCCTTAGTTGAACCAACAGCACGCATTTTATGTGCAGACTTCTTTCTGGCATCCTGACGCCCTCAGACATCCCGAAGACTCTACCCGCTAAACCCCGCAATGGAGCAGCACCGACAAAGGCAGCAGTTAGGGTTATAAGAAGCAACAATTTTTAAGTTAGGAGGGGCAAAGTTTACTAGTAATCCATTAGGGTAAGACACAGTTACCGCTTTCTTTCTTTGCGATGTGTTCCGACCACCGGCCGCTGCAATCGCCGATCACTGTGTGACGTGCAGCTCAGCTGTAACTGAATTAGGCGCGGTGCTGGTCCATTAGATTTTGACTGCACGCAGCAGCCCGGACCGGTGCGGGAAGCAGAAGGAGGCAGCGCTGCATGGGCCATGATTAAAGCGCCATCGCAAATTTGCCAGTAACAAACCCCCCCGCCTTTGGAAGCAGGACGTGACGGCCGGGGCGCCGCGTGAGACAGGAGCAGGAAGGCGGGTGCCCTCAATCCCAGACCAGATTCGGGGGCGTTGACGAGAAGAGGCTTTCGGCTGACGTAGCCAAAAGCCAAAAATTCTCGGGAACGCCCCAGAATCTGGCCCGAGATTGATGGACAGAGCCCTCTCCCAATGGCTAGCCTCCATTTATGGAGCTAGCCAATGGGAGGAGGGGGCGGATACCCGACCCCACACAGAAATCATAACGTGAAGGGACGGTGCAGGGAGAGGCTGAGGAGAGTGCATCAGTGAAGGGACAGTGCAGGGAGAGGCTGAGGAGAGAGTGCATCAGTGAAAGGATGGTGCAGGGAGAGGCTGAGGAGAGAGTGCAGCAGTGAAAGGATGGTGCAGTGAGAGACTGAGGAGAGTGCAACAGGGAAGAGACGGTATAGTGGAGCTGAGGAGAGAGTGAAGGGATGGTGCAGTAAGAGGCTGAGGAGAGTGCATCAGTGAAGCGATGGTACCGTGAGAGGCTAAGGAGAGAGTGCAGCAGTGAGTGATGGTGCAGTGGAGGAGTGAGGGCTGCAGCCTGGATGGGGGGGCTGAGCAGAGAGTGCAGCAGTGAAGCGATGGCGCAGGGAGAGGCTGAGGAGAGAGTGCAGAAGTAAAAGGACAGTGCAGTGTTAAAATAAAAATATGCCTTACCTCCAACATAAACTAAAATGAACATACATACCTGTCTGAACAACTCCGTGCACAGTGGTGCACATCGCTGAAGGGAATCGCCACGGGCCATGTTGAACCTAGAAAAGAGAGAATAAACATAAGATTAGCAAAAAAGAAAATGGCTTACCTCTGTTAGAAAACAGAGACAGAGAGTGAGGTAGTGAAAGAGAGTGAAAGTGACTTAGTGAGATAGAAATAGAGAGAGTGAGGTAGATAGAGTGAGACAGAGAGAGTGAGGTAGTGAAAGAGTGAGTTAGTGATGGAGAGTGATTTTTGGTGGTAGTGAGATAGAAACAATGAGTGATGTTGTGACATAGTGAGATAGAGAAGGACTGAGGTAGTGTAAGAGAGAGTGAAAGTGACTTAGTGAGATAGAAAGAGAGAGAGTGAGTTAGTGAGATAGAGAGTGACGTAGTGAGTTGGAGAGAGAGAGTGAACTTGTGAGCTAGTGAGATAGAGAGTGAGTCAGCGAGAGAGTGTTGTAGTTATTTTTTGAGTGAGTGTCTTGTGTTATAGTTAGGTAGTGAGAGTGATATGGAAATAGATAGAGTGATGTTATGGAGAGAGTTAGTGAGAGAGAGTGAGATAGTGTTATAGATATAATTTGAGTAGTGATGTAGTTATTTTTGTTTTGTGGGAGAGTGAAGTAGATATAGAGTGAGGTAGTGAGAGTGAGGTAGTGAAAGAATGAGGTAGTGAGGGTGAGAGTTGTTGTGCTGTATTGAGATAGAAACAGAGAGATGTTGTGAAGTAGTGAGCTAGAGAGAGAGTGAGGTAGTGTATGAGAGAGTGAAAGTGAGTTAGTGTATTTGAGAGAGAGAGGGAGAGAGAGAGAGTGAGGTAGTGAGATAGAGAGAGAATGAAGTAGTGAGTTAGAGAGAGAGTGAAGTTGTGTGGTAGTGAGAGAGTGATGTAGTGAACTTTAGAGAGAGTGTTGTGATATAGTGAGAGAGAGATAGTGAGATAGAAATAGAGTGAGGTAGTATATAGAGAGAGTGTGAGGTAGTGAGATAGAGAGAGAGTGAAGCAGTGAGTTAGAGAGAGAGAGAGAGAGAGAGAGAGAGAGAGAGTGAAGTTGTGAGGTAGTGAGAGAGTGTTGTAGTGAATTTTTGAGAGTCATGATATAGTGAGGCAGTGAGATAGTGATATAGTATATATATATAAAATCTTTATTCGGCTTGTTCACAGTGGAAAAACCATAAAAGTACACAAAATGTCAAACACAGTAAAAATACACATGTTACATATGTTTCTGATAAAATTCATTTCATAGTTAAAAAGAGAAAAGTTAATCAAAAATGTGCAAAGTACCGCTTATGCTCAAACTGTCAAGGTTTTTAGAGATTCTTTCTGTGTTTCATAATACACTTTAAAAAACTACTAATAAAATAACAGACATTTGATGTTTCCAACATTTGCAGTCTTAAAAGGGCAGGTCTGCACTGTCTCAATCCCCAGGATTTTAGTATCGGTAAAAGCCAGATCTTTCTGTGGGCTTGGTGGTATTTACAGAGCAGGATCACGTGCAAGTTCGACTGCATTGATATACCGTCACAAGGACAAGGCGGGAGTATAGCATCCCAACAGTTTTGTGACGGAAAAGTGACCATTCTAAAGAATATATTTAGCCTAAATCTTGTAATGAGCATTCTCTCGTAAGTTGGTATTTGAAGTTCTAAGTATGGGTGAATGACAAAGGCTACCTGGATCATGTTTGAATGGATCACTGCCGTTTTAGTGGAGTTGGATGCGAGTCTTAACGACTCCAAATGGGATAGTGCTTGGCGTTTAAGATCTTTTTTTGGAATGTCCGTTATAGATGTCGGGTCTGAATAGTAGTTCTCAAGGCCTAAATCAGTAAAAAAGTTCCTAACATATAAAAGCCACTTTATTTTTGCAGAGTTGTCCATATTCATTGAGTCTGTGATTATGGCTTGAGTCAGAGCGTTTTTATTTGATTTCCAGATGCGGCGCCACAACATCAGAGGTTCAATTTTAATTAAATCCTCTAAGTAGGGTATGGCTAATTCTAGGTGCATCGCGTAGATTGAGGTGCCTTTGGGGGTAGCTAGCAAGAATCTTAAGAAGGTGTTTTCCACCCTTTGAATAGAGCTGACATCAGTATACCCCCAGACACCTGCACCATATGTTGCTATTGCCTGGCATTTGGCGTTATAAATCTTAAGGAGCTCTACTGGTGGTCTCTTGCCTAATTTCTGAGAAAAAGTTATTAGTGCTGCAATTGATCTCCTAAATAAAAGTGCCCTTGTGCTCACTGCTTGCTTCCAACAGAGCTGGTCATCTATCATAACCCCCAAGTAGGGATAGTGGGGGGTAGGTTCAAGCTTTTGGTTATTGAGGACTATAGGATAGGTTCTTTTTTGGTGTCTGCCAACTGTCATTATGAACTTTTTTTTACGTTCACCTTTAAGTCTAAGTTGCCCATGAAGGACGTGTATCTGTTCACTGCTTTCTGGAGTTCTTTGGGTGTTCGTGCTAGGATGACGGCGTCATCCGCGTAGAGCAGGGCTGGGATCAGGCGGCGGTTTATGCGTGGGAGGTCCTGGGCCCCCCTCAACATCTCCTCCTCCAAACCGTTGGTGTAGAGTGAGAAGAGGAAGGGGGCCAGGACACATCCCTGCCTGACCCCACGCCCTACGCTAAACGGAGACGTCAACTCACCATTGACGCCGAAGCGTACTCTGGCTGTAGCCCCAGTGTAGAGCTCTTTGAGAAAATCTAAAAGGGGTGGATCTACTCCCAATTGCGCTAAGACCCTCCACAGCTTCCTGTGCGAAACGCAGTCGAAAGCTGCGGAGAGGTCGACAAAGACCATATATATCTTAGTAGGGGTGGCCTGTGTATATTTCCCCATTATTAGGGTAAGATTGAGGACCTGCTCTAGGGTACCAAAACCTTCTCGGAATCCGAATTGGATATCCGAAATTATGCCCCGGTCCTCGGTCCACTGCTGCAGGCGCTCTAAAATCACTCTCCCCACTACTTTCCCGAGCGAATCCAGCAGTGAGATAGGCCGGTAGCATTTTACATCTTGTCGGTCCCCCTTTTAGTTAGTGATGGAGAGTGATTTTTGGTGGTAGTGAGATAGAAACAATGAGTGATGTTGTGACATAGTGAGATAGAGAAGGACTGAGGTAGTGTAAGAGAGAGTGAAAGTGACTTAGTGAGATAGAAAGAGAGAGAGTGAGTTAGTGAGATAGAGAGTGACGTAGTGAGTTGGAGAGAGAGAGTGAACTTGTGAGCTAGTGAGATAGAGAGTGAGTCAGCGAGAGAGTGTTGTAGTTATTTTTTGAGTGAGTGTCTTGTGTTATAGTTAGGTAGTGAGAGTGATATGGAAATAGATAGAGTGATGTTATGGAGAGAGTTAGTGAGAGAGAGTGAGATAGTGTTATAGATATAATTTGAGTAGTGATGTAGTTATTTTTGTTTTGTGGGAGAGTGAAGTAGATATAGAGTGAGGTAGTGAGAGTGAGGTAGTGAAAGAATGAGGTAGTGAGGGTGAGAGTTGTTGTGCTGTATTGAGATAGAAACAGAGAGATGTTGTGAAGTAGTGAGCTAGAGAGAGAGTGAGGTAGTGTATGAGAGAGTGAAAGTGAGTTAGTGTATTTGAGAGAGAGAGGGAGAGAGAGAGAGTGAGGTAGTGAGATAGAGAGAGAATGAAGTAGTGAGTTAGAGAGAGAGTGAAGTTGTGTGGTAGTGAGAGAGTGATGTAGTGAACTTTAGAGAGAGTGTTGTGATATAGTGAGAGAGAGATAGTGAGATAGAAATAGAGTGAGGTAGTATATAGAGAGAGTGTGAGGTAGTGAGATAGAGAGAGAGTGAAGCAGTGAGTTAGAGAGAGAGAGAGAGAGAGAGAGAGTGAAGTTGTGAGGTAGTGAGAGAGTGTTGTAGTGAATTTTTGAGAGTCATGATATAGTGAGGCAGTGAGATAGTGATATAGTAATAGATAGAGTGAGGTAGTGATGTAGAGAGGGTGAGGTAGTGAGATAGAGAGAGTGACGTTGTGAAGTAGTGTGTTAGAGAGATAGTTACTGTGGTAGTGATATTGTGATGCTGTGAGAAAGAGAGAGTTGAGTAGTGAGGTAGAGATTGAGGTAGAGAGAGAGTGAATGAGAGTTAGTGTAGTAGTGTGAGAGATAGTGAGGTAGTGAGAGAGATAGTGAGTTAGTGAAAGAGAGAGTGGGGTAGTGAGAGTGAGGTAGTAAGAGAGAGACTTTGAAGGGACGGTATAGTGGAGCTGAGGAGAGAGTGAAGGGACGGTACCGTAAGAGGCTGAGGAGAGAGTGCAGCAGTGAGTGATGGTGCAGTGGAGGAGTGAGGGCTGCAGCCTGGATGGGGGGCGGGGCTGAGCAGAGAGTGCAGCAATGAAGGGACAATGCAATGGGGGGCTGAGCAGAGAGTGCGTCAGTGGAGGGATGGCGCAGGGAGAGGCTGAGGAGAGTGCAGCAGTGAAGGGACGATGCAATGGGGGGCTGAGCAGAGAGTGCATCAGTGAAGGGACGGTGCAAGGAGAGGCTGTGGAGAGTGCAGCAGTGAAGGGACGGTGCAAGGAGAGGCTAAGGAGAAAGTGCAGCAATAAAGGGACGGTGCAGGGAGAGGCTGAGGAGAGAGTGCATCAGTGAAGGGCCGGTGCAGGTAGAGGCTGAGGAGAGAGTGCATCAGTGAAGGGATGGTGCAGGGAGAGGCTGAGGAGAGAGTGTAGCAGTGAAAGGATGGTGCAGTGAGAGACTGAGGAGAGTGCAACAGTGAAGAGACTGTATAGTGGAGCTGAGGAGAGAGTGAAGGGATGGTGCAGTGAGAGACTGAGGAGAGTGCACCAGTGAAGGGACGGTGAAGGGAGAGGCTGAGGAGAGTGCAGCAGTGAAGGGACGATGCAATGGGGGGGCTGAGCAGAGTGCATGAGTGAAGGGACAGTGCAGGGAGAGGCTGAGGAGAGTGCAGCAGTGAAGGGACGATGCAATGGGAGGCTGAGCAGAGTGCATGAGTGAAGGGACAGTGCAGGAAGAGGCTGAGGAGAGTGCATCAGTGAATGGACGGTGCAGGGAGAGGCTGAGCAGAGAGTGCAGCAGTGAAGGGAGGGTGCAGAGTGCAACAGTGAAGGGACGGTATAGTGGAGCTGAGGAGAGAGTGAAAGGATGGTGCATCAGTGAGAGGCTGAGGAGAGTGCATCAGTGAAGGGACGGTACCGTAAGAGGCTGAGGAGAGAGTGCTGCAGTGAGTGATGGTGCAGTGGAGGAGTGAGGGCTGCAGCCTGGATGGGGGGCTGAGCAGAGAGTGCAGCAATGAAGGGACGATGTAATGGGGGGCTGAGCAGAGAGTGCGTCAGTGAAGGGATGGTGCAGGGAGAGGCTGAGGAGAGTGCATCAGTGAAGGGACGGTGCAAGGAGAGGCTGAGGAGAGTGCAGCAGTGAAGGGACAGTGCAGGGACAGTGCAGGGAGAGGCTGAGGAGAGAGTGCATCAGTGAAGGGACAGTGCAGGGAGAGGCTGAGGAGAGTGCAGCAGTGAAGGGACAGTGCAGGGACAGTGCAGGGAGAGGCTGAGGAGAGTGCAGCAGTGAAGGGACAGTGCAGGGACAGTGCAGGGAGAGGCTGAGGAGAGAGTGCATCAGTGAAGGGACAGTGCAGGGAGAGGCTGAGGAGAGTGCAGCAGTGAAGGGACAGTGCAGGGACAGTGCAGGAAGAGGCTGAGGAGAGAGTGCATCAGTGAAGGGACGGTGCAAGGAGAGGCTGAGGAGAGTGCAGCAGTGAAGGGACAGTGCAGGGAGAGGCTGAGGAGAGAGTGCATCAGTGAATGGACAGTGCAGGGAGAGGCTGAGCAGAGAGTGCATCAGTGAAGGGACAGTGCTGGGAGAGGCTGAGCAGAGAGTGCAGCAGTGAAGGGACGGTGCAGGGAGAGGCTGTGGAGAGAGTGCATCAGTGAAGGGACGGTGCAGGGAGAGGCTGAGGAGAGTGCAGCAGTGAAGGGATGGTGCAGTGAGAGACTGAAGAGAGTGCAGCAGTGAAGGGATAGTACCGTGAGAGGCTGAGAGAGAGTGCAGCAGTGAGTGATGGTGCAGTGGAGGAGTGAGGGCTGCAGCCTGGATGGGGGGCTGAGCAGAGAGTGCAGCAGTGAAGCGATGGCGCAGGAAGAAGCTGAGAAGAGAGTGCTGCAGTGAAGGGATGGTGCAGTGAGAGGTTGAGGAGAGTGCAGCAGTGAAGGGATGGTGCAGTGAGAGGCTGAGGAAAGTGCAGCAGTGAAGGGACGATGCAATGGGGGGCTGAACAGAGTGCATCAGTGAAGGGACGGTGCAGGGAGAGGCTGAGGAGAGAGTGCATCAGTGAAGGGACAGTGGAGAGAGAGGCTGAGGAGGGAGTGCATCAGTGAAAGGATGGTGCAGGGAGAGGCTGAGGAGAGAGTGCAGCAGTGAAAGGATGGTGCAGTGAGAGACTGAGGAGAGTGCAACAGTGAAGAGACGATATAGTGGAGCTGAGGAGAGAGTGAAGGGATGGTGCAGTAAGAGGCTGAGGAGAGAGTGCAGTAGTGAGTGATAGAAATAAACATAAGATTAGCAAAATAAACAAAATGGCTTACCTCTAACAGCAAAACAGCAGCATACATACCCGTCTGAACCACTTCGTGCACAGCAGTGCACACAGCTGCACGGAGACGCCACGGGCCATATTGGACCTGAAAAACAAAGAAATAAACATAAGATTAGCAAAATAAACAAAATGCCTTACCTCCAACAGCAAAACAGCAGCATACATACCTGTCTGAACCACTTCGTGCACAGCAGTGCACACAGCTGCACGGAGACGCCACGGGCCATGTTGTATCTAGAAAAGAGAGAAAAAAACCTAAGATTAGCAAAATCAAAAAGATAGATTACCTCGAACATCAAAAGAGCAGCATATCGGAACCAGTTCGTGCACAACGGTGCACGCAGCTGCACGGAGACGCCACGGGCCATATTGGACCTGAAAAACAAAGAAATAAACATAAGATTAGCAAAATAAACCAAATGCCTTACCTTAACTGAAAAACAGCAGCATACATACCTGTCTGAACAACTTTGTGCACAGCAGTGCACACAGCTGCAGGGAGACGCCACGGGCCATATTGGACCTGAAAAACAAAGAAATAAACATAAGATTAGCAAAATAAACCAAATGCCTTACCTTAACTGAAAAACAGCAGCATACATACCTGTCTGAACCACTTCGTGCACAGCAGTGCACACAGCTGCACGGAGACGCCACGAGCCATATTGGACCTGAAAAACAAAGAAATAAACATAAGATTAGCAAAATAAACAAAATGCCTTACCTTAACTGAAAAACAGCAGCATACATACCTGTCTGAACCACTTCGTGCACAGCAGTGCACACAGCTGCACGGAGACGCCACGAGCCATATTGGACCTGAAAAACAAAGAAATAAACATAAGATTAGCAAAATAAACAAAATGCCTTACCTTAACTGAAAAACAGCAGCATACATACCTGTCTGAACCACTTCGTGCACAGCAGTGCACACAGCTGCACGGAGACGCCACGAGCCATATTGGACCTGAAAAACAAAGAAATAAACATAAGATTAGCAAAATAAACAAAATGCCTTACCTTAACTGAAAAACAGCAGCATACATACCTGTCTGAACCACTTCGTGCACAGCAGTGCACACAGCTGCACGGAGACGCCATGGGCCATATTGGACCTGAAAAACAAAGAAATAAACATAAGATTAGCAAAATAAACAAAATGCCTTACCTCCAACAGCAAAACACCAGCATACATACCCGTCTGAACAACTTTGTGCACAGCAGTGCACACAGCTGCAGGGAGACGCCACGGGCCATATTGGACCTGAAAAACAAAGAAATAAACATAAGATTAGCAAAATAAACCAAATGCCTTACCTTAACTGAAAAACAGCAGCATACATACCTGTCTGAACCACTTTGTGCACAGCAGTGCACACAGCTGCACGGAGACGCCACGGGCCATATTGGACCTGAAAAACAAAGAAATAAACATAAGATTAGCAAAATAAACAAAATGGCTTACCTCCAACAGCAAAACAGCAGCATACATACCTGTCTGAACCACTTCGTGCACAGCAGTGCACACAGCTGCAGGGAGACGCCACGGGCCATATTGGACCTGAAAAACAAAGAAATAAACATAAGATTAGCAAAATAAACAAAATGCCTTACCTTAACTGAAAAACAGCAGCATACATACCTGTCTGAACCACTTCGTGCACAGCAGTGCACACAGCTGCACGGAGACGCCACGAGCCATATTGGACCTGAAAAACAAAGAAATAAACATAAGATTAGCAAAATAAACAAAATGCCTTACCTTAACTGAAAAACACCAGCATACATACCCGTCTGAACAACTTTGTGCACAGCAGTGCACACAGCTGCACGGAGACGTCACGGGCCATATTGGACCTGAAAAACAAAGAAATAAACATAAGATTAGCAAAATAAACCAAATGCCTTACCTTAACTGAAAAACAGCAGCATACATACCTGTCTGAACCACTTCGTGCACAGCAGTGCACACAGCTGCACGGAGATGCCACGGGCCATATTGGACCTGAAAAACAAAGAAATAAACATAAGATTAGCAAAATAAATAAAATGGCTTACCTCCAACAGCAAAACAGCAGCATACATACCTGTCTAAACCACTTCAAGCACAGCAGTGCACACAGCTGCACGGAGACGCCATGGGCCATATTGGACCTGAAAAACAAAGAAATAAACATAAGATTAGCAAAATAAACAAAATGGCTTACCTCCAACAGCAAAACAGCAGCATACATACCTGTCTGAACCACTTTGTGCACAGCAGTGCACACAGCTGCAGGGAGACGCCACTGGCCATATTGGACCTGAAAAAAAAAGAAATAAACATAAGATTAGCAAAATAAACAAAATGCCTTACCTTAACTGAAAAACAGCAGCATACATACCTGTCTGAACCACTTCGTGCACAGCAGTGCACACAGCTGCACGGAGACGCCACAGGCCATATTGGACCTGAAAAACAAAGAAATAAACATAAGATTAGCAAAATAAACAAAATGCCTTACCTTAACTGAAAAACAGCAGCATACATACCTGTCTGAACCACTTCGTGCACAGCAGTGCACACAGCTGCACGGAGACGCCACGGCCATATTGGACCTGAAAAACAAAGAAATAAACATAAGATTAGCAAAATAAACAAAATGCCTTACCTTAACTGAAAAACAGCAGCATACATACCTGTCTGAACAACTTTGTGCACAGCAGTGCACACAGCTGCACGGAGACGCCACAGGCCATATTGGACCTGAAAAACAAAGAAATAAACATAAGATTAGCAAAATAAACCAAATGCCTTACCTCCAACAGCAAAACAGCAGCATACATACCCGTCGGAACAACTTCGTGCACAGCAGTGCACACAGCTGCACGGAGATGCCACGGGCCATATTGGACCTGAAAAACAAAGAAATAAACATAAGATTAGCAAAATAAACAAAATGCCTTACCTTAACTGAAAAACAGCAGCATACATACCTGTCTGAACCACTTCGTGCACAGCAGTGCACACAGCTGCACGGAGACGCCACTGGCCATATTGGACCTGAAAAACAAAGAAATAAACATAAGATTAGCAAAATAAACAAAATGCCTTACCTTAACTGAAAAACAGCAGCATACATACCTGTCTGAACCACTTCGTGCACAGCAGTGCACACAGCTGCACGGAGACACCACCGGCCATATTGGACCTGAAAAACAAAGAAATAAACATAAGATTAGCAAAATAAACAAAATGCCTTACCTTAACTGAAAAACAGCAGCATACATACCTGTCTGAACCACTTCGTGCACAGCAGTGCACACAGCTGCACGGAGACGCCACTGGCCATATTGGACCTGAAAAACAAAGAAATAAACATAAGATTAGCAAAATAAACAAAATGCCTTACCTTAACTGAAAAACACCAGCATACATACCCGTCTGAACAACTTTGTGCACAGCAGTGCACACAGCTGCACGGAGACGCCACGGGCCATATTGGACCTGAAAAACAAAGAAATAAACATAAGATTAGCAAAATAAACCAAATGCCTTACCTCCAACAGCAAAACAGCAGCATACATACCTGTCTGAACCACTTCGTGCACAGCAGTGCACACAGCTGCACGGAGATGCCACGGGCCATATTGGACCTGAAAAACAAAGAAATAAACATAAGATTAGCAAAATAAACCAAATGGCTTACCTCTAACAGCAAAACAGCAGCATACATACCTGTCTGAACCACTTTGTGCACAGCAGTGCACACAGCTGCACGGTGACGCCACAGGCCATATTGGACCTAAAAAACAAAGAAATAAACATAAGATTAGCAAAATAAACCAAATGCCTTACCTTAACTGAAAAACAGCAGCATACATACCTGTCTGAACCACTTCGTGCACAGCTGTGCACACAGCTGCACGGAGATGCGGTCAATGCCGGACCAGATTCGGGGGCGTTCCCGAGAACAGGCTTTCGGCTGACGTAGCCAAAAGCCAAAAATTCTCGGGAACTCCCCCTAATCTGGTCCGAGATTGACGGACGGAGCCCTCTCCCAATGGCTAGCCTCCATTTATGGTGCTAGCCAATGGGAGGAGATGTGGAATTTTAGTTTGCGATCTGAACATCATCTGCGCCAGCTTGTCACCTATGTACTACGTGCACGGCAGCCATTTTTGGTCACCTATGTACTACGTGCACGGCAGCCATTTTAGATATCATGGTCTCCCTGTCCACGATCGATCGCCAGCGCACCCCTCTGACCCAGCAAGCATCCTCCGCGTACCCTGGCTCCCCCTCCCTCCCCCTCATGAACATAACCCTTCTGCATGACCCTGTCCTTGGGAGTCACGCCAGCGCCTGACCAACACCTCCTCTCCTCCCATGAATGCCCCTCTGTTGATAAACCTCCCCTCTGCACTGGATTGTCCACGCAGCATGAATACCACTCCATTGATGGCCCCTCACCCCGTGTCCGACTGTCCACACAGGTCCGAGGCCATTGCCTAAGCCGGGAGATATCATTTACTGCCCCTTATTGTATGAGGTCGCTCTCCTTCAAAGGACCCTCTATTGATCCAGGCCTCCCCACCCCCTGTGATATGATCAGGCGCACACATCCTAAGACTCGACGGAACACTCAGCTGCGTGATGACCCCCTCCTCTTATCAGCAGGTTGAGGACCTCTATTGTGAAGGTATATGGGGGTGGGATTGACACGAGGATTACGGGGATGTCTTTTCCTTGCTTTACAAAGTTCTGATTGTAATAAAGAAAGGTCACATGCCATAAACCAGTGTATAAGAGGCCAGGCCTCCGAGAGGCTGTTAGAGCACCTCGAGACGATACCTTGTTGTCTGATCTGATGTGTTCTGCTCCGTCGGAATAAACTTCTGTTTCCTGCCTTCTGGTCTCCGGCGCCTGCCTCATTGCTTGGTAAACTTGAATGGTACAAGGGCGGTTAGCGCCGGGCAAATCCTGAGAAAGGTCCTAGCCCTACCTTTTTCCACAATTGGCGTCCCAAAGCGTGGGGCCCATCAGCGACACGTGGATCCAGTGGGAGAGGTCCCGATGACAGAGTGAACGACTGCAACGATCGGGAAGAGCTCGTGTCCGATAGACCCTCGTCTGACAGCCGATCATCCGACCTTCACTAGTTCTGAACAGACCTCTCTCGAGTGATCTACGGTCCTGACTGGGAACCATCAGGAGTGCCGCGAACATCACGAAGGAGAGAGGACGATCGGGCGCTGGATCCAGAGGACAGGAAACCGTCCATGCGGTCCGGGTAAGGTCGTGTAAACACGACGAACTGAGAAAAATTGTTTTGTTTGGATAATACTAGTATTACGCTTTGTTGAAACCTCTGGAGATTCGCTGTCTGCAAACGGAGAAAACAACAGGCTCTCTCTTTGCAAACAGTGAAGGATAGGTAACGCAGACTTTTGTCCCCGTTGTAATCCGTCGTGCCTATCTTCCTCCCCCACTGTTTCCCGAACTGTCGTTCGTGGATTATTGTCTGGAGATTCTTTTTCTGCAAACAGGGAAGAACAAGGTCTCTCTTTGCAGGGAGAGAAAGAGTAGGTAACGATAACTTTTCGTGCCCACTTATTCTCCCCACTGAATTGTTTTGATTAACCGATTGTTCGGTATTGGTTCGTTTGAGGTATTCACCGCCGGCAAACAACGGAGAATAGAAATATTCTGTCTAGTCTTTGCCCGCTGTGATAAGATAGGTAGTGCAGACCTTTGTCCCCGTTGTAATCCGTCATGCCTGTCTTCTCCCCACTGGTTGGTAGCCTGTTTAGGCCGGACCGCTTATTAGAGATGAACCATCCAGCTCCACTGGAGGGCACCCCTAATAAGGACATGTTCACTAAGTATGGACTAGTCGCTATAGCTTACACTAAACTATGGCATAAATATACGAAAAAGAACCCTGAAAGTCAGTGGCCACTGATAGGTTCCTTTAATAAAAATAAAATAAAAACATTAGAAATAGCGCTCCAGAAGAATAAGACCACGCCCACTATGCTCGACAGTATCGGCATGTGGCGCAAAGAAACGGAACAACGAAAGAAAAGAGAAGAAGCAAAAATAGGGAAAGAATTACGAAAGGCAGCCCACCTGGCCGCAAAGCAACTAGAAGAGGAAATAAAAGAAAGAAAAGAAGCTACACAAAACAAAGAATCAGGGTCAACAGGCCAATGTCCTGTTAGGACCCCCTCTGCGCTCTACCCTGAACTGCCCTCCAAACAACGGGCAAACGATGAGTTACTGCTAGGTCCCCCAATCATCTACATGCCCCCTCCATATGCTCCCAGCCAACAAAACCTGCAAGCCCCGAGTGTGAGTGAAAGTGACCCTAGTGCTAGTGCCCCGGCCCTCACGGCCTCCGCACCAGCCACATTAACAACTTCGTCAGACGACCCCGAGGCTAGCAAACAATCATCAGCCAGGCTAAGTAGGTTATGCAAAGATGAGCGGGATGGGATCAACAAAATAGCAAAGACATTGGTAGAACGAAGGGAGAGCGAAGAATACACAATGAGCATATATAATTCACATGCCGACAGCCACAGACGGCATTTCATCTTGCGATTCAGCTACCACACCCTGAACGCATATGAAGATAGGTATCAGAGTAAGGGTCCCGCTAAACTAACAACACTGTATAGGAAGATTGATGTTGGAGATGGGACCGAACGCGAGGCAACGGAGCTCTTCATGCAAATGCTTGAGGTCTTCCGCCACCTCGCGGAACAGAAACCAGAAGCCAAGGTTGCGGTCCCTGAAACAACCTCGGCAGAAGTAGCCAATACTATGATGCCTATCAGAGAAGCGGCTCCTTACTGGATCCCGCCACGGGGCCAGGGAACGAGCGATGATATGAATAATGAAAATGCAAAGGGAAGGGTTGTGTACAATTGGGTTTACCAACCATGGGACCGACAAGATATCCTAACCTTCAAACAAACCCTGCCCGATTTGAGAAAGAACCCGACGGCATTTTATACCGAACTAGGCACAGCCTTGGGTTCGACAATAATGACTTTAGCGGACATTGACTTGTTCTTTGGGTTATGCCTGCCAGCTGACGTGTGGAAGCAAATCCGGAAGGCTGACCACACGGATCTGTTTGGACATACCTGGGACCAACTCGGTAAACTAGATAGACAACGAGAGCCGGGGAGTAAACCAGTGAAAGACATACTGGAACTCCCAGACAAACTGGTCCAGAAGTTAAAAACACTGGTCCCGGAAAGAAAAGTAGACTGGTCGATAGTCACGGCCTGTCGACAGAAACCCCAGGAAGATGTGTCAGAATACTTCTCCCGATTCGAGACAGTGTTCTCCGACTACAGTGGCCAAGACATGACCACCGCAACCGGACAGCACCTGTTTGTGCAAAATTATGTAAAGGGACTAACACAAGAAGTCTCCCAAAAACTGCAGACGAGTGAGAGTAGTTGGGGGGCCTCCAAACCCGCAGCTATCCTTCAGATGGCTCAGTATTACGAGCATCAAAAGAATGAGAATGATAGGGCGTCCGAGAAAAAGAAGAAAGATTTAAAGGAAAGGGTAATGATAGCCCAGATACAGGGTATAGCGGCAGGACGGGAACACCAAAGGGGGAACTACCAATCAACCACCCCCAGAGATCTACCTCCTAAAGATCACACCCCAACATCCCACACTGGGCGTAGAGACATTAGCAATGACCAATGCGCCTTCTGCAAAGGGTTCGGCCATTGGAAATCCCAGTGTCCGGTCTTGCTAGAAGTGAATAGAAATAGAGACTCCAGGGATGTGGCAGGTGGTCCGAGAAATAGAGTACAAGGACGAGGGAGCACCAACGACACCAGCAATGACAGATCAGGGAGACTGAACACATTTGACCGTCCCCGACAGAACCAATATCAGCTGTCCGAAGGTGAAAATGCCCCCGACTTTGCATAGGACTGCCAGGGGCAAGGGAGGGATCCAGTCGAGCTCTGTGTTGACCAGCAAGGTCCTTATGTCACCGCTAAGGTCCTGGGTACAGAGTCTCCATTTTTGGTAGACACTGGGGCGACACGTAGTGTGTTATCAAAACGACTGATTCCAAGGGCACCCTTGTCTGGCTCACACATAACGTCGATAGGTTTCGATGGAACGCCCTCCACTAACCCCCTGTCCGTACCTATTACCTTTGACCTGGAAAACAACACCACTGACGCGACATTTCTACTCTCCTCCAATTCCCCTGACGCCATTATGGGCATTGACTTACTGAAACATTTTCGAGCTACCATTAGGTGTTCCCCAGATGGAATACGAGTCATCCTGTACGACAACCCAGACCTGTCCAGATCCCGTCCCCGACGACACATGTGCTCCATAACTGACGCTGACATGTCCTTGCTTGACACCCTGCCTCCGTACCTATGGGCCAAAAATGACTCTGATGTGGGGCGAATGATGATTGATCCTATTCACATAACTGTACGACAGGACGCTATGCTCCCGAAACTCCCGCAATATCGGATATCCCCAGAGGGTGAGAAGGCACTGGTAGCGATCATTCAGTCTCTGGTAGATGCGGGAGTGGTTGAAGAAGTGGTTAGCAACGTCTGCAACAGCCCAATCCTACCTATTGTTAAGAAGCAAGGTGAAGGAGATGAGAAAGCGTACCGCTTCGTCATCGACTTGCGAGAGATTAACAAAGTGGTTGTACCCCAATATCCTGTAGTCTCTGATATCACCACCATTCTGACCCTCATCCCGTCCACTGCCACCACCTTCACTGTTATCGACCTCAAGAACGCGTTTTTCTCTATCCCCATTCATCCAGACAGCCGTTATCTCTTCGGCTTCACTTTAAAATACCGCTCGTACCGATTTTGTAGAGCTCCCCAGGGGTACACTGAAAGTCCCAGCATTTACAGCCAGGCCCTCAAAAGGCAGCTAGATGCCTTCCAGCTACCAGATGGAGTGGTGTTGATCCAATATGTTGACGATATCCTTCTGGCAGCCGACACCACCCCACTTGCAACGACAGCCACCGTCCAACTCCTACACTTTCTTGCAGAAAATGGCCACAAGGTCTCCAAAAAGAAGTTGCAGTTCTGCCAGCCACAAGTGACTTACCTAGGCCATCTCCTGTCCAAAGAAGGGAGGAAGCTTACACCCGACCGAATCCAAACCATCCTAGACACCCCCATCCCAAAAACACAAAAGCAGGTCCGCTCCTTGGTTGGCCTAACCTCTTTTTGCAGACAGTGGTTGCCTAATTACAGCCTCATTGTGAAACCATTACTTGCCCTGCTGACCAAAGATGTCCCCTCCCCGCTTCCTTGGACCGCTGAGTGTCAAGCCTCCTTTAAGGAATTACGGGATGCACTCTGCTCAGCGCCTGTCCTAGGAACCCCGGATTACTCCAAACCCTTCTCCCTCTTCACCCACGAAAGGGAGGGATGCGCATTGTCTGTCCTAACTCAATCAATTGGTCCTAAGCAGCGCCCTTGTGCCTACTTCTCCGCCACTCTTGATCCTGTAGCCAGAGCTTTGCCTGCCTGCCTTCGAGCAGTAGCCGCCGCTGCTGTCTCTATCCGTCAGAGCGAGGGAATTGTACTTTCCAACTCCCTCACAGTGCTAGTACCCCATGCCGTCGACACCCTCTTGAACCAGACCAAGACCCAACACCTGACTAGCGCACGACTGACAGGGTACGAGTTGACTCTACTTGCACCCCACATCACACTAAAGAGATGCACGACTTTGAATCCTGCCACATTGTTACCCCTGCCTGAAAATGACCCCGACATTCCTCCCATCCACGACTGTGTGACCCTCACGGACGAACAAACTAGGAGTAGGGTTGACCTCCGAGACACTGCTTTTACTGACCCCGATGGAGAGCTATGGGTAGACGGCTCATGCATCAAACTCCCAGATGGCACCACTTCAGCTGCCTATGCAGTAACGACAGCCCGAACAGTAGTTGAGACAGCCTGCATCACACAACGATCTGCCCAGGCAGCAGAGCTGATAGCCCTCACCCGAGCATGCATCATAGCCGCAGGGACCACCACGAACGTATATACGGACAGCCAGTATGCCTTCGGAGTGGTCCACCATTTTGGGCTCCTGTGGAGGGAGAGGGGATTCCTGACGTCCCACGGCACCCCTATCCTCCACGGAGATCTAGTCTCCGCACTGATCGAAGCAGTTCTCCTCCCCAAACGATTAGCGGTGATAAAATGTCAGGCACACAAAAGGGTGACAGACTTGGTCGGACAAGGGAATGCATTGGCCGACATCACTGCACGAACCACAGCTGAGAATAGGACGGTGACACGCATGTACATGACCAGGTCACAAGCAGAAACATGGAGTGACACCAGGATAATGATCAGAGACATACAGTCGGCCAGCACCCCTCACGAGCTGACTAGGTGGGCAAGGATGGGTTTGAAGGATGAGGAGGGCTGCTGGCGAACGAAGGATGCAAGCAAATGGTTGCTACCCGACTCATACCTGATTCCCATACTGACAATGGCTCACTCCCCCGCACACATAGGATCTGCACCCATGATCGAACTCATTTCCAAAGTCTGGCACAACGACAAAATCCCTGACTCAGCCAGACGCCTAGTTCAGCAGTGCCTTATCTGTCTGCAACACAACCCCGGGAAAGGAACTGTAGTACCCCGGGGAGGGTTTGGGACCCCCAATCACCCCTTTGAGATCCTTCAGATGGACTACATCCAACTAGAAAGATGCCAAAGCCTGAAGTATGTACTAGTCATCGTGTGTGCCTTCAGCAAGTGGGTAGAGGCCTATCCAACCCGTGACAACACTGCCATGACTACTGCCAAAGTACTACTGAAGGAATTCTTCCCTCGCTATGGCCTTTGTCGAATTTTATGGAGCGACAATGGCCCCCACTTCATAGCTGAGGTTATCCAACTAATCCTAAAAGGGTTGGGGGTGAAGCAACGGTTTCATGCGGTCTTCCACCCCCAATCCGCCGGTCTAGTGGAACGCCATAATGCCACACTAAAGCTGAAATTGTCAAAAATAGTGGCCACCACTGGGCTTAACTGGCCGGATGCCCTCCCACTGGCTTTGTTATCGATGCGCTCCACTCCCACCAAACACCATTTGACCCCCTACGAGGTCGTGTTTGGGCGACCGATGAATCTCTGGACTGCTCCCAAACCGACCTCCATTCATGATGTCCCGGACGTCCTACTGTCTGATTATTTGTGCAAGTTAACTAAAACGTTGTCTGTCATTCATCAACAGGTGCAGCAGGCCATCCCCGATGCTTCCAGGGGCCCCGGCCATGACATCCAACCGGGAGATTTCGTATTGATACGAAATTTCCAGCGAACCAAGAGTCTGGAACCTCGGTGGACGGGCCCCTGGCAAGTGCTGATCACCACCCGAACGGCACTCCGGGTGGAGGGGAAGAAGCACTGGCTGCACGCGCATCATTGCCGGAAGGTCTCTGCAAACCTGGCCACGACAGAAAACGTCAGCACCCAAGAAGAGCTCCTGAGCAAAGACCGACCGATATTGGACTGTTATCCCGATACTGAGGCACTCGAACTTGCAAAATTCTCTGATCCCACTGTGCCATCCAGAGAAGGGTATTTCCTGCGTCGAAAGGAGGGAGTTTCGGCTAAGTAGGCCACGGACTAAGTTAAATCTCAGAATGGTGACCTAAACACAATCAAGGGTTGCCGGGAGAGAAGCTAAACGAAGTCTGTGGTTCTGCCCACTACCGAGCCCCTTGAAGGTGATGGAAGCGCCAGATAGGAAGATGATGGAAGCGCCAGATAAGAAGATGATGGAAGCAACAGGAAATACCCAGTATAGAAATCCAAAGACTGACAACCTGCACAAATCGAAGACAATCGCACTCTTCATTGTCTTCCTCTTCTGCCTCCTCCTCATGACCTCCTTCTGGATTCTGGAGGAAAGCACACCGGCTCATGAGACATTGCTACCTACTGCACAGCCAACACCCCTGAAAGAGCATCACCTAATCTCTCTGTCGCCTCAGCTCCGAGAAAGGCGCAGGGAATTCTGGAACAATTCCTTCGTGCAACTGTTGCACCAACACAACCTTGCTGCAAACGCTACGAACTGTTGGATCTGCGGGTTGCTCCCGCATGCCACTGGACACTCCATCCCCTTCATCCCTTCACCCTTCTCAGTTCACGGCTCTTGCCTCGCCTGGTTGATCCTCATGCAAGAGAGCCACAAGGACAACGCCACCTCCAGCCGGACAGTGTCACACTTCTACTCTGGGTTCTGGCTGAACAGAACCGGAAAGACCCCTACTGCCCTGTGTCCTGCGCTCGCAGGCGCCACCTTCCTCAAAGACATTCCAGCCAAGGAACGAGTCGAAGTACAGGTGCTCCACAATCCAGCCAGAACCACCTTCACTCACCTGCAAAAACAAACTACCGCCACTCTGACTGTGGCCCTGTCTGTTATCAATGTCACAGGTCTCGTGTGTCTCGAAGGCCATGGAACGCAGCTGGTGGGTCACAGCGCCTGCCAGATCACCAGAACATTGGACTCAGCTGACCCCCCTTCCTTTGTTGCTTCTCCGAACATGTACTTTGTGTGTGGCACCAAGGCATACACCTGGCTACCGAAGGGTTGGAAGGGTATCTGTTACATTGCCTTCGTTCTTCCACCCACATATGTAGCCCCTGCCAACCATCACCGGCAGAGGCGTGCAGACGACCTTGGACAAGCCGACTCCACCGGAGCACAGTTCCTGGATGCAGCAAAGGGACTTGTTCCTCTGTGGGGCCCAATGGCAAACAGCCGTGCTATCCGACACCTGACCCAGGCAGTAGAAACAACGATCAACATCACGGCTGGCATCCTCGCCAACAACACTGCGGAACTTCAGGCGGTCCGCCTTGTGACCCTTCAAAATCGTCTTGTCCTAGACGTAGTCCTAGCCGACCGAGGAGGAGCATGCCGCATCATCGGATCCAGCTGCTGCACCTACGTGCCAGACAACTCGCCTTCAGTCTACAAAGCCATCGAACACCTCCACAGACTTTCCTCGGAGGTTCACCAAGAACAGGAAGGGTGGTCGCTTGGGAGCTGGTTTTGGGACACTTTGAAAAATTGGGGTTGGAAGTTGTTTTCCTTCATGCTGATACCTGTTGTGATATTATGTGGGTGTTGCTTAGGTATCCAATGTCTGCCACCTTTGTGCGGCCTTGTTTCTAACTGTATGTGCCCAATGACTTTGGACTTCCGAAATGAGCACATGAGCCCCCTCTATGAAGTAGAAATACGTGGCCTTATGGGGATAAATCCAAACTGACAAGTTGGCGAGACATGTTAAAAGGGAGGACTGTGGAATTTTAGTTTGCGATCTGAACATCATCTGCGCCAGCTTGTCACCTATGTACTACGTGCACGGCAGCCATTTTTGGTCACCTATGTACTACGTGCACGGCAGCCATTTTAGATATCATGGTCTCCCTGTCCACGATCGATCGCCAGCGCACCCCTCTGACCCAGCAAGCATCCTCCGCGCACCCTGGCTCCCCCTCCCTCCCCCTCATGAACATAACCCTTCTGCATGACCCTGTCCTTGGGAGTCACGCCAGCGCCTGACCAACACCTCCTCTCCTCCCATGAATGCCCCTCTGTTGATAAACCTCCCCTCTGCACTGGATTGTCCACGCAGCATGAATACCACTCCATTGATGGCCCCTCACCCCGTGTCCGACTGTCCACACAGGTCCGAGGCCATTGCCTAAGCCGGGAGATATCATTTACTGCCCCTTATTGTATGAGGTCGCTCTCCTTCAAAGGACCCTCTATTGATCCAGGCCTCCCCACCCCCTGTGATATGATCAGGCGCACACATCCTAAGACTCGACGGAACACTCAGCTGCGTGATGACCCCCTCCTCTTATCAGCAGGTTGAGGACCTCTATTGTGAAGGTATATGGGGGTGGGATTGACACGAGGATTACGGGGATGTCTTTTCTTTGCTTTACAAAGTTCTGATTGTAATAAAGAAAGGTCACATGCCATAAACCAGTGTATAAGAGGCCAGGCCTCCGAGAGGCTGTTAGAGCACCTCGAGACGATACCTTGTTGTCTGATCTGATGTGTTCTGCTCCGTCGGAATAAACTTCTGTTTCCTGCCTTCTGGTCTCCGGCGCCTGCCTCATTGCTTGGTAAACTTGAATGGTACAAGGGCGGTTAGCGCCGGGCAAATCCTGAGAAAGGTCCTAGCCCTACCTTTTTCCACAGAGAGGGCGTTTTCCCGACCCCACACACACATCAAAAGGATTTTTGGCGCATGCGTACTGAAGTACGCATCGCCAGTCAAAACCCTAAAAAGGGGGGGTCCCAAAATGCAATTTCCCTTATAATTTTCCCATAGAAACTATAGACAAAGGTACAGCCTAAACTGCTGAACGGATTTACACCAAATTTGGCAGAAAGTTAGATCTAGGTGCACAAAGAGGGCTTTTTGTGTTTTGGTGTAAATATGTTTAGTAGTGTTTGAGCAATTAATGCTCAAAAACTCTGCATATCTAGGGACGCAGAGGCTTCTTGGATCCCTACAGATCTCCAACGGAGGTCTGATTGGCTGCTACCACCTCAACCAGGAAATGGTGGAAATCATGTTGGGACTCAGTCCTGAGTCGTAAAAAAAACAAAAAAAAAGAGGCAAGAGGACAGTGTCGGAATACCCCCTAGGTCAGGGGCCCAAAACCCTTTTTTTTTGTTGATTTTGCCTCAAATTCACAGAGAATCCACAAATCTGCAGCAAAATCAATCATGCCTGGTCCCGGGGGAGGGGAGGAGGTTGTTAGAAATATTTATTTATAACGGGGTGTGCGTTGCCCCCCCAGGCCATTTTGGGCCCCGGGCACACCTACGCCTGTGACCCTGCATCATTTTCTGTGGGGAAGGGTGTATGCAACCCCCCTCCGCTGGCCAATTTTAGCCCTCTGGACCCCATCCTTGGGCCTGGACATATTTGAAAAGACAGAGAGGGGCATGCAGCCCCCTCCTCAAGGCCGATTTTTGCCCCAGGACCTCACGCACTCCCCCTTCCTGAGCCATTAATGGTCCTGGGGACACCATCCCCCTATAGCTGTTTCTCTGCCTGCACTGGCACAGGAAGGGAAACCTGTATTTGCTCTTGAAGGGAGCAATTTAAAATCTCCCGCCAAGCGAGAGCAAACATCAAGTCTGTTCCCAGTGGGTGGGAGCTTGAAAAATGTTCCTGCCCGCTGGGAGCGGACTTTTCAACTGCTTCCCTGCCCTCACTGATGTGGGTAGGAAACAGATTAAAATAAGGGAGCAGCATTATTAGCTGCTCTCTGCAGGTGGGAGCAATGCTGGCTCCTCCTGCCGCCCCCAATGATAGTATGGTGGTTGCCTTGGGTAGGGGGACCAGGGCACCCACCCTTTGTTGTCCAGGCCCTGGAAGTGGGGTCCCCGGGACCAAAATCAGCCCGGGGAGGGGGGCCACATGCCCTCCATGCATTTTGTACTGGGCCCTGGGGTCACTGGGTCCTAAATCAGGCCGGTGAGGGGGGCCGCGTGCCCCCTCTCCCTTAAATATGTTGCCGGGGGATTGGTCCATTCACTGCTAAGAACTCTACATCTTACATCACTCATGCCATCTTCTTTGACATCGTTGATAATATCACTGTGCATGGCAGGTATGCAACTTTTATTTAATTAGGCTCAAGTTATAGTTACTTGAGATAATTATAACTGGTGAATTTCAGTGGTTTTTAGAGTGTAAAACGTTACGTTGTTACTAAACATTTCACCTAACTATAATCCCCCTTTAACCTTTGTTTTTTTCCAGTGAATATATGTATATATATATATATGTACACATACACACATTGTTGTCATGGGGACATTATTTACAATGGGTTACATACATAAAAATCTTTTCTTAGCAACAAACATATTTGAATGGTTGAAATGTTCTAAATCTCAGAGATTGTAACACAATGGTTTGGAAGTTATACATTTTTAAGTAATGCTAACGAAGGCCATTCCACCACAACATAACCTTTAGCAATGCCCTGTAGTTTCTACCTCCATCTATATTCATGTAGCAAAAGAAGACAACATTGTTGTTGTGTGAGGTTTACTTTTAATTACCATAACTACCTACATTCCATTTCATCTGTCTGGCAATGTATTTCTCTGTGAGCAGTGGTTGACTAAAGGGCCATGCTATATGCAACATCTGTTTCGAGATTGGTGCTGTAAGATGTGTTTGGTGATCTCTTGTGTTTTTTACCAATATACGTTAACTGCAGAGGCATTGATTACATTTTTCTGCGGTTAGAAAAGTGTTTGGGAAAAAAGTCTGTTAAGCGTGAGTGCCTTGAGTACATAACACCTATAGATTACCATACAGTTTTCACAATGAACATGATCAGTAGTAGATTGTAGTCCAAAGCTTTGAGCAATGGATAAAGGTTGTGATTCAGTATAGACTTTAACCCGTTTGTGTCTTAAATTGGATGTATGTTTAAAAGCAAACATCGGTTCGGTCAAATAAAGAGTGTCATTAGAAATTACGTGCCAATGTTCCCAAGTTATTTTGTTGATTTTATTTGATAAAGTACAAAAAGTAGATACACAAATCAATCTTGTTTCCTTAGGTTTCTCTTTGATTTGTAACATGGATTCCATGGTGCTGTGCCAGGCTGTTCTAATTGATCCTCTCACTATTCAGTTTTGGTAACACTGGGCTTTAAGTGTGATAGATAAATGTTCAGCTGAACTGAAATAGTTGTATTTTATGCTGCAGTTACATCTGAGACATAAAAATTGCCCACATGGGAGATTGCCTTTAAGGTTTTGTAGGGGATGGCCATTATATTTCATTATAGTGTTTTTGGCTGCAGATGTTTTTGTAGAGAGATGTATACAGCAAGCCATTGGCTTCTATAATTGTGAGATCAAGAAAACTGACCGCTTGAGAGGAATATTAATGGTGAATATCAAATTTGTATCAAGAATATTGAGCCAGTAATTAAAGTTTAGGAGTGAAGATATATCACCATGCCATATAAACAGAACATCATCTAAATTTCTGGGGGAACGTCGTTTACGACGCAACTTTTAGCATGCAGTGCTATTACAACGCAGTTTTTAAATCGCATTCTATTACAACGCACGACTCTGGGGGGCGCTCAAGGATAGGGAAAACTTTTAATTTACTATCCAACACCTTCCCTAGTGTCAACGGGGACTGGTGTTGGAATAGTAAATTAAAATATTCACTATCCAACACCCCTTTGTATTATGCGTTGTAAAAGAATGCGTTATAAAAACCGCGTTGTTACAGCATGCGTGCTAAAAGCATGCGTTGTAACAACGTACATCCAAATTTCTGACCCACATAGCAATGTGGGCTTTGTAAGAGTTGCCTTGGTGGTACATTTATTGATATTCAGTGATCTGGATGGTCCTTGACTTTCATCTCCACACTATGACAGTGAAATGTATTGACAGAGATCCTACAGTCTGGCTAGGTATCAACTGAACCTCTATTGCCCTTCAACAAAGCGCTCACTGCTTGGCGCTTGAGCTAAACCATGCATCCCACAGTCAACCAATAGGTCACTCGCCACCACAAATCTGCTTCAGCTGACCCATATTTCCATATGCAGCAACTAAAAGTCTGACGGTACAGACCTCCACCAGTAGGGTCAACCCTAATGCCTTTCCAACCATGCAAAGACTCAAATTGTATTAACACATTCGGAAAGCGTATGTTCTACTCCGCCAGCCTGGCGTTGAGGTTGGTCGATGCAAGCTGTCTGCTAGGTTGCTACACCCTCACATTTTCGGATATGGTGGGTTAGGTCTTGCCTGTTTCCCTGAACACTTCGGGGCTTCTTTAGCTCAAACCATTCAAGATGGTCGGGATGCAGCCAAATTTGTCTGTCGGACCTAGACGCCAGGGACTGTCTAGGTAGGGCTATGGGAACCAGCATGGGGCAGGAGGCTAGCTGGCCCAAAAGCCTAAGAGCTCTCCTCACTGAGACCCAGGACAGAGGTCGAAACATCAGGATCAATGCCTGGACTGCGTGATTTGTTGGTCTTGAGGAAAGGCCTAAAAGCGCACTTAATCCAGGTTGGTGCTAATGAAGGGGACTACTCTCTGTGGAGTAGTGCCTGCTGAGGAGGCAGCTACAAAAACCAGATCATCTTCGTCATACTATCCTATACACAATATAAATGCAGTATCGGGATCTAACCTCGGGTGAAGAGTTCAGAAGCCTGTAAAACATATATAGACAAAAGCATGCATAACAAAAATATAAACCATTCATGAATAAATCACTAAAAATGCTCAAGCAATACTACAATTCACATACTTGCACCTCAATATACTAAGACTCCAGTTCATATACTAAATAAATCCAGCCCAGCCATGGAAGAGATGTGATTTGGGGGAATTCAAAAGAGGTGGAAATGCTTATTGAGATATTTTTCTATGCTAAATGTTATGGTAGATGTTGTGGTAGTAGAGGTTTCTGAGCCTCTGTTGTTCTAGCCTATGCTTTTTCAGTCCCACAAAATCCAAATCTCAACCTCAGATTTGGAGCCTTTGCCAGTGTAGTTATACATATTTTCTGGTGAAGGTGGGTCTTGGGTTGTTGGGCAGTGTCTCATGGGTTGGTTATTGAGCATGTGGTGACTGTTTCTTCATTCATGTTTGCTTGCATTGTTGCCTGAGTATTGGGATAGTTTAACTACTTTGACACAATCTGTTCCTTTAGCCCTTACTCTTCTGGCAGCACTACACAGTACTGTTGCCTCTTGTGGCTCTAGCAACATAGTGCTAATCCACATAGAGCAAGGCAAACTACTAGTCTCACTATGTACAGTGCTGTGTGCTTTGTAGTTGTGTGCATTCAATAAAGGATTAGTATTCTCCGTCTACCACCGTACAAGTCAGAGGCCACCGAAGTCATCTGCGGCGTCCCTCAAGGATCCTCGCTGAGCCCCACCCTCTTCAATGTCTACATGAGCCCCCTCGCGGCCATCGCACACCAACACAACCTCAACATCATCTCCTACGCTGACGACACCCAGCTGATCCTCTCCCTGACCAACGACCCCGCCGCCGCCAGAGCCAACCTTCACGAAGGGATGAAAGACGTTGCCGAGTGGATGACGACCAGCCGCCTGAAACTGAACTCAGACAAGACGGAAGTCCTCATCCTGGGTTCCTCGCCTTCCGCCTGGGACGACTCCTGGTGGCCCTCCGCCCTGGGCACCGCACCCAAACCGACAGACCACGCACGCAACCTGGGCTTCATCTTGGACTCCTCCCTTACCATGACCAGACAAGTCAACGCCGTCTCCTCGTCATGCTTCAACATCCTGCGCATGCTACGGAAGATCTTCCGGTGGATCCCCACCGAGACCAGGAAGACGGTCACCCAGGCCCTCATCACCAGCCGACTGGACTACGGCAACGCCCTCTACGCCGGAACCACCGCCAAGCTCCAGAAGAGACTCCAGCGGATCCAGAACGCCTCAGCCAGACTCATCCTCGACATCCCACGACACAGCCACATCTCCGGACATCTGAGAGACCCCCCCCCAAGCGCCTTGAGACCCTCCGGGTAAGTAGTGCGCTCTATACATGTCTTTGATTGATTGATTGATTGATTGATTGATTGATATTTCTACAGTGGTGTTGTATTTATGCTACGACTTCTAGAGGGTCCTGCACCCTCTATATCCATGTGCAAAATAGGAAAGAGGAAGGAGGAAAGAGTGTGTAACATAGGTGTAGGTAGTGCTTAATTTGTTGAAAAATGAGTGCAGTTGCCCAATGCGCTGCTCGGATGCCTGAAACTGGCGCTAATATATATCAGTGCGCTGAAAACCAATGGTGCGTAGCCCTGAATCCACCACATGCCTCTTTAATCCTATACCAGACACTTCCTGCCCCTACATCTCACTCTTGCAGGTTTCTGCTTTCTCCCTTAATAACAGGTTTTCCGTCCTTCTCTTCCTCCTCCTTTCCTCTGTGTGTGTTTTTCCCTCTCTTGCTTTCAGGAAAAGTCTGAAAATGAGTGCCGGTGGGCTCCCCTGGGAATCAGAAGCTCAAATTACGCACTGGGTGTTGTCCACTGTTTGGGCTGTAAGTTTATACGAACATTAATTTCTCTGAGGACAGAATAGTCCAAAACAAATCCCAATTTTTGACATCCTCAAATGTGTAAAATAATGCCCTGACCTTTGGAGACTTCTCCCTCTCTTGCTCCCCTTGGTACCTATGGTTCAGTGAATTACATGGATGGGAGGAAGGTGACCCGCTCTCTTGCACAGGACCTTTCCTCCTTTGCAGTAAACTAGGAGCCTGATCAGAGGAGGAACATGTGAATGCTATAGCTGCAAACACCAGAAGCTGAAGGTGGCAGTGCCACTGGCCATAGGGTTGTGTGAAATACAAGTAATCCAATGTATTCATGAATTGTGGCATATGTACGAAAATTCAGTTTCTGTAGGCATGTTTGTAGTTCTTATTTATTCTGGCATTTCATAAGAAAGGTCTTTTGCTTGCCTCCAACATGCCCAAAAGACCTGAATGAGTGGCCAAATCTTGATCATAGACCGATTGATCACAGACAATCAAGGAAGTGCTCCAAAGCATATAGCGGTCTATTCACAAAGCCATACATGCATTTTAAAGTATATACATAAAATACTACTCATGTAGGATTATTTTACGTAGTCATTCATGACTTTGTGAATTGGCCCCAAAACATCTAAAATGAGAATGAAATCTGAATATTCATATAATATACATTTAGTACATACAGAAGGGACTGTGCTTTCTTTACTCTTTTACCAGTAGGGAGTTGGACAATTCTGAGCTTATTCACAAAAAGGTGCAAGAGTACGTAAAAGAATTCTCCAATAGTACTATTTCCCGTTCTCATAAATGCGTTGATGAGTAGGCCCCGTGGTTGAGCGGAATCCCTAGTCATCACTCAAGAAGCGGCAGACAGGGCCAGCTCATAGCTGGCTGACAGTCTGCATTACTGACCAGTGGCGGAATCCACATGAGTTACTGTGTGAGCTGGCGGCTAAGCGGTATGTAATCCGTTCCAGCAGAAGTCACTGTGCAGTTAATGCTTCACTGGGTATTAATAGAAGGGAATGAGCTTACACAATATGTCTTGATGGAAGCTCATAAAGCTGATGCTGAAAGAGTGCTTCCATAAGCTAAGAGTTTTTTAGTGTCTATTAAAATGAGGCGCCATACTACTATGTGCTGGGCAAGTCACTAAAATGTCCCCACGTTTCACTACCTTTGTGACCGACATACATTAACGGGATCCAGATTGTCTGTTATTGCCCTATATTAATATTTGTGTCGTTGCTGAGTGAACGCTATAGCATTTGAATGTCGAGTTTTCCTAAAATTAATATCTTTCTAAATTTAGATGTGTTACTAATCTAAGGCATTTAAGCACAGGGGAATTAAGTGATTTGCAGATCATCCCTTCGGTCAAGTGAAGAAGCCGGATCAGGGCACCAGGCATTTTAGACACTAGCAGAGATCTCCGACGCATTTGCATTTCATGACGTTAAGATATATATATTACATTAAGATCCTGTAAAGCCGCTCACCCATGTGAAAAGGAATTATGGGTCGGCTGGGACATTAGCCCCAAATTACCCCTCTCGCCCTGATTCTAAGGTGTGAATCTGCAGCTGGTAGAACCACTGCAGGTCGGAGCAGAGGGAATGAGGAAAGCCGAAAGCTGCCCGACCCGTCCAATTCTCATACAGTATGGGGGCACGTACCATGCTTCCCGTAGCACCCCCTGAACCTGTTCTGCCCAAACACTCTCTCTACCATGTAGCTGCTCCATGACCCACATGGCGCCGCGGCTGCAGTAGCAGGTGGCAAAATGGATTGGAGAGTCCCTTACTGCGGACATTCGTGTGGAAACATATTTTGGGGTTGCATGGTTCTTCATGGTTCCAGGGGCTTAAACTCATGATTGCACGGAGCAGTCGGTGATTCAGGTCCTGGTAATTTGGGTACCCCTGCAGACTGCGACTCATAATTGACAGCCTTTATTTAATCCCTCTCTGGCCAGGAATTATCAGCCCACAAGGACATTTCCCAACCAACTCAGCGAGCATTTAATATGTTGTACTAAGGGCCAAGATGTATGAATTTAGCCCACAGCATGAGCAATAACTAAACAGTGTCAAACAGCCTTGTTGAGCAAGAGTTGAAAGTGGTCAATGTTGCTCAATTCTGCCTTCTACCCGAGGTGCTACAGAAATGTTTGAATAAGCTTTGATAGTAAATGCTCATAGAAAGGTACTCCATGAAAATGACCCTGGGGTCCTTTTTGCAAAGATCACACCATTTTAGAAATGCAAAATGATTCTATTAAGCATTTTTTGAGATTGAAAGGCACATTTTCCAGGGCTCAATGGCTACTAGGCAAATGTTTGAAACTATAACCTGTTGTTCATGCCAATACAGGAGCAGGAAAATAGGGTGGGGTACCTTTTTAGGCTCTTTTAAGCATCTTAGATTTTTAGGGATAACAAGATTGATCAGTGAACGTATTATGTTGATAGTCAATGTAGGGGTACCAGGTTAAATTCAGTCAGCACACCGACAAAACGTAATTCTAAGTATTATAATAATAGCACAATCATAATAATAACGTTATTAATAATAATAATAGTTATTATTTTCAATATCAGTATTGTTCTGTTCCATCATTGTCATAGCTTTATGCAAAGAAATGAAACTTTTAGTTCACTTAACTTCACTTGCTTAGTAATATGGTTTCGATATCACTACAATGCTCTTAGACTCAGATCAGTAGTTTATTAGACTAGGAAGACAACACTTCCCCTGGTTCATCTGCCAGTGCACTCTAGAGGCGTTCAGGTGAGTAGGGGCATGGGAGCAGAAGCCTGAGTGCAGTGTCTTGTTTGGGAAGGGGAGTTGGAACATTTGCATCACTACTCTGTTACCTGGTTCTGGTGCACAAACACGACACAATCAAAACAAAGTCAGGGACCTCCTAGTTTGGATGTGTGCATTTTGTGTGGGGTGTGGAAATCGAGGGCACGGGTGTGCAGCAAGGGCCACAAATGCTGTAGGCTGAGTACCAGAAGTCTCTATGCTTTCGGGGATGAGCAGTACGAGCCAGGAGTGGCTGCAGACACTGGGCTTCGAGCCTGAACTCTTGGGTATTTGTGACCTCTACTTTTAATGAAGGGGGCGCAACCAACAACTTGCCTTAAGAGGAAGGTGGGATGTGGTTGTATCCCCATGTTGACCATACAGTTGAGTTGGTTAGACGCAACAGTGTTTCCTTGGGTCACGCTCCTGGGCTTAACACACTGACAGGGAATGGAGATGACTGCCTCAGTAATCTTCATCTTCCTCGTCATCTGCCCCAAAGGATTCTCAAGTCTTTATTTGCGCTCATGCTGATGATGTATTTACTTGTGATCGCTCAAGAAATGTGAAGAGATGGGGCCAGCTCATCTCTGCATCAATAACTTTGGGTTAGGCTGAACAGTAGCAACAAATCCCTGATCTCTGCTAGGCTTTATGATGCAAAGTTCCACCTGGCAAAAGGTGGAGCAGAGGAGTCTGGAGTTCTTGGCTTTAACACGGCAGGACCTCAGCACACAAGGCTATCGAGCACCTTCTCTTTCAAACCATAGCCACAGCATTGTTTTTCCCTATGTCTTGTATATTCCCTGATCTTTCTGGTGAGTGCAAGTGCTTCTGTGGTAAGTTGTGTTATGGATTGGTGTTTCCATGATTGGATATTTGATTTACTTGTTAGTCCCTAGTAAAGTGCACTGAGTGTGCCAGGGTCTGTGAATCAAATGCTACTAGTGGGCCTGCAGCCCTGATTGTGCCACCCACATGAGTAGCCCTGAAGAGGTAACTCAGGCCCGCCATTGTGGAGTCTGCGCGCAGTTTGTAACTGCCATGTCAACTTGGCCAGTGCACACACTTGCCAGTGCCTCACCTTCCCTTTTCTTATATGTCAGCCACCCCTAAGGTTGGTCCAAGGTACCCCTGTGGGTTGGGTGCAGTGTATGTGAAAGTTGGGACATGCCCTGCTATGTAAGCGAATTACAGCCAATTTTGTTTTTCACTATTGCAAGGCTACCTGTTCCCCATAGGACAGAATGGGGAGTTTGTTTATAACATCTTATAAACATAACCGGCCCGGGGAATTAGGTAGGAAAACAAAGTTTAGTATGCCTGAACTCATTATCTAAAGATGCATCTTTTAGTGAAGGGGACTTTTACATTCTGTGTTTGAAAATACCACTTTTAGAAAGGAGGAATGTTCTTGCTCAGTCATCCTGTGTGCCTCTGCTGGAATGTGGATTGCCTGTCTGGGTTTTGGATGTCAGAAGGCTGAGGAGCAGGAGTGGCTCCAGATAGTCTAGGTGGGTCAGGAAAGGGCTGAATAGACCTGGGCTGCAATTGGGGAAGGGGAAGAAGATTTCCATGCACCTTAAGGGCCTTCTGCCTCTGACCATCCGTCTCCGTCTCCTGGCAGGAAGTCACACCAGAGAAAGCAGAACTGGTTCTGGCTGGGCAGAGACACTCTCTGCTTAAGAGATCAAAGGATTTTGGGATATAAATATTGGGGCCCTAGACTTCTGAACTTGAGGACTCTTTTGGACCAAGACGACTGCCAAGAAGAAGAGCCGTAGAAGCTGTGAGGAGGAACTACCACTTTGCTGTGTGCTTTGCTGTGTTGCTTCTGTCTTGGGCAGTGAAAGGACTGGACTGAACTTTCTGCAATCTACTTTGTGAGTTTCTCCAAGGGCTTGAGGTAGAGATTGCCCCCTGTTCAAGAAGGCTCAGGAACAGCAAGCTCTTCTGCCCTCAGCACTGGGGACTGTGTGTTTTGTGCTGCAACAGAAGAAAATCAACCCAACGACGTCTACAACGCCGCTGCCGACTTCGTGTCCTGAAGGCACCGCAGAGGGTGCAGCCACACCACGACCATGGTCTCACCAACCACGCCTGCTGACGCCGCCATTGAGCCGCCGCTCGCACCGCAACCAGTGGGCACTGCATTCCGCACCACCTCTCATCATGACGACGCCATGGTATCCCCGACGAAGACTCTCCACGATGAAATCTACGCCGCTGCTTGCACCGTGGGTAGAGGGCACCGCTCATAAAGTTGCACAACACACCACCCTCATCCTGCACCTCAGCCTTGGCCTACGGACGCCGGCTCCATCAACTCCAGTTCGTCAGCTGACGACAGCGCTTCAGCCACGACGACAACGCTGCTTGCACCGTGACCTGCCCGCACTGCGCCGAGCACCACCTTCACCTTGCACTGCGACTGTTGTCTCACCGACAATGCCATCTGACGCCGCCACCGAGCCGCTGCTCGCACTGCGACCTGAGGGCACCGCACCGCTGCACTAGCCATAAACCGGTCCTAGAATGCTTGATTCCGGTCCAGGAAAGACATGGCTTGGCAGTTCGGGCTGGACTGTTCCCATGAGGCAGAGGGTCAAGACTGATTTGCATATGGCCATGTCTGAACTGGGGTGGCTTGGTGAGCATAATAACGATGGATTAAGCCCAGATCTGTGACTGGGGGTGAATGTTTTGCCATTGTGCAACATTCGGTCCATCATCTTGTGTGTTTTGCTGTTCACCCTATGTGGGAAGGGTATGCCCAGACGTGGGTCCCGTGCTCACTAGGCCACTGGAGTCAAGCTATCTTGGCCGAAGACGGCTGATAGCCAGGAACCGGTCCTAGGATGCTTGATTCCGGTCCAGGAAAGACATGGCTTGGCAGTTCGGGCTGGACTGTCCCATGAGGCACAGGGTCAAGACTGATTTGCATATGGCCATGTCTGAACTGGGGTGGCTTGGTGAGCAAAATAACGATGGATGAAGCCCAGATCTGTGACTGGGGGTGAATGTTTTTTCATTGTGCAACATTCCGTCCATCATCTTGTGTGTTTTACTACGCACCGCAGCGCCTGCCGCCTGCCGACGCCCGCGCTCCTGACTCCAACAGAGAGGAAATCGATCTGCAACACGTGTGACTTTGAGGGCCGCGATGACTCCTGCACCGACCTCCGGAACCGACGCCTGCAGACGCCGTGCTTTCGGAAGCTCAACGAGAGGTCGCCCACGCCCTACATTTCTAAAAGGTACTGTTTGCGGGTCTTTCTGACACCGTAGCATGCCCGCGACACTGCGGTCAGCCAAAACTATTTGGATTTGTTTGCTAACTATGCCGTGATAGCCCCAGGCGGAGCTATCGACATCAAGGAACTGTTTTTCAAGCATATTTTGATAACCGAAGATTTTTAAGTACTGTATTGTGGATTTTTACCATTTTGGGTCTTGTCTTAAGTATAAAAAAATATTGGCTATTTTTCTAAACTGGTGTAATTTTCTTTTGTAGTGCTTACAATGTATTACTGTTGGTTATGTGCAAATGCTTTACACTCAGCCTCTAAGATAACCCTGATTTTCATGCCAAGCTACCCAGGGGGTTAGCAGGGGTTATTTTAGGAGTGTAACTCCCTTATCCTGACTAGAGTGGTGGTTTCTGCCTGGCTTTGGCACATACCATAGCCTACCAAAAATCCCATTTCTAACAGGACCATGATTGTGAGCTTTGGCATTTGAAGGCATTGTGGCAATTGAAGGCTCAATACAATGCCTGCTACTGGGTTTGGCTCTAGGTCCCCTCAATGCCCTTCCACTGTTGAGGGTCACCGTCTGCAACTACACATACAACACTTTAGTTCATCCCTCAGAAGCGCAAATTTGGCTCTGGGACCTGGCACTCAGACCTGCCATGTAACAAAAAAACGCCGGGGGGTGACCAGTAGTACTCCCTGTCCCACCTGTAGCAAAATATTCTACAACCTAGTGAGCTATAGGGATCACGGTCCTGAGCAAGGGCATTTTACACATGAATGGGCCAGCAAAAGGTCGAAACATGTTGACCATCACTTAGGGTTGAATAACTTCCCCTGTTGTTTTAACCCTTTCAGTGCCAGGGTTTCTAAGTATTTCATTGCATTTTGATAGCATATTTATTTGCATTAAGACCAGGGAGGGGCCATGTTACCATCGGGTGGCTCAATACAGTAACGACCTGGACAAATGAGGTATAAATAATACACATTTTTTTATACCACCGCTTCCCCTGCATAGAGTAGGTTTGAGACAATGTATTCAAGTACTTTCAGCCACCTTGAAAGGGACGCCAGCCGTTTCCATTAGTTGTCTCATCATTTTATACACAGCAAAAAGCAGAACTCCTTTACTGTCGTATGGTACTTCACATCTGTGAGGGAGGGGGCTCAGTGATGAAGAATCACACCCTAGGGGCTGAGGGACTAGTGTCGTAAAAAATGTAACTTTTTTGACACCCAAATACAGTGCTAGATCCTTGACACCAGGGCCGAACAGGCCTTTTATTCCACCAGACATTTTCCCCTGCGGTCTGCAGCCCTCAAAGGCCTGTTTTGAAAGCTCTGGGTCGCTCCTGGTGTCTCTGCAACATTATCAGCTCCTCAAGGTTAACTGCAGCAGGCACTGGGAGGCTTCAAGAAAGAGAGGGAGGGAAGCGGAAGGAAGAGAGAAAGCTATCAGAGAGAGGCGAGAAGAAGAGGATGGATGGATGGATGGATGGATGGATGGATGGATGGATGGATGGATGGATGGATGGATGGATGGATGGATGGATGGATGGATGGATGGATGGATGGATGGATGGATGGATGGATGGATGGATGGATGGATGGATGAAAAGAGAGCAAAGGTGCGAGGCGACAAAGGAAGAGGAGTTGATTTGAGCATTTTCGCTGGGCTCCTTTTTGTTTTGCAGTCCGGCCCTGCTTGGCACACTTTGGATCGCACCCTCATTCATCTGGAGGTTGTTTTCGAGGCAGTTCAATGAGAGGATGTACTCTAATTGATTGCCTCCCTCTTTCTCCTCTTAGGGTGATAGCTCTGTTTACTCCAAGTGGAATGCTGCATTTGGAACCTCGATGTGTCTTAATATATATGATATGTATCTGCACGCAAAGTTCGGCCAGGGACTACGTTTAATCATTCGATTAATCATTCGAGGAAGCAGGAGGTTTCGTGTAGAAACTCAGCTTAAGCATTTCAAGTTTCTAGGGTATAAAGAAGGTAATTTGGTTGGAATAACTTGGGAAAAGAGGAATCTACAACTAAGCATTTGAGGTGCTGAATCTGAAGCACCAATACTCTATGTAACACGTCCCAATATAATGTCAGTAATATGGATATATATATATATATATATATATATATATATATATATATATATATATACACATACATACATACATACATACACATCCATCAATACCAATAGTATGATTTTAATTATCTTGAAGCCCTGGAAATTTACATTGGCCAGAAATACATAGTAAGTCAAAACCCAACATTTTGTTAAATGTGGAAGCAAAACACTGCAGTTTCAAATAGTATTTGTTTTTTCGAACCATGGCTCATGCTGGCTTGTTTTTCAGTCCTTAGTAACATGCTCACTGGAAGCTGGCCTGGCTCAATATTCATTGGCCTGGGCAGAGAAGAGGTTAAAGTCAGCAGCACTATTCAGAGTCCGCCTGTCATACATTTCGCACAAAAGCATATTTGTTCACCATGCAACGCAAGCGAACCCCTGTTTATTATGAGGCTAAGCATCGTAGGCCCTTTACAGCCGCACTGACAGCGAGTCGAGCATTGCGCGCCCTCCCTGCGCCTATCTTTAGAGCGCCGACTGGGTGGCCAGGCGCTATTCTCATCTCCGAGCGGGCAGAATGTGCGCCGATGTTCGCGCAGGCTTCCGTGGACGGGGGCAGACAGCTGACCAGGGTTGTGCACGAGCGAGTAACCACAGATGCCCCCTCAGGGTGGTAAACGCTGATGGAGGGAACGGATTTCACTTAGCAGCAATGCCAATCGGCACTTGTCAACGCTCCCTAAAACCATTAGCATCGCTGCCTTGAGCTGTTAATTCTAGCTGCCTTGTGTTTCTCCGAGCTAATGCTCTCTGCCCCTCGTGATACGCACACATAAGGGTATCAAGTGCCTGGAGGCCGCATTCCTTTTCTCTTAAGGCGCCCTGCCAAGTTGTAACTAAAGTACTCTGACCAGCACATTGTGTGACACACGGATCAAAGAAATATGTAGACATAAAAAGTCCTCTCAGCCGATAGATATCTGTTGTTAATATAAATGGGGCGCATTTTTGGCACCTGAACCTGTGACGTGTGGATGGCGTGCGTGCCCCCGTAGGCCGTCAGATACAGCATTCGGAGTAATATTTCACGGCGGCCTGTCGCCGGGGCGTCAATTTCATTCTGTTCTCTTGCCTGGGTCGAATGAAAAGTAACTTCCAAAGTTGAAGAATGATTGGTTATTACAGAGGCACAATTCTGATAGGAGTTGTACAAGCCGTCCACTTATAGTTCCACATGACCAACCCTGACCTCTGCTTTCGTTACCTGTAAATGCGTGCAGTGAGTTTGTTCTGTCGCAGCTTGGCCCCATTTTTTTCAAATCTGTCACTCTTTGTGTTTTAGTACACAAAGTGTGTCAGCCAGGATGCAACAGATGTAAGCAAGAAAAATGCCCCCAGAGCAACAGCACCTGCTACTCCACTGAATACACCTCTCTTCACCAAAACCTCCCACCTGGGGTGGCATATAAACAAATTAAATTGATTTGTGCCCAGAGGGGCAAAATGGATGCTCTGCTCAAACCCCTGCATAGGGTGAACATGCACTTGTGAGGGCCCAGCACCTGTCACTTGGTGATTGGAAGGGAGGCGCTAAGGCACAGGATGTGTCCTGCACAAATTCAGCTTTAGAATCCCTTTTAACTTCAGCAAATTCTAATAAGGAACAATTTGAACCCTGTAACAGCAGCTTAACGCGAATAGGCACCCCTCCCCCATACCGAGAATGTGATGGGGTCCCTGAGCAATGCTCCCTTTGATTTTTGTTGTCGGTGTGCGGCAGAGAAGAGTGTCTGTGCACCACAGCTAAGGTTGCGTGTGCCGACTTGAAACACATCCCTAGGCTAGCAAATGCTGTGCACAAGCTACCAAGTTCCTCAGGTGTGCTTTGATGTTATTCTAATTGCCCTCTCAGTCGCCATCGGGAGGCAAGCATATTTATATTCATTTGTAGGCTGGTCTGTCACTGCTAGCGGTCTCTGGATTTGAACAATGGAACATTTAAGATCCACCAGTGTGGAATCCATTGAAGAAATGACATAACTCCATTACTTGTTCAATTTCAGAACATCTCAATCTGTGGTACACCCTCCAGGAACAAATAAGGATAATCAACAATTGCCAAGATCTATCTAATTCAATCTATTTTCTGTCCAAGTCTGACCCTGATAGGAGCCACCCTAGGTAACGTAAACAAAAATGGTCTTACTTTGAACCTCAAACCCATGCTGCTTGAAGTACAAGTACAATTTTCCTTCTTCTATAACTGACACAAAAATCGCAGAAAACTCAAACTCATTGCTCCCGTGCTGCTCTCATGCTTTCTAATATTTGGTCATAAAATACCTTTGGTTATGTTGCATGTAGTCCCTCGTTCAGGAAATAAAATTATACATTTGAAATAAATTAGTTTCTTTCTCAAAAGTTAACAATCTAAACCCATAAAGTTAAACAAGCATTAGAAATGCAATAGGTCTCGCAGCATTAGAGTTAGTGCTTTTAGAATTGTTTATGGGTTTTTTTGTAAATCTTTAGCATGAGGTTGAGGGTGAGTGAGGGTGAGTGAGGGTGAGGGGTTGAGGGTGAGTGAGGGTGAGGCTGAGGGGTTGAGGGTGAGGGTGAGTGAGGGTGAGTGAGGGGTTGAGGGTGAGGGGTTGAGGGTGAGTGAGGGTGAGGGTGAGTGAGGGTGAGGGTGAGTGAGGGTGAGGGGTTGAGGGTGAGGGGTTGAGGGTGAGGGGTTGAGGGTGAGGGGTTGAGGGTGAGGGTGAGTGAGGGTGAGTGAGGGTGAGGGGTTGAGGGTGAGGTGTTGAGGGTGAGTGAGGGTGAGGGTGAGGGTGAGTGAGGGGTTTTGGGTGAGTGAGGGGGAGTAGTTGAGGCTGAGTGAGGGTGAGTCAGAGTGAGGGTGAGTGAGGGGTTGAAGGTGAGGGGTTGAGGGTGAGTGAGGGTGAGGGGTTGAGGGTGAGTGAGGGTGAGTGAGGGTGAGGGGTTGAGGGTGAGTGAGGATGAGTGAGGGTGAGTGAGGGTGAGTGAGGGGGAGTAGTTGAGGCTGAGTGAGGGTGAGTCAGAGTGAGGGTGAGTGAGGGTGAGGGGTTGAGGGTGAGTGAGGGTGAGTGAGGGTGAGTGAGGGTGAGGGGTTGAGGGTGAGTGAGGATGAGTGAGAGTGAGGGTGAGTGAGGGGTTGAGGGTGAGGGGTTGAGGGTGAGTGAGGGGTTGAGGGTGAGTGAGGGGTTGAGGGGGAGGGGTCGAGGGGGAGGGGTTGAGGGTGAGTGAGGGTGAGTGAGTGAGAGTGAGGGGTTGAGGGTGAGTGAGTGAGGGTGAGTGAGGGTGAGGGTTTGAGGGTGAGGGGTTGAGGGTGAGTGAGTGAGGGTGAGGGGTTGAGGGTGAGGGGTTGAGGGTGAGGGGTTGAGGGTGAGGGTGAGTGAGGGTGAGGGGTTGAGGGTGAGTGAGGGGTTGAGGGTGAGGGGTTGAGGGTGAGTGAGGTTTTGGTTCCCCAGTCCTGCCCTGACAATCAACACTTTACTTTGGGACAGAAGATCTGTTCGAAGTCTCCTCTGGGTGGGGTGATGAACAGCTGCTTGGCTACACAAAAACACACCCGAAAGAAGCAGTATTCAAATATTCCTGGAATTTCGCGATTCTGTAGCAAATACCAGGATAAATAAAACTGCCAAAATGCCAACATTTCCCAGAGAACCTCCTGATTACAGCAAAATGTAACTTTGTATTATGTGGGTAGACTTCAAAAGCCACACAAATTAAAAGAGCAGACTAACTTGCACAACCGCCGGTAACAGCATTTCACCCGAGCTTACATGCGTGAAGAGATATTTACAAACAAGGAGGCAGATCAAGAAAGAAGAGAAACACCTGACCTCTTCAAAAGAGCTGGACAAAGCAGAACTGATGGAACATAAAGAAATTACTGTGGAAATAGTAAAAGGCGCTTTAGGCGGAGATGTGCAAATTACAACGTTAAAATTATCAGAACTTGACCTCGTGTGAGTGTGTACCACGACAATCTGAGTAGGTCCAAAAATGTTTCTCCTACTAGGAAAATTCAGAAATTAGGATTTTGTCTACGATTAGCAAACTTTTTTTAATTTCTCAGAGTCCCATTGGCTACAGACAAAAATGTCCGAAAAATCAATGTTTTTCACACACGCCACAAACCAAAATTCTGCTTATGTTCGCTGGTGAACAATCTGCGGGTTTACAGGTAGGGTTAACATGCATCTTAAATTATTTTCTCTTACTCCAGGTGGCAGGAAAAAGTGCTCTTCGTAAGAGCCCCATGGAGGCCCGGTGACAGGTTTCTCCACCAGCACCACCACTGGCACCTCACTCTGCATCGGTCGGTTTTTGGCACCACTGTCCTGTGCATTGTTCAAAAGCTGCAGTTTGGAGCCCCAAGTGTCCACACTAAAATTGTGCTTCCACAACCAGGAAAGCGTTAACTGGGAAAACTAATGATAAAAGGGGACAGTAATAAATCGCAGTACCTTGCAAAACTGCGTCTCGATTCCAGGAAATGTACTAAGCAGCCAAGCGCTTTAGTTAGAGTTCCGAGATAAACCAGGCGCTAGAATCTACCAGTACAAATGCACTTGCAGGGAGGGGAGGAGGCGGCAATGTGGCAGGAGACTTTAGAAACCAACTCAGCCCTGTGCTTTACCTCATAGTAAAGCAAAAAGCAAACAGCAAAAAATGCGTGAGCAAACGCAGTTCAACCTCAAATCCGAACAAGAAAGGGTGGAGGGGGCAGGGGAGGAGGGGTCCGGGGAGGAGGGAAGGGCCAGAGGGACTTGATGGGAGTGGTGGGGAGGAGGGGGAGGGTATAGAGAGAGAGAGGAGGAGAGACAGGACAGGGGGAAGCAGCAGAGACACGGCGGGTAAAATAAACAAATAACACGGCGGGCAGGGGAGGGGGCGGAGAGGGGAGAGGAGAAATGCGACACGGAGGGAAGGGGAGGGGGCGGAGCGGGGAGGGGGCGGAGAGGGGAGAGGTGCGACACGGCGTTAGACGGAAGGAAGAGAGGGGAGGGGGAGGAGAAAGAGAAATGCGACACGGCGGGAGGGGGCGGAGCGGGGGAGAGGGTGTGTGTGTGTTGTTAGGAGACGGACGTGCACGCGCACGCGCTTTTAAGGTCAATGCGCATGCGCATAAGCTCAATGCGCATGCGCATTGACCTTAAAAGTCACGGGCACTGCAAGGAATCGCCACGATTCCTTGCAGTGTGGATAAAGAGTGGATAACTCGCAATAGTCTCGCTTGCTCGATGCGCATGCGCATCGACAGGCGAGACCTAAAAAAGGAGGAGTTTGATTTGAATGGCTACAAAGATGTTCTGCATTCAGAGGAATGGTTGGGATGGGAGGCAGTGAGTAACTTACAGCAGGGTAGTACTGTCAGTGAATAATATAGGTTGCCAGCTGTTTCAAGTTAGCATCTCACCAGCTAACAAGAGGGCTTCTGCCATGCCTACTTTCTGTAGTGGGTGCTGGTCACTGACCTCTAAGGCCACTGGAATTATGTGATTGTGCTGTGGCAGCTGTTTCACATAATTATGGGTTTGCCACAATTCATCATCTACTGCATAAGCTGCAAATTTTAACATGAAAAATGATTTTCTAGCTAAAACAATTCAAAAGATACTAAACATGCAACAACATGTGTTACTTACAGTGAAAGACCCTTTGTAAATTGAATTGAATGGCCACCTTTCTGTTGCTTACTGCTAAATGTGAGTGTTTAACCACTACTAAGGTGCAACCTATGTCCAAACAGTGTTAACAAGTGTAAAAGTGACAAAATAATGAGGTAATACTACCACAAAATGTACAGCAGCATGCTGCATAATTTGGCTTTTCGTGTCACAAAATTTAGCCAACACTGCAGCATAATTTGGACCTCTCCTGCTGTATAATTCCAGTGGCTCTCGCCAGGGGTTACAGTCCATCCCATTTAGTGAAGCTGTTTATATTCCTCAGCGGCATCTAGGAGCTTCAGTGTCTCGTCTAAGTTTGGATAGGCTTCCAAAATACTTACCACATAATTTCCAGGTGAGGTACTTTCTTTGTAAAGGATGCATGATGGACTGCAGCAAGGGTAGCCAACTTGTTGTTTTTCTACCACTTGTATTTTAATGTCCCGGTCGGTACAAAAATAAGCATAATCGCTTAAAGCAAACATTTCTAGCCTATGTCTGTACAACTTCAAACAGGAAATATAAATAGAAAACATGTTCAAATGTGTTCCAGAGCCGAGTTGACAATCCCTTCAAATGATTAAGGTAAACAAAGGCAGAAAAGCCTTGTTACTAATGCATTCAATTTTGTTTGCAGTCCTATTTTGTTATGTTATAGTAAAACATTTGTAGCGCGCACTTTTACTCTAGAGTGTCCTGGCGCGAGGGAGAGCAGAGGTGGGAGCAAGAATCAAATTAGCGGATCAAGCTGAACAGATGTGTTTTGAGCTGTATTTTGTATCATGTACTTGCAGACTCTTAAACCACCACAAATATCTGGTATTTTCCTCCTGGAAAGGTGGTAACCCGAGCAACAGCTCCTCCTTGCCAACAGCCTTGTGAATAAACGCTGCCACTTCACAGCTCGGTCCCTTTTAATGTCTTCAAAAAGCAGGACATTTTGTGCTCTAGGCCACACAGATGTGGCAAGAGGCAGATCTTGCGAAAGCCCCTCTGTGCAGCTTCCACCCCCGGTCTAATAGTAAAACAGGCGGTGTAAGTTGATACCGCCTGCTTGGTTCCTAGGTGCTCTGCATGCCCAGGCTATTGTGCAGCTTTCTCCCACCACAGGGGTCCTTCACCTGTGATCCCCTTCCCTGCCTTTCACACTGATCGTCATTCTAAAAGACAATTTGCTAGCAATAGGCAGGCTCTCTCCTAATTCTTCCAGCTAACAGCGCTCTTTCTGATTAATTCTGAGCGCTTGGTGAAGGCTGTGTGCCTGAGTCTCGCATATCTCTCAGATTTTCATTGGCCTTTGGCTGAATGGGTCCCCCTGAAGCATAGGGGCCTCTTAAGGGGTTGAATGCAACCTGTGCAGCAGGGGCCTGCGTTATGCCTCTACCCTGTAATGAAGAAGCCTGAAACATGCAAGGGGCCGCCATAAAACCAGCAGGGGGCCTTCCCAAAGCCTTTAATGCAGCAGGCAGAGCCTCATTAGTCAGACGATTTAATAGGAGGTCCATCCTCATTGAAACTCAGTGTTGTGTTAAAAAAGAATAGGGTGAATAAAATAGTTTCCTCTCTCTCCCTTCTAAGGGGGCTCTTTTAGTCTACTATCTAAGCAGTAAAGCTATGACAAAAGTCTGGTTTGCCAAACAAGTGGTGGGAAAAATTGCATAATTCAGGATGTTTTATAGTTCCTAGTCCTCACGATCTTGTTCCTCTCCAGTGCTCACCAAAATTTCACTTAACCCCCAATCGCATTCTTGGAAAATAATTTAACATGTGTGGTGAGCACTGTTCTATATGTATGTTCTGTAGCAGCCCAACTGATTGATTTACTTATATAGCGCAGACTTTACCCAAAGGTGTCAGAGTGCTTCACAAAAGGACCAGTTACGTTACATGAGGAAAATGTTACAAATGTACATTTTACAGAAGCAAATGAGATACAGGAAGAGGTATAATACAGCAATAGATGGCAGTCACTCAAAAACACAAAAACACACTGGGATGACACTTGTACAGGCATAGAATAAAAAATGTACAATAGTGAAAGAACTTCCTTGAGGGACTTGAAAGGGCGTTTATTAGTTCTGGAAGTGTCTTAGGAAGAGAAGATATTTTAGGTCAGTTTTGAAGGTCCGGGTAGAGGTAGTGGTGTGGAGCTGCGGCGGAAGCGATTTCCAGATTCTCACCGCATTGCCTGAGAAGGATTGAGCCATCGATCTTTCCCTTTTGAAAGTGGGAGGCTCAAGCAGTAGTTTTCCGCATTACAAGACGGTCTAGAGCCTTCAGAGATTTTCAGTTTATTCGCCAGGTAGCGAGGGGAGGAAGTGTACAAGCCTCTCTGGGTGATACAAGCTGTCTTGTAGATTGATCTTGCCTTGATGGGAAACCAACGGAGGGATGACACAATGGGTGTGATGTGGTCACTTCTTTTGGCCCCAAATAAAAAACGAACCACTGAATGGAGAACGGATTTAAGAGGGGAAAGGTGGGATTTGGGGAGGCCAGTAAGAAGAGAATTGCAGTAGTCCAATCTAGAGAGAACCAGCGATTGGACCAGGGTTTTAAGGTCTTGCTCTGGGAAGAAGCGTTGAATCCCCCAAAGAAGGCGCAGTTGGTATCGAGCATTCTTTGCAATGGATTTGATGTGGGAGAGTAGATTGAGCCTTTTGTCGAGTAAGACACCCAGGGATTTTGCGCTGTCGACAACAATAGGTTTATTGTTAAGCAGATTCAGCTGATCCATCCAAGATTGAACAGGAGGAGGAGAGAGAGAGGTTGAGAGGAGAAGGAATTCTGTTTTGGAGGGATTCAGAATGAGTTGATGAGTTAACATCCAGTTTTGAATAGAGTAGAGAGAAGAGTTGAGGATTGAGAGATCGTATGTGGAGGACACCTTAAGGTAGATTTGGGTGTCATACGCATAGAGATGGTAGAGGATCCCAGATTTACTTAGGAGATTTCCCAAAGATTCCAAATAGAGATTGAACAATGTGGGTGCAAGGATAGAGCCTTGAGGGACACTTTGACCTACTGCCAATGAAGATGAAAGACTGTTCGCTATTTTGACCATTTGGGATCTGTCTGAAAGGAAAGAGGCAAACCATTTGAGCACTGTGCCTTTCAACCCCATTCTCTGTTGAAGAGTGTTAAGGAGAGTGTTGTGATTGACAATGTCAAAGGCTTCAGAAAGATCAAGAAGAATCAGAAGACAAGACCCCCCTGAATCGAGTATACGCAGCGCATCATCAATCACTTGTAGCAGGGCTGTTTCAGTGCTACAGTTTTGAATGAAACCAGACTGGAAATTTTCAAGAAGATCATTGTCCTTGATATGACGGAAAAGTTGTTTCACTACACATCTTTCTGTTAATTTTGACAGAAAAGGGAGGTTAGTGATGGGGCGGAAGTTGTTGAGGTTGTTCGTGTCAGCGGTGGGATTTTTAAGAGGGGTAACCTGTCCTGTTTTAAAGGTAACAGGAAGGGAGCCTTGACTGAGGGAGAGGTTACTCAGACTGGTCCAAGAAGAAAGAGTATGGGTGTAGAAGTCAATGGCAATGTCACTAGGGATGGGGTCAAGAGAATGGTTGGAGGGCTTTGTTTTGAGGATGCATTTGAGGAGTGCATCTTCAGAGATGGTGTCAAAGGTCTGCCAAATGACTAAGGATTTACTCTCCTCTTCAGGGGTAGGATGAATGACCTGATCCACCAATGATTTCACTTTTTTGTCAAAGAATATAGCGAATTCCGCTGCTTTCTTTGGAGAATCCTCCGGCTTGGAGGTTGGGAGAGAGCAGCTTGGATTTTTGATGAGGTCGAATAGTTTTTTAGGTCCGTTTTTGGCTGAGTCGAGGAGGGTTCTGAAGTGTGATGCTTTTTCAAGAAAGATGTGTTTGTGGTACTTGGATCTTGTTGAACCTAATGTAGCAAGATTAGAGGTGGATGGAGCTTGTCTCCATCGTTTCTCCAGGATTCTCAGGTTCTTCCTTTCTTCATTAAGGGATTTGTTGAACCAAGGTGCTGAGGGAATATGCCTTTTCCTTTTGCTTTGGAGAGGAGCAACATTATTGATTTCGACTGCAAGGACTGAGAGGCATTGAGAGGTGAGATCGTTGACATCCAAGTTCGGGTCTAGCATTGGAAGTGATAGCGTAGCGGAATCACAGAGAGTATTGAGGTCAACTTTTTTAGTGTTACGGAACCAGGTAGTAGTCTTTTTAGGTTGGCCATGTGGGATAGGTGAAGGGAGAAGGGGATGAGGAAGTGGTCAGACTAGTCTACATGAATAGGGATAGCAATAGTAAGCATGTTTGCTTTAGAAATAATAAGGTCCAGAATTGAGCCTTAGAGTGTGTTGTTTCAGTGCAGTGTTGGATAAGATTGTTTGCTGAGACAAAGGTGTCCAGCATATTAGCAGAGGAATCTTCCAATGAGCCCCAGTGAAGATTGAAGTCTCCCAGGAAGATCTGTCTGTCACTTTGAGAGTATTGGTCGCTGATGGTGTCGGTGAGTTCCTCTAAAAAAGAAGAAGAGCAGCCACCAGGCGCGTGGCAAATTACATGGAATCTCAATGGTGAGCAGTGTTGCACTTGAAGCTCAAGAAATAAGCATTCGAATGAACAGAAGGAGCTGTTTGGAAAAGTCTTAAGTTGAAAGGAGTTTCTAAAGATGATTGCAACACCTCCCCCATTTTTGTCTGTTCTGTCATTTCTTAAGATAGAGTAGTTGGTGGGTAACAGAAGATCAAACATAGAATGAGTGGTCTCATTGAACCAGGTCTATGTGAGGAAGAGCATGTCGAGATTGTGAAGGATGATGGTGTTAGAAATTTCCAGTTTGTGTTTCATTGCAGATCTGCAGTTGTGGAGAAAACAGCGCCACTCTGACTAGACTGTTTTGGTGACGGGGCGATTGGGCTGAGAGGGATATTGTTCTTGCAAGATGGTGCCCGGGAGGAAGAAGCCAGACAAATAAGTTCTGACAGAAGAGATGGTCGGAATAGTGTAGAAAGTAGGGTTACTTGGAGAGGAAAGTGGAAGGGGGTGCTGTTCGAGGTCTTGTAACTTGCCAGTAGGTTAGTGATGTCTGCAGAAGACAGATTGTGATTGGCTTTTTTTGGGGCATGGGGGCGAGGTGTTTCTCAGGGGTTTCGGGAGGTGAGTATTTGCCAAGGGAGTTGGGGTGTTTGGAAAGGTGGAAATCTTAGTGCTTAAGAGTGAGATGGTAGCTTCATGCTGGGAGGTGGAGGTGATGAGAGATCCTAACTTATTTTGCAGATAGAGTAGGGCTGAGCACGGTAAGTTAGGTGGCTTGATGAGTACAGGAGGAAGTGCAGTTGGCGAGGGAGGGCAGGGAGAGGTGGTATTGCGAGGGGGGTGTTGGGGTACAAGGTTCAAAGGTGGAGATAGATGATGGTTGAGAGCAGTTGTTGGTGCATCGGAGGTAAAAAGAGAGTTATCTTTGATGATGTTGTAGGGAGGATAAGAATTGAGGTTGTAATTAGGGGGAAATTGGTGCGGAATGAGAAGGGAGGGCGGCAAGCAAGGAGAGGAAAGAGGGGAGTCCTAGAATGGCAGGAGGTTTGGGTAGAAGAGAGGGAAAGTGGTTGGAAAGGTCCCATAAGCTAGAAAAGGTGGATGTGAATGAAAGGGCCCCAGGCAGAGTGAGGGGGGTTGGGTTGTAGGGTAGTTGAGGACAGAAAGTAGATCTACTGGGTCCGAGGGAGGGAAAGGGAAGGGATTACCGAGGTGGGATAGGGTGTTGAGCTGCATTACTGGAGGAATGGGGGAATGAAGGGAGATTCAAGGGGTTAGTGAAGAATTTGAGGTACAAGGTGAGGGGGGAGCGGGTAGAGAAGAAGAGAAGAGGAGGGAATATGATGAATGTATGGAAAGTTAGCTTGGGGAACAGGTTGTAGGAGAGGAGGACTAAATGGGGGTGGCAGGTAGGGGTAGAGAGGAGGGGGTAACATTGGAATACTGGGACGGTGGAGAGTGGAAGAAGAGAGTATTAGCTAGAGGTATGGCAGACGTGTTGGGGGAGGAATAGGAGAGGAGGGAACAGGGGAAGAGGGTCAGCCTGTGCCTCCCGGGGGAGCGGCTAATGGAGTTTGGGGGGTCAGAGGACGATATAGGGAGTAATGGGTGGAGCTAGATGAAGAATCAAGGGTGATCCCAGTCGCAGGGGAGGGAAGTAGGGAGGGGAAGTGGTGGTTAAAGAGAGAGAGACAGGTGTTTTTAGCTTGGATCAAGACAGTACCATTGTTATGAAGTGCGATAGTGAGGGAGCCGTTGAAACAAGTAGAGGGTAACATTTTTTGCTGTTTCCCATGTGGGAGAGATGAGGAGGAGTTGACGTTGAGGAATATATAGATGCTAGTGGACCAGGAGGGGATGTCATGAGTAAAATATATGAAGTTGTTTTTGAACCTCCCAGGATGACCATTGTAGAATTGGTCAACAAAGAGGGAATCAGGAAAACGTTCAATGGTGTTATCCTTGAACTGTTTTGCCGAAGCTTTAGACAGATTAGGGGGATAAATGATTTTGAAGCAGTTAATTCCAGACTTAACTTGAGAGGTGCCCATGTTGGGAAATTGAGGACGAGGATGGTGGTGGGGGGGAGGAGGAAGGTGCTGCTAGGGTAGCGGTAGTGAGGAGAAATATAATAAGAAGAAGGGGCATATATTCCAGTAGTCGAACGAAGTTAACTGATTAATGTGCGGTCAAGAGGAGGCGAGGTTAGATGGGCAAAAGACTGGTCCAACCATACATTTGCTGCGGCAAATGGGCCCTTAGTAATGCAGACAAGGGTCATAGTATGTATTAAATCATGTCGGCATTGGGACCTACCCACTTTGGCCACCCACGAGGTGGCTGGTGTGAAGAGGTTAAAGACCTTGGTGATGAGTGCTTTCTTTGGCGGCATAGGGACTGGAGCACGGCGTCAATCTGGGGCCTCTCTGTGGAGAGGTGAGGGCGCGTAGTGGTAGCACGTTGGGAAGGCGCAGAGAACTTGCTGTACAGTGCCAATGACTTGGCCCCTGATTCACGGCTGTCATAGCGTCCGTGACTCATCTCTGCTCTGTAGACTGACTGCACTGGACAGCACACGGGGCAATGGGTGGCGCACCAAGGAGGGGACAGGTGAGGAGACTTGGGGAGCCTGCTCTGCGACCTAGGCTGAAGGCTGCATGCCTAAGCATGAAATCACCCGACCAATGCCATTTAAGAGTCAGGCAGTCGGATCCCAAAGTTTCTGCAACCGTTGTGGGCAAATCAGGGGGATCCCTCCCAAGACCAGATGTAATGAGGTGGCTGAGGCACCCCCTGGGGTCTGCTGCCTTGAAAAAAACTGATCAGGTGTCACAGTTTTGCATAACCGGTAAATCTGCCATTGCAGGCATGTGCAGATGCTGTTTGCAAACTTCCACACATTAAAGCCAGGCCTCTTGGCTTTGCCAGAACCTGTAGAAAATGCATCTAGTTTTGGATCCTGGAAGAAGTCTCCAAATTAGTCCACTTATGACTAGTTGCCTCAGCCAATGCGAGGACTGCAGGTCTTGTTCTCTGCTGAGAGGAAGCACTGACTTGCTGTGTGGGGATGCACCCTCACTCCTCTTCCTTTCATTTGAACTTATAACCTCACCTCCAAGAGAAAGACTTTGTTTGAGAAGTTTCGTTCACAGGAAAATGCCCTTGGGAGATCATAGGGTGGAGTTTAAATGTATCCGAGGGAGAAGGCCTGATGAACTTTCCCTCTGATCTTTCAGTCTCGACTCCCATCTAATGTACTTTCTTCCATCCGCTAAGCTATTATTTAGTGATATAAGCCTAGTTAGTGCTCAAGTGTTATTTAATGGTATTTTATAGTGGAAAAGACTAAACTAAAGACTGTCGAACTATATATTATGCCTTTTTGTGAACTGAAAACAGCCATAAGTGATCTTTAATGTGGATTTTGGGTTGGCTTGCAAGAAATTTTGGACTACGAGCCTTTCCCTGCCATCTCCACCTCTAGTATGCTCACTTCAGCTTCTTCACTTTTTGGGAATCATGTGGTAAGACACGATCTCAGGTAACTCTACATGTTTATGATTTGTGATGACAAAGCCTCACTGTTCTACCGCACATCTTCTTATGTAGTTTGTCTCTGACCACAACCATCAGCCGTTATAAGTGCACAGTGACGGCTGCTCGCTAGATTGTCGTCACTGGCTATGTTGATATTTTGGCCATGTTTCAGGAATTATCAATAATTCACTGCCCAGAATGAATTTGAAGGCTAGTGATGTCGGTCTCTGCCAGTGTCCAACACCTGAACATTATTTGATCAGCAAATTTGTTTGAATGCGGTCGCAGTTTGTTTCAGGTGTATAGTAAGCCTTGGTCTCATTGATTTTCATGGACCATCACAACTTCTGTATATAAATGACAAGGCTGAAAACTCTACTTCCTTGGAATCTTCAATCATTTTATTTTTAAATATTTTGTATTAAAGGGGTATGCACTAAAAGTCGGGATTTTCAAGATTATACTTAATTCTTTAAGGAGGAGTGAGATTAAAATATGAATAGACCAAAATTTTGACGTGTTAAATTACCTAAAGCAAAGTTGGGTTACATTTTCTACAGGTAATTTGACACATCAAAATTACTATGTGTAACCACCATCTATATATGAAAACTTCATTAAAAAAAAGTAGGTCGACAGTACTACAAAGTCTTCTAAAAGGCAAACACTGCAATGAAGCCATGAGGTGGGAAAAATATAAGGAAGAGGGTAATTTGAGGAGTGAGGGTTGACGTTCAGCAGACAACCCCAAAACCAGTGGGACAGAAACACAGGTGCGTTTACCTGTACTCAAATTATCAACCTCAGAAGGACAAAAAAGCTGAATTTCCATTGCTAGGATTTGAACGTCAACGTATATTTTGATTCTCGACTGTAAGAGAATTCACAATATACTTTCCGTCATATTCTGTATTGCGCTATTAAACATCTTCACAGATGAGGCCAAATTATGGAATGCCGAATCTTGTTTTACGTATAAAATGAATTGAGAAAAATTGCTTATAGTAGTAAATCATACATGAAAATAGCCTTCTTTAGGGAGAATCTGTGGCGATCCTCTATGAAGTCATTATTGTGATGTTATAGTGCCACACCAGATTAACTTTTTTATGCAGTTTGGGTTATTTCATCATCATTCCATCTTTATTTCGACAATGTTGTCATAAAAGAAATACAATTGATTAAACAGTTTAAAAGGAAGTTAATACATTTCATCTTTGTCACTTTGTAACCAGGTCCTTAATGTCACCTCCACCTTTGATTGATGCTTAATAATCTGGTTTACTCATTTCTAAGACCGTGGTGATATAACAATCGTTCCGCACAATTATGTCTTCATTGCTGGAACTCTACAACCTATCCATAAGGAGAAATATATATACATGATATGGATCCTGGATCTCAATATGTGGATATATAAGAGCAATGCAAACCCTCTAAGTTTAGAGTATTCCTGAGATGCACCTCAAGCAGCGTAGTACAGTCCTGTATTGTGCTTGTTGGAATAGAACCTTTTAAAACTAGTCGCCATGTCCTAATTGTTGCCTTGGACGAGAGTTGACAGTCTGTGTCCTTTGTGTAACAGAAAGATTATTTCAGCAATACAGCATCTTTCTCCTTTGGTGGCCAGTAGTTCAGTTTTACAAGAAACCTTTCTTTTTCTTGATACCTTCTGTGGCCATTGTCCCCATTGGTGTGCTGGACGCAACCCCAGTTATCCCTAATTCCATGACAAGAAATCCAGGAGCCCATTTAAGTTGCATCTGATTCCTCATAAAGGTGATTTGTGGGTTTTAGTTACCTAAACGTTACCTTAGATGATGGCTTGTAAAGCCATATAATCCTAAATTTGAAGCACAAGTAATTCTGCTTTAGATATTCTTTCTCTATGTGTAAATTATTAAGCAAAATAACATTCCACTACCCTAGAGGGGTGAAAAATGCTTCAAATTAGACCTAGTGTTTTTTCCTTAGTACTGCTATATTTTCAAAGCTGTTTTCATGTATTGCAGTACTCTTTGGATTCAGGTTAAAATGTTTAACATAGACACACAGAAACAACAACGATTGCTGTTTATGTAAAAAACACATTCAATGATAATAAATCATGTTATTCGTTTGCAAAAATATTAATTTCTTCAATGTATTCCTTTAGATAACAGTCGAGAGAGAGAGCAATTTGGATGTAAGCTCCCCAAAACATGGGCAGGTGGATCCTAACAATGTACCCCATGTTGGTGGAAATACTTGGGCCGGCGGAACAGGTTGGTACCTTTGCCATTGTAGCTTATAAAAGTACAACTTATTTTAACGACTGATCCAACAAGAATTGGCAAAACAAATCGGTCTCACCTTTTGGCTTTGCCAATGCATACCTATTGACGTTGCCAATGCTGTTTGATAATGCTATTCAACATTGCCAAAAAAATAAATGTTTGTTGCCAATGCAGAACGGCATTTGCAAAAAAGGGAGGTACGGTATACATTATCATGCATGAAAAGTAATGCATCTTGTTGATACGGTGACCAAGAGCAAGAATTTGTATGCACTCATTTGTCACCACGCATGCACGTGCAAACATCATATCGCAGCCACCATTTGTAAAAAATTAACTGTTCCAAGATGGGAGACGCGCATCTTGGAGGAGTAAATAAAAAATAATAAATTCAATTGTGCCTAAAAGCAAATTTTTGTATGGTAGCGGCCTGGTAGCAACTTGCTGTTGTTGGCCCTTCTAAAACGTTAATATGAAATTATAACAAACAAGCATTGGCATAGCCAATACGTCTCGCCTTTGGGACCTTATAAGTGTTTAGCTATGCAACAGTTGATGTTGTACCAAGGATATTGTGCTGCATAATTAAATACTTATAAGGTTCCAAAGGTGAGACCTATTGGCTATGCCAATGCTTGTTTTTTAATGCTCTTGTAGTGAATTTCATTCATTGCTGGGGGATCAGTCCGAGTAAAGACGCGAAGAAGCAGTGAAGACTGGTATTGTGGCCACTAAAACCTGTGAAGTCCATCGTTAGATGCCAAACCCATAAAAAGTGAAAGACAATTGCGTGTCACATAGAAATGGAAACAAAAGGTCCCTGGCAACAGGTTTTATTTTTATTGTACTCTTATTTATATACAGATATAAACTGCAGATGAGCTCTGTCTTTCTCTTCTTGATATGAAACCATGGCTCCTGTGGTCCAATGCAGACCATGCACAGAAGAATGTAAATACAATTAATTAAACACATCAGGAAATGTAATTAATTAAATACATCAGGAAATTACACAATTGAAGGCCCATTCATTCATTCTTTGATGAAACGGGACGTTGTTGATGGAGGCAAAACTTCTAAGTAATATGAGAGCATATTACAGCCATGTGGTCTATCGAAGCGCTGCAAAGTGGATGAAAGACAACGCTTTGGCGCTACGCATGATTTTTCAAAACACTCGATTAACAAAATAAAATACTATAGTGCGGAACGTCTTAAAATGGTTGGTAGGCGCTGGTGCACAGAGAATCCTAAATTCCTGAAACAGTAAAATTATTTCAATGGGGCGTTTATTACGTCTGAGAGATAACAAGTACCCCTGACACTAACAAGTATTGTATACCTACGAAGAATTACGTTCTCTCCAAATAAAAGAACATTGTGCTCAAAGTAAAGTAGATATTTGCGTGGAATGGAATAGGATTTATTTTTAATAATGTGGAAGAAAACAACCAAAGAAATTAGGTGAGAGAGGAAAGAAATACAGAAAAAAGGAAAGCGAAGAGAAAAAGGTAAAACATACAGGTGAAAGTAGGATAGAAAATGTGCGAAATGAAGACAGTGAAAAATGCGCACACAGTCTGCTCATTTTCAAGCACTGCACTTGTGCTTGTGGCGGGACCCTGCTCGCTCTCGCATGGTGGATGCCGCCACAAGCACGAGTGTGTGCTTGAAAATGAGCAGAGCGATGGCTAAAGGCCCTCCTATGCAGCTCATGTGCGCTGGTGTAGGCGAGACCTAAAAAACACGGTGGGAAAAGTAGGGAGCAATGGAGCTGCTCGTGTGTGGTGGAATCAAGGAAATGCTGCCAATGAGTGGCGGCGGTGAGCAGGGAGGGTCATGGGACCAGTTGTGGGGGGGTAGAGGTGTTAAAAAAAGGAAGTACCCCTTCATAGGCTGGGGTGTAGCATGAAGTATGAGCACCGCAAAGTACTGAATTGTACTTTGCAGTACATTCACCCATAGTCCCTTCTTGATGATGAATAACAAATGGGCTTCATAGGTTTTGTGGACTTGACAGGTCTGATCTCTTACCAGAATTCCAGCATAATCAGCTGGTCTCCAACATATGGATGTTTTGAGCATCTCTTTAGAGGGCCAAAAACACCTGTGATCAATCATACCACAGGACTGTTTTGAGACCAGGGCAAACTAAGAGGGCAAATAAGGCCCGCTTTCCACGAGATCTCAGGTAAAGCAATAACAACGTGCATAACAAACAGATTTTTTAAGAATTTGACAACTGGGCATTCTTTGCCAGCCGAGTCTTAGCCCTTGCACTCTCAGACAGGTAGTGGCGATTAAATTTAAAAATAATCTTCTTTCTGTCCCGCTCTCTCTCCCCTTACCTCACCTCACCTCTTCTGCCTTACCCCGCTTTACCTCTGTCTACCATTTCTAGATCTGTGTACATAGCCCCTCTTCCTTCACCACTGTCACTGTCACTGGCCAACTTGAGCTTTCAGCTCTTTGCATGAATCGGTTTCTGAAAGTTTTAAGTATAATTCAATATAGTTTGGCATCAGGGGGACTTAAATTATGATACTGGCTCATAAATTGGACTTTCTTCTGACCAGGGGGGCCAGAGTATGTCTTGCATGGAGCCCCACAAATCCTTATGATGGCACTGCTGTACCACTAGGGTGAAGACAAGTTGAAAAGTCGAGAAAAACGTAGTAAAAAATGACTGAGGTACTGCTCTTCGCGGATCTGCGTTGGCTGGCGCGAAAAAAGAAAGAACTGACGTCAGCGTGCGAGGCCGGCGTCTAAGTAGCTGCCGCCACATCATCCCGGTGACCACGACATCGACGACGGGCACGGAGCTGACTGAAGCCACCTTCCGATGTGTAGTGGTAATGCTGACGAAAAAACTTTCCGGATCCAATCTGACGCCTGTGGGTAATTGTAAGGTAAGGAATCTATAACTAACTAATGTTTCTCACAGATATATCGTTATCGAAGGTAAGTAACTTGTGCACTCAGCCTAATGCTGTTGTGCTTTTTTTTCCCAGTAGATCTGATGAGCCTTCAGTCTTTGTTTTGACTGCTCTAGCAGCATGACACTCGGAAATTGCAACAGTAGGAGGGAGCCATTACATCCAAAAGAGCGGGCATGTTGTTTTGTCTACTCTGCACTCCTTTGTTGCACAAAGTAATATCTTGTAATGTTGAGTTAGCATCGAATGTTGATGTTCGTTCCACAGGGGCAGCCATATTGTCAAACAGCCACTATTACTGAAAAAGTGGCATGGCATACACTAATGTGCAACACTACCATATTGCAGAATTATTTGGGAACAACAGGGCTTGATACCTCATTACAGGAATTCTGATAGTTTAATACCACACCCGGGAATTCTGATTCTGCATCATGTGGATATTTCCATGTACAGTACTACTGTACTATTACAAGGGGGATCCATTGCAATTGAGAATAACCTGGTAATCAGCATTCCTTCTGTGATTCCCGCATGTTTTTCATAAGTTCTGAGCTGATTTCCGCTGACCTGGTGAAATGAGTCCTCGAAGGGTGCAAATTACCACATACCTCGAAATTGAGATGTGTTAGATTGTTTTAATTACTTAACTTTTCAGGGCTGGATTATGTTTGAATCGTACTCTTGAGTGCTGATTGTTTGCGTGGTGGTTAATCCATTAACCATTTGAACCCACTTTTTGAGTTTGACACCTCAGGAGCGGGAGCTATGCACAAACTGTGCATGAATGTATCAATTCAAGAAGTGCAAAATGGCATATTGCACAATTTGGCCTACAATTAGAGGCAGATTCTCCCTACTACAAATCAAGTGTGCAAACTGCTGGTTTGAGTGCAGTGTGCACCCAACCTGTGTTCCCTCTTCCGGTGAATGCATCTATTTATGCCCAAAACAGGACTTACTACTTTATTGAAATCAGGGACTTAGTCTTGGAGTTAATCGCCCACACTTAATATGCGCCTTTTTAGGTTGAGCTTACCAGACCGTGCAAATGGTCTAGTTGCAAAAGACCTATTGTGAGCTTGCCAAGAACTTGCACAGGATTACAGCCCGGCCATTTCTTGTCCATGGGTTGGCTTTATTGTCACTCTCATTTGCTTGCTTGCTTCGCATTCGATGGCTTTCCTTGTGTGGTCACCCAATATCTCCCGCCTCCTTCTTGCCCCATGTTGTTGTCGACTTCATGGGCTTCTTCCCCACACCTTGTGTTGCTGTCTTTCATGTGCTTCTCCCTTGCCCCCTAATTACTCCGTCCCTCGTGCAATGCTTTCCCCCTTCTCGCCCCACCCACTTCTCCCATTCGCTCCTCCATTACTATTCCGTCCCCAGGTTCTTTTCTTTTTTTATTAAGAGATAAAAAGCGCTTTTGCACCCTTTTTTTAAACTTTTTATTACCAATCCAATTGACATCTGCCATCTTGGCTTGGTAACTAAAAAATGAAAAGAGCCTCATTCCACTGGCACGAGCATATGTCATCATGATTGAGCTTGCCAGTGGAATGCCATTTTATATACATAAATCTATTTATTTTACAAGGCTGCACTGCAGTGCGAAAAATCCCGATGCTGCAGAGCATCGCGAAAAATCATTGGCAAAGCCAATGGTACCAAAGCTATTGGCTTTCCAATGCTTGTTTTAACAACCTGCTACTGTTGCAAGATGCCAATTAGTTTGAGAAAAAACGTGCTAGCCCCAACTACTCCCTCCTTTCTTTTTTTTGTGGAGAAATCATTACCTTCGATTTATAAAACTGCCCGCCTCTCACTTAGCACAAGTACTGCTGCCAATCCCCAATTATCCAGTTGTATTTAAGACGCCATTTTGACGGAGCAGTTTGTGCAGGACAGGGATCAAAAGTACGAGCCGAATGCTTCGGTGGCTTAATTTAACAACATGACTTTGCAGACAACCATGAAAATGCCCAGAAGAAAGTGCCAGATGGCAAAGATTATTTTCAATTACTCGCGACGCAACTGCTTTACAGTTACCGTGTTTTCCCAGTTCTACTTTGATCATTAAATTAGTGTCAGGCCGGGTTTTTTCCTCATACATATGGAATGTATTTTATGTCAGACTGAGCCCTTTTCAGGGCCCACAGTTTCTAAGAAGGCGGCAAGTGCACTTCAAAGGGTGTTAGGAGCTTTCAGATCAGCGCCCCAAACACAAGCCTCATTCATGACACATTTTACCCAGCTACATGGGGAATCTGTCTCTGACTGAATGCCGCAGTTAGTTGCACGCTACTTCGTGAAGGTGTTCAGGAATGAGAAAAATCTAACATTTTTGCTCGAAGTTGGTCCACAGATTACTCTTAATATTCAAAATTGTAACACTAGAATCCTTTGCTCACACAGCAGTTCGTAATTTTAAGCAAGCCGCCAGCTGTGGCCAACATTAATCAATTATGACATCCTGCAAATATTTGAACGCTTTTAAATGTTTTATATCAGTAAGCCTGGAATATACATTTTGGTTAAAACACATTGACAATCGGAGCCTGATTTAAAAATCAGAACTTGTTATTGCAGATTTCTGCACTCTTAAATTTAAGTCAGCACGTTTATGGATAAAATCATAAACAATCCATATGTAATTATAGATAGGTGTAACTTTGCGGCTCCCCAGGCAATACCTTTATATTCCACACCGAAGCTTGCACATGTATTTATATGTACACATGTACACATTTGCATATGTGCTTTTCCACAGCCAAGAAATTTACAGACGGAAATATACCAGATTTCTAAAACAGTTGTATGCATGAGCACTATCACATCGGAATTGTAGTTGTGGAAATTCTCTGCAGAATGTCTGTTTGTCCTAAAATTCCCCAAATAGAATTTCTATGCACAACGGAGGCAGGCTAAAATGTGCGTATTTGGGATTTGTTTGTGCACACACTCGGGGCCCAACAACCTCACCAGTAGGTTATCCCCCAAACACTTAAAGAACTGGAGGGGACAAGTCACAGGCTCCTCCATTCTGTTTTGCTGCAGCATGCTGGGTCACTGATTGCTGCCTTGTAAGTCAAAATCCAGAAGAACTTTACAGAGAAGGAGGCAGGTGTTCTAGTTTGCTGTATTGTGGGGTACCTTGACAAGCTATTTGTGTCTGCCGCCCCAGATCCTCTGTGCAGGTGAGTTTGCCTTGTAAATACAACACTTTCACCTCACAAGTGGAATTGCACCAGTTCTGCACAGAATAAAGCACAGCTCAAACTTGGTAAATTGGTGCTTGACCATCTGCATGAATTCTGTTACTATCCTCCTTTGTCTAAGATGAGGCTCTGGATGAGCAACTCTCAGCAAAAGTTGGTTAAGCGGGTTGGGGCCTGTCCACAAAGGGAAATCTACACATGTAGATCAACTACAAGTTGTTAGACCTGACATCCTTGGCATGGTATTCCCTCAAACGTTGTGCCTTCACTCCTCCTGTTCTTGCAGAGGCTGCCCCCAAAGGGGGCTAGAGAGCCAGCGTCATAACTAGCGCCGTGCCCCTGGACAAAACCAGTTCACAGACAGTTTTTGGCGCACAAAAGCGCTGAAGAACAGTAAAAAAATCCCCCCCCCCCACACGCGGCGGCCAACGAGGAGGCGCAGACCCCCCCGGCCAATGGGGGCCTGGCATGATGCAAACCCCCCAAAAGGGGAAAGCACCTACCTGGGGCTTGAAAGCAAGGGGGGGATATAAGCACTGCTCCCCCAGGTTAGCTCCTATCTTCACGGAGCGGGGGAGCAGCACCTGCGGCAGAACTTTTCGTCCCACCCACCCACACCTAAGGAACAGCGATGTCGTAGGGCTGAGGAACAGGCAAGGCTTTGCGAAAAACGACGCAGATAATGGTTGGTACTGAGGCACACCGGAAGGCGGTGTGCCAGAATAGGACCACTCACCTTGGGATGCCTCACGGCTGGGTGAGTTGGCCTACCAAAGAGGAGGGGGGGGGGGTGGGGGTTAGCAAACGCAGCCCAGCCCCCACCGAACGGCAGGGCACAACAAGATTTGGACAAGGTAGCGAGTTGTGGCCTAACTCTGGGACAGAAGCTACTCCCTCCCCACGCAAAGAGAGCGCAAACCCGACCTACCAAAGAAAAACGACCCCAAAAGACTATACAAGCCTGCAAAGTAACTAACAACGAACTGTCAGTCTATGGTGCTATGCAATGGGAACAATGTATACATGGCAGAAATGATGTATGATGATATGCATAGGGAGCACAACGGAAGTATGATAGTTCGCCAAGGAACCAAGGAAGTAATAATGACATAACATGCGAAGTATATACATGTTTTCCTTGTATTCCTAATAAACTGCGGCCAACAAATGACCACCACAAGACAAGCGTGTACGTTGGCTTTTGTCACAAGGTGAAATACAGTATTGGGAATGTTGCCTATATGTGGGAGTGGGGCAGAGTGCATGAGTTATGCTGAATTCATATTTGTTGGCATTAGGACTCTGTACACTTTACCACTGCTAACTGGTGCTAAAGTGCTTGTGATCCCTCCTTCAAACATGGTAAAATTGGACTACACCTAAATGGCATGTTTAAGTTACTTCCTGTCCCTGGTAAATGCCATCACCTATACCCAGGGCCTGTAAATTAAAGCTACTAATGGGCCTGTAGCGCTCGTTGTTCCATAAAGTAGCCTTTTAACATCTCTCAGACCTGCCACTGCAGACTTTGGTGCAGTTTTGAATTCCCATTTCGACCTGGCAAAAAAAAACTTTTGCCAGGCCCAAACCTATGTTTTTTAAACATATAAGTCACCCCTAAAGTTGGCCCCAAAGGCTCATATGTCAAGATGCATTGTTTTAAAAAAAGTATGACATGTGTACTTCAGTTTTACATGTCCTGGAAGTGAAAAACTCCTAAAGTAATTTTTTCACTGTTGTAAGGCCTTTCTTACCTATTGACTAATACTATCTACATATGTATATGTGTGTATGTTTACAGATTAAGATACATAAACACAGTTTAATGCCACAGTTGTGACACCTAAGCATCTTCCATGCGAACCCTTGTTCTGATTGTGGGAGAACGCCTCACATTGTTCTCCTTTCTGAGGAGTCTTCAGATAGGATCCAAGTAGCTAGGGCCGTGGTCTTCAAGCGTCATAATGTAGCCCCCCACCACAGTAAAAACTAAAAAATCCTCGGGCCTCTCTCAATCTTTTCACAATTATTCTGCTAAATTAGCAATGTTTGAATGTCTAAAAATTTTCAAACATTGCAGTTAAGCTCTGTTACCCCTTTTTACACATACTCCCAGTCAGGATATAAATGACCATAGTTGTTAGTGATGGCCCATTAGAAGTTGGCTTAATGCATGATGCTTCCCTTGGCCAGAGACTGGCGCCCCTCCTGGGATCACTTAAGGCAAACCCAGGAGGTCCCGCCACCTAGTTTAAAGACCTCTGCCCTAGAGATACAGAGATACCAGAGCATTTATGCACTAAACCCCTCCCACGTGAACAAACAAAGAGATGATAATCATGCATTCTGTAGCACAGTAACCTATGCCCAGGGCACCGTTAAGGGTACTGATAGGGTGCAATTGCTTGCACACTGATATTATTGACAGCACCCTGGTAGATTGAGCATTGTTCATATCACTGAGCATATGCTGGTGTTCTCAGCTGTCATCATGCTTACTGGTAGCAGCACACTGAAATATATAAGCAGCTATTTAACCACATCCGTGCGGTGCAGATTTACCGCCGGTGCTGGGCCCTAATGAAAACGGGCGTGGTCATGACGGAACGGTTCCGTCATGAGCACAGCTCGACCGATGCTCATGACGGAACCGTTCCGTCATGAGCATCGAAGGGGTTCAGCAGCCCATCAATACAACTGCCACCTCCATACCATATTACACAGACCTCTGATGTAATTGGGAGTACTCTAAAATATGTGGGCATCAATATCTATATATCTGTTGCCAGCACCCAGCCATAAGTCCGCACCCTGGAATATGGTGCCCCCAACACTGGAGGTATTTTATGTTTGGGCACAGTAGTTTTGCTGGGATGTTGTCTGGCTCAGGAAGTGTTATGGGCCTTCCATCTTGTGGCACAGTATTTCCAATTGTGTTATGGCTCTTGGCATGCAGTTTATTGAAACCATTTTGCGGGCCTGGTGCACAGCACTGTTTCCTCATGGCAGACCCATTTCTCTGCTGTTTGTTCTTCTCAATTTTCTTATGCAGTGAAAGGCCTATTGCCAGCTTGCAGTGGGCTTAGAGCCCGCTCATTGCTTACCATTGGTTGGCTTTACTGTTACTCTCATTTGCTTGATTTTTGTTTATCTTTTGTGAGGTTTCCTTCATCTTCTTATGTTTCTCCTACCCAGGGCATAGATACATTACTTGTGTCCTTCACTGCTTGATTTTTAAGCACTAGTTTTTTCTTTTGATTAAGCTCTCAATGATAGTGCATGTGTTTTCCAGCTCTCTCCCTCGTGTACTTGTGTACCCTAGCCTCACTCTGTGTTGCTCTCTGTGGTCCGTGTTCTTCACCACCTGTTCAACGTTGCTATCTCTCGCTCGTTGCTTCTTCTGCGGCCCCCTCCCTCTGTATTTCTCCTATTGCCTCCTGCCCTCCATGTTGCTACCTGCCATTCATGCCCTCTGTTTTGCTTCCCACCAACCCCACCCGCACTCTGTGTTGTTCCCCCACCTGCGTCCTTCGTGATGCTTTCCCCCACCTGCGTCCTTCATGACGACCCTTCCACCCATTTGGGCTACTGTATCGCTCCCCCTCACCTGTGCTTCAAAATAGTCCAATCGGGCAAATAAAAAAAGAGGCCTGCCTTGTTTTGTAAGCAGGCACATGACGTGGCCGTTCCATCCGGGATGCTGTACAGCAGGGGTCTCCAAACTGGTCCTGGAGGGCCGGACCCATGCCAGATTTTTAAAATTACTACATGTATCTCAATGGGAATATCCAAAAAATCTGGAATGGATCCGGCCCTCCAGGACCGGTTTGGAGACCCCTGCTGTACAGCATGCCTAAAGATCATTGTCAAAGCCAATAGGTTGCAAAGGTGAGACCTATTGCCCTACGCTTATTAAACCTGTGGCTTTTAACCAATATATTTTGAGGGGAATACATGCTTCAATGTGCGTCCCTTGACTTAGGTTTTAAAAAAAGTCTTTTGACGAGCAGTACTCATATATTTCCATCTTTAATAGCATTAGCCCTCTGACTCCTTGCTCTTTCCAAGGTAGGGATGTTCTCCCAGCCAATCGTTTCTGGGGATTGTCGCCAGTTCCACAAGTCCCTAGTATCTGAGCTAGCTGAGCTATGTATGGGTTCCGGTATCCTGTAGGGGCAGACTGCATAAGAAGGAAAGTTGTAGGTTTACCTGCAGGACCGCTGCAAGACATGGGCAGCGTGGGCATCTGCCAGGGTCCTGTGCCCAGCCGACCAACATAAGGCCCGCACCTCTAAGGCCCTCTCCTTTGCTGTTGGCCTCACAACTGTGCTTTAGCACTGTGAGGCCCAAGGCCTTGCAATCATGTGTAGCTCTGGCAATAATAGGTGCTGAGCTCAACCTCCATGGGCTTTGCCACACTGTGCCATGGCTGCGAGAAACAGGGAAGGGGCACCTCATCCCCTGGACCTCGCAGCATTACACCATAAGTGCGAGGCTTGGGCAACAAAGGGCCTCTCCCAGCTAATCATGGCCTGGAATTGGAGATCCAGTCTCGGGCTGCCCACACAAAGGCACTGCAGGACACCCACTGTCCCACACATTTAACCCTTTCAAATGACAATCAACTCTCTTTCAGCCCTTGATGAGCTGTGAAAGAGATGCTTGAGGACGCCAGACAGGAGGCTCTGCAGTACAGAGGCGCCCTGCACAAGCAGCTTCAGTAGAGCCTTCAGCTACTGGGTTGCAAACAGCCTTAAATGAATGATTGAAACCTATACTCAGGACCTGTCCTGAGGGAATGCCCTGTAAGGTTATTCCAAAGTGCTGTCACAATGTTAAATCAGCGAACGAGGCGGAGGAACAAACGGTTGATTACATTAGTAGAGCCAAGACTGTAAAACACTTCTGCTTGGTGCATAGGCTATACACAGGGCCACTGTAATTATGCAGCAGAGGACGACCAAGTTATGCAGCAGTGTCCACTAAATTATGTGGTAACCCCTCCACAAATTATGCGGTGTAATGCAGTACATTTTGTGATAGTATTGCTTCATTCTTTTCCCATTTAACACTTGTTAACAGTGTTGGTGAATAGGTTGCTCCTCATTAGTATCAGTTTAACACCCAAACATAGTAATAAGTAACCAATAGGTGACCAGTCAACCTATGAAATGGGCCTTTCACTGTATGGCAACACATGTTGCTGTGTTTTTAGTAACTTTTGAACTGTCTGAGCTAGAAATATTTTTGGGGGATAAAATCTGTAGATCATGTCGCAAATGCTAGATTAAGTCGCAAATGCGGGAAAAATCCATAATTATGAGGAAAACACCATGGCTGCACAATTGCTTAATTTCAGTGACCCTGGCTATACATTTACCACTCTATTGCATTTAGGTGAATATACTATGTGACTGGGCACTTCTCCTCTCCCAGGTAATATTTAGTCCCTTTTGTAACGATACACTTTCTAGCAGTTTTCCAATGGAATCAAAATACTCCCAATCTTGCAAAAAATAGCAGAGCAATAAACTCAGAAAAGTGTTTGCTCAAGAACACACAACTTGTCCAAGTGGGGGGCTGGGATCAAAAAAAGTGTCTCCTCATTCCACATTTCCAGCTAGTCCATTAAACCACAACTGCAGTAACAGTGATTCCTATAACAAGGCCAAGGGGGTGCCCTCCTCAGGGAATTGTCACTCTAGTCATAGTGTTTATTTCCATCATATGTAGTTGAAATGGTAAAGGTCAGATTAGATATCAAATATCCTAGTCCCCTGGCTAAAACATATCCACTGGACAAGGTCCTGTGGCATGGTTATTTACTGGGCAGTATGCCTGTTAGAAACTGATATTTACGACTGGTGTTTAAAAGCTTTAGTATTTCATTCCATTTGAATACCAGAGTTGTTTCTAAAATTGTCACTCAAAATGTGCATAGTGAGTAGTAAAGACTTACTCCAGGACGTAGTAACAGGATAGAAACTCAAATATAGAATGAATACCAGTCACAATCAATAAACTCAATCTCCAGCTGAGGTATTTTAAGGTGGTCTGTGTTAGAGGCAGAGATTTAAAATGAAGTTCCAGAAATCTTCTATGTGATTCGCAGTTCCTCTGCTCCAACAAGAAACTTCTTCTGATGTCTCTGCAAAAGCAATGTGTCTCCAAAGGTACAAAGTGTCATGTGAAATGAAAATGGGAGATTGGCCACCCTACTATGGCCTCGCAGTGCTAGACAATACCTTTGAGCTCCAGGGGCCGGAGTCCCCCTCTCCTGGGACTTACAGTGATGGGTCATATCTGCATGGCCCAGGAGTTGAGACTCTTCTCCTCTGAGCCTTGCAGCACTAGACCATGAATGTGAGGCCCAAGTCAGTGGGGCTGCCACTCGTGGGCCTTGCCACAACAGCCAATAGATGTGAGGATCAGGGAATGGGACCACCCTGCATTGGGCCAAGCAGTGCTAGACCATGGCTGGGGACACAGAGGAATGAGACCACATCCCCTGGGCTTCACAGTACTAGACCATAGATGTGAGGCCCAGGGTAAAGCTCCTACCCACTCCCATGGCCCTCTCAGTTCTGGATGGATTATGGTGGGGTTGGTGGGGAAATGTCTTGGGGAGAAAACCCCCATTAACTGGTCTTGCAGTACCAGACCTTTGTTGCAAGACCCAGGGAATAGGGCTCCATTATGTTGGACTCCGCTTTCCTGGGCCTTGCAGCTCTAGACCATGGTTGAGAGACCCAGGGCAGTGGGGGGGGGGGGGCTTACTCTAGGCCTCATAGCCATGGTTCACCTGTGCGAGGCCCAAGGGAGTTGTACTCCCTCATATACACCTAGTACTGGGCCCTGGGGTATTAGGTGCTGAATATTCCCGGATAATAGTAGTATTTTACTGTGCAGAATGTGGACAAGGTTAAGAGGGCACTTTATCTTTGCACCAGGCCATCACACCATTGCTATGCAACTTGCCTCTCTTTAATAGGCCTCACAGCCAGGTTTAGCACTGTGAGGCTGAGGATAGATTCCCCCCTTGGCCTCTCAGCCATGGTTGGATGAACAGGGAAGGGATGCCCACACATTAGCTTTGAGACATTGCTCCGTGGCTATGAGACAATGGGGGTGCTCTCTCGTGGATGTAGCTATCAGTAGTGCAGTAGGTGCTGTGGCACCAGGGTGCATGGAGGAGCCAGTGCACCAAAACTATTGCTGTGTTTTACTGTCCAGCATCATACTGTGCCACTGGTCCCTTCTCCCAACCACCTCAGAGTCATGGCTCCGAGCTGCGAGGACGGGGAAAAGCATGTCCTCTCCTAGGCCTCATAGCTGTGGTCCAGTGCTCAGAGACCCCAGAAAAAGGAGCCTTCTGCCCTAGGCCTCCCAGCGCTGTACCATGGCTCTGAGGGTCATTGCTATAGATAGCATAGCAAGTGCAGTGTCACTGTTGCCTTTGGGATTTTGGGGCCAGTGCCTTCAAATTATGGCTGCATTTTACTGTCTATTCAGTGGCCTGATGAAATGGGGAGGAGCAATTTACCTTGTGCGCACTAGGGCTCAATGCACCACTGATACAGCACAGGTTTCCCTCCCTTCTCAACCATGTTCCTCCACTGCAAGGCCTCACATCACAGGACCATAACAGTGAGACCCCTTGCTGAGAAGTAGCTAATAGTGCATCAGGTGTAGTGAAAGTGGAACTAGAACTAGGTCCCAGATAAACCTAAATTATGGCTGCCTTTAACAGAACTATGTCTGCGAGACCCATGGGATGTGGCCTCTTCCCAAGGTCTTGGCTATCAGTAGTGCAGCAGGTACAATGGCACTGGAGCCCGGGGTGTTCTGGACCATATTTACCAAAATTATGGATATATTGTACATTTGTCTTATGGATCGGGTGGGGTGGGGGGGTAAGAGTGGTCCATTTATCTTGCCTTAACCTTGACCCTTGGCACCATTGCTACACCGCTAGCCCACTCACCTAGACCTCACGGTCATGATCCAGCGCTGCGAGTCCGGAGAGGCCTTCACTCCCCGGGACGCACAGCCATGGTCCAGTCTAGTGAGGCCCTCCAAAGTAGAAAGGCAGTATTCTGGATTGCTCTTCTCTTCCTCTTAGTTGTATGCACAGCATACTCTAGTGAGCTCCTGCAGGATGTCAAACATCTAACCTTTTTTGCTTGCCAAGGAAGTGATTCAAACAAGCAGTCTAAGCAATATGGGTTATAAAACAAACAGTTTAACTCTGAAGGCTGGGGCACCCCAAAATAAACTCAGTGATTTTTGGTAAACTCCATATATACATCTTCGTGGTGAAGTACGCTAAGTGTCCTGCAAAGTAATAACGGAAAGTTGACTTCAGTCCTGGTGGCTGTCTAGGGATAGGATGGGTGGAGCATGTTCTTCACTTTTAGAAGTTAGTGATTGATTATTTTCATCATGGGATCCCTGCCATGGCCCGATGATGCAAGGCCCAGAAGAGGAGGCCCTCCCGGGCCCTCCCGTATGCTTTGCAAAGCTGGCCAATTGTTGGAAAGGGTCTGGTAAAGGCCGTCCTTTCCATGGGCCTCAAAGACATGGTCAAGCACTGCATGATTCGAGGGAGCCATTCCCTGGCATATATAAATACTGCATGCACATTATACATACCCAATGCCCTTATCTGGAAACATATTGTTAACATTTGATTGAATTTATACGTTTTTGGAGAGACTAGGGCTAACTTTTCCTTCCAGTTTGACTAATATAATGTATTTCCAGTTAAATGAAATTTTAAATAAGGTGCCTATTTTATTTGTGTTAATATTTATGTTTTTGTTTTACTGATAGCTGCACCAAGAAAGTTGCTTCCTGCAAAGTAACTCAACCATAGACAATTAATGGCACTTCCTATGATGTCAATTTCTGTGATTTCACGTTGTATGCAAGTTAAGGGGCCTCACACATATTCTTTGTGCCAAGGGCCCCAAAAGACCTAGGACCGGCCCTGTTTACGTGGATACAAAAAGATAAAGCAGCATATTAATTGCTGGGCATGTATAGGATGGTGTCCTTGACGACACGGACACAGAGGAGCAGGGAGGCCGAATCCATTGAACTAGGCTGATGAAAAACAGGAAGTGAATCAAACCCTCTCGCATTGGATGAGCCTATATCTACTCTCACCGATCGAGTAAAAACGAGTTCTTGAACCGTGATTCCAATTTGAAGAAGGGATCTGACAGTTTTGTTGAAAACGGCCGCATATTAAATTATGGTGGCTCCTCCGTGCCGATTTATAAGCACATATGCTCCTATGAAGGTATCATACTACCAGATGAAATATAATAGTGCAAGTCCCCAATCGACTTAGAAGTCTCCTGATATAAAAATCTTCGATTTGAGATTACAAGTCAATATTGTCAAATGTCCTGATGAAGGTGCAACTATTGTAAAGACACCGAAACGCCGCGTCGACTCTTTCCTTTGACGGTTTTTTATCATTGTCTATGTTTTTTTTTGTTTTTTTTACCATGAAGATAACCTTTTTAGCAATGTTTTTAAAATTTAGAGTGTAACCCTAAAGGGAGGTACCACAATAAATTGTGCAAATTGTTTTTATATTTTTGTTGGATTTGTTTATTGAATAATGTTTTGATATACAGTGTGATAAGTGTTCAATATTTCTTTGCACCATAACTTGATTAACATTAGGGATTCTCCTTAGGCAAATTTCCCCCACACGTCTTCCCACAGTCAGCACTTTGACTTTTTTGCAAATACAAACCACAGGGTTTCATTTTCTGTAGTGTTTGCTCCCCTCCCTGTGTAAATCACATGGGGATCCTTCCAAATTTTTTTTGTGTAGGATGGTATAGTCAACATGAGAAAATGCATGCAGTGCCATTTTAATGTTTTGTAAAAATAAAAACGAATCCTGCACTGTTTAGTTGGGTGTCCTGCATCTGTGAAACATATACTGGAGTCTTCCCACAGCATCTACTTTATATTCTATAAAATCAAGGCAGACCAAGTAATTGTGGTCTTCCCATGCACCGAAGTACTCATGCCTGTACGTTCATACCTTGACAGTATGGGAAGTTGCCCTACTTGAGCACTCTGTAAACGTACTCCTACTTGCCGTTGTGAATCGGCCCGACGTGCAACTCAATATTAATAAAAGTGCAAAGAAGGCACAGTCATTTCTATTTGTTTGTTTTGTACATGAATATTAACATTTTCCCCTCTTTTGTTAATTTGGGGCCAGTTCACAAAGGCATGTATGAGTACCCCAGAGTGTAGTACATGCATACTTATTTACGTACTCCAAAATGCCCCTGGGACTAGGCCTGACCATGTTCTCTGGGTCTGACTGCAAAGTGGACAGAAAAGACACCCAACTCGCGAGCTTCATGATACCTTTCTCAGGACCTTTCGTGTTTATCTCAGTTGTCATTATTAGAAAGTTGAGTTTGTAAAAGTGTTGCATTGTTTTTAGAAGCGATGGGAAGGCTTAAGTGTAACAATGCTCCTTCTCCTGAATGCTCCAGGTGGAAGAGATACGGCTGGGCTCGGAGGCAAAGGAGGACCTTACCGCTTAGATGCGGGGCATAAAGTTCACCAGGTGTCACAGGCAGAGAAGGATGCGGTTCCTGAAGAGGTCAAACGAGCTGCAAGGGAAATGGCTGAAAAGGCTTTTAAACAGAGGTCAGTGCAATGCATCTTTTTCATGCAATGAGACGAACAACAGGTAGCTACATTGTGCCAAGCAGTCTTTTTTTAAGAAGGAAAAATAGTCTTATTTTCATGCTTTTTACGGTTAAGGGTTGGGCGCCAGGGTGTCCTCTAAATCTCAGTCTGGGAGGGGCTGAGAAGACCTTTCCCAAGGCTACTGGAATTTTGCAACTCTGCAGCCGCAGTGTTTTCCTCATCTCAATGGTTTACCACATAATCCTTTGTCTGCTGCAAAATTGGCATATTTTAACAAAAAAAGAGATCAACAGTTACAAAAAATGTAGCAACACGTTTTGCCGCGCAGTGGAGGGCCCTCTGCAAAAGTTGAATGGGCACTTTTCTGGTGCTTATTGCTGTGATTGGGTGTTGAATGGTACTCATGAGGTGAAACCTTTGCCCAGGTTGTATTAAGGTGTAAACATGAGAAAGTAATAGAATAACACTATCACAAATTGTGCTGCATTATGCAGCGTAATATGCCTTTTCTTGACGCATAATTTTGTCATCCCTGCCGCATAGTTTGGTCCACCCCTGCCGCCTCAATCTCCACAATACAGTGGCTCTGCCCTATTCTAAAAAATATCAAGCAAATGGTGCAGAACAGGGCCAGCTTTAGGGCAGTGCGACTGGTGTGGCCACACTGGGCATTGACATGCGGACGGGGGGGGCGCTTACTTCAGGGAGTGTGCTGTGTTTAGCAATAACTTATGATTGGAGCAATGAGGGGCACTTTTACCTGGTGGTAGTGAGAGAATCCAAGTAGGAGGTCACGGGGGAGGGGTGCCCAAAATAATTGCCGCACCGGGCTCCACCAGCACTAAAGCCGGCCCTGGTGCCAAAGGGTAGCACTGTGCTATACCGCAAGAAGTGCAGTGCCCGAGAGGCTCCAACCAAAGATCAGTCTGTGAGTCTGTTTTGTTTCCAAGCCACTCTCTTTCATGGATGTATGTATATATATTGTTTTTTGAAGCCTCGCACCGCACATTCTGACTGACACAACCAAAGGGGTCTTTATGAGCCTGGACAGCTCATTGTCAGGCAGGGTTGCAGTGAGCTGTCCTGGCCAGAGCCCAGAGCCGGCTTTAGCACTGGTGGAGCCCGGTGCGGAAATCATTTGTGGCGCCCCCACACCATATGACTGCCTCCTCGGATTCACTCACTACCACCGGCCAAAAGTTTCCATCATCGCTCCAATTATAAGTTAGCGCTAAACACAGCGGTCCCCCCTGAGGTCAGTGCTCCCTCCACAGGTCAGCGTCCAGTGCGGCCGCACATATCGCACTGCCCTAAAGCCGGGCCTGGCAGAGCCCAACGTGACCTTGATGTGCCCTGGCTGCATTTTTATTTCCCTTTGGCCACTTCTGTTTCCAAAAGCCTTTCCTCCTCCCATGATCGGCACTCAGAACTATAACAGGCTGGACCCTAGCCCCACCGAGACTGGGTCCTCTCTACTGTAACCCTATTTTGTCATCCAACTTAATATCTCCCCCAGTGCACAAATATAATTGGGATTAATAGGCTGTTTAAAAGAAGGATGGGCTGGAACCCTCTCTGCAGTGACTAACCTAATAACAACCATTTCCATTCCATCCAAGTCTGGAGCTGCTTGGCCCTGGCAGCCCGAGGAGTCTAGGTTGGTGTTGGGGTAGGCGTTAAAGTCTCCACCAATTATTGTGATCCTGGATGGGAAGGCAAGGATAGCATGCTTTATTGCTGTCAGTGCCAGGGAGGGGGACTGGGTGGTATATATCCACTCAAAAAGTTGTAAAGCTGGCTCTCGAGGAGTCCCTCAACTCCCACCAAGAGCAGCGCCAGCCACGAGACCCCCACACAAACCCTGAGTGGTACACACAGTCATTCCCAAAGCGCTTCAAAAGAAGGCAGTGTGTGCCCATCAGGTGCGTCTTTTGCAGCATCAACACCGTGGGCATAAATCTTTTTACGTGGCGTAAATATGTATGCTCCCACTGAGTGCCGCCATTGTGAATACCAGATTCGAAATCTGGTTTGTTTGGTCACTGCAGTGGCGTAGTAGTAGTCAGAAATACAATGTGTTTCCCACTTTTGCTTCTGTATAAAGGAATAGCAGGCTGGTCTGGCAGGGCTCTCTCTGAGCCTGTCGGTGCAGCTCTAGCTCTCTGCTTCTGTGGGGAGCAGAGATTACAGCTTTGGGAGGGGATGATCAAGGAAAGAATGCACACAGGTATTGGGTCTAGGTCAGAAGAGGCCCAGTTATTGATCTATTTTTTTTTTTAAACATATTGGTCATTCCCTTCGTTCGCCTCATTGCAGTTAGCCCAAGTCCATAAAAAATCTGTATACACCTTTGCGACCCAGAAGTTGTCGGGCTATTCAGCACAGTGGTCTGAGTCAGAATTCGGTTGCCCTTATCATAACACAGCATTCTTTAGTTCTTGACTCCATTTTTCAACTTCTTCCAGTAATTTATCGCTGTTCTTCAGGGCAAATTTGACTAATTGTCTCACCATGGTGACTGAACTACATTTGTTCTTATTGGCCCACTCGTCTAGCATCTCCGGTCTCAGGATCCTCAGAGGTGGGGATTGTGAATATTCTTAGGTCTTTCTTGACCCTTATAACATCTATATACTTTTAAGGCGTCTCAGCTTCCCACTATTTAGCAAGTTGTTTTTTGGTGAAGTTTCTCCAATTTGTCAAATTTTAAGTGCGTAGTTATACCATTACTGCTCTGGGAGTTGGTGTTAGGGAATCCACATTCTGGGCAAAAAAAAACAATTTATTAGACGCTTCCTCCCTCTTAGCTTCCACAGTAGAAGCCATGTTGCCTTAAGTGCTCTAAAAATAGCCAACTGCAGTTTAACCAAGTGTGTGTCACTAAAAGCGCAACATGCTTCAAGGTCCTTGTGGTTCCGCTCCACGGCGATTATCCAATGTGCATGAAACAAGTAAAACTGCTGTAATGTCAAGCACGCACTGCTGAGCAACAGGTCTGCTGTCGGGGTCCCCGACTCGGGGGGTGACCCTTGCTTGTGCGTAATAAGTACGACGTTCCGTAGGGCTCACATATGTCCTGCTCTGGACCGCGTAATCACTGTCCTTCACGACACCACTGGAGATGGCGGTGTTACAGTCAGTCTGCATCGGTATCTCGTTCCCCTCCTTGCGGTTATCCCAATTCCATAAGCAATCTGCATACCCCTTCTAGACCCAGAAGTACTCGGGCTATTCAGCGTGGCTGAGCCGGGCTCCAGTTGCCCTTAACATAAGCTCACAGATTCCTCATAGTGCATAGAAACACCCAGACGCTTTTGCATGCTGCACTCTTTTATTTAAAAAATGCCTCTTCCCGATGCGTTTCGGCAGTGCCTTTCTCACGGGTCAAGGAGTAGAGCAATCACCCACATTAAGTAGTGAAATAACATAACAGTGAAAATTGACAAATTAATATGTATGTTCGTGCAATCTCTTAAAAAGCATTTTAGAATGTCCAGAAGTCAATTAATACATTTCCTGTTCCATTTCATTGTGCTATAAAAAACAAATGATATGAAGCATAATACATGTTATATAAGGATGTAATGTTTTAAGCCATAAATGCCATTGTTCTAAAGACAGCAGTTAGTATAACATTAATGCAGCAAAGAATTAATTGTACTTAAGTGACTTGGCTGTTTTAACATATGCCTAAACTAACACCAAACAATATATATATGCTCAATTCAACTACTTGAAAAATATGTTGTCTAAAGCTGAGGATCCTGCTACATTTCAATCAAAGATGTGCCTATCTTGAGAACCCCAAGAACAAAAATATTCAAGACTCACAAACAAGCATACTTCTATCTCACAGCTAAGTCCTTTTAAAAAAAAATACAAAAAAGGAGAAATATGCCTGTTATCCTTCCAAAAAGTCTACAAGATTAATTCCATTATTCTCCGAGTTTTGCTCTTGCCACTTTGATAGGACTTAAATGTTGTCAGGATGGTATGTTGTTAAATTGTTCTTCGATTGATTACCAAGCTCTTTACTTCACTTACAGTGAGGTCTGAGGTTAAAACTAGTTCAGTATACTAAAAATCAATCTAAATTGCTCTTGAACCAATGCCATTAAATGCATTCACAATAAAACTTCACACTACTCTAAGGAGATCGGAGGCTTGAATATAATGTACTATCAGTCTGGATTACCCTTTACCTTCCTTTAATTAACAGTTTATATTTTCATTCAAACTGAAATATAATCGCATATTTCTAGGAAAGCACAAAACAGCTTATCAAAGAATTAAAGCAAGTTACAATCACGTTTCCTCTCGGTTTTATAGTGCTTGTTATGTTGTCTATATGTGTGTTTATCAAATACCGTCCTCGTTAGAGACCTTAACTGCTGGGTGTTGTTGATCAGTTTGATGTCACCCACCAGTCCCGTCTCGCCCAGGCTTCAACCATCTGGTTCCGGAGTCTCAGATAGGTACTCTGCTCCGCTGGGGGTGCTGGTTCACCAATCACCCAGGCACATTCCTTCTGTGCTTTCACACCATTCTGTTGCATATACCTCTTGATGTCCAGACTGTCATTGATGGACCTCGTACCTGGAGCTCCAGGCAACACCAAATTCAGAAACCCATTCCTGCCTGCAATGGCTGCGACCAATCCTCCTTGTAGCCTAACCACAATGACTTTATTTTGCTGAGCGCTTGCTTGTGCCTGTGGTGGGTATTGTGAGTCTACCCATATGTATCCAAAGCAAACAGCTCCTTATGTTCAAAAGCTCCTGAACACACTGGGGTTGCAAACATTTGCTTATATTGTACAAAAACTCAAAGTTACATAAAGTGTGAAAAGACAAACCCGACACGTTTCGACCTCATCCATAAAACTTCTTTTCGGTATGCATGATTGTGAAACAGGAAAATAAAAAATTACATTGCACCATTGTTCCACATAAAATGAATTTATTTTTGTATTCACAACCGTAAATTGGAGTCACAACTCCCACAATCCCATGGACAGAAGTGACATAGTAACAAACTACTGTCCCTCAGGGAATGTTTATAATGGGATGTTGGAAGGGTCTGGGGTAATTCACCTGTGACAAAGACCAAAGGTCGAAAAGTGTCGGATTAATTTTTTTCACTTCATGTAATAAAAAATTCTTGCACAATATAAAATAATTTTTTAAACCTCAGAGTGCAGAATTCATTTTCATCATAACATGCTGTTTGCAATCTAGCCTGGGGAGATAGCTGCCAATTATGTAACTTCCTGAAAACAGCAGCGGAAGAACCTAAATCAAATCAAATCACATATAAAAGTGTTTTTTATCTTGGGTAACCTTTGCCATAAAGTTCTTTTGAAGAGATATCTCAAGACACGTGAGGTACTGGATGTTAATACCAATTTGGACCAAATATATGAACGAAAATCGATAGCACCATAATGTTGAGCATTGACAAAGAGAGTTTCCTCGAAACACCTGTTGGCTGTTTGTGATGTTTTGAAAAGAAGCCACAATAAAGGAATTTTTGGATAATCCTTTTGGAGCAGTTTATATGTTTATTAGCTGGACACTGTGCTAAACGTTGAACGTGAGCCTCCTTGAGGACACGGGTGTAGATGGTAGACTCTTGGAGTTACACCGTTTCAAGCAATTTTTTTTAAAAAAGGCGGCTTGGGCATAGAGAAAGAGTCATGACATAACATATAGCACATGTAGAGTTTCTGGAGTTAGAGGCTGTTTGACCAGGACTTAGTGCAGCACTTATGGGTCACACAGAAAGATTTTGGCCCCAATTACAAGGTGGTCGTATTTATGTGCAGGTATACCATTTGCCTGGAAATAACAGTTCCGGCTGGTATCTTTGCAATTAACTCCAGGTATTATGAGTAGTTATTCCCAGAATGGGGAATAACATGTGGACCTGAAATTACCCCGTCCAAATACCCATCCTGGGCACTTGCACTTAGTGGGGCGACACTCTTCCGCCTTAGCGGAGGAGCTGTCCCTGCATAGTGGTATCCCTTCTAGGAATACAAAGCAGCCCAATTTATATATTATCAGCTAAAAGTAAACCGTAAGACGGTATTGAACAGTTTACTAGTATTTAAGGAACTATTGCCGCAACATATAGAAAGGGCCTCTATAACATGAGTTTTGGGAGGCACATATACTGGAATCCAAGATCATGTTTTCAAGTGCTAGTTGCAAAGAAGGTTTTTGAGTGGTTTATTGAATGAGCTGGCCATTTATTGCATGAAGCAGTATTAATTTCCTTCTATTTTAATTTGTGAAATATGACCTGAAGCCATTAGAGAAAAAGAGCCTCATCAGTCATAGAAATGATGATCACTGACCAGTGCGCGTCCCTCTACGTGATGTCCAGGAGAGGCGAGGAGGGAAGGGGAGAAAGGGTCATTCGAGGACAGCTGTCCACGAGGGCAGCGTTCCATGAGAAGCATTTGGGGGCAGCAGCAGGCCTTACTATAACACAGAGGGCTCAAATGAATAAAGAAACATAACCCCTCAACTCGTTTCTGCTATCTTGCTGCGAGATACCGCGCCGCCATGGCACTGGGCATCTATTATTTGAAACAGTATTCATTTCCTTCCATTTTAATTTTTAAAATGACGTCAAGCCTAGACAAAAAGAGCCTCGTCAGCAATTGCACCAAGTCTGCATTGTTCTGTCTCCGCCACTCCCCTGTGAGAAAGTTGGGCTTCTTTTCTTAAAGGAACAGTGTCACATTCAAGAGGATTGTGGATGCTAGCTTAGAAAAGCAGTGCACGAATGCCTGGCTCGTGAACCCGGCCCACTGAAGCAGATCTTGCCCGTAAGCGTGAGGACTACCCTGCCAGTCGAGATCATGGCCTCTTCAGTTGAGGCAGCACCACCACTTGGCATGTGACACTAGGCCCCAAAACTCTGGCATCAGCCCAGTGGAGCAGGAAATGCAATCTTCCCTAAACCAAGACCAAGCCAGCTGGATGTCTTTGCGGTCGGAGGCCCTAGGTTGGCTCCCATCTGCAGTGTTCATTCATTCCTCCCCATAGCTGCCACTGCTGGTTTGCTACTAGATAATCATTTCAGATAGTTTTACTTTTAATGTACTTGAAATAAAATAATAAGCGGTAGAAATGTGGAATGCATGATCACAGCGCTCAGAGTCTGGCGGAAAGAGCAGACTGCAGCCAGGACAGTCTGCCAAGACAAACAAGCCTTGCAAGAGGAGGCGCAGCATCAGCATTCCTGACTGTATCAAGCGATGCACAGCTTCGACATATCCACACATAAGCCATCCGCAGGCAGTAGACCGGGTTCTCTCCCTATTTGCAAGAGGGAAAAATGGGTGCAACACACACTGTGGTCAAAGACCATTGTTTTTGCCAGGTCACAATAAGTGGCAAACCACTTCAGGTCCTGATGACATCAGGCTAGCTGATTACTGAAACCCAAGTTCTCAGATTATTATTAGTTCCACCTGATCAAATGCAAATTGATTACAAATTTTGATGACACTATGTCACATTGAGCCCTAATATAGCCCAAGTGGGCTAAATATACGAGTACTTTCTCCAGTAAGCATCACTGGTTGGAATATATTTTGAGAACCTCATGCCGACACTGTGCTCCAACAGCATGAGGGCCAAGAAGAGCATAAGAGTGAGGACTGATGACATGATTGATATTTCATTTTTATATATATATATAAATATATATATATTTTTCATGGCTGATAGAGACTTCTAACTCCAGTGTCCTCACAGTTTGAATATTCCCCAAGCATCAGAGTGGATCCAAAAACTAATTTGCAGTACCTCTACCCAGTAGGTGGCACCGTTCGGCTCCACACTGATAACGTTCTGCTTACGTGTGGAGCCTATATAGGCGTCACTACAGCATTCTGACATCAGTTCCTTTCTTACTGTGCCACTAGAGGTGGGATCCAAAGCTGCTTCTCCTCTATCAAATTTTTTTTTTTAACAGTGAGCAAGAGACGTGTTATGTCCCAAAATGGCAGGTTTTATCTTGCTGCGAGATACCGCGCCGCCACGGCACTGGGCATCTATTATTTGAAACAGTGTGAATTTCCTTATATTTTATTTTTTTAAATGACGTCAAGCCCAGACAAAAAGAGCCTCGTCAGCAATTGCACCCATTGTTCTGTCTCCGCCACTCCCCTGTGAGAAAGTTGGGCTTCTTTTTTTTCTTAAAGGAACAGTGTCACATTCAAGAGGATTGTGGATGCTAGCTTAGAAAAGCAGTGCATGAATGCCTGGCTCGTGAACCCGGCCCGCCAGCAGGTACCCTCTCCCATAGCCCTGCATGCATATAAAATTGAAATTGCATTAAAATACCATATGAGTTTGATTGAGATGGTGTGCAGACCCACCCACATTATTTAGGTTTTAAGCCTTGTCAGTTCTGCCAGCAAACAAATGTCTGTGACAGATCCTCACCAAATTTGCCTGTGTGCCTGGGGTCGAAACACGACTCAAAGGCCTGTACTGACGGCATGTTGATGAACGTGAGGACTATATGAGACCTTGATGTGAAACTCTACTTTGGCAAGCTCCAGGCAAGTCGAAAAAGGCATAAGAAATATAAGTATTATTCAGCACTTTCCCTCCACTCACATTTTGAGAAGGCTCCCAGCAGCACAATATGTCTCGATCTCGCTCCCAAAGAAGTTTGACTTTGTAGCCAATACTGCAACTTGCTCCGGCACTACCTGAGTTTCCTTGGCCATCTGCCTCTCCTAAGCAGATCAGAGACTTCCACATAGCCAGGCTCGACTCTTTGGATCCTTGCTGAATAGATCTGGAATGTCTACGGATCTTATGGCCCATGCCGGATCCCGGTTCATTGACACTGATGCCAAGTCTGGCAACTTCAGAAGACAAGGCACACTGAGTCAGCGCCAGTTGAACCAGGACTGAAGTTGTGCTCGGACACCGTTGAGGCTCCATTTCCTCCATCTGCCTTCACAATGAAGACAACACACCCTGCATTCCCTGTTTGGCACAGATATAGATAGCGGTTATAATGCAGTTAATGAGATTGGTCAATCTTATCACAAGGAAAATTGTTATGATGACATGTAGGAGGCTAGTGGTCTTGATACCTCCACCTTACTCTAAAAAGAAACATTTAAAAATGGTTGCACTAGGCCAGGTTTTGCCTGCTCTTGACCCTGGAGACTGGATGGTGGCACAGGACCTGCAGGATTCCTATTTCCATGAAGCTGTCCTGCAGGCTTATCAGCACCATCTGAAGTTTTTGATGGGACACAACCATTTTCAATTTGCTCTGCACCCCTTTGGTCTCACTAGTGCCCCTCACGCATTCACAAAAGTGATGGTGCTGGTGGCAGCACATCTTTGGAGGTCAGAGGTCATAGGCTTCTCCTACCTCGATGACCAGCTGTTGAAGGTGGTCTCCCCCAGACAATTGTCAATCACCTCCAGACTACGGTGAACCATATGTCATCTTTAGAGTCCACTAGCAACATGCCAAAGTCACACCTGACTCCTTTTAAGATGCTTCCTTTCATCAGAACCATTCTGGACACAGATCGGTTTTGTGACCTTCACCCCAGTAAAGAAAGTCCAGGATATTCAGGCTATGAGGTGATCTTTCAGCCTTTGTCCTGGATTTCAGTGAGGTCGAGTCTTAGGCTGCTGGGACTGATGGCCTCTGCAACCTGCTGGTCGAGCACGCCAGGTGGCATAAGTGCGCTCTGTAGTGGGATCTGAAGTCTCACAGGATCCAACAACAAGGAGACCTCTCCAACCGCATTCAGATTTCAGCGGAGACTGCAAAAGAGCTGAAGTGGTGGATGTAGGACCGTGATTTGGTCAGCGGGAGACCCTCTCCCTTCCTCAACGGGAGCTCACGGTGGAGAGGTTACAAAATACTTGGTAATTGGTTTTTTAAGAGTAAGGGCTATTGAGTCATACTGGTGAATAAAGCCTAGACATTACTCTTCCAAAGACCCGGCTTTGGTCTACACAGTAGCCCAATTCTTTGATACAACGTGGAAAGAGTGTAACAAATGCATTTTGCAAATCTCACTAGTTGATACTCTTTGCCACTTATACCTATCAGGGTTTTAATCAGGTGGGAAGTCAAGCAAAATATGTTTTTCTAATGTAGATTGATGAATTATAATGTGAATTTCTAGCATATTCCAGGATGCATTTTTACATTGAATACGTTACAAATGAATGTGTAGCATAATTACATTTAGATATTATTCTAGTATGTATTTTACATTGCATAAGTTACAAATTACATGCATTCCAAAATAAAATACAATCAACTATATTGAACTGAATTGTCAGTCAAACCGTTATTCAGTCAAATATGACCACAAAGGCGCAAAAAAGAAAAACAGACAACATATTTACTTAAACATATCCCAATTACCTTGTCAATTAATCAGTGGAATATTAAATTGACTACATTGAGTGAATGTTCTAAAATACACAATTCTTCATTACAAATAAGCAATTTATGGCAAGACAGTTAAAAAGGTATGAATATTAAAAAAGTGTGCAGTACATCCAGGCATTGATCACTTAATAAACATTATCACAAACATAACTGTCCTCAGTTTTAAGGTGGAAGAGATCAAATTTATGACCGAAAAACATAGTGAGGGCGAATTTAGGCATTTTAAGTAGTACAGACCTTCTTGATGTGTATTCAAACTCATCCTCCTGGACCTCTCGGCCGCCTTCCACACCGTCTGCCACCACACCCTACGCACATGCCTCCATAACGCAGGGATCCGCGACAAAGCCCTGGACTGGATTACCTCCTTCCTCACCGGCAGAACCCAGAGAGTCCGCCTACCTCCATTCTGATCCGAAGCCACCAAGATCATCTGTGGCGTACCCCAAGGATCATTCCTCATCCCAACCCTTTTTAACGTCTACATGGTGCTGCTCGCCAACATCGCCCGCTCGCACGACCTCAACATTGTCTCATATGCCGACGACACCCAGCTGATCCTCTCCCTCACAAGTACCCCACCACTGCCAAATCCAACCTGCACAAAGGAATGAAGGCCGTCGCCGAATGGATGAACAGTCGCCTGAAACTGAACTCTGACAAGGCAGAGGCCCTCATTTTTGGCTCCACCCCCTCCACCTGGGACTACTCCTGGTGGCTGGCCATGCAGGGAGCTGTACCAACACCCACCGACCACGCACGAAACCTGGGGTTCATCCTAGACTCATCACTATCTATGACCCAGCAAGTCAACGCTGTCTCCTCCTCCTGCTTCAACACCCTCTGCATGCTTCGCAAGATCTACAGATGGATCCCTACCGGAACCAGAAGGACGGACAGTCACCCAGGCCCTCGTCAGCAGCAGGCTGGACTACGGCAATGCCCTCTACGCGGGAACCGTGGCCAAACTCCAGAAAAGACTTCAACGCATACAGAACGCCTCCGCATGCCTCATCCTCGACATCCCCCGCCACAGCCACATCACTGCCCACCTGAGAGACCTGCACTGGCTCCCCGTCAATAAGAGGATCACCTTCAAGCTCCTTACCCATGCTCACAAAGCACTCCACAACACAGGACCAACATACCTCAACAAAAGACTCACCTTCTACACCCCAAACCGCCAGTTTCGCTTCGCTGACCTTGCCCTCCCAACCGTTCCACCCATCCACTGAATGACCACCGGCGGCAGATCATTCTCCCACCTAGCCGCCAAGACATGGAACACCCTCCCCATCCACTTGCGGCAGACCCAGGACCTGCTAACCTTTAGGAGACTTCTCATCTCAAGACCTGGCTGTTCGAGCAGGAGTAGCACCCCCCCCCCCCCCCCCCCCCCTTACCGCCTTGAGACCCTCACAGGTGAGTAGTGCCCTCTACAAATGTTTTGTTGATTAATTTATTGATGTCACTTAGACCAAGACATAGAAAGTGGGATCTTAAAGTGCAATAAAGTGTGCAAAAAAGTATGAAGTGTTTGTGGATTAAGTAGAGACCAAGACCGAGACCAAGACATAGAAAGTGGGATCTTAAAGTGCAATAAAGTGTGCAAAAAAGTATGAAGTGTTTGTGGATTAAGTAGAGACCCCATCACTAGGGCAACACGGAAGTGAAGGAAACCGAATACGCATTTGCAGGAAATCTACGAAAAAGTGATTCATACTAAGAGCCTGTTTACAATCGTGGCCAACGGGTTACTCTGTCACAATGGTGATGGATATACCATCCGCGGAAAATAAATCCCATTATATCCTATAGGATTCCAATTTCGGAGGATGGGTCATCCGTCACTGTTGTGACGGAGTAACCCATCCACCGAGATCGTAATCAGGCTCTTAGTCTTAACTGTGTAAGGTGAAATCTATGTTCCGAATTATCTATCCAAAAAGGTATTGTTCCAGATCTAGAGTGGTAGAGAGAGGCACATATTGAAGAACAGAACCCATATTGAGTGATTTCGTTATTCTTGCATCCTCCTTAAGGGTAAGGGACCTTTGTTTTACCAGCTCCTTATCATGCGGACCAATGTCACTTGGTTGTCACCTGGCTCTGGTCTAGATCTCGGAGGGTGATCTTAACATTTGTCAGCCAGGGAATGGCTGACATATTACTTAAATTGAGGCAATCCTCCACTACCTTGCGAGAAACACAGGACTCCGGGTGGTCCATACTTTTAGCCATAATTAGATGGGGTCAAACTGACCTTATCCTGTAAATAACCTAAGCCCAACTCTTGGTGTAAGATAAGGCTGGACGTTGATTTGGGGATAGCCATTAGTCTGCACAGGAATTTGTTTTCAACTGTCTGGAGCACACCCAGGCTTGCATAACCCTAAACCCCTTCCCCATAAGTGCCAACTGAGAGGCATTTGCTCCTACATAACGTAGACATCTCTTTGAGTGGCTCATGGCCTAACTTTTTTGCAACGCTAAACATCGCTTCACAATAAGCTACCATCTTCTGGGATATCTGGATGATCAGCTTATCCCAGTTCAAATTGGCATCAAACGGAATGCTCAAGTAATTAAAATTGAAAATCTTAGCGATAGGAGCCCTCCAATGTAGAAACGTTCACAGCAAGTGTTTTTTGGACCGTATATCAGAATAAAAGAGTTTTTGTGAATAATCTGCAGGTTTAGATCCTTCATAACATCATTAAAACCATCTAAAGGGCCTGAAGTCAGTTGGCTGTACATGTGATAAGGACCACTTTGTCCGCGTACAAAAGAATGGGAACCTATTTTTTGTACATCGATAGCTTGGAAGGTTAAAAACAAGTCTAAACCGTTGATATATGATAGAAATAAGAAGGGTGCCACTATGTAGCCTGGTTTTCCCCACGTGTGACCCTTATAGTGTGAGTACAATCACCAGTTTGCATGTAACGCACTTTCATGGATGTATCCCAAGGGAGATGCTTTTAAAAGGTCCAGTAAGGGTGGATCTGATAGAGACTACTAGCTGCAGATTCCTTAATGTAGAATTATCCCCAGGCGTGAGACTGGATCCGGAAAACTTTTTGCCACAGCATCCCTGCGGGCCGGGGGGACGGCACCACGTGACCCCATCCCATGTCAGCGACAGACCCTCAGCCAATTTGCATGTGGTGCCTGGGTGAACACCACGACTCGGGGAGATGCAACGCCTGCCAGCACCTTCAGCCTAAGTCACGACGGGAGCGCCGTATGAAGTTTCTGTCGGTGCACTTGTCCAGGTCGGTGTCATCCCAGCGTCCGTCCCTTACCTCAGAGGCAAGGTACAGCCGGATTTGTCTGCGACATCGTCTTTCGCCGCGGTCCCAAGAGCGTGGCTCGCCGGCTGGTAGGTCCTTTCGTTTGTCTCCGAGGCCTTGTCCTCTTTTTGCGGGTGGCGCCTGCTCTGCCAGGGACATGTGCCCCGCCTGCCACCTTCTTACCCTCCGTTTCCCGGCGCAGAGGTGACTAGGGCCCAAATGACAGCCTACGCGGTGGCACTGCAGGCTTCTTTGGCCCTTCCTCCACCCCTGAGATGTCTGCGGGGCCCTTGCCTCGCACGGGGCTTTCCGCAGAGTCGCCAGCGCTGGACTTTCCAGCTCCAGGTCGTAGGAGGGTGGCGCTTTCGAGGTGCGGTCCTTCGGGACTCCCCTCTTCGGCACCTGGCGTCCCTGCCTTGCGGCAAATCCCTACGGGGTTCGCTGTGGCATCGCAGGAGACAGCCGTGACTCCGGGCTTGCCCCCTGAGTCCCACTCGGTCCTCTGAGCAGGCAGCTGCCTCACCAGAGGCCGAGCCGGTGACATTTCGGCGCCAGGAGCCTTCCTCCCCGGCTTCGGTGGAGTCGCGAGTGAAGGCGGGTACCTGGGGTGCTTTTCCGAGTCCCCCTCGGTCCTCGGCGCAGGCGGCAGCCCCGTCTGAGGCGGAGCCGGCGCCTTTTCGGTGCAGATCCCTCGCCGTTCTGGCGTCGACCCGCCCCATCCCCATGGAGAGCAAGGGGTATCAGGAGTCAGCCCGGCGCTGCGAGTGTTCCCTCCATCGCCGATTGACATCGATCTGGCGCCTGTGGCCGACTTCACGGAGCCGCGCCGGCATCGGGTCCTGGAGTCGTTCTCTGAGGTCCCTTCTTCTCCAGGGGTTGGCCATCTGTTGATGTGTTCCTCCCCGGAGACCGGGCGCCGTATCGTTGCCTTTTGGCCGGCATCTTCCAGGGAGGGCTCCTCGCCGCCCCCACTGGCTAAATCCTCGAACCCTTCTTTCCGTGGCTCGCGGATGGTTTTCCCCTGGCCTCTCTGCCTCCTGGGGCTCCTCAGGTTCCCCTTTCACCTGTGGACACCCCACTGTTCCGGGGATGGCCGTTTCCCCCTAAACATGGGGACGGACGGCCCAGTCTGCAGCCGTTGCCCACGGAGGAGCTACTTTCTCCTCTGCTGCGCCTACGGAGGCTAATGTTCTTTTTGTTTGGGCCATTTCCACAGCCGCTGGTATTCTGCGGATAGGTGAACCTGTCACTCTGTTTCCTGTGGACGACCTTTTGGAAGTTCACCGCCAGGGCTCTGGTGGACGGGAGTTGTTCCTTCGCTTTGAAGCGTCACTCCACAATTCTCTTATGGGGACTTTGGGGCGCCCTGCCACGGGTGATCCGGTGCCTCAGGCGCTTCTACATCGCCACCGCCCTGCTCCGCATGACCCTGTCTGTCTTTCCTTCCACTCTTCTACTCAAGGCTCTCTTCTGTGGAATGCCTTTCCGTGTTTGCCTATAGTGTTGTTTCCTCCGTCTCGGGAAGCCTGGTGGTTGGATTCATGGGGGCATAATGTCTTCGCTTCTTCCAGCACTGCCTTGCGGGGTGCTTAACACTTTGTGTGTGTTGACCAGGGCTACTTTCAGTCTGTGGGACTCTGTTGATTCTCTTCTTTCGCATGTCTCCCATGAGGGTGCCCATGCTGATCTGCGGGGCTGTGTGTTGGATGGTAGTGAGTTGGCCTTGTTTATTCTTCATGCGGGTTCGGATGTTGCCGATGCTCTCAGCCTTGCTATGGCCACTTCTGTGGCTCTTCGTTGCCATGCCTGGCTACGAGATGCTGATTTTCCTGAAAATGTCAAGAAACGCTTGGTTGATCTACCCTTTGGCGCGGTCCTTCTGTTTAACACAGACTCCGCCATTCCGCTTTTTCTCGCGGTGCTCCATCCTCCTCCTCAGTAGGAGATTTTGTTGATCCTCCAGGTCTTAGTGGGAGGTGTTATCCCACTGTTCCCGGAATCTGGTGTTGGGGTGACTGTTACACTTTCTGTTAGGGATACTGTGCCCTTGGGGTCCTAGGTTGGCCTACCTTTTCAGTTGGCTTAGCCCCATCTTGGCAAAGGGTGTTCTTTTTGGCTGCTTCCTAAGCCTTCTGTGGTTTCTGCCACAGGTTTTCTTATTTGTTCTGTGCTGCAGTATTTTTTGCCCTTTGTCTGCCGTTTGGCCTGGTCCTTGTCTGGTTGCAGAAGGGTTATTTTCCTGTGTTGACGACTTGCTTTCATCCTACTTGTTTCTCCTCATGTTTTCTGGCTGGTTTCTTCTTGGCACCCAGCTGTGCCTGCCTGGACGTTTGGGTCTGGACGTTTTGTTAATGGTGCTTGTCGGCATCTAGCTGCGCCTGCCGGTTCTTCTGGTCCATGGTCAGGGGCCTTGGAGTGAGGCCTAGCACCCCTGCTTCTGGTCTTTCTGGAGCCTTATGGGACTGTGTTTTTTCTCTCCCACCTGCTTTATTACTGAGGCGCTGTTCTGTCTGACCTGTTGACGTCCAGCTGTGATGAGTTTGGCCGCCCTCTTCACTGGGTGTGTTCCCGGTGGAGGGCTCTTGCCCTAGTTTCTGCTCTTCTCCTTGGAGTCTCTGGTGTACTCTTCTTCCTCGGTACTCCCTTGCATTGCCTGTACCGGGGGCTTTCGGTGGAGATCCCTGGTACATTGGCTGCTGGCCTCCTTTCGCATTGCCTGTACCTGGGGCTTCCGACAGAGGTCCCTGGTACATTGGCTGTTGACACCCTTTCCTGTTGCCTGTACCTGGTGCTTCCGGTGGAGGTCCCTGGTAAATTGACTTATGGTCTCCTTTCGTATTGTCTGTCCTTCTCCTGTTTGGTGCGGACGAGGCTGCTGCTGTCGCTGTGACACATCCCTTGGGGGAGTGGTGTTCTCCACGACACCTAGGTTCTTGTCGGCTTGGGGGGGAGGGGCTCTTTTCCCTGTCCCTGTGGCTCACCCCCTGTTGGAGAGGACTGGGTTATTCCCTGTCCCAGCAATTGGTTCCCTGTCGGGGCCTTGGGTTCGCCTGAGCTGGGAAGGTCCTCTCGCAGACCCTCCTTCCCATTGGGTATGGCTAGGGTATCTATTCTATGTTAAGGAATCTGTGGCTAGTAGTCTCTATCAGATGTACGAGTTACTTACCTTCGGTAATAATGTATCGGGTAGAGACGATTCTAACCGCAGATTCCTTCACGACCCGCCTTTCCTCCCCGTTCTACGAGGACCCTTCTTTGGTCTTCTGCACTCGCCTGCCTCTAGGTGGTTGTCATCTGCAAGTGATTTTTCTTACTCCCCCCCCCCCCCACCCTCCCCCCAGGGGGATGCTAGTCTTGTTATTGCTCCATTTCTTCCCTTCTGGTGATTGGTTGATGATTTCATGGGTTCTTCTGCGCCCCTGTACCTTGGTCTTCAGTGGGGGGAAGGCTCGTGCTCTCTTCTTCTTCTTCTTTTAGTTGATTACACTTATGACTCCTCTGCAGTCCTTGGGGTTGGGTTCTCTTGGTTGGATCTCGACCCTTAGTTCATTTCAGGAGATGTCTCTCCCTGCTGGTGTTGTCTGGGGGTGAATTGTCGTTCCTCTTCCGTTCTTGCCTTGATGCCCTTCTCGGTTCTGGACAGTTGTTTGCAGACTTCTTCATCTGCTGTGCAATTTTTCACATGCTTTCTGCCCCCAGGGAGGCTTTTGTATTTGTTGTAGGTTTGTTTGCAGTAGCTGTGCTCTGTTCTTTCCTTCCGTGACTTTTGGTGCCATGGTGCCTGGCACTATTCTGGATGGTGCTGTTCCTCACCATTCATTCTTCCCTTTCTGTTTAGCTGATTTTTTCGCACACTGTTCCAGTTATCTCACAGTTTTTGTTTGTGATGGCTCCGCGTTGTGGCGTGGAAAAGTTCTCAGAAGAAAACAGACATGGGCGCGCCGGAGTGGGACTTATGTATTCTCACTGACGTCACAAACGCGGACGACGTCAGGGCGGAGTCACGTGGTGCCGTCTCCCCGGCGCGCAGAGATGCTGTGGCAAAAAGTTTTCCAGATCCAGACTCACGCGTGGGGATAATTCTACGTTAAGGAATATGCGGCTAGAATCGTCTCTACCAGATACATCATTACCAAAGGTAAGTAACTCGTACATCAATGCCTGCTGCTTCCATCAAAGCCCATAATTTTCCTCTATCCACTAAGTCAAAGGCACAGGAGAGGTCAATAAGGGCCATATGGATGGCTCCACTTCTGACCTTGACATATTATCCCAAAATAAGGGACACATTGAGTGATTGTTTGATAGTGCTGAGGCTGGGCCGAAATGCATATTGAAGATTCTGAAAGAAAAGAATTTGCCTCTGGAGTGGCTTCTTATTTGGCTTCCACCACTGTCTGTACCCACCAATACCCACTCCAGCATCTGATGCAAACCTGTGCAAAATGTTTTTTTGTTGGATTTACTTTGCAGCACAAAATGTGCTTTACATAGGAAAGTTCAGTGAAAGTAAAGTAAAGCAGTGCAAAGTCCTGTTTTACGTTACTCCACATCAAGGGGCTGTTGCATGGTTGGTACAACGGTGTTCCCATGCACCAATCCCTGTTCCAAAAAATAATGCAATTTAAAAGGGGAAATGGTTGTATTTCTCCTTTTTCCCACTTTGCATGTTTGTTGCACTGTACAGCACATAGGTAAAGAGGCATTGCTTTAAAGCTAGTCTTATCATAGTATTTTGTACTGAAAGAGCTCCCTTCGAGGACAAAACCTATATGAAGATTTCTGCAGAAATGTTTGCTCTAATGTGTAGAGGTGTGTGTGTGGCACTCGGCAGCATGATTGTGTGCGAGCGCTAGGGAGCGAGCAGGATAGTGCCATATAAATGTAGATATGGCTCTTTCCTGCCCTCTCCCTGTCCCACAATGCAGTACAACTGTTGTTGATGCCCTGCACTGGGTGACAGTTTGGTAAATCTGGACCAACATGTTCAGTATTACGTAAAAAACAAATATCTGAAAAAAACATTGATAGCACTTAAAAACAGAGTTAAGAAAAATGTAATAAAAGATGAGATATGGTTCAACACATTTTAAGTAATCAAATGCCTCAAAAGATAGGCCGTTGTCGGAAGTGAGAGAAGGGAGGTCAGACTTACCCGAAGTCCCATTTAATACCGGCTTCCAGCATGGGGGCACCGAACAGACTAAGTAGGAGGTCAAACCTCCATCGTTCTTCCAGCTAGAAGTGGATGAAGGTACTCTGCAGTTCACCAATGCTCAATGTGTGCACCTCTAGTCCACTGGATGTGTTGGATGGGCCTTGCATAGGATGTGAGTAAGTCTCAACAATGTTTTTATATGTGGAAATTAAACAAGCAGAGGGTACGCACCCCTGAGGTGAATGTGGTGCATTATTGACCTCACCATGCTGCTTCTGTTTACAAAACGGAAAGGGAGGTAGAGGTTTTTTATAGAGCTAGGCCCGCCCTCCTTTGTTTATGCTTCAACTAAAACCCGAGTTGTCGGGTTAGAGGACCTAGTCATAGGGTAAGGATAGGGCATCCGATCAATGCGACCAGAGATGGCCTTCAGGAAAGAAAGATTTCTTTCTTGAGTCCCCTCACTCACCAGGGTTTCCCCACTGTGACATGCTTCATGCTTCATCATTGGGGCCATCCCAGTTCTCTATGAACTGGGGCGTGCTGCGACTTGCGGAAAATACGTGGGAGCACTTTAAATGAAAGACTATGTGTAGTGCACAGTGTAGTGGAGTGGGTTGCAGTGATTAAAATACTTTGCTAGTGGGCTAAAATACTTTATTATCACTCCTAGGTTGGTATGTCTAAAAGGGGGTGATACACAGAGAAAACCTCAATCCAACTTTGGGTTGATGAGGACCTATAAGAAGGTTCCATTTTATCATATCTGTGCCAGACATGGCCCAGGGATTTGTACCATTTGTCAACTCATACAGAAAATGTTTGTTTTCCCCTGAGGGCATCACATTACCCTGAGGCTGTGAGGACGATGACTGTGTGGTAGCTAGATAGATTTACTAGTACATTCAGACAGTCTTTTCTGCATACTGAATTCTGCTTTGGATCGCGACCACACCAAGATCCTTAGCTGTAGTCTCTCGGCCATAGGCGCTGGAATTAGGGGCATGGGCGGGGCTGCAGCACCCCCCAACATAACCTTACTGGAGTTCAGAAGGTGAATGAGTAATAAAGATGCCTTTATATGTTGTTTTTATCTAATCACATTTTATACACATTCAGAGACTGAGGTCGAATGTCGGGCTATGTCTTCTCTCAAATTGATGCTTATTGTTTTAACATTTACATTAGACTTTACTTTACTTTCTGTGACTGCATAGTTAAATTGATTTTGCTGGTGTGTGAAACAAAAGGCTGTAAGGTGTCCATTTTTTGTAACACATCATACATAACATTGTACTACCTACAAATGAACTGTAAAATATTTTCAGCACCTTTTTTGTACTTCTGAAGTGTGATAGAAACAAAGATTTTAATAGAATCAACACAAATCAAGACACTTAACTTGCTGATGTACAAATGATAAATATAGTTGTATTAGTAAAACTTTGTGTCAGTGCGGATTTTATCAACCATATCAATGGAAAATATGCAGCAGCGGCTCCTCCGCAACGGCAGAGGAGCGTCGCCCCACTGGCTCAGGGCCAGCAGCTGAAAAATAAAACTATATTTTACTATTGTTTTAACTTTCAGCTGCTGGCTCTCAGCTAGCTTCTGTAGGGAGAGGCGGGGCGGGGGTCCGAGCAATGGGAGGGGGGAAGGGGAATGTTGTGCACTTCTAAGAACGCATGTCTGTTTGGCTGGCTGTCCTTGGCCGGCCAACCTGACATGCACACTTAGGCTTCTGTAATCCGGCTGGATCCTACAGCCAGGTTAGAAAAAGGCACAGACTCCCTGTGCCTGAGAGGAGCGTAAAACCATCCCACTCGGGCAAATCCCCACACTGTTCTCATAGTATGAGAGCAGCGTCTGAATTGAATGGGAAGTCTGTTGCTCCTGGGACTGCTGGGAGCAGCAGAACAGTGGAGCATCGAAGTGCGAGGCGGCTGCAGGAACAGCTACGGTTTTTTTATTCAACCCCCCTACCATGCCCATCCCCTTGCTCCCCGCCCGGAGTTCCTGCTGCCCTGCCAACCAACCCACCATAGGGCAGTAGCCACGAATTAAAATATACTGTCTGGAAATGGCAGTACACTACCACACCATGCTTTAGATTAATATTTACAATAGATTGCTCCAAAATGCACCACCTGCTACATACTACACCTTTACTACTCTCCTGAACTGGCGAGGCTCATTTGCTATACTTATTCTTTGAGCGATACTTTTTCACAATCCTTATGACTTTAGTTATGTAACATTAATGTCAGCACCCACAGTCTGAAAATAGTTCCAGCACCATTGCCCTTATTAGAGAGACTGTGCTTTTGTCACCCTGACTATGCTACCAACGCTGCCTCTGCAACACACTTGACCACAGGCAAGCGTGATTGATCTGAAGACCATCATATCATGCCCTAGAAACTGCAGAGCAGTCCTAAAGCTTCATCTTGTTTATTCAGTGATATTTTCAAATGCCAGCCACCCAGGCATTAATCTGTGATGCATACAGAATGATTGCACATGGTTTTTGGTGAATACCTAATCCGTTGCACACAGTTGAATAGAATATGGCTGGATTTATTTGGATTGTTTTGGATTAGTTCGTGTTGTAACCTCCTGCCCTTTTTATAATATTTTGTACATATCGAGGTTGCTGATATCCCTTCTACAGGTGGGATCCATTAACCCCTTGAGTGCTGATGACAGAACGGTTCCGTCATCAGCATCGGTTGAGCTGTGCTGATGACGGAACCGTTCCGTCATGACTCCGCCCGCGCAAGGCGGAGTCAGCACAGGCGGGGAATACGCCCCGCACGCAAGGGGTTAATACCTATTTGTCCACTCTTAATATTGAATCCCCGGTTGCTACACACTAAGATACATTCTAACACCTTTGGAGGACTTTAGACAACCCTGTTCCTTACAACATGGAATTGCCTCATCTACCCTTATTAGGATCGGCTACAGACACGTTTAGCTATAAGAGCAATACAATTCATAGAGTGGATTTTGGGTTAGTTAATTGCTCATGATTGAATGGTTTTCTTGTAGATCTCACTTCCCTGCTCTTAATTCAAGTGCCCCTCCACCCCCCGTTCTCTTACTGCCCCTAGTTTTTTTTATCATGCTTTTGTTTGGATCAGTAGTATCATTCCACTGCTAACATCCATGAAGGTACTGCGTTTCATTTTTCTTTCAACATTCTTTTATTTAAATTCTTTTTATTAAGTTTCAAACATTGCAGAAGGATTCAGCAACCATAATGTAAGGTAATGACAATATTACAGGATCAATTATACATTAAGATTGAGCGCTGTGGTCCATACTCTGCTGTAAATGAGAATAGGGGGGGAGGTGGACAAGAGATATAGCAAAGCGGTCACTCAGCAGTAACATGATGAAGCCTTTCCAATCAGGGTAACATGACATACAAGCTAGTGGCATGCAGTAGTGGACAGAAATTACCAGCCTTTTTTTCAAGAGTTAGCAGAGTTGGGATTATCCAGAGTCTCCGAATGCCAAGTGTGCAGCCTCTGCAATATTGTGCCCTTGTTCTCCTGTGTCCATCCGGGCACAATGATACAACTCAAGAAATAGAAGCAGTGCTGTCAATTTACGCACCTCAGAGGGTACCTCTTTTACATATCCTAGTAACGCAACTCGAATAGTGCACGTGAGGGCATGGCTTGTAATGTCATCAGTCATCACAAATATCCCAGCCCAATAGCTCATTACGCTTGGACAGTCCCAGGAAAGATGCAATAAGCCAGCTCGGGTCGCCGAGCAGTGTACACAGCACACTTCCACAATCATGTCCATTCTGAACAGCCTCTCCGGAGTGCCGTAGAGACAGTGGAGATATTTAAAATATATAAGGCGTAGTCTATAGTGAAGGACTGGGTTATTCTAAGACCCAGCGGTGCCAGGGAACAACACCTGAAACCTTTGTGGGTTACCTGTTCTGGCGTACAAATGACAGAGACACGGGACACTTCCTTCGGCGTCAAAGATCGGTGTTTATTTACTGCAGGGAATACAGAAATCACGAGAAGTACAACATGTGTAGGTTCTAGGAGACTGCTTCAAGTTGCAAAAGTGGATCGCTCCTTTTATACACATTTTCGTCATTGCACAACATGATGAACAAAAGGTTACAACTCAGTTCCCACAGTAAACTTCAAAAGGGTCGCTTTCATGATTGCAGGAGCCCGGAACATAATTACAGTAGCATTGCCGGTTCCCAACTGTAAAAGCACATTATCTCCACTTTAGGCATTCCATTCTGGCTGTAAACGAGTTAAGGAAAGGAACAGAAACAGGTGCAGAGGAAGACAGTCGACAGATCAGAAAAAGTGTGGGGGCAATATCGGAAGCGTAATTGCAGGATCAAAGGATTCGTGCCTGATGCATGCACGACTGAAACAATAGACCGGCACGGCAAGATGAGCCTTGAGCGGGGCCATCTGCCTTTACAGTGTCATTCCCCTCGCCATAAAGACACCCTCAAAGGAACACGTGTCTTCCGCATCAGCTTGGGAATCCCAGGGTCACGAAGCGAACAGTGTCCGTTCGCTGGCTACTTGAGGGCAAGAGACAAAATGGATGCTGTATCTAAAATGGAACACGTGGGTTCAGATGAAGAAACCCACGAATAAGACGAACGGTTCAAGCCAGTGTAGCGAAAACGCATACACCCACTAAACTCGTCATTTGCGGTTCATAGATACCAAACTTGTCCATATTCGAACAAGTCGAAAACACCACTATAATTGTCACGGAACCTCAGACGCTCCTTTTGCCCTCATGTAGGCAAGCACTAGTCGAAATCAGAATCGATCTCGATATTCATCAAATCATTCAGATGTTGCTGCAACATCATTCTATCCATCAATGCTTCCTTGGTAACAGATGGCCGTCTTATACACGTCGTAGCACAGATGCCACATAAGGCAGGACCACACTGCACGCAAAGACAACACATGAACAGAAATGCTACAACAACCCCAATGATCATCAGAATTTTCCAACCCCACGTCGACATTAGGCCCCAAAACCATCCTAGCAGCGTCCAATCACCTTCGTCCACGTGTATGGACTCGGAGATCTTATGCAACTTCGAGATGGCTTGATAGACAGTTGGAGCGTTATCAGGAATGAAAATACAACAACTCGAATGGATCACCTTACATACACCACCTCTATCTGCAAGAACAACGTCTAGAACCATACGGTTCTGCAACGTCATAAGCCTATCCGCCTGAAGCTCTGCTGTCAGATTACCAAGAGCACTCGCAGTTATATTAGCAGTCGATTCTACCACACGAGTCAACTGTCTCAGGTTCCTACTATTGACCATAGGTCCCCAAAACGGCAGGAAACCCTTAAAGAAGTCTCCTGCTTCTTGACCGGCAGTGTCCTCTTTGCTAATAACGCCTCTCACAACTCTAGTCTTGTGATAGTCTGAGGCAGCTGTGAAAGTCGGTGGCAACAGATTCGCAATATAACAGGTGCCCGAAAAGTCACGGGGCAACCATGTATATGCACGATCGTAACATACGAAGTACGTACCCTTGGCAGTCAGGAAAACAGGGGAAGAGAGCATCGATAAAACATACGTTTCAGTGCAAGCACTCTTCCCAAGCTGACCTCGCGGATTTCGGCCAAGACCTTGCAAACAGAAATTACCGAGATGGGGTACGATCCAGATCGGAGACGAGCTTTTAAGCTGTCTATCACCCACTGATATACTATACTCAGCCTCACTCAGATCCTTGTATGCTCGCACCTCTTCCTCCGGAATAAGCGATGCATCAAAAATATCTCTATCTAAGTCAACAATCTCTCTTGCCAGAGGCTTGTGGTACGGGCCAGGACCAAGGTCTGCAGAGCGTGGCTCTCGATGGGGGTAGGAATCTAGTGCGCTACGGAGCATAGTTTGGAATGCTCAAGCTGACCCCTGGGAGCTGTAAGGAAGAACCAAATACGGAATACCCCTATCCACGGTATGTGGCATTAATCCACACACCCAGCAGTTAGTAGTATTCATCACCAACTGATGTTGGTGAAGAAGCTGGACAAAGGAGTTGTTCATGAATTCCGCACGTGTAACCTGTTCATGTTGGGGCAGAGGATGAAAGGAATGTGGAGAAACAGTAGAAATAGATTTCGGATCAGAAGAAAAGGTAGGTAAAGCAGAAGGCAACAACGACTGTATTCCGAAATACACTCCGCCCACCAATAACATAGAAACAGTCAGAAACAGCAGGAATACCTGAAACAGAAAGCATTTTGTTCGTACAACCCTATGCAACGTCGATCTTCGAGCTAGCATCCTCTCCACTTCCGACAACTTAGAGAATTCCATCCTCTAAAAACCGTCCGCAACGTTCTTGACGCACTTCGTTCTGAGTAGCGATTATCAATTCCCAGGAGTTCCCAGGAATCGACAAAAGTAACCGACCTAGTCGACAAAAGTAACCGACCTAGTGTCAGGAACCTGCTAAACAGAAGGAAGTACCCACACGGCCCTACGGTTAACCCGGATGTAAGGGTTTTACCAATCAAACATTTAATTTTTAATACAAATCTCTTAGATGTGGAAAGACATATGTGAAAAAGAACTCAGGAATTAATTGAGGATGCAATTGTTCATAATGTTCAAGGCAACAGTAAGGGGATAATATGGATTCCAATAGGGGAAAGAACAAACAGTATTTTCTCTTTATTAGTCTTTGTTATGAGAACGAAGAAAATTTCTGCTTCTCCCAGGACGAGTCTGTTCTTCAAATAATTGTTCAGATTGTGAAACAGTGTCCAATCGATTGGATGGCAGTTCAAGACTTGAGTTCCCCAATGCTGATGGTTCAACAATAGTATCTGGCTGCGATGAAGTGTCTCCTACAGGTTGAGCATCACTAAACGGCACAAATTTTGTTGGGGTCTCTGTTTCCGATGCGGCGATCCCAGTCCTCACCCAAGAATCTGCTGGCAAAGGGATGGGGATTTTCTTGGTGTGGGTGGCGTGCACCCAATTCTTTCTTCCTTCCAAACGAACTGCAGTCCTTGTGGCTAGGAGGACTTGGAACGGGCCCAAAAATCTCGGCTCCAAGTTTCTTTTCCTGCTGAAATTACGGGTGACCACCCAGTCACCCGGTTGGAGCCGATGTCCGGGACCCTCAGTCTGTGCCGGTAGAGCTTCAAAAACCTGTTGATGAATTAACCTCAGTTTAGCAGTCAGATCATAAAGATAATCAATTAACATTGGATACTCAAGACTATCAAAGGCCTTAGGCCTAGGTACTCCCCAAATGTTCGCAGGACGGCCGAACACAATCTCATATGGGCTAAGCCCTACTCGAGAGTGTACAGTCGCCCTGGTCGACAAGAGAGCCAAAGGCAAGGCATCAGGCCATGACAGACCAGTCGTAGCTTGGATCTTAGCAAGTTTCAATTTCAGAGTACCATTGTACCCTTCAACTAAACCCGCTGACTGGGGATGATTGGCACTATGGAATTTTTGTCGAATTCCAAGGCCCTTACACACACTCTTCATCACACTCCCCACAAACTCACTTCCGTTGTCTGACCATACAATCCGTGGCATTCCATACCGAGGAAAGTATTCCTTCAGTAGGACTTTCGCTGTGGACAAAGCAGTATTATCTTTAAGAGGATAGGCCTCGATCCATCTGGAGAATGCGCAAACCACAACTAAAACGTACTTCAGGTTATTGCATCCCTCCATATGGATGAAGTCCAATTGGATGACTTCAAAGGGACATGTAGGGGGAGCGAAATGGCCAGGTGGAGTGGGGGTGCCCTTGCCAGGATTATACATCATACATACCATACAGTTCTTAACCACTCTCTCAGCACACTTAGCAATCCCATCGTTCTTCCATACAGGAGACAACAACTTGCATATACCTTTCGCGCTAATATGTGACAAGCCATGAGCCATAGTCACAATGGCCAGCACATATGCATCCGGTAACATCCATCTTCGATTTTCTGACAAATCAACCCGACATCCATTCTCATCTAACTTTCCCTTGCTTTCTTTCCACTTAGTCTTCTCAGCTTCAGTGGCCTCATTCTGAATAATTTTCACACTCTCAACAGTGTCCTCACACATACCAGTCTCTGTCAGCCACCTTACTGAACTCGTAACGTACATTCGCGTTGCAAGGTCCTTAGCTGTCTCTCTAGCAATCTCATCCGCAAACGCGTTACCACGACCAACATCATCCGTAATCTTTCGATGCGCGCTGCATTTAATGATTGCCACCTGCTTAGGCAATGTAAGAGCATCCAAAAGATCGTTCACGAGCTGTCCGTGTTGGATCTTCGTGCCATGCGATGTCATAAATCCTCTTTCTCTCCACAATCGTCCAAAGCTATGTGCAACGCCAAAAGCATATTAACTATCCGTAAACACATTCACGACCTTTCCCTTAGACAAAACACACGCTCTCGTCAACGCAATCAATTCTGCCGCCTGCGCGGAATTCTGACTCAATCTCGCAGTTTCCACAACTGTACTCAACGTCACTACAGCATACGCAGTCGTCACATCACCATTCGGCAACTTAAAGCATGAACCATCAACATACAAAGTACCATCGGGATCTGCCAATGGAGTGTTTTTTAGGTCAACACGACCCTTCGTTTCTTCCTCGGTTCGCAAATAGCAATCATGTGGTGGTACATCATCTGATTCCATATTAATCGGCAACAAAGTTGCCGGGTTCAGCACATTACAGCGCTTTATTTGTACATGACTTGCCAAAAGTGTCAACTCATAACCAGATAACCTTGCGCTCGTCAAGTGTTGGGTTTTTGTACAGTTCAAGAGAGTGTCAACTGCATGCGGAACCATCACTGTAAGCATATTATCCATAACTAGGCCTGCGGATTGTCGAATGGACATCGCAGCTGCCGCTGTCGCCCTTAGACAACTCGGCAATGCTCTAGCTACTGGATCTAAAGTCGAGGAAAAATATGCACATGGACGCTGCTTACCGCCAAATTGTTGCGTCAAAACACTCAACGCACAACCCTCTCTCTCGTGAACGTATAGTGTAAACGGCTTACTGTAATCAGGTGTACCTAACACAGGAGCCGAACACAACGCATCACGCAGTTCAGAAATACTTTTCTGACACTCTTCAGTCCATGGCAAAGGAGTCGGAACGTCTTTGCACGTGAGGGCTACCAATGGTTTCGCTAGCAATGAAAAATTCGGAATCCATTGCCTGCAGTATGACGTGATACCTAGAAAGGCGCGCACATCTCTCTGAGTTGTTGGCACAGTCATTTGAGCGATCGCTGCAATTCTCTCTGGGGTCAACCTTCTTCCCTCCTTTGACAATAAGTGACCTAGATAGGTTACTTCCTGACAACAATATTGCAGTTTATAAGGGGACACCTTGTGATGTAAGTCACAGAGATGCTGCAACAGCGATACCGTAGCAGTTTTGCAAATCTCTTTAGTGTCAGCAGCCACTAACAAGTCATCTACATGTTGGATCAAGGCCGCACCAGCCGGTAACACAAACGCATCAAGTTGACTCTTCAGGGCTTGGCTGTAGATCGATGGACTCTCACAGTAGCCCTGGGGAGCGCGTTTAAATCTGAAGCTGCGACCACCTAATGAGAAACCGAATAGATCTCTGCTTTCCTCAGCAATCGGAATGCTAAAGAAAGCATTCTTCAGATCGATCACTGAGAACCAAGAGGCAGAGGCTGGAATCAGAGTCAGTAAAGCCGTAATGTCAGGCACCACAAGAAATTGTGGAATCACAATTTTATTTACCTCCCTTAAATCAATGACAAAACGGTACACAGGACGCTTAGATGGATCAGTTCGTTTCAAAATAGGTAACACCGGACTATTACACACATTTCCCCGAGTTTCTTCGATAACATCTTTCTTGATCAAGTCATAAATGATCGCTAATAGGGCTCGTTCACCATCAAGAGAGATACGATACTGGGCAATACGTGGTAATCGCACATTCGATTTCAAGTTGACAACATAAGGTGGTATGTCCAACAGGCCCACATCATTGGGACCCGTTGCCCACAAAGATTCAGGAAGAGAACTCAATTCCGGCGGGAGCTTATCAGTTAACAAGTACATAGGAGAGATCACTCTCTGACCCAATGTAAGCTCCACTCCCGTAGGAGAGCAGTACAAAGTCGCATATAACCGTTTCAGCAAATCCAGACCCAAAAGATTCTCACCACAACCAGTAGTCAAAATCAAAGGAGCTTCTAACTCACGATGCCCGATTGTAAGTGGCAAAGGGCTAGAAACCGGATTGCTAACAAGGGCGCCAGAGAATCCAACGGAAACATTCGTTAAGCCAGACAAAGGTGCGCCAGGGAGTTTCGAATGCATAATAGAACTTTTCGCTGCACCAGTGTCCAACAGAAAAGGCTCAACTACGCCCGATGTGGCAACTGCGACGTAAGGCCCTCTCTGATCTACCGGAACTGATACTACTCCCTCTCTTTGTCTGTGGCTGTCCTAGTAATTACCGTCAGCATCGATATCATGCTCGACATAACAGTCATCTACATGATACTGTGCAGATCTACCAGACGATGAACCACGCTGATCAAAGCAATTGTTTGAGTCCGATGAAGTGGTAGAACGTTCATTCTGATTCTGAGTAACACCACGACCTCTACCACGTGAAGCCTGTTGAGGACCACTACGACCTCCACGAGCCGAAACACCATTATTTCGGTCGCGCAAAGCCGGACAATTAAACTTCAAATGGCCCTCATTTCTACAATAAGCGCATTGATTATACCCAAGCATAGATCTCGGTATAGAGAAGTCAGAACGCGACTGTGTCCTAGAAGACTGTGGTTGCGATCTATTCTGCTGCTGGAAGTCATTTTGATTGAAGCGCGGAGGATACACTTGCTGCAACAGAACTTTAGTTTTAAGATCCTTCGTTTTCTTATCCGCACGATCATTTTCCTCCTTTTCTCTATTTTCGTAATATTGAGCCGTGGCTAATATTTGAGCAGAGGTAGAAACAGCCCACGAACTTTCAGAATTCTTCAATTTGTTGCTGAGCTCAGGCACTAAGTTCGATACAAATTTGTCGACAAATAGTAGCTGACCTCCCTCAGTACTCATATCCTGACCACTGTGATCGAGGAATGCCTCCTCAAATCTCGTAAAGAAATCAGAGACACTCTCGTCTTTCTTTTGCTTGCACGCAGACAATTTATCCCAATTAACTCTCATTGCTGGCATAAGTGTCTTCATAAGTGCAATTATCCTCTGAGGCAGATTCTCAATGATCAGTTCAGGCTTAGCTCCACCAACTTGTCGTCCGTCAGCCGCTACAAGAGCAGGCCAATCACCGCCTAATTCAGCTACGTGATTCTCTTGACGGATTCTCGCCCAAATCGGTTGAGGTACTACATTACCGAACAACATGTCAATGTCGGCAAGGTTCATAATAGTAGCATCCACAAGTTGGGACAACTCCTTATAATAACCAGCCGGATTTTTTCGGTGGTCAGGCAAAGTTTGTTTCACCTGTAAAACTTCCAACCGCTTCCATGGGAGGTGTATCCAAACTCTCTGGAAGTGTGGTAAAATGGCAGGATTAGCAGCAGCATCACCTGGCATCCACACTGGAGGAACTTCTCGCATGGGATACTGACCAGGTTGTGCCATCCATTCCTCAGTATCGTTATTAAACAAAGCTCGGGGTTGTATTGTAGATCGGAAAGATAAGAGACGCTCTAAAGCACGTCGAACATTACCACCCACAATCATACCACTCGAAAACTGATTCTAAAGTTCAGTCATTTCAGATGGTACATTATCTATCTCATCATTATCCCACTCCTCTCTTAAAGATTTGCACATTTCCTCAAACACGAATCTTTGTGTGGGCTCATTAAACTGAGAGAACGTGTCGAAAACTATGCGCGGAGTATACTTAGAAGGATGCCTAATCCATCTACGCGCCGTGATGACTAACATCTCACTCTCCTTACCTCCAGGCATTTGGCTTCGTCTCTGAGAAACATCAGAAACATCGGACCCAAGGATCGATCCGAAAAGCGGAGAGTAGAGATTAGCAACAGCATTAGGTATGCGACTACGAACAGAAGGAGAAGAGGAGAGAAGTACAGGAGCAACAACATGAGGGCTAAACGTAGGAGCAGTAGGAGGAACTGAAACAGCAGGAGTAGCGGGAACAGTCGACTGTGAAGGTACAGGCAAAGGAGCAGTAGGAACAGGAGCAGGCAAAGCAATAGGAATTTGGGGAACAGGGGGATTCGGAACGGGACCAACGACAGGTTGACCAGCAGCCGCCGGAACAACATGTTGAGGGACAGGAGGAACCACAGGGACTGCAGTATCCTGTGCATATGGAGGTGGTGATTTCAATAAATAGGATAACAAAGGATCCTCTATCGATTCCTCTCCCTTCTTATCAGTACTTGACGGTAAAACAGGATAACACTTATCCACCGCCATATGTTGTAATCTAGCAAATACTTCCTTTTCTTTCTCTTCTTTATCTCGCTGAAACTGCTCAGCATTTCTCAGCACCGTAATGATACCTTCTCTCTTATTTTTCTTAATCTGTTTGATTTCTTTCTGCTTGGACTCTTTACGCCATAACCGAAAGGAATCAAACATGGCCGGCCTAGCTTTCTTTTTAAACAATCTTGCTTCGAGATTGTCCAAAATTGCAGCTTCGAAACTACCATGAGGTGGCCAACTAAGGACACCATCCTCTTTAGTATAACGAACCCAATAATCATTATATACGATAGGACCCATGCCATGGCGACTGTAGAGCTCATAGATCGGAGTTCCAACTGGAGGTATCGGACATGAGTCCTCCAATCGGGAATCCGTACCGCAACATTTAAAGCAACTAAACAAAGTACTACGGCCAGGCATCGTGCACACTAGCCAAGTTTACAAACTTCAAGGGGTATCGAATTACGATGTCCTCGCAAAAATGCAAGACCCTTGGTTTTTGGCAATTGCAATTGTCAAATAAAACCCAACAACTAAGAACCAACAACTAAGAACCACAAATGCAATGGAACCATGCAAACAACCAAGTTTCAGTAACAACCAAGGACTCTGGGAGCGACTCACAAATACTTAACTGAAAGAACAATGGCGTCACCAGGAAGGCCATACAAAGGACTACGCCAGGCGCCAAAACAGGTCGACAGTCAGGGCATCAGTCCGTCGCAGCCATCAGGAGGCGGGAATCTTCGCGGGAAAAGTCTTCGGGCCACTTATTCCGACAACAGGATCGATGAAGCGGGGTGCACCTTCCCTCGGAGATTTCACACGAAGTTCCTCACGATCGTCGGGCTTTGGACCGGTACCGCTGAAGTCGCCCCACATTGGGCGCCAACTGAAGGACTGGGTTATTCTAAGACCCAGCGGTGCCAGGGAACAACACCTGAAACCTTCGTGGGTTACCTGTTCTGGCGTACAAATGACAGAGACACAGGACACTTCCTTTGGCGTCAAAGATCGGCGTTTATTTACTGCAGGGAATACAGAAATCACGAGAAGTACAACATGTGTAGGTTCTAGGAGACTGCTTCAAATTGCAAAAGTGGATCGCTCCTTTTATACACATTTTCGTCATTGCACAACATGATGAACAAAAGGTTACAACTCAGTTCCCACAGTAAACTTCAAAAGGGTCGCTTTCATGATTACAAGAGCCCGGAACATAATTACAGTAGCATCGCCGGTTCCCAACTGTAAAAGCACATTATCTCCACTTTAGGCATTCCATTCTGGCTGTAAACGAGTTAAGGAAAGGAACAGAAACAGGTGCAGAGGAAGACAGTCGACAGATCAGAAAAAGTGTGGGGGCAATATCGGAAGCGTAATTGCAGGATCAAAGGATTCGTGCCTGATGCATGCACGGCTGAAACAATAGACCGGCACGGCAAGATGAGCCTTGAGCGGGGCCATCTGCCTTTACAGTGTCATCCCCCTCGCCATAAAGACACCCTCAAAGGAACACGTGTCTTCCGCATCAGCTTGGGAATCCCAGGGTCACGAAGCGAACAGTGTCCGTTCGCTGGCTACTTGAGGGCAAGAGACAAAATGGATGCCGTATCTAAAATGGAACCCGTGGGTTCAGATGAAGAAACCCACGAATAAGACGAACGGTTCAAGCCAGTGTAGCGAAAACGCATACACCCACTAAACTCGTCATTTGCGGTTCATAGATACCAAACTTGTCCATATTCGAACAAGTCGAAAACACCACTATAATTGTCACGGAACCTCAATAGTTAGGGGAAAACATGCAAACTTGAGCACAACAATACTACTGCTCAGGGCACAAGTCATAAAAAAAGAAGTGGGGGACGCTGTCACCGGAAGTGACGTCACACCAGGAAGTGACGTTACGAAAGGTGCCAACCTCCTCGTCCCAGAGAGGCCAAAGAGTTAAGTCCAGCTGTTTGGCAGGGGGGATGGCGTCCCCCCGGCAAAATAAGTGGGGGGGACGCCGTCCACCCGCGTGGTACCCCGACTCGAGCCCCACTACTGCTGTTCATCTGTGAGAGGGGACAATATATCTGCATCCCATGTGCCCCTGCTCACCGGGATGAGTATCAGTGCGGAGCTCTGCATCCTAGCGTATAGTTGCAGTATCAGCTTGGGGGGAGATGGAGTAGTAAGAGCCACATCAAGCACTTGAAAAGCAGGCGGGTGTCTGGGAATGAGGCATGTATCACACAGGTTGCTGCGCGGAATTGATGGTATATGAAAATGTCTAGTAGGGTAACATCTGCATCCTGCAGTGCCTGTTGTAGTCATCTAAGAGTACCATCAGGGTAGATTGAGCCCATAGATGTAAGTTGCAATTTACATAGTAGGGCTTGGGCTCTGGGATCTAGGGTGATATTGAAGGAAGGATGCCCAATGAGCGGCACTGATGGGGCAAAAAGATGCTCAGCGTGGTACCTGCATCAAAGCTCATTCCACGGCCATACTGTGCAGGCTACTGTGTCCGGTTGCGCCTGTGAGCCTTTAGGGACTATAAATATCACCTTCTGGAGAGCATGGCGCTGCATGATCATGTTCAGGGGCTGTGTGGGCAAGGAATTGCGTTGGAAAAAGCCATGGTGTGCAAACTGCACTTGAGCACTCAAGTAATATATTGGCCCATGTCAGGACCACCCAAGCCTCCTTGTTCAAAAGGGAGTGTCATAATCTCTCAGGATATTCGTGGTTGTCCACCTGCCCATGAAAGAGATACGAGGTGCACCCTAAATTGTCGACGGAAGTAAAGTGGCAGGGGGAGTGGCAAGATAATTAATAGATAAAGGAATTTGGGAAGCATGACAATTTTATCAATGGCCAGGCATCCTATTAGTGATAATGGGAGCCCCTGCTAGCACTCAACTTGCTCGTCTAGCCATGTAAGCAAGTGTGCATAGTTGGATTTCCACAAGTCATCAACAGCCCTGCTCAGTTATAGCCCAAGGTATTTAATGGGCAGTCCGCCCAGGCAATTGGGAATTACAAGGGGAAAGAAGTTGTCACGTTCGTCAGGGGGAAAATAATCAACTTCTCACAGTTAATGACAAGACCCCAAATCTGGTGAATTCCGTGATGAGGGAGTTTAAGCGAACATCCGCATCCTTGACATATAGAGTGATGTTGTCTATATACATCGATACCAGGATTCCATGAGGGGTGAATGCAAGTCCATAATGGGAGTGATTTTGGGGCAGCCGTGCCGCCAGCGGCTAAATTACAATCGCAAAAAGTATAGAAGACAAAAGCATCCCTGACAAGTGCCCCTCGTCTCGGGAAAGGAGGTTGAGATCCTCCTGTTCACACGCAGCTTGGCCGCTGGTCGGGAATACACCTAGCCGATTAGTTCGATAAATTGAGGACTCAGTACGAGGCACGTCAGCAAGGCAAAGAGGTATCGCCATTCGAGAGAATCAAACGCCTTCATGCTGTCCAAAATTGCTGCCACCACTCTCAGGGTCGGGTCAATGGTGTGAAGGAGGGCAAAAAAGGTCTGCAAGTGTAGGACGTTGACCCTCCAGGGACAAAACCGTCCTGATCGGGCCTCACTATAGAAGCGAAGCAATGAGTTTGGCAAGGATTTTGTTGTAATGTAAATGTAAATGTAATTTGTACTTGTAAAGCGCACTAATACCCCAACTGGGGTGTCCTGGCGCTGTAACGCATACCGCTGTGGAACCCTTCCTGGCTTTTCCCTGTGAAATGTCCACTCCTGGGCACCTCCAAGGTGAAGCCAGGCATCCCAGTGCTGTTGGTGGCTGTGGTGGAGATTAAGCAAGCTATTGCCCAGAGTTGCAGAGTGGGACCCATGATTAGAATAGGCACCGAGGCGAGAATGATCAGGTCCGAGGAAATTGAGCCCAAGACCCGCCGAGGCGGGAATTGAACCCTGGTCCCGGGCCAGACCTCTGCATCAGGGTCTGCCGCTCTAACCATTACGCCACACTTCTCCACTGTTGATCATGGATAGAGGTCGGTATGAATCACAGCGGTGAGGATAGTTACTGGGTTTAAAGATTGTTACTGTGAGTGCTTCGTGCAGAAGACGGAGGCAGGCCTCCAGAGGAAAGTGACTCCATGCATAGCAAGCAGGTGCAGGGCCAGGATGGGGCATATTCCTTATAAAAGGCAGCAGTAAGGCCATCCAGGCCAGAGGCCTTATCAACAGACATAGAGCTGATGACCCTAATTACCTCAGCTGAGAAGGATTCATCTAGATACCTTCTGTGGCCGTCTTCTAGCCATAACAATTGAATCGATATTAAAACTGTTATTTTGGTTTTTTAATTGAAATTGCTTTGGCAAAGGCATTGCAGCTTTATTTTTCCTACCGGGCAGATGGCTTCTTTTTTTTTTGTGGTATCACACGTGTTCATTATTTTTTTTATTATAAATGTAAAATATTCATCTTGGAGCAGTAGATTAAAGTTTAAAAACAATAACTCGTCGTCGTGAGTCAAGTACGTGCAGGTGCACACATTACTGCCCATCGTCGAATTAAACAAAAACATTCCTGTAGCATCTGTATGCTCTGTTTGGTACTGGTAGTCATTCTGGGATTTCTTTTTGTTTTTGCCAATGAAAAGAAGCATTGGAAGGCAAATAGCTGGGCAATGCTTTTAAATTTAAGATCTATTTATTTTTCCAAAGCTTTTTGGGTCCGATACCTCCATTGAGGGCAGAAAACAAGATCTACCTTGTTAACACTCAGCTTCCCCTCAAAATACTACCAGAGATTGACATTTCCAAGGTGAAAACCCAAGAGCAGAGCACACAAGAGCAATGATTGGTTCCAAAATTAACTATTGTAATGTTCTGTTAGTATACTCAGGAGTAGAGGGACTGTAAATGACAATCTTACCTACCATATAGCTCAACTTTACTAAAAGTGGCAGCTTTCTACCTCGAGAATGCCCATGAATTCGTAATCCCAGGGCAAAACATGTGTTGACTGTTGCAAACAAGAAAATGTGTTTGTTGTTTTTCCTATAGATATGAGTAAACGTTGTTTTTCTCATTAACAACGTTGAAGTCTAATGCTATAAAAGACTTTGAGAGAGTGGTATATTCGAATTTTTGCTCATAACATCGGGTGTTGAGGTCTTTCTCAGCTGGGATATATTAGCTCGTCCTTTCTAATAAAGCGAACGTTTGCGAGATAAAGATGTCCATAGGCTTCCCATTTTCTCCTTTGAATCAACAAGCCATCTTATTGAAAATTCTTCAGGTTTTGTTAAAGCCGGTAGCCATTTTCATCAAGAACAATACCAGTGGAAAGAACGCATGTTGCTAACTTTGAAGTCGCAATGCTCTAGTTTCCTGCCAGAATTATATTAAAAACCCTGTCTTTGGCCCATCAGACCTACATGAAAATGCGCTCCCCTTACGGACCTAAATTCTGTAAATTGGTAAGAAACGTAAAACACAACCCAAGCCAAAAAACACTTGTAGGAAACTGAATAAGGTCACCTTGTCCTTCTCATCCATCACTGTCCACAGTTGTATGACGGAATCACTGATGCGTTTGGTACGCAAGCCTTTGTCAACGCTGGCATTAGAACGAACGCGCCATTACAACGGGTTCCTTTTGCACGCAAGCCGCTACAAGGACTTGCCTTATGGGGCGCTGGACTTTTGATTAGTATAATTTACTATTCCATCTCCAGTCTGCGCAACAGTAGGGAAGGTGTTGGACTTTAAACCCAACACCACTCCACCAATGCTCCCGCCCCACCCCCCCAGCAAGTGTTGTAACGACTTGTGTGCTAAACTAATGCGTGGTAAGGATGCTTTTGTTCTACTGCTGGTGCAGTAAAGGCACAGCGGGATTCCAGCTTCGTATTAACAGAGGTTTCCCATTGGAATGCATCTAGGGGTTGAGCGACATATTCACGTTTGTAGCCATATTGCCTTATTCACATTTGTAGCATTATATAAATATCTGCTGAAAATAATGAAGCAAGCCAATGTAAAATGTTAGACATTTTCTGTCAACATTTCAAAGTGATGAATGACCCAAAGGCTTCCAGACTGCAGGTAATTCAAGGGCAGGCGTAAGGGTTCTTTTACATGTTTTCTGAAAGCATCATGCATTAAATGTGAATGTGAAGATTGATGCTGACTTCCAAGACAACATCCAAGAATAGCTCTAACTAGCTCTCTGTGGAACATTTATAGGGCCTACCTACCCTTTAGCCTAAAGATTCCTCAAAATCATTCCATCAGTCTGAGCCTTGGTGCCATTAGCACTGTTCCCGCCTCCAGTCTGTTCCGACCTTTAAAATAATTACTACCAAAAGTACAATTAAACTACTCCGTGGTTGACTGTTCACAGATTGAAGCCGTTTTGAAGGAACAATTGATGTATGAAAGCAACAACTCTTTTTCATGCCCACAGCAAGGACATGCAGGTCCTATCCATGCAGCCGTCCGCTAGGCAGTCCTTGCCAATATTCTCAACAGCTGCTTTCACATTTTTGTAGTCACTCTTCTATAAGAAACCTGATGGTGCTCCAAATACCAACATATAAAGCATTCTGATCTAGAATTGCACAAGGTACACAGGCTGGATATAATACTAAGGCGGATGGTATCCAAGCTGCAGCTCGGGAGCCGGCTGGAGTTGTGTTATAAAATTAAGAAATCCACTGCTTTAATGTCTGCCTTAGTGCATGGTTCCACTATGGCTCCGTCCCTGGCAATTTTTGTGCCATCGGTGTTAGCAGCAACGGCCATGTCTTAAAAGACTAGTCAAAAAACTCCCTAAAATGCAATTTATGCAACTACTACATTGACGGCAATGCAAGTTGAGGCATCACACAGGAATCGTCGTCTTAGTAGTCTTGGCTTTTCAGCTAGCACTAATGCCTTTGATCAATTTAATATTAAAAACTTCCACAATAGAGTTGCTGATTTTACAGATGTGCCTCTTGCTTAAACAATACTCCATGCATAAAAGGTTTGAGGTATGGGTCTTGTTTCGACTAAGACTCTGGATCCTTGGAACTCGCTGAACCATATCTTGAAATGAAGGACTACAAGTACAGTGAGACTGACAACCTTTTACATCTTATGGACCCTGATTTGCTGTTGCGTGTTGATTTGCGTGTTATAAGTGGTATGGCTACCTCGGTGGAGGGGAGACTTTTTTTTATTTACCGGATATGGGCAAGGTCTCTTCTATCATCAAGGGCGCTGGGAATCCAAGTGCTGCCTCTGCATAGATTAGGAAAAATCATTACAAAGATTTTACTGAAACCTGCAGTAAATTTCAATGAGTTCCTCTTAGAGCCCATACGGCACAGACTACACAGGCAATGCGCTGGCTCGTTTAAACTCTAGATACTCGCCACCATATCCAACCCTTGAATCCTTACTAGCCAAGGATTGACCAGCTAAAATGAAGCCAGATGTTTTTTCTAGTATACTCCCTATTAGTGAGTCTACAAAGTCATACATTAGGAAGGAAATCATTTGCTTTGGACAGATTAGCCCAAGCCTAGTACCAGGGTATGCTGATGCAATATCGTAAGTGAAAGACCTGGACATGAGGCACTTAGGTGGATATGATTTCTTTAGAGTGATGCCCCGTTAAACTAATACACCTGCCCTATGACAGAGAGAGATTAGTTGGCAAGAAAGAGTATGCCTCTATAGTGAGAGGTAAAAAAAATTTAACAACTACTCAGTCCTTCAGGTTAGCAACTACAGGCCAAAAATGTACTCAGCAATAGTCCATTTTTCGCGGCTACAAAGCACCCAATATTTACAGCTGAGAAAACACCCCACATGCAAGCACCGGTCATGTCATCAGTCCAGAAGCAATTAAAGAGATCGGTAGTACCAGCAGCACTCCTCCGTTTTCTCACCCACAATGCCAAATCTGTTCTAGAATGGTCTTAAATAATGCAAACTAGCTGGAAGTCTTTTTCTTTGCAGGTGTATTGGAAAAATCAAGGGGCAATACTCAGTGTTTTAAAGTATTCTGTTTCTCTTGAGAAGTGCAGGTACACTCCCTCTCAAAATAAAAAAGTGCCGGTACTCCGTACCGGACAGTACTGGCCCATTTAAAGCACTGACAATACTTCAGGAGGGCGGGTCCTTCAGATAATTCAAAATGGAGACTTTCACGCTTCTTGAAAAAGGAACTCCTGAAAGCTTTCTCTCCAGAGAAAGTCAAGATTGATCTAATCCAACGAGGAGACTTCTGTTCTTAAAACAGCTGCCGTTCGAAGGAGCCATGCTTAATACAGCTTTGGGGAAGGCGTCTCCTCCTATGGAAAGAATGAACAACATTTAAGAGAAGCAAATTGATCAGTTCCTGCATCTGGAGGGTCTCAAGAAGACAGCACTCTTTCTAGTTGTTTTGCACAATTTCCCTTCTTACATCCCTTTTGTCTTTCTCCCAATCTGTGTCCTTTCTTCCCACTATGCCCACGGCGGTGTTTATACCCCTGTCCTACTTGCGTCTGCTCGCTGTGGCCCTTGCTCACCAGCGGCATGTTGACCACTGTCTGCGTCTCCTTCTCTCGCCCGCTGAACCCTTATTCCTGCCTCTTCCCCACCATTTACTTTCTTTCAGAGCATTTCAGTTACAGGCTTGTTATTGTTTTGCTGAACTGCAGAGAGACCCTTTCCTTTTTCAAGCACTTGGCCATCAAAATGATGGTATTGTATTATTGATACTTAGTCATGACTTTTCCTCTTTGAGAATTCTCTCCATAAATTGTAATCAGTGCTGCAAATGAGCAGGCGCTGTCAGGTAATGAGCACTTGCACTTCTTTTCTGAAAGGGAAAGTGCCTGCACTTCTTAGCAGGGATGTCATGCTTTTAATGAGAGAATACCAGCACTTTTCAGTAGCAAATCTGTACTCTTAAAGAGAGTACCATCACTTTTACATTTCCATTTTAAGCACTGATTGTAATCTAAATCCAGATCTAATCTGGGACAGACCTACATGATGCGTTATATCAGTATCTCCCTTCAGAAAGCATGGGCGTGATCACCTGCCTTCATTTCCCACTCTGCTGCTCGTCCCCTCCGTCGTTTATTTCTGTGACCAAGGTATGTATGCCTTGTTTCCTATATTATGGTACTAGTGAACTACATTTGAGTGTAAAAACCATGAACAAATGGTTCTCTAGTTCATTCTGCTGTTTTCTGTGCTGTGGAGCACAAGTCTCTGAAGTTGCACCTGGATTATGACCTTCAGACCTGCCCTTGTCAACAGATTGGATGTCCAGGACATTTCTGGTTTTGGACAGTGGGCAGTTGTCATGGTGGTAATATTACTGGTTAGTGTCAATATAGGCAATCAGAACTGACCTGGGAAGCCAGATGTCAGTCTGCCTAACGTGATCAGGATTTGTTTTGAGAGTGGACTTTCCAAAAATCTGATGAGAGGGAGTTAAAAGTAAGAACTGGGCAACAGTTGTATGGTAAGCTGGGTGTGACCTAGAAAGCGTAAGAATATGGTGGTAACATTAGAGGGAGCGGAGCACCATGTAGAGGCGGTTGGTGGCAGCTTTGGGCCAGGACAGCAGCTGGGTTAGTTATCGTCTGTGGAGCAACAGAGGACAGTTAGTGTTAGATATAGGTTTCCCCACTTACCGCTCAGAGTTAGTTTGTATGTACAACCATGTGGGGGCTAAAGGTACCGACCACTGGTGCAGCGCTACAGGGCTTGAAAATGTGAGGTACGCCTCTAGTTTGTTCCTGAAAAGGTTTGGTAAACACACTATCAAGATAATACTAATAGGAAATATCTTCATTACGCCACGAAATAGTTCATGAAGCTGCTTTATACTAAGCATCTCATTCAGAGGAGTGTGATATTTGGATGTATTCCATAAATGACAGGATTTATGACGAGGCTGCCTGTTTCCCTTTTTTACTGATTTTTACACCTACAGCAGGGGAGTAACACAGGCCACGCATCCCCTGAGGAGTTGGGGACCCCCAGCTGCAGGGGGATCCTCAGCACAGTACTCAGGTCTAAGCGCTCCGGATAAAATCCGGACCGGGGGGGCCCCTCGGTGTACATTGCAGGAGGGCCCCTTAAACTTTCGTTACGCCACTGATCTACAGAAAAACATTTATTTTCCGCTCCTCATTTATTTTTAAATGTGGATAAAAACAGAAATTGGGTTGTTTTTTCAGTGATTCTAGATACTGTCAATCACGACTGCCAGGCCAGTAGCTGTGTGGATTGAAAGGTAAAGGGGTTAAAAAAAATGAATTTTAGTACAGAACCTTAAACCGCAATAGATATGAATAAACTTGATAATAACCTTTGCATGTTTTCCTGTAAGTACTTATTTTATCATCTGAGTGTGTTTACATCACTGAAACCAGTCAGGCATTCAGGCATGAGGGCACATGTATTGGTTAAATAAATGCAGAAAAATACTCGTTTCAGCTTCGTTTATTCACAAAATCCAAAATAAAGATGGATAAATTCAGATAAATTTAGCAAAAAATTATAGATAAATGCAGACAGAAATGTAAAAAAAAAAATCCATAAAACCATGAGCCCTATTTAAAACTTATCCCCCAGTGGCAAAGGTGCCTGATTTAGCTCTAACACAAATCGCAAATCCATCCAGGAACGACGTTCGCTGATTTATTTTCTCTTCTGAGCGTTAATAACACAAGTTAAAAGCAATGTTCCAAAACTTTCACTGGCACCCTGGCACTGAGCCCTCATATTTCCAGAGTTTGCTGCACACATGCTTCTGGCGACAATAGCTTTAATATTGTAAAGTTTATTGTTTTAGTGAAGTTGAATAGACTAAAGGGTTTGAATTTTCATCCCTAAAGAAAATACTCTTCTCTATATTTCACATCTGTTTGTTTTTTATTTTCATCATTTGAGTATTGTAATTAGTTTCCTTTTCTGAAAGCGCCAGTGTGTGCAACACAAAAGCTCAATGTGTTTTGCGCAAATACACGTTTCTTCCGGAGCATTTACACTGCTTGTGCCCCACCTGCAACAAAATGACAGACATTTGTAAATAAACGTATCTTATTGACTTGAACATTTTACATAATCTTTATGCTTTTGATTATACTCACTGTGTGGCAACCATCACATTCATATGTACAAACCCGAACTTGGTTGATGTGAGCGAATTACCAGTTTCCCAGAAAGGAGCGAGCCTACTGTAAGATACCTCAAATGATCTGTGACATATTTTTTAGTAACATATTGTACACGAGACCATGTAATCCATGTATAAAAGCCTGTCTCAAATGTTCTTATTACAGTCGAGTTCTATCATCTCTAATCTTCTGTAACAAAGAAATTAGTTGCTGCTCAATTGGAATGCATGTTTATTTTTTCTCATTTTCTTGATTATTGCTGCAAAGATAAAATCTCTGCATGTTTTCACACAATCTGATTTACGTTAAATGGATTCTGTTTTATTTTTAGAGGGTTGATGATGTGACCATGTATTATAAGGAATAAAATACCTTCTGCTCCACATAAAAAGCATATTTTAAGTCGCCTTGGAGTCCTGTGACCCTATAAAGGATCTCAGCCTTCTGCCTCGTTTCTCTATAGGGTCAAAGAACTCCTCTTTGACTTGCAATATCCTTACAATGTACATTTTGTTAATCCTTGAAGCTAGATAATAAAGGGTCGGTAACTAATCATATCCTTACACAAAAAATAACCTTTTTATCTTAAAGAAACAGGTTAGTATTAGATTTTTTACCTTAGAATATCCCCTGGCGTCAGACTGGATCCGGAAATTTTTGGGTAACAGTACCCTTACACATCGGTAGTGTCGTCTGCGGCTCCGCGTCCGTCGTCGGCATCGTGAGCGCCATGATCACGTCGTCGGAGTACTTAGACACCGCCTCCGCGCGCTGACGTCAGTTCTTCTTTTTTCCGCGCCAGCAGCGCAAATCCGGAAAAAGTGGTACCTTAGTCACTTTTTGACTAAACTTTTTTGTGATCTCTTTTGATCCTTTTTTGAGTCTTCGACTCCGAACGGTGCCGGCAGGGATGCCAGGTTTCAAGCCCTGTGAGGACTGCGACCGACTGATGTCGGTCACCGAACCTCACCGCCGGTGTCTTCACTGTCTCGGCGTCGACCACGACGACAAGGCCTGCCCTGACTTCGAAAGCTAGGCGGGAGCGGTCCCGCAAGCGGCTCGAGCTCCGGCAGTCGGCCCCGCGCTGCAAGAGGTCCCGGTCCGGACGGAGGTCGAGGGACCGGTCGCGGGGTCAGAGCCATCATAGCTCCGGGAGTCGACATCACTCGTCAGGCTCGAAGTCGTCAGGTAAGCACAAGAAGTCGAAGAGGCGCCATCGCTCTTCCGACTCCCCCCGACGCTCGGGTGACACCGCCCATGCGGCTCCGACGGAGTCGCGGGCGTCGCAACCTGCCCCATACTCTCCGGTCCCTGGGCAGCAAGCGACGCCGGAGGAGGTCGAGCGCTTCCTCATGGCCATGAGGTCCCTCTCTCCTCCGACGGGCTCCGCGGCGCCTTAGGGCCCAGCGGACCCATCTGGTGGCCCTAGCGGGTCGGGTGCTTCGGCCCCGACGCCGCCGGCGCCTTCGGGCCCGGCGCCGCAGGGCCCCGCTGGATCCGCTTCGGGATCCGGGTCGGCGCCGGTTGACCTAACGACCTCACCGGTGCCGGTCCTAGGGTGTCACCTCCGGCGCCGTCTTCGGGCGGTGCCGTCCCCGATACCTCCCTTGATCCGGTTCCGGCGTCGGAACAGCGCAGCTGGGTGCTGCTTTCGACGCAGCTTGGACAGTTTTACTTCAATGAACCGGCCCCATCTTTTGACAACCCTGAATTTCAAGACATGGGTGATGAGAAGTATTGGGAGGGGTCTGAGGACCCTCTGACATGTGAGTGTCAGTCCCAAGAGGACTGGACAGGTGAACTTGGGATGCCAGTGGTCTGGACACTTCGCCAGACACTGGTTTTGTCTCACCCCCTACCCTGGCTTCGGAGGAGGGGGCAACCTTCAGTGTGGTGTTGACGCGGGCGGCCAAGGCCTTGGGCCTTGAGCTCCCCGTCGCGCCCGTGAGGACTAACCTCCTCACTGAGGTCCTTAAACCGCAGTCAAGCTCGGCCGAGACTCTGCTGCCGTTTAATGAGGCCTTGACGGACGTTCTTTTGGGCACTTGGTCCAGGCCCGCTACAGGAGCGCCTGTAGATAGGAACGTGGCCAGACGCCACCGCCCGGCCCCGGGCGACCTTTGTTTCCTGTTCACCCATCCCACCCCCGAGAGCCTGGTGATCCAGGCCTCCAACTCCCAGACCGCATTCCCATCGGCTCCGCCCGATCGGGAATCCAAGAGGTATGAGCAATAAGGCAAGAAGGTATTCTCCTCCCTCACTTTGGGACTGCGGTCTTCCAACACCGCATGCCTCTTGGGCCGCTACACCCACTCTCTGTGGGACACTGTCGCGGACGTGCTGCCACAATGCCCGGCGGAGGTCAAGGCTAAACTCACCCAAGCCCTTGTGGAGGGTCGAGATGCAGAACGCTATTCTATCCAGTGTGGGCTGGATACCACAGACTCACTGGGCAGAGTGATGGCAACGACGCTGGCGATTCGTCGCCACACCTGGTTGAGGTCCGCCAACTTTTCGGCCGATGTCCAGAATACCCTCATGGACATGCCGTTTGATGGCTGTCACCTGTTTGGCGACAAGGCAGACCATGCGCTTGAGCGCTTTAAGGACTCCAGGGCTACGGCCAAGTCCTTGGGCCTCTCGGCCCGTGCCAGCAATCGGGTGCCTTTCGCTCCTTTCGTGGCCAAGGAAGGGGCGGACCCACACGTGCTGCCAGCCACGCACCGCAGACTAATTATCAACGCGGTGGCGGCCATGGAAACCGCTGTGGCGGCCATGGAAACCGCTGTGGCGGCGGTCGGGGACAACGGCGAAGCCAGTCCACACCTGCCCCTGCAGCATCCGCCTCAAAACCCTCCTAGTCCGTGCTTTCAGGCCCATGTGATGCCAGTGGGGGGCAGGGTTCGCCATCACCACTTCCACTGGCGCACTGTCACATCGGACAGGTGGGTGCTGCAAATCGTCCGAAGGGGCTACTCCCTCCCCTTCGAGACGATCCCTCCAGCCATGCCACCGCAATTCCACCGCATATCGGGGGATCATTTGCGACTTCTGCAGGAGGAAGTTACGGCCCTCTTGGCCAAGGGGGCCATCGAGCGCATTCCTGGGCCAGAAGTAGGGTGTGGTTGCTACTCCCACTACTTCCTGGTACCCAAGAAGGGCAAAGGGGGCCTACGCACTATCTTGGATCTATGGAACGTCAGCGGCTTCCTCTGGAAGGAGAAGTTCAAAATGCTGACACTGGCTCAGGTCTTAGCTGCCTGGACCCAGGAGACTGGATGGTAGCGTTGGACTTGCAGGCCGCTTATTTCCACATCCCCGTCCTGCCGGCCCACCGGCGCTATCTGCGGTTCACGGTAGGCCACGAGCACTTTCAGTTTACCGTGCTCCCCTTCGGCCTTACCAGCGCCCCACGGGTGTTCACGAAGGTGATAGCGGTGGTCGCAGCTCATCTGCGCAGGTTAGGGGTTTCAGTTTTCCCCTACCTCGACGACTGGTTGTTGAAGGCAGGCTCGCCCCAGACAGTCGTCAGCCACCTCCAGTCGACGGCAGACCTCCTGCACCTTCTGGGGTTCTCCATCAATGTGCCAAAGTCACACCTGTGTCCCTCTCAAAAGCTCCTCTTCATCTGAGCGGTTCTCGACTCGGCGCAGTTTCGGGTTTATCCTCCTGAGCAACGAGTTCGGGATATTCAGGATCTGATTCCGGTCTTTCAACCTTTATCCCGAGTCTCGGTCAGGTTGACGCTGCGGCTTCTGGGGCTGATTGCCTCCTGCATCCTTCTGGTGCATCACGCCCGATGGCGGATGCGGGCTCTGCAGTGGGACCTGAAGTTTCAGTGGGCCCAGCATCAGGGCAACCTGTCCGACCATGTCCTGATCTCGGAGGGCACTGCGAGACAGCTGCAGTGGTGGCTCACGGACCGCGATTGGGTCAGCGGCAGATCCCTCTCCCTACCGGAGCACGTAGTTGTGACGGACGCGTCCCTCCAGGGCTGTGGAGGCCACATGGGAGAGGCAGAGATCAGAGGCCTCTGGTCTCCGGCGGAGTCCCAGCTCCATATCAACCTTTTGGAGCTGCGGGCGATTCGTCTTGCACTGAAGGCATTCCTCCCCTCTGTCCGGGGGAGTGTAGTGCAGGTGTTCACAGACAACACCACCGCCATGTTGTACTGCAACAAACAGGGCGGGGTGGGGTTGTGGACCCTCTGCCAGGAGGCTCTGCACCTTTGGCAGTGGCTGGAACATCAGGGCGTGACCCTGGTGGTTCAACACCTGGCAGGTTCTCTGAACGCCAGGGCGGACGAACTCAGCCGCCGGTGCATGATGGATCACGAATGGCGTCTGAACTCTGACGTGGTGCAAGGTCTCTTTCTGCAGTGGGGAGAGCCTTGGTTAGATCTATTCGCCACAGAAGAGAACGCGCAATATCATCAGTTCTGCGCATTGGAATTTCCAAGGCGGCACTCGCTCTGAGACGCTTTTCGTCGCGAGTGGAGTTGCGGTCTGTTGTACGCCTTTCCGCCTATACCACTTTGCCCAGAGTGCTGAAGAAGATCAAACGCGACCGGGCCCAAGTCATCCTTGTGGCTCCGGACTGGGCACGAAGGTACTGGTATCCCGAGCTACTCGGTATGTCAGTCGATCCCCCGCTTCGTCTGCCTCTTTAGGAGGACCTTCTGTCGCAGCAGCAGGGGACGGTCCTCCACCCGAACCTGTCCAGTCTCCACCTCCATGCTTGGAGATGGAGCGACGACAGTTGAGGCCATTTGACTTGCCTCCTGAAGTCTGTAAATTTACAGCCAGGCATCCCTCCACAAAGTCAGTATACGCCTGCAGGTGGAACAGATTTGTGGCATGGTGCACAGCAAAGGCTGTGGATCCTCTCTCTGCCCCTCTTTCTGAGGTTCTTCTCTTCCTTCTTTCTCTTGCCCAGCAGGGCTCTGCTCTGGGCACTGTCAAGGGCTACCTTTCTGCCCTTTCAGCCTTTCTAAGGCTGCCTGATCAACCGTCTTTGTTCAAGTCTCCTATTGTAACTCATTTTCTGAAAGGCACCACACACACGTTTCCACCTGTTCCATTTGTGATGCCTCAGTGGGACTTGAACCTGGTTCTTACTTATCTAATGTGTGCTCCCTTTGAGCCACTTCATAACTGTCCTCTGCGCCTTCTTACTCTGAAGACTGCTTTCCTAGTTGCCATCACCTCTGCCAGGAGAGTGAGTGAGCTCCAGGCTTTTTCATCCAAACCTCCTTTCCTTTCTGTCCATCCGGACAAGGTTGTGTTGCGGGCTAGGCCTTCTTTACTGCCCAAGGTTGTCACAGCCTTCCACATCGGGCAGTCTATCACCCTGCCCACCTTCTTTCCGCCTCCGCATCCCTCTAAAGAGAAAGAGCGTCTCCACCGTCTGGACCCAAAACGTGCGCTCTCTTTCTGTTTGGATCACACACGCTAGTTCCGGGTGGATGACCAACTCTTTGTTGGTTACGTGGGCACTAAGAAGGGACGGGCGGTGCACAAACAGACCATCTCTCGGTGGTCGTCTTGTGTATCAAGGCATGCTACTCCTTGGCTAAGAAGGAGCCTTCTGTTGGGATGAGAGCCCATTCCACTCTGGCCACGGCGGCTACCACTGCCCTGGGCCGGGGAGTCCCCTTTCAGGACATCTGTCAGGCAGCTACGTGGGCATCGCTGCACACGTTTGCAAGACACTACTGCCTGGACAGCCATGTCCGGAGGTATGGCTTCTTTGGCCGTTCCGTCCTCCAGGACTTTCTGGTGTGATTATTGGTTCGCAGACCCACCACCGGGGTTGGTATTGCTGGGGTATCTATTCTAAGGTAAGGAATCTAATACTAACCTGTTTCTTTCAGATGAACAAGTTACTTACCTTCGGTAACGATATATCTGTAAGAAACAGTAGTTAGTATTAGATTCTTTACCGCCCCACCCATCCTCCCCGTTCTGCGAACCGATATCTAGGATTAAGGTCATCCCCTTTCAGGGCCCTAGTTTCAATGGCACCAGTGTTGGTTTTTAACATGGCTCTGCGTTTCTGGCACGGAAAAGCTGTGTCTAAGAACTGACGTCAGCGCGCGGAGGCGGCGTCTAAGTACTCCGACGACATCATCACGGCGCCGACGACGGACGCGGAGCCGCAGACGACGCCTACCGACTCGCAAGGGTACTGCTACGCAAAGATTTCCGGATCCAGTCTGACGCCTGGGGATATTCTAAGGTAAGGAATCTAATACTAACTACTGTTTCTTACAGATATATCATTACCGAAGGTAAGTAACTTGTTCGTTACAATGAATCAAGCCATGCACTTCGCTGTTGTAATGATAATCCCAGATATACATTGCTGTGATGCAAAAGTGAATCAAGTAGGTTCTCCGCTCCACAATTCTTATCTCTGTAATGTGGTTATCAATCCATATTGCACTTAGGTTATTGTAGTGCATGTGCTACTTTCTTTAAAGTCCCAGTGTTATGGGTATGTAGAATCCACATATTTGCGTGGAATATGTTGTGCTAAAAAGTGGTAAAACTTTGTGAATAGTAGTAAGAAGTTGCTCCGTAGATGTTTGCAACTTGCTGCCTTTGTTTCTACTGTTCTTGTGGTGTCTCATCACAACTTACCAAAACCTTTGAAAGCGTGGGTCCACTCGTCTTTCTGTAAAGAATCCGCTTGTGGAACCTGCATCTGCATGGCCGCCCTAACCTTGTGCTCTGTCCACCATTGTCTCACCTATACGTTTGAGGGTATATCATCAGCAATTGCCTGCCTTGCTGCCAAGAAAGTGACAGTAAGGCCATCATATTTAAAGTGGAAAGCCCACAAGTGGTTCCATGATGGAAATTCTGCCATATCTTGTATGCTGGAAATGAGAGAATTGGCACAATGAAGTCAGTGCCAAACCCAAACCTCTCTACACATCATGGCTAAGTTGCAGGGGTACACCTCTGTCTCTTTTAGGGAGGGGCGTCGTCGCTGCTAAAGCTGATTTAGAAAGGTAATGACACACTGCACTAATTCTGCAAGGACACCTCCCTACCCTCTATAACTGCAGATCACACTACTCAAAATATAAACCCTTTTGTTACAAGTGAGCAAAGGTAAGGTGACAAAACTATGTGCGCCAGAAAATCACGTGCATTGTACCATTTAGTATTTTGATGTTATGTACTTGTGTAAGTATCCTGAAAATCAGCTTTAATGAGAAATAGCTGGTGTTATCAGTGAATGTGTACAAATGTGTTAAATGTGTGGATATGTTGGTAAACACGTTTCTCTTCCCTGAATAATCTTGTACACTGATGAACATACATGGCTCCACCATGCTTCTAAAATGTAGACCAAAATCAAAAAGAACAACACAGATATTTGTATGTGGGCCTACTGAAAATGGGATGGGGAGCTTGAGTAGTAGTAATTGAAAGTAAGGACCCACAGTGATGTGAAAAAGGAAGTACGCAATCTTAAGATTCTATGGTTTTACATATTAAAGCATATCAACCTTCATATAGTCCTCACAGAGTCATAACAGTTAACCCCTTAAGTGCTGCCTCGGTGCGTTGGCCGACGGCAGCACTACCTCCCCAGTGCTGCGCACGACCATTGGACGTCCATTCAGCACTAGTTCCAATGGACGGCGCAGCACTGGGGAGGGATGTTTACGAGCATCTATGAGGTTAATAAGTCTAACCTCATGTGACAACACACAAATCTCTCTTTGTCATTGGTCATTAAACAAAAATCCTTGTGTGGAACGTTAAGTGCTTCCATACCAGTTAATGACATAATTAGAATCAGGTAGTGCTAAACAAGTGTACATGGTTACTTTCAACAGGTGTATAGAATAAGAAGCTGTCTCATTTTTTTTCTTGAGAATTAAAGCTCTTGGTAAAACATGATGTGTTGATCCTCAGTCATTTTTTAGGGGCTCAGAGAAAGAATTGTTACTGCTCATTGTCCAGGGAAGGTCTATCTAGCATTTTCTAAACAATATTACAGTGCTTTCCTCAGTGAAAAATATGGCAGACATAGGCTCCCTGTGGCAGACCCTTGGGGGATGATGGCCTTTATTTGTTGGTCAATGTCTATCATAGACATGACGGACGCAGCGCCTACATGAAGGTTTAGATATGGTGTCATGGTGGGAGGTGTAATTCTGGGTTTTGACTGACAGAAATCCCAACAAATTCAAAATGAAGCACAATGGGCCTGATTCACAAAGGGCCTCTGCTCTTGTGGCGGAGGCACCGCAATTGTGGGGGAGTCTCGCACTCAGGAAGTAATTTCCGCAATGAGAATTCTCATTACTGAGATTCCGCTCCGAGTGCATAGACTCCTCCACGACTGCGGGGCCTCCACCACGAGTGCCCTGGTTCACAAAGGGCCTCCGCACTCGTGACGGAGGCACCGCAGTCGTGGGGGAGTCTCGACACTCGGGGAGGAATCTCCGCAATGAGAATTCTTATACAGAGACTCCGCCCGAGTGCATAGACTCCTCCACGACTGCGGGGTCTCCACCACGAGTGCCCTGATTCACAAATGGCCTCCGCACTCGTGACGGAGGCACCGCAGTCGTGGGGTAGTCTCCACACTCGGGGAGGAATCTCCGCAATCAGGATTCTCATTGTAGAAATTCCGCCCGAGTGCGGAGACTCCCCCACGACTGTTTGGCCTCCGCCACGAGTGCAGAAACTCCCACACGACTGCGGGGTCTCCGCCACGAGAGTGGAGGCCCTTTGTGAATCAGGCCCCAAGACTTTTGTGCACTATCCACTAGTAAAGACGGATGTATGATGATACATCGCTAACCGACACAACGCCAGAAATGACCACGCAGTTTTTACATCATAGAAGGCATCACATCGCACGTATTTACTGCGCATGCTGTCCCCACGCTATTGTAGTGTCTCTGCTGCTTTAGGCAAATACATCGCAGTCCATGAAATAGCATGCTACTAAATCGTTTTTTCCCCTGTGTTTATTATAGTATCTGGTGTGTGTTGTATTGTAATCCTGTAGTGTTTGTGACCTCCCATGATAATTATCTATAGTTTACATTTTTTATCCCTTTTGTATATGCATATGATGTCTGCCCCGTCCCGTGGATACGTCTTGTTAATAAAATAATTTGCATAATTCCGTGACGTCATCATGTCGTGCTGTCCTCTTCCGTGTTCGTGCATCCCACCTCCCATGGCTAATATTTTAAAATTTGCATCCCATCTCCCATGGATAATAGTTTAAAATGTTTGCATACGTCTTGTTAATAAAGTAACTCCTATGGCTAATCATGTCGTGCTAAATTTGCATCCCATCTCCCACGTCTTGTTAATAAAGTAATTTGCATAATTCTGTGACGTCATTGTGTCGTGCTGTCATCTTCCGTGTTCGCTGTCATCGTACGTATTCGTGCATCCCATCTCCCATGGCTAATAGTTTAAAATGTTATCCCGGTTTGCATACGTCTTGTTAATAAAGTAACTCCCATGGCTAATATTTTAAAATTTGCATCCCATCTCCCACATCTTGTTAATAAGGTAATTTTCATAATCCCGTGACGTCATCATGTCGTGCTGTCCTCTTCCGTGTTCTCTGTCATCGTACGTGTTCGTGCATCCCATCTGAAAATGTTATCCCGGTTTGCATGTTGCATCCCATCTCCCATGGCTAATACTTTAAAATGTTTGCATACCTCTTGTTAATAAAGTAACTCCCATGGCTAATCATGTTGTGCTGTATTTGCATCCCATCTCCCACATCTTGTTAATCCTCATTGTGGTCGGTGCACGCATCTGTCATCTCCCATGTCATGGCAGCACCCCCCTGGCTATTGGTATGACGTCACCGCATGCCGTTGAAATCTCACATCTCATCACCGCATGATGTTGAAATCTCCCATGTCATCTGACATCTCGGCACTCTGCGATCTTGGCACTCTGCGTTTTATTGAATGCAAGTGATCTCCCATCTCATCTGATACAAGTGATCTCCCATCTCATCTGATACAAGTGAGCTCCCATCTCATCAGTCATACATCTCGACACTCGCGCATTGTCATGGCTAGCGATGTTAATGTGAATGAGCATTAGTAGCATTCGTTCTAAAACCATGCGATGTAAAGCCTCCTGCGATGTGAAAGTCGCGTTGCGATGGCAGAGCGTGAAAACACCGTCGTTGTAATGGGTGCTTCCCGTAAAAACCATAGTTTAAACTCCTGCTTTGGGAAAACGCACACTGGTGTCATTGGACATCATTTTAGCCTTATCACAAACAAGAGGTACAGGGGCTTGGTAGGTCCAGCATACAGGCCCCAAGTAGATATTGCAAATACAAAGGTATGCAGTTCCTAAGGGGTGTGGAGGGGCAGGGGGGAGAAAGGGAAATAGTTGTAAGGTGTTTCTGATCTAGAATGGGGACTGAGAATGGAATTGCTCCAATGAGGAGCGAGGGCCCTCACACACCCCAAAGGGACTGTTTGCCAGAGGTCTTCTCTGGTTGCTGACGTGAAGCTGAAGAGTGGTCTGGGGGCGTATGTGTAGTGAGTAGAAGTGTGAAGCAAACAGTGCAAGTTAAAAATAGCTAGGGGATTCCAAAACCAATTTTATTCACTGAATTCCTCTGCTACTAATAAAAACAATTGACTATCAAAGTTGTGGCTGTCGAGGAAAATGATACCTGCTGCAGCTCAGAATAGTGTGTGTAGGGTGGAGTTGGTCGACATGTTTCGTGCCCTAGTTCGTCCAATAGTATCTATGGAACTTCTTCAGGACTGGGAGACCCTCATCTACTCTAATGGGGAAGGTCAAGAATGTGGAGCGAAAGATCACGTTCCCTGTAATCTGGACCGAATCGTAGTCCTGTGTGAAAGTGTGAAAGAAATAAAAGTCCCCCTTCTGGACAACACCTAGAGGGGGATAACGATATGACCCCAACCGAAATGTCCGCGAAACTCGCTCATTGGCGAGGGAAAAGCAACCCCAAACGAGGTGCTCCACGGCGAGACCTACCCACAGCCGGACATCAGCGGGGATAATTTTAGCGATCATTATTGGTGTTCTGAGGTATAGAATTATAAATCATGGTCCACAGCTCTGCCATTTCAAAATGAGTACAACTGGCCGTCCCTCCTAACCAAGAGGATAGGCTGCTGGGAATAGAGAAAAGTATCAAGGCCAACTTACCTCCCACCGAAAAAATTGTAACACCTAACTGTTCCCACCCACTTGGTACAACCGAAGTGCCAATGCCACCTGCAAAAAACAGCAATGATCAAATTCATCCCCTAGTCTCTAACTCACCATCCCCAACTGTCCCTAAAGCCCATTCCAAACCTGGTCTATCCAAATACACTGCTACTAGAGTAGAGCCTTATAAAACAACTCATATACAGCTACCTCCGGAGGCTGCACCCTTCGTGTGTGTCCTTGCGGGAGTCCAAGCACTCAAACATGGAAAAACCGAATGAGAACAAGACCTACTAAATAAAGTCACGTATTGGCTAACTAAAAATAGGCCCTTGCCTCTAGATCTTGATGGTACCATCATGACCGTTAGAAGGGTGGGCTGGTTAGGTCCCCTACAAAAAGACATTTCCGGTGACCTGGTTCTAATAAGATTTAGAAGTAGATTAATTGTTCCGTACCTCCAAACTTTGCATCCCGGAGAAGGTGACGGCCCTATATCCATCTGGGACCTACATGATTTTTATCCAAGCATGGCATTCATCCCCCGGCAAAGACCAAAGGCAGAGTCAATTTACTCGAGGGGTAAAAGCATCTGCGCACTGAGTGGCAGTGGCCTTTCTGCCTTCAATCATCCTGTAACAATGCACATTGGCCACAAGTATGGAAAACTATGAATTGTCACATGGAACTAAGGAACTTATCCCCACAGTTTGGACCAATGCTTTATTTTTTATTTTTTTACTTCGTAGATATTTTGTGTTCCTGTATGTAAGTTTTTTATGACTGTTTTTAACTGTACGCTTTTATGATTTTAAACTAAAATCGAATAAAGCTAAGAATTGAATTGAATAGTTTGCGGCACCTTTGATGTAACATTAAGCAGGTGTTAAGTCGGAGAGAACCACTCAGCTGGTTAGATAAACACATGCATACATGCCAAGAAACCTGATTCAGGCGGGAGAACACCGATATTTTAGGCCCAAAATAGCTTTGTTTTAGTTATCTCCTACCTAAAATCTCCTCAACTTCAAGGTAAGTCAATGGCGAAAATCAATTCCCCCCGATTTTATTTTTTAAAATCTCCCTCATGCCAGGTTCAAAATGCTGGAATGTAGGCACGTGCATGGAAGGTTCCAGCCTCGATGTCGTGTCCTTTGATGGGGCGTGAGGTGGCTCGCACCTGTGATTTCTCCTGTTTTTATTTGAACGTAATTATAAAGCAGTCCCAGAGGAGCAAATTGGTGGGAAGAACTGTGTCAGGGTCGGGCGAGGGAGGATTAAAACCATTAACACAGCTCAGCCCGCTGAGGCGTCGCCTTTCATGTGGACACGAAACCTTTCTTCATCGTGTGTTTTTTCTCTTCCCAGGCTGAAGGAAATCCAGATGAGCGAGTATGACGCAACCACGTACGAGAGGTTCTCGGGAGCTGTCCGGCGGCAGGTGCAGTCGCTGCGTGTGATCCTCGACAGCCTGCAGGTAATCCTCGAAGCGTCGCGAGCCCCGCCCCGCAGGTGGCGGGCTTCGGGGCCTGTGGGGGAGGGTGCAAGGATTAGGGAGGCGGGGCGGGGAGGGGACCAGGGTTCGAGCTCATGCCTGGTGTTTCTAAGAGGTTCGTTTGTCACACATCAGTGCTGCACGCAAGTGCCTGGAAACACGAAAATAAGTCTGATCGCAGCAGCATTTCAAGTATTATGATAGTAACATTTTGCAAGTGCTCCTCCATTCTTTTTTCATATTCCATGTTGCGTTGGCAATTAGCAATTTCTGAAAATATTTGCAAGTATGATTTCAAAGTCAGTTTTTTCAGATATTTTCGTTGTCGGTTGTAGGAACGTGTTGTTTGATTTATTGGATGATTTTGCAATGTTTTCATTACTCTGCTCGGGTTTTAAGACTCTTTGAGGATTATACTAATGCATCACCAAGCCCTGGAAACCCCCAGGAGTGTAAAGTGTCTTTGCTTTAAGCTGTTTAGCAATAGCAGAGAGTATTAGACCAGTCCCTCCTTGTGGATCAGAGTCTTTCTAACACCTGGGATGTCTCACTTACACCAAAGCTGCCCTAAGGGCTGCAAATATCCCTAAATTATTCCATTTATTGGATGTTCTGCTGCTCAGCTATTTCCATTTCTTACAGAGAACCCGAAGGGGAATGCTGATTTTCTTTCGATTATATTAGTGACGATAACGACATAGCTGTCAGGTCTTCAATTGACTTATGTGTGATCTTCCCACGTGTGCAGTCTTTATGTGTGACACTTTGACACGTTATTGTGCGTGAATTACACCCTTTTGCCATAGGTGATGGTGTAAAAGGGGAAAACTTGGCTTTTCAACAGCTAACTTTCCTTTTTAGGTCTCGCCTGTCGATGCGCATGCGCATCGAGCAAGGCGAGAGTATTGCGAGTTATCCACTCTTTATCTGCACTGCAAGGAATCGTGGCGATTCCTTGCAGTGCCCGTGACTTTTAAGGTCAATGCGCATGCGCATTAAGCTTATGCGCATGCGCATTGACCTTAAAAGTCACGGGCGCGTGCATGTCCGTCTTTGTTTACCCGCTCCGCCCCCTCCCCTTCCCGCCGTGTCGCATTTCTCCTGTCGCACTTCTCCCCCCTCCCCTCTCTTCCCTCCGTCTTGTTTATTGTACCCGCTCCGCCCCCTCCCCTTCCCGCCGTGTCGCATTTCTCCTCCCCCCTCCCCTCCCCTCTCTTCCGTCCGTCTTGTTTTCTTTCTCTCCTGTGAACTGCCTCGCTGTATTGCAGTCTTATTTTGTGTCACTCCTGTCCTCTTTGCTTTTGCCGCTTGCTACAGACTTCGCCTCTCAGTCCTGTCTCAAATGCTTTAACTTCACTGCTTGCTTGCTTTGCACATTGCATTTTTTGTATTCTCCTGCACATTTGTTTTTTAAAGCTCTTACTCATCGCCGTACTGTGTTTGTTTTAATCCATCTCCGCCTTCCCGGTCTGACGCGGCTGTGCTTTTTTTTAACATAATACGTTCCCGAATTAGAAATAGTTTCCCCACGAAGAAAGCGAAAGTAAAATACGATGGGCGGAACAGACAACTGTTTATTTGTCAACATCTATTTGTGTACCTTTATTTTTACCCCAGAGACACAGCAAGCCTACGTCACTTCCCACCATACAATCATTGCACATTGCCTAATCTCAATTGCAAATTTTTCAATACATGGGCTGCTCTAGACGTTTGACAAAGTGCATTATACTAATCTCCCCATAGATTAAGTTTAGTAAAGTGTGTTATGATGGGACTGTAAGTGCTGTGAACTGCCTCGCTGTATTGCAGTCTTATTTTGTGTCACTCCTGTCCTCTTTGCTTTTGCCGCTTGCTACAGACTTCGCCTCTCAGTCCTGTCTCAAATGCTTTAACTTCACTGCTTGCTTGCCTTGCACATTGCATTTTTTGTATTCTCCTGCACATTTGTTTTTTAAAGCTCTTACTCATCGCCGTACTGTGTTTGTTTTAATCCATCTCCGCCTTCCCGGTCTGACGCGGCTGTGCTTTTTTTTAACATAATACGTTCCCGAATTAGAAATAGTTTCCCCACGAAGAAAGCGAAAGTAAAATACGATGGGCGGAACAGACAACTGTTTATTTGTCAACATCTATTTGTGTACCTTTATTTTTACCCCAGAGACACAGCAAGCCTACGACAACGCTCCCTATTCCAGCAGAATCAAATCAGAGGGGGAAGAAATGGGCCGAGGGGGTACATTTTAGTGAACGCTGTCAACAGCATTCGTTTGGAAATGCACTATAAATTATTCGAAGCCACCGGCTCAAAAAATATGAAAGTAGGCCGAACGAGCTCCCGTGACAGGCCGGGCCCCGAGGACAGACCAACGCCACAGCTGAGGCGAGACGAACTGTCCGGGACTGAACCACCCCGGAGCCTGCCTGACTAATTCTTTTTCCCGTTAGCGCCTTCTTCCCTCCTCTAGCACCTAGAAGTCTGTCTTCCAGTCGACATGTCAGTCTAGTCTCGGCATTTCCATTAGTTCTGTTTACTTCACAACTTTTCTCGATGCCCGTCTTTCCTTCATTTCGTTTTCTCATTTCCTTTACAATTCTCCCTTCAGTCACTCACTCTCTATGTCTCCCATTTCTTTAGCTCATTTGGCCTTAGTTCCTTCCCTGATCTCACCCTATTTCCGCATTTGTAATCATATTTTTTCTTTCTTTGCTATGTACGTGGTTCGTGTGTTTTTCTCCCATATTAACATTTCACTGTTCTTCGGTCCACTTTTTATTCGCCGTTTGTATTCGCGTTTCCGATCTTTGTATTATTGTAGTCTCACTCGTTGGTCCCGCACTTCTAAGGCTGATCGAAGACTTGTCATTTCTCTTCTTCTCTCAACACCACGCCCCACTAATAACCGTTCTTTTTGTTTTGCGTTTTCACTCATTTTCTGAGTCTTTGACCATGAATCGCTCCCTCGAGTTTTAAAATATGTTATGGAATTCGTTCTTCCCCATTCGGTTTCTGACCGTCTACGGATGCGCGCCTTCACATCATCACCCCCTCATCCTCACACACCCTCACTCACCCTCAACCCCTCACCCTCACTCACCCTCAACCCCTCACCCTCACTCACCCTCACCCTCACCCTCACTCTCACTCACCCTCACTCTCACTCACCCTCACCCTCACCCACACTCACCCTCACTCACCCTCACTCACCCTCACTCACCCTCACTCACCCTCACTCACCCTCAACCCCTCACCCTCACTCACCCTCACCCTCACTCACCCTCACTCACCCTCAACGCCTCACCCTCACTCACCCTCAACCCCTCACCCTCACTCACCCTCAACCCCTCACCCTCACTCACCCTCACCCTCACTTACCCTCAACCCTTCACCCTCAACCCCTCACTCACCCTCACTCTCTCACCCTCACTCACCCTCACTCTCTCACCCTCACTCACCCTCAACCCCTCAGCATCACCCTCACTCACCCTCACCCTCACTCACCCTCAACCCCTCACCTACCCTCACCCTCAACCCCTCACCCTCACCCTCACTCACCCTCAACACCTCACTCGCCCTCACCCTCACTCACCCTCAACACCTCACTCGCCCTCACCCTCACTCACCCTCAACACCTCAACCTCAACCCCTCACCCACCCTCACTCACCCTCACCCTCACTCACCCTCAACCCCTCACCTACCCTCACCCTCAACCCCTCACCCTCACTCACCCTCAACACCTCACTCGCCCTCACCCTCACTCACCCTCAACACCTCACTCGCCCTCACCCTCACTCACCCTCAACACCTCAACCTCAACCCCTCACCCACCCTCACTCACCCTCACTCACCCTCAACCCCTCACCTACCCTCACCCTCAACCCCTCACCCTCACTCACCCTCAACACCTCACTCGCCCTCACCCTCACTCACCCTCAACACCTCACTCGCCCTCACCCTCACTCACCCTCAACACCTCAACCTCAACCCCTCACCCACCCTCACTCACCCTCACTCTCACTCACCCTCAACCCCTCATCCTCACCCACCCTCAACCCCTCACCCTAACTCACACTCACCCTCACTCACCCTCACCCTCACTCACCCTCAACCCCTCACCCTCACACAGTGCAATAGGTCTCGGAGCATTTGAGTTAGAGCTTTTAGAAATGTTTATGGCTTTTTTTTTTTTATTCTTTAGCATTGGCTACAGGAAACAAAAATGCTAAAGATTTACAAAAAAACCCATAAACAATTCTAAAAGCACTAACTCTAATGCTGCGAGACCTATTGCATTTCCAATGCTTGTTAAACCGTTCTCCCATTTTTATTTACCAAGCTCAGTTATCACCGCCAAGACACCTTCGGGTATACGCTGCGCTATATATGTTTTTTTAACATAACATAACTTTAACGATTTGCAGCCCCCTGAAACCATCAAACACAGGTGATGTGGATGTTGGCTTATCAGACCTGATCCTGTGAGCCTCAGAGTGTTCACAAATGTAACCTGGGAGCCTTTCTTGTAACTTCCAAATCTCTTCCCCTTCTTCTCTCCCCTCCCTTACCCCTCAATCCTTCTATGCCTCTTTTTCTTTCTCTCCCTCATGCCCAAACTCCTTGTTTCATTCTTTCCTCCACTTCAACCCCTCCTCCGTTTCTCTCTTGCCTCTCCATTTGTTTGCCCATTTCACTTGTTCAATTTTCCCCTCTCGTTTTGTCTGTTCTCTCCTCTCACTCCTACCTTTATTTCTCTCACTGTCTGTCACCTCACTCTTCCGGTTGTCTTTACTCCCTTTCTTCTAACTCTTCTCCGTTGTCTATATGTAAACCTTTATTGGGACAATTAATACAAATGTATACAGTAACACAATTCAATTCTAAAAGAGACAAATGTAAAATCAGTAGTAATAAAAAATAATCTAAAATAATGCCTGCAGATTGATTTTGTACAGAGTGGGGCTGGTTCTTATGAATACAGCGAGGACAAGCTTAGCCCCTATTGTGCAGGGATAGCCGAAAAGTTCATGGACTCGTGCACAGTTTTTACGAATTTCCCAAACCGGGCAAGGTCCACCAGTCTGTTAGTGGTTAGGCAATAAATTCAGGACTCTTTACAAGTGTAACTTCTGTGGTTTAAAAATACTTGTCCGTCGTCTACCTCATTCTCTCTAACTCTTTTACCACCTCACTTTCTCTCTTCCGCTCAGCTCTCTCAAAAACCTGTGTCTCTTCTTTTACTCACGTTTTATTTTATTTTTTTATTTTATTTAATGCGATTTTATATAGCGCGAACATTACCCAAAGGTGTCAGAGCGCTTTACATAAGAACCAGTTGCGATACATAAGGATTTAGGATTACATGAGTTACATAAAAGATACAAACAGAAAAAATTGCAAATGTACACGTTGTAAAGTCACACAAGGAAGAGATACAAACAGAAAAAAATTGCAAATGTACAAGTTGTAGAGTCACACAAGGAAGAGATACAAATGGATAAACTCTCAGTCACATAGGAATGGTAGAGAGTACAAAGGTGTACTACATAGACTAGTGGTTAGAGTTATCACTATATAAATATATATACAAATAGTAGATTTTCTCAGGTCAAGCCCCAAAAAACCAGGAGAGCAGAGTTCCATTAAGTGGGGTCAGAGGGGGGATGCAGTCACAGCACCAGGGGAGGGCAGTAGAATGTCTGCTGTTTCGCAAGATGGTGGACCAAGGACAAGAGCGATAACAGGAGAAGGTCCCAAAATGGCGGGGCGCACACGTGTTTTCAGTCCAAAAGTTACGAGTGCCAAGTCCAAAGAAAACAAGGGAGCCGAACCAACGGAGGAAGAACAAGAAGGGGAAAGGAGCCAGACAGACAAAAGGGGGGCAGGCGGTCTCCGAAGCACAGCCGTGCCGTCCATGTGCACAGGTCCCGGGCAGCAGTGGCAACAGTGTCCAATCCATTCTCTCAGGTTGGAGGGAGATCGACACAGGCTCCAGGGCTGCAGTCTAGAGAACGGGACGCCGCAGAGTCCGAGCCAGAAGGGGCGCCTCATCTCATCTGCTCTCTACTCTCACGCTCCTCCTTTTATCCCTCCTTCTTCCTCTCACACCCTTCTTTCTCTCTCTCCCCCCTCCACTGTCCCAAATCCTGGGCACTCCTGTACATATGTAGTGTTCCTCCCTCTTTTCATTTAAAGTGTGTCTGTTATTTAAAGTTTAGTTTCTAAACAGTCCTTTATCATGTGTGACACCTTATTCTAGTTCTGGCTTTTTATTCTACATCATGTTGCATTTCGGGACTCGTACTTTCCAGTAGCTGCTGCTACCAGATGGGAGGCGGTGGGGCGGTGGTGGGGGGGATGAAGAAAACAAAAAAGAACTTACCTGAAACGGCCGGCTGCTGCCTCTCCTCCGTCTTCTTCGTCATCCTGTCTCCAGTCTTGGCCGGCATCAGGAAGCCCCCGGGCAGATTGACTCCATTGAACCAAACACACTCTGCAATTCTGTGTTGTGATTGGTCTGAGCACTGTGGTTCGGCGCCCAGATGGGGACAGGGAGCCTGTGCATGTTCCTAACCAGGCTGTGTATTTCAGCCCGGTGGATAACATGTAAAATGCTTATGACTGTTCGCCGGCCCAAGAGGGCAGGCTAAGCAGTCATGAGCACTTAGGGAGCGAAAACCACTCCTCCCTCTGCTCTGGCCAGCCCCGCCACTTCCTGCAGTAATAAAAATAAAATGATGATAATGTTACGCTATTATTTTATTTTTCCTATTAAGCTGTTAGACGAGGCTCCTCCGCCGCCGCCACTGGTAGTTTCACTTTTTGAGTTTCATTTAAACCCCTTCCCTGCGGGGCTTATTCCCCCACGGTGCGGGGGGTGAGTGCGGCGCCGCTGTGCTCGTGACGAGACCAGGCCGTCATGAGTCTCGGTGGAGCTGTGCTCATAACCGCCTGGTCTCGTCACGACCCCGCCTACTCATAAATTCTCCCGCACAGAATTAACCACGCGTGGGCAGAGCGGCGGCGTTATGACGAGACCAGTCCGTCATGAGCACAGCTCAAGCGTGACTCATGACGGCCTGGTCTCGTCATGAGCACACAAGTGGTTAAATTACCTAATCTGCAAGTGATGTTTGCTAAAAAGCTGTTCTGAGAACTGGCAAAAGGTGTTAAACATGACACATACATTGGCACCAATGACAAGTGAAATACCTTACTTAAGTTTGTGAGGGAGGTTAGATGAGCTGATTGCCCTAAGGTGCTTGTGCGAACTCCCAGGGTATCCTTTGCAAATTTTGACAGTGACAGACCAGCACTGATAATGTACTGCTGTTTGGATATTATTATGGGGCCAGCTACTGGCGTTCTAGCTGGCACAGACTGGGAAATTGTCGCAGAAGGTTGCATGCCGAGTGGGAGAGAGGCAGTCCACATCCCCAGCAGAGAGACTGAGCAGCATGAACAATGTACATGTTCAGGAGCAATTGCTTCTGAGCACTGCCATCAAAAACAAAGGAAAGACCAAAGTCTGAGAGGGGGAGAGCAGAGGTATAAATCATGACAGTGCTGAGAGCCCTCTGAGCTAGTAAAAAAACAGCCCGCCGCAGCCAATCCAAAGTGAGGAGAGGAAAATAAACTGTGTGGGTGGGTTGAGGCTGGGATTCCTGTGGCAACTGAGCACGCAAAAATGAGAATCAAGGGATCAGATTGGAAACTGGAGAGTTTCGTGGCTGTTGGGACAGTTAGATATGTGTGCCTCCAGGAGCTTGAGAGGCTGAATGTGTGCTTTGAGACATGTAGAGAAAATAGGGTGATTTCAGGCATGTGTGATCCATGGGCTTTTCTGTTTGTTTGAAGTATGAAACGACCAATGTTAGATTGTTTAATTGTGCACAGTAAGTTTTCATCTAGCAGCAGATGAGTAAAGGTCGTGAAAGCATCTATGTGAAAACTATGGGCCTTCAGAACTTGATATTTTGTACTATGTTCTAAAACCTTATGAGGACACGAAAAAACAACGCTTCCCTTTTTCAATGGTGATTTAAGCGGGTAGCAATAAAGAATATATTTTTTCGGATGCAGCTTACCAAGGGCTAGAGAACAGGGATACCCGAGTCCAGAGACTGGATAGGGTCGGCAGGCTACAGATGAAGGTGTGGCTTGTTTGCTTGCTGCAGAGCTAGCCACCAGGATAAACTAGTCTTCAGAGGGTCAGAGTCATGATCTTTAAATCTTTTACAGTCTTGTGACTAGTCTTGTGTAGTTCAAGAAGTGGTGCTTTGCCCGGCTGTAAGTGGGAAAAAAACTGGGGGTGCTCTAAAAGGGGCGTAGAAAAACCAAAGGGGATGATGGACGGAGCGTTGACAATACAAACACTCACCCCCAGTCAACTGATCTGGGTTTAATCCATCACCGTTCTTTAGCTCACTCCACCAACCCCAGTTCAGACATGGCCATATGCAAATCAGTCTGACCCTGTGCCTCATAGGAACAGTCCAGCCCGAACTGCCAAGCCATGTCTTCCCTGGACCGGAATCAAGCTTCCCAGGAACGGTTTCTGGCATTACAGCCGTCTTCAGCCGGGCTTGCTTGAATCCAGTGGCAGAGTGAGCAAGGGACTCACGTCTGAGCATACCCTGCCAATTTAGGGCGAACAAAGAAAAACCAAAGGGGATGATGGACGGAGCGTTGACAATACAAGCACTCACGCCGAGTCAACTGATCTGGGTTTAATCCATCACCGTTCTTTAGCTCACTCCGCCACCCCAGTTCAGACATGGCCATATGCAAATCAGACTGACTCTGTGCCTCATGGGAACAGTCCAGCCCGAACTGCCAAATCATGTCTTCCCTGGACCGGAATCAAGCTTCCCAGGACCGGTGCTTTACCACCGCATATATAAATCAATAAAAAGAACAAGTCAGCATTGGCAGTGAGAGTGTTTTGAAAAAGATGAATGGCGCTTTGCGGCCGATTGAGAAAGCTGCGGGGAAGGGGATTAAAAAAGCGGGCATTTAAATACTCACGTTGCAGGCTTGCAGGCTTGCAGGCTGGGAGGGCAAGTCTTGTGTGGCTTCAGAAGGATCCTGGCTGAGGCAGTTCTTATGCGGAGGCAGGGCCCCAACGGTGCTGGTAGGGCTGGGGAGGCGTCAGGAAGGTAAGTTTCCTTTTCACTGCTGCTAGATTCTGTTGTAGACCCTCGTCCCTCGCTTGCTTAAAGGCAGAGCAGGGTCACACTGTTTGCTGGAGAAATCATGTTGCAGGCCGTAAAAGCAGGGTTGTGCCGGTTCTAACCAGCTGTTGTTTTGCCGATGGCTGGCACGATCACGTAGGTGGCGCTGCGTGTTCAAAGAGAAGGGAAATCCTGAGAGAAAGTGTCTCTCTTCAAAGGATTTCCCTTCCCTGCTACAATGACGTCACACTTTAAGCAGTGCGCGTGAATGCCCACCCGAAACACCAAACAAAAACCGGGACGTCTGGTCACCCTACCTTTGACCTTTGAGGCCCCAAAATAGAGCCCCTAGAGACCTGTTTCGAGGCCCCCCCCAAAAAAACTGGGGTGCTCAAACCCCCACAGACCCCCCCCCCACTTAAAGCCCTGGTGCTTTGCCAGAAAACAACCGGCAAGCATGGTGCTGCCCGGGAGCATGCGGAGACCGCAGCACTGAGTCGTCCTGCTGTTGCTTATTTAAAGAGTGGCTGTGCTGAGCAAGACCGTATGGTCAGGCGTGCAGTCCAGAGAGGCACAGAGGAAGACCGGGATGGGCTTGGCTGGACTAATCCTAAGCCCAGGCCAACCTGTAGTTGTCACTGTTACTGTAAGACTGTTATCAATTAATTCATATAAAGCAGTTTTTGGCGGGTGGCAGCATAGTGGCAGGCTGCAGAACAAGCCCGCATCTGAAAGAGACACGTTAGTGATAGATTCCTTACCTTAGAATATCCCCAGGCGTCAGACTGGATCCGGAAAGTTTTGCGTAGCAGTACCCTTGCGTGTCGGTAGGCGTCGTCTGCGGCTCCGCGTCCGTCGTCGGCGTCGTGGGCGCCGTGATGATGTCGTCGGAGTATTTAGACGCCGCCTCCGCGTGCTGACGTCAGTTCTTCTTTTTTCCGCGCCAGCCAGCGCAGATCTGGAAAGAGCAGTTCCCTAGTCACTTTTTGACTAAACTTTTGTGATCTTTTTTGATCCATATCGAAGTCTTTACGACTCCGACAGTGCCGTTAGGGATGCCCGGCTTCAAGCATTGCGACGAGTGCGACCGTACCATGTCGGTTACGGATCCCCACCGCTTGTGCCTGATGTGTTTGGGCGTCGACCATGACGACGAGGCCTGCTCCGACTGTCGGGCCCTCTCGAGGAAGGCCAGGCGGGAGCGGTCCCGCAGGCGACTCGAGATCCGCCAGTCGGCCCCGCGCCGTGTGAGGTCCCGGTCCCGGACCCACAGGAGGTCGAGGGACAGGTCGCGGGGACGGAGCCGTCACAGCTCCGGGAGTCGGCGCCACTCCTCTGGGTCCAAGTAGTCAGGTAAGAAGCATAAGAAGTCGAAGAGACATCATCGCTCTTCTGACTCCCCCCGACGCTCGCACGATGCGGCCGGGGGCTCGGGTGACACCGCCCACGCGGCTCCTCGCGAGTCGCGGGTGCCGCGTTCGGCCCCATACCCCCCGGTCCCTGGGCTGAACGCGACGCCGGAGGAGATCGAGCGCTTCCTCATGGCCATGAGGTCCCTTTCTCCTCCGACGGGTTCCGTGGCGCCTTCGGGCCCAGTGAACCTGTCTGGGGGCCCTAGTGAGTCGGGGGCTACGAACCCGACGCCGTCGGGTGCTTCGGCCTCGACGCCGCCGGCGCCTTCGGGCCCGGCGCCGCAGGGCCCTACTATCCCGACGCCGCCGGTGCCCTCGGGCTCGGCACCGCAGGGTACAGCGGCCCCGGCGTCGTCGGTGCTTTCGGGCCCGGCGCCGCAGGGCGCCGCTAGGCCCTCTTCGGGCGCTGGATCGTCACCGGTGGACCTTACGACCCCCCGGCGTCGGTCCGTGTGGTGTCCCCTCCGGTGTCGTTCTCGGGCGGCGCCGTCCCCGATGCCTCCTCTCACTGGGTTCCGACGTCGGAACGACGCCTGTCGGCGCCGCTCTCGACGCCGTTCGGAGAATTTCGATTCTATGAACCCACCTCATTCGCTTATGACCCTGAATCTCAGGAGATGGGGGACGAGGAGAATTGGGAGGGGTCTGAGGACCCTCTGACAAGGGAATGTCAGTCTAACATGGACTGGACAGGAGACCTTGGGGAGGCCAGTGGCCTGGACACCTCTCCAGACACTGGATTCGTCTCTCCTCCGACCGTGGCTTCGGAGGAGGGCGCTACATATAGTGTGGTGTTGATGAGGGCTGCTAAGGCCTTGGGCCTTGAGCTCCCCGTCGCGGCCGTGAGGACTAACCTCCTCACTGAGGTCCTTAAGCCGCAGTCATGCTCCATGGAGCCTCTGCTGCCGTTTAATGAGGCCTTGACGGACGTTCTTTTGGGCACTTGGTCCAGGCCCGCTACAGGTTCGCCTGTAGATAGGAACGTGGCCAGACGCCACCGCCCGGCGCCGGGCGACCCATGTTTCCTGTCTACCCACCCCACCCCCGAGAGTCTGGTTATCCAGGCCTCTAACTCCCAGACCGCCTTCCCGACGGCTCCCCCTGATCAGGAATCCAAGAGGTACGAGGCCTATGGCAAAAAGGTGTTCTCGTCCCTCAGCTTGGGACTGCGGTCTTCCAACACCGCATGCCTCTTGGGCCGTTACACCCACTCTCTGTGGGAAACGGTGGCGGAAGTGCTGCCAGAGTGTCCGTTGGTGGTACGGGCCAAACTCGGCCAAGCCCTACTGGAAGGCCGGGACGCAGCGACGTATAATATCAGGTGCGGACTGGATACTACTGACTCGCTGGGCAGAGCGATGGCTACGACGGTGGCGATACGACGCCACGCCTGGCTGAGATCCGCCAACTTCTCGGCAGACGTCCAAAATACACTCATGGACATGCCGTTCGATGGCCGTCGCCTCTTTGGCGACAAGGCAGACCACGCGCTTGAGCGCTTTAAGGACTCCAGGGCTACGGCCAAGTCCTTGGGCCTCTCGGCCCCGCGCCAGCAAATGGGTGCCTTTCGCCCCTTTCGTGGCCAGGGAAGGGGCGCCCCCACACGTGCCACCAGCCAATCGCCGCAAACTGTCATCCAGCGCGGCGGCGGCCGTGGAAACCGCCGTGGAGGTGGTCGGGGAAACAGTCGGAGCCAGTCCACACCTACCCCCGCAGCATCCGCCTCTAAACCCTCCTAGTCCGTGCTTTTCGGCCCATGTGACGCCAGTGGGAGGCAGGGTTCGCCATCACCACCCTCACTGGCGCACAGTCACTTCGGACAGGTGGGTGCTGCAGATCGTCCGAAGGGGCTACTCCCTCCCCTTCGAGACGACCCCTCAAGCCATGCCACCGCAACACCACCGCGTATCGGGGGATCACTTGCGGCTCCTGCAGGAGGAAGTGTCGGCCCTCTTGGCCAAGGGGGCCATCGAGCGCTTTCCTGGGACAGAAGTAGGACATGGTTGCTACTCCCACTACTTCCTGGTACCCAAGAAGGGCAAAGGGGGCCTACCCCCTATCTTGGATCTGAGGAACGTCAACGGCTTCCTCCGGAAGGAGAAGTTCAAAATGCTGACGCTAGCTCAGGTCTTGGCTGCCCTAGACCCAGGAGACTGGATGGTAGCGTTGGACTTGCAGGACGCATATTTCCACATCCCCGTCCTGCCGGCCCACCGGCGTTACCTGCGGTTCACGGTAGGCCTCGAGCACTTTCAGTTTACTGTGCTCCCCTTCGGCCTTACCAGCACCCCACGGATGTTCACGAATGTGATGGCGGTGGTCGCAGCTCACCTGCGCAGGTTAGGGGCTTCAGTCTTCCCCTACCTAGACGACTGGTTGTTGAAGGCGGGCTCGCCCCAGGCAGTCGTCAACCACCTCCAGACTACGGCGGATCTCCTGCACCGGCTGGGATTTTCCATCAATGTGCCGAAGTCACACCTGTGCCCCTCTCAGAAGCTCCTTTTCATCGGAGCAGTTCTCGACTCGGCGCAGTTTCGGGTTTACCCGCCCGAACAGCGGGTTCGGGATATACAGGCCCTGATTCCGATCTTCGGGCCGTTATCCCGGGTTTCGGTCAGGTTGACGCTGCGGCTTCTGGGGCTGATGGCCTCCTGCATCCTTCTGGTGCATCACGCACGGTGGCGGATGCGGGCTCTGCAGTGGGACCTGAAGTTTCAGTGGGCCCAGCACCGGGGCAACCTGTCCGACCATGTCCTGATCTCGGAGGGCACTGCGAGACAGCTGCAGTGGTGGCTCACGGACCGCGATTGGGTCAACGGCCGATCCCTCTCCCTTCCCCAACCGGAGCACGTAGTTGTGACGGAAGCGTCCCTCCAGGGCTGGGGAGGCCACTTGGGAGAGGCGGAGATCAGAGGACTCTGGTCTCCGGCGGAGTCCCGGCTCCATATCAACTTGTTGGAGCTGCGGGCGATTCGTCTGGCACTGAAAGCATTCCTCCCGTCTGTCCGAGGGAGTGCAGTGCAGGTGTTCACGGACAACACCACCGCCATGTGGTACTGCAACAAACAGGGCGGGGTGGGGTCGTGGACCCTATGCCAGGAGGCTCTGCGCCTCTGGCAATGGCTGGAACATCAGGGCGTGACTCTGGTGGTTCAACACCTGGCAGGTTCTCTGAACGCCAGGGCGGACGAACTCAGCCGTCGGTGCTCGATGGATCACGAATGGCCTCTGAACTCGGACGTGGCGCAAGGCCTCTTTCTGCGATGGGGAGAGCCTTGGTTAGATCTATTCGTCACCGAAGAGAACACGCAATGTCATCAGTTCTGCGCGTTGGAATTTCCAAGGCGGCACTCGCTCGGAGACGCTTTTCGTCGCGAGTGGAGCTGCGGTCTGTTGTACGCCTTTCCGCCTATATTCTAAGGTAAGGAATCTATCACTAACTAATGTCTCTTACAGATATATCGTTACACAAGTAGTAACTTGTGCTTTAGCGCACTAGGTGGTTATTAGTGCAGCTGCTTTATTGCGTGGTTCCTCGTTGTGTGGTTGTCCCAGGGGGGCTAAAATCTGTGGCTAATGCATTTTAGTACGGTGATGCGGACACCAGTACTAAAATGTGTTAGTCTAACCCCTGTTGCGTGGAACTTGGCAGGGCTGTAACAGTAGACGTTTAGAGGTCAAATAGCACACATTGGTCTTGCTTTCATATGGGCCAGCAAATATTTAGTTTTTATTTTTCAGTGTATTTAATTTGTTTTAGTCATGCTGAAGCAAGTTGTCGGTAAATAATGAATGCTGTAGTCAAGTCTGGTCCAGGGGCAAGGCTAGTAGATTGTGCTAGCGCGCAAACCTGTCTTTCATAATCTTACCAACAGCACGCTAATGGCTCGGACCTGTAGCAAAGACTTTGGTTCTCCCTGATTGGCCCCGTCTCTCCTTCATGTCGACTCAAAATCAATAATCACAACTATAACATACTCAGTAAAAATGACAAACACAGGTCGAAGTTTTAGAGGTTTATATAAATAATTTTAAGGCAAAATACACAGGGTATGTCATCCTTAAGGTTAGAAACAAAGCGTATAAATCATAAGCACAAAAAGAAGAAAGTAACGTTCTTTAGAAAATCAGGTATAGATTTGCCTTGTAACAATGGGAAATTGGATTCGGTATTACCCAAGTCTGGGCATACCAATTCCACTTCGGGTCAAAAGTGCTGCTGCAACAAATGATGGACGGAATGATGTATGAATCAAACATTCACCCCCAGCCAAGAGATCTTGCTCGCTGTGTTACTGGATTCTAGCCTGCCTGGCTGATGAGGGGTGTTAACCCAAAACCGGTCAAAAAAACAAAAGATTCTTGTTTCTGGTCCAGGGAGGACTCCGCTTGGCAGTTTGGGCTGGGGTGTTCCCATGAGGAGCTGGGTCATGTCTGATTTGCATATGACTGGTTCCAAACTCGGGTGGCGGAGTGAGCAAAAGACAATGGATTTAACAAAGATTGGAGGATGCAGCCAGGGGATTCAAATCTGCTCTGCCTGAAATAGTCACTACAATATGCAGAAGAACTCGTAAAGAAAATCATTGCCCTCCTCAATGGTCCTCTGCACACTGACCATACATTATAAACAATGAATACACAAAACAAGAGGCAACAGAAATGTAAATTTTGTTAAAACAGGTGATCACGAGTCTTGAGTGATGATGCAGAACTTTTCTTTAATATATAGCCTTCTGTCTTATTCAGGCCTAAATGATACACATTACATTCCCCACATGTATAGAAGCCCATGGGGCGTTTTAGCCAAGTTCCCTTGTCTTGGTCTAATGATGCTGTGTAGCTTGGACATAAAAGTTCCCTGACCGCCTTACTTCTTTTGTACGTGATGAAGGGCTTGTCCTCAATTAAAGTCTCTACTCCCGGTACGTCCTTCAAAATTTACCAGTGTTTGTGTAGAATTTGAATACTAATAGGGCTGCTGAATGAACTAAGGAGAAGCATTACTGGGGCTGATACATCGATGATGTTGTTATAATTTGGGCAACGAAACTTGGCAAAAAAAACACCCCATGGGCTTCTATACATGTGGAGAATGTAATGTGTGCCATTTAGGCCTGAATAAGAAACAAGCATTTGCAATGCAAAAGTTCTCGAATATGCGAGAGTTTAAGCTATTGGCATTGTAAATGACAATGCCTTTTATTTATATGTTTTGTTAGTTAACGCATAAATAAAAGGGATTGTCATTTACAATGCCAAAAGCTTAAACTCTTGTAAATGCAAGACTTATTGAAAGAAACGTCTGCCATTTTCCCGGCTGCTCGGAAAGTGTGAGCGTGGATGGCGCGCTGAATGTTGCAGGAAAGCATGTTGTGCCTGCAGTAGGAGAAACGTATAAAAGAAAATAGTGCTTACAGACTAAAAAAGACGTACAGTGTAACAACTGAAGTAAAAGAGCCAGTTCTTATGGGACGTTACAAATGAACACAAGGCGGTACTAAGGCGGGACTAACAAGCCTATTAACAATCATAATGCAGCATTTACGAAGGACAATCATAAATATGGGCGGAGAGTGTGCAGGGCTTCCATACCATACTTTAATACAGCACGCCGCAGAGCAGCGCATGCGCAGCCCAATCTCGACCTAAAAACCTGGAGTAGTGGTAATTGCAAGGGCTTTTTTTTACTCTGTGCCTTTCGTGCACTAGAATTCACTGCAGGGGCTTTCTGCCTGTCTATGCTACACACCTGTCTCCGAGGTACGATTAGGTACGATTAGGTACGATTTAGTGAACGACTTTATGACCTCAGCCTATCTCATGGTTATATGGGTTTGGACCTTAGCAGCGTCTGTGGTGCACTGGAGAAGTATGTGCCTGTAGTATCTGTGTGTGGCACATGGTGCACTGGTGTAGCGCTTAGCAGTCTCATGCATACTGGAGCAGTGACTGTCGGAGCTCTGCCTGGCTCACGGTACACTGGTGCAGGGCTTAGCATGGTCCCATGCAGTAGTCCTAGAACCATTTTTAGAGTTGTGGTGCTGCCATCAATGTTACATCAAAGACTTCATAGGGATGCCAAAAAATCCAAGCATCTCACGTAGAACGAATGTACCAAATAAGCCACGCCCTTTCAGCATAAGAGTGGCAAGGGTGTGGTAAGTAGCGGTTGGTGAATTTTGGAGCACACCCTCGTAAATATATTACTAATGCATGGTGTGCACTTATTTACAGATGGCACATTTTCCATTGAGATGGCCAATACATTTGCACAGACATGCAGTTTTCCTGATAACATTACACAGGGCACAATGATATATAATGTTGGGGTGTCAACAAACATTATTTGCGCATCACCAACTAATTGTGTGAAAATAGTTTTTCCATCTCACTTCGAAATTACAATATATTTTGAAATATTTTTACAGTTCATTTAAAGGTATTTATATTCAAATTTTGTTGTGAGTTAGGGAAAAAATAAACATCCTACAGCCTTCCCTTTCATACTTTCTTCATACCAGCAAGATTGTCATATAGTTCACTTTACCAACTCTTCTCGATTTCCATTCAGGGATTGAAAAGTAAACACTAATCTCCGTTTTTTTTTGTTTAACTCTGTTTTATTATTTTAGGTGCATCAGGCATAATACAATACATTGACCACAAGCTCTACCCAAATTCCCAAATTCAAAAACCGAACCCTCCCCAGACAATAGTGAAGTACAAATGTAAGCGACCTGTGGGGGTAATAAGTCAGTGAAAGCATGTCAAGGGCAGGTATCAACAAACGGCGCACCCTAGCACCCCCGATAAAAAATATCCCTCCCCCCCCAAAACCACAACTGCCCCTTACCCAACCCCCATCCCTCCCCCGCCGGTGTGTTGCTTTATTTCCTAGTAGAGGCGCAGTGAAAACTAGGCTGATCGTCCTGTTCATGTTGAGATGGTACCTGAAGAAGACGCATCAGTGAGCCGCAACAATCTAAGTTATTTAGGACAAGTAAGTTTGTTACATTCCTTGGAGAGCAAAGCAAGGAAGGGCTGCCAGGTGGTGGTGAAGGAATTCCCGGATTGAGTAAGGGTCGCCTGAATCCGCTCCATACCCAATATATACCAAAGTCTATGGAGCCAGCCTGTATGTGTAGGTCGCCTCGTGGTGCCCCAAAGCGAGAGAATATGCTGGACCGCTTCCCCCATTGCCAAGCCCATTTGAGTTCCTCTAATCGACTTTAGTGGAAAGGTAAGTACGTTTGGGAGTCCTAGCAGTGTATAGGCTGGAGAGCGGGGAATCTCGGTGTCGAAGTGTGTATTAATATCGTCCAAAACTACCCTCCAAAAGTCTGTCACCTCATCGCACTCCCACAGCAGGTGAGTCAGTGTCCCTATCTCGCCGCATCCCCTCCAGCATGTGGGGTTACGTTTTGGGTTACTTTTATGCAGTAGGGCTGGTGTTAAGTACCAATAAGATGTAACTTTAACGGCAGACTCCCTACTGGCCGTGTTCCTAGCGGTATGATGGGCCCTGTAATATATGTCCTTCCATTCTTTGTCTGTAAGACTTCTCCCTAACTCAGACTCCCATCTTCTCTGACCAGCAGAGCGCGAGGGAAGTAGAAGTGGACTGATCATTTTATAGAGATCAGTGATTGCTTGTTTGTCAGATGTTTTCGTGACTAGCCATTTCTCAAAGGCTGTGAGTCGCCGGCCTACCAGCGGTTGTATGTCTGGTTGCAACAGCCAATGTCTAATCTGGAAGTATTGATACCGCCGCGGAGCATTCAGAGCATACCTCTCCGCTAGGGCATCAAACGGAATAAAGTCGTCCAAGTCGAACTGGTGTCCCGCGGATTTGCAGTCTGAACTCCTCCACTGACTGAAGGCATGTGGCTCCATCCCCGGTGGGAAGGCAGGGTTATCAAAGAGCAGTGTAATCGGTGAGGGGAAAGTGGTGAGGCCCCGGCGTACTGCCACTGCATCCCAAACTTTGAGGATCGAATGGGTGATAGGCGTCTTCCTAAGGTATGCCGACCTGTCCGACCGTTTTAAAAAAGGGACCTTCCAAAGTGACATTTGGGCCATGGCTCTGTCCTGGAATAACCTCCTCTTCTCTGACTCCGGGCGATTCCTCCAGGAGATAACGGAGCTGAGTCGCCTGGAAATACCGCATCAAGTCGGGAATCCCAAACCCCACTCCCGTGGAGCGCGCCGAGCGAGGTCTCTATGGATACGTGGGCGCTTCCCAGCCCACATAAACTGTTGTATCGCATCTTGTGATTTCTTTAGCATGCATATATCGAGGGAGTCACCGGAATGGTTTGAAACACATAGAGGACCTTTGGGAGCAAGGACATCTTAACCGCCGCAGCGCGCCCCAGTAAGGAAAGCGGCTGTTGCCTCCATCTCTTCAGGTCTCAAGTAATTTGGGAATGCAAAGCCAAGTAGTTCTGTTTGACTGTCTGCACGGTGCTTGGTGTCAAGGTAATGTCCAGGTAAGGGATCGATGTCTGAGAAGACAGATCCCCAAAGGTTCGAAGGCCCCCATCTAACTTACGGGCATTGCAGCCCAAGGGGAGGATCATGGACTTCCCTATATTCATTTTGAACCCCGACACCTTTCCAAAGGCTTCCATTTCAGCCAAGAAAGCAGGCACGGACTGAGTGGGGTTGTCCAGAGCCGCCAAGATGTTGTCAGCGTAGAGGCTGATAGTGTGGGGCTCGCCCTCGAAAGTGATTCCAGAAACACTTGATTTGTCCCGTACTCGTTGCGCAAATGGCTCTATGTAGAGCGCAAATAGTAAGGGCGATAGTGGGCACCCTTGTCTGGTGCCTCATCGGATGTCAAAGGGTTGCGAGCCAACGCCATTAACGTGAATCACTGCGTGGGGCGCGTCGTAGCCTGCTGGCGATCCATGCCCGAAAACGATCCCCGATCCCAAAGTGTGCCAGGGTCTTGTCTAAAAATCCCCAATCCACCCTGTCGAACACTTTCTCCGCGTTGACAGAGAGAAGGGCCGCATCGGTCTTGTTGAAGTGAGTCTTATCAATGACATTTAAAAGACATTTGGTGTTATCACTGCACTATCTAGTAGGGATGAATCCCGATTGATCAGGCTCTATAATCCCTGGTAGGCATGGCCTCAGTCTCGTCGCAAGAATACCTGTGAAAAGTTTTAGATCTAGATTGAGCAAAGAGATGGGTGTATAGGCGGCGCACTGTGTGACATCCTTGCCAGGGTTAGGTAATACTATGATGTCGGCAGCAAGCATGTCTGAGGGGATGGAGCCTGGCCCCTGAAAGGAGTTAAAGAGCTTAGTGAGGAGGGGTGCTAGCAAGGGGCAAAAAGTCTTTTAAAAACCGGCGAAAAAGCCGTCCGGCCCTGGGGCTTTCAGAGGCTTGATGCGCACTATCGCGGAGATCACTTCCTCCATCCGTATTGGGGCATCTAAGGAAGACTCATTCGCCGCATTAAGTGCCGTGACCGCCACCTCGCTAAGATAAGCGTCTCCCTCAGAGTCTAAAGAGTACTCCGTGCTGTAGAGAGAGGTGTCTGCTATTTGATCATCCTCTTGAAGCATTTGCCCCCCCGGACCCTGAACATTGGTGACCCTAGACCTGGGGACTCTAGCTCTAAGCTCTCTCACTAAGAGCTAAGAGGCGCCCGGTTTTATCGCCACCCACATAATACGTGTGTCGCAGGCGCAAAGCAGCATACTCGGCGCAATCTAAATCAAGGCCTGCAACCTGCGCTCTAGCCGCCTTTAATTGCCGCCATATCCTAGGGTCCCCTGTGCGGCTGTGTACCCTCTCCAGTTCCGCCACCTATGCCGAGAGCGACTCCCTTCTATCCCTGCAGTCCCTGGCCTCCGACGCTGCTATGCTATGAGGTCTCCACGTACCACCGCTTTGAGTGCAGTTACTGGGACATCTGGAGTGTCGTTAAGTTGAAGATACTCAGTGATGCGTGTTTGCAATTGCTGTGTGACCCCTTGCTTTGTAACAGGGCTTCCCGTAAGCGCCATCTACCTTTGTGTGGTGCCGTGCGGAGGACAATCATTGTGAGTGTAACAGCAGCATGGTCGGAATGTGCAGCTGGGACACTGTCTATGTCTGTTACCGTCCCAGTGAAGTCAAGGGACCCCAGGAAGGGATCCAGCCTGGCGTATGTGCGGTGCACATGGGAGTAGAAGGTGTACCCAGTAGCATTGGGGTGCACCACCCGCCAAACGTCTGAAAAGGCCCCTCTCAGCCAACCACTGCCTTTCCTCAAGGGTAATCGCCCCCGAGTCGCCAAACCGGCGGCCCGATCTGTCCTTGTCTGGGTCTATCACAAGATTAAGATCACCTCCCACCAGGATGTAGCCTGTCTGGCAAGCAAGGATGTCGGACAAGGCCCCGGTAAGGAAAGACTCTTGCCTGGAGTTTGGAGCATATACAGACCCGACAACCAAGTATCTGCCCCCCACCCGCATGCTATAAGCTAAAACCCAACCCTTAAGTTTCGCAACCTTGTCCCCCACCTGGCCTGTAAAGTGTCTGGCGAACAGAATGGCGACCCCCGCCATCTTTACCTTGGAAGAAGAGTAAAATTAATGAGGGAAAGCTCTGGATCGCATTCTATGCCAGTCCTTAGAGAGCAAATGCGTCTCTTGTAACAAGCAAATCGAGGCGACTGAGTTCTCCAAGTATGATAGAACCGCTCGCCGCTTGATGGGATTATTGAGCCCTTTCACGTTCAGGGTAAGGACTTGCAGGGTGGTGTCAACCATAGCTGCTTCTGCACCGAGATTCTCGGATGTACGGGGGAGACAACCCTTTCTGCTGATTCCCATGATCCCCCCCGAAGATGCGACACACCGGCTCCCTCCCCCCCTCCCTTCGCTCCCCCCATCTGCCCCCCTTTCCCCAACCAGACCCCCTCCCGGCCCCCCAACTCCCCCACCCACCTCCCTAACCCCAACCAGAAGCCCATTCCCATGAAGCAAAGTCCAATGCCTGCCCCTGGGCATCACAGGCATTCGGAGTGGTTACCTGTATTAGCGTGTACCTCAGCGCCGTGTGCCCTCCCTTCCCCCCAGCCAGCTAAAAGTCACATCTTGAGTGTCCCCTGTCTAGAATAAGATTAGGCACGAGGCGAAGTGTCTCTAGACACCGCATTCACTGCTTCTGCTCTCTCTTGTACCAGCATCGCTGAGTCTGGTTTCCGGCCAGCCGCTGCACAGGGACAACGTCTGCGCACCTTTTGCCACCTGTCTTTTCGCGGCCGTTGGGAAGAGGGTGGAGAAACAACAGGTTCCGCCTGAGCTAGGCCCAAGAGATCACAGGTTTCTCAAAGGGACTTCATTTGGTGTAGCGCTCCATTCCACTTAAAAATCAGTCTAAAAGGGTGGCCCCAGGAGTATGCCACCCCCTTGTCTCGCAGGTAGGAGGTGACTTCCTTGAACACCCTCCTGTTCTGAAGCGTGATGGCGGAAAGGTCCTAGAATAGGGCCATGGGGTGACCCTGGCATTGTATGGGTTGTTTCAGTCTAGCCTCCTTCAGGATTTTTTATTTCAGGGGGAAGTTGGGCAGGAAGGCGAGGATGTCCGGTGGGAGGGCTGAAGCTCGTCTCGGGGGCCCCACTCTGTGCGCCCCGTTGATCCGTATGTCAAAGTCTAGGCCCTCTCCAAGAACATCCCTGAAGAGACCTTGTAGAAAGCGAGTAACTTCTGCCCCCTCTGTGGATGACGGGATCCCCCGGACTCGTATGTTATTCCGTCGAGATCTATTTTCAAGAACTTCAGCAGGTGCCTGGAGGTCTACTTGTTGCTCCTTGAGGCATATGATTTCTTGTTGAAGCTGCTCCACTTCCTCACGTCTGGCTTGTTCCCCTTCCTTGATTGCGGCCACTCTTTCCCACAGGCCATCCACATCCCTGCGTATTTCTCACACCTCCCCCGCCACTTCTTGCTTAAGTGTCTGGAAGTCCTCGCGAAGAGAGTTGAAGAGAGACTTCAGGAATGCCCAGGTAATTGGTATCTCCCCGTCCTCGGTGTCTGGTGTTTGTTTGGTGTGGGTTGGGGAGGGGGGCCCCTGTCCCGTCTAACTGGGCCTTTCAGTCACATATCTGTGAGGGTGCGCTCCCCCTCTTATGCGTGGAGGCCATGACTGAGCCCCTCCCCGCGGAGTCCGCGCCCAGGGCTCCGATGTCCAAGTGTAGGGGGCCTTTGGGACCGCAAAAAGAACTCAGCTGATGAGACCTGCAAAGCTCCCAAATCAATTGGTGAGCACTGAAATCGGGAGTGGGAGCAGTGCTACTGCCGCTCGACCGGGCTCCCCCTCACCTCATTAGTTGTGCCCGTTCCGGCTGTGCGTTAGTGGATGGTCAGTGGGTCTCGCCGGGCCGTGCTGAGAGTCCCCCGCTCCTCCCCGATCGTCAGGTGAAAGGTTGGGGTGCTGGCCCTGAGGAAGGCCCGAGGCTCGAGGACTCCTTCTACCCCTGTCGCCAGCCCCAGCTTCTGACACTTATCCTCTCCTGCCAATTGAATACGAAGTGAGTGGGGCCCCCAAAAAGTTTGCGGAACCCTCTAAGCAAAGGTCCGCTGTTGTCGTTCTCCGCCAGGGGCCGCAGGACTTCCCGCCAATGGACACTCTCCCGCAAACATTCACTCTTTCCCGGGCTTAGGCGCCCTCCCCCACACCGGTCCCGGAGCAAATATAGCTGAAACCTTCAGGAGTACAGGTGACAGCTTGCGTGAGGCGTCCTCAATGTTCCCCCATTTGCGTTCTTGGGTCTCGTGGCCAAGGAGCAATGCCCAGTGTCTTCTGCAGCTCTGCCGAGGCGGGGCACGGAGCCCCTGCCCAAGTTCCACGATACTGGTCAGGGCAGGCAGCCCGCAATCCCTATCAGTCCCGCAGTCGTCAGGGGTTCCCCCGACAGAGGAAGGTCACCTACCTCTGGGCGTCTGTAGGCCCCCCTGAGCACCACTCCTCGACTCTTGCTGTGGGCCCAGCTTCTAGTCCCCCTCTGCAGCGCGGCGCCGAACCTACAGTGCGGGCACTGCCACTCCTGGGATCCGTGCCCGAGGGGTCACCCTTAACTCCACTGTGGGGTCCTCATGGTTTGGAATCTTTTTGGTCCTCCCCCCTCCAAGGCCGCTCTTCTCCACCAGGATCCAGGCCTCTCAGCCCCGGCCTCGATTTTCGCAGAGCCGCCCAGCAGTAATGGGCCTGCAAATGGTCTTACCACGCCACCGCCATGCACGGTAAAGGTGTCTCTGATGTTCCGGTGGCCTTCATCGCAGCTCGCACTCAGCCTCTGGAGATCCGATGCTGCCGAGTCAGTCCCTGCATTGCGTTGCTTTACTGTCCCCAGTGGTCCGGCGCCATTTTGTGAGGCCGGCCCCGGAGGTTAACAATCGGTGGTGTGGGGTAAAGCTGCGAGAGCAATCATCCAGACGGAGCTCCACAGTCTCCCCCGCGTTTGCGCCAGAGAAGCCTGATGTTGGGGGACACGTTTAGGCTAAATGTGGCGTGGAATGGGGGTTCAGTGCAGGGAGCTCCACGGAACACGTCCGACTATTTTGCCATCTTGGCCACGACCCCTAAACTCTGTTTTAAAAAGAATAAGTAGCAGTATGTCAGAAGACACAGACTAACATTTGACTTCTGTTTTTGAACGCATAGCAAATGTGACTACATGAACACAACATTTAAATGTGTGTTTATTACTCATTCACCGTATGAACCACAGCATGTTTATTTTTGGGGTGCTGCAGCAGCCCCCTTCCCCGTACCTCTACTTCCAGCACCTATTCACCCATGCTAACTGGAGCCTTGCATGTCAGTACGAGCTCTCCCCGGCTCAGGTTTCGCTGGTGCAACGCTTAGCAGTGTCCCATGCACAGTGATGGTCTGTAGGAGATATACCTGGCACAGGATTACATATGCGCAGAGATTTAGCAGGGCCTCTGGACCACAGGAGCAGTGCATGCCAGTACAAGCTCACCCCGGCTAAGCGAAGGCTGTTGCAGCGCTTAGCAGGGTCCCTTGAGCAGCGATGGTCAGTAGGAGCTATACTTGGCCCAAGGTCATATATGTACAGAGCCTCTATGACCCCTGGAGCAGTGCATGCCTGTACGAGCTCTGGTTAGCCCAGGTCAGGGTTACAACTTTCCAAAGCTTAGCAGTGTCTCTCATGCTCCTGAGCAAAACATATTACTAACACTGTACCCTCTTTCGAAATAACCCGATTGGTGAACAGTACAGCCCGAACATTCTACTGATTGTCAAAGTAGAGTGTCTTGCATCTCATTACACAGCAGATACACCGGGCCACTACCTCAGCATTATCACAGCGGAGGATGAAGTTGCGATCACGTGGGATATTGCTCTACCAACAGAGAAGAGTGACGTTGCTAAGCAACAGACATAGTAGTGAAAGAGTAGAAAGAATGGACGTGGCTGAATTCGCAGAAGTGTGGGATCTCAGTGAGTCAATCCGATTGGGAGAGAGGAAAGATTAGGTGCATCCGGATAAGCAACCAGAACTATTAACATATGAACCAGGGAAACTAAAACAGTGCCAATTGGGTGTGCAACAACAACACCTCTAAATGTGACCGTCAACCAGCTCTAGAAAGTACGGCACAGTGATAGCGCGCGACCTCCAGCGTGAAGCTACTTTATTGGAATATCCCGCGCCTTCAATGTAACTAAAGGTTTCACAGATATAAATACGTTGCAGCATGTGATACAAACTTAATATAAAACGCTGCGATTTGGGCAAGCAAAAGCAGCGAGTAAGAGCTACAAACTCAAAATCAAACAGTGCGATATGGGTAAGCAAAAGCGACAATAAGGTCGGGAAAGGCACTTATGAAAATAAATGAACCTCCGCGATGGGTTCAAAAAAAGCCAGATAAATATAAAAGCAAGCAGCTTTTGTAGATTACATTTAGACATAACCTCACACACAATAAAGAAAGTACGAAGTCCGCTGTGAGCAAAAGAGACGTCGGAGAGACGCCGTGCACGTGCACATCTCCTGTCCGGGCAGGCACGGCAAACAGGAGACTGGTAGGGAACAAACATGCCTTCCTGCCAATTAAAGGCTAGCATTTTTGACGCGCGCCAATGAGAAGCATGGGTGGAGCTTCCACCCCGCTTCCAAAGCAAAACCAACGACAGTAGTCTCGCAAGCGGGCAGCGCATGCGCTGAATCGCTACGTGAGACCTAAAAAGGGTTTTATTACAGCAGCTGCCATATTTATGACATACATAAATTCATGAACTGTCAATCAACTTTTGTGGTATATGTTATCGTGTGTGTTTGTTCCAAAATTTATGTAGGGAGCACTACAAGATAATTGAGGTGACGTATCCAAGAACATCTTAGAGCTGTTTCTAACGTCACCTGGCCTAGGTATTAGCATCACATGATTGCAAATTTGGTGCAAATAGAGCCAATTTCAGGGTTTCGTGGTGTCAAATTAGTTGGCTCTGACCCAAGAGGAGGAGATAGGGAGCTATGGCTACGATAGTGTGAAGCTGAATGGATTTGTAGGCTAAGATCGGTTCAAAGTGGTCTAAACTCGGACAATGAGTTACTGTATTTCTTGTAACACTTTGGGTTTACATACAATTCATAGTGTTTTCATTTCAGAAGAACTGACACTCTTTATTACACTCATGTTAGGTAACACAGAGATTTATCATATTTAAGTATACCAATGTCTTATGCCATAAAGAGGGATGTGTTCAGGCTTTGTATACGTGTTATTTATGTTAAAAAAATGATGCTGAAATCCTTTTTCGGATGATTTACGAAGTGTGTAAAAATAACTAAGGACACAGGTAAAATTAATTTATGAAGAATGACTCATTCAGTTTCAAGAAATACTATGCCTTAATACCATGCATTCAATTATTGTAGTGATGCTAGTGCTTGCATTGTACACTTAAATACTTTGTAAATGTTGGATTCTAAAGAAGTTGTTCGCATTGGTTTCGATTACTCTGTACCTCTAAATATTTTGTGGTGTTGCTCTTATCCCTTTCACAGTCTTCCTGGACTTTTTTATTAACAAAAATCTTTTTCGTAATTTTAGTTACTTTATATCTTATTTATCACACATTTGCACTAATTTATAATTTTTACTTTACTTTTTTTAAATTTTTCTCTTCTAACCATTATTTTTTTTGGGGAATCCACTTATCCGTAAGTAGAGGCTTGCTTGTACATGTTAGCTTCTCCAGTCATCATAGTGATTATCACTGGTTTCCACACAGCTGCAGCGGTAACACTATAAGATAATGTGGGAAGGAACTTATCTGATGATTGAATACACTTTCAGTGTTTGCCATTCTAGTGTTTGTGTAAGGGAGGTTATAAGGTAAGTACCCCGGACGTACACATCCGGTTGTTTGGGTTTAGCAATAAGAGGCGGGATTTAGAAGTTCAAATTGGGATATTGCTAACTTGTCTGCCTTAAACGCAGGACGCCTCGGGAGATAGGACACAACTCTTGATGCTGTGCAAGTTTGTGTGTTTGTCCGTGATGATCTTTGGCTCAGTGGTCTGCTTTTAGGGTCTAAATGAATTTCATTTTAATTGCTATTTTACTATTTTGATGGCATAACAGTAAGTTTAGCAGTAAGTTTCCATGGCATGTAGTGTACATGTAAGGATATCCTCAGTTTGTTACTTAATATAGTTTTACGACATGACCATGGGTTTGTCTGAAAACGTCTTTTAGACTGAGTACAGTCATTGCCAATGGCACGCACATTAAGAAAGCCTGCTCAATTTACAAGGGATCCATTCACTGATTAGGGGGTATGATTGTCGGTTCCACTCCCGCGACAACATGTAGTAGCGACTTGTAGCCTTGCGTGATGTAGGCGATTGCGTCTACAACAATTAAGCCAATAATGCCATGATGATCCGGTTTTAATAAGTGTGCGGCATTGGCTGCATTTAGTGTCATAGTATGCGGGTCCTGTTCCGGTGAAACACATTTCTTTTGTTTTAATACTCTTTATTTCACTTTAAATGAAGTTACTTTGCCATTTTATGGCAATTTTGTTTGTATAAATAAAGTTTTGGTTGCCGTGATTACGACATTTACCAGGCGGGAAGAATTATGCAGCACTAGTTATATTCAATACCATAATATGCTGGCTGTACCCTGAGTAAAATCTATTTGTGCCATCCCAATGCTTCTTGCTTTACTTAAACTAATTTTTGTCATTGGTTTGCACTTTGTGTTTAAAACTAAAGTCTCGATCCCCTAGGTTTTTTAGGTGTCTGGCAAGTGTTGAGCTTTTTGTATCATAGTGCACTTTGCACCCTACTTTTTGAATCTATTTTTAGCTCTAATTACTAAATGAATATTGTGTTACTTTTTATCTTTTTAGTGATTATTATTTGATTTTCCTACTTTAAATACAGTGTGGAATCAAGAACCACTGATTTGTTAACTATATGACGCATTTGGATATACTCCTCCCTTGGTCTAATGAGGAGTTAAACTCAACGACCCCAGAACCAATGTTTTTTGGCTTAAAACTAATCTCGAACTACATGTAAGTTTCAAACATTAAAATTTCCTTGACTGGGGTCACACACAGCTAAACATAGACTGTGGGTTAAACAATTCTATACATTTGTATTGTTTTTAAATGCATTCCATAACGCCGATCCAGATCAAGGTGCACAGAGGCTTAGTTCTTTGGGTAAGAGACCCACTATGAATATGGATTCTTTGCCTTTACAAGTTCACAGTGCATGCATAGGTGTATGGGGACTTGTCCAGGTGTTCTTTCTTCTACAAACTTATGGTTTACTTTATTAGACTCGGTGTGTACATGGCTTAATACTGATCTATTTCTTATACCCATCTGCCGGCAATCTATTCCTCTGATTTTGTTCTTGCACTTTCTGGTAATTTTTGGAGTTCCTGAATAGGAAATTGTACATGTGTGTTTGCCTGTTTTTTTAGCATAACATAAAAAGAGCTATTTGTAATAGACTAACTCTTCCAACAATATGGATAGGGTAATTTTGTTTTAATATTTGTAATTTTTGATTTGTGAAATTAGAATTCTTTTTTTCACTTATATGATGAATTGTGGTGTGAATTTAGTACTATGTGCAGTAGACTTGGTCTTAGAAAAAAGACAAAAAAATAATATTTCTAACTACTAGCCTGTACATGTTTAGTGTGTACATATTTCAAATTTATGATACATGTAGCTTTTTCATATTTGCCGCCCTGATGAAGCCTTTTTTAAGGTGAAAGGCGTTAGCTGCGCTTGTTTGTAAATATATTTATTAAAGAAACGTTCTGCATCAAGACTCGAGCGCCTGTTTTTACTAAACTTACATTTCTGTTGCCTCTCGTTTTGTGTATTCAATGATGCATTTAACTCAGATCTCTTCACTGGGGGTGAATGTTTGGATTCATTCAGCATTCCGTCCATCATTTGTTGCCACAGCCCTTTTTGCCCTAAGTGGGATGGGTATGCCCAGACGTGGGTCCCTTGCTCGCTGTGCCACTGGATTCAAGCTGACCTGGCTGATGAGGGGTAATGCCCAGAAACCGGTTCCAGGATGCTTGTTTCCGGTCCGAGGAGGATCCGGCTTGGCAGTTCAGGCTAGACTGTCCCTATGTGGAGTAGGGTCAAAACTGATTTGCATATTGCTAGGTCCAAACTGGGGAGGCGTAGTGAGCAAAAGAACACTGGATTTACCCCGATCTCTTGACTGGGGGTGAATATTTGATTCGTTCAGCATTCCGTCCAACATGTGTTGCTGCAGCACATGTAGGAAATCGGCATTGTCTGTTCCACAACGTGTACACACAGCATCCGCCCTTAGTCCATATCGGTATAGTCTTAGATGGGCATAATACATCTGCTGCAGATATTTAAAGTGATTATTCTCAGATTGCAGTTAGCATGATAATTTATACTTAACATAGAAGAGTGTGTGCCGCAGGTACTAACCTATGTACCCATGCTTATTTTGCTTCAGTATATGGGCTATCTGTGAATTTTTCACCACAGTATGAAGGTTGCAGGTAGTATGATCTTCAGCACCTTCAGATCTTGGTTATTTTTAGTAAATAATGTGTTGTTGACAACTATTGCATAGAATGTACACTGTTCTTAGTAGATTGTTTTGAAAACTCTGTGGTGTATTTCTCATGAGAGTTTCAGTATTTGCAAACAGTGTGGTATAGAATGAACTCTCTCCATAGAGATCCCACTGTTTAAAGTACTCATTTCTCTACAGATTTCAACTTAATTTCTTAATGTAGGTTTGGTTTCATCAGGGGTTTGATACAGATAAAAGCTGTCCATAGTAGGTCATTTGTTTTAGAATTGGCATTCACTATTGTGACTTTCTTCGAACAGTTGTATGCAGATTGAACACCGCACTCAATTAGGGTTTCTCATATATCTGTGGTTGATTGTTAATATGAACTATGCTACCTGTATAGTTTATGATATAGGGTCAGTTTTGCACTTAATTCTTATTTTCAACACCTAAGGGAGCTGTTTCTGTGTTAGAAGTAATGATTCCTGATTTTCTCCTGAGCTATTTTGTTCTTACTATCAGACCTCTAATGCCATAGTAATTTATACAGCAATATACAGGAAAACGAAGCTTGGATGATGTCATCAGTGATATAATTAGTGATGTCATAGATCATGTCACAAGTGATATCATACGTGAGGTTCTAAACAGTGCATGGCAGAGGCGCAAGGTATAGTTTGTACTAAGGTAGTTATAGTTAGGCAAGCGTTTCCATAGGAAATACGTTATTGTGTTAATAACTTTGGCACTTTCCGACGAATATCTACAAAACTTACCAAAAAAGTGCTCCTTTTTTGCCCAGTTTGTGCATGGAAAGTTTTGGGGTGATCCGTCAAGCGGGGGATGAGAAAAAAGAGGGTCCCAAACGGCAAAATTTACATGAATTTTCCATAGACTTCTTTATGCAGGGCTAAAGAAAAATCTGGTGAACTGCATTATAATAAATTGGGCAGGAAGCAAGATCTGGGAACACAGATTGGGTTTTTTTGTGATTTGGTGTAAATGCGTTCCGTATTTTTTGAGAAACTATGGTTTAAAATATTTGTATATCTGGATGGTTGGGTCTGCGAGAGGCTCACTAGAGTCTTTAGGCTAAACCAATTTAAAAATAAAGCGTTTTAATTGGCCCAGGGAGCTTATTTTCCCAGTCAGACTCCCACGTAGGAAGCGCTCTGATTGACAGCCAGAAACATCAGAAAAATGATTCTGGCAGCCATTCCAGGACTCTGGGACTTAGTCCTCTGTTTGGAACTTTAAAAAAAAAAAAGAGATATAGGAGGCCAAAATTTGGGGCCAAAATAAAAGAAAGGCGTTTTTTTTTCTGTCATCCAGCGGGATTGAAAAAAAATGGCAGCCCTGGCTACATTTTTTAATTCAGTGAGAGGTGTGCAACCCCCTCCCTGAGCCGTTTTCAGCCCAAGGGAGTCGATCCCACGGGCCCAATTTAATTAATTTAGGGAGGGGCGCATCCCACCTCCCCTTCCCAAACCGTATTAGGCCCTGGGGACACCATCCCCTTCGGGCCAAAGCTTTTTTTTAAGGGTAGGGAAGTTGCATGGCCCCACTCCATCCCCAGGGGCTTTTTAAGAAAGTGAGAGGGGCCACTCGCCCCCAACTCCCCTGGAGCCTTTACTAGCCCTGATGACCTGTCCACCAGGGTTGGCACACTTGCTGTGTTTCAGGAAGCCCACCCCCGGGACACAGCAGTTTACAAGTTGTGTTTGCTCCTGCCTAGCAGCAGCATTTTCAAAACTCCAGCCAAACTAAAGCAAACATAAAGTTTGCTCCCATTGGGCAAAATCTTTAAAAAAGCAGCCGCTGGCTGGGAGCAGACTTGAGATCTGTTTCCCTGCATAAATAGCTGCTCCCTCTGGACGGGAGCAATGCCAGCCGGCACCATGCAGGGAGCCGACTGGGGCCACAGGAGCCCTGTGACTCCTCTGCAGCTTCAGTGTGTTTGGTGGGCGCCTTGGGTAGCCACCCACATTTGAATAATGCAGAGCCCGGAGATGGGGCTCACAGGGCCAAATTAGGCATGGCGAGGGGGGCCACGCAGCTCCCTTCCCCTTTAAAATAAAATAAAAGACGGTGTTAACACTGTTTCCAAGCTGATCGACATCTCAATTCACCAAAGGGACCCAAGCTCGTTTCCCGCCAATTTTGATGGCACATTCTTGATGTAGAGAAATTTGAGGACACTGCCACCGAACAAAGAAGCACTTACTTCTTATAACTAAGAGAAAGTGCAGTTGTTTGGTGGAGATTCAACTTTGTCTGCAGTCTCATTGCGTTCTCTATATGAGGATTCATTTTGTCACTGATTTCTGTATGAAGACGCTCCAGAAACAATCACATTGCTAAAATTACTTGTACACAAGGTCCCCGGAGGCATCACCTTGTGGTCCTTTACGCTGGTGTTTTGCAGAATATGCACTGGGCATTCACCAGACGAGGTAGCACTTACTAATTAACCAGTAGAAAGTACTCCCGCTGGGTAGACATTTTGTGCAAAACTGTGGACTCTTCTTGGATAAATACATAGGCGAGATTCCATCCAGGCCCTGATGCTCTTTTCACAGAAAGTAAATCTCAAAGGGAAGCACTTACAAATATAAACATAGCAGGTGCCCGTCTTGAAGCTCCATTTCTGTAAAGGACAAATCATTGTAACTTCTTGCACCTGGCCAAGGCAAAGCAAGTGTGTTATCTCTACAGCTCCACGTTGAAAAACAATCTTAAATCCTTGATGGAGGTAAATGCATTGTTGATTTATTGGAGTGCAATCTCTTCTGTAGTGACTGGACAAGACAAGTGTGTTCTTTCTTCAAATCTCCTAGTCTGAGAGCACAGTCCATTGTTCTCCCTTTTAATTTCTTCTGAGTATGCAAATGTGCAAAATCACTTACAAACTCTTCCCGTTTGGCCCGCCCCTTCCATGTTAGTAGAATGCAACAGTGTTCCTACCATTTTCCATGCTGATTGACAGCTCAACCTACCAAAGTGACCCACACGTGTTTCTCCCTGATTTTGATGGTGCGTTCTTGATGCAGAGGAGTATGTTGATACCTCCACCAAACAAAGAAGAACTTATTTCATATAATTAAGAGGAAGTACCCTTGTTTGGTAGAGATTCAACTCGTTGCTTGTAGGCTCATCGTCTTCTCTATACGTGGATTCATTTTGTCTCTGATTTCTGTAGTTAGACTCTCTAGGAACAATCACATTGTCGAAATTACCCATACTTAAGGTCACTGGAGACATTATCTTGTACTCTTATGTGCAGCTCCGTGTAAAGTATTTACTAGACAAAACCAAAGGTTAAAGTAATGTTATAGTTAGGTGTGATAAAAAAAGCTGTTTTTGTTTATAAAATAACTTTGAAATTCACTGAAAAAAACAAAGGTTAAAAATGATGTTATGGTTAGGTGAATATGCCGGTGACAATATTAAAGTTTTGAAGAAAAAAGTAATAATAATTCACCAGTTATAGTTAACAGACGAAGCTATAACTTGCACCACCCCTGCCATGCTTAAAACTTCACATAGTACATCACTCACGACATGTTTGATTACATCATTTATGACATTACTGATGACATCTCAAATTACGTCATTCATGACATCACTAATGCTATAAACCAAGCTTCTTTTGTATAAACTAGTATGGCATAAGAGGCCTGAAAGTAAGTACAAACAATCACGTAATAATAGAAAGCATCATTAATGCCATCAAAGACACATTTCCCTTAGGTGTAGCAAGCATATGTTATATAGTATATATTATATCCCCCAACACAAACCTTTCTAAATTCTTCCCTCTGACTCTTCCCCTCAAAAACCCTTTTTACTCATCCAAAAGCCTCCTCCTACTGCTATGACCTAAAATAGAAATCCTTCACACTTCTATCCCTCGACTATTCTTTTCAATCAAAGTAACAGACTGGCATGTTCTCTTCTCTAATTCCATATTCCACTATACTAATTCACCACTAATCCTTTATGGGTTCCAGAGTAGCGTGCTACTCACCAAGAAAGCGTTTAAACACCTCATCAGGGCTACAAGCGCTATATAAATGCAAACATTTTTTTTCCTTCTATCCCTCCGCTGTCCTTCTCACTCCAAATAACTGATTATTATCCACCACTCAATGTACTTTCATATTTCACTATACTAATTTTCAACCTAATCCTTTATGGGTTCCCGAGTAGCCAGCTACTCGCCAGAAAAGCACTTCAACACCCCATCAGGGGTAGCAGGCGCTATATGAATGCAAACCTTTGTTTCCCTTCTATCCCTCCGCTATCCTTCTCACTCCAAATAACTGACTAATATCCAACACTCAAATTACTTTCATATTTCACCATACTAATTCAGTACTAATCCTTTATGGGTTTCCGGGGTAGCATGCTACTTGCCAAAATAGCGCTTCAACACCCCATCAGGGGTTAGAAATGCTATATAAATACAAACCTTCTTTCCTCTTGTATCCTTCTGATATCCTTCCGAATCCAAATAACTGACTAACATATCCACCACTTAAAATTTACTTGCATGTTTCACTATACTAATTCAACACTAATCCTCTATGGGACCTGGAGTAGCATGTTTCTCGTCAAAAAAGCGTTTAGACGCCTTGTCAGGGGTAGTAAGCGCTATACAAATGCAATTACAATACAAAAAAATATGCAACATTGACCCTGTACCATACACTTCACAGGTAGCCTACTTTACATTAAGAATCAACCACAGATATATGGGAAACACTTATTGCACACAGTGTTCAATATGTATACAACTGTTCAGAGAAAGCCAAGTTCCTCAAGATGCCCTACTACGGACTACTTTTATCGGTATCAACCCTTCACAGTCACTAAACCTACATTGAGAAATGAAGTTGATATGAGCAGAAAAGTTGGTACTGTAAACAGTGTTTATTCTATGGAGAGAGTTCACTTGCTACCACACTGTTTGTAGAAAGTGAAACTCTCATGAGAAATACACCACAGAGTAGGGAAAAGTATCTACTTAGAACAGTGTATACTCTATGCAACACTTGTAAAAAAAAAGACATAATTTGCTTAAATAGCCATGGTCCGAAGGTGCTAGATATCATACTACCTGCAGCCTTCATACTGTGGCATACTGGCATACTGAAGCAAAACAAGCACATGTACATAGGTCAGTATGTTATGTAGAAATTGTTATGCTGAGACAATTCTGTCTAATAACTCGAAGCTGCTTGCAATACTTGGTTTCTTGTATGTAGAATCTTTGCCCTGTTGGAAACTTTTTCTGGAGAGCCAAAAATCTTCTGTGGAACATATTGGACCCAGGTGGTCGACTGTCACCTGCACACAGAGTTACTGTTCAGTACAAAGATTTATAACATACTCAATACCTCTACACACCTAGGATGCATTAGGAGCACATGCATTTTGTAAATGTTTACACCCATTAGCTGGACACACACTGTAGAAAATTAGGTAGAACAGTAATATGGTGGTTACACGCCACTATGTAAACTATAAAACAAACTTACATACTCATTGGATGATGTTATGTTATGTTATGTTATGTTATTTTTTATACTTCTATAGCGCACGGCCACTCCACGGAGTATCCCGGCGCTTTATCGAAGGAAACCCGACCGAAGAAGGGAGAACATAACACTGAAAGGACGTGCAGACACAGGAAGCAACATCAAATTAAGGGAAAAGCCATGTCTTAAGGGCCTTTCGGAAGGACAGAAGGCTAGAGGTCTGTCTCAAAGAAATTGGGAGGTCATTCCAAGCATGAGGAGCTAAGTAGCGAAAAGACCGTCCTCCTGCTCTAGCACGCTTGATAATGGGAACACTCATTTTTGATAGGGACGAAGATCTGAGAGATCTGGAGGGGTGATACCAGGACAATCGTTTGGAAATATATTTGGGGCCTATACCATGTAGGGCCTTGAAAGTCGTGGTCAAAGTTTTAAACAGAATCCTTTTAGCAATAGGAAGCCAGTGTAGGGTTGAGAGAAGATCAGTGGCTCTGGCTTTTCTTGGAAGACCAAAGATGGCTCGGGCTGCAGAATTCTGGGCGATTTGTAGACGCCTAACCAGATATTTGGGAAGTCCCAGAAACAAAACATTCGCATAATCCAGCCTAGAGCCGATCAGTGCCTGGACAATGGTTTTCCTGTGCTGGATGGAGACTAAAGGGAGAAATTTACGAAGCATCCGAAGGATGCCGAAACATTTCCCAGTAAGAGATGAAATATGCGGTCCGAAAGATAACTCATTGTCAATCATAACTCCCAAATTTTTGGCCTTCAAAGACGAACTAGTGGGAGGAAACATATCCTGCGGCCACCAGGGTTTCCAATCAGGCTCAGAGGTACAACCAAAGAAGAGCAACTCCGACTTGTCGGAGTTGCACTTCAGTCCATGACGTCCAAACCACTCAAAAACAGCGCTCAAACAGCCCCTAACCTGGGCATCGTCTAACAGGCCATCCTTGTTGCTTACAAAGAGGAGCTGGGTGTCGTCAGCATAGGTGACAATCCGGGCGCCGAAAGACTCCGCCGTCACCGCCAGGGGGGGCCATAAAGATGTTAAAAAGGAGGGGGCTCAGGATGGAACCTTGGGGAACCCCCACTTCTAGCGGTGACATCTCGGCGGAGTAGGGAGGCGTCCAGATTGTCTGTCGGCGGTCGGCTAAGAAGGATTTAAGCCAATTCCACACCGTTCCCCGCAGACCAAAGTCCCAGAGTCTGGAAAGAAGAAGTGCGTGGGGAACGGTGTCGAAAGCCGCCGACAGGTCTAGCATAATCAGTACCACTTTTCTTCCAACATCCAACTCCTCCCTGATGGCATCTGTGACTTCAAGGAGCGCAGTCTCCGTGTTGAAATTTGCACGGAAGCCAGATTGAGTACTATGCAACAGACCCTTTTCCTCGATGAAATTAGAAATAGATCTGTGAACAAACCTCTCAGTCACTTTCGCCAGAGCAGGGAGTAGGGAAATGGGTCTGTAATTGGCATGGACTGAAGGGTCGAGCGCTGGTTTTTTAATGAGTGGCAGGATCATGGCGCTCTTCCAAGCCTTGAGGAACTACCCCGGAAGAGAGCGACAGGTTCAGGATGGGATTAACCAGCAAATTTAGAACAGGTGCCATATTTGCTAGACACTTGGCAGGGCAAGGATCCTTTGGAGATCCAGATTTAAGACTTGCCAAGATGTCAAGAGAACTCTCATGATCTAATGGGGGAAAATCACACAAGAAGGGACCATGGTCTGGCAAGGGACACCCCAGACTCATCGTATGCTGCTGAAAAGTGGACTGGAGAGATTCTTGAATAGTGGTAATTTTCTGTACAAAATAGACAGCCAATTCCTTCAGCCAAGGATGCCCTGGGACATATCATAATCATAGGGTAGGGAAGCACATAGCCCCCATCCCAAAGCCCAAATGGGCTTTGAGGACCCCATCCCGAGGCCATATTTTAATTAAATGGGAGGGTGGTATATACCCCCTTCCCTAAGCCTTAAAAGGCCCTGTGCCTATTACAGTAATTAATGGAAGGGGGGGATGGGCACGCAGCGCTCTCCCCCCGAGCCTATTGTGGCACTGAGGACATTATCCCCTTGGCCAAATGTCATAAAAAAGGGGAGTGGGTGTGCTGGACCACCGAGCCTTATAAGGCCTCAGGGACCCAACCCCAGGGCCTCTCTTCCTGTGCCATATTGGACCCCAGTGACTCCATCCCGGGGCCAAAATGGGAGGGGGGCCACACAGCCACCCTCTCCAAGCCTTATTAGGCTCTCGGAACCCCATCCCCATGGGCCAAATTCCATAATTAAGGGGAGTGGGCATGCGCCCGACCCTTCTTGGTCTCAGAGGACCCAATCCCCTAGGGCCACAGGTGGGTGCCAAAGTGCTGTAATGAATGTGCTTTTCGCTAAAAGAACACACCCTTACCCAACAGCCCCAAAAGGCAAGGCAAGACTCAGCGCTTCCTTAAGGCGGGGTAAGAAAACACACCCAAATGTAGGTAAAATAACACATACACGTTTATTAATGCAATATTTTAAAAAGACAGGCCGAATATATCAATCATGGCAGACTCAAAAACTGTTGATTAATGCAATGTTCAGAAAGGTAAGCCAAATATATCAGTAAATACAGATTCCCAAATGTCAAATGAATGATTAAATGAACAATTGAAATAGAATGCAATATATATACACAAGTAGAAAAGAGTAGAAAATATATATAAGAGAGAGAGAGAGAAAATAGAGAGTGTGGTTAGGAACACCTCACCAATTGAATTTGCATCATCCTTGCCAGCTCAAGCTGTAGGAATTCCATCAACAGCCCAGGAAGGAGTTTCAATCAGGACTCAAGTTCCATCACCAAGCCACAGCAATACGTCTATTCTTTTATGAACTACCACCTGGCCCCCGAAAGCTCCCAGCTTTAATACCATTATTCAACGTGGGACGAAGCTTCTAGAAAACACTGCCCCTTTCTCATTGGAAAAAAACAAGCTGGCTAGTACTAGTCTGCGTCAAGGCCAAGACAGTGGCTGGCCAAGCCTCTGTATTTTGACTTCGAGGCAGAGTTGCACATTGTACAGATAATATCCAGTTCACCCTGGTTGATGAGGTGCGAAAAACAAGTGAGGAGCAGAAAGACCTTGAAGCACTGCTGTGCACGCAGAAGTAAGGCAAAGTCAGAAAGCAAGATGACATGGGGCCATTTCAAAGCCAACAGTCAAAGTCAGAAAACCAGATGACATGAGGCCATGTCAAAGCCAATAGTCCAAGTCAGAAAACCAGATGACATGAGGCCATGTCAAAGCCAATCGTCAAAGTCAGAAAACCAGATGACATGAGGTCTTGCCAAAGCCAATACTAAGCACTCCAGTGAAGCAAAGTAAAATCACAGCAAGATGACATGAGGCCATGTCAAAGCCAATAGTCAGAGTCTGGTCAAAGCTGAGAGTAAGCACTTATAATATAAATGTAGTGTTCTACCCCGTGACAGCACTCACTAAAAGACAACAAGGTTACAGAACAGAAGAGAAGCAGGCATATGCAGGACCGTCCTACATTAAGGCTAGGATAAAATAACACGCTTAAGTCAGTTAAAATGGTGGTAGTTGAAGGTCATCATAGGGTGCCAAACCGCAAGAGTGGCTCTTTTACTACATTCCACCACATGACCTTTGACTATCACCATTTATATATATCAAAAACGGAACCTTTCAACTAAAGACACCACTACTAGTGAAAAATTGCATTTCCAAAATTCATGTTGAAGCAGTAACTCGTGCTGAACTGAAGGCACAAAAACTGCATTCCTTAATTGAAAACACAACTACAAGTGAAAAACCTCATTTCATAACTGAAAGACACAAATATGAAATCATAAAAGCATATGATAATCGCTTCAAATCAAGTTTTAACTGAAAACATAGCCATGATTGAAAGACTTCATTTCATAATTGAAAAACACAACTAAGGTTGAAGCACTGCATTTCTGAACTGAAAAACACAACTACAAAACACTGAAATCATAAAAGCATGTAATAATCTACTAAAGCACATAGAAATAACTCGAGCAATCTAAATATTCAGCAAGAATAACATAAGGTAAATGATGCAAGCATATGAACTCAGTAATGCTCCAAATATCTCAAATGGCTAATACTGGAGCTTCTACTGTGGAAGCAGCCAAATTAATATATATTTTGTGCTAAAAAAACAAAAACAAAGGCAACTCTTTAACTAAAAAAACAAAAAACATTGTTCTCCAAATGCGGAACATTTTTGTCGTCCTTTTTCTTTTTTTTTTTTTTTTTTTTTTTGTGAGACCTTTATTCATAGCGACAGATGATCACACAGCCGGTAGCCTACAACCCTGGGGCCGGCTGCAATAGAATGAACGTGCGTTTTCACTGATAAGTTTACACAGCCATATAGCCGACAACAACTGTCCGGCGGCGTAAAGCATATAAATGAGGCCTTGTTTTTTTAATAAATTTTGTTGGTGTACTAGAACATACACATGAACTGTCAACAATGAACCCCAACAATGAGACCTTCACTTGTCAGTTATCAACAGCATTCAACACAGCATAATCTGATCGTAACCCCGTTCCTGAACATCTCTCCCATCGACCCCCATCAGCAGCAATATCCTCCGCCCACTTCATGTATACTAGATGCTATCACTCCGTGTCACTCTCCACTGTGGCCAAATATTCAGTTAAGTATATCCAAAAGTCTTTCGGCCTAGATCGTGGTGGTAGGTTTTCCTCGTATGTTAGTAGTTTGTCTCTACAGCTGGACATGTCTTGTAACCAGTGAAGTGTGGTGGGTACCTGAGGAGCGTGCCAGCACTTCGATACCTGCCTCTTGGCCAACAGCAATACGATCGCACAAAATTTACGTTTAGATGATTTGATCTGTGGTATAATGCCCAACAAGCAACAACGGATTGTGCAATCCACTTCCACCCCCACCATGTGTGATAGCTTAGCGGTTACCTCCACCCAATAATCCTGTATTCTTGGGCAACCCCAGGCCAGATGTATAAAATCAGCGCCCTCCACACCACATCTCTTACAGTTGGTGTCTTCACGCATGCCGTATCTCCCCATTCGCGCGGGTGTGTAATAAGCCTGATGTATGTATTTGTAATGTATGATTTTCAAATTACCGTTAGGACTCAAGATCTGTGTAAGCGCGCACGTCTGTTCCCATTCTTTCTCTGATAGTGGTTCATCTAACACCAAGTCCCATCGAGCCTTGGCCTTGTTCGTGGTCTGTGGGTTCTCAGCCTGCGCGACGGAATATAGTCTCGACGTCATGTGGGACAGGTTCTGTGTGGTAATGATGAGTTGTAGAGTGTCTAGTGTTTCTGGTTCGTCAGGAAAGGTGGGATAAAAGTCCATCATGGCTCTTTGCAGCCTGTAATGCGTGAAAGAAAATAGCTGCGACTTGTTGTGGATGTATTGTAGGTCCGTAATCTTTACAAAGCTACCCTTGTGAAACAAATCTCCCATCTGTGCTATGCCCACCTGTTGCAATAGCGACATTCCCACCTTCTCACATGTGACAGACAGTGCTGCGTGGTCATGTTAATGGCATGCTTCGCGCATAAAGCGGGGTTTTGTGCGCTAATCTTCCGAGTTCGTGCCATGCCCTAACTGTGGTGTCGATCGTGTTTATATCCCGTGCGTGCAGTGGCGGGCGTTTGTGCAACAGTATGGCCGTGAGAGGGATTGGACTCGCATCACCCTCCTCGATTGCCGTGTGGGTTAAATATGGCACCGTATGAAACCAGTAAGCCGCATATTGTGCCTGTGCGCATAAATAGTACAATTTAAAATCAGGTACCCCAAATCCCCCTTTAGTATACGGCAGTGTCAATGTCTGGAGATTGATTCGCGCCTGTTTCCCTGCCCAGATGAGTAGTAGTATCAGTGACTTAATTCTACGGAAGATTTCACCCGGGGGGGTAATGGGGATATTATTGAATAAATACAGCAGTTTGGGCAATATGTTCATCTTAACAATGGCTATGCGGTCCGCTAGGGATAACGGGAGCTGAATCCACTGCTTCACCTTGTCTTCTAGTGCGGAAATCGTGACGCCATAATTGGCGCGAAGCACCACGTCTGGGTCTCTGTGAAAAAGGATGCCTAAATACCGCACCGGATCGGTCTGCCATTCGAGGGGGTATTCAATATCGAAGGGAATCGTGGTGTCCGTGAGGGGTATGATGGCGGATTTTGACCAATTAATCGTTAGCCCCGAGTGTCCGCCAAATTTGATATATTCCCTCAACAACGGGTTCAGGTGTATGTGTGGGTCTCGAACGTAAAGCACCATGTCGTCCGCATACAGCGAGATGTGCAGCGGCCTAGCAGGGAATTGCAGGGCGGATGACTTGTAATTCTGGCGTATAATGCAGGCCAGTGGTTCCAGCGCCAGGGCGAATATCAGTGGTGATAGCGGGCATCCCTGTCTGGTTCCACGCTCCACCGCAAAGCTGTCGGACAAGTATCCATTCACCCGGACTCTGGCTCTGGGTTTGGTGTATATTAAGGACACCCATTGGACAAACCTTTTCGGGAAACCCATGCGGTGTAATATCGCAATCAAGTATTTCCATTCGATTGAATCGAACGCTTTGGCCGCGTCCAGCAGTACCGCAACTGCCTTCTTTTCAGGCTGGAGATAATGGGCAAGGGCGAACATCGCACGGGTATTATGTGACGTGGAACGGGTCGGAACAAAACCCGCCTGGTCAGGCAGTACCAAATTGGTCATCAGTGGAGTTAGTCTCATAGCCATTATCTTAGTTAGGATTTTGGAATCAACATTTATCAATGATAGCGGCCTATAAGAGTCACGTCGGGTCCTTGGACGGTTTCAGCAGAGTTATAATTAGCGCTTCACGGAGCGTCTGGGGAAGCTCGCCCTTGTCGAATGCTGCCCCGTACGTTTCCGTCAATCTGGGGGCAAGGATATCAATATATTGTTTATAAAATTCATTCGTGAACCCATCAGGGCCCGGCGCCTTGCCATTCGGGAGTGTCTTAATCACTTCCGTGACTTCCTCCACCGTGATGGGTGCCGCTAAGTATTCCCTTTGCCGGTCAGAGAGCCACGCTATGGCCACCTCCCTAAAGTATTCGGTAATGTCTTCCGTCGAAGCTATTGGCTGTGAGGCGTATAACTTACTATACTCTGTGACAAAACTTTTCAAGATTTCCGACGGTTGTGTCAGTATGATATCGTTCTCATCTTTGATGCCTAAGACCGTATTATGTTTTTTACCCTCGCATATTTTTGCTGCCAGCAGCCCACCCGGTCTGCCTCCCTCTCCGAACGCCCTAGCAGTGTGTTTTTTATCCATATATTTGATCTCGTCATCAACTAGATTTTGATGTTCTGTGTGCAATGTGCGGAGCCGTCCCAGTATGTCAATGTGTGGAGTGGTTTCATATTCTCTCTCTAAGGCCCTCAGTTGAGCATCGCATCTTTTAATCTGTTGTCTAATATCACGAAGTATGCCGATAGTGGCACCCATACACACCCCTCGGATCGTGGCCTTAAAGGCTTCCCACAATAAGCATGGGTTGTCCACTGTACTGTCGTTTAGTAGAAAATAATCTTTGATCGCAGCATGTATGGTGTCAGCGTACAGTACGTCAGTCAAAGCTCGCGAGTTGAATCTCCACTGAAATGGAGGTGGGGTATGATCTGGGATGACCAGCTTCAGTAAAATCGGATTGTGGTCCGATAGTGTTCTAGGTAGGACCTGTATGTCAGTGGACCAATGTACAACATCGTCTGTACCCAACCAGTAATCAATACGGGACCAACTATTGTGGCATGCAGAAATGTGTGTCGCCCCTGGGTCTGTGGGATGTTTGTGTCTCCAAATGTCTGTCAGTCTCAAGTCCGTCAGCATATGTAGGAGTTTAGTTCTGGCATTTTTGTGCGATTCGTTGGACTGAGCCGAGCGGTCGATGCCATCGGCTAAGGTTACATTCCAATCCCCTCCGCATAATATCCTAGTGTGCGTGAAATGTTGTAAGTGTCCCCACAACTCCTGAAAGAATTCTGGAGAGTCTACATTAGGTCCATACACATTAAGCAAGGTCACATCCTTGCCCTGAAGAGACCCCGATACAATAACATATCTGCCACCGGGGTCCTGCACCACCCGCATCACTTTGAAATTCAACCCTTTTCGAAACAACAGCATTACCCCTCTAGAGTATGACGAATAATTTGCAACATGGATAGACTCTGCCCATTTAGTGCCTATGGATGGATGAGTGTTCGGAGCTATATGCGTTTCTTGTAAGAACGCGATATCTATGTAGTGTCTGTTTAAGTATGCAAATACGCGCCTGATTTTCTTGGGCTGTGTCAGGCCTCGCACATTCCACGTCAGAAGCTTCACGTGTTTATCAATCTGTTGTCTTGATCTCTGAGTCATCGGTACGGTGGAAGTGTCTGACAATGCTGCGCTTCAGTACAATACCAAGGGTTCCCTGAGAGATGACTTAGTGTAAATGTTTGCATGTAAATGCTGTCTGGAGTTACATCAAGGAGTCGGTAATCAACATTCGACTGCAAAGGTCTCATAACATTCTTAAACAACAGTCCCCATCCCCCCCACCCACTCCAGCAACCCAAACATGCCGGAGCCACACACCCCCCCCACAAGCCCTCGGCAACAGCTCAGGGCGAAACATATCTATCGAACTTTTGTGGGGAACTCCCTCTCGGAGGTCCGCTGGGGACACAACTCGCCATCCAACCCAACGGATGTGGACGGTCTACATTATACCAATACAATTAGACACATCACTACTCAATGCCCCCGGCCCTTCACAGCCCCTGTTCAGTAATATCACTAGTGACCGCTAGTCGGTGCAACGCAGTTTCCCCCCTCCTGGGTCCTATAGGCTCAATGGCATGCTGACCAATCCAACCCCAGCGCATGGCCAGTAAAGCACCCGTTTGATCATTGAACGTGACCCTCAACGCTCAGTACCCGCCTCCATGCCGCAGATCGATCCATAACCCCGCCCTCCATAGCCCAATCAAAGCACAACAAAGTGTGGAGGTCGCAGGTAGCAGCGTGGTCGCCACCAGAGCAGCATGTTGTCTTACAGAGTCATTCGCCACGCCTGGCAGTAATAATGAGGTCTGCCCCCAGTAATGAAGCGCACATCCTGTATCCAGTGTCTATTTGAGTGTTGGGGGCATTATCACAGTGCTCCAGAGAAGCATTTAAAACTTTTTGTCAATCAAGGCGCCCACCCTGTGGCTCCCCAGCCCCCACAACAGCTACACCCCAACCCAGGCCCTCCGCTGGACGTAGTTGTGAGCTCCTACCCATGTCTAACCAGCTCTTCCAATAATCAATGTGCACCAAATGCTCAATGTGTCAAAAGAACTCACCACCAGCAGCAGTGCAAAGCACGCAGTTTGTCTCGGGTAGTTAGAGTCAGTAGGCCTGGGACATGCGGCCTATAGCAACTGAATGAGCTCACATGGTGGAAAGGTGTTATATACTCACACGTAGTCTCTCACAGATGAAGACACCTCCCGTTTAGTCCGAGTCCGCACTCTGATCTTTGCGTTCATTCGCCTTTTTCTGTGCAGTGACCTGTTTCACAAACTCCTGCGCAGCTTTCGGGTTCGCCAATATCACTGGCTTCCCCTCCCATTGCACTCGTAGTCTAGCCGGATATAGCATAGAATACGTGATCTGGAGATCCCTGAGCTTGGCTTTCACCGCCGTATATTCTCTTCGTGCCTGTTGAACTGCCACAGTGTGGTCCGGATAAAATTCCAGCTTATTACCGTGATGAGTGATTGGTCCCTTTTCCCTCGCCAATCTCAGGATGGTGTCCCGGTCCCAATAATTCAGCACCCTTGCCACAATTGGTCTCGGTGACGCTCCTGGCGGTGGCTTGGGCGCTAAAGATCTGTGCGCCCGCTCAATCACAAAAATGTGCGAGAAAGCGTCGTCTCCAAACACATCCTTGCAAAGTTTCTCAATATATTGCTCCATTTTTCCGGTGTTGGTAGATTCCGGCAGCCCCGCTATGCGCACGTTATTGCGCCTAGAGCGCGATTCCAATTCCTCCTCCTTTGCTCTGATAACCTCCATCACCTTCTCCATGGCCGTGCATTTCATGGTGGTTGCGCGGGATTCATCTTCAACCGCCGAGATCCTCGTCTCCGCAGTTTCCAGCCTTTCTCCGTGCTTTTCCACCTTGGCCGCCATACCATCCATCCTGCACGTCAGGTTATCTAATTTGCCGTTGATATCTTGTAAGTTGGATTGAATGGCCAGTAGGATCTTTTCCATATTGCTGCTGGCAGCCGGGTCGCTAGGGATACCGCTCATGTCAGGTGACCCTGTGCCTGCGGGTTTTGGCGTTTTCTTCGTCTCAAAAGATATTTTTTGTTGTTGTTTCTCCAGCCTCACCATGGTAGATTCAGGCGGTGTGGACGGAGCCCTGTGCCGTGGCGTGGATCTCGTCTTCCTGTTTACCGCTGCCGTGGTGGTGCCTCGCACAGCGCCCCTGCCAAGAAGTTAGTTACTCTGATGGTTTTAAGCGTGCTCTGGCACCACCCTTCCGCTCCCAGATCGCTATGTACCTGAGTCAGATAGTCCTTACTCTCGGATATCCATGTGCGCTAATGGCAGCCACCTCAGCATCGGCATGTAGCGTTATGACCTGGAGAGGCTCGTTGTCTGGTGTGTCCTCACTGTGCCAGCAGTCCGTCGCTTATGTATGCTTTGCCGTCTCCTCCCAATATATCCCTACGCTGAAGGGCTCTCAGCGTGCACCGGCAGCCCTGCACGCTAATCAGCTCGGCAAGCACCCGCATGCGACAGGATCCGTGATCGGCTTACTGCAGGCATGGAACGTCACGTCTGGGAGAGGCGCGTTGTCCGCAGTGTTCATGATGTGGCGATGGTCTACTGCGCTGTTATGCGCTGGAATCGCTTTCCGCTTTTCCCACCAGTGTAGCCCCAACTGTTAACATCCCTGGGGTACACGAAGCGAGCTGGGATGCGCCCGGTCTAGAAGCGCAGGTCAGACGCGTCAGGCTGGGATCGGGACCTTCCCTCTGCGTGCCGCCTTCTTGCCAAACTGCGGGGAGTCTCAGTAGTGTGTGCGCTCCTAATCCCGCTTCTCACAGGCTGCCAGTGTTAATGTAGGCACGTCGCTGGGCCGATATGTTTGGTAACCTCCACCATCTTACCCCGGTCGGCCTCGGTTCCTGGGTCTCCGCAGTCTACAGCGACGGCAATAGGAAAGGCGCGGGCGCCATCTTGTTCGCTCCCATCCCGATCCGCCGGTTCCCGGGAATAATTACAGCAGGTGTTGGGAATCAGGCCTTAGATCTCAGCACATCTTGTGCTCGTTGACTTCGCACATCCAGCGGTCCGTTTATATCCGTTTTACATGGGCATTAAAACGGCCTGAGGGCGCCACGATTGCAGCCGTCCGGCGGAGCTGTGATGTTAACCAGCCATTCCGCTGTGCGCCCCCTAGCGCCTCTCTCCTTTTTCTTTTTAAACAAACAGTCCTTCTGTGTAAAAGACACACAGCCCTCTCGCACTTTGTTTTAACTTCATGTTTATAAACCAGTTTCAATTGCAGCACATTCGTGTTGTTCTATTTTCTCTTAAAAATGCACAATCTTTCTCCCATTTAACTTCATCTCCACTGAATCAGTTTATCGGTTTTGTCAAAGTAGATCCCCATCTGGTCTGTTCAGCCACAGGACGTCAGCTTCCACCATCCGGTGATCCCTCCAGGCTTGAGGGGTGGGGGGCGGGGTAGAAGAGGCTCCCACTCATGCGGGGACTCGGGCACCAAGCACACCAACACGTCGAAAGTATGATGACCTGGAAACGAAACAAGCATCACTCTTCTTGCAAGAAACATTTTTCAAAAAGCGCATGTTTTTCCTGTCCCTGTTTTGTATTTCTAAAGACACAATATTTTCATTCCTGTTTGCACGGTTCACTGCTGGCTCTGGGGAATTGTCTGAGAATTCTACCCAAGCTCTAGCCTCTGAACTCTTGGTATTGGAGTGAAACTCTCTTTTTCCCTGCACAGTAAGAAGGGCTAGGGCAGTCTCCTTCCTGCCTATTTCTCCACTCACTGCTGGATACATGCTCCCTTTATCAATTGGCAGAAGCCCAAGGCACTCCATCTGCTCTGGTAATTTTCCTTTCCTCAACTCGCCCTTCACCTTCTGTGGGACTGGTCTGGCTTGTGCATTCTGACACACAGAACACTGCAAAATCACAGTTTTAATCAAATCCACGGTAACTGTACTTTGTGTCAACATGGTCCAAATCTCTTGCCCCACACTTCCTTTGCATTTATCATCCAATTATGAGCATGCCACGTGGGAAGCCAAGTTGCTAACCCATTGGCAGTGGACCATGAATCAGTGCAAATATTACATTTTCCTGGCAATTCTTGTTTCAAAGCTTGATACACAGCATAAAGTTCTGCGAACTGAGTACTCTTTTCTTCTCCAGTAGGGGTCAACAATTTCTGGGTCACAGGATTGTTTGACACTGCCTTCCAGTGCCTCTTAGCCCCTACATAGAGAAAAGAGAGAGTGTGGTTAGGAACACCTCACCGATTGAATTTGCATCTTCCTTGCCAGCTCAAGCTGTCGGAAGTCCGTCAGCAGCCCAGAAAGGAGTTTCAATCAGGACTCAAGTTCCATCACCAAGCCACAGCAATGCGTCTATTCCATGGTGAACTTCCACCTGGCCCCCGAAAGCTCCCATCTTTAATACCATTATTCAACGTGGAACGATGCTTCTAGAAAACCCTGCCCCTTTCTCATTGGAAAAAAACAAACTGGCAGGTACCAGTCTGCGTCAAGGCCAAGACAGTGGCTGTCCAAGCCTCTGTATTTTGGCTTCAAGGCAGAGTTGCACATACCCTGTCAAGTAAGGATAAGATTTTTTTTAATAATAAAGAAAACGTATATACGTTACATTTTAGTTGTTGGCAAAAAATTATTTTCAAATAATGTGTTTGTGTCACAGCTAAATTATATCTGTGATATAGAAAATTCTTTCGCCGTCAAGTTAGTCCAGGGAAATTCCCGTTGACTTTGAGAGTTGCACATTCTACAGATAATATGCAGTTCACTCTGGTCGGTGAGGTGCGAAAAACAAGTGAGGAGCAGAAAGACCTTGAAGCACTGCTGTGCACGCAGAAGTAAGGCAAAGTCAGAAAGCAAGATGACATGAGGCCATGTCAAAGCCAATAGTCAAAGTCGGGTCAAAGCTGTTAGTAAGCACTTATAATATAAATGTACTGTTCGACTCCATGACAGCTCTCACTAAAAGACAACAAGATTACAAGACAGAAGAGAAGCAGGCATATACAGGACCACCCGGGTAATCCACAGACCTCTAAGTTGGGGGCTGTAGGGGGAGCCACAGTACCCTTACAACCCCAGTCAACCCTCCGCACAGTGTGGGAGCTAGGGGGCAGGGCAATGTCTGGTTCCCTGCCCACAAGAGTGAAGGCAGTGAAACAAAAGTCTGTCCCCTCACGGTTGGGGGCATGTTTCAATTTCCTGCCAGGTGGGAGAAGACTTGCCTTTCCTAAACGCACTTGTACAGGCAAGGAAGGCATGCTTGCTCCTGTTTTGAAGAGTTTTAAAAATGCTCACGTCAGGAGGAAGCAAACACATGTTTCCCTACCCCCATTAATGCGGGCAGAGAAACTACTCTCCCTGGGGCCTTTAAAGGCTCAGGTAGGTGCTCCATGAAGTCCCCACCTCCCTTCAACGTTATTTTACAGCGTCTGAAGTTGAGGTCTCCTGGGGCTTTTTAAGGCTTTTGGAGTGGGGTCGCATAGACTCCCTCCCCTTTATTGCAGTTTTCAGCCCCAGAGGAAAAGTTCCGTGGGGCCTATTGAGGAGGAGCTGAGCAGCCCCCCTCACCTTTTTTCCACATTTCAGTCCTGGGGGATGGGGTCCCCGGGCCGCCATTCATCTGGGGAGTGGGCCGTGCACCCCTACATAATGTACACGCTCCGGGGCATGGGATTCCCCAGGCTTAAAATGGGCTTGGGAAGGGGGCCCTACTGATGCCCCTAACCCCAAATCTTTTTTTTATGTCAGATTGCCATTTTTTTTTATTGCCATGATCCTGCAGGAGATCTATGGGATTGTGAAAAAATGGTTGTTTTTTTATTTTTTATGTGGGGGAGGAGGGTAATCCTTTGGGTCCTCCTCATGGGGCCTAGGGGGGGCAGGGTAATGCCACCCTACCCCTCCATATATATTTATATATATATTTTTTTAACTTCAGGACAGGGGACTAAGTCCCCAAATCCTGTAATGGCTGCCAGCAATACTTTTCTAATGTTTCTGGTAGCCAGGCACTGCGCTTGCTCCTGTAGGAGTTTGACTTCTGTTGGCGCGGATTGGTTCAAGGGCAAGAAATCGCCATAGGCCAATCAGAATGCACAATTTATGGAACGGTGCTCCAACAAGACTCTCGCTGACCCAACCGTCCAGATATACAATTATTTTTTCTCGCTCTTTGCTTGGCGGATCACCCCAAAACCTTTTGTGCACAAACTAGCTAAAAAAAGAGCCGTTTTTAGAAAGTTTTGTGAAGATTCGTCAAACAGTGCCAAAGTTATAAGCAAAAAAAGGCATTTTCTATGGTAATACAATCCTAACTGTAATATATATATGGTTTCACTTACCTTACATACACTTACCATGCGTGGTAAAGGCTGCGCTGAAAAGGCGTGCTTGGTAAAGGCATGCTTGGTAATGCCATATAACCTGAGACCACTACCTGCACTCAAAAATATTTTGCTTAACATTCTCAATTGGGAAAGGGTACCAAGAGGAACCCTTCTCAGTGAGAATGGGTTACCGCTACAAGTTTGTAGTAGGTAAAAGATTAATGTTTTGATTGCAAAACTTTAATACATACCATTCTGATTTGGTATTTGTCAGGGATGTCCCTTCCAAACACTGAATCAGTATTTGGTAACAAATGCAAATTGCGATTTGATAACATGTTACAGAATCACAATTTGCCTTTGGTACATTAGAAAAAGCTTTTTTGCAGTCATAAAAGGCCTGATTCTGCGAATCGGGGCGTTTTCAACCTCAAAAAGCTTTGTACATCTGGCCCTTAGTGTCTACTGTGTCAGTGAAGGCAGAGTTGGTTGGCAGTCCCATTGTTTACGATCAGTATCTGCAGAGTCAAGAGACTGGAAGTGTCAGGATGTTGGCAATGTGATGGGGTAGTCAGGTCAAGGGGTAGATAGCATCAAGTTGAGAGTGTGTGTGTGAACATTGTCAGTCTGTGGTGTCAGTGTTAGTGTTGTAAGCATCTACTGTGTGAGGATGGGTATTGTCAGGATAGAGATTGTTGGTAGGTAATGTCAGTATCTATTGTCAGGATCTGCAGTGGGAAGTGTTACAGTTGGGGGTGCATCATTGAGTACTGTGCTAGTCAGGTTTGGCAGTCCTCATGTTTAGTATCAATGATGACATTGTAAGGGCCGATAGTCTGAAAGTAGGCAATTTCAGTGAGCAGTGACACTGTACTTTATTAGGATCTATAGTGTTGGAACCTGACGTTTTGTGTCTACAGTGTCAGGGTAGATGATGATGAGCAGGGGCTAGTGTCTGAATTGACTGTGTGCAGATTGGCAAATTATGATCTGCAGTGTCAGGGTGGGCAGTATCAGGGTATGCTGTGTCAGTGTGAAAAAGTGCCATCTTTCTTGCATTGGTATGCCCTCACTTTTTTCTGAACTGCTGATGTGCTTTGACTGAGTGTGCCCTGGGTTCCTGCCAACCAGGTACCCAGGGCCTGTGTTCCTTCCCTAAAACTATGCTGAAACAAAAAGACCCAATTGGCATCTCTGGTCACCTGTCAGCCCCTAGTAAATGGTACCCTAGATACCCAGGGCATGGTGACCAGAGAAGACCCCTGAGGGCTGCAGCACTTATTGTGCCACCCTCAGGGGCCCTGTACCCTGGCACCCACTCACTGCCTTTGCAGGCTGAGTGACTAAGCACAGAACTAAAACAAGAGTCGACATGGCACACATCCCTATGTGCCATGCCCACAGAACCCACTGCCCTGGCATACTTCAGTCACCCCTCTAGCTGGGTGCTCTATGCCAGAGGTGAGGGCACAGGTGCATAAACTTCGCCCCTACAGTACCCAGGGCCATTCCTGGGCACTGTAAGTGCAGTGATGCCATTAAGAGTATATGGTGCTGGGAGGTTGTCCTTACGAACTCCACTGCACCATAATGGCTACACTGAAGACTGACAAGTTTGGTACCAAACTTCTCAGCACATTAAACCTGTACTGATGCCAGTGAGGGATTTAATGTAAAATGCACCAGAGGGCATCTTAGAGATGCCCTCCAAAACCCGAACCTACAATCCACATCTAGGCTGAGTGGCTGCAGAGGCTGCCAAACAGCAGACATGTTGCTGGACCCCTGGGTGGAGAGCCCCCTGCTCCCCTAGGCCTGCAACAATGCACATCCTGGGCGAGGTGCTATGTCTCCTCTCCCAGGATGGGCGGGGGGGCTTCAAAGGCATACCGCCTTCGAGAGATTCTCCAGTCCATTTGCTGTACCCAGCAATTGGCCTCCACCAGTTCTAAACCCCACTCTGGCGTGAAGACTGGCGGGAAAAACTACGTCAGGAAGAGGGGTGTGCCAACCTTTGCCAACTCCACCCCTCAGGTGGAGGAGGCGAGGTGAAGCACGACCCCGGGCTCCGGCCATCTTGTAGATGGGGAGCCCTGCCCAATCCCAGATAGGTTCCTGCCCCCCCCGCTCCCCCCCCCCCACAGGAGAGGAGCAGTCTAGGGGGTGTACTCACCCCAGGACAGGGACCCATTGGTCCCTGTCCTTGCCCTACCTGTAACGCCCCTAAATTTAGTATTTAGGGGCTCCTTGAACCTTCCTTCCTCAGATGCCGATACCAAAAAGAAGAACGAAGATCAAGAAGAAGAAGACCCGCCACGCAGCTGCTAACAACAGGACAACAACAACTGACTTGGCCCCAGCCCTACCGTCCTGTTGATCCTGGAACCTGCTCCTGCCTAAACCCGGCGATTCCCGCGGACAGCAACCTTGGGACACCCAGAGGACCTGCCTGCCTTGACCCTCTTGAAGATTGGAATCCCATCAGCAGAGACTCTGCTGCAACATCCCACCTGGTGACAGCCAGGAAGCTCCGGACCAGCCCACTCTGCAACAGCCGAGCCCGGGCCCGGCCCAACCGAACCAAGACCACGAGGACGTCCCCCCGGCAACTGGGACCCGAAGTCCAGTGCCCAAAGACCCTCCTCGACGAACCAACCAGCGCCTGCAGACTCGCGACCAGCTGAGGGTAAGCTTTTCCAACACCCAAAGACACCCCTGCACCCGGCGCCCTACAGCCCCCTGTGCCTCCCTTTGGGGTACCTACCTGTGCTCCAAGATCCCCACTTACCTCTCGAAGTGCTGGTCGCCCCAGGAGAGTCTCCATCCCCGAGCCTGCAGCCTTTGTTCCTTTTTGCCCTTTCCCATTGGATAACATTGAGCGCCCGACGACTCAAAAGCACCCTGCACCCAGCTGCCCGAGTGCCGCTGGCTGTGACCTCTTTGTCCTATCCTACTTCCCCCCTTGCCATGAGCAAGTGACCAGGAGCCCAGCTCTCACAGCCGCATGGTCTGCTAGCCAGCAGCCACCAACCGAAGGCCCCCTTTCCCTCATTGGATATCATTGGGCCTACCTACCTCTGCACCCGGCCGCCCCTGTGCCGCTGGGATTGAACTTACTGTACTTATCTGACCCTGGGGGACCCCTGAGTCCATGCCCAGAACCTTAACTTCACCAACCAAGTACTCACCTGGAAACCGGTAATTCACTTACCTGCCAATGGATAACATTGACCAATTTTGACTTGAAAATTTTTGAAGTGTGAAGTTTTGAAAACGGAAAATATTCATATAAAATCAGCCAAAGTCCGAATTCCGAAGTACTCACCTGTGATCAGGGGAGAGGCCAGTACTGTACCTTACAGCCCAGTACTGAACCGCAAAAGTAATCCCTAGCGGGTTTACTAGTAACCTGTATTTTCTCCGTAGGAACCCATTGTCTGCTTTTCTATGGAATTTCTTCTAAGTGTCTACTTTTGAAAACTTGAAATATTCTTTAAAAATCACACAAAATACTGAAACGCAATCATCTACCTGTTTTGTGTTAGGACCCCAGTGCTGGCCCTAGGAGACCAGTGATGGGTTACAAAAATAACGCAATCGTACTTTACCTGCAACCTGAATTTTCTCCCGTTGAATAACATTGTCAGATTTCCATTGAAAAGTTTTTAAGTGTGAACTTTTAAAACAGCTTTATATTCCTGCAAATTCACTACAGTAACTAAAACGTTTTTGATAATCTGGTTTCAGCTTAGACCCCAGGACTGAATCTAGAATCTAGTCCTGGAACTACTAAAGTAATCTATATAGTAATCAACTGTAACTACATGTTGAAAACCCATTGAGCTCTATGCTATAGTGTGTTTTAAGATTGTGCTGTTCATTGTCAATACTGGATTAATTGTGTGCACAAACTGTATTGCTCCTTTGCAAAGTAGTTACATGAGAATACTCATATCGAGAAAAGTATATTTTTACAACTGTTGGTTCTAAAAATAAAACAACTATATCTGTGGATATAAAAACAATTGGCCTGGAGTTCAGTCCTTGAGTGTGTGAAACCTTTTGCTGACTGAGTGTGTACAACAAATGCTTTACACTGTCCTCTGGTACTGCCTTACTGCTCGACCAAGCTACCACTTTGGAGAGTAAGGTCAGTTCTGACTTTAACCTCTATTATACCTCTAGGGTTGGTGGACTCTTTACACACTGTACTTCATTCTAGTTTAGTATATATAGAGCCACTTTCTCACAGTCAGACACTTCGTATCATGCTAGATCATGTCAGCATATGACGAGTCAGCCTGTGCAGAGATTTGGTGGGGAGGGTCAGTGCTTGTAGTGTCAATGTGTTCAATGTCAGCATGTGCAGTGGCAGTGTGAATGTCAGGTTCTGCAATTTTGAAGTGTCGGGTCAGATTGTACAATGTCAGAATGCAGTATTAAGGTGGAAAGGCAAATGATATTTAGCTTGTTTGAATGGGACTCTATGCACAAGATCAGCTTCATACGCGGAGGAGTCATTGTGCAATGTCAACGTGAGCAGTGTTAGGGCCTGTGGGGCTGTAACGTCTTTGTTGATTCACTGTATGCAATGTCGTAGTGTTAAATTGGCAGTGTTCTGATGAAGTGCCAGTAGCCAAATTTTCAGAGCATACCAGCAGAAATTGCAGTTGGGGTGTATAGTATTGCATGCATTGTAATTGTTGGCTGTGTTAGAGTGTAGAGTAAGGCTGGACATGGGCAGTTTGTGGCATGTGGGCTAGAGGTGTTATGTGTTGTCATGGAAATTTGTAGAGCACGCTATCACCCAGGAGGGTATCTTCGCGCAGAGCATCTACAAATCTAGACACACCTAGGGCCTAGTGGGACTAGTCAAAAATCTAGCAGATTTCAAGAAGTGAGGAAGAGGCTCTAATTTGTAGCAGCATGTCGTTCCACTCTTTAATAGAAATGTAGGAGAAGGTTTGACCGCTGGATCTGGTTTTCCGTATGTGTGGGATTCGTGCAAGTAGGACTCTGGATGAGCGAGGTGTCTGGAAGGTTTCTGAAGTCCCACCCTCCCAAGACCTCAGCAACAGACTCAGCACCTTCTTTTACCTCAAGATTAAGATGCTCTACAACAACTTTGACAACCAAGACCTCCGCACTGCTCCAGCTCCCACCCCCAGCGACGCCACCCAACAGACCCTTCTCACGACAGAAGATACCCTAAAGACCATGAAGAGCATCCACTCGGGAGCACCCTTAGACCCCTGCCCACCCCACATCTTCCACAGAGACGCCGCCGGTATCGCACCAGAACTACGCCGGATGGTCAACTGCTTCCTCGAAACTGCCACTTTCCTCGACGACTGTAAACACGCTGAAGTCAACCCCCTTCTGAAGAAATCCTCCGCAGAACGGACAGACCTCAAGAAATTCAGGCCCATCTCCCTGCTTCCATTCGCAGCCAAGGTCATCGAAAAGGCTGTCAAAACCCAGCTAGAAAACTTCACCAAAGCCAACACCTTCCTGGACATCTCCCAGTCCAGATTCTGCTACAACCACAGCACTGAGACCGCCCTACTCGCCGCCACCGACAAAATCCGCTCCTCCCAAATGACAGCCCTCATCCTCCTGGACCTCTCAGCTGCCTTCGACACAGTCTCCTACCGCACACTAGCCACCAGACTCCACAACAACGGCATCCGCGGAAAGGCCCTTGACTGGATATGCTCATTTCTCACAGGCAGAATTCAGCGAGTCAAACTCCTGTCCTTCCTCTCTGAACCAACAGAGACCAGATGTGGAGTGCCCCAGGGATCCTCCCTCAGCCCCACCCTCTTCAACATCTAAATAGCCCCCCTCAGAGCCATTGTTAGAAACCACGAGCTCAACATCATCTCCTACGCCAACGACACCCTGCTCCTCCTTTCTCTCACCAAAGATCCCAACATCACTAGGCACAACTTCCAAGAAGGGATGAAAGCTGTTGCCACCTTGATGAAGAAGAGCTGCCTGAAACTGAAATCAGAGAAAACAGAAGTCCTTATCCTTGGCTCGAACCCCTCCATGTGGGAGGACACCTGGTGACCCTCGCCCTCGGAAACCACCCATCCCCCCGCTGACGGACCACACATAAAACCTTGGCATCATACTTGACTCATCGATCACGATGAACCGACAGATCAATGCCATATCCTTGGCCTGCTTTAACACCCTCCACATACTCCGAAAAACGTTCAGATAGATCCTATCTGAATCCAGAAAAACAGTCACGCATGCCCTCATCAGTAGCAGACTGGACTACGGCAATGCTCTCTACGCCGGAATCAACAAGAAACTACTTCGCAGTCTCAGGACCATCCAGAACGCCGCAGCCAGACTGATCCTAGACATCCCTATCAGAACCACATTTCCCAACATCTCTGCGATATCCACTGGCTCCCCATCGAAAGAAGAATACCCTTCAAGCTCCTCACGCACACATACAAGGCCCTCCACAACATGGGACCTGCATACCTAAACAACCGCCTCTCCTTCCACGCACCAAAGAAACACCTCCGATCAGCTGATCTTTCTCTGGCCGCCATCCCACGCATCTACAAGACCAGCACAGGAGGAAAGTCCTTCTTCTACCTTATAGCCAAGGCCTGGAACGACCTCCCCCTCCACCAAGTTCCTACACTGCTCCAGTTCAGGAAGGACCTCAAGACCTGGCTCTTCGGATGACCCCAGCACACAACGGACCCCTCGGCCCCCCCCCCCCAACGCCTTGAGACGCTCACGGGAGAGTAGCTGTGCTTTACCAACCCCGATTGATTGATTGAAAGCAAATGCCATTGTTGAGGTATGCTGGCCCAGTGTTATGTTGTCCCGCAAAAGTTTGGGTGACAAGTTTGAATTGTGCTACTTCATGAATGAGGAGCCAGTGGAATTCCTTCAGGTGTGGTGTTATGTGGGTGCGGCGTGGGAGGTTGAGAGTGATTCTGGCTACAGAACTCTGAATGAACTTCAGCCTTCGGGTGAGTTTTTTGTTGCTCAATGCATGGAGGGTGATCCTGTACTTCAGCTTGCTTGTGAACAGTGTGTAAGTGACTGTTTTCGGGAGGCTGATTGGGAGCTATTTGAAAATCTTCCTCAGCATCTTCATAGTATGGAAGCATGAGGAGGTGACGCTCATTGCCCTCTGCTAGTGATAGATAAAAAACATAAACCCACTGTGACCGGCCTCCCCAACATCAGCGCTCTGCTCATACTAGGCTGTACGTCCTTCCATCTTACACACAAGACCTCCTCTGAAACCAATCCATGCCCCATACTGCAAAAAAAGATTTCGACCCCGCGAAGACCCTTCGTTCTCACAAGCTTACAACATGTATATCAAAGAAAATTGAGTGGGGGCTGCGAAAGAGGGGGTGTGCCGGGTCTGAGCCCAGACGGGAATATTACTACAGTCGCGGCTCGTGGGGGGGAGGGTGTTCGCGCGGGGTGGGTGGCAGCCTGAAGGGAGTTAAATATAATAAATACAAAGGAAAAAATTTACCTCAGCCAGTCCGCGCCACCTCTGCTGCTCCCCTTGGCGCCTTGTTCACGAACGGCCCTGGAGTGGAGTGGCAGCCTCTCCCAGCTAATCCTGGTGCTGCCATGGAATGTTCTGCTTAATTCAGATACTCTGTCCATCACCACCCCCTTTTCTGAGGCATGGAAAAGGGCACGGCTAATCTTCGCCCGCAGCACGCCCATTAGGAGGCCGATGGGCTCCTAATGGGCATGCGCAAACAAGGAAAGACACAAGTGCGCATGAGTGGGCACGGTGCGAAAATTCGCCATCCGTCCCCACTCATGCGCACTTGTGTTGCTTCCTGCTGCCCCTGGTGACAATCATGTCAGTCAACATGACGCCAGACCACCCACCCCCTTTAGTCTCTGAAGGGGTGGGTGGTCTGATGTCATGATGTCTGACATGATTGATTGTCAGACAGTTCTCCATCGGCGTCGTCTTTCAGTTTACTTAAGTTCAAAGACCAGGGAGCTGCGGGCGGGGGGGCTACGCCCCCACGCCCCAATGGACGCACCGCGGCTGGTTATGGAGTAACATATGCCCAGTTGCTCCTGACAGAGGGCCAAATCCACTAACCAGTCTCAAATAGGTGTCCATTTTCATCCCCACACACAGGCCACGGAGCTTAGCAAGGAGCAGTGCTAAGGCAATGCATTTTTTATTATCAGGCATTTCCGCCGGGAGGCGTAAAAGTGCCAGTCCAGGAGTTGGGCTCAATTACATCTGTAACATCACGTCCGAGAGTATGGAGAATACAGCAGACCAGTATGCCGCAATAGGAGAAAATAGCCAGACCAAATGCAGAAAGCCTGCTCCACACTCATGACATCTGACACATTCATCATGGGCCCGTAATGTATATTTGTAGAGCTTGGAGGATGTGCAGTAGATCTGATATATGAAATGAAAGTGCATTAGACGTTGTTTGCCATTAGGAGAGAGGGACTGAGCACACGCCCCACACTCGTCGTCAGTGATAGATTTGCCCAGATCTACCTCCCAACGAGAACTACCAAGCTTGGAACCCATCTGCAGCTCGGATTGCGCTAAAGCATAAAGGCGAGAGAGGAGGTGGCGTGAGGAAGATGCAGTGAGAAGGAGAGTAAAGGTTTTACACTCCAGTGGCTCCACTGGCAAATCAGCATAGTATTCTTGAAGCCGCGCTTTGATGCGAAATAAAGCATAAAGATACAGCGAGTTCAGTGGTACACTAGTCTCCGTGATGAGACGCTCAGAGAATTTTCCCGTTGGGGAAAAGACCAATCATCTCAACTATACCCCATCGCTGACAGTTTTTCCTGTAAATACAAGAGAGAGGAAACTGAGTAACCTTCTGTGCAGGGGAATACAGAACTTTGAAACCAAGTTTAACCTACAGTCAGACTCAAGCCTGTTGCATATATGCTACTGCGTCGATTTCGCAGCGAGGCTGGCGTATGGACTAGCCAGTAAGAAGGGTACACCTGGTCATGTTCAGGAGCAAAGTGCGCTAGGTGGGGGGAGGCTGCAGCCAATAGTAGACAAAGGTGGCTTGAGCATAGAGGTAATACAGTTCAAAATCAGGGGTTGCGGGTCCACCCCGATCAAACAGTAAGGTTAGATTTTCCCAGCAGAGTCTAGGTTGACCCCCCCCTCACCCTAGCAAGTCTCACCATAAGGATACAGAGGGTACAGAAAAAGTTGTGCTTGAGAGGAATAGGACTGTTTAAGAAAAGATAGAGTAGCCACGGAAGAATGACCATTTTCATTATAGCAATGCAGCCCCTTAATGAGAGGGGCAATTTAATCCAACCGCGGATCTGTTCCTCCAATTTGTAAATTGCTACACAATAATTTTCAATTATAATATCTGATTCGCTAGGATTGACTAGGATCCTCAAGTTTTTGAGAGAATCAGTCCCCCATCATAGCAACACCGAGAGCGGGCACATTTTAGGGGCAGTAGTTAGGGGAAACATACAAGATTTAGTCTGGTTGATAGCTCTGACGGCTACTATCCAAAACAAGGAGAATTCTCTTATAACTTCACGAAGGTTATCCGGGTCAAATAGAGGGTGATATCATTCACACCTACAGAGATCTCTGTATTGCATTGTGAGAAAGCCAGACCCCTACGACCGTGTAATTGTCGTATGGCCGAAACCAGATGCAGACATTGAACTTGATCCAGGTACTGGGAGTCTTGTCTGTGAGGGAGAGAATGAGTTGCATGTCGTCGGCGTAGGAGAAGAAGTTGATATCATGAGAGCGGATAATGCCCAACTAGAAGGAGCATGTATGCAGGGCAGGGTATGTTATGTTAACACGAGCAGTGTCCGCATGTGTACCCTCAATTGACAGTTTGATAGTGCATGATGTTGAAGTGGGCAGTGCTAGGTGCAATTGTTAATGTCTCAAGGTGGTCAGACTGTGTGAAGTTTCCGGATCTACTTGTTTAAATTGTTGGATCAGGTTCTTGTGTGCAGTGTCAGGATTCTCAGTGGGCCGTGGCACAGGCATGTGGGTTTACATTATGATGGTCTTCATGATCAACGTGATGTATCAGTGTGCAGTGTTGATATAGTGTCACCATTTGCAGTATCAGCATGTGCAGTATCGGGTGTACATTGACAAACAGAGAAGTGTAGGTGTGCAGTGTGAGAATCTGCATATTTTGTGTAGTATTAGGTTGTGCAGTGTAGGCATGTAATTTTAGGGTGTGCAGTTGGAGGCATCAAATGTGCAGTCTAAGGGTACGCAATTTGAGGTATGTAGTGTCATAGCGGGCAGTTCCAAGACCTTGAATGTCGTAGAAGGCAGGTGAGGTGGAGGTGTCAGGATGGGAAATCTTAGGGCCTGGGGTGTTTATATTCTGTATCAGGTGTGTACTTTCAACATACAGTGCTGGATTAGGCAGTGACAAAGGGCCTGAATCAGATCTTGGCATATGGGTTACTCCATCACAATGGTGACGGATATCCTGTCTGCCAAAACTGAAATCCCATTATATTTTATAGGATTTATATTTCGGTGGACAGGATATCTATCACTGTTGTGACGGAGTAACCCGTCCACCATGACCCTAATCAGGCCCATGGTGTGCAGTACCATTATGAATGTCATGGTCCCTAGTGTGGTGGGTAAAGTGTCAACTTGGTCACTTTTCGTGCGAACAGGACTGTGTATGATAAGGATCAACAGTGTCAGGGTTGTAGTGCTAGTGAGGGGAGTGTTGTGTAGTGTTTCTATGTATTAGTGAATGGTTGTGGAGTGTCCATCCCTCTTTCTGGGTGCCCAACATTATAGAACAGGGCACCTTTCGGTGAACGTGGACTACTTATGTGAGGGGTTTGCACACCTTGGGCAACATCACAATCAGAAACTCAGGATAACAAGCATTAGAAATGCAATAGGTCTCGCAGCATTAGAGTTAGTGCTTTTAGAATTGTTTATGGGTTTTTTTGTAAATCTTTAGCATGAGGTTGAGGGTGAGTGAGGGTGAGGGGTTGAGGGTGAGTGAGGGTGAGGCTGAGGGGTTGAGGGTGAGGGTGAGTGAGGGAGGGTGAGGGGTTGAGGGTGAGTGAGGGTGAGGGGTTGAGGGTGGGTGAGGGGTTGAGGGTGAGTGAGGGTGAGGGGTTGAGGGTGAGTGAGTGAGGGTGAGTGAGGGTGAGTGAGGGTGAGTGAGGGTGAGGGTGAGTGAGGGTGTGTGAGTGAGGGTGAGTGGGGGTGAGTGAGGGTGAGTGTGGGTGAGGGATTGTGGGTGAGGGATTGAGGGTGAGGGATTGAGGGTGAGGGGTTGAGGGGTTGAGGGTGAGTGAGGGGTTGAGGGTGAGTGAGGGTGAGGGAGGGTGAGGGGTTGAGGGTGAGGGGTTGAGGGTGAGGGAGGGTGAGGGGTTGAGGGTGAGGGGTTGAGGGTGAGTGTGGGTGAGTGAGGGTGAGGGGTTGAGGGTGAGTGAGGGTGAAGGTGAGTGAGGGTGAGGGTGAGTGAGAGTGAGTGAGAGTGAGGGTGAGTGAGAGTGAGGGTGAGTGAGGGTGAGTGAGAGTGAGGGTGAGGGTGAGTGAGGGTGAGTGAGGGAGGGTGAGGGTGGGTGAGGGTGAGTGAGGGTGAGGGTGAGTGAGAGTGAGGGTGAGTGAGAGTGAGAGTGAGGGTGAGTGAGAGTGAGAGTGAGGGTGAGTGAGAGTGAGAGTGAGGGTGAGTGAGAGTGAGGGTGAGTGAGAGTGAGAGTGAGGGTGAGTGAGGGTGAGTGAGAGTGAGGGTGAGTGAGGGTGAGTGAGGGTGAGTGAGGGTGAGTGAGAGTGAGTGAGGGTGAGTGAGGGTGAGTGAGTGAGGGTGAGTGAGGGAGGGTGAGGGTGGGTGAGGGTGAGTGAGGGTGAGTGAGGGGTTGATGTTGAGGGGTTGAGGGTGAGTGAGGGTGAGTGAGGGGTTGAGGGTGAGTGAGGGTGAGGGGGAGTGCGGAAGCAGCACGGAGGGCAGGGAAGGGCGGAAGCAGCACGGAGGGGCGGAAGCAGCACAGAGGGCAGGGAAGGGCGGAAGCAACAGGGAGGGCAGGGAAGGGCGGAAGCAACAGGGAGGGTAGGGAAGGGCAGAAGCAACAGGGAGGGCAGGGAAGGGCGGAAGCAACAGGGAGGGCAGGGAAGAGCGGAAACAGGGAGGGCAGGGAAGGGCGGAAGCAACAGGGAGGGCAGGGAAGGGCTGAAGCAACACTGAGGGCAGGGAAGGGCTGAAACAAAACGGAGGGCAGGGAAGGGCTATTTTGTATTTTATTGTAAATATGCGGACACAGAGGCATCAATAATAACAAAAACAGTGGAGTCAAAGGATTTCTTAAGCCTTCATTGTTGAAGCAGCATCCTTCTTTTAATGTGTGGATTCAATACATGCGCAGCCAATGCGTTTTACCCTGTTTAGGTGGTGCGACTTCGAATTCCTTGGCTGCTTGATACAATTAATTATACGTTAATGTCACTGAGATTGAAACATTAAACCTGCATACTACAAAATTATCTGCACCTAACTTACGTCCTTATTGTGCGGTTTTACTTAGATTTTAACCGTAGAACTTCAGTTGTGTGCAGATCTCTGCGGCAAGTCCATAAATCCACTGAGCTTGTCACCCCTGAGCTACGTCACTAGATGCAAACCCAGCTCTGACAGGTTAGAAAAAGATTTCCGCAGCATACACATTAGTCTACCGAGCTATCTCACCGATTTTGAACATGGACTCGCAAGTTAACTGCAGGTTACTGCAACAGTGAGCTAGCTAACCGGAAACAGAACCATATAGCTGCACGGTACCTCACTGAGGAGCTGCCTAGCTTGGATCATGACCTTGGACATGCAGGTGTTCTTTCCCTAGCTGTCACGCTCGAACTTGAACCTTTGACCTGCAGATCACACTCAAACCGAACGTATATGTAGCTGGCGCATTACCCCGCTGAGGTATCCAGCTGCTTTGGGTAATCTGAGATCTCGCTGAGTGCGAAAAACATTAAGTAAAGTATGTTTTTTCAAGTAAACCTCCTTTTCCACCGTACACCCCTTGGTCTTCGATAGTGAAAGCTGGTGTTGCGGATGAAAGTCTTTGTGTCACGAAGGGGTGCATTCCGATCCCGTTCCTCAGGGGCCGCGGCGGAGCATGTGGGTGTCTGCGCGCGCTGAGTCACGCCTGGCCGCCGCGAGCTCCCTATAAGCGCGCGCACGGGCGGGGAGAGTGCGAGGAGCGCGGAGGGAGCAGAGGCTGCAGGCGCTCGAGCCCCTGGGACCGGAAACCGAGGCACCGTCGCGACCCTTCCGGATCTCTGTGAAGAAAGACTTCCCTTGCACGGTCGTTGGATCAGAGAGATCTCTATGGAAACAATTGCACTAAGGTTTAAATCTTGCACAGTGGACGGCGACATATAGTCCAGGAAACTCGCGCACATTGGAAGATCTGCTTGGAAACTCTTTGGGGTCCCTATCAGAAATTCGTGGAAATAAATTCAAACTTAAACAAGAGGAAATCAGGGGACGATCGGGGGTGCAAGGGAAATCGGATTTCCGGATCTCTGTGAAGAAAGACTTCCCTTGCACGGTCGTTGGATCAGAGAGATCTCTATGGAAACAATTGCACTAAGGTTTAAATCTTGCACAGTGGACGGCGACATATAGTCCAGGAAACTCGCGCACATTGGAAGATCTGCTTGGAAACTCTTTGGGGTCCCTATCAGAAATTCGTGGAAATAAATTCAAACTTAAACAAGAGGAAATCAGGGGACGATCGGGGGTGCAAGGGAAATCGGAACCCCGGCAGGAGAAGATCAGGAGCTAGGAAAAGATCGGGAGGCGGAGAGTTGAGGCAGGCAGGCAGGCATGGGAGGGGAGGAGGAGGGGGGAGGAGAGCGAAAGGATCGGAGACACGGCGACACGGCGGGTAAAATAAACAAAAAAAAAGCCGGAGGGAAGAGAGGGGAGGGGGGAGGAGAAATGCGACACGGCGGGAAGGGGAGGGGGCGGAGCGGGTCAAATAAACAAAAAAACAAGCTGGAGGGAAGAGAGGGGAGGGGGGAGGAGAAGTGCGACAGGGGAAATGCGAGACGGCGGGAAGACGGACATGCACGCGCCCGTGACTTTTAAGGTCAATGCGCATGCGCATAAGCTTAATGCGCATGCGCATTGACCTTAAAAGTCACGGGCACTGCAAGGAATCGCCACGATTCCTTGCAGTGCAGATAAAGAGTGGATAACTCGCAATACTCTCGCCTTGCTCGATGCGCATGCGCATCGACAGGCGAGACCTAAAAAGGACCAATGGAAAAAAAGATACAATCTCTGTTCCACTGCGTTCTTGAGAGCCGATTGCATGCTTTGTCCCTCCTGTGCCAATAAATGTAGCACAAATAATATGATGTAAAAGTCAGACCTAAAAATGTACCTTGAGTATTAAGCTCACAGTGCATTCTCGAATAGAATAAGATGCACAACCCTCAAAAAATTAACTTTATAAGGTTTCATTAAAAGACCATGTATACAGCCTTGCTGAGTACCACGCATCAGGGGTTAGACTAACGCATTTTAGAGTGGTGGTCATCAGCACTGCACTAAAATGCATTAGTCACACATTTAGAGCACCTCCTGACACCACCGGGGGTTTGCGAGGCACAAGCCGAAACCAATGCTAGGAGCTACATTAGCAGCGCGAACTGCACACTCCTGACAGTGCTCACTGTGTTGCCTCAGATTGATCCTGCAAACTGGCCTCAGTTTCAATGTATTCACAAGTTTGACAGGACTGTATTTGCAACACGCAATACATTGGCACTACTGCGGCCTGGGGGCTGGCGGCATTCAAAGAAGCTGAGATTCACTCAGCCCAGTGACAGAGCAGCGCATCACCGCTGTAACAAAACACAACACCCTATTTGGAGGGAATGATCATCAGGGCCTGCCCTCGCGTGATCCCGGTGGTGGTGGTGCCTTCCCTGTTGTTTTTCTGGAAACTGTCACCACCCCACCATGAGTGTCACAAGTAACGTATGTTGTGATTGGCCTATGACCCTTACACTGGCAGGCAAAACTTTGTTTTTTCTTTGTTGTGACGCCCGCCACCAGAGAATTGAGTTAGAGCCTCTGGTTCACTCGGCAGGACCCTAGCCTGACTTATTTGCTAGTCTACAGCAGCATTGCCTGGCCAGCCCTGGGTCAGAGAGCATTGAGATGACCCTTACACTGGGAGGCAAATCTTTGTTGCAGCACCCACTGCCAGAGAGTGGGGCCAACACCTCTGGCTACACTACACTATTCATATACCTCATTGGCAGTGCTAGCCTACGCAGTGCTTGAAATGGAAAAATAAAAGTGCAGGTACTCTGGAGCAGAGTACCTGCTTGTTTCTGAGAAGTTCCGGTACTCTCCAATTAAAGGTATTGCATTTCTCTTGAGAAGTGCCGGTACTCTCCTCCTCAAAATAAAAAAGTGCTGGTACTCAGTACCGGACAGTACCGGCCCATTTAAAGCACTGAGCCTACGGCAGCACTTCCTGACCTTCACTGGTTCACAGAGCACCGAGTGAGCCTGCCTTATCAGTGCTGCAGCGCAAAACTAACTGTGAGTCCAGGCCATGCTACTCCAGCAGCGCTGTCTTAGCAGCAGTAAGAAGTGACCATGCAAACTTAGCTGAGCACAGCTGGCAGCATTGTGAGTCCACCACACTGCAGCTTAGAGACCACCACAAAAGCTCTGCCCGGAGGTCCGGCTTTTTCCAGCAGTTGGTAAGTGGCCAGTTAAGGGGGAGGCAAGTACTGGCTGTGTTAGAAGACATGTAATGTGTACGAACTGTATAAAACAAAAGGTACGAGTTTAGATCTCAAATCTAGTGAAAGGTGTATGTAGGAGACCTTCCATTTCAGGTGCTATGCATCAGTTTCAAGATCTTTATAGAGCTTCTCGTTGCTCGAAGGGGTGTAATTTCTCATATTAGAACATTGGAATGTTGGGAGCTCCATTGCAGACAATGGTGTGCTCCCTGCTTCTACGGGCCGGTAAAGGCCCGCAGAGCAACATTCCAATGTTCTACAAAGGCTTCTCGAAGCTCGAGGGGATTTATATCCCCTCGAGCTTCGAGAACCCTTTGTTTAATTTGTTAGAACATTCTGCCCTCTAGTGGCAGAATGTTCTAATAGCCTTCGTAGCAGGGCTATACCGGCAATTAAAGTCCCGCTGTCTCGTTAAAGTCCCTCGCCTTCGGCTCGGGCCTTTAACGATTCAGCGGGCCTTTAATAGCCGGTATAGCCCGCTACGGCGGGCTATAAGGCTATATTCGTCTGTTTCCATGGACTTCATTACTTGGTTTTGCTTACAAGAAAGTGTCACTCTTAAGAGTCATACATTTGTTCTTTGACTCTTGTGCAGTCCTCAGGCTACAGGTCTGAGAAGACATGGTACGAATACAAAGAACAATACACTTTTTTCAGGATTTTGCGTGAGTGCTGCGTCCAAGGGCGCACTCGTACACCTATCGGGCAATATTTTGGCAATTTCATTAATGTTAAGCAGATCTACCTTTTATGAACCCAGTCTGGTAATTCTGTTGAGGCAGAGATAGTACCTAATAATCCTTTGGCTAAAAATCGTGCAAAAATGTTACTGGCCATATTAAGTACGCCGATTGGCCAGTTCGCCCTACACTCCCCAGGATTCGAGACTCACTTCAAAATTAGTTTAATCAATAGTAACACAGGTATTTTGTGACTAAAAGAGCTGATGAGCTGCGCTGCTTTGCCTGGAATTCTTTGCCCCACACTCTCTCCTACTTATATCCATGTCATTTTGGAATCCGGTCATTCCAGGTAAAACTTTATTTGTTCGCATGATATTACTGTTCTTAATATGTTAGTGTTTATGTAACCGTGGATCATGAATTATATTTATATGAACAGAGGATGCTCAAAGATTGCGGAGTATGAGGGGTTGTTATTTTTAATTATGTTCCTATGGTCGGAAGACATTCTTGAGTGCCAGACCCGGCACTTTCCGCTGACTTGTGAAAGTTGTGCTGCTGCCCCCATTCCAGCCATTAACCAGGAGCAGTTGTACTGAATGAATAGCATTGCTTGTGTTCACTCTTCTTCCTTTCCGAAGGTTGACTCTGTGGGCCAGGCCCATGTTGCAGCCCATCAGGTCTCAAGATGGCTGCCTTCCTGGCAAAGCACTGTGTACAGCTGTTGTGGTAAAATCGTGTCACGTCTTTTAATGTGGTAAACCGAGAGTCCTTAAAGTCAGTTCTTCATTGTTGATCCGACTAATAGTCTCTGTATTACCTGTTGATTAGTAGCTGTATGACACATGATCTACCATTAAATGCTTTCCCCAGCCTAGTTGTAAACGGCCATACAAATATGCAAAAGCATGTTTATGCCATTCATGTTTTAGGCTTTGTGTTTTTTCAGGAGTGCCTTTGGGGTAAGTTTCTCCACCTCTCATTCTTTTGATAGTGGAGCCAGCGAGCTCAATGCAGCCATTGTGTGCATTTGCCCTCAAAAGGATTCATCAGGTTACTGTGAAAGATTCTCAGCCGGGCACCTTTTTGTTAACAGTGTGTTGCCATCGAACTACTGTTGGACTTTGCCAAGAAATATTATTTCATGTGCTGGGAAATAGCAGCAGCGAAGATATGAACCACTCCATTGAAAAACTGTCTTACCCACCTGAGCACAGTGACCAGACTTAAAAGTAGGTTGTGCAGAAGAGGGGACATGCCTACAACATTCCTACATTTAGCTCTTGTTTTGCAGCCCATCATCTTAGTGACTTCAGACTGTTTTTTGCTCTCCTTCAGCTGTTGTGGGGGCACCATGAGGGTCTGAATTGAACCGTAGCCATTCACAGTGGCTGGTAGACGAGGCGGTGTTGCATGTCTATGTGAATATTCTGTTCTCCTATTTAGAGAGTATAAACGAGATGCCGTCCAAGGTGGATGTGATTTTACATAGTTTCCTCCCTTGGAAAGGTGCTCCCTGTATTGTCAAAGAATGCTGCTTGTATATGCTGTGGATGTTGCATAGGGTGCTCATGTAGCACACGTTGGTTGGAGGGCTCCCCAGAGGACTTTCTGTGGTCTATACAGCAATGAATTAAAGTATGTGTCGGAGCTCCCTGCTTTATCAATGACTGCAATAAATGGCGACTAAGGGCAGATATTTTGAGAACATGTGTATATTTTTAGATGTTTCTCTAGATTCACTGAAAAAGAACCTGCGAGAGGTAGTTGACTTTAGGAGCCGGACTTTGGGCCGGCCTGACTGCTGCAGTTTATACTTTTGCCATTCTGGTCTTCCATTCTAGTATAAATTGATTACTTTTTCAAACCAGGTTCTTTGCCCAGGAAGGGAAGGCGTTTGACCTCTTTCAAACAGCTAGTGTTTATAATTACTTTTAAGGAATCCCTGTCAGGAATATAGAGATGTCAATAGCACATCTTACGTTGTTGCAAAAGAGCTCTGTTGTTTCTTCTTCATCGAGGAAGGGATTCTGGTCCCCTCTCTTTCGTACCTTGTAGCACTATACCTGTCTGGAAAAAGAAATCCTTAATAAGCAGTAATTACCAGGCCTCTACCCAGTGGTTGAGGCCTTTTACTCCTGATGTCCTGGGGCCTGGCTTACTATGGGCTCTGAACAACTGGGCCAAGTACCCCTTGGGCACTTGACTTCCAGTGTCGAGCGGTCCAAGGTGCCTCAGGGAGGAGGTAGACCAGGAACCCCGATAAATGAATGTCCAGTCAAATACTTGAGTTTAGGAAAAAAGGAGTATTTATCTACTAACACAATGTCCAATACAACACACTGCAAACAATATACACAGCCTTCATGAGGCAAGACCACTAGTGTTACCTGGGACAGCCTACCGTTCCCCATTTATGGCTGATGGTTACAATAAATTCATGTGCGGTGGCATCCACGCTAGGCCCAAATGTAGTGGTTCCCAAACTTTTTTGATCCGCGGTTCCCTTGACCTACTGGCTGCTAGCTTCGGCACCCCACTATGTTACATTTTTTTGGGGGGTGGGGGGGGGGGGGCAGCCCAACCTCTGGAGTACTTCCATTTTTCTGAAAATAATTGGGATGAAGCTGAAGGTATTATCATCATGCACGCAAAGTGATTCGTATTACTAAGGAGGCGCCTCTAATAAGATATTCCTTGTTACACTTCTTTACCCATGCCTTTTTTGGGAGAACTTTCAAACATTTTTATCCCACTTACAGTATAAGATAGCACCCCGATGCATGTAGACCCCATTGCCAAAGTGTTTCTGCACTTGAAGAATATTTGCATGCACTTCCATTACTACCCATGTCATACAAACAAACACACCTGTCTCAGCAGGGTGACATACGATTTTTAAACCAAATACAGCTTTATTTTAGCTGTCTCCTCCATAAAATTGCCTCCATTTCAATGCAAGTCAAATAAATTCCTCAGATTTTTTTTAAATGTCCCTCTTTCTTGCTTCCGAATATTGACATTATGCCGTAAATGGGGTTTTACTTCCCTGTGCTCATAGGAAGAGCAGACCTATCTGGAAATGTGTGTGCACTGGAGGAAATGTGCACTGGAAGTACCTATGGTTCAAGTACACGTCAATACTTAAAAGCACAGTGTGTTTGAGAGACAGGACAACTTTACTTTCCTAATAACTTGCATTGGTGTAAAATGTATTTGGAAAAAACAAAACTATCAACTAGTCAAACAATATATAAATCAGGCGTCTTCCACGTGGGGATCCAGTGAAATATGGAGGTCATCTCCCTCGACATACCATCATGTAAGCATTACGTTTCCAGCTTTAGGCATGTCACTTACAAATCATCAACATCATTTGTATAAGTCCAATTAGTTTAACTGAAGCCAACAAACCCTTCAACATGACATGCATCAAAGTGCTTGGTGCGCGGCTCCCCTAGCCAGTTTTGAAGGCTCCCCAGGAAGCCACGGCGAACAGATTGGGAACCACTGCCCTAATGCGTTCAAGTCTCAGAAGATCTATTGTGGCTCTTTGGCAAGTGCCCTGAGTGTCTGCACTGGAGCATGTCAGTTCAGAGCAACCTCCCCAGCCCGGCATCGCACTTGTCAGTCTTACCTGCCCTCTTGGAGTGGCAGTTCATAGTTCTTGGGTGCTCCTTGGCCAGCCGGTGGTGTTGAGATGGTGGAGGCTGAAGTCATGGCAGCTGGCGTCCTTGATACTACTCTGATGCAATGAGTTTCTCCTGGGTCACAGGAGCAGGTCATCGATACTTATGGATGGGGGAGTTGAAGTCTTTGCTCTTACTCTCAACGGGTCGCGGCCTATGGTGTCCTCTCTGCTGCACATGGAGTCCTCATTCCCGTCCCATTCCTCCTGACACACAGCTACGGTTGTTGCAACAAATACAGGGAGACGGCCCTTCCTCTTCAACGCGGCCCCCCACCTGGCATACTTCGGTAAGTACATATGGCGCTAAGAATAGTAAACATATACTTATTATTGATAGTAGGTGATGTATTTTTATGGGTAGATATTGTTGATCTTGATATAGTGCGTACACCATCAGACAACCAAGCATATATGTAAGGGATTGAATAGAACTAAAGTGTCAGTTGTCCTGTTTTGAATTGAATACATCAAGAAAGGCCCTGATATGAATTTAGAGTTACTGCATATTTTTAGTGAAACATTGCCACTCTAACTAAAGCTAAGTATTGGAGTAACACTTGACGGGAATATAACCATTCACAAATAACACATTTTATAAAAATCCTAGGTTTTTTTCTGTTCGAGCAGCATTCATGGATTCTACTATTGTCCATCAATAGAAAACATTCAAGGGCATTTTAACATTTTCCTGGACAACACCTTAACTGACTATAGTTATGGGGAGGGGAAGCATAGCTGTGCAGAACTGAAAGTGCTGTATTATCGTCTAGTAGCGACAGAATCGCCTTAAACGTGTTCTTCTTCATATGTGTGTGATTTCAAGGAGATACCCCATATGTCCGGTCATTGAGCTCTATTCATTAAAGAGGTATTTGAGAACTGGGATTGGTAGGCCTGACTGCTGCAGTTTATACTTTTGCCATTCTGGTCTTCCATTCTAGTATAAATTGATTACTTTTTCAAACCAGGTTCTTTGCCCAGGAAGGGAAGGCGTTTGACCTCTTTCAAACAGCTAGTGTTTATAAATACTTTTAAGGAATCCCTGTCAGGGATATAGAGATGTCAAAAGCACATCTTTCGTTGTTGCAAAAGAGCTCTGTTGTTTCTTCTTCATTGAGGTAGGGATCCTGGTCCACTCTCTTACGTACCTTGTAGCACTATACCTGTCTGGAAAAAGAAATCCTTAGTAAGCTGTAATTACCGGGCCTCTACCGTGGTGGTTGAGGCCTTTTACTCCTGATGTCCTGGGGCCTGGCTTACTATGGGCTCTGAACAACTGGGCCAAGTACCCCTTGGGCACTTGACTTCCAGTGTCGAGCGGTCCAAGGCGTCTCGCGGAGGAGGTAGACTAGGAACCCCGATAAATGAATGTCCAGTCAAATACTTGAGTTTAGGAAAAAAATACTAACACAATGTCCAATACAACACACTGCAAACAATATACACAGCCTTCATGAGGCTAGTCTTTCCTGGGACAGCCTCCCGTTCCCCATTTATGGCTGATGGTTACAATAAATTCATGTGCGGTGGCATCCACGCTAGGCCCAAATGTAGTGGTTTCCAAACTTTTTTGATCCGCGGTTCCCTTGACCTACTGGCTGCTGGCTTCGGCACCTCACTATGTTACTTTTTTTTGGGGGGGGGGGGGGTGAGCCCAACCTCTGGAGTACTTCCATTTTTCTGAAAATAATTGGGATGAAGCTGAAGGTATTATAATCATACACGCAAAGTGTTTCGTATTACTAAGGAGGCGCCTCTAATAAGATATTCCTTGTTACAATTCTTTACCCATGCCTTTTTTGGGAAAACTTTCAAACATTTTTATCCCACTGACAGTATAAGATAGCACCTCTATGCATGTAGACCCCATTGCCAAAGTGTTTCTGCACTTGAAGAATATTTGCATGCACTTCCATAACTACCCATGTCATACAAACAAACACACCTGTCTCAGCAGGGTGACATACGATTTTTAAACCAAATACAGCTTTATTTTAGCTGTCTCCTCCATAAAATTGCCTCCATTTCAATGCAAGTCAAATAAATTCCTCAGATTTTTTTTTAAATGTCCCTCTTTCTTGCTTCTGAATATTGACATTATGCCGTAAATGGGGTTTTACTTCCCTGTGCTCATAGGAAGAGCAGACCTATCTGGAAATGTGTGTGCACTGGAGGAAATGTGCACTGGAAGTACCTATGGTTCAAGTACACGTCAATTCTTAATAGCACAGTATGTTTGAGAGACAGGACAACTTTACTTTCCTAATAACTTGCATTGGTGTAAAATGTATTTGGAAAAAACGAAACTATCAACTAGTCAAACAATATATAAATCAGGCGTCTTCCACTTACTTAGGGAGTGTTGGAACGTAGGGATCCAGTGAAATATGGAGGTCATCTCCCTCGACATACCATCATGTAAGCATTACGTTTCCAGCTTTAGGCATGTCACTTACAAATCATCAACATCATCATGTGTATAAGTCCAATTAGTTTAACGGAAGCCAACAAACCCTTCAACATGACATGCATCAAAGTGCTTGGTGCGCGGCTCCCCTAGCCAGTTTTGAAGGCTCCCCAGGAAGCCACGGTGAACAGATTGGGAACCACTGCCCTAATGTGTTCAAGTCTCAGAAGATCTATTGTGGCTCTTTGGCAAGTGCCCTGAGTGTCTGCACTGGAGCATGTCAGTTCAGAGCAACCTCCCCAGCCCGGCATCCCACTTGTCAGTCTTACCTGCCCTCGCTGAGTGGCAGTTCATAGTTCTTGGGTGCTCCTTGGCCAGCCGGTGGTGTCGAGATGGTGGAGGCTCAAGTCATGGCAGCTGGCGTCCTTGATACTACTCTGATGCAATGAGTCTAATCCTGGGACACAGGAGCAGGTCATCGATACTCATGGATGGGGGAGTTAAAGTCTTTGCTCTTACTCTCAACGGGTCGCTGCCTATGGTGTCTGCTCTGTTGCACATGGGGTCCTCATTCCCATCCCCTTCCTCCTGACACACAGCTACGGTTGTTGCAACAAATACAGGGAGAAGGCCCTTTCTCTTCAACGCGGCCTCCCACCTGGCATACTTCGGTAAGCACATATGGCGCTAAGAATAGTAAACATATACTTAATGTTGATAGTAGATGCCGTATTTTTATGGGTCGATATTGTTGATCTTGATATAGTGCGTACACCATCAGACAACCAAGCATATATGTAAGGGATTGAATAGAACTAAAGTGTCAGTTGTCCTGTTTTGAATTGAATACATCAAGAAAGGCCCTGATATGAATTTAGAGTTACTGCATATTTTTAGTGAAACATTGCCACTCTAACTAAAGCTAAGTATGGGACTATCACTAGGGGGGAATATAACAATTCACAAATAACACATTTTATAAAAATCCTAGTTTTTTTTCTGTTCGAGCAGCATTCATGGATTCTACTATTGTCCATCAATGGAAAACATTCAAGGGCATTTTAACATTTTCCTGGACAACGCCTTAACTAACTATAGTTATGGGGAGGGGAAGCATAGCTGTGCAGAACTGAAAGTGCTGTATTATCTTCTAGTAGCGGTACAAAAGGGGGTGGTGATGGACGGAGCATCTGAACTAATCAAACACTCACACCCAGTCAACAGATCTGGGTTTAATCCATCACCGTTCTTTAGACCACTCTGCCACCCCAGTTCAGACATGGCCATATGCAAATCAGTCTGACCCTGTGCCTCATCGGAACAGTCCAGCCCGAACTGCCAAGCCATGCTTTCCCTGGACCGGAAACAAGCTTCCGAGGACCGGTTTCTGGCATTCCAGCTGTCTTCAGTCAGGCTTGCTTGAATCCAGTGGCAAAGTGAGCAAGGGACTCACGTCTGAGCATACCCAGCCAACTTATGGCGAACAAAGCGGTACAAAAGGGGGTGGTGATAGACGGAGTATCTGAACCAATCAAACACTCACATACAGTCAACAGATCTGGGTTTAATCCATCATCGTTCTTTAGCCCACTCTGCCACCCCAGTTCAGACATGGCCATATGCAAATCAGTCTGACCCTGTGCCTCATGGGAACAGTCCAGCCCGAACTGCCAAGCCATGCCTTCCCTGGACCGGAAACAAGCTTCCTAGGACCGGTTTCTGGCATTTCAGCGGTCTTCAGTCAGGCTTGCTTGAATCCAGTGGCAAAGTGAGCAAGGGACTCACGTCTGAGCATACCCAGCCAACTTATGGCGAACAAAGCGGTACAAATGGGGGTGGTGATGGACGGAGCATCTGAACCAATCAAACACTCTCACCCAGTGAGTGAGCTAAAGAACGGTGATGGATTAAACCCAGATCTGTTGACTTGGTGTGAGTTTTTTTTTACAGCATGTTAAGGGCATATTCTATATTGCAAAGATAGCGTTGCTCCGATTTTAGATGCTGCAGCATTCTTTGAAAGGGATCAGTGACATATATCATGTGGATACACACAGATATGTGTACAATGTGCTTCTCAATGGAAGCCCATCACTCCTACATAAATTAAATACATGAAGTCAAATGTAGTAATTACTTAATGTAATGAAGCTTTTCGAAGGTACAATGAGTACAAGAGAAGTGATAGGTGTTTATTCATTCGATCTTCCTGCCCTTTTCCCTCCTATGTCATATTCCTTATGATGTGTATTGTATTGCATCAGATTTTCATTTGTATAACTCTTACTATCCTGATGAGGCACTGAACCTAGCTGTATCTTTCTCATCAGCATTAGCATGGCTAGCCATAGCTTGGGCATCCTCCGAGATCATAGGCAGCACTTGCGCAACCACTTCTCATATCATATGGGAGTAACGGCCCAATAGACATGCAGTGTTCGCCGACCACAGTGCTAGGCTGGTGAAAAAGAACATTCTCTTACCAAAGGTATCTAACCTCTTAGATTCCTATTAAGTGTAGTGGTGGGCAATGTGCTGGTATTGATTCCAGATGTAGAGACTTGCACTACCGAGTTCTCCGGAGTGGGGTGCTGGGTAAGGAAAATAGCGTGCCCAGGAGCAGGTGATGTGGCAGTCAACGTCCTATGCACAGGAACCTCTGGGCAGGGCCTGGACCAGGCTAGAGTAAGAAGTTTGTAAGGACTTCATTGAGAGGAAGAAGGGGTTCAGAAGAGGTGACTGCCAGCTGAAGCACCTCCGTCAAGACATTCGTCTTGACCGCCACTATGGGCAACTGAAGGTCGCACTATGCACCACCATTGCGAAAGAGGCTCCCTCCTCCATAGCCACAGTGGGAGGAGAAAACAGAACAGTGTCAGGTAAGGTGTATAACCTAATGGGCTCTGCCAGTTCCTCATACCAGTTGTCCTGTTCCTCTAGGGCTGGAGGTGCTATCTGGGAGAGGTGGAGATCAGAGGACTCTTGTGGTCTCTGGCGGAGTCTGAGCTCCATATTAGCCTGTTGGAGGCTCAGGCGATGCGCATGGCATTGAAAGCCTTTCTTCTTATTTCAGTCAGGGGAAGGGTAGTGCAGGTGTTCACGGACACCACCACTGCCATGTGGTACTGAAATAAACAGGGTGGGGTGGGGTCAGGGACCCTCTGCCAAGAGGCCCTGTGGCTCTGGACATGGCTAGAACGTCAGGGCAATTCCCTGGTGGTTCAAAACCTGGCGGGCTCTATGAAAGCCAGAGCGGACAAACTCAGCTGATGATGCCTAGCTAACCAAAAATGGTGTCTCCACCCAGAGGTGGTGCAAGGTCTCTTTCAGAAGTGGGGAGATTCTTGTTTTTTTTTAACACTGTATTTATTATTTTATCCAATACGTTTGGTGCACAGCAGTAAAACAGTATACATTGCTTCAATATCAGTAAAAGGAGAAAAGAAGTCAACAGAGTGCCAGGTTGTGTGTGTGATGGCACTACAGATGTTAATACATTCAAAAGCTTCATTAAACAGTCGACCCAGCATCACAATTCCATCTTGTTGTCGCTATGGAATCCAATAATCCTTTGCCTCGCACCATCTTTCTGGTCCTGTCCTCTTCCCCCCCCCCCGCACCTTTCAGCCCCCCAGTGTTGTCACCGTACAGCAGGTAGAGTCTTGGTTAGATCTGTGTTCTACCGATGAGAACATGTTAGCAGTTTTGCTCGCTGGAGTTTCCGTGGTGACTCACTCTGAGATCCTTTTCGTCTTGAATGGAGCTCCGGCCTCCTGTACGCCTTTCTGCCAATACCACTCCTGCCTAGACTTCTCAAGAAGATCAGGAACGATTGGGCCCAAGTCATTTTTGTGGCTCCAGATTGGGTAGGTAGAGGCTGGCATCCCTAGCTGCTGAGCGTGACCATCAATCCTCCAGTCAGGCTCCCTCTTTGAGAGGATCTTCTTTCGTGGCAACAGTGGAGCTCTGCACTCAAACCTGTGTACTCTCCACCTTCATGCATGGAGATTCCGTGGCAAAAGTTGACCACTTTAAACCTTCCTCCCGAAGTCTGTGATGTTATTCTAGCAGCCGGGCATCCTTCCACCAAGTTGGTTTATGCCTGCTATTGGGATTAGTCTTTGTCGTGGTGTGCTTCCCACAACATTGATCTACTTTCTGCACTTTATCCAAGGTTCTTTTGTTTGCTTTATCTTTGGCCCAGCAGGGCTCTGCTCTGGGCACAGTTAAAAGTTATCTTTCTGCCATTTTTGCATTTGCCGGACGAACCTTCTCTGTTGAAGTACCCCGTTGTAGCTAGGTTCCTTAAAGGCCAGCAGCATATGTTTCCTTCCACTTTATTCATCATGCCTCAGTGGGACCTCAACCTTGTCCTTACTTTTCTGATGTGTGCACCCTTTGAGCTTCTGCACATTTGACCTATTAGGCTGCTGACCATCAAACCTGCCTTTTTCGTGGCCATTACAGGAGGGTGAGCGAATTGCAGCCAATTTTGGTGCATCCTCCTTATACCACCTTCTACCGGAATAAACTAGTTCTCCGGACACGTGCCTCCTTCCTTCCAAAGGTTGTGACTCTCTTCTATGTATAACAGAACATCACCCTGCATACCTTATTTGCTCTGCCTGATCCCTCCGAAAAGGAGAAGATCCTCCACTTTCTGGACCCTAAAAGAGCGTTGTTGTTCTACCTTTACCACACAAAAGAGTTCCAGGGTGGGCAGTCAACTCTTTGTTGGCTATTTAGGATCTAAAAAAGGGAAGGCTGTGCAGAGATGGATCATCTCGAGATGGATCATCTCGAGATGGATCATTCTATGCCTTAAGATCTGCTCTACATTGGCCAGGAAGCAACTCCCTGAGGGCTTGTGGGCTCACTCCACCAGAGCCAAGACTGCGACCGCCGCATTAGTGTGTGTCATCCATGTCCTTGACATCTGTCTGGCAGCATCGAGGGAATCCCTGCACAAGTTCACTAAGCAAGGCTGCCTGCACAGTCAGGTCCGTTATGATGATCACTTTGCTCATTTGGTCCTGCAGGATTTTGTGATTTAATTGGCTTCACAGAACCTCCTCTGGGGTTGTATTGCTTGAGTATCTATTCTAAGGTAATGAACCACTGGCTAGAAATCTCTATCAGATGAACAAGTTTCTTACCTTTGGTAACGTCTTATCTGGAGCGACGTTCTCTAGCTGCAGGTTCCTTACCGGCCCTCCCATCCTCCCCACTCTGCAAACCGAATATGATGTAAGGGGCAGCCTTCTCAGGGCCTTAGCTCATCACTATAGTGCTCAGTTCTCATCGTGGCTCTTTGCTCCAGGCGTGGAAATTTGCAAAAGTAACTGATGTCAGTGCACCATTGACTTGGAACAGTCGTCCGTGCCTGTGTTTGAATTGGGAGTCAGTGACAGAGCACCTAGACCCATCTCTCGTAGTCTGCAGTTTCAGTAAGTTTCCTTTGGAGTTAAAGAAAGGGTGTCTAGGGAATTCTTTGAGTACTTTTAGCAGCCATCGGATCTGAAGCAAAGGTGTAGCTGGAATCAGAGATATAGATGATACATGTTCTTCAAGAAATGAAATCCTGCACTCTTCTCCAGAGAATTCTTTCCGGAGCCTCTCGAGAGCTGGATCCAGCACTAAGAATGATGTCTCGATGGCACTGCCGTCTTCACAGCACTAACAAAACTCACACGAGTCATTGCCATGAGACTGGTTGATACAGAAAGTGTTACTCGCTGTGGTTTTATCATTCCCATATGGCATTTTGTTTACACCTCGGTCTCCTACAGGGTGGACTTTTCACAAACTTTGCAAATGAAAATTACGCTCGACACTAGTTTGATGTACTTTAGCAAATGTCATGAAAAAAATAAGATAAGGAAAACTACTTCTTTAATTCTGCCAGGTAATGCCCTTGGAAATGTTGGCTTCTGATCATTAAGAATGTGGGATTATTTTGCCATTCCCCTGCTCCTTATATGTATAATGGAACCTAAGCGGTGCTTTTAGCATGTCTTGTTCCTTCTTTTTAGTGTTTTACCATGTTCTTTGAATTAATGAAGCATGTTGTATTCATGGTAAATAGTCACTTGTGAATTATAAACACGGTGGAGCAGTAGATCTGGGTCAGTAGAGTGCAAACAGTATTGCATAGAAGGGAGTGTGCCAAGGGTACTTTGCTGATGGTGGATGAAGTGGACCTTAGACTTCGCATGGTGTGCAGAGATGTCCCAAGAAAGCTGGCGGGCGAGCAGCTGCCATCATGTTATAGACAAGGGGCTGGTGACCTGTGCTCCATCCGTGTTCATTTGCTGCATGCAGTCGTCACTGTTTGTACAAACATCTCAATTAAGCCCTGTGATAGTGACTTCATTTATTTACTGGTTCCTAAATTGGAAGTGGAATGTATTTTGCAAATTTGTCGTTTCAAAAACAGCTAAGCATACCAGTGTGTGGCGTATTCCTTTACTTATCTCTTCATTCTTCGGGAGGATAAATAAATTGCGGTCTGCAGACCTCAATTGCAACAAAGAAAAAACGTCTTTAGTGTAATACCGCTGACAACAGCAAAACATGCATTGTTTTGTGTTTCTCCGGGCTGATCTCCAGCACCGTGCAGTTTACTGCTGACACATTCTAATGCTGATTTCTTAAAAAGGGTTTAGGGGTGTGTGTGTCTTTAGGTCACATAAGTGAGGAGGGGCAGGGATTCCAAAATGCTGCAGCCGAATGAGATATTTTCAAGTCTGTTGATAAACAGGAATGCTTGAAACCAGAGAAGAGATACAGCTTGCAGGTAACAGCTAAAGCGGACAATGATGACAGGCGAGAGCGCCTGATAGATTGTGACTGTCATGCCGACTGGTAAGCAGGCTTTTAAGGCTCTGTCTGACAGAGGGAAACACATCTGATACTGGTAAGAGCCGAAAGTGTGAAAGGGAGGAGGCCGCGTGTGTCTGGCGGGCTGTGAGGCGAGACGTGATGACGCGTTGTGACTGGGAGGCACTTTCTTCGTGGAGGTCTTGCCCTTGGCTTTGATATTCATACTTATGCGGTTTGTACTGCGCATTGTGCACATGTAAACAGAATTAAGATCACACAAAAGAAACTGGGCCACGGCGTTTTGTTCTCCTGAAGCAAGGCTCCCCGGAGCGCAGACAGGCGTTCATTAGAATGAGTAACGCGGGAACGAAAGTCATGGCCGAGGCACGCGGATCCGAGCGCGAGCGCTCCCCTGGGCTGACATCATCAGACGGTGAGTAGGTGTCTGGCGATATCAGCCTCCGTCGGGTCGCGCCCCGAGCATCTGGCTTCCATTTCCATTCTTCTGGAATCCGGCGCTTCCGAAAGCGGCTGCAGCCTCGCCAGAAAGCAACCACAGAGCAGACATGCACACGCAGAGCGCAGAAGCCGTCCCGGGATCCCTTTCATGGACTTAACTTACTTTCTTTCGGCTGTCGATCTCAAACAACTCTTTGGATGCGTTTGATTTAAACAGTGCAGTGTATTCTGATTCTTTAGACTAGGAAGGGTCTCCAGCAGTCGCGTAGCAAGGGTGCCACGAGCCCTCATGCAAGCAGAAATTATGTCCCTGAGTCCAGTTGGACCCTTTCTGCCCCACGCCCCCCTCTGCTGCACTATTTAATTATTTTTTTAATTTCGAAAGATTTTATTAGTATTTTTTTTTTACATATACGGTACAGAGATAGTGAAGGCAATACTGGTCTTGTTATAACGCCGTAGGTGTTGCAATTGGCATACAGTAGATATGATGGGACACTTATACGTTGGGTATGCATTCACGAACTATGACGTTTGCTGCCTTTGGTGATCTTATGTGTTGCCTTCGAGAGAAGGAAAAAGAAAGTGGGAAATGAAAGAAAAGAAAAGCGAGGACATAACCCTCGCATGTGCCTACTCAGTGGGTCAACCGTCTATACTTACTTGCCGGTCGGCATCTGCATACATCCTCCCTCTCCTCAAACACTCCTAACAAATAATGTCAGCCAACAATCTCAGTTCTTGGTGATGGTCATTGTTGGCCGCAGATTTATTAATATCAATAATGATTATTAATAACAATATTAATAACATATTAATAACGTACTGGTTGTACAATCTTCATTTGCGAACTTTAACCATAAATCATGCACATCACATTACAGTTTATGACACCTTCCCCTGGTACAGGTGTCTGTCTCTCGTGCACCCCTCAGTTCGTAAATGGCACTTGTGTACAACCAGTTCTTAATCAGTTTCTTGGTGTTCCGGTAGTTGGTTGGCCACACCCCCTTTTTGGGTGTCATGGAGGGGAGCTTCTTTGCGTGGAGTTAGGTCCCCAGCTCGCTACCATTTGCGCCCTGCCGTCCGGCCGGGTCTGGGCCGCGAGTGCCGTCTCCGTCTTTTCCTCCCCTCCTTTGTGCGGCCACGTCACCCTGCCGTGCGGCATTGAAAAGTGAGTGGCCCTCCTCCTACACACCGCCCACCGGTGTGTTTGGTTAGCCAACGATTGTAGGATTTCCGCCAACGCCTTTCCCACTGTCCAGCACTGCGACTCTGCTGTTCCTCAGGTGTGGGTGGGTGGGCTTCAAACGATGTCGTTGTCGCGCCGCTCTCCCAGCTCCTTCGAAGACGTTGTGCTTCTGGTTGGGGAGCGGCGGTGTTTAAATCCCCTTGAGCCCCCTACGGGCTTCAGGTGAACCCCCTTTGATTGGGGGGTTCAAAGGTAGCAAGGTTGGCCATTGGTCGCCCCCCATGGGCGCCAAGGTCACAAGGTCACTTCCTGTCGGGGTGGCTGGTGCGCACCCCGTTTCCGCTGGTCCTGGCCGCTTCGGGGCGCCCAGGACCAGTTCCATCTCCCCCCGTTGGCACCGCGTGGGTTATGGCGCCGGCCCTTGAGCCTCCCCCACCCTGCGGGTGGGTGCGGCGGCCTCTGCAATAACCCTCGCATGTGCCTACTCAGTGGGTCAACCGTCTATACTTACTTGCCGGTCGGCATCTGCATACATCCTCCCTCTCCTCAAACACTCCTAACAAATAATGTCAGCCAACAATCTCAGTTCTTGGTGATGGTCATTGTTGGCCGCAGATTTATTAATATCAATAATGATTATTAATAACAATATTAATAACATATTAATAACGTACTGGTTGTACAATCTTCATTTGCGAACTTTAACCATAAATCATGCACATCACATTACAGTTTATGACACCTTCCCCTGGTACAGGTGTCTGTCTCTCGTGCACCCCTCAGTTCGTAAATGGCACTTGTGTACAACCAGTTCTTAATCAGTTTCTTGGTGTTCCGGTAGTTGGTTGGCCACACCCCCTTTTTGGGTGTCATGGAGGGGAGCTTCTTTGCGTGGAGTTAGGTCCCCAGCTCGCTACCATTTGCGCCCTGCCGTCCGGCCGGGTCTGGGCCGCGAGTGCCGTCTCCGTCTTTTCCTCCCCTCCTTTGTGCGGCCACGTCACCCTGCCGTGCGGCATTGAAAAGTGAGTGGCCCTCCTCCTACACACCGCCCACCGGTGTGTTTGGTTAGCCAACGATTGTAGGATTTCCGCCACGCCGCAGGGAGGCTCACGTCTTTCTGCGGCTCCCCCCTCTGCCCCTTGGTTCGTGGCTACCTACCTTCCCCCTTCTTTTGCTCCTTTTTTTAAATTTTTTTTTTTAACAACAACCCGCGAGCGTCATTGCGCCCCACAAGTTGCCCCAGAACACCTCCATTCCCTTGTCGGACAGATGCACCCCATCTTGTCCATATAGCTCTGGGCGGCCTGGGTGGATGAGGCCGTGCCGGATTGATTCCAGGCCGTTGGTCGAGCAAAACTTGTGCATGGCGATATTTAACTTGCGCCTCGCGTTATCCACCGCTTTGTTGGAGTCGGCACCCCTCCAGTGCCTCCTGCTGATCATCTCCGACCACACCACTGTCGTGGTCCCCAGCCATGCCGCCGCTTTGGCGATGTCCTTCTGGATGGCTTGGCCCACCGCCTTGCGGCCCAACCGCGTTAGGTCGTTCCCTCCTAGATGTATGATCAGCACATCCGGCAGCCACGCTGAGTCTGCCATGAGGCCGTCCAGGGTCGGTAGCAGCTGCTCCCATCTCATGCCGGGCCGTCCGATCCAGCGGATGTATGTCGCCTTGGGTCTGCTTTCCTTGTGCCCCACTCGCCTCCACCAGGACTCCATTCTGGATACGAATGAGTGTCCTACGACCCATACCAGTTGTGGGCGTCCTCCTGCCGAGAGAAAATGCTCCGTTAAGGTGGCTTTCTGCGCACCGGGTGTGGACGAGGAAGGGGCAAGAAACCCTGCCGTACGGCATCCCAAGGTGGCTGCTCCCCCCCCCCCACTACCCCTCTCCCCTTTCTGTTTCTCCTTATTTTTTATTATTTTTTTATATGAGATGCGGGCGTATGTAAGACTTGTAGGCCCTGGACCGCCATCTGCCCACGGCCTGTATCCTGTCCTCTGGCATGCCATACTGCGATGCCGAGGTCGCCGCCCCGATCCTGAAGGAGTGCGGGGCAAATGATGTTGCCTGGAGCCCCGCCTTATTGAGGCCCTGGCGCATTACGGCCGTGAACTGGAACCTGCTCAAGTTCCTTCCGTCTTGGTGTACAAAGAGGGGGCCATCCCCCGCCGGGCGAACCGCCATGTATTGATACAGCCAGCACACTGCGCAGCGCCCCACCTCTGGAATACAATGTAGGCGAATCGTCGCCCCTTTCCCGGCCCTATCCGTTTTGGATTGCCTGAGCGTGAGCTCCACAGCTTTTACCATCGGCTTGATGTCCCTTGCCTGCAAGCAGCGCTGCGCCGGGCCTGACCTGTTGGGGGCCACTATTTCGCTTACCCGAAATGCCCCAAAGAAAGCCGTGGTGAACGCGGCCCCAAAGAGTAGCCGCTCATACCTGTCTGCAATGATGCTGGTTAGGGCGCTAAGTAACTGACCCAGCTTGTCATAATCAATGGGGCGTCTGGCGTCCTTCTTGGTCCCCTCAATTTTCCGCCAGCCTTTCATGGCTGCTTTCAGGTAGACAGTTGCCGTGGGGTCCTCGCCTGTGTGGAGCCTGGCAAAGTATGCCATGGCGGCCAGGTGCGCCTGTGCCCAAGACCTCGTTTTCTTAGCGTCGAATGCCCATTGTACGAATTTCTCCACCGCTGTGCGCACTTTCGCTTTGTCTTCCAGTGACTCTATGCCCCCGATTCTTATTACTGTGGCCGCGTATTTCCTGTATCTTCTGTGTGCCTCAGGGGTGAGCGAGTTCCCTATTAATCTGGACAAGTCAACCCCCCCAGGTCCCACAGGTATGGTGGAAAGGGGGTCATCACCTCGTCCGCACCGGGCAGCAGTTGTTTGAACCGTGTCATCTGGGACCGGGATAGCGCATCGGCGACCGTGTTCTCTGTCCCCGGCACGTGTCGAGCCTTCAGCTCCAGGTTCCCCTCGAGCTGCAATTTAACCAACTCTCGCATTAGCCTCAACATGCCCGGGCATCTTGCTGCGCCTCTGTTAATGGCCTGCACTACCCCCAAGTTATCCGACCATAAGGTAAGCTTTAAGTTCCTTATCTCCTTTTTCCATACCGTCAGAGCCACTACTATTGGGAATAGCTCGAGGAACGTGATGTTTTTTGTGAGCCCCTGCCCATGCCACCTGTCTGGCCACTGGCTGGCACACCATCTGTTCCCCAGGACCGCCCCAAATCCCAGGCTCCCGGCTGCGTCTGTGTATAGGGACAGCTGCTCCGCTGTTACCCCACCCTTTTTCCAGATCAGCACACCATTGAACTCCTGCAGGAATTCGTCCCATACCTGTAGATCCTGCCTTACACCCGTGCTCAGCCGGATGTGGTGGTGCTTGTGGGTGACGCCAGCCGTTAGTGCGGTGAGGCGCCTGGAAAAGACCCTGGCGGGCGGTATGACCCTCGCCGCAAAGTTCAGCCTGCCTACCACCCCCTGGATATCCCTGAGGGTGGCTTTGCGCCGGCCCCGAAGTTTGGCTATTTCTTCCCTGAACTCCTGCACTTTCTCCGGGGGGAGCCTGGCGGTCCCCGCCGTGGAGTCAAGCTCAATGCCCAAGAACGTCAGTCTAGTCGTTGGGCCTGTTGTCTTCTCTTTCGCTAAGGGGACTCCGAGTGTTTCGGTCAGGTCCTCGAACGCCGCCAACGTACTGGCGCACGTCGAGGATCCCGCCGGTCCTGTGAACAGGAAATCGTCCAGGTAGTGCAGCTTCCCGCCCCCCTGATGCCTGTCGTGGAGGGCCCATTCCAGAAAGGTAGCGAATTGTTCAAAATAGGCACAAGATATGGCACAACCCATGGGCATGGCTTTGTCCACGTACCTGTTCCCTTCCCATTGGAAGCCCAGCAGGTGGAAGCTGGTCGGGTGTACCGGTAGTAAGCGAAAAGCAGATTCAATGTCCGCCTTGGCCATGAGGGCCCCCTTTCCTGCCGCTTTGACTAGTGCGATCGCGTCCTCCACTGACGCGTAACCCACCGAGCATGCTTCCTGGTCGATGCCATCATTTACGGACCCCCCCTCAGGGTAAGACAAGTGGTGTATCAGCCTGAATTGGCCCTTTTCCTTTTTTGGGACCACTCCTAGTGGGGAGATGACTATTCCTTCGCACAACTCCTGAGGAAGGGGGCCCTCGATTCTACCCAGGCTCTTTTCCTTTTCTATCTTCGCGCTCACCACCCGGGGGTGCTGCTTCGCTGATTGTAAGTTATTCGCTCCCGCTAATGGCAGTGGGCCCTGAAACGGGATAATGAAGCCTTCTTCAAAACCCTCAACCAGTGTCCTGGCGTCTGTTTTGTTTGGATACCTGTTTGCTAAACTGCGCAGCTGTTGCGTATTAATGGGGGACCTAGCCAGCTGGCACTGTTGAATGTCTACTAGTGTCCCGCCCCCACTAGCCTTTGGGCTAGTGTTTCTTGTGTTTCTCTTTCTTTTCGCTCTTTGCTTCCCGCTTGGAGCCTTTGCATGTCGCTGCAGCGTGCTTCCCCCCGCAGCTTGAGCATGCATGTTGGAATTTGCACGAGGAGCCCCATGAACAGTCCCCCGCGTCGTATCTCCAGCATATGGCCTTGGTCGCGGGGGGGGAGTTGGACCGCCCAGAGGAATGTTTCTGGTAACTTTTGTTCTTCCCCTTGTGGGACGAACTCCGAAAGGACTGGTCGTACTTCCCCGTCCATGCTCTCACTTCTTTGGCCGCGAGCATTTTATGAATAAAACCTGAAACGTCCTCCTCGTTCCACTCCATCTCTGGGTGCCTCTGCATCTTTAACCTGAAGCCCTTATCATACTCCAACCATGCATCCCCGGGGAATTGCCTCTGCGCAGAGTGTATGTTAGCCTCATACAGCCATAGGTCAGAAGCGCAATGGGGGAACCTCTCTACAATGATACACGCCATGATCCTGAAAGCGTCTAGCCAATTCTCAAAGTTCCGCTCCTTTCTAGCCCCTCGCCTCTCCCTTTTTTCATCCTCTCTCCTGTCGCATGTGGTCAGGTCGAGGCCCTCTAGCTGTATTTCTAGGAGCGAGAATATATCGATGAACTCCTTGCGCCATATCCTCTCCTTTACCGCGAGGGGAATGAGGCACGCGAGCCCCGTGGCCTTCGTCGTCAAGGAGGCAGGGCCGGGGGATGGTCTGGCGTACAGGTCACTGCCTAGCCCCCCCGACCCCGGGCTCCCGGACCCAGTATTGTACCCCCACCCGGATAATGGGGAAACCTGATCCCCCTGCGGAGATAGGCCCACCTGCTCCTGTGCCCTTGACTGTCGGGCCCACCCCGGGTCCATCATATGCCACGTTAGGCCCCCTGTCTCGTCAGAGCGTTGTTCCCTGGGCCCCGCCGCCCCCTGCCCTGAGCTGTTCAGCAACGTCGGCGCGAGCGATTTCAAGCATTCTCTTACAATGGTACTAATATGCTCACCATTAACAGCTCCGCCGTTCGTCTCACCCTTCTTGTTGTCGTCTGACCTCAGCGGCGGGAGCTTCTGGCGCACTTTCTTTGGGGGATTCCTCTTGGACGTCTTCTTCCTTGGCGTGGTCTTAGGCTTCTTGGGTGCTGACGGGCCTGCTTCCTCCTCCGCCTGGCCGTCCGGCCTATTCTCCTTCCCTTTGGCCAAATGGGGCTGGAGCCATTCGTCGCCGTGTATTGCCGATATCTCGCGGATTTTCTTCAGCACTTCCGCCATGTCTCCAGGCTGATCTTCCGCCATGTTGTCCCCAAGGCCTAGGTCTGTTTTCTGCGGGCTGGTCTGCGCCGCTGGGTCGGAAGGAATTCCGGACCCGCCTTTGAACTTCCTTACCCGTGTGTGCTGTCCGTCCGATGAAAGCGGCTCACTGCGCGCTCCAAACCGGACAGTTGCTTACCGATCTGGAGCTTGGCCAGGCCGCCGAGCTCGTCGTCTTCCTCCGTCGCTTCGGGTTCCCGGGGAGCTGAGTGGAGAACTTGACCGGCGCGCCGCTCTTGTGTGGTCGTTCTTCTGCTTCGGCCGTCCTTCGCCGCCTCCTGCCGCAGTCGGTCTTCTTCAAACGATGTCGTTGTCGCGCCGCTCTCCCAGCTCCTTCGAAGACGTTGTGCTTCTGGTTGGGGAGCGGCGGTGTTTAAATCCCCTTGAGCCCCCTACGGGCTTCAGGTGAACCCCCTTTGATTGGGGGGTTCAAAGGTAGCAAGGTTGGCCATTGGTCGCCCCCCATGGGCGCCAAGGTCACAAGGTCACTTCCTGTCGGGGTGGCTGGTGCGCACCCCGTTTCCGCTGGTCCTGGCCGCTTCGGGGCGCCCAGGACCAGTTCCATCTCCCCCCGTTGGCACCGCGTGGGTTATGGCGCCGGCCCTTGAGCCTCCCCCACCCTGCGGGTGGGTGCGGCGGCCTCTGCAAGGAAGATTAGTGCGTTAGTTAGCAGCCATGATTCCAGAGCTTGCGATGGGAGGCGGCTGGGTGTGGGGTACCGAGACGTGTGGACTGCAAAAGGTGGTTTGTGAGAGGCCAGGTAGTTGTCCAAGGAGTGCCACATCTCGCCGTTTGAGCGGCAGTTGGGTGAGTGTTTTAGTGTTATGTTGTCTGCTCCTCTTAGGAAAGTGATCCAGTTGAACCAACTTTTGAAGGATGCTTTCCCTGTGTCTTTCCAATTAGAAAGGATAGTTTTAACAGCAGCTGTAAGCAGGAGGTCAATCAGTTCGTTATCGTGACTGCTAAGGCCCTTGCCTCCTTTCCCCTAGCTATATGTTCTGATAAAAGGAAAATGGTTTGTGTTTTCAATCAAAACAGGTCATGTGAGGCTGTAGGAGAATTTGCATAGTTGTGGAAAACCACCAATACACAGAGATAACCTATAATATTTACAGTTTTTCCTTAAGGTGCATGTCACTCCTGTAAATCTAAACAAGCATTGAAAATGCAATTGGTCTCGCCTTTGATTAAGTTAAAGCCATTTGCTTTGCTAAGGGTATTGTATAGCAAAGCAAATGGCTTTACCTTAATGAAAGCCGAGACCTATTTCATTTATAATGCTTGTTTCTTAACTGCTGAAGGACTAGTGTCTAAGTAACATGGACACGTCTTGCTTTAGCATCTAAAATCAGAGCGTCCCTCTGTTGAGACTTATTCTGATTTGGAGGAGTGTTTCAGGGTTTCTTGTCAGTACAGAATCCGGGAATCACAAGAGAGAACACTTAGCTTTTTCTGCCCACTGAATGGCGCGTAACAAACTTAACAGTAAGTGTTTTTGTATAGTGCTCACTGCCACCCATTTTGTCTTTTCAAACCATAATATGAAAGCATTACTGTAGTCTCGTTCAGAGGAACTACGCGGAAGGATGAGAGGCTAAACTGGCATTGCTGGGACTCAAACTGTGGGTCACAGCAGATGCCAGGCACCCGTGCAACTCGCTGAGCCATCTTCCCGGTGTGACTCATTTACGACGGGAAGTGATATCCCACAGGGCATTTTATGGTCAGGATATTCCAGTATGATGTAAGACGGTCTGTATGGGCGAAAAGTTTAATACAACACCCCTATCAGATGCCAGTCAAAGTGCAAAACGAGGAAGGTACCCTTGTGCAGGGGTCACACCCATCCTTAGGGCAGTTTGGTGCACCACCGATGTGTTCTCGGTTTAATATCGTGTTCTGATATCTTGTACCGCCCACTCTTGCGGCAACTCCCCCCAACCCTTTTTACAGGCCCATTTAGGCAGACACCATACCTGGCTGCCCTCTCTTTAAGCCGGATTTGCCTCCCCCGCCAGGTGTAGTCCCCGGGCAGCCAGTTTCCTGCTCGGCTGCTTCCCTTCTCCCGGCTCCGCTCCCTCGCTTCTGCCTCATGGCGCTGCAGACTCAGCGGAATCCCAGCACTTCCTGCAGAGCACGACGCCTCACTCTGGTGAACTTTTCCTCCAGGATGAGTCCGGGGTTCTGGTTGCTGACTGAGGACCGACCCTTCTCCCCACTCCTGCCACGAGTGGGGCGAGGTGGCCCCAACCCCCGGGCCCGAGCTCCAGTGGATGCGTCTGCTGTCCACTGCCTGCCCCGCTGGGCAATTTGGAATTAGTGAATGTTTGTTGACAATAAAGGCTTCCTGTGCTCAACCAGTCTGAAGGTGTCTCTTATGGCGAGCATCGAAGGGAGCCAGTACACCACCCATAAACAACAGCACAGCAAGCTCTGTTCTGACAAAATAAAAACACCCCTGCCATGAAATTGATGCAGCGCCTGTTTGCAGCCGCCACATCGACCTCCAGCACGTCCGGAGTTCCACACATCACATATGGGCGGCAAGTTTTTCAGATGCATCACCTGCAGACCATAACCGTCTTGGATTTCCATGCCTCGCTTCTCCCTACAGTCCAGATTCGACGCAACACCCGTCCTGCGTGCAGCAGAACTGACGCATCGTCTCTCCAAGGACTCAGGAATCAAACCATCCTTGTGTTTTCCAACACTTCCATCCTCTGCAGCTGTTTTGCCTTGTGGATTTTGCCGCATCTAAGATACTTTGTGTAAAATCACCTCATCCATTGAGTTCTATGGACAGAATTGCTTGAAATCTTTTAAGAGTCATATGTTGGATTTTTTTCGTTTTGGTTTGTTTGGTTTCAATAAATATTTTTTATTTTTCTAAACTGGTGTTGTGTCCATTTGTAGTGTTTTCACTGTGTTACTGTGTGTGTTATGCACAAATACTTAGCATATTGCCTCTGAAATAAGCCTGTCTGATCTTGCCGAGCTACCAAGGGGATGAACAGGGGTTATCTTTGTTGTATAATCCCCTTATCCTGACTAGAAGGAAGGATCCCTACTTGGACAGGGTGCCTACCACTGCCAACTAGAGACCCCCATTTCTAACAGGGTCCATGTAGGTTTTGATATCTTCTGGAAGTACACCAATGACTATGGTTGCAGAGAGGAGGATGATTCAAAAGATGACATCCTCCTCTTCCCTTATAGACTCTGGCCTATACTTGTACCTACAAAATTCTTGAGACGTTTGACACATCCCCAGAAGAAGGCATCCTTTATCCATCTGGGCCTCCGACAGAAGAAGACTGTTCTTTTACCTTTTGGGTACAGAAAGCAGTGGAGGCAATGGAAATACCCTTGCCCACTGTTGAAACCAAGTACAACATCCTGACTGAAACCCTGCAACCATTTTCTGCACTTTGAAAACCTTTGCTCCCATTCTTTGAGGCTCTTTTGGAAGTACCTCTGACTTCCGCTCAGAAACCCTTTTCAGGCCCAGCAGAACACAGAGAAATTTAAGGACACCATAGCCCTGCGCCTTGCAGTCTAGAATGTATGTCTTCACGCGTGGTGGTGTATGCGTCATGTGCCAAATTGAACCAGATAGTTCCCTAGGGTTTTTCCAGACTGTGAATAAGATAGACTTACTCTATGATTCACTTCCTTTTCAAAGGGTTGCCGTGGGCAATTTTAGGTCTCCCTTAAACTGCTCCTTACTGTAATTCCTCAGGAATCAACCCTCAGCCCCACTTTGTTTAGCCTCTATACATGCGTGGTTCTATTAGCCAAGATCATCGATTCATATGGCCTTAAATGTTATGCCTACGGAGATGATATAAAGCTTATTCTGAAACTGGATGTGAATGCGGAGGAAACAGCTCTCAGATTTTCATCTTGTCTCAAAGAAGTATCTATATGTAAAAAAATGTAAATTGATACTTGTATAGCGCACTACTCACCCGCAAGGGTCTAAAGGCGCTTGTACGAATTCCGCCGTGGAACCCATCCTGGCTTTCCCTGTGAGGCGTCCACTCCTGGGCACCCCCAAGGTGGAGGCCAGGCATCCTTAGCGTTGTGGGGGCCATTGTGGAGATTAAGCAAGCTATTGCCCAGAGTTGCAGAGTGGGACTACATGATTGGAATAGGCACTGAGGCGAGAATTATCAGGTCCGTGGAATTTTGAGCCCAAGACCCGCCGAGGCGGGGAATTGAACCCAGGTCCCGGGCCAGATCTCTGCATCAGGGTCTGCCGCTCTAACCATTGAGCCACACTTCTCCATGGATGTGGATAGATATGGATATGGACCAATAACTCAAAAGTAGTCATCTTTGGCAATCCAACATTATGGACAAGTTGCTGGTGGCTGGACAACTTGGGCTACTTTTCTGCACACTTGGAACATGCAAGAAATGTAGGAATCCAGAAAATTTTTGGAACAGACATTGTTTTTAAAAAAAAATATTTTATTGCGAGATTTTTAATTAACAGATTACACTGTTCATGACAGTATCCTCAGCTACACTGATATGGTTACATTATATATGCAGTCAACATATATCTTTGGCAGCGATGACCTTCAAACGTAAATCGATTGTGTAATCGAAACATTAGCCTCACCCAGCATCGCTAGTTGACAGCATGGTAGACATTGAAGAAACCGAGAAGATAAGTAGAGAACAAACTACCTTGAAACAGGGATTAAAATATAGATTTATCTATTTCAACTACTTTTTGATAGGACTTCTAAAATATTTCATTAACATATTGCAGGTTGAATAAAATGCAGAGGCATATACTATTTTGTGCTTAACAGATGATCAGCCATTCTGTAGTAGGGGATCTTTGTGTATAGTCATAATCTAGTGAATAGTCCCGCCCATGTGCGTGGACCCAGGAGCAATCAAAAATAATCTCTTAAAGTGTCGAAAAATGCAGAACTGCACAGACACTTAAGAGAGAATTAAAGACAGATAATACAGCCTATAAAACAGGCTACACTGTCCAGTAATTCAACTAGAAATTCAAACCAAAAAATCCACAAACAGCAAAGCCTGTCCAGATTTCCCTTGCCTCAACAGCAAAAACCCCTCTGGAATGATAGAGAGGAAGACCTGGACAGACAAGCCCCATAGGCTGCCATTATGTGGCTCAGAACAGGATACTGTGCCTTTAAGAGAACTTTCCAGAACTTCACAGTATCCCAGAATGCACTGCAGGTCCCTTTTACTTTCAGTTCTTTTTTCCGGCTCCTGCAAGCAGGACCCTGGAGCATTGAGCTCTCCCTTTTCAAGGGTTTATTGGTGATTTTTCACTATTGTTTTCAATTTGAGTGCTTCTAAAGTACTTTAGTGCTTTACTTCTTGGTTTCTGCACCCTTTTGATGTCAAATATGCCTACATTATTTGACAAATGCCCGGAGTGCTCCAGGAAGAAGGCCAAATCAGATCCCCATGAGGTGTGTATCCTCTGCCTTCCCTCTTCTCACGTCCCAGAGGAGTGTGAAATTTGTGAAGGCTTCTCTGGCAGGACCCTGAAGGACAGAAAGAAAATCAGGCTTCAGGGCCTTGAGGAAAGAAGGTTGAAGGCGCAAGGTGGGTCTGGAGGGGCTTCATCTGCACGTGCTGAGGCCTCTGGGGGGCTCCCCAGGGGCAGGAAGACCAGCAAGCATCCCCATTCTCCGTCTGGGTCGATTGCACCGACTACGACGTCGAGAGGGATGACTACAGTCTGTTCCCCGTCTCCCCAGGGCTCTGGGTCGAGGCGACGCTCGACGTCGAAGGAACTGAACAGACCGCTGTCGAAGTCTCCTGTGACGATTTCGTCGTCATCCTCGTCGGAGTTGACGTCGAGTGATCGACGTTAAAAGGCCCGGCGCTTGCCGCCGAGGCGACACCGCCGTTCACCGTCGCCGAAAAGGAGAAGATCGTCGTCGAGGGGATACTCGTCGTCGAGGCGCAGTTCGCCGTCGAGGCGCAGATCGCCATCAAGGCATAGATCGCCGTCGAGGCGGAGGTCGCCGTCGAGGCGCAGGAGGTCGCCGTCAAGACGCAAGAGGTCGCCGTCGAGGCAGACGAGGTCGCCGTCGAGGGGAAGACGGTCGACGCCGAGGAAAAGACGCTCGACATCGAGGGACCGACGCTCGCCGTCCGGTCGCCGTTCTTCGACGCCGAAGAGACGTGGAAGGAGGCCTAACGCCATGGGAGGCTCACCAACGTCCCAGGCTGGAAAGGAAGGCGGATCACCGAGCTTGGTGTACTCCGAGGTGTATACCCGGTCGCAGAGGCCGGTTACACCTCCGCCTCCATTGCCGAAGGGTCCCCATCCGAAGGCTCCTACCCTCCTCCTTTACCACCACTTCCGCAAACCGAACCTCGACCTCAGTTGCCAGAAAAGCCACCTCCGGTTCCTCCGAGGTCGGTCTCACTGCCCAGACTTCCAACCCCTCGCAAGGGGACTCCTAAGCCGAAGGCCCCGGCCAAACCAAAGACACCCGCTCCGGTGGAACCGGCGGATCGACCGAGGCCTAGGAAGTCGCGATCACGCTCCTGACGGAGAGGAAGCTCGAGGAGTCGACGCGGATCCTCCACTAGATCAAGACGTCGCCATAGGAGGCGGGGATCCAGGTCCCGCACGGACTCCTCCAGGACAAGATCCTATTCACCGACCTTGTCGGACTCCCCAGGGACTAGGGTGTCTCCGGTGGACGACATCAGCACGTTCCAGGAGGTTCTCCTGAGGGGGGCTACAAAATTGGGAATCACAGTGACGGCTCCAACACACACGACGTCCGTGATCTTTGAAACGCTTCACAAGAAGCATTTGTCTCGCCCTCTGCTGCCACTAGTGCCAGGTTTGGTAGAATCTCTGGAGGAGCTGTTCCTCACGCCAGCGGTGGTGAAGGCCGCTCCCTCCCAACTTCTGAAGAAGTACAGGGCCCCGGATTCGGACCCGGCTTTCCTGCGGATAGATCCGGTACCCGACTCTGTTATTGTGACGGCGGCCAGGAAGTTACACTCAACCTCCCCGTCCTCAACCGTGCCACCCGATAAGGAAAGCCGATGGATCGACTCGGCTGGAAGGAAGGCTTGTGGGACTGCATCCACTGCCATGAAGGCCTCCAGCGATGCGGCGTTGCTGGGGCGGTACGACCGTGCCCTGTGGGACTCCCTGCAACAGTTCACGGACCTTCTGCCACGAGACAAGAGAGAGGACTTCCAAGAGATCCTCAAGGAAGGGATGCTGGTTTCAAATCAGGTCATCAGCGCGGCTACGGATATCTCTCTTTTGGCTGCCCATGGTTACTGTCATGGGATCAACCAGCGGCGCCATGCTTGGCTCAGGCTCACGTCACTCAAGCCGGAGGCCCAGCAGCGGGTGGCCAATCTGCCTTTTTCCGTGGAAACCCTGTTCGGAAAGCATGCCGATGATGAGATGGCCCGCATGAAGGCGGAGGCAGAGACCCTGACGGCTGTGGGCTTGGAGAAGCCCAAAGAAAAGAAGTCTTACCGCCCGTTCCAGAGACGGTTCGGTGCACAGGGAAGAGGACGAGGGCAGTCTTCCGGACAGCAGCAGCAACAACAGCAGCAGTTCCGGAGACCCTTCCAGAAGCGCCAGAAGGGTGGAGGTGGACAGCATTCCTCTACAGCGAACAAGGGCCCGGCCGGGTCTCGACCCTGAGCGGTTACTTCCCCTTCATCCGTTACCCGCTCCGGTGGGGGGAAGCGTTCAATTTTTTCTGGCAGAGTGGAGAAAAATTACTCAGGAGAAGTGGGTGCTGAATATTGTTTGCAATGGATACAGTCTTCGGTTCACCAGCCCGCCTCCATCAATTCCTACGGTCAGCTCGCAGTATCAACTGCGCGAGCTCCAGGCGGAGGCTGATATCCTGTTAAGGAAAAGGGTGATAGAAGACGTACCTCTGTCTCAAAGAGGAAGAGGTCTGTACTCCTGGTTCTTTCTGTTTCGCAAGAAGGACAAGAACAAGTTCATTCCCATTCTGGACTTGCGACAGGCAAACAAGTGGATTCGCAGAGAAAAGTTTTGCATGCTGTCGTTGCATCAGATTTATCCTCAGTTGCAACATGGAGACTGGCTATGTGCAATAGACCTACAGGATGCGTACTTCCATGTGCCCATTGCACGCAAACACAGGAAGTTCCTGCGATTTCAAGTCGGCACCAATCATTATCAGTACACAGTACTGCCATTCGGGCTGAAGTCTGCGCCCAGAACATTCTCGAAGTGCATGGCAGTGGTAGCAGCACGCCTAAGGAAGAACAAGGTAATTGTCTACCCGTACCTGGACGATTGGTTGATCAAGGCCTCCTTCTTCTCGGAAGCTCAGGCACACTTCCAGAAGACATGCGTTCTTTTGAACAAGCTAGGGTTGCACATCAACATGTCCAAGTCTGTCCCGACGCCGGTCCAGTGCATTCAGTACTTGGGAGCCACCATCAATACGCTGTCAGCAAGCGTGTCTTCTTCGGAAGAGCGACGATTATCACTCCTTCGGAAGGCTCAGGCTCTTATGACCACTCCATCTACAACAGTGAGGGCGGTGTCTTCTCTACTGGGATCGATGGCCTCTTGTATCTTCCTAACGCCACACGCACGGCTGCACAAGAGACCTCTGCAGGAGTGCTTGGAGGATCAGTGGGATCAGAGGAAAGGGTCTTGGGACGACAAGATACGACTGTCTCTGCATGCTCTTCAGTCTCTGAAGTGGTGGTGTTCAGCGGAGAATCTCCTCAGAGGGTTTCCCTTCCACAAGGACATTCCCACTCAGACTTTCGTGAAGGATGCTTCTCTCCAGGGCTGGGGAGCGCACTCCGGAGACTTACAGATTCAAGGAACGTGGTCACCGATGGAGTCCACGTATCATATCAACTTCCTGGAACTCAGAGCTGTTCCCTTGGCACTGAAGGCCTTTCATCCGTCCTTCCAGACCAACTCTCTGCTTGTACAGACGGACAATACGACCACGATGTATTACCTCAACAAGCAGGGGGGCTCAAGATCACGCACCCTGTCACAGGAGGCGCAGGCGATCTGGCACTGGCTTCTGGCCAGAGGACTGACGATAACGGCTACCCATCTGCCAGGTGTGCAGAATGTTCAGGCGGACGCACTGAGCAGACTGATTCAGGAAAACCACGAATGGGTCATAAACGTCGAAGTACTAGGAGAAGTCTTCACAAGGTGGGGGACTCCAGACGTAGATCTGTTCGCCACCGCCGAAAACAGCAAAAGCCGAGACTTCGCCTCCAGGTACTACCAGCAGGGGACGCTGGGTAATGCGCTATGGATCAACTGGTCGAACAGCTTTCTGTACGCTTTTCCACCCATTCCCCTGATTCCGGCGGTGCTCATCAAGCTGTCCCAGCCCAGGGCGCGGATGATCCTGATTGCCCCGGAATGGCCCAGGCAGTGGTGGTTCACGGACCTGCTTCACCGGTCTCTTCTTCCGCACATACGGCTGCCGTGCAGGCCGGACCTTCTCACGAAGTTCGGCGGGCAGATATTGCACCCCAACCTCTCATCTTTGAGTTTGGCGGCATGGCTCCTGAGATAGAGCAATATGGCCATTTGAATCTACCAGAAGATTGCATGGACATACTAAAGGAGGCTAAGAAACCTTCCACTTGGACTTCATATGCCTACAAGTGGAAGAGGTTCTGTATTTGGTGCAAGTCCAAGAACTATGACCCAACGACGTGCAAGGAAGATTTCGTCCTTCCTTACCTTCTACATTTGGCGCAGTCTGGCCTTAATGTTCATTCCATTAAGGTTCATCTTGCTGCATTGACTGCCTACAGGAAATGCCCTTCACAGACTTCCTTCTTCCAGATCCCTGTGATCAAAGATTTTTTGGAAGGCTTGAAGAAAGTATTCCCTCCTGTCAGGCTTCCTTCGCCTTCTTGGGAATTGAATGTGGTGCTGTCCAGATTGATGAAGGAGCCTTTTGAACCTATTCATAAGGCTTCATTGCAGCACCTGTCCTGGAAGGCGGCGTTCCTCGTGGCCATTACATCGGCCCGCAGGGTGAGTGAAATTCAGGCGTTGTGTTGCCAAGAACCTTATACTGTATTTCATGCTGCTAAGGTTGTTATGCGTACTCACCCTAAATTTCGTCCCAAGGTTATTTCTGATTTTCATGTCAACCAGACTATAACTTTGCCTTCGTTTTTTCAGAATCCTTCATCTCCAGCGGAAAAGTCGTTGCATTCCCTGGATGTTAGGAGGGTGTTGAAATTTTATCTGGATAAGAGCAAAGATATTTGTATGTCAGACCAATTGTTTATCAATTATGGATCAGTCAGGACGGGTCTTGCTACCTCTAAACAGTCCATCTCTAGGTGGATTGTGTCCTGCATACAATTGTGTTACCAAAAGGCTAATAAGACCTTAGGGGGGAAACCTAAGGCTCATTCCACCAGGGGCAAAGCTGCCACAACGGCTTTGCTCCGTAATGTTCCAATTGCAGAAATCTGCAAGGCGGCCACTTGGAAGTCGGTCCATACCTTTGCTAAGCATTACTGCCTGGACACTGATGCCAGGGCAGACGCTCAGGTTGGGCAGGCTTTGCGTTATTTCTCGTTCTCCACCGCCGCTTTGGTGTGGGGATGGGCTTGCCATTCTATTCACTAGATTATGACTATACACAGAGATCCCCTACTACAGAAGGAGTAGTTTCTGTCCTGTAACTCCAGTTCTGTAGTAGGGGTATCTCTGTTATAGTCGTAAGCGCCCGCCCTCCTCCCCGGTGGAGAGAGATATTCATGTAAGGAATGCTACAGGTCTGGCGTGTTACGCCTTCAAAAAGAACTGAAAGTAAAAGGGACCTGCAGTGCATCCTGGGATACTGTGAAGTTCTGGAAAGTTCTCTTAAAGGCACAGTATCCTGTTCTGAGCCACATAATGGCAGCCTATGGGGCTTGTCTGTCCAGGTCTCCTCTCTATCATTCCAGAGGGGTTTTTGCTGTTGAGGAAAGGGAAATCTGGATAGGCTTTGTTGTTTGTGGATTTTTTGGTGGAATTTCTAGTTGAAGTACTGGACAGTGTAGCCTGTTTTATAGGCTGCATTATCTGTCTTTAATTCTCTCTTAAGTGTCTGTGCAGTTCTGCATTTTTCGACACTTTAAGAGATTATTTTTGATTGCTCTGGGGTCCACGCACATGGGCGGGACTATTCACTAGATTATGACTGTAACAGAGATACAAATATCAAAAGAAGGGAGGTCTCCTTAACAGTCCAATTAGGGACAAGGAGGATTAACTTAAACAACTTAAAAAGTTCCGATGTTCAGTCGATGAAAGGATCTCTTGTATACACCCCTCATAACTCAAGAAACCAAAATCGATAACAACCACATTATCAAGAGAATATACAATTTTAAACATAGAATAAAAACAATAAATTCAAGAAAACAGTATTAAAAAATTGAACAATTTATTACATATAATATAATTAAATGTTTGATAGCAGCAATGCAGTGCCATACATTAAAATTTAAAAAATGTGCCAATACACATGAAGAACATTTAAAATTACAAAGTTCAAAAACTTTGTAATTTTAAATGTTCTTCATGTGTATTGGCACATTTTTACAATTTTAATGTATGGCACTGCATTGCTGTTATCAAACATTTAATTATATTATATGTAATAAATTGTTCAATTTTTTAATACTGTTTTCTTGAATTTATTGTTTTTATTCTATGTTTAAAATTGTATATTCTCTTGATAATGTGGTTGTTATCGATTTTGGTTTCTTGAGTTATGAGGGGTGTATATAACAGAGATACCCCTACTACAGAACTGGAGTTACAGGACAGAAACTACTCCTTACAGTACATCTGTTAAACATCTATTTGTTGCCAGTTGCTAAAAGATGCCTGTTTAATGCTTTGTCATGAAGCCATTTATCCAGCTACTCAAAAGACCTATATGTCCTCCTTGTTTTATTTATGTACCTTACATCTCACTTGCTGCACTCCACTTCAAAATATCTCTTAACAATCACTAAGTAAAAAAAAAAAACAGGTTTAGTGGCCGCTCTCTGTCCTCAATTTACAGAGTGTAGAATGCTTCACCTCTTTCCCTAGGGCACAATCCAGTCTTGTCAAATTTAGAAACTTAAAAATGTTTTCCTCTTTGATGCCACTGTGTAACCTATGATCTCATATATTCAATTATGTTTCTCTTCTTGAAGCTCTGGGAATCTGCGCTTTGACGTAGCTAAGCGCCCGTATATTTCTCATTCACTCGTTCACACTGCTAACATCATGTGCCTCTGGGTTAATACATTTACTCCTTGTGTGAATAGGTGGAAGTTACTGTAATAAGCCTTCCGCAGCACATGAAGAAGCTGTTGTCAGATCTGTTCAGTGATGGAATGAACACCTCCAAACAGATTTTGAAGTGTGACCTCAATTCCACTGGCACTTTGGCTTGATCCATGGCAGTGGTGGTCACTTTGCAAAAACATAACTGGATGCTCTTCAGAGGTTTCTCAGGTGGTGTCCAAGAGACAGGAACAGGAACAGGCATTACCCGTAGCATCAGCTCCAGTCTTCTGCATCTTTCACTGTGTAGGAGAGTAGGGTCTGCAATCCTATGATCACCCCAGATTTTTGTTTTTTGCTTCACTGGTTTACGACTTCTCTGGCTGTGGGCCTGCTAATCAGACCCACAGCCTTGCTGTTCTCTCACTAAATTGACACGTGTACCTTAGGTGCATTTACCCATTGGTACTGGGCCACCGCCAGACCCCCTGGTTCCCGTAATGCCCAGTCCAGTCGCATCACTTACGATGCCACCACCCTCCTAGCCTTTAACCCCGGCCGCTCCCCCAACTGCGTCCAAGCCGCTCCTGGACACACCCATGGACCCTTCTCTTGCAACTCCTGCAAGTTCGACGGCACCAAAACCAACTCCTCATCCACCAACAACGATCAGAGACCTGACACCAACCACCTAAAATGCATCCTGCTAAACACCCGCTCGGTCCACAGACACGCCATCGACCTCTGGAATCTACTAGACACCATCTCTCCGGACGTCGCCTTCCTAACTGAAACATGGATGAACGCCTCCTCAGCCCCAGACATCACCATTGCCATCCCGGAAGGCTACAAGATCATCCGTAAGGACCGCACCATCCAAACAGGAGGAGGCATCGCTATCGCCCATAAGAATTCCATCCGCATCTCAACCAGCTCAGACGTCAACCTTGCCAGTGCCGAACACCTCCACTTCCAGATCCATACCGACCCCAAGACCACACTCAGGCACCCTCCTCTACCGGCCACCAGGACCCCGTGCACAATTCAGTGACGACATCACTGACTTTATCACCCCACACGCCCTCCCCTCCGAGGACTACATTCTATTGGGAGACCTCGATTTTCACCTGGAAAAGAGCAATGACAGCAGCACCACCACCCTCCTGGACAATCTTGCCAACCTCGGACTCAAACAACTTGTCACTACCCCCACCCACATTGCAGGTCACACACTCGACCCCATCTTCACCTCCAGCAAACATGTCTCATTCAGTCACACCACAGCTCTTCATTGGACGGATCACAGCTGCGTTCACTTTACCTACAATAAGACCACAATCTACAACCGTCCTCAACCTACCCTACAAAGAAACTGGAACAAAATCACCACCGACCAGATCGCCTCATCGCTTCTTCTAAACCCCCCCGCCCACTCCTCAAACCCCGACCAAGCAGCCATTAACCTCACCCAATGGCTATCCAACAGCGCCGACATCCTAGCACCGTTGAAAAAACGTCAAAGCAAACTAGGCAGCAAAAACGCCTCTTGGTTCAACGATGATATTAAGAAATCGAAGAAACTCTGTCGCTCCCTCGAGAAGGCCTGGAAAAAAGACCCAAACACCAGCAACAGGGACGCCTTCAAAAACGCCACCCGCATACACCACCAACTAATCCGATCGGCCAAGAAAGCCGCATTCAAAGACCGACTAGATAACAACGCCCACAACAGCAAGGAATTATTCAACATCGTCAAAGAATTTACCAACCCATCAGCCAACTCCAACGACATCACCCCCTCCCAAGCCCTCTGCGACTCCCTAGCTTCCTTCTTCCACAACAAAATCGCAGACATCCACAACAGCTTCGACAACCGACCCGGAGACCAACCCACCCAACCTTCTGCAGGACCTTCACCCCCCCTTGAACATCCTCAACGACTGGAACCCAATCTCCACTGAGGACACCATCCGCCTGATGAACTCCATCCACTCAGGATCCCCAACTGACCCATGCCCTCACCACATCTTCAACAAAGCAGACTCCATCATAGCACCACACCTCCGAGATGTCATCAACTGCTCCCTCAACTCCGCCACCTTCCCGGAAAGCTGTAAACACGCAGAACTCAGCGCCCTTCTGAAAAAACCCACAGCTGACCCCACCGAACTCAAAAACTACCGCCCCATCTCGCTTCTCCCATTCCCGGCCAAAGTCATCGAGAAAGCTGTCAACAACCAGCTTGCCACCTTCCTCGAAACCAACAAATCCCTCGACCCCTCACAGTCCGGCTTCCGAGCCAAACACAGCACTGAGACCGCACTTATCGCAGCAACAGACGACATTCGAACTCTACTGGACAAGGGAGACACAGTCGCCCTCATCCTCCTCGACCTCTCCGCAGCCTTCGACACAGTCTGTCATAGCACCCTTCTACAGCGCCTCAGAAACGTCGGAATCCAAGGAAAAGCACTGGAATGGATCACCTCGTTCCTCACCGGAAGAACCCAGAGAGTCCGCCTCCCACCATTCAAGTCAGAGGCCACTGAAGTCATCTGCGGAGTGCCACAAGGATCGTCACTCAGCCCCACCCTCTTCAACGTATACATGAGCCCCCTTGCGGCCATCGCTCGCCAACACAATCTCAACATCATCTCCTACGCTGGCGACACTCAACTGATCCTCTCACTCACCAAAGACCCTAACACCGCCAAAACCAACTTACACGAATGAATGAAAGAAGTAGCCGAATGGATGAAGCACAGCCGTCTGAAACTGAACTCAGACAAAACAGAAGTCCTCATCTTAGGCACCTCCCCCACCGCCTGGGATGACTCTTGGTGGCCAGAGGCCCTTGGAAAAGCACCCAGCCCGACGGACCACGCTCGGAACCTGGGCGTCATCCTGGACTCCTCACTCTCGATGACCAGACAAGTCAACGCCGTTTCATCATCTTGCTTCAACATTCTTCGCATGCTCAAAAAAACATTTCGCTGGATCCCCACCGAAACTAGAAAAACGGTCACCCACGCACTGGTCACGAGCCGCCTGGACTACGGAAACACCCTATACGCCGGTACCACCGCAAAACTCCAGAAAAAACTCCAACGCATCCAGAACGCTTCAGCCAGGCTCATACCGCGTAAAGAACACATATCTGTTCACCTGAAAAACCTCCACTGGCTCCCCGTAAATAAAAGGATTACTTTCCGCCTCCTAACCCACGCACACAAAGCACTCTACGAACTTGGACCCGAATGCCTCAACACACGACTGTCCTTCTACACCCCCTCCCGTCAGCTACGATCCTCCAACCAAGCCCTTGCCACTGTACCTCGCATCAACAAAACCACCATGGGAGGTAGATCCTTCTCCTACCTGGCAGCTAAAACCTGGAACTCACTTCCCGCTCACCTTCGCCTTACCCAGAACCACCTAGCATTCAGAAAGCTACTTAAAACTTGGATATTCGACAAATAATTTCCCACCCTTCCTCAAGCGCCTTGAGACCCTATGGGTATGTAGCGCGCTATATAAATTTCTTGACTTGACTTGACCCTGTAACTCAGGGCATAGGTGTACCCAGGGCCTACCAGGGGCTGCAGCATGTATTATGCCACCCCTGGCTGGCCATCTAAATCTTACACAACTGGCTGCACGACAGCTGGGGCAAGGTGGTGTAATCACCCTTTGCTTTAGATATAGTATACCTATATCTAACCCTAAAATGGACACCCGTATTCCTATCAGTCACTCCTATGGCAGGCCTTGACAATCCTGAAGGCAGAGTGCTTGGAATCGTGTGAGATGGTGCTCTGGCATGAGCTGAGCCCATTTGCAGCTTGCGGAACCAAGTCCTAATAGCTGTTCCATCATAACACATACCATATACTCTTAAGTGCATTATAATCCTCGCGGTTATATGCTAACTCTGGTATCGCTTTATCAAAACATGTCGAGTAAGGTGTCATACGAATTGGAATACTAACCCCTCGCCAATTCTGGCGATGGGGTTAGCATTCCACCCTTCTAGAGGGACACGACATGTATGTAACTGTGAACCCCGGTTAAAGTTAACTCAAGCCTCAGCATCACAAAATGGATGCTGCCACCGCAGACACAAGTCTGACCTCCTGCTGCTGGGAGTCCTTCCAGCGAGGGAGGCTTGGACAAAGGGTTTCCTGTCAGGGGCGGTGCTAGCACCATCCCAGACAGGGTTTTGTGTATCCTGGGTAGGCAGGGCTTTAGAGGAAGGCGACTGCAAGTGGCACCCCGGTGCTCACTATGCATAGGCCGGCTAGAACCAGTTCCAGGGGCACACCAGCCCCTGACCTGGGGAAAGTCCGGCATGGGAGAGGGGTGTAACCACCCCCCTTCCTGGTCCCACCCATGGGCAGGACCTAGTCGCGTGCCAGCCCCTTTTCCTAGTATAAAGATAGGAGCGGGCCCCCTTCCAAATTAGATCATCTTTGAATCCTGGAACTACTTTCTACGAAAGGAACTCTCGACTTCTTCTCAAGATTTCTCCCTTGTGGCTAAGGAGTAGTCACCCTGCACCCGCAGGCACCATCCAAGCATCGCGGTCTGCTGTAAGTCTCTCCTCCGGATCAAGACTGCCCAGCTCGATGAGAACCGGCTTCCCTGGCACCTCTGACCTCAACCTGCATCATCAGCCCAGCTGAGATTCATGGGTGTGACGAGACCTCGAGGGACCGGCCATCTTCAGGACTGCACGACGCTTGCCCAGCACGACCGCCGAGGGATCCTCGAGTGAGTGCTTTGGGGTCCGAGAAGCCCCAACCCTGAGCAGCTCCAGCACCGAAGTTCAGCCTCCCAGCCTCCACGAGATCTGCGTGGGGCCCTTCTGCCTGTTTGCTGCTCACCGCGTTGTCTGGCTACTAGCCCGCTGGCTTGTGGCCTTCCCAACGACGAACGACGACATCAACACCGCTGGTCTGGTTGCTCCAGACTGGCCCTAGCTCCCCTCCAAAAGAGGAGCACCCCGGACCCTCCTGGTCCACTCCAGACGCCATTTTGAGTCCACCGCGTGGGCTTGCATTTGCCAAGACTTGTTGCCCCAATCCTGGGTCCAGCGACGTCGACAGCAGATACCATCGTGGGACAGCTCACACCTCCATCCTGGTCGCCGACAACGCCTCCTGGTCCATGAGACTGCAGAGCCCAGCGTCGGCCACTCACCTGGTCGAGGTGACTCCATCCGGTGCCATCCTGGTGCCCATCTGATCACTGGCTAGTGATTCAGGACTTGGTCCCCTCTGCTTACAAGTGTCCTCCATCTCCGATCCAGGCTTGGATCCATCCGAATCTCTTCACTGGTCGCCTGCCAGCAACTTCTTCTTTCAGGCTCCATAGACTGCAACGAGGATTCCCGACGTCTTTCCAGACCTATGCAGCCGCAGCCCCTGGGCTAGGTAACTTCGGCATTTCGGTGCCCCAGCATAGCCTCACTATCCAAGGGTCCAGATCCTTTTTCGTTTCAGCTCTACCTAGTCGGATTCGTCCGATAACACTAACTTTGTAATTTCTAGCAACCATAGACTTTGTTCCGCATCCCGCGTGAGAGTGCACACTCTGCACCCGATCTCCCTAGGCCTCCTGCTAGTAATCTGAAGGTTCAGTAGTCAAGTCCTAGCAATCCCAAAGCCTATTAGTGTAGTACTTACCTGCTAGTAATTTCGCATTCCACTTTTAGAGTATATGGTTTTTCGTGCCCCTCGGGCATTTGTGTAAATTGTGCAACTTTGCGTATTTTCCTAAGAGCTTTGTATTGTGCTTAGCACCCTGTCCTCATAAAGAGTCCAGGGTTGTTGTGTTCTAAATAAATATCCTTTTATTTTCATAACAGCTTGTGTGGTGTCCTTTCACTTGGTGTTCAAGGGGTATATGTGATGGTATAACAGCTGGCTTAACACGCCCTCTAGAGTTTAGCCTAAAGACTGCTCTTGTCCATGCTACTAGGATAGCTGGTCTAACGGTTGCCTTACAACCAATCATCAATAAGGGTTGTTTGGACTGATACATAGTGATCACTAGAATAGTGAGCACTGCATATCAGGCCAACTTCTCACATTGGTGAGCAGCGGTTGGGATTTGAGCTTGCTGTTGTTTTACCACACGTATCCTAAGAATATCATTGTGAAAGATCACATAAGTACCCAGGTACATATAACTTAGCTTAGAATACTCTGAGTTGTACTGAACCAGCTGTTGTAGTTCAACAAGGCTTAGCACACCTTGACTACAACTCTTAGCAAGGGATCAGTAGGCAAACAAATAGTGTAGGTAGGTGCATCACTTACACCACACTAGAAAAGCATGTCAGACAAAGGAGGAAACTCTGAGTCTCCCCTTGTGTCAGTTGACCCTCCACAGGTCATGTCCAGATATGCAGCTCTTAGCTTCCAGGAGATGAGACAATTGTGTACCTCCAGGAAGCTAAAACAGGGTTCTAACCCTACCATTCCCTTTCTGATTGGTCTCTTAGAGACTTATGATGCCAGGAGAACTGATAACCCAGATTCTTCTAATCCAGATGGGGACATGCCTCCCTTAGAGGGAACCACTGGTGACCCTGACCTCCACCTCCAGGCAGCAGATGATGCTGAGGAGGAGGAAGAGGAGTTATCAGAGGATGAGGCAGACAAAGGTCAGGTAGAAGTCAGTCGACTCACTAGGACCAACTTAAGTAGGCATGAGAATGGATTTGGGGGACCCCCAGGGCCACTCTCAGGCAGACTTAACATTGGGAATGGACGAGTTAGGTCTCTATCCAGAGGCTCTAACAGATCCATTCGAACCAATGGCTCTCAGACCTCTTCTCATAGAGGGATGTCTTCCCGTAAGAGAAGGGAGCATGAAGCTAAGATGAGGGAAGCCAATCTGAGGATTGAAAGGGAAGAACTTGCCCTGGCCAAAGAGAGGCTTGCCTTTGCTAGAGAGCAAAATTTAAGTGGGTTAGATCTCACTGGTGGCAGCATTTTCCCAAGAGAAAAAGACAGGAGTTTAGACACTAGACACCTGAGTAAGATAGTGCCCCCCTTTAAACAAGGGGATGATATCCACAAATGGATAACTGCTTTGGAGAGGGCCTGCACTGTCCAGTGCGTCCCCCAGAGTCAGTGGGCAGCTGTCTTGTGGCTCTCCTTTGAAGGCAAAGGTAGAGATAATTCCTCACTACTAGAGCTGAGGATGCTAACAATTACCAAGTCCTGAAAAGTACACTGATAGATGGGTTTGGCCTAACCACTGAGCAGTACAGGTTGTTGTTCAGGGATACCCAGAAAACTCAGTCTCAGGATTGGTCTGATTTTGTAGATTGTGCCACTAAGGCTTTGGAGGGCTGGTTGCTGGGCAGTAAGGTTACTGATTATACAGGATTGTACAATCTGATCATGAGGGAACATATTTTAAACAATTGTCAGAACCAGTTGTTGCATCAGCACCTTGTTGACTCAGATCTGACCTCTCCCCAAGAATTGGGAAAGAAGGCAGACAGATGGGTCAGAACAAGGGTCAAGCAGAACCAGGGCCAGAACCAGGGTGGTCAGAAGAAAGCAGACCAGAAGGGTAATAATACCAAAGGTGAACAAAATGACCAGAAGTCTTCGACAGGTCCCCAACAAACCAAAGAGGGTGGGGGTCAGGCTTCCCAGAAGAAGAAGACTCAAGAAGGCCAGTCTAAAAGGTGGTGCCAATACTGCAAAAGTAAAACTCACTAGTTTAGTGAGTGCACCAAGAAAGGAGGGCAAACTCCTGCCATGCCACTGCAGCCCCTAAGGCACCTGCACCCCCTAGTACAGTCAGCAGTGGTAGTGCACCTCCCAAGGGATTAGTTGGGTTAACCTTGGGTTCTGAGGGGTATGACAACTTAGTTGGCACACTCACTCAGGCTGTCCTTGTCTGTACAGGGGATGTGGATATATCCCCTGATGCCAGTCCCAATACTTTGGGCAAATACAGACAGACACCTTTTATCAATGGCAAGATGGCTCAGGCCTACAGGGACACTTGTGCCAGTGTCACAATGGTGACACCTAACTTTGTGGACCCTGGACAGATCATGCTAGGTCCAGAGTACCTAGTGACCAATGCCAGCAATGTCACTACCCACCATAGTATGGCAATTGTTGATTTCTCCTGGGGAGGGGTAAGTGGCCAAAAGAAGGTTGTTGTTAGTTCAGACCTCCCAGTTGAATGTTTGTTGGGCAATGATTTCAAGTCAAGTCAAGAGATTTATATAGCGCGCTACATACCCAGAGGGTCTCAAGGCGCTTGAGGAAGGGTGGGGGATTACTTGTCGAATATCCAGGTTTTAAGTTGCTTTCTGAATGTAAGGTGGTTCTGAGTGAGGCGAAGGTGAGTGGGAAGTGAGTTCCAGGTTTTAGCTGCCAGGTAGGAGAAGGATCTGCCTCCCATGGTGGTTTTGTTAATGCGGGGTACAGTTGCAAGGGCTTGGTTGGAGGATCGTAGGTGGCGGGAGGGGGTGTAGAAGGAAAGTCGTGAGTTGAGGCATTCGGGTCCAAGTTCGTAGAGTGCTTTGTGTGCGTGGGTTAGGAGGCGGAAAGTAATCCTCTTGTTAACGGGGAGCCAGTGGAGGTTTCTCGGGTGTCCAGAGATGTGGTCTTTACGTGGGATGTCTAGTATGAGTCTGGCTGATGCGTTCTGGATGCGTTGGAGTTTTTTCTGGAGTTTTGCGGTGGTACCGGCGTATAGGGTGTTACCGTAGTCCAGGCGGCTCGTGACCAGTGCGTGGGTGACCGTTTTTCTAGTTTCGGTGGGGATCCAGTGAAATGTTTTTTTGAGCATGCGAAGAATATTGAAGCAAGAAGATGAGACGGCGTTGACTTGTTTGTTCATAGAGAGTGAGGAGTCCAGGATGACACCTAAGTTCCGTGCGTGGTCCGTCGGGATGGGTGCTTTTCCAAGGGACTCTGGCCACCAAGAGTCATCCCAGGCGGAGGGGGAGGTGCCTAGGATAAGGACTTCAGTTTTGTCAGAGTTCAGTTTTAGACGGCTGTACTTCATCCACTCGGCTACTTCTTTCATTCCTTCATGTAGGTTGGTTTTGGCGGTGTTAGGGTCTTTGGTGAGTGATAGTATAAGTTGAGTGTCATCAGCGTAGGAGATGATGTTGAGGTTGTGTTGGCGTGCGATAGCCGCGAGGGGGCTCATGTATACGTTGAAGAGGGTGGGGCTGAGTGAAGATCCTTGTGGCACGCCGCAGATGACTTCGGTGGCTTCTGATTTGAATGGAGGAAGGCGGACTCTCTGAGTTCTTCCGGCAAGGAACGAGGTGATCCATTCCAGTGCTTTTCCTTGGATTCCGATGTTTCTGAGGCGTTGTATTAAGGTGCTATGACAAACTGTGTCAAAGGCTGCGGAGAGGTCGAGGAGGATGAGGGCGACTGTGTCTCCGTTGTCTAGCAGATTTCGGATGTCGTCTGTTGCTGCGATGAGTGCGGTCTCAGTGCTGTGTTTGGCTCGGAAGCCGGACTGAGAGGAGTCGAGGGGTTTGTTGGTTTCGAGGAAGGCGGCAAGCTGGTTGTTGACAGCTTTCTCAATGACTTTGGCCGGGAATGGGAGGAGCGAGATGGGGCGGTAGTTTTTGAGTTCGGTGGGGTCAGCTGTGGGTTTCTTCAGAAGGGCGCTGAGTTCGGCATGTTTCCAACTTTCCGGAAAGATGGCGGAGTTGAGGGAGCAGTTGATGACGTCTCGGAGATGTGGTGCTATGATGGAATCTGCTTTGTTGAAGATGTGGTGAGGGCAAGGGTCTGTGGGGGATCCTGAGTGGATGGAGTTCATCAGGCGGATGGTGTCCTCAGTGGAGATTGGGTTCCAGTAATTGAGGATGTTCAAGGGGGGTGGGGGTTCTGCAGAGGGTAGGGTGGGTTGGTCTTCGGGTCGGTTGTCGAAGCTGTTGTGGATGTCTGCAATCTTGTTGTGGAAGAATGAGGCTAGGGAGTCGCAGAGGGCTTGAGAGGGGGTGATGTCGTTGGAGTTGGCTGAGGGGTTGGTAAATTCCTTGACGATGTTGAATAGTTCCTTGCTGTTGTGGGCGTTGCTATCTAGTCGGTCCTTGAAAGCGGCTTTCTTGGCATTCCGGATCAGTTGGTGGTGTATACGGGTGGCATTTTTAAAGGCGTCCTTGGTGCTGGTGTTTGGGTCTTTTTTCCAGGCCTTCTCAAGGGAGCGGCAGAGTTTCTTGGATTTCTTAAGATCATCGTTGAACCAGGAGGCCTTCTTGCTGCCTAGTTTGATTTGACGTTTTTTCAATGGTGCTAGGGTGTCGGCGCTGTTGGAAAGCCATTGGGTGAGGTTAATGGCTGCTTGGTCGGGGTTTGAGGAGTGGGCGGGGGGATTTTGAAGAAGCGATGAGGAGATCTGGTCGATGGTGATTTTGTTCCAGTTTTTTCGCAGAGTGGGTTGAGGATGGTTGTTGGAAGTGGTCTTGTTGTAGGTAAAGTGAACGCAGCTGTGATCCGTCCAAAGGAGAGCTGTGGTGTGGCTGAAGGAGATATGTTTGCTGGAGGTGAAGATAGGGTCAAGTGTGTGACCTGCGATATGGGTGGGGGTAGTGACAAGTTGTTTGAGTCCGAGGTTGGCGAGGTTGTCCAGAAGGGTGGTGGTGTTGCGGTCATTGTTCTTTTCAAGGTAAAAATTGAGGTCTCCCAAAAGAATGTAATCCTCGGAGGGGAGGGCGTGTGGGGTGATGAAGTCCGTGATGTCCTCACTGAATTGTGCCCGGGGTCCTGGTGGCCTGTAGAGGAGGGTGCCTCTGAGTGTGGTCTTGGGGTCGATGTGGATCAGGAAATGAAGGTGTTCAGAGTTGGCGAGATTGACGTCAGAGCTGGTTGAGATGCGGATGGATTTCTTATGGACGATAGCGATGCCTCCTCCTGTTTGGTCGGTACGGTCCTTACGGATGATCTTATAGCCTTCCGGGATGGCAATGGTGATGTCTGGGGCTGATGTGGCGTTCATCCATGTTTCAGTTAGGAAGGCGACGTCTGGAGAGATGGTGTCAAGCAGATTCCAGAGGTCGATGGCGTGTCTGTGGACTGAGCGGGTGTTGAGCAGGATGCACTGTAGGTGGTTTGGTGTCAGATAACTGTTTTGTGTTCGTGGGTGAGGAGTTGTTCTTTGTGCCGTCGAACTTGCAGGAGAAGCAAGAGAAGGGTCCATGGATGTGTCCGGGAGCGGCTTGGACGCAGTTGGGGGGGCGGCCGGGGTTTAGGGCTAGGAGGGTGGAGGCGGCGTAGGAGATGCGGGAGGGGTGGGGGGTACGAGGGCCAGGGGGTCTGGCGCTGGGCGCGGTCCAGGCGCGGACGGGCGTAGACGGGCTTACCTTTGGCGCACCTTCAGCGCGAATGTGGTGCGGTCGCTGCGCGTGAACGCTGCGCGCTAGTTCTGCTGACATAAATGGGTGGAGGGGGAGGGGCGAGGGGGGCTCAGCTGGGAGGCGGGGCGGGCTCTAGAGGACGGGCTTGCAGGGAAAAACAACAACAACGAAATGGCGGCGTGTGGTAAAGCACGAGCAACAAAGCGCCAAGCACTAACAATAAAGCGCCACAGAAGAGAGCAACGAAGGCACAGTGAAATAAAATGCGCAACAATTACAATTAAATCTATGCTGACAAAATGAGGCACACTTAATGCTCATCGTCACAGCAGTTACAGTGCAAAATAACGCGCTACAAGTAAGATGCCAGATCCCAAGCGCAGCTCAGTGCAATTATCGCGTTGTGATTTGGAGTCATCCCTATGGTCAGAAGTGGAGCAGAGGACTCACATGGAAATGTTAGGCTTGCCAGCACATGTGCTTGCTGTGACTAGGTCACAGGCCAGAAGATGCCCCACTGAACAGGTGCTGGATCCTGGAACAATGGACCAGACACCTTCCAAGAAGAAGAGCAGTAGGGTTAAGGCATTGCCTCCCCCCTTGCCCCAGGTTGTGGATCAAGTCTCAGAGGAGGCTGACCTCAAAGAGCTGAGGGAAACTGAGCCTAAAGAACTTGAACCTGATCAGGTTGAGTTTCTGGGTTCAGGGGGACCCTCCAGAGAAGACCTGGGGAAGGAACAGTTAGTCTTCCCTTCCCTTGAACCCCTCAGACAGCAGGCTGCTGCTGAGGCTGCATGGAACGCCACAGGTGCCCACAAGGTATACTGGGAAGATGGACTCCTGTACTCTGAGTCAAGAGACCCCAAACCTGGTGCAACCAGGAGGCTGGTCATCCCCTTGTCTCTGAGAGGTTTCCTTCTCACCTTGGCCCATGAGATTCCCCTTGCAGGACACTTAGGCCAGAACAAGACTTGGGACAGAATTGTCTCACACTTTCACTGGCCTCACATGAATGAAGATACCAAGGAGTTTTGTCGCTCCTGTGTCACTTGTCAAGCCAGTGGTAAGTCAGGTGGCACAACAAAGGCCCCCCTTATATCAATGCCTGTGGTGGGGGTGCCCTTTGAAAGAGTGGGGATTGACATTGTTGGTCCAATGGAACCCCAGACAGCATCAGGGCACAAGTTTATACTGGTGATGGTGGACCATGCCACCAGGTATCCTGAAGCTATTCCCCTTAGGACCACTACAGCACCTGTTGTGGCAAGAGCCCTAGTTGGAGTGTTCTCCAGAGTGGGCTTCCCTAAGGAGGTTGTCTCTGACAGAGGTGCAAACTTCATGTCAGGATATTTGACTGCTATGTGGAAGGAATGTGGTGTCAACTACAAGTTCACTACACCCTATCATCCACAATGCAATGGGCTTGTTGAAAGGTTCAACAGGACCCTAAAAGGGATGATTCATGGACTACCTGAAAAGCTCAGGCGTAGATGGGATGTCCTGATACCCTGCCTTTTGTTTGCTTACAGAGAGGTCCCACAGAAGGGGGTTGGCTTCAGCCCTTTTGAACTTCTGTATGGGCATCCTGTGAGAGGACCCCTGTGTTTGGTAAAGGAAGGATGGGAGAGGCCTCTCAAAAAGCCTGCAACCAACATAGTGGACTATGTACTTGGTCTCCGCTCCAGGATGGCTGAGTATATGGAAAAGGCTTCTAAAAACCTTGAGGCAAGCCAAGAACTCCAAAAAGCTTGGCATGACCAAAAGGCTGTCCTGACTGTGTACACGCCTGGACAGAAGGTGTGGGTGTTGGAGCCAGTGGCCCCAGCAGCACTCAAAGACAAATGGTCTGGGCCCCACACAATCCTTGAGCAAAAGGGAGAGGTCACCTACCTGGTGGACCTTGGAACTCCCAGGAGCCCCCACAGGGTGCTCCATGTGAACAGGCTCAAAGCATATGTTGACAGGAAGGACATGAGCTTGCTCATGGCCACAGATGAGGGACAGGAGGAAGAGAGTGACCCTCTCCCAGACCTGCTCACTCAGAATCCTGATGATGGATCAGTAGATGGTGTTGTCTTTTGTGGCAGCCTCTCTGATCATCAACAGAAGGATTGTAAACAAGTTCTTCAATCCTTCAGAAATATGTTCTCTCTGACACCCAGTCAGACCAATTGGTGTACCCATGACGTTGACACTGGTGACAGCCTGCCAGTCAAGAGTAAAATCTACAGGCAGCCTGATCATGTTAGAGACTGCATCAACACAGAAGTGCAGAAAATGTTGGAGCTGGGAGTCATTGAGCCCTCAGATAGCCCTTGGGCTAGTCCAGTAGTTCTAGTGCCAAAGCCTCACACCCAGGGTGGTAAGAAAGAGATGAGGTTTTGCGTAGACTACAGAGGCCTCAATGCAGTCACTAAGACTGATGCCCACCCAATACCAAGGGCAGATGAGATTATAGATAGATTGGCTTCTGCCAACTACTTAAGCACATTTGACCTGACAGCTGGGTATTGGCAAATCAGGTTAGCTGAGGATGCCAAACCCAAGACAGCATTTTCAACCCCTGGTGGACATTATCAATTTGTGGTAATGCCCTTTGGCCTGAAAAATGCACCTGCCACCTTCCAAAGGCTGGTGAATCAAGTTCTCACTGGGCTGGATGACTTCTGTGCAGCATATCTTGATGATATAGCTGTCTTTAGTTCCACCTGGGAGGATCACCTGGTCCACCTGAGGAAAGTGTTAGAGGCACTGCAAGCAGCAGGTCTCACTATCAAGGCCACAAAGTGCCAGATAGGGCAGACACAGGTTGTATACCTGGGCCACCTTGTAGGTGGAGGCCAGGTTCAGCCACTGGAGAGCAAGATACAGTCCATCAGGGACTGAGCTCCTCCAACCACCCAGACTCAGGTTCGAGCTTTCTTGGGCCTGACTGGTTACTATAGGAAATTTGTCAGAAATTATGGATCAATTGTGACTCCACTTAATGAACTGACAAGTAAAAAGATGCCAAAGAAAGTTCAGTGGACAGCAGGCTGTCAAAAAGCATTTGATGACCTAAAGCAGGCCATGTGCACAGCACCTATCCTAAAGAGTCCAGACTACTCCAAACCATTCATTGTCCAAACAGATGCTTCTGAGTTGGGTGTGGGAGCTGTTCTATCTCAGCTGAATTTTGATGGTCATGACCAGCCCATTGCTTTTATAAGCAGAAGGCTGACCCCCAGAGAGAAAAATTGGTCAGCTATTGAGAGGGAGGCCTTTGCTGTGGTTTGGGCCCTGAAGAAACTGAGGCCATACTTGTTTGGCACTCATTTCAAGATTCAGACCGACCATAAGCCCCTCTTGTGGCTAAATCAGATGAAGGGTGAAACCCCCAAACTGCTTAGGTGGTCCATTTCCCTACAGGGGATGGATTTTACAGTGGAGCATAGACCTGGCACTGATCATGGCAATGCAGATGGGCTCTCCAGGTATTTCCACTTAGAGCAAGAAGACTCACCTGGTCAAGGTTAGTTTATTGTCCCAAAGTTTGGGGGGGGGGGGGGGGGGGGTCATGTAGGAGAGTAGGGTCTGCAATCCTATGATCACCCCAGATTTTTGCTTTTTGCTTCACTGGTTTACGACTTCTCTGGCTGTGGGCCTGCTAATCAGACCCACAGCCTTGCTGTTCTCTCACTAAATTGACACGTGTACCTTAGGTGCATTTACCCATTGGTACTGGGCCACCTTATCAGACCCTGTAACTCAGGGCATAGGTGTACCCAGGGCCTACCAGGGGCTGCAGCATGTATTATGCCACCCCTGGCTGGCCATCTAAATCTGACACAACTGGCTGCACGACAGCTGGGGCAAGGTGGTGTAATCACCCTTTGCTTTAGATATAGTATACCTATATCTAACCCTAAAATGGACACCCGTATTCCTATCAGTCACTCCTATGGCGTGTGCTTGGAATCGTGTGAGATGGTGCTCTGGCATGAGCTGAGCCCGTTTGCAGCTTGCGGAACCAAGTCCTAATAGCTGTTCCATGATAACGCATACCATATACTCTTAAGTGCATTATAATCCTCGCGGTTATATGCTAACTCTGGTATCGCTTTATCAAAACATGTCGAGTAAGGTGTCATACGAATTGGAATACTAACCCCTCGCCAATTCTGGTAACGGGGTTAGCATTCCACCCTTCTAGAGGGACACGACATGTATGTAACTGTGAACCCCGGTTAAAGTTAACTCAAGCCTCAGCATCACAAAATGGATGCTGCCACCACAGACACAAGTCTGACCTCCTGCTGCTGGGAGTCCTTCCAGCGAGGGAGGCTTGGACAAAGGGTTTCCTGTCAGGGGCGGTACTAGCACCATCCCAGACAGGGTTTTGTGTATCCTGGGTAGGCAGGGCTTTAGAGGAAGGTGACTGCAAGTGGCACCCCGGTGCTCACTATGCATAGGCCGGCTAGAACCAGTTCCAGGGGCACACCAGCCCCTGACCTGGGGAAAGTCCGGCATGGGAGAGGGGTGTAACCACCCCCCTTCCTGGTCCCACCCATGGGCAGGACCTAGTCGCGTGCCAGCCCCTTTTCCTAGTATAAAGATAGGAGCGGGCCCCCTTCCAAATTAGATCATCTTTGAATCCTGAAACTACTTTCTACGAAAGGAACTCTCGACTTCTTCTCAAGATTTCTCCCTTGTGGCTAAGGAGTAGTCACCCTGCATCCGCAGGCACCATCCAAGCATCGCGGTCTGCTGTAAGTCTCTCCTCCGGATCAAGACTGCCCAGCTCGACGAGAACCGGCTTCCCTGGCACCTCTGACCTCAACCTGCATCATCAGCCCAGCTGAGATTCGTGGGTGTGACGAGACCTCGAGGGACCGGCCATCTTCAGGACTGCACGACGCTTGCCCAGCACAACCGCCGAGGGATCCTCGAGTGAGTGCTTTGGGGTCCGAGAAGCCCCAACCCTGAGCAGCTACAGCACCGAAGTTCAGCCTCCCAGCCTCCACGAGATCTGCGTGGGGCCCTTCTGCCTGTTTGCTGCTCACCGCGTTGTCTGGCTACTAGCCCGCTGGCTTGTGGCCTTCCCGACGACGAACGACGACATCAACACCACTAGTCTGGTTGCTCCAGACTGGCCCTAGCTCCCCTCCAAAAGAGGATCACCCCGGACCCTCCTGGTCCACTCCTGACGCCATTTTGAGTCCACCGCGTGGGCTTGCATTTGCCAAGACTTGTTGCCCCAATCCTGGGTCCAGCGACGTCGACAGCAGATACCATCGTGGGACAGCTCGCACCTCCATCCTGGTCGCCGACAACGCCTCCTGGTCCGTGAGACTGCAGAGCCCAGCGTCGCCCACTCACCTGGTCGAGGTGACTCCATCCGGTGCCATCCTGGTGCCCATCTGATCACTGGCTAGTGATTCAGGACTTAGTCCCCTCTGCTTACAGGTGTCCTCCATCTCCGATCCAGGCTTGGATCCATCCGAATCTCTTCACTGGTCGCCTGCCAGCAACTTCTTCTTTCAGGCTCCATAGACTGCAACGAGGATTCCCGACGTCTTTCCAGACCTATGCAGCCGCAGCCCCTGGGCTAGGTAACTTCGGCATTTCGGTGCCCCAGCATAGCCTCACTATCCAAGGGTCCAGATCCTTTTTCGTTTCAGCTCTACCTAGTCGGATTCGTCCGATAACACTAACTTTGTATTTTCTAGCAACCATAGACTTTGTTCCGCATCCCGCGTGAGAGTGCACACTCTGCACCCGATCTCCCTAGGCCTCCTGCTAGTAATCTGAAGGTTCAGTAGTCAACTCCTAGCGATCCCAAAGCCTATTAGTGTAGTACTTACCTGCTAGTAATTTCGCATTCCACTTTTAGAGTATATGGTTTTTCGTGCCCCTCGGGCATTTGTGTAAATTGTGCAACTTTGCGTATTTTCCTAAGAGCTTTGTATTGTGCTTAGCACCCTGTCCTCATAAAGAGTCCAGGGTTGTTGTGTTCTAAATAAATATCCTTTTATTTTCATAACAACTTGTGTGGTGTCCTTTCACTTGGTGTTCAAGGGGTATATGTGATGGTATAACAGCTGGCTTAACACGCCCTCTAGAGTTTAGCCTAAAGACTGCTCTTGTCCATGCTACTAGGATAGCTGGTCTAACGGTTGACTTACAACCAATCATCAATAAGGGTTGTTTGGACTGATACATAGTGATCACTAGAATAGTGAGCACTGCATATCAGGCCAACTTCTCACACACTGGATCTGCCAGCTCAAAACATCTCTGACTTCGCCTCCCGTCATCACCAGCTTCTGGTGGGGAAAGGGCTGCCATTTGCCACCAACTGGGACATAAGGACAGACCGCTGAATGCTCCTGCTTGTCCTCATGAGCTGTACACTCCCCTTCCAGTATTCTTCACTGGACAGCCACCTTTCTGTCAGGATGCCCTCTCTGCTACACACCTCAATCTTGAAGGCAGAGGTATTTGCCCTTCTGATCAAAGGCACCATACATGTGGTGTCACTGGAGGAGAGGGGCACTAGGTGTTATTCCCTTGGTCCCCAAAAAGGATCGAGGACTCATGCTTATGCTGGACCTACATATCTTAAACTGCTTAAGTTGGCAAGTCAAGTTCAAACGGTGCCCTCCAGGACACCCACTTTAATCTTGCAATTCTCCCTATTCACTGTCTTTACCTCCGATTCCTTCTGGGGTCCAAGCACTTTCACTTTGTGGTCTTGTCATTTGGCATGACAACTGAGTTTAACCAAAGTAGTGGCCATGGTTGCACTTTTGCTCAGATTTTTTTTTATCCCAGTGTTTCTGTACTTGAATGATTGGCTGGTAAACGGGGAGCATTCTTCACTAGTTTCAAAACATCTTTAGGGTACCATGACCCTCCTGTCTCTTTTTAGGTCTCGGCGTCAACGCGCGGAAGCGCGTCTCCGCCGAGATCTTTTGTCAGGGACTATGCTTCCCAGGAGACAGCCTTGGCCACGCGCATTGCCTCTTCAAGGAGGCGATTTCCGCTGGCCACGCGCTCGCGAACGCGCTCAGCTGCTGTCTCCTGGGAAGCAGCTACACCACACGCGCATGCGCAGAAACAGCGACAGACACACACACGAGCGCTCATGCACGCACGCACCCACACATACAGCGAACCCACCCCCGGCGTCGCATGCATACACACACACACACGTGCACCGAGCATCCCCCCCACCCCTCCGTTGTCGCACCCCCCCCCCCCCCCACCCCTCCCCTCCGCCGCCGCACACACACACGCAGACATACAGGCATTCTCTCCCCCCCCCCCGCCCCGCTCACCGGTCAAAGGCCCTCCGGACACGCAGACATACAGGCATTCTCCCCCCCCCCCCCCGCTCCCCCCCCCCCCCCCCCCCCCCCCCGCTCCGCTCACCGGTCAAAGGCCCTCCGACCGCGGGGCTCTCCCTCGTTGCTCCTCCAGGCACTCCGTGGGCGCGGGCTTCACAAAACGGAAGTCCCGCCCCACGATAGGTTTCGTTTTCTCAGTCCCACCCCACGATAGGTTTCGCTTGCAGCTCGTCTGTCTGCTGAGCTGGTGTCGGCTCGGCAAAAGGGAAAGCTTGTTTGTTAATAGTGCACCCGTCAGCATTATGGAGCTAAACATCTATACATTATTTTCAAGTGGATAATTCGATTTCATCAGCAGGAGTAGACAACTAGATTAAACATAGTGTTGGCTTGTATTATAAGGTATAAAGTACCGCTTACCATACATACTGCGCCCCATGTACAAACTCAATTTTACATTAACAAATGCATTGTTAGCTTTGCCAGTGCGGCGGAAAAAGAGCCAAAAAGGACTGCTTTATCTATAGAATACATTTAAGAAATTAAAGAATTGAGTGGGGGAAGCAGCGTGATGATTGAGTTCATTTTTTAGATTGCAAATATCCCATCGTGCATTCTACTGGAATAGTTTAAAAGCTGAGTAACAAACCAAGCCACCAGTGGCATGAGGTGAGCGGGCAGTGCTGCTCTGGGTGGAGAAATTGATACAGTTGGAATATTTGGGATCAATACTTTTAGCAGCCATCTGTCTAGTAAGTAACACCTAAAACGGATATTTTTAATGGATACTTCTAACTGCAGATTTTAAGCAACTATTTCCACATGCTGGTAGTTGGTGCCACAGGACATGTGGTGGCTTTGCATCACTTCTGGAAGTGGTAGAATGGAGCCTTGTATTCGCACCAACCCTATGTGTGCTAACCATTTCCTTTCTATTTTTAGGTCTCTATTTTTTATCACATATTTTTACTTGCTGAAAAGGAGAATGTGTTTTCCAGTGCATTATCAGACTCACGTCACGCCGCTTGCTGCGGGTCGGGGGCGCACCGGCTTTTGTTTTCCCAATCACGACCAAACTGGCAGTAATATTACTTTTTTTTAAAAATGGTAAAACAGTTGATTTTAAAAGTTTGTCGAGCGCAGCCATGGCCATTGCAGAGAGTGGAGTGCCGTGCTGGTTTAATGGACCGACAAGCAACACGCAATGCGGCTTTAAACATATATAATACCCACGGGCATATTGGTATCGGAGATTATATTTAGTTAGACTAAAGGGACAGGTGTAGTGAGTGAAGAGTAGTGAGTGCAGAGTGCAGAGTAGTGAGTGCAGAGTGCTGAGTGCTGAGTAGTGAGTGCAGAGTAGTGAGTGCAGAGTAGTGAGTGCAGAGTAGTGAGTGCAGAGTAGTGAGTGCAAAGTGAGTGCAGAGTGGTAATGCAGAGTAGTGAGTAGTGAGTGCAGAGTGGTAATGCAGAGTAGTGAGTGCAGAGTAGTGAGTGCTGAGTAGTGAGTGCTGAGTAGTGAGTAGTGAGTGCAGAGTAGTGAGTGCAGAGTAGTGAGTGCAGAGTAGTGAGTGCAGAGTGAGTGCAGAGTGGTAATGCAGAGTAGTGAGTAGTGTGTGCAGAGTGGTAATGCAGAGTAGTGAGTGCAGAGTGCTGAGTGCAGAGTAGTGAGTGCAGAGTAGTGAGTGCAGAGTAGTGAGTGCAGAGTAGTGAGTGCAGAGTAGTGAGTGCAGAGTAGTAAGTGCTGAGTGCAGAGTAGTAAGTGCTGAGTGCAGAGTAGTAAGTGCTGAGTGCAGAGTAGTAAGTGCTGAGTGCAGAGTAGTGAGTGCAGAGTAGTGAGTGCAGAGTAGTGAGTGCAGAGTAGTGAGTGCAGAGTAGTGAGTGCAGAGTAGTGAGTGCAGAGTGAGTGCAGAGTGGTAATGCAGAGTAGTGAGTAGTGAGTGCAGAGTGGTAATGCAGAGTAGTGAGTGCAGAGTAGTGAGTGCTGAGTAGTGAGTGCAGAGTAGTGAGTGCAGAGTAGTGAGTGCAGAGTAGTGAGTGCAGAGTAGTGAGTGCAGAGTAGTGAGTGCAGAGTAGTGAGTGCAGAGTAGTGAGTGCAGAGTAGTGAGTAGTGAGTGCAGAGTGGTAATGCAGAGTAGTGAGTGCAGAGTAGTGAGTAGTGAGTGCAGAGTAGTGAGTGCAGAGTAGTGAGTAGTGAGTGCAGAGTAGTGAGTGCAGAGTAGTGAGTGCAGAGTAGTGAGTGCAGAGTAGTGAGTGCAGAGTGGTAATGCAGAGTAGTGAGTAGTGAGTGCAGAGTGGTAATGCAGAGTAGTGAGTGCAGAGTAGTGAGTAGTGAGTGCAGAGTAGTGAGTGCAGAGTAGTGAGTGCAGAGTAGTGAGTGCAGAGTAGTAAGTGCTGAGTGCAGAGTAGTAAGTGCTGAGTGCAGAGTAGTAAGTGCTGAGTGCAGAGTAGTAAGTGCTGAGTGCAGAGTAGTAAGTGCTGAGTGCAGAGTAGTAAGTGCTGAGTGCAGAGTAGTGAGTGCAGAGTAGTGAGTGCAGAGTAGTGAGTGCAGAGTAGTGAGTGCAGAGTGAGTGCAGAGTGGTAATGCAGAGTAGTGAGTAGTGAGTGCAGAGTGGTAATGCAGAGTAGTGAGTAGTGAGTGCAGAGTAGTGAGTGCAGAGTAGTGAGTAGTGAGTGCAGAGTAGTGAGTGCAGAGTAGTGAGTGCAGAGTAGTGAGTGCAGAGTAGTGAGTGCAGAGTAGTGAGTGCAGAGTAGTGAGTGCAGAGTAGTGAGTGCAGAGTGCAGAGTAGTGAGTGCAGAGTGCAGAGTAGTGAGTGCAGAGTGCAGAGTAGTGAGTGCAGAGTGCAGAGTAGTGAGTGCAGAGTAGTGAGTGCAGAATCTTTTGATTTAAAGAAAAAAAAATGTCATGAGCAATGCCAATAGCTCTACCTTTAATGATGCCGAGACCATTGCATTGCAAATGCTTGTTTGTTTTATTATCAATGCCCAGAAGTCTCATTTCATACCCATGCAGATGTTAGCCTTCATAGCAGGATATTCAGGTCCTCCAATCTAAAACTTTGATATTGTGGCTGCACTTCTGCAGATTAAGCAATGCCAACCACAGAACTTCTCCTTACCCATGTAAGTGGCTGCTGTCATTTTCACTGTCGCAAACCCACACAAAATCTGTTTTTGTGGCCACAGATCAAAGTTTCTTGATGTAAGCTCGAAGTTGTGAATTTTTTCTATTCTATCTGCTCTGATGTTTTGCGTTGTATGCTATCTTTTGCTAAGGAGGCTATATAGCTGCCATTTCCATTTTACTGTTTTCTCTATTTATTCCTCTTGGTGACACCTTTTTGGAAGGGTTGAAATATTTTTTCTCTCACACTGTTTATTGTTCTTTAGTGAGAACTGAATCTGGTGTTGACTTTGCCCACGGCCTACCCATTGCACAGTTGTCTGATGCATTTACTGATGTTAAAGAGCATATTCCTGATGACAATAACTTCAACAAGTTTGGTTGATGAACTTCAAGGTCTTATGGTTTCGACGCCTCTCGCTGTGTTCTACAGAGATAAAGTGGTATTTAATACCTGCAATTGTTGAAAGATGAGTCCACCTTTTACATTGACCAATCTATCTGTCTGCAATCTTTCTTTCATCCTCCTCACCCAACTAGGGAGGAGGAGAGGTTGTAAAGATTGGACTCCAGTATATCTCATTAAATCAACTGCAAACGTCAGGTCAGAGTGGATGATCAGCTCTTTGTGAGATTTGCTGCAGCCAAGAAGGAAAAAGTGGTAACCCATGCTCACAATCTTATGCGGAGTTGTTCTCTGCATAAAGATTCAATCCTCCGTTGTTTTTGTGCCTGCTCAATGAGGGTCATTGTGGTGTTTACTCTTTTACCAGCGGCATCTCAGTGACAGATATTTGCAGAGCAGCAACATGTTCTTTGGACATACTATTGATACACACGTTTGCCTCACAGCTGAGTCCCATAGTGATGGAAACTTTGCCAGGACTGTGTTTCATTACTTCCTTGGTTAATCTGTATTACTTAATCCCACCTCCCCGATAGTATTTCTCTGGGATTCATTCATAAGGTAAGGAGTCTACAGGAAGAAGTTGTGGATACTTTATCTTCTCGAAAATTCCTCATGGCCTTCTCCCCCCAACAAGTTAGTGATGTTGGCAATAACATGTGCAGGTATGCAGACGTCTGCCCGCCTTAATGGGATGCAGAATGAGTCCAGGAACTGACACCACCATACAAGTCACTGCTACATATCCATTGATGTTGTCACATCTGGATCAAATGAAGTCACTGGTATAGCTGCATGGTGTCACCTGTCTGCACTGGAGAGATATTGCTGTGGGAATAGTTTTCTGGATCCAGTCTGGCATCTGAAGGACATTTATAAACTGAGGAATCTGTGGGAAGAATCATTAGTCACCAGACATATCATTACCAAAGGTAAGTAACTTTCCCTTTCTGTTTAAATTAATCTGGGGCATGCCTTTTGTTTCCTTGCTAGTGCCTCATCATTTGGTGGTAGAGTCCTCAATATGTCTTCTTTGGACAATGAGAAAAACAGCAGTTTATTCGCAGTGTCATTTCGTTATTGGGCCCATTATATTATCTGGTGCAATAATGAAACGACAAAGTTGTTTACTGCTACAGGTATGTTCTTGTATACTGAATATTATATATTGTTTTTAGGCCAAAGGCAAGGAAAGGCAGTGGCTCAGGAACCAAGCTCTGGGGGAGCTGGACGATGCGAAAATCATCGACGGGCTCACTGGCGAAAAAGCTATCTACAAGCGACGAGGAGAGCTGGAGCCAGAGGTGAGTACTCAGAAATCAAAGTGTTCGCATATTCACCAAGGAACACTCTTAAAAGGGAAAATCTTTATCTTTTGTAACGAAATGGTCCACTTTTTTGCAGGGCAGGTTAGCAGGATATTATGATACCTTAATAATGCTGAGAACATCCTCACTATTGGAGGGGTCAAATGACAGCACATGTGTTTTTGCATTATGCAGGAAGCACATTATTGAGAGGTCTTCCTGAAAGCTATGTGATTGCTTCTAGGTGCACGTGCACATTTCTTTCTCCACCCTCCACTACATTCAAGAAGTTTATTGTTTTACAAAGAAGTAGCCACTCACTGGAAAAGAGATGTACTTTATTCGTTCTTTTTTGACAATTAGTGGTCTATAACTCCAAAAAGATTTGTGAGTATATGTTGGTAGCATTTGCAAACGTTTTTAGATTTATGAGTCTTTCAGAGTGAAGTGACATGCTTCATAGTGCTTAAATGTGCTTCACACCTTTAAGTGCTGGCGCTGCACAAGTTGTTTGGCGTGGATGGCTCTAAATTCATGAATGCAGGTGGAATCGATATTCTATATTACTCCATTTGACGAAGATGGGATTACCTGTTTTTGTATCCCTGCCTTCTGAAAGCATTCTGAAAGAAGGTGGCAGTCATATATCATATTACGGTATTTAACCCCTTGCGTGCGGGGCGTATTTTCCGCCTGTGCTGACTCCGCCTTGCGCGGGCGGAGTCATGGCGGAATGGTTCCGTCATCAGCACAGCTCAACCGATGCTGATGACGGAACCGTTCTGTTATCAGCACGCAAGGGGTTAAACAAGGTTTGAGTGGCACAGTGCATCAGTAGATGCAGTGTGTATCACTGCCCTCTCAGAGCAGTGGATGAAGGTGGCAGTGATACATTGTATCATTACATTAGAAGACGTTTGCATTGATTAACTGCATCTGTAAAAGGTGCTGGACACAAAACACAAAACCCATCTCTGCCATCTAATTAATTAATTTAAATACTATTTATGGTTGTTAAAAAGTGTAACTACATTTTTAATTGTTTATTACATTAAACAAACAATTAAACTATAGTTATTGCTATCACTGATAAGTATATATATATATATATATATATATATATATATATATATATATATATATATATATATATATATATATATATATATTCTCTCCCACAGGTTGCCCTTGTAGAAATGCCTCACACGAGGGGGTTACAGCACAAATGCTGCAGGTAGCAGCACAACAGCCTGTCACACATCCATCCTTTCAGGCCATACGCGTTTCGGGCGTCCTTTCGCCCTTGATCACTGGCAGCCCAATGAAAGACTGAGGCTTGTCTCTTGTCACGTGTTTTATTTGAAATAACAAGTCACGCCCAAGTGAAGCTGGAGCATGCTGGTAGATGCAGTTCTTATTCGACTTGTATACGTGCTAAATTCCCCCAGTGGGTGCCTTTAGTCTTCCATTGTTCAAAATGTCAATCCCCAGGTGGGCGGAAAGACGTGCAACATTGCCGCTGTGATGCCAATATTTACCGGCAGCTCAGCCCCCCCCTCATTCCATTCACGGCGCCGTTGTTTGATTACAGTAGATCCGCCTTGTGTCAGCGGCGGGGCATTTCCGCGACTGAGCCAGCCGCATAATAGTCTCTCCCACAGGTTGCCCTTGTAGAAATGCCTCACACGAGGGGGTTACAGCACAAATGCTGCAGGTAGCAGCACAACAGCCTGTCACACATCCATCCTTTCAGGCCATACGCGTTTCGGGCGTCCTTTCGCCCTTGATCACTGGCAGCCCAATGAAAGACTGAGGCTTGTCTCTTGTCACGTGTTTTATTTGAAATAACAAGTCACGCCCAAGTGAAGCTGGAGCATGCTGGTAGATGCAGTTCTTATTCGACTTGTATACGTGCTAAATTCCCCCAGTGGGTGCCTTTAGTCTTCCATTGTTCAAAATGTCAATCCCCAGGTGGGCGGAAAGACGTGCAACATTGCCGCTGTGATGCCAATATTTACCGGCAGCTCAGCCCCCCCCTCATTCCATTCACGGCGCCGTTGTTTGATTACAGTAGATCCGCCTTGTGTCAGCGGCGGGTCATTTCCGCGACTGAGCCAGCCGCATAATAGTCTCTCCCACAGGTTGCCCTTGTAGAAATGCCTCACACGAGGGGGTTACAGCACAAATGCTGCAGGTAGCAGCACAACAGCCTGTCACACATCCATCCTTTCAGGCCATACGTGTTTCGGGCGTCCTTTCGCCCTAGATCACTGGCAGCCCAATGAAAGACTGAGGCTTGTCTCTTGTCACGTGTTTTATTTGAAATAACAAGTCACGCCCAAGTGAAGCTGGAGCATGCTGGTAGATGCAGTTCTTATTCGACTTGTATACGTGCTAAATTCCCCCAGTGGGTGCCTTTAGTCTTCCATTGTTCAAAATGTCAATCCCCAAGTGGGCGGAAAGACGTGCAACATTGCCGCTGTGATGCCAATATTTACCGGCAGCTCAGGCCCCCCCTCGTTCCATTCACGGCTCCGTTGTTTGAGCACAGTAGATCCGCCTTGTGTCAGCGGCGGGGCATTTCCGCGACTGAGCCAGCCGCATAATAGTCTCTCCCACAGGTTGCCCTTGTAGAAATGCCTCACACGAGGGGGTTACAGCACAAATGCTGCAGGTAGCAGCACAACAGCCTGTCACACATCCATCCTTTCAGGCCATACGCGTTTCGGGCGTCCTTTCGCCCTTGATCACTGGCAGCGCAATGAAAGACTGAGGCTTGTCTCTTGTCACGTGTTTTATTTGAAATAACAAGTTACGCCCAAGTGAAGCTGGAGCATGCTGGTAGATGCAGTTCTTATTCGACTTGTATACGTGCTAAATTCCCCCAGTGGGTGCCTTTAGTCTTCCATTGTTCAAAATGTCAATCCCCAAGTGGGCGGAAAGATGTGCAACATTGCCGCTGTGATGCCAATATTTACCGGCAGCTCAGGCCCCCCCTCGTTCCATTCACGGCTCCGTTGTTTGAGCACAGTAGATCCGCCTTGTGTCAGCGGCGGGGCATTTCCGCGACTGAGCCAGCCGCATAATAGTCTCTCCCACAGGTTGCCCTTGTAGAAATGCCTCACACGAGGGGGTTACAGCACAAATGCTGCAGGTAGCAGCACAACAGCCTGTCACACATCCATTCTTTCAGGCCATACGCGTTTTGGGCGTCCTTTCGCCCTTGATCACTGGCAGCCCAATGAAAGACTGAGGCTTGTCTCTTGTCACGTGTTTTATTTGAAATAACAAGTCACGCCCAAGTGAAGCTGGAGCATGCTGGTAGATGCAGTTCTTATTCGACTTGTATACGTGCTAAATTCCCCCAGTGGGTGCCTTTAGTCTTCCATTGTATATATATATATATATTACATCCAAAATAAGTAACAAACAAGCAGAATTTTTGGATGTTACTGTATACATTGATGAACACGATAGAGTGCAAACTACTCTCCATCGTAAAGCTACTGCAGGCAACACTACTCTTCATGCCTCTAGTTTACACCCTAGGCACACGATCCAAAGTATTCCCTACGGGGAAATACTTAGGTTGAAAAGAATCTGCAGCAGTACTAATGATTTTGAGATTAATGTCAATGACCTACGCAGTCGCATGAAAGCCCGAGGTTATACAGAAAAAATGTTTAACCAAGCATTAGCAAAATCACAAGACAGAACCCGGGCTAGCCTGCTAAGCACTCCTTCTGAAACCACTAACTTACCTGATGAGACAATAGATACCACCATACAGGAATGTCCCAGGTTCATCACCAACTACAGTAGCCAACAAAATAAAATAAGACAGATCATCAAAATCATCACTGGCCTATTGTATTAACGGACAATGTATTAGGAAATATGCTTCCTAACAAACCCATGGTTACTTTCCGACGTGCTCTCAGTATGGGTGCAGTGCTTGATCAAAGCGGTCCCGAACTCAAGTGCAAACAAAACTGGCTAATCAAGGAGGGATTCCGGAAATGCTCTACTTGTAGAGCGTGTAAATTCGGAATAAATAAGACTCACTATAAAACTCCCTGCAGTGACACGGAGACCCCAATTAAAGGCCAGCATACTTGCAAAACAGAATATGCAGTATACGTTCTGACATGTACGTGCGGCCTCAATTATGTAGGCAGCACCATACAACCTGTACATGTCAGAATTTTACAGCATATACGAGCTATTTTGCACTCAGATCCAGCATACCCAGTTGCACGTCACTTTTTGAGCTCTCATAGTAAAGATATTAATTGTCTATCTTACTATGTGATAGCCTCGATCCCCAAGCTAAGACGTGGAGGCAACCGTGAGCTCAAACTCAGACAATTAGAATCACGAATGATCCTTGAATTCGATAGTAAATGGCCTAACGGGCTTAATATTACTGAGGATCTCCGTCATTTTCTATGAGATGCCCCTCAATAAGTATTACCTTGGTTTCCTTTCCCCTAGATAGTCAGGTTCCCTGTTATCTAGTGGGTCAAATCTTCTAGTCCAAGTGATCTATAATGGTGCTGAATTAACTAGCTGTATAGTTGACCAGTCAAGTTCCTTGTTGGCCAATCTATTATTGATAAATGTTACTCTTTACCTTCCTCTAATGTTGTAAATATTGTTGTATAATAATTTAGATACACTTTTTTTATCAAAAAAATGAAAAAATATTTTTGTACACTTTTTTATCACTGCATTTTACACCGGGTGTTTTTAGCAACTATGAATTTTACACATGGTAGTTTTTTCAAGTATCTATTGTTTTAACAACTTTGTATGAGATTTATATAGGGTCAAGTTCCTATCTCTGACTATTTGCATTTATGCAATGATGACACAAGATACTTTACAACATGTGGATTCAGCACTTTATTCTCACCTACCTCTTTTCCCTATGCACTTTACTACTCTCCACTTAACGCAGACTTGGAACCAGTCTAAATTGTAAATATTGGCACCTTTAGCAATCCTACAATTCCCCAGTCACTATAAATACTGTATATAGACATTTTAACGGTTTTTCCAATAAGGACTCATCCTGTTATTAATTGTGTGATACCGTATTATGTAAATCTGCAATTTTTTCCTATGATTCTGTTTTTAAAACATGACATCTCATTTTATTCATATTAATTTGTACGCAAATAATATATAGCATTGAAATGTGGTTTGTTTGAAAACAAAGGAAAAAGAATACTTTGCAGTACTTCTCTCCTTAAATGTAGGAGTAAAATGTCTTTTATGTCTATGCAGATTTATACCATGTGACAGGGCGGGCCAATTGGGTGTGCACAGCAGTATAAAATTAAAAAGTTGAAACTGGCTCATTTGCATGTGAACAAGGGCTTTTCCAGCCCGAAACGCGTAGTGCCCTCTGGCTTACCGGCTTCTCTGCAAATAAAAGATCCTGTGCAGCGCATTTTGTGGTCCGTCTCCTATGTTCCCTCGCCGGTCTGACGTTGGTTGACCTGGAAGTGGTGTTTGGAGGTTTTTCGGATATATATATATATATATATATATATATATATATATATATATATATATATATATAGATAGATAGATATATATATATATATATATATACATATATATATATATATATATATATATATATATATTAATGTAACTAATGTATCTTTAATTTGTAATCAGCTTTATTTTAATTTCCTGCCTCCAGTAATATTTGTGTGCATCTTTCAATATCAGTGGGTGGCCATGTGTGGTGCTTGACATACTCCAAAACTGTGCTGGAGGACATTCTGTGTTGACACTTTCTTTAAGGGCAATGGTAACTTTAAAAGTGAGTTTTCTGAATTTCAATGGTCTGATCTGTTTTGTGGGTGTGTTCATTGTATTAGTATGTCCCTCCCAAACCACTCAGTAAAGTTTCAAGAACCCCAGCAATGTTTGAGTTATTATTCCCCACTGTGGGAGAGATCTCTGCACATAAACATTGGACAGGTAGAGGCATTAGTCTCTCATGGGAGGTTTCTGAATTGCATTTTGAAGTATGTACGTTTTTCTAGTATAGCACTGTACTACTAACTACAACATTATATTATGTACTATAGAATGCAGTTTGTGAATCCGGGTCCTGAATTTGGCTTAGAAAATTCTGAGAGGCCTTTCTCAATTAGTGTTGGCATTCATGATCTGGGATGTATGGACTCAACCTGACATATTTGTCTGTCTACTTGTTTATGAATGCATTGTAGTAAACAAGAACTTGGCTTACTTTAACTGTTTTATTTTTTGTTAAGAAGCAAATACATATTCTTCTCCTGCACCCATTCACCGGCGAGAGGCTTAGAATCATTTTCTGAAAATATCGTATAAACCAATAACTACCACTACTCTCCTCACATGCTGGTGTATAGCACATCAAACATTATCAAAAGTCTTCTTCCACCGCTGCCACCCATTTGCATCCCACAGTGTCCTTTTTAGGTTTTGATGTCGTAAGTGAAAATTGAGAAAGATGTGTTAGGATAATTCTCAAAACCTGGAAACCTATAGTTATCTAAATATGCAATAAACATGCCCAGTCATAACTTTCCATACGTCTCCCAACTGCTGTACAGAGACTTTCCTTCCCAGATATCTCCCATATATGGTGTCTCCATTTTGAGCTTGTTGGAACCCTTGCCTTACCCCACAGTGCTTACTTTGCTGCACATTGTTCCAATGACATCTGCCTACCTCTAGGAGATTAATGGATATGTTCATTGTTAGGCAGATTCATATTGACATATGATGGAATCTCAGAGTCAATTTTCCAAACATTCCATCAATGGCATCTAGTACTTCTGTCCAAAGGTGTTGTTTAGGGCATTCCGATAGCATATGCATCAAGTAAGCCTTAGCTCCACAATCCCACCAACAAATCTGAATCCTGCTTGCCACATTTGTGCAACGTGATGGGGTAAAGTACCAATGAAGCTCCATCTTAGCCGTAACTTCTTTTCCTATTGTACATTTATCTGAAATGCCCACTATTGTACAAATATCTTCTTGTTCTTCCTCAGACAGAGTTTTACCCTACTCTCTTATGCATCTTATTTTTCCTGCTGCTTTCACCACCTTCCTAGTTTGTAGTAATATTTTCTAAAGTTATGAATAGGCTTTTCTGTTTTCAGGTTTTATTTGTTGTGTATTCCTTTGGGAGGTATTTAGTGCTTTCCATTGTTTAAAAAAACGATAAAAATTAGTGGTTATCAGTTTTTTCTCTATTTTGCTCCGTTAAAAAAATTTGCACCTCAGTAAGGTTTGATTGCCGCACATAAGAGGTTAATGGTGATTATTTAAGACACCTTCCTTCTGCACTGTTCTTCAGATAAATGACGATTGAAAAACGTAGGAAATGAGATATGTATTGTGGGTTCTTGGTGCTCTGTTATTTCAAGTGAGTTTTATACTATAACCTATTGTTTATCTCAAGATACCAAGAAATTACTGAGCTAATAAATGTAGTACTGGTGTCTATTTTGGGCATATTCCTTATCAACCTAGTCATAGGGGAGAAGTCTGCTAAGAAATTAATGCGAGTCTTGTTAGTAATAGCGTTATTGATGGCAGTGAATTGTAGTGCTTACAAAGATGCTGCTCAGGTAGTTGAGAGAATGTATGAACTGCTGGATGCCTTGGGCCATATGCCTGTGTAGTAGCCCAAAATTAGACTAAATGTCCTGCTATAAAAGGGATGATTTGTACATGATCAATTTTTCGCTTCTCTTGAAACTGGAATTTCATCATAATGAATTAACCCTCTTCCTGTTTACTAATGATGTTCATAGCACTTGTGATTTTTGGAAGTTTGCTTTGAACCTAGATCCTCTGCTGAATGCATCCAGTTCCTTCATCAACAGTGACAAGGAGAGTCTGGAACTGACATTTGACCCCTGTGAGGTCCCCCAGTTTTGTGTTCTGTCCCACAACCTATTTAATTTATACATTCAGCCTCTCTGTGGCATAAATCGATCTTTCAGGTACAATAACCTTTCTTATGCAAATGAAACATAAAAGTGCCTTACATTTGACCAACGCTCCTTCAGATCCCTTTCAAAGGTGAGAGGTTGCTTATTAGGCATTGAGCAATGGACGTCCTGTAAGTTCCTAAAGCTTAACCCCTTCCGTGCTCATGACGAGCTGAGCTCATGAGCACACCCATTTATATTGGTCCTCAGCACAGAAGAAAAATATGTCAAGCAGCGATGGTGTTAATAGGGACAAGACTTAGGTGCTGGTCACGTGAGTGAATCCCAACATCTGGTCTTCTGAGTTCTGGCCTAGACAGTTTGCTGCACCTCCAAGTCCTTGTGACCACTGTAAAAAAAGCAGACCAAACGCTTTCCTTCCTGCCCTCAATCTTGAGGGTCTTGATCTCAAGGTTTTTCATCTTCAAACGTTCAAGAAAATGTAACCGTTCTTGCTCCAAGAAAGGTTCGGCCATGTGGTTGGCGCTTGTGTCCTTTCCCATCTGAACTATTGTAACACCAGCTACCTGGGCCGCTTACCTGATTGTACTAAGAAAATTGAGTATAATAGAGCAGACTGGTTGTTGTTGTTCTATACTAAAAACTTTGGATATTATAATTGATTAAGTGAATCATTATAATCAATAGGTTCAGGACCATTGTTTTTCTATATCATAATATACCCAGGTCCATACCTTGCGGGTTACCCCGTTTTTCTTAATGGTTACCTGATTGTAGCATCTTCAAAATATGTCTGTTAAGGTGGTGATGGTGCTAGGCAAGTGTGACCATGTCTCTCAGCTGAGACAGGCCCTGAACTGGAGGGCCATGAAGACACAGAATTCTGCTCTAGGCTCGCTGTCTTATTCGCAGAGCCTAATATAAAACTGGATCCTTGTTTCTATCAAGCTTGATTGCCTACTACGGCCTCTGCAGCCAACTGTGGCTTTTCATTTTAATATCTCGTGGATCAAACGGGTGAAGGCAGGTGTGAGCTGATTCCAGGTGTGGTGCACAACGCTCTGGAATGACCTGCCTCTGGAGCTCAGTGCTATCTCCAAATGTGCGGTTATTCAAAGAATGAGGAGAGCTTACCTCTATGGCTCTATCTCTATGTTCACTGTTTGAAGTTGGGGCTTCTTTCTCATTTGAAGACAGTAGGGCCTGACCTTTGCTTAGCAGTGTCCTTTTGTTATGGCTTCTTTTATGTATATACTTTCATTATGTTTCGTTATGTTCCAAGTGCCAAGATGCTACGATGTACATGTGCTAATAAATATAATAGTATTAAAAATATTAATAATAATAACAGAAACAAAAATGTGTCAAGTCAAAACCACTTTATTCGATTATTTAAAATCATAAAAGTATGCTATACATATGCAAAAATATTAAAATATCTGTTAAAAATACATAATACAAGATAAAAACGCAATTCATAGTCAATTAAAATACATAATCAATCATACCCACAATTAAGCAATTTATAGGGATACATTGTCTGTGAATTGAAAGGATTCAATTTCTTGTACAGCTTTCTGTCGGTCCCTCTTGTTTCTAACAGACGCGGCGAGAAAGCTGGCAACACAAAACATAATTACCGGGGATTCTAACAGTTGTAAAAACAATAAGGCAGGTTTACACTGAACAAAATTCATCTTTTTCAATAATGGGAGAATAAACCTTTTCCTGGCATCTTGGTACAATGGGCAAAAGATCATAAAGTACATAGCGTCTTGCGGTGAAAAATCATCGCATTTGCATGGAGCAGCATCTTCAGGTCTACTCCAACCCTCCAAATCCCAGAGAACTGTGTATATTTGGTTAAACCGAAATTTAGTCAATAGCCATCTATGGAAAGAATTTGTCACTATGGTCAAGTACGGTGACATTGCTAATGACGGGGTGGCCAAAACATGGCCCCTAACCGATGGTTTACATAGTTCTGCTCCTTCCCGCTCTGCCTCCCTTAACCGCATCGATGCTGCGGCGATTTTTGCGCTGTGCGGCTGTTTTCCCTTTTCCGTTTTACATGACAAGCTCAGCTCGTCATCAGCACACGCCAACCGTGGCTGATGACGAGCTGAGCTCGTCATCAGCAGCGAAGGGGTTAACTTGATGAAATTCGTTTTTACCCAGTCCAGGTCAGCCTTACATAGAGATTCTGGGTTGAAAAAGATCTCTGGTCGCCCCATATACATAGCTAACGTTTTTATGTTAGACAACCACTGGATTTTATTCATATTGTCGAGCATAATACAGTCCTTTAAGATCTTGTGATTTAGGGAGAGGTTCGGATTTAACCAGATTTTAATCCATAGCAGCATTGGGGCTATTTTAATTGTGTCTGCTTTGTAACCAATCCCCAATTCAAGATGGACAGAGTGGGTAGCAGTAGATTGCGGAAGGCCTAGGAGGGAGCGTAGGAATTTGTTTTCTTCCGTTTGGATAGCGTCGGGTTTGGTGAATCCCCATATTGCGGCCCGTACCTTATGATAGAAATTGTCTTGGCTTTGTAAATTGTTAAAATCGCCTCAAAGGGTTTTCCCCCCAACCTTTTAGCAAAGCCTAGCACTGCGGCTGAAGAATTTCTCACCGAGTTTACCTTTAATGAAAGCTGAGGGGACCATAAACCCTTATCATCAAAGACTACTCCCAAGTAGGTAAATACCTTCACTCTGGTGATTTCTTCGCTGCCACAGAAGAAGGTCTTAGCTTTAATTTTTGAGGGCCCCAGTGACATAACATGCGATTTGCCATTATTTACTACCAAATCCAGGCTTCTCATAAAATCCCCAAACGAGTCCAGCAATCTTTGCAGGCCCAGGGGGGTCCTTGCCAACAGGACAGCGTCATCCGCGTATAGGAGCACCGGAACCAGTGTACCTCCCATACGCGGAATGTCCAAAGTCGCTGTTAGCAGGTTTTCCTCCAGCGAATTTATATATAGCGTAAACAGCATGGGGGCCAAGATGCATCCCTGGTGCACCCCTCTACCGGACTTAAAACTGGACGTACATTTCCCCTCATTCGTCATCCTGATTGAGGCATTCAAGTCTTTATGCAACTCGGCCAGAAAATACACAAGGGGCCGATCAAGTCCCAGCTCCAGGAGCATTGTCCACAGCCAGTGCTTAATTTGAGCCGGAGCTTGCCGGTGCTTAGCACCGGCACCTAATTATCAGGGCCGGGTCTACAGTCACTCACGCTCATTAAGTGCACCGTCAGTAATTTATAATGAATGGTGGCACTGGCACAGAGAGCGAGTGTTGTGCTGCTGTATGTAAGTGCTGCTGCTGTCATTAGTTTAAGTTACCGAGTCGTGTTGACAACAAAACACTTACTGTGTGTCCACAGTGACGACGTGATGTGACTGACTGACAGATTCTCAATGTATTTTCTCCGTCCTCACTCTCTTACACTTCTTCAACTTCCGGCTGCAGATCACCGGCCCCCAGTAGGCGGGACACTGAGTTGGGCAGGGCCTTTGCCTGGGCTGGTCTTCTCTTCTGCGGGGGTTGGGGCTGTGCGCGGCAGAAGCAGACAAGCATGTGCAGATTTTGAATGCGCGCGCATTCGCTGCTGCAGCCTGCTTCAATTTTGCACAGCACACCCGCCCCAGCATACCCGCACGGCTGCACCTCATTGAGCAGTATCTGGTTGTTGGTGAAGTACTTCAACGCCCCCGCCCGCCATTCAAAGTAGCGGGAGGCAGGACCTGGTAAGACCGACGACGTTGAGGTTGGCTAGACAGATGAGGACGAGCGAGACATGGCCTGGGGTAGGCCGGCGGCATATAAATAAAGCTGCGCAGGTGAGGCAGGGCAGGGCCTGGCAGCGCGACGGTAATTACTATTTTTGTATTCATTATTTATTGTGTTGATTGGTCTGGTCTGGTGGTGACGGTCATGATGGCCAGGCCTGGGGTATGTGGCGTAGGCCGGCGGCCAAATCAGGATTTAAAAATAAATAAAGTTGCGAAGGTCAAGCTGCAGGCAGGGCAGGGCCTGGCAGGCCGCAGGCGCCCGCGCCGTGAATACTGTTGTTTTAATCTTTATGTTGATTAGTCTGGTCATGATGGCCTGGGGTAGGCGGCGTAGGCCGGCGGACAAATCATGATTTAAAAAATAATTAAAGCTGCGCAGGTAAGGCAGGGCCTGGCACTGCAGGCCGCAGGCACCGTGATTAGTTTACTTTTGATTGTTATGTTGATGTCATTGGTCACTCTGATCATGATGATGAGGATTTGATCCCCCGTTTACTTTGATCATGATCATGTTAGCCAGTAGTGCAGTGGTTTTAGGCTATTGTTGCGGGCCGACCCGGGCTGCCTGGATGGATGGATGGATCAGTAGTTCTGGCCCTGGGAATGGATTCCGTTTCGGTTCAGGGCAGGGGCAGTGGGGGTTGGGGCTGCGCAGCAAGCAGCAATGCGCGCGCATTCACTGGTTTGCCAGCACACCCCAGAATACCCGCACTGCCTCAGACAGGCTCCGTCACTTGAAATGAAAAGATCAGGTTGAGTTGGCATCGGGAGTGAAGCCCTAGGCCCCTATGAAACTGAACACCTCCACTGGATATCAACTCTTAGCCGCCCCTTTCCCGGTCTCCCTTCACGTTCAGCTCTCCCTTTTCTGCACCTATGTCTTTACTTCTTAAACTACCAGCTGTTGCCTTTACCAGCAGCGTTTCCAATTACCAACCCCTAGGCTTGACGATCTAGCCCTTAGGCCAACATTTACTTTCAGCTGCCACTACCAAGTTATTTGCTAATATCCTTCCTGGTCTTCTCCCCACCCACCTACCTCCCCCCCCCCCCCCCCCCCCCCAAAAAAAACCGGGAAAAAAACACGCACAGGCCATAGCAGGAGCTGCGTTATCTGTGCACAGGAACTCACAAACGGCACCTCTTGCCTGTGCACTCAGTCCATGTTGCCAGTGCGCGGCGGCCAGCAAGTTACATTTGAATGCTTTGCTCACTGTCCCATCTGACAGGGAATCCAAGCGAATTGATTCAGTTAGCAAAATGGTTTACATTCGTATGGTTAATTTGAGAAGCTTGACTGTTCTGTCGCTTTTAAACTGCTCGGGGTCAAAATTGTGCCATCCCCCACATACTATCTGGCTGCTGCACCCCTAGCCTTCTCTACTGATTCGATAATTACTCTTCAGTTGATGCAAAGGCTATATTATGTTGAAGAGGGATGGCCTGCAAGTGTATTATTATGACGACATTTCTCTCTCACACACACACTCACGCACACTCACTGTTACACACACTCACTCTCCCATTCCCTCATTCTCACACACACACACACACACACTTTGTCGCACATTTTTTCACATACGCACATTCTCTCCCACACTCCCTCACACCCCGCCCCCTGTCAACCCCCTTCCCCCTGGTGTTTTGGGCAGGTTTTCTTGCGTAGGGAATGGCAGTGTTTACAAAAAGATATATATACCAGGGCAGCATTACGTCTCATACGTTTTCAAAAGGGATAAACAATTTTATGAAATGTAAGCATTAATATGCGTTTTTCAAGAACTGCGTGTTTGTCAGATGCATGATCATCTCTCACGCTGAAGCTAATTTTCCACCCACATCCTGTCTCAACAGTATGTTTTGTGACAGTGTAGCATTTGTATAGCATACATGATGCATGCAGGTGCCATGTATATACTTTCATCATAAAGAGGTCCGGAGTCGGATGGCAGATTAAAATGCTCAAATAGACTGGCCCGACCTTGATCAGACCACCACACAAAGCAGCGCCACAGTCAATCCCGAGCTCCTCTCTGCGCACTAGATGACGACATTGCGACCACGTGTGACTCACTTCCCTTACACAGCGGCTCTTGCGCTGCTGCCCCTAAGTGAAGTCACACATGGGTTGCTGAAGCCACCTACACCTTACCGAGTGACATAGCCCGGCCGGCACACCACAGCGCCGTTGCTGCTGAGGCCAACATACACTTGTGAACACGTTGGTTAGGATGATTGATGACGGTGGGGGTGGGGCATGTACATTACAATGCAGCCCCCTGGCTATGTCTTGTCCGCAATTCTGACACTTATCATTGCTCGGTTTCCAAAAATGGCCACTATGCCTAAATAGAGGCTGTCTCGATAGGACAGCTAAAATTGCATCATTCTCGCTGGCTTGAGGTCTCTGGTTTAACAGAGCAACGCTCTGTGGCTGTGACCAATATGGATCAGCACTTTGGTACCTACTCAATATGAAGCACCACTGGGGGAGGATAAGATCAATATGAGCAGCACTGTGGAGTGATCACTGGTTAGGCTTGAGCCTGGCACTATATGTGCACACAGAGGGCTGGCAGCAGGCCTCTGCAGTCTGCAGTGCACACAATGCACTTTCACACCCAGAGTATCAATTACATAAGCTGATAGAGCCACAGTCTAACAAGCATGTCCTGTTCTCGTCCTTGCCTCATGATTTGTTGTGATGAGTGAGGCGTGTGCCTAGCACTGTTTGCCTTGCACAGAAACTGAGTTTCCACTTTGAAGGCTGGTCGCAGGCCAACCACGCACAACACAGGCTGAAAAAAGATAGTGTCAGAGTTGCAAACACAACCCACAATGGCACCGACATAAACAACAGAAAAAAAGGCATCTGAAAGAGTACGTGGGAGGAGCCATTTGAGGTAGTGGGTGGAGCCAGAGAAAAGTGGGTGTGGCATCTGACAAACATTTGAGCACCTGCACTTCATATTTTACAAACTAAGCACTGTCCACAGCTTTGACCTATTGACTAGATCAAAGGCTGTGGACAAGTCCATGAAGCCCAAATAAATGGAGCCCCTGACCGCCTTAGTGTATTTAGCTATTATTAAGTGTAGGTTCAGACATTGGTCCTCCGTGCTCCTCCCCGCTCTAAAGTCATATTGGGCATCTGACAGTATGTTATTGTCAGAGACCCACCCTGTTATCCTTGCTAGAATAACCTTCCCCAGAATTTTTATAGAGGAATCTAGCAGGGATATGGGCCTGGAACATCTAGGGTCAGCCCTTTGGCCCTTCTTAAACACCGGGATTATGGTTGAACGAGACCAGGATTTAGGGAATCCTACACAGGCCGAGGTATTAAAAACGTTGGTCAGGATGTTAGCCCAGTACAATGGGTTAGCCTTATACATGTCTGAGGAAACCCCATCTGGTCCTGGTGCCTTTCGCCCTGCAGAGTCTTCAATTGCTTTAACAACTTTCCCCAGGTGAAACCTAACTGGCATGACAGGAGGTTCTGAGGCTGGGGCCACAAAGATTTCTAACTCTAGATGACTACCATATATCTTTTCAAAGTGGCGCAACCAGTCCTCCTCTGCGATATTAACTTATAAGACATTGTTTTTGCTGCTAGAAAATAGGGGCGTATTAATAATAGACCAGAATTTTGCACTATCTTTTAACGTTGCTTTATCCATAAGCTCAACCCAAGCATTGTATTTGATTTCGTTTTTCCTTTCCTGTACTGCTTTTTTATACTCATTTCTGAGCTGTGCAACCAAGGCTTTATTCCTAGGTCGCTCCTGGAGGGATTTTTGGAGGAGATTATGGGGTTTAGTGCATTTGTGGTCAAACCAGCCCGTGACCGGATTATTTATAGCTGGTCGGCTTTTAGAAGTAAGTTCTTTAGCCACTTGGGAGCAGATAGCTTCATAGGAGGATATTACTTGTTCCCCAACAGAAACAAAAATGTGTCATCCCCATAAACTGAAAATGTATGTGAATCCTGCCATTCTGTATCACGTATTCATTTATTTTTGACAACCCTTTGTCCGCACCCAGATAATACATTTTTTTTCACTCGTTGCAAATGTTAAACTAGGTCGGAAACAATGAGCCGAACGTGTCCTCTGTGTTAACTGTGCAACAAATTCCTGGCTGTCTGTTATTCAGCTGGTCTGCTGCTGTGAAGAGATGCGGATGTAGCCAATACTCTATTGCTTTGGACACATGTATTTTATTTCCATACAGATAACAAATATTTCTTGTTCTGTTACATTGAGGGACGGAGGTCTTAGAAACAAAAGCATTTACACACAGTCCAGTGGGGATGATGTAATATAAAGACACATATGTATATATTGGATTTCGTAATCTTGCCAAGTAGGTATATTTATTTACATTGTTCTTCATTCACAAAGCTTTCACTCCAAGTACTCAGTGATGGACGTACTCCTGATTCTCATGCTTTCACGTGTAAGAAAGCTTTGTGAATCAAGCTCAGGAGTAATTCTCACCTCTAACAGGAGTAAGGTAGCTACGCATAGAAAAGCGTTCTGTGCATGTTTCACTTATTGACCTTTGCACTTTTGCCTCGTTTTAACCCGTCTTGTCAATGTCCCCCTCAGCTCGGGAGTCCCCAGCAGAAGCCGAAGCGCGTGCGCCTCCTGGTGGACGTCTCTGGCAGCATGTACCGCTTCAACGGCGTGGACGGCCGGCTCGAGCGCTCCATGGAGGCCGTCTGCATGGTCATGGAGGCCTTCGAGGGCTACGAGCACAAGTTTAAGGTAAGGTAATGATGATCGACGGGCTGTGGGCGCGCGGCTTCACGTCATCATGAGAACTTCCAGAGACCGCACGGGGAAGACGCGGGCGCATAATATTGTGTAGCCAAGCAGCAGCATTCATCATCCTCCCGTAATACGATACAGAGAGATCTAATCCGATCTGTTGGATGCTGCAGGAAAATACTGAAGCTACAACGTAATACTTTTTGATTTGAAGCATTTTTGACATAAAGGCACGCCAAACTTTCCACTAAAGTTGCCTGCTGTATAGCAGAGCTTGGAGCGAATTTGTTTAGTTGGCTTGCAGCCGGATGCTAAACGGCAGTAGTGCTGAGGGATGGGGAGATTATTTCAATATGTTCTGGCATAATCTGTCGAGCAGAGCGCGCAGTTAAAGTTAGAAGATGGCGTGGCCTTGTCTGGGCTGACGCAACGTCTTCCATTTTCTTTTTGCCAGCCCACAGATTTGGCCTGCGCTGTACCGCCCCAGCACACGCACGCCTCCATGTAATTGTTGATTCCCAGCCCTTTGGTTTTACCAATGTGTCACAGAGGAGCTCTCCACCCGTGCTATGGTTTCAACTTTGAAGTGACAGGAACCACGCTAATGAAATCCCTTCAAATTTTAAAAGCAGAGCCAGCATTACCCAAATCTATACCAAGAGAAATGCATACAACTGTATTTTTTTTAAACATAATTTAATATTCCCCAAAACTCCTCTAGAGCCACATCTAAATTATAATCAACAACTGGGGCATGTATGTGAATCCTTTAAATCTATCACGATAGTAGTACTGAGTGAGGCATTCCAGAGACAATCACATCATTTCTTCTTTTATACACAGCACTTTGTACACATTTTTGCATTTTTAAATACTGTAAATGACACTCGTCATTGCTCCCAAACCAAGGAAGCCTTGGTGGGTTACGAGCCCAAGACCTTTAGAAACCTGATTTCTGAGCCACAAGCCTTCAATGCACTGATTAACAAAAAGTGAGCGACCCAAATAAACCCTTGAGGGCTTGGGTAATTAAACTGAAAAGGTAAGAGTGCCTTCAAGGGAATTTATTTTAGTATGTATTTTGTAATTTGTGATGGCTTTAAAAGGATGAATTCATAATCCTTACTGTGAACAAATCGAGTGCTATTAGACTCTAATTCAATGTAAACTCAATTTTAACAGGACACAACATATAAACAAAACACGAGGTGTATTAGAAAAATAGATTTTTATCAAAGGGAATTTTAGAGGGTGTATATGAAGTGTATCCTTTAAAATTCCTTTTGATGAAAATCTATTTTTCTAATACACCTCGTGTTTTGTTTATATGTTGTGTCCTGTTAAAATTGAGTTTACATTGAATTAGAGTCTAATAGCACTCGATTTGTTCACAGTAAGGATTATGAATTCAACCTTTTAAAGCCATCACAAATTCTAAAATAAATTCCCTTGAAGGCACTCTTACCTTTTCAATGCACTGAGACATCCTCCCGTCTTAATGTGAAAACGCATTAAACCTTTGTTCAAATATATCTCAGAACAAATACTGGACAGTTTATCAGTGGCATTATGAATATGAATTTGCAAATCGATACCCCTTTAAAAGTCTCTGTTGCTTTTGTTACACTCCTTCCCTCACATATCGTGAATATGATTCATAAAGTTTTAAACTGTGAATCTGTAGCTGATTTGCGTTCGAGTGTGTGTTTTTTTTTTGCAGTGCCTCAGGACCACCCGAGAACCCTGATCTTTAAATCCAAATTAAATTATGACAGAAGTGAAAGGTATATAGTGAGAGCAGTAAATAGTAGGGTGAATTGGTTTGTAAGGGATGGTAGTAAAAAAAACTCCTGCAAGGACCGTTCAGGGGCCATAGACAAATCCTAGGTGAATAAATACACTGAATCAATCAAATGCGGGGGGGTGGGATATGCAAATTAAAATGCATGGGGCCTCCAGCCCGCAAGCAGCCCCAGGACCACCACATCCCTGGGGCTAATGTACTGAAGTGTGTGGGGGGTGAAGTGGCCTCCCGCAGCCATGGGGACTGCCTCCTCCCCGGGGCTAGGTGTAAATAAGACTGCCTGCCACGCAGCCCCGGGGACCGGTACCTCCCCGCGGATACTATACTTAAATGCTTGGGAGCCACGCACCCGCCGCTGCGCCTGGGACCACCACCTCCACTGGGCTATTTTCAGTGGGGGAGGGGTGCCTCGCGGCCCCTCACCTCATGGAGCCCAGTATGGCCCTGGGGACTGCCACCCCCCAGGGCCGCCTCCAGCGGGATACCCAACCACAGGACATTGCAGTTTGTTATGGCATGGTGGGAGCACTGCTCCTGCCATGCTATAGCAAACAGTGTGTTCCGCTTCGAACAAGCAAGAACATTTTGCTCTCGCTTGTTCAAAACAGAGCACACTTTGCTTATTACACCAGGGGGGCTGCATGTTAGCTGCTCCCTGGGTGTAAAAAGCAATGCCGGCTCCCGCAGGAGGTGGGAGAGGGCTGTGACCACGGCGCCTTCAGGCACCCCCGTTGTCCCCAACGAGAGGCCATGCCTCGGGGGATGTGGTCCCCGGAGCCAAAATTGGCTTTTCATTTTTTTTCTTTTAAGGAATGGGGGCCGCGTGGCCCTCCCTCTTGTTTTATTTTATAACATTTTTTTTAAATGGGTCAGGCCCCGTGGGATGGGGTCCCGGGGGCCTAAAGGGTCAAGGGATGGGTGGCTACACAGCCCCCCTCCCTTAAAAGAAAAAGACCCTGCCCCCTTTCTCTTTACTCTGGAAATGCAACTCCTGGCGTACTCTTGGTTGTGGAATTAAGTCCCCTTTGCTGCTGAGGGTCCTTAGAGGCCAACTAGCCCACCCGTTACCTCCAGTAAGCCCCACCGAGTGGGATTGCTGAGAGGTGGTCACAAGCCACGCCCCTTTTCTCCCCCACTCTGCAAACACGCCTCTCAACACGCCTCTCAGTGCACTATTGGTGGGGGATTAGGTCACCTTGCGTCCTGAGGGCATCAGGACTAAAGTGGACTTCATCTCCCAAGCAGCAGTGCGCCAGGAGACACGTTTTTAGAGTTATGGAGAAAGGGGGCGAGGCCTCTGACCACCTCTCAGCAATCCAGCTTTGTGGGACTTACTTGATGCAACAGGAGGGCTAGTTGGCCCACAAGGACACTCAAGAGCTAAGGGGACTTCATCCCTTTAATAGTTGTGTGCCCGGAGGCACGTTTTACAGAGTGGAGCGGAAAGAGGGCATGGTCACTGAAAACCTCTCAGCAAACCCCCTGTGTGGGACTTGCTGGAGGTAACAGGAGGGGTAGTTGGCCACAAGGACCCTCAATAGCCAAGGGGGCTTAATCCCCCTACTATTAGTGCGTCAGGAGATGCGTTTGCAGAGTGGTGGAGAAAGAGGGCATGGCCTGCTACCAGATCTCAGCAGTCCTGCTGTATGGGACTTACTGACGGTAATAGGAGGGGAAGTTGGCCCCCAAGCACATCCTTGGGGACCAACTACCCCTCCTGTTACCTCCAGTAAGTCCCACACAGCAGAATTGCTGAGAAGTTGTCAGAGGCCACGCCACCTTTCTCCACCACTCTGCAAATGTGCCTCCAAGCGCACTACTAGTTTGGGGATAACGTTTCCTTGTCTCCAGAGGTACCTTGGGGGCCAAGAAGCCCTCCTTGTACCCCCTGTAAGTCCTACTCCACAGAATTCATGAGAGCTGTTCGGAGGCCCAGCCCCCTTTCTCCACCACTCTGCAAACATGACTGCTAGTTAAAAAACCTTAGAAATTAAAAAAAAAAAAGGTTACAAGGTTGTTATAGTTAGCAAATAGAATGTAAAAAATCTTGGAAATTCACCAAAAAAAAGACAAAGGTTAGAGGGATGTTATAGTTGGGGTCAAATTTTACTCATACAAAACTATAGAAATTCAGCACACTCATCCATGTAGGCACTCTCATATTTACTCACTCACGCATAGTGACCTCACGCATAGAGTAACTTTCATATACCCCATCACTCACCTATATGCCTTTCACATACCCACTCACCCATACTGAGACATGCACTCAAACACCGACACAGCCATGCACTCACATACTCACTCACCCATACAGCTTCTGAGAGACCCACACAGTACCCCATACAGCCACAGGCTCACCCACTCACTCGTTCATACAGGCAGTCACACACAGACACCCAGACAACCATAGATGTAGTCAGACGACCAATCAGTCACCCACATAACCATTTATGTACCCACTAACACACTAATACACCCACTTAGACATCAAGTGACAGACAGATACACTCATTTAAACAACTCGTCTCCACCTATACATTCACTGAGACACCTAATCACTCACTTATGCAGTCATGCACCAACTGAGTCATCCATACAGACACTCATAAACTTTATAAAAACAGTCACTGGATGATGTCATCACTGATGTCATTTGGGATGTCATAAGTGATATCATCAGTGATGTCACTGACCATGTCATGAGTGATGTAATATGTGAGGTCATAATCAGTGCATTGCGGGGACTCGAGTTATAGTTAACGCAAATAACTATAACGGTTGAATTTCTCTGGTTTTGTATGAGTAAAATCTGACCCTAACTATAACATCCCTGTAACCTTTGGTTATTTTAGTGAATATAGATAGATAGATAGATAGATAGATAGATAGATAGATAGATAGATAGATAGATAGATAGATAGATATCAGGAATTAGTAGCGTGTAGGAGTATGTTGAGGCCATAATATCTTGAAGATGTAATTCTCTTAGGCCAGGCTTCTATATTTTCATCTGCACATGGAAACCGGTGCTACTGTTGTCCTGACATAAAAGCGTCAGCTCAAATGGTTCAGTGGCTTATAAATGGAAATGCCGATATAATTTTTCGCACTAACTTAGTTAGTTAGTGGGAACTAACTAAGCCTATAGCCTTTATGATTGGCTTGTCACCATACCCAGCTAAGGCTCCTTTATTGCACATTAACTGGCAACCCTCAGGCAAACAGTCACCAAATTTCAAAAATAGACAAAATTGCCTTTAACAGAACAAAATAGAACCCCTTTCAGACGGGCCTAGCATGGATTATCACATTGCAAAACCTCAACTCTTTAAGTATCTATATGTTCTAGGAAGTCGAAACAGCTCTCCCAATTTTGTTTCATCAAGTTATTGGCCTTTACTAAATGCTAACCGATTGAACTCACAATAAAGGCCCTGTAGAACCTGTAATAAATATTACTAACCGTTTTTTCAGGGCTTTATTGTCAGTTCGTTCGGTAAGCATTTCAAATAATTTGAAAGGCCAATAACTTTGTGAAACATTGGCAGAGCTGTTTCGAATTCCTAGTGCAGACACGTCCTCTGCCAAATTCAGCCAGACATTTTAGGGCATAATGTAGTTATTTTTTAATGCATTTTTGTCCTTGTGGTTTCTGCAAAACTAATACCGACACAAAATATTTTGAGCAATCTCTGGCAGTGCTTGGAATAAGAGCCTGCAAATTAGATTACAAATCTGATGGTCACAAGCAGTCTAACAGTTGTGGAGCTCAATAGCCTTTCACTTCCGCTGAGAAATTTCATTTTTTGTCATAAACATACTTCTCTGAGTAATGGAGTGGACTTCGCCACATTTAAAATTCTGCAACTCAAATTATCGATCTACTGAGGTTGGCAGGACTGAATATGGCATTATGTAGAGCCAAACACTTTGAATGAATTTTTCTTGGTTCATTAGAGACAATTTATACTACTTCAGTGCTGATTGTGGTGCGGTGGCAGTGCAGACGCAACCAAGTTAGATCTTGAACCAGGAATGTGTCAATAGCCCTTCTCCTTCCCTCGGTATATCCCAGACTTCAAAGCACCCCGTGCATGTCAGAAGTGTTTACGGGGCCCGGTAAAGAAGTTTCATGCCTGTCACATGTCAGTATCTATGAGCATCTGCTGGCTTGAGCCATGTCGGGTGCCATGAGTAAATAGGTCACGAGCGTGGTGCCCTCAAATAGGTTGGTGTCTGGGTAATAATGCCCCCTCTAATCCAATCTTTGATGGCTCTGAGCCCCCTGTGATCAAAATTCTTGTTCACAACTCTATACGTGGCGAAAAGAATGAGGGACAAAGCTATAAATAGCCTTCGGCCAAGGCCCTTCACTCACTTAAGGCCTACTGCCATCATGCACGTGATGGTACAGGTGCATATTGTAAGGCACTATTATATGCCAGATATGGAAATCCAATGAGTGTCACCTGCAGTTAAGACACCTCAGATAATCAACCTATATTTCATTGCCATGAACAATGCATTTATTATGCGGCTACGGAGCCATGTCAGATAATCCATTTCAATGTCTTACTTAAAGGCTTTTCTTAGTAATGGCAACATACATGAAGGTTCCTACTATAAAGCATATCAGATCAACCCATCATGCTGCTGCTTATAAAAGAGTGATGCTGAAGATAACTGAAATCTCTGGTTATGAGTGCCCTGGATAGGACTTCGCGATTTACCAAACTATATCTGTTAAATACTTCTTATCTCATGTTTTTGCTTTTAAATAACACGATTATTTTGGGATCCCACCAAATGTTGCATGCCTCAATAATTACCAGGCTTTTTTCTCCTGCAAATTTGAACTGGTTTGCTCTTCCAAAACTGATCTAGAAAAATTACAGAGAGGCAACATTTATAAGACACGGCAATAACCCCACGACTTGATGTTCCGATCCTTGCACAAACAGAAATTTGTACAGGGATCAAAACTGTGCTATACATTTTAAATTGGCGAATACGAATGCTAGCATTTCACAAGCACCCTTTTCTTGAGTGGATCCTTTCTACATTTAATCAAACTAGACATACCTAAAGCATTTCTAAGCAAGGCCATGCTTTTGTCCTGCATTAAGGTGAGTGACCGAGTCGAACTCTGAACCACAATATTTTGTTCTATGCTAAATTCTGTAACCTCTAAAACACTCCAAATCACCATCAGCAAAAAATGTGGGTTCTAAATTTCAAGATCATGCTTGACCTTTTACTCAGCATTTTCTTTGAAAGCGTGTTTTAAAGAGTTCCATATTCTGTTTGTTACGTTTTAATGAATTGTGTATGATTGACCTTCTTTGAATTACCAGTGGTGGTAGGTATGTGAGTCGTAAGGATTTCAGTATTTTTCTCCCTAGTACGATATCTTTGGCCACTCTGGAGATGGGTTCAACATTGAGCTGGTGAGAAGTGACAAAGTCCCTAAGAACAACAAAGAAAGATTAGCGATAATGAAGGTAAATACGATTTGTACATATGCCTGAAACTATAGAAGTCTTTGATAAAGGAATCTTCTCAGTCAAAAAGTTTCAGAGGCAGGGAAAATTTGGTGAATAAGTAAAAGTGGGAAATAAATGACAGTATTGCTGATTGCATATCACAAAAATACACATATTTTATTGATTAAAACTTCAGGCGTCAGATACACATCCACCACAAATATGTATTTTCACTGTTTTACCATTGTTTTTTTAGTGTTCAGTCCTGCACGAACAATGTAAGGTATACATGATCTTAGCAGTGGGGTAGGATTTTTTAAATTACATTTTAGTAATACTTTGCTGTGCAGCATGGCTTAAAGTAAGGGGAAAAAAGTGATATGACGTCATACAGTGGCGGCTGGCAGGGGATTGGGGTGGTGGAGGGGGAAGCAAAAATAAATCCACTTACGTTTTGCGGCCAGCCGACTCTCTCTCCCCTTCGGTCCCTTCAGCCGCCTTCTCCTCTGCTTCCGTAGCGGATGGAAGCACACACGCTCACTTCCCTAAGCCAATCACAATGCTTCAATGCAAGCCACTCCTCCCCTGTATCCCCAGCCTCACCCCACCCTAACCCAGCCCATAGTGAAAATTAAAATGACAATAACCCGGTGATTATCATTTTATTTTCCCTCTGCACTGCTCCTAAAGCAGTGGGGCGTTGCTCCTCAACCTTAGCGGAGGAGCCGCCTCTGACATCATAGCGTTTCTTTCCTTAACTTTGAATTATGTTGCAAAGCAACCTGCGCTGCTGTGCAACATGACTTAAAGTAAAGGGGAAAAAAACACTATGACGCAGTCAACAATAGCCCCATCGTAGCACTTTTTAAATTCACTTTAAGCCATGTGGCACAGCAGCTCAAGCTGCTGCAAAATATGTCTAAAAAACATTGACAAAACCAATAGATCTTGCATAGGCGAAACCTATTGGCTTCACCAGTGCTTGTTTCTTGCTAGTGCAATTGGAAGAAAAAAAAGGTAGCAGGTCCACTATTCTGCGATGGGTCTGGGCAACTACTACAGTCTATTCACTGGTCTCTATTAAAACAATGAACTGCTTTATACTCCCTTCAGATCTGTTTTTCGAGAAGTATTTTAACCACAAAAAAACATAATTTCTCACTTTGTTGAAGATATGTACGTTTTAAAAAAGATTTACCTATTTTCATGTTATTATTTGCCTGTATTTTTTTATAACTATGCTATGTCCCTGTCAGAAGTTAACACGCAGATAACATGGTGTGCAGCTTTACTTTTCATTTCCCTATATGACTGTTTCCTGATGTTGTTCCTTTCCTTCTTATATTATTTTACTTGGCCTGTGCACCTCCGGACTTACATTGTTACCTTTGGTTCCCAGAGGGCTATGCTTTTTAAACACTCTTGCCACATGTCATATCTTGTTGCATTTTCTGGCCGAATTGCTGGAGCTGCCGACTTGAGACATAGATACAAAGTTTGAATGTTGGCTTCGGCTCAACATCCTGTGATTCTGGGCAAGTGACCGAATCTCCCTGTCCCTAAAAATAAAAGATGTAATGTAGTCTGATTCTATTGTAGAGGGCTTTGTTGCCCAATGGCCAAGTTCGCACTATAAAAAGTAAGCGAAAGAAGCGTTTGACTTTCGGCATCTTTGAATCAGAGCCGCCCTTTCCCCTTCTCCATTTTTTTTTATTAAGCATATTTTATTGAGTGATTCATTTGAATGATTCATATTACATTTCAAAAGTGTTGATCTAACATAGAGTCACAATATTGCACTCTTCAGCAATCATCTCAGCAGGTTAGTGGATCCACAACAACAGAAGGAGAACAACTCCCTTCCCTCCCGCCTTGCAAGCTCATCGCAGCATCTCTAATGTGTGTGTGCACATCATGTGGGCCTGTGTGTATCCCCCAACTACCGTGTAATATGGAGGGATATGGATCCTTAGGTCACTGCCTATGTCAGTGGGGTCAGGAGCGAGTAGTCGGTAACAGCTACAAGGGGTAACAAGCGCTAAATAAATACAAACCTTTTTCCTCCTCTATCCTTCTGCTATCATTCCAAATCCAAATACCTGACTAACCTATCCACCACTTAAAATGTACTTGCATTTTTCATTATACTAATTCAACACTAATCCTCTATGGGTCCCGGAGTAGCGTGCTACTCACCAAAAAAAGCGCTTTGACGCCTCGTATGGGGTAGTAAGCGCTATATAAATGCAATTACAATACAATACAAGGGCATTCTCGTTCTCATTCTCACCCCTTCTCCATTTATGTTCACCTTTAGAATAGAACCTCTTTTCAATGGACTCTGTGTATTTTTTTTGTAGCTGGAATCTCAGCAGTCACCAGTATCTTTTTTTACGAGTCTTATTTGCTCCATCATGTTTTGTGAAGGAGAGAAATGTGTTGGGCCTTGTTCCTTCATGTGTCCTATGTGTGTGCTACTGCTCAGCCTGGTAGGTGGTTCCACATTTCTTTTTAGAGTTTTAAATGGCGCCAACTAGACCCGAGACATCGGGTATCAGAGCGCTTTACATGAGCACCAGTTTCGTTACAGAAGGACACATTCCTTTTTGGTAGGCACGGGGAGATTACGTGATTTGCCCAGAATGACAGGATGTTGAGCGTCGTTGCCGAGACTCGAACCCGGTTCCCCAGCTTTGAGGACGACAGCTCTAGCCATAAAGCTACCTCCTCTAATATTGTAGGTATGTTATACAGTGCTTTGGAGTGAGTCGCTCCAGTTGCAAGATGAGGCTGGTAGGTCATCATGCAACTCCACTGTATGTAATAAAGAAGATATGAACACAAGAGTCAGATCATTTTCATAGAACTTTACACCAGTATCACAAAAAGGTTATAGACAGTTCAAACTATTATTTGAGACTAGCCAGTTACAAACAAACCAGCTACTCAAACCTCACCTATACTGTATTGCAGCACTATCCAACTTAATGATACATTAGAACTATACTATTTTCTGTGCTCTAGGGTTTCTTTAACACTGACGTCTCTTTTTGCTTGTATATCTGAATGTATAGGGTGTTTATTTGCGATTGCTAATAACTTACGTTACATTGCCTGCAGACAATGCATGCTCATTCTCAATTCTGCATGAGTGGGGACTATACACTGGAAGCAACAGAACACGCCATCCGTGAAACTGCCAAAGAAGAGGCTGACGAGTACTTTGTTATAGTTATGAGTGACGCCAACCTAGAGCGATACGGCATTCCACCCTCTAGGTTTGCCCAAAGCTTGACCACCAACCCACAGGTTAACGCCTTTGCCTTATTTATCGGATCTCTTGGGGACCAAGCTGAAAGGTAAGAGATATATGACAAGGTAATACTGTGTTATTGTCCTCACTAACTTAAATTCATATTCCCTCTATAAGATCTTTGATTTTAGGCACCTTTAGTGCAGGTGTTCAAACCTTATGGCATTGTAGTTAGTAGTTTTTTATTCAGTCTTTCTCAGGCCTCCGTGAAATCCATAAACTAAACTAGTATGACATGTCTTTCACAGAGCCTCATCACCATCTTGTTTTATAAGTAGCAGCCACCTCTGCTTGCTATTGCCCACTTTTGTTGTGCATGGGTTTTCTGCATGGGCGGCTTTGTACAGGCTGTGCTCCAATGGTAAACATGAGATGGGACATTTACAGAAATGCTTTTGGCCAAGGATTGAGTGGTGCAAAGGCCACAATAGCCTTTCTTTAGCGAGGCTCTTTCATTTGGGTTCCACACAAGGTTGAAGTTGTTACACTTAGAACACTGCGACCTGGCTGGCAGTCAGTTCTCCTTTTCTATTCCCTCGACCCCCCCTTTGGGAGCAAGGCAAGCGGACAGAAGGAAACATTGTTCCAGGTCAGGGTCACAACTCTTGTTAAAACCTCAAAGACCCAGACAAGATGTGGTGATCTGGCTTAATCTCAAGACCTGATTAAATGTGGTAATTTGAGGGAGTTGATTGAGAGTCACCTCATGCAGCCCCGGTGGTGGATACAAAATTGTGAAGGGGTATTGCTGTGGAAGGCATAGCATAAGTAGAAGGATGGTGTAGGACGTGACTAGGACAGCCTTTGTGATGGGCTCATTATGGTGAGGCCTTGTGCCCATGAATCCGGCTTTCTACTGCCTTCAACGTATCCTGTAGCATTCGGGAAGCTGTAGGGGTGCCCACAGAAAATTATACAATTGTCCATATTGGTGGACTCTGGGCCTACGCTTCCTTCTGATGCTCCCGACCAGATTTTTGAGGTGTCAGTCAGCCGCGTTCGAGAAACATGCCATGCTATCAGGAAGATTCCAGGCAGAGCTGAAACTGGTCTGTGACAATAACTGTGTAGCCAGATGGGGCAGTCAACAACCCAAAGGTAGCCCAGAAGAAAATAAATACTAGAGGCTTTACTGTGTAAAGATGGCAGTGGCCTGAGTGCAGTGAGAAGTCAAAGGTTTGGTTGCATGCCCCCTACACCGGTAACTCATACTGTCCTCTGTGGTATCAAATCAGTTATCAGCTGGGAGCACAAAGAAGGCCTTCCATATAGTCACATACATAGCCCATTAAGATGAAGGTAAGAGAGGCGTCCGGGAGCATGTGGGTAATACTGGTAAACAATAAAAATGGAACAAGCCAGGCTAGAAGGCGGAAAACTACACAATTGGCAACATTAAACTAAAGAAAACACTTTAAGAGTGCAAATCCATAGAGCAATTGTCTGGGACCATACAATATATTAGGATGGAAAAAGGCGGAAAAACTGAACAGACTACCCACCAAGAAGAAAAGGATGGGGGGAATAACCCTTTAACCCACTGAAGCACCTTGTACTGTGGAAAGAAAGTAGAGGATGCCCTGTGGAGCTCCCATGGAAGAAATCACCTAATGATAAATGTAGTAAATGTAAAGTCAGTCAGAAAGCAGGTGATTGGCTGGTTTCAGGTAGGGCAGCGTCCACATTAACTGAAACTGGCAGGACGATAGGCAACATGGCACCCTGGTGTACCCAGTTAGGCCTCTGGCCAGAGTATTTAGATCGCAGTAAACTCAGTGGGCCAAACAGAGGCTCTCCAAAGGGGTGCCTGCTCTGGCAAGCCAGCACTCCCTGGACCAGTGTTTGCCTATCAGGGCAATTGAAGGGCTTAATGCACTATTCAAGAGGAAATCTCATAAGAAACAGTTGGTCATAAGACAGGCCCACATGGCAAGCGGTTTGCTCTAGCGACATATTAAGATTGGCTTTAGTTAAAGAGGGTGGTGAGACTCCCGGGCCAATGGGTTATCTTTTTCAAAGGCAGAGGGCAGTATGTCTGAATTGGAGGATGCGATTAAGAGCTGAAATCAACAGTAATGCTGCCTAACCATGAACTTGTGGAAGATATGGAAGGGAGTGGCTGATGCAACAACTGAAGGTTTGTGGTCTTCACAGAGAGGGGCAGAGGATAATACCCCTGAAGCAGTCTTTGACCAACAGCAGCTCTATGGCACTACCCTAGACAGAAGACTCTCTTCTTGACTTGTGGTTGAACTGACCCATCAGGCACAAACCCAAACCCACCCCTTTTCCTCCTCAGGTATCCCAGAGCACCCACTGATGGCATGGCTGAATTACAAAGAATGAGATGAAATTTGGTGTTATCAAGAGAGATGGAATCACTTCTCTTTCACTCAAAATATATTATGAGTATTTAAGATTATACTAAGTACAGCAACAATATAAGTCATTTGATCATGTCAAGCAAGAACTCTATGTAGTGGGACTCAGATATATTCTCTTTGTAAAAATTATTGGGTTATTGGTTGACTGGGATGTGAGCCCTGGTCAAGAAACAACCGCAATCCTGGTCAGGTTGAGGAACAAGCCAGCCCTAAATTAACCTGTGCTCAACCCTCCGGTAGGTTGGCAGAGAACAGTCAAGTTTAACTTCTCAAATCCTGGGAATGTGTTATCTCCCTCCTCCATAGGTCACAGTCCAAGACCTTTATGTGGGTCTTTCTCTGATCCTTCCCATCCTCAGTTGGCGACTGGTGGGCCTCTGTCAATACCCTTAAAGCATTCTGGAACTCTGCTTTTTAAGTGCTCTTCTTAGCGGTCAGCCCCCTCTCCTGATAAAACTCTGTGAGCTGGTCCACGGTTTAGCTTTCCAGGTTGACCAGCTCAAAATCCACCCTTGCAGGTGGGGTACAGACACAGCAGAATGAGAATACACTTGGAAAAAGCAGGACGGCCAATCAGGAAGAATTTAAACTCGAATTTGTCCTAGATAATAGATGGTAGTGTACACCAAATCACTGTATTGCACTGCACAAACACAAGTCCTAGCCCATCTCTGCCACCAATGTTAGAAATTAGGTTTCTGGTTGACTGGTGTGTGAGCCCTGGTCAAGCAACAACCACAATCCTAGTTAGAGGAAGGCACATGCAAACCCCAAATTAACCCGTGCTCACCCTCTGGTAGCTTGGCACAGAGCAGTCAGGCTTAACTTGAAGGTATTGTTTAAAGTATTTGTGCAACACTTTAAACAGTAAAACAGTGAAAACACAACACAAAAAGGATCTCACACCAGGTTAGACAAATAGAGCCTAATTTATTAAATAAAATAAGACCTTATTCATACAAATTGTTAACATTTCCGTGTCCTTAAAATGTAACCTTACCGCATAAAATCTCTAATCTAATGAAAAGTCCTCCTATACAAAATGTTTGTATGCACGCTGTTTATCAGATGTATTTCACATGGATCACTGCACTGATTCCATGCAATCTGAGGTTTCTCATGATGAGCGATTGCCGCCGGTTAGACCCTACTCCATTCCTTCTTTTATCCGCCCAACATGGCCCTCCGTGTCCCTGCCCCCCGCATGACCACACGCCCCACGTCATCCGGCCCCGCCCAACCCGGAACTATCACCGTCAGATCCTCGCGGCTCCGATTCAATCCGGCGCCTCCCGCGGTCCCAGATCTACTAAACAGATCCAAGATCACCATCTGACGGACGGTCTTTGACGGCTCGCAGACCTTCCTTCCACGGTAAGCCCTCAGCCCGCCTGTGCTCTGCCCAAATCAGCCCCGATCCATCCCGCCGACCCATCCAGCTCCTCAACCGCCCTCCTTCTCTCCCTTTCTCCAGGTGTCTACACCGGGAGAAGCCAGTGGATCCTTGTGACCACACCTGATTCATTCATCGACAAGGCCTGAACGGGCCTCCGTTTCTACACCTTTCCAGTTTTCATGCATTACCCTCAATTCTCCTCCCCCCTCTCTCCATACAGATCCCTCCAGTACCTACATACGGACTCTCCACCACACGACCACACATGCAACACCCCTTACCAGAGCGGGGATCCGCTCCTCGGCCTTCACTTACCTTGTAAGTTTAATCCCCATGCGCCTTCCACCCTCGCCTCTGTCCTTCCCCATGCCCCTACACCCATGCCCCCCTGTCCCCTCCTCCCCCTCCCCTGTCTTCTTTTTCCTTCACCCCTCTTTTTTCTCCTCTCCCCATACACCTTTCTTCTTTTCCTTCAGCCTTCCCGTCTTCTTTTTCCTTCACCCCTCTTTTCCCTTCTCTCCCCTACACCTTTCTTCTCTTTCCTTCATCCCCCCTTTTCCCCCCTCTCCTTCCACCACCTCCCAAACAAAACCCCTTAACCAAACCCCCCCACCCACAACCCCCCCTTCCCTTTCCTCTATTCACCTCCTTTCGTCACCCACCCCGCTCCCAATGCGCGCCTGCCCCCTCTCCCCCTTCCATTATTAATTGCCCCTTTTCCCCCTCCCACCCGCCCCACGGCCCAGCTGTCCCCACGCCCACATTTCTCTAATTCAGCCTACCCAACATGCCATCAGATACCCACACCCCGCCCTTTAACTATCCTAACCCCCCCTTTCCACCACCGTTCGTACTGCCCTTCTCCCCCTTCTCTGACGCACCGCGTACCTTGCTCCCCTTCCATTTCCTTACCTACCCCTTCTTCCCTTACAGCACTCCTGTTAATCGGCAACCCGGTCCTGATGAAGATCCTAAATTAATAGGATTGAAACGCCATCGACCTGCATTACAGCGCAACTCATGGCGCATTACCTTCTCCAGTTCCTAAACTAACAGCAATTTTTAGGTCTCGCTAGACGAAAAGCAAAGCGAAGCTTTGCTGTATAGGGAGACAACTAATGTTGTCACTTTCCGGGGAATGTGGACTGCAGACTGTGACGAGCCTGTCCTCCTGGAGATTGCAGCTCGTGAGCGCGCACGTCGCGTCGCCCTGCCTGATATTCCCATTCACACAAAGGCTCCCGCACGCATGCGCACATACACACACTACATACACACACACACGCACCCCCCCTTTAACAGACACACGCGCAGACACACTACAACAGACACACGCGCACACCCCACCCCCACTCACCCCTCCTCCTCCGCAACACACTCACCTGTTCTGGCGGTGCTCGGCGTGCCTCTTGGGCGGCGGTTGCGCTTTGCGGGGCACTCTCACCACATGAGAGCCCCGCCTTCTTCATGCGCCCGGCCGCTCTTCACCCGGTCCCCCATCTCGGGACCGGGACTCGATCAGGAGCCCTCGGGGCTCCTCGGACAGTGGCTTCTCTCTCGCGCCGCGATGGGGGCGGGACTTCCGGTTGGGGCCGCGCTGCGATTGGCCGGCTGCCCAACCGCTTCCGGGTCGTCGCAGGCAGCGCGGCGGCCCGGCGGGAACTTGTTTCAATGAGATTTTGTGTAACCCTCCGTCTTTATCTTTCACCGCCTGCGGCACAGTAATCTCAGCGAGTGGCGCCCCCTTCCTATTCCCGCTTGAAACTACATTTCGGGGGTAACATGTATCTTCCATAGTCAATGTATAATTTCAAGCGTACTTGCCACACTGTGTGCACCCTGATTTCAGTGTGAAGCCCCGTCCACGTTATCACCCTGTCCCGAATACTGTAGGATACCACTCTCTCACACATTTCCTGGTTGATAGCGGCCTCATGGCACCTTCTCTTCCAGAACTGCCTGAGACACCAGTGAAAACAGCAGCTTTTCCTTTACAGCCATTTCCTCTCCCCATGAACTGCCAAAGGTTCCATAGTTGTGGAGCTCGCAAGTTTCCCTATTCCACCTTTCCATGACTCGCGCTGAGTCAAGTTATTTTCCGCTGCATTCTGGTTATTGTAGTTCGTTGTATCATAGTATACGACACGGAAGCCTGCAATCTTTGTATTAAAGGCAAGCCTTATTACAGGCGACTTGTAACATCTCTATTCCCCTGTAATAGAGAAATGCCAGAGCTGCTAAGCAGAAATAGCTTACAAGCGGTTTGTGGGAAGGGTGTTGGTGATGATCTTTAACCTTCGGTTTCACGTCGTGCAATCTTGTATGTATATTCTTGATGTTTTCTTTTGTTCAGAGTGCTTTATTCAGGCGGTTTTGTGCAGCTCAGTACGTCATTTAGGTCATTCTGGGCGCTTGAGCACAAAGGGAGCGAAATAGAACATGTGAGCGTTTGTATTTTAAGGAACTCGCATATAGTGCATGCACTTACACTGTACGTGTAGGGATTGATGTACGCCCCCCCAAAGCTATCCCATATGTTTTCACTGAGGCCAATAGCTGCCGTTGGCTTTTTACAGTGGTTTGGAGGGGGTGAGAGGGTGAACTGAAACCACTTCAATGGCTGGAAAGGTTGGCAGCACTGGGGCACCCCTGCTCTGGGGACTTTGGCTCTGCCCTTCCCTTGACACATCAGTGACGTGTCACGTAAGTGCGACGGCACCTCTGCTGATTGGCTCCGAGAGCCTGGCCTGGTAAGACTGTGTGGAGTGGAGCATGTGAGCCCGAGTCTGGGAAAACTAGAGGCCCAGTGACTGGCACCCATCGGGGACCGGGTGGAAGAGCAGCAACTGGGCTTACCGGGCTGTCCTCGCTGCTCCTTCCGACATCATATACTCCGAAAGCAGGCTCAGAGCGAGTGAGCATGCGGGCCTCCCGTGTAGTACAACCCTGTGTCAGGCTAGTGGCAGGGAATGCACTGGGTAGGGGAGGCGCTCACTGCGAGTATCTTTTCTGTGGAGAAAAGGTCGTTCAGCTGCACACTCAGGAATACTCTTCACAGTTGATGTACAACCCAACCACTGCTTATAAAACAAAACCAGCTGACTCAATAGACTGCTCCACAGTCTCATAACCAAAACACTTCAGGATCACAGCTGCGTGGATGTTGACCACTCTACAGAATACATTTTGGCGTATCACTTGAGGTATTTACAATGCAGGACATTGTCGCAGTGTGGCCAGACCACAGAATGCAGATAGTTCAGACCACCTCACACTATCTTTAAAAGGCTAACAGTTGTGTTTAAATATGTATCCTAGTACCTGGGCTTTTCACGATATGTTTCCTTATTGCGTGTTTGCACGCAAAGCTCAATCAGATTGCGTGTGAAAAATACAGGATTGGACCTCATATCACAAATGAATGTGATCGCCAATTATGCTTCACTTGCAAAATAACCACATCTCCATCTGTGACTATATGAAATCATGCAACAAACATTGTTAATAGCCTAAAAAATACAAGAACAAAGTGGTTGCTTAAACCAGCGGCCCAAACTGTATATTTGGTCCCTACACCCTGCTACTTATTTCAGATTTTGTTTTCTCATTTTAAACACAGCCAACCAGTAAGGTGCGAAAAATTAACTTCTTTAATCAATTAAAAAGACAAAACCAGGTTCCCATCGCAGCCTGTCGTTTATGGAGTTACACCCGGGTGGGGGGGTCACTAATCCTGACATCCTAGGCAACGTGGTGTGACATACGAGAACTAGAAAACAAAGGTTGAGGAGGGTCAAGGGGGACTATCTTTATAGACCTACCAAGCTCAATGCCCCTAATCAAACTACAATCAACATATAGAGTCAGAAGGTCTGTTAAACAACGTAGCTGAGTCTATGAGGTCCTAACGAAGTGATCCTTTTGGATTGCACTGAACCAGGCCAAATGGTCACGAGACACAGATATGTGTAAGATGTCCTATCAGCCCACCCATTCGGCGGAGCATCGTCATGTAGGACACCTAACCAGGGTGGTGAGTCCAAGCCCAGTGAATTGGCCAGACATCACACACTACTGGTCCATCATGAAAAAGTGTCCGTGCCACTAAGTGGTGCTGAAAAAGTGCAGTGCAAAACAAGGAATAAAGAATAAGTGATCTAAAATGACGGTCGAGGCAAAGAAAATTATTTTTAATGAAGATATTCACCAAGACATCAGATTAAAAAGAAGTGTATAACAGTGTGAAAAAAATCACTGTGATGCTTCGCTATGTTGTAAATTGGGCCAACATGTTTCTGCCGAAGGTGAAACTACACCGGCATTCTTCAGGGCCAAATTAGATGTTGCTACTGCAAAGATACACTCATACAATATATGCAAAAGTGAAACAAAAAAAGGGGACAGACCAAATAGTTTGTTAAAGACCTGTCCAAACTATTGGTGTGGTCATATAGACCAGCCTACCGTGTCCTCCAGATCAAGAGTTGATAGAGGACGTGCTCCTAGAAATGGGAGACAAAAAGGAGACAAAAATGTTGTCCATACAACAATCATAATAGACTATTTACAAAATCAGAACCAATACATAAACCCAGCTAAGCCAGTCCATACTAGGACAACAGCATGTTATATAGGTATCTAATTAAAGTAACCCATCCGTCATTGCTGAACATTAATTTCAAACAAGTATGAGAGGACTTACCCAGCAGTATGTGGGAGTCAAACCTCACCTCACCCGGCAACGGCTCGGAGAATGAGGCCCCGCTCTGTGCACAGAAAAAAAATATACCATGACATCCTGAGTTGACTCAGAGGTCTGTAGTCAATGACAGGTTGTACCACTGTGCATATAAAAAAAAAAAAACTGAATGTGTGACTGTCCTTACCGAACACTGCCCCATGGAGGATAAGGGAAGGACTGACTAATAGACAAAGTAAGTGGCTAGTGACTGGCTAGCACTGTCATACTGAAATGAACACCCTAATAGATCTAGTGCCTATACTATGATAATAAAGTTGGTTAACTACTCCTACCCTCAATTAGCCAAGCAAAAGTGTATAAAGTATGGCTCAGGGATGATACTTCCAGAGAAGTGGGTCTAAGTAAAAAACAACCCCTGTCCTGTATTCATCTGTAGGAGTATACAGGTTAGATTGAGCCTGGAGCTGACTCCCTAATCAATTGTTACAGGAGGAATAGGAAGAGCTCAGTTGTAAGGTTATGGCTACCATTAGCGTCTACATATAAGGAGAATGGGCTACAAATGAGCTAGGCTTGGAAAGAAGGTGACAGCAGGATCACCAAACAAGGCAGTGTGCAGCAAAATCTGAGCTACTCACCTCTCCGTCGGTACCCCAAGGCTAAAACCTAAGCCGAAGGGGAGGCAACAAGGAGAGGTGAGATTCAAGTCTTTATACCCTGTGTGATTGGGTAAGAGGCCGCAGCTGTGTACCTATCACAGCTACCGATATTACGAGGACAAGCCCTTAGCGCAAGCGCGGCTGAGTGACGCTACACACCACTGTGTGTGCAGTACCGGGCATGCGCGATGCAGTACCACCAGCCTGTGCTAGCGAGCGCTGGTAGAGGAACTGCGCACGCGCAGAGGAACCCGGGCTGGTGTATAGAACGCCTCGGGATCCTTGCTAATGCGCGCATGTGAAGTTAAGCAAAACCACTTAGAATTGTAAGAAACCAAACAGATGGCATAGCGCTGTAATAAAACCAGCCAGTCGCACCTGGAAAACGAGGGTTTTTTTTAATCGGCGGCATTATGAATGGCACGGTGAATAACAGCTAGCAACTAACTTAGCCAAGTGTGTTATCGTCCCTTAAGTAAAACACAGTATCCTAAGGAGACAGTGAGCATCAGAGCAATGAGCCTGTACTGACAATGGTATCGAAGGCTACAGACCAAAATAGATCAATACACTCTATAGATATAAAGACACTAAAGTGTATGAGAAACCAGGATCAACACCCAGATAAGGCGGAGGGGATCCCAGGCACAGTGAAGGTGAACACAGTGAAGCACAAGGGTTCTGACATATAACAATGATCCTTGGCTATACCCTCGGAATAATCTATCAGGGATATAAGGGATGGCGCGACAAGAGTCTATCCTAGTGCTGTCATGTTATGGGTTATCAAATTGCCAACTGGCGCTATGCTCTATCTAGTAAATGTATTGGGTCTGAACGATAACTGATAGTGTTATAACCTACTGGAAATCTAATGGACCATTTTCCAACGTAAGCTGCACTATATCAGATTGCTACAGTGAGTCTGTATCATGTAAAGTTTTAGTGGAGCCAACTAGTAGTGTGTAGAGTCATAAATAGAAGAAGGCAACCCTAAACGGCTCGCAGCTGGTTAGATAGACACCCAGGGTATATTATCATTCAGACCTGAGATGTCAGTTTTCAATTTAAAAATCCAGCGTTGTTCCTTGATGAAAAGAAACCTTGAGATGTCCGTGATGTGCGGTGGGATGAATGGTTGTTCCAAAACAACCCACCTCAAATCTTCAGCTTTATGCTTTTTAATCAAGAAGTGGTTCGTTAGACAGGTGGACTGTTTGTTACACCGTATTGTACTCTTATGCTCGCTAATACGGGACTTCACTTTCCTGGTGGTGTGTCCAATATAAGCCAGACCACACGGACATGTGATCTTGTAGATCACTCTCTCCGAGTTACAGTTGGTATGCTTAAGTAACTTCCATGGTCTGACAGTACCTATGTCAACGGAGAGCGTCTTACTGGTCTGGGGGCACGACGCACAGTTACCACAGGGGTGGTGCCCTTGAACTGGAGTGGTATTCCAAATGGTATCAAGGGTGGTGGTAATGTCCTTCTTTTGTGTCCGTGGTCTTGTGTGGACCAGTGCGTCCCTGATACTAGATCCACGTTTGAAGGCAAAAAGAGGCCTGGGTATTGCTCCAGCAACCGTGTTCAAGATTTTCCAATGTTTCAGGATTATCCTCTTGACCCTGTTGGATCTGGTGCTGAAGGTGTGTACCATCGTGATCCTTTCGGATGGTGTTTTATTGTGTCGATGTTCGATCAAAGCCTCACGATTGTTATTAAAGGCTCTCTTATTGGCCCGGCGTATCAATTGATTAGGGTAATGTCTCTCCTTCAGGTTGCTTGCTAATTCCCTCGCATGTTGTTCATACAGCTGGTTTGAAGAACAGTTTCTCCGAACCCTGAGAAATTGACCCACTGGCAAATTGTCCCGTAATGACTGTGGGTGGAAGCTCCGGTATGACAAGAGGGAGTTGCGTGCCATAGGTTTCTTATATAAACGGCTCTGAAGCCCTCCCTCCTCAGGAAAAATTAGGAGATCCAGAAATGGTAGCTGTTCTTTACTGTACTCCACAGTGAAACGGAGAAATCGATTCCTTGAGTTAAGCCACGTGTGGAAGTCGGTTATCTCTTCACCGTTGCCCCTCCATATGACGATGATGTCATCTATGTACCGGCGCCAAAGCAACACCTTGCCGAGGTAAGGGTTGCTGGTGTTCAGGACATGGTCTTGCTCGAACTGGTGCATATAGAGGTTTGCCAAGCTGGGGGCGAAGACACTCCCCATTGATGTCCCCGAGACTTGGAGATAAAGGTCATCCTGGTACTGGAAGTAATTCTCCATCATAGCCAGTCTGGCACACTCCATGATGAAAGGTATAGGAGTGATGGTCTCTGGTGGTTTAGACTCAAGTAGAAGTCGAATGCAATCAAGGGTCTCTTGCTGTGGGATGCAAGTATACAGAGACTCAACGTCGAAACTCACCAAAAAGTCGGTCTCGATGTTGAACTCAGACTTTGCAAGAAGACGAAGGACATCACCAGTGTCCTGAAGATACGTAGGAGTCTCCTTAACCAGAGGTTTTAAAAAGACATCCACGAACGTTGAGAGCGGCTCGAGTAGAGACCCAATTCCCGAGATTATGGGTCGCCCCGGAGGTGGTCTCTTCTCTTTGTGTATCTTGGGGAGGCAGTAGAAGCAAGGGACCACCGGATGGGCCGTGGTCAAGTACCTTGCTTCTTGCGATGTAATCCATCCCTCACAGGATGCTTCTTCAACGAGACTCTTGATGTCATTGGAGAGCCTCGTGGTAGGGTCTTCAGTCAGTCGACGATAGGCCTTCACATTACTCAATTGTTGTAGGCACTCTCTGTGATATATGTCTGTATCCTGTATGACAATGGCTCCGCCTTTGTCAGCGGGCTTGATGGTGATACTGGTGTCCTTGGACAGGGTAGTGAGTGCCAGTTTCTCTGCTCTAGTCATGTTAGAAAAAGACCTATTGTTTTCACGGTCTGCATTCATGATATCATGAGTAACAGCCTGCTCGAAAGCAATGACCCTGGCTGGCACCTGATGACTGAGAGGTATGAATGTGGATTTAGGTTTGAGGCCAGTATTGTGATCTAACGGGTCCACCATTGCGTTGTTTTCATTCGTTAGTTTAAAGAAAAAATGTAAGCGGATCTTCCTGTAGAAAGACTCCAACTCACACCTCAATTTGAAAGAGTCTCCCTCATTGGTAGGGACAAAACCAAGTCCTTTATTCAGAACTGAGGTCTCCAAAGGCGTAAGTGTGCGGCTACTGAGGTTGACTACCAAGTCGCTACCAGCTTCTACGACTGGTCCCCTCTGTTGGTTGCGGGGTCTGGTGCCCAGTTCACTGACTGTTGCCCTCTCTTTCTCCCCCGATTCCTGCCTCGGCCCTGCCATAAAAAAGACTGGTCGTAGTAGAAGTTGGGGTTTGGTGGGTAATTAGGCATTTGATGACCCATAGGGGGTCCCATCGGGGGTTGGTGATAACCCCAAGGTGCAGGGGGCCACCAGGGTCCTGGGCCCGGGTAGTATTGAGCCGCACGGCCCCTGTTAGATCTTCTCTGTGGACCCCTCCCTCGCCCTCTGTTAGAGGGGCCTTTATTGGCCTCACCTTGGTCACTAGACCCTGATTCGGAGCCTGAGGAAGAATAGTTGGAACCATACCTCTTACCCCTAGAATTGTACACAGGGGCTACATAGGAATCACTCATGTAGGGGTATGTAGTTTCCATTGAGAAGCGTGCAAGGTCTTTCTTAAACTTCTCAACTTTAGTAGCGAGGATGTTATCATAATACTCCTTGTTAGTTTTGTTGGTTTCATCTAAAGTCTTTTTGAATGGTACTGACCTAATAGCTGCATTAATTTGGCCTTCAAGGACCTGGATTTCAACCAAAAGAGCATCGGCTGTCTTTTTAGCAGTCTTAATAATCAGGATGAGCCAGTCACGTGTACAGCGCCACGCTATGAGTGCCCAATCCCTAAGGAAACCTTTGTCTGTTAGAAAGAGACGCGGTGTATTTGTCACTATTAAGCCAGAAGGTGCACACTTGCCATGCAAATATTCATTCATGATTATGCCATGTATTGTAGTACGGGAATGGTTTTTCTTCATATTTAATAAAGTTACCCAATCATCCTCTGTTGTAGTGATAGTGGTGGCAGATGTTGAGGCCAAACTGTCTAGAATACTAGGGTTGTCAGTCAGGAGTGTGTTAAGATCTTCGTCATCAAAAGCCAGCCCTCCAAAATCAGCCATGGTGTGCGATCGGGGGGGGACAAACAATCAAACAGTGAGCGAAAACAGACCACACAGTTTCGTGTCGTCAGAGAAGTATAAAAGACCCGCAGCGGAAGCTGCTCAGAACTAGAAAACAAAGGTTGAGGAGGGTCAAGGGGGACTATCTTTATAGACCTACCAAGCTCAATGCCCCTAATCAAACTACAATCAACATATAGAGTCAGAAGGTCTGTTAAACAACGTAGCTGAGTCTATGAGGTCCTAACGAAGTGATCCTTTTGGATTGCACTGAACCAGGCCAAATGGTCACGAGACACAGATATGTGTAAGATGTCCTATCAGCCCACCCATTCGGCGGAGCATCGTCATGTAGGACACCTAACCAGGGTGGTGAGTCCAAGCCCAGTGAATTGGCCAGACATCACACACTACTGGTCCATCATGAAAAAGTGTCCGTGCCACTAAGTGGTGCTGAAAAAGTGCAGTGCAAAACAAGGAATAAAGAATAAGTGATCTAAAATGACGGTCGAGGCAAAGAAAATTATTTTTAATGAAGATATTCACCAAGACATCAGATTAAAAAGAAGTGTATAACAGTGTGAAAAAAATCACTGTGATGCTTCGCTATGTTGTAAATTGGGCCAACATGTTTCTGCCGAAGGTGAAACTACACCGGCATTCTTCAGGGCCAAATTAGATGTTGCTACTGCAAAGATACACTCATACAATATATGCAAAAGTGAAACAAAAAAAGGGGACAGACCAAATAGTTTGTTAAAGACCTGTCCAAACTATTGGTGTGGTCATATAGACCAGCCTACCGTGTCCTCCAGATCAAGAGTTGATAGAGGACGTGCTCCTAGAAATGGGAGACAAAAAGGAGACAAAAATGTTGTCCATACAACAATCATAATAGACTATTTACAAAATCAGAACCAATACATAAACCCAGCTAAGCCAGTCCATACTAGGACAACAGCATGTTATATAGGTATCTAATTAAAGTAACCCATCCGTCATTGCTGAACATTAATTTCAAACAAGTATGAGAGGACTTACCCAGCAGTATGTGGGAGTCAAACCTCACCTCACCCGGCAACGGCTCGGAGAATGAGGCCCCGCTCTGTGCACAGAAAAAAAATATACCATGACATCCTGAGTTGACTCAGAGGTCTGTAGTCAATGACAGGTTGTACCACTGTGCATATAAAAAAAAAAAAACTGAATGTGTGACTGTCCTTACCGAACACTGCCCCATGGAGGATAAGGGAAGGACTGACTAATAGACAAAGTAAGTGGCTAGTGACTGGCTAGCACTGTCATACTGAAATGAACACCCTAATAGATCTAGTGCCTATACTATGATAATAAAGTTGGTTAACTACTCCTACCCTCAATTAGCCAAGCAAAAGTGTATAAAGTATGGCTCAGGGATGATACTTCCAGAGAAGTGGGTCTAAGTAAAAAACAACCCCTGTCCTGTATTCATCTGTAGGAGTATACAGGTTAGATTGAGCCTGGAGCTGACTCCCTAATCAATTGTTACAGGAGGAATAGGAAGAGCTCAGTTGTAAGGTTATGGCTACCATTAGCGTCTACATATAAGGAGAATGGGCTACAAATGAGCTAGGCTTGGAAAGAAGGTGACAGCAGGATCACCAAACAAGGCAGTGTGCAGCAAAATCTGAGCTACTCACCTCTCCGTCGGTACCCCAAGGCTAAAACCTAAGCCGAAGGGGAGGCAACAAGGAGAGGTGAGATTCAAGTCTTTATACCCTGTGTGATTGGGTAAGAGGCCGCAGCTGTGTACCTATCACAGCTACCGATATTACGAGGACAAGCCCTTAGCGCAAGCGCGGCTGAGTGACGCTACACACCACTGTGTGTGCAGTACCGGGCATGCGCGATGCAGTACCACCAGCCTGTGCTAGCGAGCGCTGGTAGAGGAACTGCGCACGCGCAGAGGAACCCGGGCTGGTGTATAGAACGCCTCGGGATCCTTGCTAATGCGCGCATGTGAAGTTAAGCAAAACCACTTAGAATTGTAAGAAACCAAACAGATGGCATAGCGCTGTAATAAAACCAGCCAGTCGCACCTGGAAAACGAGGGGTTTTTTTAATCGGCGGCATTATGAATGGCACGGTGAATAACAGCTAGCAACTAACTTAGCCAAGTGTGTTATCGTCCCTTAAGTAAAACACAGTATCCTAAGGAGACAGTGAGCATCAGAGCAATGAGCCTGTACTGACAATGGTATCGAAGGCTACAGACCAAAATAGATCAATACACTCTATAGATATAAAGACACTAAAGTGTATGAGAAACCAGGATCAACACCCAGATAAGGCGGAGGGGATCCCAGGCACAGTGAAGGTGAACACAGTGAAGCACAAGGGTTCTGACATATAACAATGATCCTTGGCTATACCCTCGGAATAATCTATCAGGGATATAAGGGATGGCGCGACAAGAGTCTATCCTAGTGCTGTCATGTTATGGGTTATCAAATTGCCAACTGGCGCTATGCTCTATCTAGTAAATGAAAACTGACATCTCAGGTCTGAATGATAATATACCATGGGTGTCTATCTAACCAGCTGCGAGCCGTTTAGGGTTGCCTTCTTCTATTTATGACTCTACACACTACTAGTTGGCTCCACTAAAACTTTACATGATACAGACTCACTGTAGCAATCTGATATAGTGCAGCTTACGTTGGAAAATGGTCCATTAGATTTCCAGTAGGTTATAACACTATCAGTTATCGTTCAGACCCAATACATTTACTAGATAGAGCATAGCGCCAGTTGGCAATTTGATAACCCATAACATGACAGCACTAGGATAGACTCTTGTCGCGCCATCCCTTATATCCCTGATAGATTATTCCGAGGGTATAGCCAAGGATCATTGTTATATGTCAGAACCCTTGTGCTTCACTGTGTTCACCTTCACTGTGCCTGGGATCCCCTCCGCCTTATCTGGGTGTTGATCCTGGTTTCTCATACACTTTAGTGTCTTTATATCTATAGAGTGTATTGATCTATTTTGGTCTGTAGCCTTCGATACCATTGTCAGTACAGGCTCATTGCTCTGATGCTCACTGTCTCCTTAGGATACTGTGTTTTACTTAAGGGACGATAACACACTTGGCTAAGTTAGTTGCTAGCTGTTATTCACCGTGCCATTCATAATGCCGCCGATTAAAAAAAAACCCTCGTTTTCCAGGTGCGACTGGCTGGTTTTATTACAGCGCTATGCCATCTGTTTGGTTTCTTACAATTCTAAGTGGTTTTGCTTAACTTCACATGCGCGCATTAGCAAGGATCCCGAGGCGTTCTATACACCAGCCCGGGTTCCTCTGCGCGTGCGCAGTTCCTCTACCAGCGCTCGCTAGCACAGGCTGGTGGTACTGCATCGCGCATGCCCGGTACTGCACACACAGTGGTGTGTAGCGTCACTCAGCCGCGCTTGCGCTAAGGGCTTGTCCTCGTAATATCGGTAGCTGTGATAGGTACACAGCTGCGGCCTCTTACCCAATCACACAGGGTATAAAGACTTGAATCTCACCTCTCCTTGTTGCCTCCCCTTCGGCTTAGGTTTTAGCCTTGGGGTACCGACGGAGAGGTGAGTAGCTCAGATTTTGCTGCACACTGCCTTGTTTGGTGATCCTGCTGTCACCTTCTTTCCAAGCCTAGCTCATTTGTAGCCCATTCTCCTTATATGTAGACGCTAATGGTAGCCATAACCTTACAACTGAGCTCTTCCTATTCCTCCTGTAACAATTGATTAGGGAGTCAGCTCCAGGCTCAATCTAACCTGTATACTCCTACAGATGAATACAGGACAGGGGTTGTTTTTTACTTAGACCCACTTCTCTGGAAGTATCATCCCTGAGCCATAACACTTTTGCTTGGCTAATTGAGGGTAGGAGTAGTTAACCAACTTTATTATCATAGTATAGGCACTAGATCTATTAGGGTGTTCATTTCAGTATGACAGTGCTAGCCAGTCACTAGCCACTTACTTTGTCTATTAGTCAGTCCTTCCCTTATCCTCCATGGGGCAGTGTTCGGTAAGGACAGTCACACATTCAGTTTTTTTTTTTTATATGCACAGTGGTACAACCTGTCATTGACTACAGACCTCTGAGTCAACTCAGGATGTCATGGTATATTTTTTTTCTGTGCACAGAGCGGGGCCTCATTCTCCGAGCCGTTGCCGGGTGAGGTGAGGTTTGACTCCCACATACTGCTGGGTAAGTCCTCTCATACTTGTTTGAAATTAATGTTCAGCAATGACGGATGGGTTACTTTAATTAGATACCTATATAACATGCTGTTGTCCTAGTATGGACTGGCTTAGCTGGGTTTATGTATTGGTTCTGATTTTGTAAATAGTCTATTATGATTGTTGTATGGACAACATTTTTGTCTCCTTTTTGTCTCCCATTTCTAGGAGCACGTCCTCTATCAACTCTTGATCTGGAGGACACGGTAGGCTGGTCTATATGACCACACCAATAGTTTGGACAGGTCTTTAACAAACTATTTGGTCTGTCCCCTTTTTTTGTTTCACTTTTGCATATATTGTATGAGTGTATCTTTGCAGTAGCAACATCTAATTTGGCCCTGAAGAATGCCGGTGTAGTTTCACCTTCGGCAGAAACATGTTGGCCCAATTTACAACATAGCGAAGCATCACAGTGATTTTTTTCACACTGTTATACACTTCTTTTTAATCTGATGTCTTGGTGAATATCTTCATTAAAAATAATTTTCTTTGCCTCGACCGTCATTTTAGATCACTTATTCTTTATTCCTTGTTTTGCACTGCACTTTTTCAGCACCACTTAGTGGCACGGACACTTTTTCATGATGGACCAGTAGTGTGTGATGTCTGGCCAATTCACTGGGCTTGGACTCACCACCCTGGTTAGGTGTCCTACATGACGATGCTCCGCCGAATGGGTGGGCTGATAGGACATCTTACACATATCTGTGTCTCGTGACCATTTGGCCTGGTTCAGTGCAATCCAAAAGGATCACTTCGTTAGGACCTCATAGACTCAGCTACGTTGTTTAACAGACCTTCTGACTCTATATGTTGATTGTAGTGACATACGAGAACCCCACAAGGCCTCTGTAACTCTCCGCAGTGGGCACACACAGTGCACGTCACGGCCCTGGAATAGCGTGCATTCAACCTAAACTGTGCAAGACAAGAGACGGCCTTCAGTCAGCTGGTGCGCAGGCATGCAGCTCTCGTGGCAGAGAGACGCTGTGCCTTCGTACATCAGCCTGCGGTTGGGGGTGGCACACCAGTATGACGTGGCTGCCCACTCCAGGATTTGAGCGCACAACACGCCTCCGTACAAGCCGGGGTATTAATTACATCCTAGGCGACGTGACGTAACATACAAGAACCCTACAAGGCATCTGTAACTCTCCGCAGTGGGCACACCCCTTGTGTGCTTCCGCCCGTCTTCTGCGGATGTTTTTGTTGTGTCATGTTAAACGTGCATCTAGCATAGATTCTGCCATGCTATGGCGCCAATTGGTCCCAGTAACGAATTGCCCTGCTTTTGAGGATGGCCATGAGTCTGGGTCTTTCTCTTAGGAAGCAAAATGCGGTAAGTGGTATGCATGTATTAACCAGTTAAACTGACATTAGGTATGTGTCATCATTTCCATTACAGAAGGGAACAGACAACATGTACATCAGCGGTGGTGCTGTTTTAATGAGAATCCACTCAGAACAACATGGCCTCTGACAGACACATTTGGTAGCTTCGCTGCACTTTCAAAATAGTAATTTGCAATGCAATAGGTCTCACATTTACGCGAGTTTAAGCTGTTGGCATTGTAAATGACAATGCCTTTTATTTATCTGTTTTCAAAGCCAACGCATAAATAAAAGGTTTGCTATTTACAATGCCAATAGCTCAAACATTTGCAAATGCGAGACCTATTGCATTGCAAATGCTTGTTGTATATATTGTTTTCATTTTTGTCCTTTTGTGTCTATCCCTGTTCTTCACCCATTTGTCACTCGCGCTGTCATCGTTTGTCTCACTATCACGTAGTGCACAAAGCCCCTTTGGGTTGCCATTGCATTAATTGTCTTAAGTGCTGCTCTTCAAAATGTTTGTTTTTACTAGTTTTGTAAAAATTGGCCTTTAATACATGATGCTACATGCACTTTCAAAAACTAAAACCTTAAGTCTCTCTTTCTTTATGTCCAGATCCTTTGTAATGTCTTGTACATGCAAATATATATGTTGCTCAAGTGAATCCAATTGAGATATTGTTGCTATATACAGATGTACACCCAGATCTCAATCTGGTCTACGGGTTATACTCCTGTTGTTTTTTTCCCTAATTTCTAAAAGTGGCATTTTCAGAACTGTAATTTAAAATCTGACTTAGCCATAAGTTAGGATTTTTAATTACGAGTCCAGAGACACCAAACTTGAACCAGGTATATCTTCCCATGTGGAAAATATGCTTAGAAATTGTAATAAGGTAACTCCATCAACTAATGCTCCCGGATCCAGGATGAACAGTGATTTGATCGCAATGAGAGTCCCTTTGTGCCACAGAGGTCAACACAACATAACGTACAATGCCTGAGTAATGTATTGGCACTAGCAGGACGACTTTATAAATCATTAGGAATCCAATTACTAGATATGGAGAAAGTGTTTAACTACCTATTTGCTCTCTCACATGGCTAGATGTGGATCCTGTCTTCCTTGTATACACTTGACTGTTGTACAAGGAAGGAGAGCGAGAATGAGATATAGAACCCCTGGAGGAAAATATCTAGATGGATGAAGGTATTCTGCTGGACACCAGGATTGGAAGAGTTGGACTTGTTGTATGCAGACAATCCTCTGATATACCTTTGCCACCTAAGACAGTCGCACAAATAGAACAAATTCTAAATGGCTTTGGGGCTCATACAGAGCTGTTAGGTGACTGGGCCAAATTCATCATAAATCCTGTCCAAAGTGGCAGAGGTCGTACAGTGGGCCTTCCACTAGCAATTTAGTGTTCCAGTGGAAGGCTTTAAATACATATGGATCTGTGTTTAACAAATAGTGATCTGTGAGTGTGAGCAAGCAGCGTGACTCTCTAGACACACTGAACAGTGACCTCCTGCATTGGGCACCACTGCTCTCTCTGATGTGCAGGGCTGCGCCTATTAAAATGGTGGCAGTCTGAAGGGTGATGTACGTCATGCAGAAAGTCCCCTACGAAAAACCACCTCCTTTTTTCAAGGGCCTAACTTCAATGGTCAGTTCATTGCACTGGAACAGCTGGAGTTTTAAACTTTCAAAGTGGCTATGGTCATCTGCTGTAAATCAATCAATCCATCAATCAGGAGTTTGTTAAAGCGCGACTACTCACCCGTAAGGGTCTCGAGGCACTAGGGGTGGGGGGGTGCAGGTTCCATTCCATCAAGGAGGGGGTCTGTCGAAGAGCCAGGTTTTGAGGTTTCTTGTGAAGATGGGGAGCGATGTTGTATGTCTGAGGTGGAGCGGAAGGGCGTTCCATGCTTTGGCCGCGAGGAAGGAGAAGGAGCGGCCTCCCGATCTGGTCTTTCTGGTGCGGGGGACCACGGCGTAGGAAAGCTGGGCTGATCGTAGGGTCCTTTGGGGTGCGTGGAATTTGAGTCGGCTGTTCAGGTATGCTGGTCCGGTGCCGTGGAGGGCCTTGTGTGCGTGGGTGAGCATCTTAAAGGTGATTCTCGCCTCGGCGGGGAGCCAGTGGAGTGTGCGCAGGTGCTGGGAGATGTGGCAGTGTTTTGGCAGGTTTAGGACCAGTCTTGCGGCGGCGTTCTGGATGTTCTGTAGCTTGCGGATGAGGTTTTTGTTTATTCCGGCGTAGAGTGCGTTGCCGTAGTCGAGTCTGCTGGTGACCAGGGCGTGAGTGACTGTCTTTCGGTGTTCGAGGGGGGTCCATTTGAAGGTCTTACGAAGGAGGCGGAGGGTGTGGAAGCAGGAAGATGAGACAGAGTTGATCTGGCGGTCCATTTTGAGCTCGGAGTCCAGGATGATTCCCAGGTTGCGTGCGTGGTCTGTGGGGGTTGGCGGGTTTCCGAGGGCGGTGGGCCACCAGGTGTCGCTCCAGGCATCGGGGTTTGGGCCCATGATGAGTACTTCTGTTTTGTTGGTGTTTAGTTGTAGGCAGCTGTTTTTCATCCATTTGGCGACGGCTTCCATGCCTTCTCGAAAGTTGCGTCTGGCGGTGTTGGGCTCGTTGAATAGGGAGAGGATGAGCTGGGTGTCGTCTGCATATGACACGATGTGAGTCCGTAGGTTCTGACGATGGGGGCAAGTGGAGCCAAGTAGACGTTGAAGAGCGTCGGGCTGAGGGAGGAGCCCTGGGGGACTCCGCAGGTGGTAGGTGTGGGGTCCGAGAGGAAAGGGGGGAGTCTGACCCGCTGCGTCCTGCCGGAGAGGAAGGAGCAGATCCAGTCGAGGGTCTTGTCCTGGATTCCTGCATCGTAGAGTCTGCGTATTAGGGTGCGGTGGAAGACTGTGTCGAACGCCGCTGATAGGTCGAGGAGGATGAGGGCTACTGTTTCTCCTTTGTCCAGTAAGGTGCGTATGTCATCTGTTGCGGCGAGGAGGGCGGTTTCCGTACTGTGGTTTTTTCTGAAGCCGGATTGGGAGTAGTCGAGGATGTTGTGTTCTTCAATGAATGTGGCGAGTTGACTGTTGATGGCTGTCTCGATGACTTTCGCTGGGAACGGGAGCAGGGAGATGGGTCTGTAGTTTTTGAGGTCGGTGGGGTCCGCTGAGGGTTTCTTTAGGAGGGGGTTGATCATGGCGTGTTTCCAGTCGTCGGGGAACGAGGCGGTCACCAGGGAGCGGTTGATGGTTTGGCGGAGCATGAGTGCGATGGTGTTGGCGGCTCTGTTGAAGATGTGGTGGGGGCAGGGGTCCGTGGGGGCCCCTGAGTGGATTGACTTCATTGTCTTCAGTGTGTCTTCGGTGGTGAGGGCTGTCCAGTCATAATCGCTTTGGTGGGGGTCTATCCATGTTGAACTTTTTGCATACTGTTGTGAATCCCAACTAGTGCTTATTAATGGCTAGATCTTTAGTAGAGTTGCAGACCCAGTAGATACAAGTGAAATATGGGCGATGGGTGGACACACACCTCTGCATTTAGTGTACTCACCTTTTCAGGATGTGATGGATAAGGAAACCAAAAAGGGGAAGCCCCACTTTCGACAGGGACATTTTTGCCTCAGGTTGTGGAATTCAAAGGCTTTCAGGTGCTGGAATACTCTTGGAGGATGTAATCAAACACAATTACAGGAATTAATTTGCGACCCTGCAGTAAGAAATTGGCCTCCTAGGGGGGGGTGGATGGGGATGCGGCCGAGCTGTTTACCAGGGCCGGTTTCCGTCGATTTTGTTACAGGGAGCCAAAATTGCCAGCACCCGATAACAAAAACAAAACCCCCAGGGGGCCAAAACCGGCCCTCACCCTGGTGGCCCACCGGAGAAACGCCTGGTGCCCGCTACAGCCAGTCCGGCCCTGTCTGTCATGCATTTTCATCTTATCTGGCCTTTTTGACCCATGGAAATAGGCTCCTCCCACATGTCTAAGATGCCTGGTTCAATAGTGGGCTTTCCTTCATACCATTTGGATCTGGGAGGCAGAAGCAGGAGCCCTACAGTAGGAACAAGCCTTCAAAGTGTCCGTAATACCCAGAAGGTACTTTTTAACACAATAGATGACTTAGACTTGAATAGATACAGCCCAGTTGGGCATTTGTGGACCTGGGTTTGATGATTACCCAACATTAGAGAGAGGTAGAAACTTTGAGCCTTAGTAAGTGGAAAGCATTTGTATACCATTGCAGAATTTTGGAAATCCCAATATGTGAGGCCCAGGTTTGCGTGCAAAAACACAGGAAATAAGGGTGACCTGGATGGAGAAAGGAGGTATCCCATTCAAAAAAGGCTTCTTTTTTTTATTCTTTTCTATTGTTTTTAATATAAACTTAAAAGGGGCTTACATACCGCCCCCTCTCTATCCCGGCTTCTCATTGGTTCCTGTGTGTGCCACTTACATTTCCTCCATTTCTATTGGCTGTAGCATATTTTCCTGCATTTCCCAATGCTTGGTCCTCGTCTGCTTCTCTTATCAGTTTCCTGCTGCCGAAATACTGTTAACATCCGCTTTGGTGGAACTATATTTGTATAAGGTTTTGCCTTTTACTATTGCAGCATATTTATATAACAATTTATCAACCGAGAGAGTAAGTGATTTTCAGAGAATTACAGGATGTTGCACGGTGCCGCCAAGACTCGAGTCGGGAACCCCAGCTCTCGAGTTGACAGCTCTGGCAACTGCATCACATCCTCTCCACTCGCTTGTTATCTGTTCGGGAGCTCTTTCTTTTTCCTGGACAATGATTGATGAAAACAGCTCTTTAATGATTACATAGGTGAAACCGATGCATCGCCAATGTTTATTTCTTTTCTTGTTTCTTAATGTCATTATGCTCGCTTGAATATACCCCAGCTGTTTTCTGTGTACAGAAAGTCACACACGCTTTGTACTTATATGTTGCTTGTGGCTTGCCACACTTTGATACCTCTGATGTTTTTCTGCTTTTCGGTGTGTATTGAAATGCCAATAAAGTTGTTTATATACAAAAATAAATAGGAGAAAAAGGATGACTACTGAGGAAGATAGTTTCATTGGCGGTCTCCTTACATGTGTGTACTCGCTTAGCAGAACCAACTACAACCACCATAATTCTATTGGTCACTGTGGGAGAGGAAGCAGGATTCGTTGTTGGGGTGATAATGAGCAAGAAATGGTTGTGTGTGTGTATGTATTAGCGTTCTTCATTATTTGTCTATGAGTGTTTGTGAATCGTGTATGTGTGAGCCGGTCTGTTTGTCCAGATCAACCCTGGCACAGGTGTCCTCTGCACTAGCCTTGGTGTGCTATCCCCTCGAATGTGGTGAAGGTAAGAGAACAAATGATTATGATCATTCCTGTTGAAAGGACTGTGCACAGCCGCCTTCGGGTGCAGATTTATCATTTTGTATAGTGTACATTTTTTTAAATAAATACGTGCCAGGGCTCTTGTCAGGAGGCCACTGCAGCTTGCACCACACATTGCCAACACAACTACTAACCATCACACTTCTACAAGCATGACAATTCAGACTATTCCAGGCCCCCAAAGCTATAAGATTGGCTTGGGCGGCAGGTAATAGTCATTTTTAATGTATATTCAAATAATAAGTAACCGCTGCGTTCATCTCAAATTTAGCCAGACAGCGCCACCTTGTGGCTGACTGTCACAAGCGCCGGTGTTTGCAATTAAGTGCTGGTGCAGAGTACCGGAAACCACCGGCTCAAATTAAGCACTGTCTGTATGTATGTGTTCAGCCTCTTCTACATATGTATAACCAATAAACCACAAGCATCTGTATGCAGACGTTTCAAGCACTGGGGTGAATCTTCATGGATATGTGTGACTTCCACAAGCGTCTGTGCACCATCACCCCGAGGTTCATATTCATTCTCTGCCTCGTGAGTATGCCCAAACCTCCACAGTCCTGTGTGTGTTGTGGGTATGTGTGGCCATCACAACCCTAAGGAGGTTATTTAGCATATGACGGGCTGCACTGCATCCAGCTAGGGCAGTGGACATGTACTCCGCTGCCCTGGTGGGCTACAGCTAGAGGTCGGTGAGCCACTGAAAATTCAAGCTCAGCTCAAGGTCCTCTTGGACCCTCGAGGCCATAGCAAGCCGACCTTTCTTATGGCTTCCGCCTACCACCTATGGCCTACCCTCATGCGTCAAGAATTATATGCCAATCAGTAACCTTCAATGTGAAACAGGCAAGAGAAAGATATGCTCTTTTAGTGGCTGAACTGTTCAATGTGGAACTACAAAACCTGGGATCAATCATGGCTCTCCTGCTTCATAAAACTGTGTCATCCTTGACAGATATTTTATTTTACTTTGCCTTATATTTAATTACCACTTATGATAACACTTGTAAATATGCAAATTTAGGATGTGCGCAGTATGGAAACGTTTGTGTTTGATTTACTAGATTAGAATGTTGCTCTGTATAAGAACTAAGCACATATTGTTGCGCACAGATGACCAGTGACTTGGCCATTATTTCACCAATGACATTGGTCTGGGGGAGAGGCAGGAATGTTTACACAATTACATTTAATAAATGCCTCCGATGCAGGGATATAATCAAATGTACTAAGGTGAAATGCTTCCACCTGTTAAATAAATACACTTTTTTGCATTTTGAAGAACCTTTATCGTAATTTTTTTTGCAAGATGTTTGTTTATAATTTACTTGCAAATATTTTCAGGGGTCGACGTGTAGAGCCCAGCCAGACCCTCGGCTCTCCCTGTTCATTTGCTGGCTCGCCCACCTCAAACTGCAGCCAGACATATGTAGAGTTGTTTCTCAGTCAGAGTTATGTGCCTTTAGAGAAGCCGCTGCCATTGCCAAGGTGGCCCCTGTAAAGGCCCTGAAACTTTACTGTGCACACGCCACGTTTAGTGCACCTGCACACAAAGTGTTTTCTTCCCAATACAAACTCCCAAAGCAGGAGTTTGTTTTTCAAAAACAAACAATAAATGACCTTGACGCACTGAGAGTTTTTTCTGAGTATGTTGGGATCATGTATTTGTTTTCGTATTCAGGACGGCCAGGCTTTGCTTGGAAAATACACAGCCATCCTGAGCGAAGACCGTGAACAGTTTATTATTTGCCTGAAATGAGCCACCGCGCTGGAAACGTCACGTGTAGATTGGCCCTGTTCGTTGCTATTACTGGTTCGTGTTATACAGAGAGGGGCGCATTCTTTCTTTACTGTGTAACGTCCCCTTTTCTCTTCGCAAGTTCCGCGTCTCTCCGCTGCCGCCTAACTTGAAGCTTTTATTGCTCGCCGAGTGTCATATCCCAGTCGGGGGTCTCTGAAATCAAGCCCGGGACATTCTTACTCCCAGCCTCGGACGCGTGGATGTCCTCGCTCACAATACCTTCCGTACATCTCTCATTCGCAGAGGAATGGTGTCTGTCTCAGAGCCAGGCAGAGTCAGAGGCGGCGCCAGGAGTGTAATACAGAAACTGCTTCACCTCCTACATGTTAGGCAGTACGTCACTTTCTGTTATTTATATATATATATATATATATATATATATATATATATATATATATATATATTTTGATACTGGAGTGTGGCCTGCTGTTTCCAAAAGCTCCCAATTCCCGCAGAGAAACGATCCCGAAGAGTGACAGATGAACTGAGCCGGAATGGAGCACGCGATCTCGCACCCACTGTTACCAATAGCAAAGACACCATCAATGTTGGGATGCAAAAAAAAAAAAGTATTCCGATTTAGACACTATTGAATGGAATTAACATCAGAAATTAGTGTTCTTGCAGTTATTTCTGTCTGTCTGTCTCGAATTTTGATCCATTCTCTCGGACTCATTCCTTCAGGACTGACTTGTGAATTTGCAGTAATGTCGTATGCAGTAATACAGCCTTTGAAACTGCCACATTACAGGCAAGACAGATTTGGTCAAAAACATGAGTTTCTGCCCGAATTGGTATTAAGAAGCCATTTAGTGTTATATTTAGAGTGATATAACATTGGAATGTCCACCAATTTCTGGTGAATGTCCAAAAACTTAAGGTAAAATTACCAAAAAAATGATGTCCACCATCATATCCTTCTGGGGCATACTACGCAAAGTGCCCTGAGTCGCAGCGGGCATGTATGTCCGATTTCTGTGCCCTGAGGCGCTATTGTATGACAAAAGGGGTGGCAGATGCTTGTGCAGCCCCTTCTGTAATACTAACAGTCTTGGTGCACTTGCAGCGCCCGCGCGGTCTTCAGAGAGAGTCGCGCTCCCATGCACATGAGGGAATCACTTTGCCTCTGAACCTGGGAAGTGTCCCGGATGCAGGTGCAGAGGCAAACATGCTCTAGGGCTAGGCGGTGCACTGAAAGTGTGTATAAATAGGTAGTGTATTGTCAGTGCGTCCCCTGCGGGCAGCCCTCTGGAAAGGGAGAAATGGAGTTCCATGGATCCCTCAGACATCCCCCTGCAGGAGGGGAGATCTCTAACTGCTCTTTAACCGCATGCGCGCTAGCGGTTTTCCCGCTGCGCGTGAACATTTTAAAATCGAGCGTTACATGACAAAGACAGCTCGTCATGCGCGCAGCGCAGGTAACGCCCATGACGAGCTGGCTTTGTCACCAGCACTGAAGGGGTTAAAGTGCAGTTAGTTTGCCACCTGAATAGAGGAACACTGAGTGGCTTTGAAGCAGCCGCTATGGATTTCACTGAATTCGCTGGACAGTGCAAGTTTTCAGCTACCCTGACATTCCTGTCGTAGGACGCACTGTGCCTGCTTGCGTCTGATGCACCTGCTTAGAGGTGTGCAATGGCGCAATCAAGGACAGTGCACCCTATATGTAATATGGGTCCCGGTGGCCAAATTCCACTGAGTGAATTATCTTCCAAAGTTAGGAATTTTTCCAAAAATCAGAAACTTTACATTCCCACCCAAGTTTAATTTTGGCATTTACAATCTGGTCGAAGTAAGGTTTGGATACACAAAGTGACTTTTTCAAGGGTGATGCAGTTTGAACATATAGAGAGCTGTGGTGAAGCTGGGTGCAATAGGTCTTCTGGTTCCACGTCCAGTGCATCACTAGTCAATAAACTATATTTCCTTTTGTTTAACCCCTCCCATGCTTGTGACAGAACCGTTCCGTCACGAGCCTCGGGTGGGCTGTGCTGGTGACGGAACGGTTCCGTCACGGCCCCCGCGCGTGTGTGGCGCGAATTCCGCGCCTGAGCTGACGTTCTAAAGAACGGGCGGGCCGTGACGGAACCGTTCCGTCACAAGCACAGCTCACCCGCGGGCCGTGACGGAGCGGTTCCGTCACGAGCACGGGACCGCCGCGCCCCCCCCCCCCCTTAGCACTGCGGCGGAATAGCCGCCGCAGCGAAGGGGTTAATGTCCTTTTTTCGCGCACACATAAACTCCCTTCAGTAACAAATGTAACCCTTGTGGAAAATACTGTTTCCAAGTTGAAAATAACTTCTCCTAGGCCCATTTGTAGCACTTGGTTCAATCTTCTAGTGAAAAACATAACCAAAGCCGATTGACTTAAATAACCAGTTCTATGATTAATCTTGTACATTTCAGGTACCAGTTAAGAGACTCATAAATTCCTCAAAACCTCCACTCTAGCTACTGAATATGAATATAGCAGAAATTACTTGTTCTGTATAGACATTACCGAGAACACCAGTTTCATAAACTTGACTAGTCACTGCTGTGACTTTAGCACAATGAAAATCAAACTTTGATTTTCACTCTTGTGTGTCAGAATAGCCTGAAACCACAGAAGCAGGTTCCCAGGCCAGTGCTGGTCTTCTGCCTTCCCGGGTATTGGAGGGCATGAGGGGAGTGATGGAACGGTGACTGACAGTCCAGTGTTTCACTGTCTTCCTCTGCCTCTCTGTAGGTCTCTACAGGCCCAATGGAGGTGGGATAATGGGAGTGACAGTCTTGAGCCACCAATCACTGTCTCCCTTGTCAGCTGCACCCCCAAATCTGACAAGGAAATGGAGTCTGCGCTTCTGTAAGGTTGGCACAGGTCCCCGCTCTCAAATTGAGAGCTGAGAGCCTGGCGCCTGGTGGAGTAGGAGGGGTAATGCCCATAGGGAGATAGGATAGGCTGGCAGGGCTCCAGGCATTGACTGTTGTCAAGTTTTGGATCAGTTAGAGGGATCAAGTTGGCATGGGCAGTGTGAGAGGTTAGCAGGACGCCTGGTGTGTTTGTGTTTTTTGAATGTTGAGATGAGGTGGGGCAAGGGTAGTGCTGAAGGAGGGAGATACAGCACCAGGTATTTTTTCTTTACCTTGGAGGGGTTGGGAGGGTACTGCCGAGGGTGGTGGGAAGAGATACAGCATAAGTGTTCTTAGGGCTAGGGGTCTGCTAGAGGCTCTCCGTTATTTCTTTACCCCCGCACAGCTGATTTTTGGGAGCAGCTGTGCATGGGAATAGTATTTGGGGGCCCATGCAAAATAGCTTTGTGCACAGGAGTTTTCCACCTGGGGATGGCGAGTGACACCAGAAACAACTCAAGCTTTGCTCTCCTCTTTTTGATGTGGCTTGAACCCCCTTTTTGGCAAACTTCCCCCTAATCTATAAATCTCTATACAGCCAGTGAGCTTGAATTTCCACCACGGGAGGTCTCACTAGCCGACAGTGCAACCAACAACTTTGGTTCAAGGCAGTCTGCACTCAGATAGGGTATTTTGCTCTGTTTTTTGGAGACGCTAAAGGGAGTAGTTCGCTGGAATGTTTCAGGGAGGGCATCAGTGGCCAAATAAATGAACTCATCTCATCCTGCCACTCCAGACGCCCACGCCGCATAGTTCGTGTTGTATTGGCATGTCAGTGGTTCATCTGTACTAATAGCCCGCTTTGTTCTTGGCACCCTACCATCAATGGCAACTTTCACACGCCTGAAAGCGAGTGTCACTGGCAAGCGAGTGAATGGCCGCGCGCCTAGGCGGGCGGGCCGCGCGCCGAGCTCCTGAAAGGACCCGAATGACACAACAGCCCTGAGAGCCCCCCGCCCCTGCGCGCCCAAAGCCTGGACTCGTCCAGTGACAGGGAGATGAATGGCGCGCATCCGCCGGGCCCTCAGAGGGGAAAGCGCCCTTTCTGGGTCTGCTCGGCGCTTGAATGGGGAGCACTTCATTTGCAATGCTAATGGCACTCTCTGTTTCTTCCTCTTTGGCCCCCAGGCTCCAGCGGACACTCCCAGCAGGCCGCTCGTTCGTCGCCATGGACACCAAGCAGATCCCCCAGATTCTGCAGCAGATCTTCACGTCCACGCTCTTGTCCAATGCATGAGAAGCTGCCATCGGTGCCTCGTCGACAAAACTGCGACACCCGGCGCGAGGAGAACTCGGAGAAAAGAAGAACTTCGGCTGTGAAATAAATTAAGCAGAACAAATCCGACCTTTAAATGTAAACTGGGAACAACTGACTTAAACTAGGCATCTCATGTTAGGTGTGAGACTCAACCTGTCCTTTTTTTAAAATTTTTTTTACATTCTGGTTAAACCTATAGGCCTATTCAGGAATGCACAACTGGAAAAAAACTGCAGGCCTTCAACCTGCAAATAGTGGGGCTTGGGAGGTTTTGGGGATGCAGCCTGCATGTCGTCAGCTGTGCCACATAGAATTTCCAAGCTTCTCGCAGGCCCACAGTAAAGGTCACAGAGGGGAACATTTCTTAGAATATGTGACTTTTACATCTCCCCGCGACATAGGAGGCTCAATCAGGTGTCAGTAGTATTTGGGACTTTCCGCAATGCTCGCTCAAATGCCCGGTCTCTCTCCTACTCCCTTACACTCCGCTTTCTGAAATCCTCCCTTCAACCCTTCGATAGGTTCACCATAGGAATGTATACACAGTTGTTGCCTTATACTGACCGGTTAATGAAATATACCACTGTTTCTGGTTATTAGATTTTTTCTTCAGAAACGCAGACGAAGGTTTAAGGTATATGGCTGTTAATAAACTTTTCACAAGCCATACCTGGCTTGGAGAACGTGAGCTTTTAGCATATGTGTCTTCCAATAAACTTGCACTAAGAACGTGTCCATCATTTTAAATAATTATCAGTTGTTTCCAAACTTCAGGTATTCACCATTGGATCTATAGAAAAAATACCTATTCTCTTCTGTTTGTCAATTTCATGCATTTTATAACAGTTGGACGCTATATGGAAAGATTTAGTTCACGAGCCCCTCCTCTATGAATGCAGGAGAAAGAAAACAAATAGCAGTGGAATCCAATTTCTAGGAACCTTAAAAGCGCCACACAGCAAAGATGTTGGTGTCGCCTGACATATGGCATGCAGGCTAGCTTTTACATTTTTAGGATTGCGGTCCCTTCTGAGTTGCTAAGGGGTTCGAATTTGAAGTGCAGATGTGACAGCACGTTCCACCATGGCTGGTTCGTCACGGGTGGAATGTTCACCTTCCTTTTTGGACCTCTTCGTGTCTGGCCGACTCTGACCTTTAGGCACTGACAGCAGAAGACGTAGGGTGACGTGTTCAACCTGGAATGCCTTGACAGACCTCTTAGTATTTATTACTTGTTGACAGGCTTCATTGATTTCACTCTAGCCACTTAGAATCTTAGCACATAAAACAGTTAATGCTTGTACATAATGTAATAATTTAAATTCCTTTTCTAACAGAATGCAGTATTTTTGTCAAATCCCTTTTTATGAAAACTGTAAAATATATAACCACATATATGCACGGTGACCCATCATGTGCATTTATTTAAGAGAAAGCCACTCCAAATATGTGACATACACTGGGACTAGAAAGCAGGCCTGCGATAAGACCCTTCATAGCAAATTCATGCAAGAATTTGGCTCTGGGTGGCTTTCCCAATATTAATGGTTTTAATCTACAGATAATCGTCTCATTGCCTACTGTTGTTTTTAATATTGCTTCTATTTAACACACTGTAAAATAAAGCAGTTAATGGATTTATTATTCTTTTTTTCCGCGAATGTACATTACTATTTGCATTTCAAAGTTCTTCAATGAATTGTTATTATATATTATTTGCTCTGTCTGCAGTGTAATAAAATAGTGTTTTTAATAGTCAATGTGATAGCCACATCGAAAATTCTCTCTGTTGTTTTCCAGTAAAGTGTCAGTTGTGGCTTCCATTACATTACCCGCAAAGTAATAAAATATCAGGCATCAATTATTTATAATAAAACAGTAAGTGAAATCAACAGCCACTGTTTTTGTGACTTGCAGTTAGATACTATGAACTTGTTCATTACTGAAATGGGAGATGACTGTAATCTGCATGGTGGTGTTTGACTTTTTCTGTAGGTTCTCACGGCACAGAAAATAGGAAAAACCAACTGGCTTAAAGAAAGAAACTAAAAATGCATGAATTGTAAACTACTTGTAACCATTTCTTCGGCCAGGATCTTCTAGGACACACGTTAAACAGGGTTGTGCTACACCTCCCCAGTCTCAATCACTGTGATACATTCATAGAACATGTGTGCTAACAACGACCACTTTGTCAGTGTAGTCTACACACTTCCATACCTACTGAATTTTGTTTTTGCTGCCCGCCATTTTACCATGCACGACCTCTTCCAGCTGCAGCACAGGCATGAGGAAGGCTATAAATACGGTAGATGGAGCAGGCACAGCCAACCTAATTGATGACACTTTTCGGACTAGAAATGAGGTGAGCCTAGGGTTTTCAAATCGGCTCCCTTTTCACCAATGCGAGTGAGATAAGCAGGACTGGAGCATGCCAACGCACAAATCTTGCACTACCAGACTAGAGGAGAATGGAGGAGATAAATATTGCAATCATATTTTAAGGCAACACCAGGGGGAGACTATCAGGCACAAACCTAAAAGGGGTCAAATGATCCAGCCTGGAAGCCTAGACGGGTGCAAGAAGTATGAAAGGACAGTCCAGAACACTGACCTCATGTCAAACACAAGGCTTCGAAAAACCCTGGAGGAGTAGCAAACTAAGTGTCAACTTAAGCTACCAGGACCTTAATCAGGCTTGTACAGACAGAGGCCCGCAGGTGGGTAAACATGAATCGTGTGCCCAAGACGAAAGGTAGAAGAGACACTGAAGCCAAGAGAATAAGACTCGGGGCAAGAGAACTTTTGGTATTATTTATATAGCGTGATCCTGTTTTACTCACACCTACCTTTATCTATTCCGAGAAACTTGGTGGTGGAGAGGCTGGAGAAGGGGACGACCCCGATGCCAGCACCTGGGTAGGAACTGTACCACTGTATCTAGAGAACAAGAGAGACCAAGCATCTGAGTGACTGTTTCATTCCATCACCTCCCCCATCTCTCCCGATAAGTGTACACTCTGTTGGCTTTTGAATTAGTTATAAAAACATTGTTTTCCCTTTTCTTTTTCACCTGTTTGTCCTGTAACACTGCAGCCCATCCAACACTGGTATCAGAAGTGGGATTTACAAGTGTCGGTGAAGGAGGCACTGGTTTAGTAGTTGGTAGAGGGGCAGAAAAAAATAGAATGGGCCCTGGAAAGGTTTATGCACTCCGCTCAACAAGACCACGGCTTCCTGCAATAGGCTAGTCAAACACATGCGGAAAAAAACAGCCAAGTCAACAAAGTTCAGAAGGCTACTTTGGGGAAATTGACTGAGACTCTAACCCAACCTCGAACTGCTAGAGAGTTTCCTTCTGTTCTCTTTCAAAAGTACACCAGGGGAGGACCCAAATTTCTTTTTCACTAATTTTAAACCAATAGCTCTTGGTGGCGAATAGGCCACCTGACCTGTGGACCATTATTTGGGACCTTTGTTGGAAGGCAATATTCAGGCAGCCTACGAGGGTGCCTGTCCCATGGGGAACATGCCGTAAGTGGAGATAACACGAATTATTTCAGATAGGATGGATTTAAACTCGAGAGATTTATTGAGTCAGGTTCAGAAGGGAGAGAGGCCACCTGATGATACTCCCTCTGTCTTTATTGCAAAACCAAAGACGTAGGAAATAAGTGGCTGAAGCCCGAAAGGTCTACTAATGAAGAAATGAAATTATAGAGAAAGTTTACTTGGAACAATTTCTAAATGCAATCCCCTTTAGCATTCAGTTAATGGTCCGACAACTTAGTTAGTTACCGCTGTCTGCTGCCATTGAATTGTCCTCTGCATATGCCAGGGCTCACAACACTAAGATTTAAACTGAGGATATTGCCTAAGCAAAGAAGTGAGGCAATCTTACCCAATAAAAAGGTTTCAGGACCCAAAATAGAGGTTTTGGGAAGAATACTATCTGGAGAATTATTATTACCCCCTCTCCACAAATAACACCCAGTGCTTTGAGTAAGGGAGAGTGTGGACATATTATTGCCCATTTCTGTATCTAAAAGAGTACGAGCCCATGAACAATCGCCTAGTTCACAAGCTCATATATTATACTGGAGAATGACCTATCTCTTATAATTTTCCAGTTCAATTTACTGGACAGACTTTAAATGTTTTACTGGATGCTGGCTGTAAACAATGCATGATCCATTTGTTCAGTCGTGTCCAAAGAAAAAGTGACTATCCGATGTGTGCCGGTGAGGATACCCCATCGCTTCAGTAAGTCCAGAGAAAAATCAAGAGATGAAGTTTCCACTCAAGTAGGAGTAGTACCAGACTTCCAGAATCATTAATGATAGACTGCTAATCCTCAATTTGATCCTAGGAGACTATAGCTGACTCGGAAACTTGGGGAGCAAATGCTCCCATCTCAGGTAAAGAAATTGATCCCAAAACTGAAAATTACATTTCAAAACACAGAGGGAAAGAAGACAAGATAAGATTAGGGGGTGCCTGGAAGTTTGGGAGGTGGGTAGGGATTTTCAGTCGCTCAATGAGAGGACACATTCTTGCTATATATCTGGGAACAGGCCAGGGAAACAGACGTGACTCAGAGGTAGGATCCTGATTATTATTATTTTTTATCAACGGTGGATTGCTTTATAGGAGGGCGGGACAAGAACATTCTCCAGAATTTCTAGTTCTCCCATTCTTTCTGGGAAACCATCTTATTCTTGGCACACACTTGTTCGATCAGAGGGGCTGAAAAGGTGGAGAAGAGTATTACTGAACAATTCTATTGAAAATTAATGTTCTCTCAGAATAAGAAATATTCTAGAGAATGCCAGCCTGCCAGGTTACCAATCCCTATTGATCTCCAGGAGCCCCACTTCAAAATTTGTCAATCATAGACACCCTATCATCACATAGAAATCGACCTAGTCAGTCCTTTGATCCCTTTCAACAAAGGCCGCAAGTATATATTAGTACTAGTATATTATGCCACCAGGTATTCTGAGGTTGTACCTTTAAGACAGATAGGCTCCTCTTAGATTGCAATAAGGATAATTGTTATCTTCTTGTGTACATGGTTCCCAAAAGAGATACCTACAGACCAGGAAACGTCCTTTGTGTCTAAAGTAATCGCCCAAATAAGCAGTTGAGTGTAAAACGGATACTTATATCTAGCTATCACCTCCATGGGAGGGCTTAGTAGAATGATAAAGTGCGATTATGAAACAGACATTTATTAATTTTTTTGTTTTAGACGGAAAAAAATGGCACAACATTGTTTCCTTGGATTTTTTTTCTATTTGTTGTCAGACTCAGTTAAGAACTTTCCTCTTTTTTTTGTTGCTCTTCGATAGGAAGCCGCAAGCCCTTTTAGGGCCGCCTAAATAAGCGTGTGGCAGTTAGCTTAATACTGAGAACTTTATTAGAGTATATGTCTAAGTTGAGGAATTAGAATCATGAAACTTCAAGAGTTAATTTGAGAGAACTTCGAGGCTGCGCTAGAGTAACAGCAGCGTTACGTTGATCGATGTAGTAGACTAGAAGCAGTAAATGCCCCTGGGAGATCTATTCTTGGGAAGATGTTGACCAAATGGCAAGACTCTCGTAAGAATAGGCAGAGTCACCTGTAAGTTAGAACCATCTGAAATGAGAAAAGAATCACAAATTGTCCATGTAATCTGCCTAACAAAAGTAAAAGGACCTATACCGCCCATAACTCTGGTTCAAGTAGTGGAAATAAACAAACCTCAGTAAATGCAGTTGAAATAGGCCAGGATCTATCAGAAAATAAACAAGCATTCGCAATGCAATAGGTTTCGCATTTACGATACTTTGAGCTATTGGCATTGTAAATGCCAATGCCTTTTATTTATGTTTTTAAAACCAAAACATAAATAAAAGGCATCGTCGTTTAAAATGCCAATAGCTCAAACTCGCGTAAATGCGATACCTATTGCATTGCAGATGCTTGTTAAACTCGGTAACACTGTCTAGGAATTGATATGACCTCATTAGTACTATTTTAGTACCCAAATATAGCAACACAAAACAAAAAGGGTCAGCTTTGCTAGGGGCCTTTCACTATACAGCAACACGTGTCACTGGATCTTGAGTAACCTTTGAACCCTTTGAGCTAGAAACAAAACATTTTTTTATTCAAATCTGCAGATTATGTGCAGTCAATGGATTATGTGGCAAAAGCAGCAAGGCTATAATCTGATTGCATAATTCCAGTGGCCCATAGCAGACCTCAGCAATCAAAGCTGCGTTCACCAGCCTTCCAGCCACCTGCGCTCGTCCGGACTCCTTCTTGCACACATGCCACACATAGGGAAAACCAGATCTGGCAGGCGCGCCTTTTCCCACATCGCTCCTAAAGGGTGGAACGATTTGCCACTACACATAATAACCTACTCTGAAAACCAAGCTTTTCAAGATGAGTAGTCATACTGTGCCAAGGGGTTGGCTAGACTCACACCTCGGCCAAGTTCAAGATCAAGTTCCAGAATTTGTATAGCGCACTACTCACCCAGAGGGTCTCAAGGCGCTTGAAGGAGGGAGGTGCTTTACTTATCGAATATCCAAGTTTTTAGTTGCTTTCTGAAGGAGAGGTGGTCCTGTGTAAGGCGGAGGTGGGTGGGGAGAGAGTTCCAGGTCTTGGCCGCTAAGTAGGAGAAGGATCTTCCCCCCATGGTGGATCTGTGGATGCGAGGAATTGCGGCAAGGGCTTGATTGGACGATCGTAGTTGGCGGGAGGGGGTGTAGAAGGATAGTCGCGTGTTGAGGCATTCGGGACCTAGGTCGTAGAGGGCTTTGTGTGCGTGGGTGAGGCGACGGAACGTTATTCTCTTGTTGACAGGGAGCCAATGGAGATCTTTCAGGTGGCCGGAAATGTGAGCTTGCCGAGGGATGTCCAATATGAGTCTGGCTGAGGCGTTTTGGATGCGTTGGAGTTTTTTTTGTAGTTTGGCTGTGGTTCCGGCGTCAAGGGTGTTTCCATAGTCCAGTCGGCTTGTGACTAGTGCGTGGGTGACCGTCTTTCTTGTTTCGGTGGGGATCCAACAGGAGATTTTTTTGAGCATGCGTAGGATGTTGAAGCATGATGATGAGACGGTGTTGACTTGTCTGGTCATCGAGAGGGAGGAGTCCAGGATGAAGCCCAGGTTACGTGCGTGGTCCGTAGGTATGGGTGCGGTTCCCAGGGCCGGTGGCCACCATGAGTTGTCCCAGGCAGAGGGGGATGACCCTAAGATGAGGACTTCCGTTTTGTCCGAGTTTAGTTTTAAACGGCTATTCTTCATCCACTCGGCTACTTCTTTCATTCCTTCGTGTAAGTTGGTTTTGGCGGTGTTTGGGTCTTTGGTGAGGGAGAGAATCAGCTGGGTGTTGTCTGCGTAGGAGATGATGTTGAGGTTGTGTTGGCGTGCGATGGATGCGAGGGGACTCATGTATACGTTGAAGAGGGTGGGACTGAGTGATGATCCTTGTGGTACGCCGCAGATGACTTTGGTGGCCTCTGATTTGAAAGGGGGGAGGCGGACTCTCTGGGTTCTTCCGGCAACTAACGAGATGATCCATTCCAATGCTTTTCCTTGTATTCCGATGTTGCTGAGGCGTTGTATGAGGGTGCTATGACAGACTGTGTCGAAGGCTGCGGAGAGGTCAAGTAAGATGAGGGCAACTGTTTCTCCGTTGTCCAGTAGTGTTCGGATGTCGTCTGTTGCTGCGATGAGGGCGGTTTCGGTGCTGTGTTTGGCTTGGAAGCCGGATTGTGAAGGGTCGAGGGATTTGTTGGATTCGAGGAAGGCGGCGAGCTGACTGTTGACGGCTTTCTCAATGACTTTGACGGGGAATGGGAGGAGCGAGATGGGGCAGTAGTTCTTAAGTTCGGTGGGGTCTGCTGTGGGTTTCTTCAGAAGGGCGCTGAGTTCGGCATGTTTCCAGTTTTCCGGGAAGGTAGCGGAGTTGAAGGAACAGTTGATGACATCGCGGAGATGGGGTGCGATGATGGAGCCTGCTTTGTTGAAAATGTGGTGGGGACATGGGTCGGTTGGCGATCCTGAGTGGATGGAGTTCATCAGGCGGATGGTGTCTTCGGTGGTGTTTGGGTTCCAGGCGCAAAGGTTGTTAGAGTGCGGTGTTGGTTCGGAGGTGGGTGGAGTGGACTTGTCTTCGGACTGGTTTTCAAAGCTGTTATGTATTTCGGCGATTTTGTTGTGGAAGAATGAGGATAGAGAGTCGCAGAGGTCTTGGGAGGGAGTAATGTCGTTGGTGCCGGCGGTGGGGTTAGTAAATTCTTTGACGATGTTGAATAGTTCCTTGCTGTTTTGGGCATTGTTGTCAAGTCGATCCTTGAATACTGATTTCTTGGTGGATCGGATCAGTTGGTGGTGTTTGCGGGTGGCGTTCTTGAAGGTGGCTAGGTTATCAGTGGTTGGGTTTTTTCTCCAGGTTTTCTCAAGAGTACGACAGAACTTCTTGGATTTCTTAAGGTCATCGTTGAACCAGGGGGCTTTTTTGCTACCTTGCTTGATTAGATGGTTTTTCAAGGGTGCTAGTTCGTCGGCGCTGTGGGTGATCCATTGCGTGAGGTTAGTGGCTGCTTGGTTTGGGTCCGATGATTTGGCAGGGGGGTTTTGGTGAAACGATGTGAAGAGCTGGTCGGTGGTGATTTTGTTCCAATTTCTTCGAGGAATAGGCTGTGGGGGGTTGTGGGTCGTGGACTTTTTGTAGTTGAAGTGAACGCAGCTGTGGTCCGTCCAATGGAGAGCTGTGGTGTGATCGAAGGAGATGTGCTTGCTGGAGGTGAAGATAGGGTCGAGCGTGTGTCCGGCGTAGTGGGTGGGGGTGTCTACAAGTTGTTTGAGTCCGAGATTGGCCAGGTTGTCCAGAAGGGTGGTGGTGTTGCTGTCGTTTTTCTTTTCCAGGTGGAAGTTGAGGTCTTCCAGTAGAATGTAGTTCTCGGAGGGGAGGGCATGTGGGCTGATGAAGTCAGTGATGTCTTCGCTGAATTGTGTGCGGGGTCCTGGTGGTCTGTAGATGAGGGTGCCTCTGAGTGTGGTTTTGGGGTCGGTGTGAATCTGGAAGTGAAGGTGTTCGGCGGTAGCGAGGTTATCATCGGAACTGGTCGTGATGCGGATGGTGTTCTTATGGACGATGGCGATGCCTCCTCCTGTTTGGTTGGTGCGATCTTTTCGGATGATCTTGTAGGCATCTGGGATGGCTATGGCGATGTCGGGCACTGATGAGGCGTTCATCCATGTTTCTGTAAGGAAGGCGACGTCCGGCGATGTAGTGTCGAGTAGGTTCCAGAGTTCAATGGAGTGTCTGTGGACTGAGCGGGTGTTGAGCAGGATGCACTTTCGGTGGTTAGTGTCGGAGCTCTGTTTGGAGTATGTGGGTTTGGTGTGGGTCCTGATGCAGTCGAACTTGCAGGAGTGGCAGGTGAAGGGTCCGTGGGTGTGTCCTGGGGCGGCTTGGTAGCAGTTTGGGAGTTGGCCGGGGTTAAGGGCTGAGAGGGTTGCGGCGTCGTATGTTATGCGGGTGGAATGGGTATTGCGGGGGCTAGGGGTTCTGGCGCTGGGCGCGGTCCAGGCGCGGACGGGCGTAGACAGGCTTACCTTTGGCGCACATTCGGCACGCATGGGGCGCGACCGCTGCGCGTGAACGCTGCGCGCGAAGGCATCTGTCATATGCGGATAGTGGAGGGGGAGGGGCGAGGGAGGAGCAGCTGGGAGGTGGGAGCGGGGTGGAGAGCCGGGCAGAGAGGCACAACAACAACAAAATGGCAGCAAGCCAAAAAAGAAACAGGATTGGGTACAATTAGATTAAACGCGATGCAAATGGCAGTGGCACCGGCACAATCGGGCACAAATGAAATATACAGGCAGCACAGCACAATTGAGCAGATCGGTAAAGCGCATTTTGGCAATCTAGCGCTACAATATTATTCTAATGAGCAATCAGGCAATAGTAGTTGTGGGGGCAAGGCGAGCTAGCAGGCAGCAGTCTGGCAGTAAGCGCTACGATACCAACCGGCATGCAGGGCAGGGAGCAGCGTGAGGAGCGACCGCTTCTGATGAGATCAGGACGGCCACAAGATACCCTCCCGGTGACAGTGTGCGCTACAAATCTGCCGGGCAGGGCTGCCGTACATTTAATGGGGCAACGTCTGAATTTCTTTAAATAGAACAATGCCTAAACTCCGTAGCCTAAAAAATGACGTCAGGACAGAACGTGGAGTTCTAGACAGGCTTACCACTCACTGAAAGGGCAGCCCCTGCACTGCTTACAGCAGAGCGTGTCTGAGGAGCGGCTGTACTTTTAATGGGGCAGGAGACGTTTACTGAAATGAAAGGCTGGAGCTGTGTGACACCACCTACCGATGCGCACGAGTACTGCTTTAAGGTTTCCAGATACAGTCGCACCTCTAGAGAATATTCCCAAAAGTTAGTAATCTGTGGTTAGAAGTATCCATAAGAAACGGGTCACTTTGATGAGAGGATAAACGAGACCTGGTAACAGTGACAGAACAGACCGAGAAGAGAGGAGGCCGGAGAATAAATTGGGGACAGACAGTGGCACAGAACAGACGCATGTAACACGGGAAAGGAGATTGAAGTCACCAGGGACAGAGAGTGACGCACCTGGGCTAAGTGACTAATAGAGACAATTGAACTAAGGGACACGAAAAAGAACCGCGACACTAGAAGCCCTACAATAGAGGCAAAGGGACACAAGGGATCAGAGAGAGGGAGATTATACAGTGGGGCAGAAGTCAACACAGCGCGACATGGGACACACATTGGAAAAGTGATGAAGAAGAGACGGGGGACACCTTGGGATACAGACTGGCAGGGAGGAGACACTCAGAATAGAGAGACACCAGGGGTCGGACAAGGGGAATACAATCTTTGGAGCAGTAGAGGGCAGACTATAAAAACCTGAAGATATCCTGACAGAAGTAGAGATTAGCTAACACAGTGAGAACATATACAGGCAATGGAGAAAGTAACAAATTACCCAGCAGGCCGGTGCCTCCAACGCTGGTCAAATCTGGTGAAAAGTATGTGGAGTGCCAGATTTATACTGACCCGAATCACTGTGCACCAGCCCTACCTGCCTATAAGATAACAAGCCTTTTCAGAAATCAACCCCTTTCCAGGCAGGTTTCGCCTCAGGTACAAGACGCAGGGTGCACTGAGGCAGAATGCTGAATACAGGACATCCTCTCCACAGAAGGTGAGGGGCGGGGGAAATGTAATGCTGTTTGTGTGATCTTGGAGAGGTTCTACACAGACCAAACTAACCCTCTTTCAAACACACAGATCAACTACACATAGAACGTACCACTCAAAGTAACATAAAAGCATACACACACACAACAACACAAACACCTAAACACACACTTGGAAACGCAGACTCAGTCACACACACCCAGACTCAAGCATGCACACTTACTGGTATACCTCAGCACCCACGTAAAAATAACAACCACAATATATCCATGTCTTCATCTGTGTGTAAGTGTTTTTCAGTTTAATCATTCTCCTGCCGCTGCGGTCTATCATCCTATCTCTCTCCCTCTCTTCCCCTCTCCTCTCTCTTTCTTCCCTTTATCTCTCGATTACTATCTCTTTGTAAGTGCTGCGAGCCGCATTCTCTGGACAGCCTCACACCCTGTGCCGGCTCTCCCAGAAGTCACCACGGCCACCGTACACTTCCCGAGGTGGTTTGCAGATGGTACAGCCAGTAACTGCGAGGATGTATGCGAAAAAAACACAAAGTTAATTTTGAATTCTTGTAAATGCGAACTCGACGAAACTCAACTGACCAACCTCAAGCGATAATGGGCGAGCAGTAGCTATTTCATTATTTTATTGTGCAGCGATGGGATATTTGTTTGATCCGTGTTCTGTTCCTCGAAGCACAAATGACACTTAATGAAACCTGCTGCAATGGAGCAGTACATTAGCTTTACAGATCACAGTCTGACGTTTGTACAGCCATCAAAGGAATCTGCGGGATTAATAAAAAAGAAAAAAAACACAAGGCTAATGTACCAAAACATGGCTTCGTGTAATTACTTTGAAACAGCCTCACGGAAGAAAACTGCCCCTGGGATAAAACTTCATCTTTAGACTGCATGGGAAATCCGCTGGCCAGGGTGTCAACCACACTATGACAGGTTAAATAATTCCTGGAGAAAAAGGTGTGAAGCCTAAACAAGCGCTCGCCAGACGGAGACTTTTCTCTTTTTCTGCCGTCCTACTTGGACGGACTGCCCTGACTTCCTGCTGGCGTAAAAGGTTTATTATCTTCTTTATGGGGCCATCTGTATGGACCAATAAAGAAGATAACAAACCTTTTACGCCAGCAGGAAGTCAGGGCAGTCCGTCCAAGTGGAACGTGGGAAGAGAGAGAACGGTACGTCACTGCAAGTTCTTTCCCAATGACCGGCCACCGTTTAGCCTAAACGGTGACACCGGCCAATGGGAAAGAGGGGCGGGGCTTAAAGCCCGCTAGTGTAAGCTACCCAAGATCATCAAATCTCGTGAGCGAGACTGCGCATGTGCACAGACCACGCCACGAGACCTAAAAAGAAGCTATTGGGAATGGCTTGTTGTCCCTCAAAGATATTTTCTCTGAATCACGAGGGAGAACCCTTTCCTGGTCGAAGTAGGATGAGTAAATCAGATTTTGTATTGACTCAGTAAAGTGAACCGATTTCCGAAATTTGGCTCCTACCCACTACCTTGCAAAAATGACTCGATCGAGCACTTAGGGAGAGACACCTATGTTACCACCCTTGATCTCACAAAGGGATACTGGCAAACTCCCTTAATTCCCAGGATAAAGAGAAAACAGCATTTTCTACCCTGAGAGGTTCCTATCAGTTTATAGTCCTGCCATTTGGGCTGCAAAGAGCTCCTGAAACATTTCAAACATTAACCCCTTGGACGCTCATGACGAGCTCAGCTCGTCATGATGTACACCTCCATACACTCATGACGAGCTGAGCTCGTCATGAACAATGGGAATAATCCAAAGCCAGCACAGGAGGAAAATAACACTAGCATCGATGGTGTTAATGAATAGATTGTTGCGAAAACACCAACAATATACTTCTGTGAATTTAGATGATGTTATACATAGTAAGATTTTGGATGATCACTTACAAGACTTACAGGCTGTTCTTACAACTTGAAAGTGCCAGGATTACATGTCAACCCAAAGCTAAGCAAAACAACCACCAACCAAGTTAAGTACTTAGTCTATTTATTAGGCAATAGATGCATTAAGACCCAAGAAGAGAAGGCTGCTGCCATTAAAGAATTCTATTTCCCTGGAATATAAAAGACATTAGGGTGCCAAGATTTTAGAATTCACAGGAGGATGGAGAGGACCCTGAAAATGTCAAGACTACAGTAGCAGACGAAGAAGCACCAGAAGGGGAAGATTGGTGGGACCTTAAAGCCACAAAGTTCGCCATGGTCCCTGAAAGAAACTTCCGTTGTTGCAGGATTTTTTTCTTTTTCCCTTTCACTCTTGTTTGTTCCCCTTGTCCTGCTGTTCTTGTTGGTAAAGGTGCTTCCATTTTGCAAATTGATCATTTTGGGCAGTACTTCTTTAGGGCCAACATCAGGGGCAGATATCATCCAGAAACCTAAAAGAGGTCAAAAGATCATGGTGGAAGCCTGGGGTGCACTGGAATAATAAACAGACTGCCGAGAATACTGATCGTAGGTCATGCACAAGGCTTAGAAGAACGTCTAAGTAAGACTGTTTTATTTACCTCTCTCTCTCCTATCCCACCCCAACCCAACTCCCCACCCAGGAGACTTATACACTCTGTTGGCTTTTAAGCTGGAAGTAAAAGACAACCATTTTCCTATTTCACTTTCCATCCGGTGTCTGTTTTGTGCTGTTCTAGGTCAACCTACCTAACAGTATTTTTAAATCACATGTTTATGTTGGGACTTTTAGCTGTTTTCTTCAAGGTTCAGCTAACAATAGCCACTCATTGGAATTAGATCATTTACCTTTGTTGAACAAGTTGTTAATTAAACAATGAGCGATGATGAGATTCAGTGGATTTTAATGATTATGGATTGCTGCTTTTGCTACAGAATTTGCATATTTTGACTAAGATATTGCTTCAATATCAGAATGGCAAAAATAATCCTGACAGAGCATGTGCTGCATAATTAGCATTTTTGCTGCTTAATTTGGTCATTTGTGCCGCATAATTGTAGTTGCCCTGACAGTGTTAAAAGTCTGCAGAGTTGTTTGGGGGCTGTCATTAAGAGGATGGAATCTGTATTGCACAGGCAACTGTGAAATATGCCCCATATTTCACAGTTTCTTTTGAAGTATGGATTTTAGAACACTGCATGTTTTGCAATAAAAGCAGAAATAATGTATTATATAGATCTGATAGAAACATCTAGCCGCAGATTCCTTACCTTTGAATTCTTCCCATGCGCCAGACTGGATCAGGAAAAAAATGTCAGCAGTACCTCAGCGCTTTGGAACAGGGCATCATGAGACTCCGTAGTTACATCAATAGCGTCCATATATAGCCCATCCCAACGCGCTGAGATCATTTTCTTCTTTTCCACGCTTTCAACACAGATCCAGTAAGTGTTTCCTCAGACAGGTTTTAGGACTCTTCAATGTTTTCGTCAAACGGAACAGTGTGCTTTTAAACACTCTCTCATGTCCTCGGTGTTCAAGCCTTATGTGTCCCGTGGTCGACAAATGTCTGCCCTGGACCCTCACTCTATTTGTATGTGGTGCTTGGGTTAGCACCATGACTCAGAAGTGCGACTCCTGTCGCCAACTTCGCCCGAAGACTAGCGGCATGAATGTCGCATTCTTTCAAGGCTTCCTGCAGACCTCAGTCCCTTTCTCTCTCCATGGACCGCCTGCGGGCCCGCTGCAGGAGCTGTTCTCGTTGGCGTCACTCTCCATTGATGCCCTGTGGTAAGTCAACACGCAGGCGGTCAAAGTCGTGGCACCCCCCAAACTTCGCCGTATGAAGCCTGCTCCGATCTTCAGTTGAAGAGTCGGTGCACAAGTCAACCCTGTTCCTCCCTACCTTCCATGGAAACGGAGCGACTCTGACCCAGATGCAAGTATATGACAATTGTCTTGAAACTACCTTGGGGTCTTCCCCTTCCCCTGGAGCGCCCTTGGGCCCCAAGAAAGTGCGTGGAGCCATGACTGTGTCCACACCAGCGGGTTTGCCCCAGTTCGTCCATCAGATTTCAAATCCGTTTCGATGCCGGTGCACAGATGCAGAGGGCATAGCTCGGAGGAATAACCTCAGTTTTGTGGGTTTTCCTGAGGGCTGTGAGAACAACAACACTGTTGCCTTTTTAACTAAATGGCTTATGGAATGGCTCCCTGCTGACTCCCTGTCCTCCTGCTTTATCATCGAAGTGGCACATCGAGTCCTGCAGCAGAAGCCACCCCGGGGGCACGTCCCCCCCGTTTCCTCAACTACAAAGACCGTGATATGATTGTCCAACAAGCTCGGCTCAAGGGAGTCCTTACTTACGCCTCTCAGCCCATCATGATTTTCCCCGACTATACTAAACTGGTCCAGCAGCGCCGACAGTAATTCAACGAAGCCAAGCCCCGTCTGTGTGGTCTGAAAATTCAATATTCCTTACTATCCCTGGCCCGTCTATAGGTCTCATACAAATCACAGCCCTACTTCTTTGATATACCTGAAGAGGTCTTCAACTGGACCGACGAATTGGGTAAACATAAGATCAACGCCCCTCCTGGAATGGACTCCGACACTTAATCCGTGGGCTCTGGCCAGGACCTGCCCAGACTCAATGGGAGACAGCAGCGCCAGTCGCGCTCAAGACAAAGATCCCAACTCCACAGTAGCTCTCATAGACGTGCAACAGATGGTCGGCAATCCCAGTCACCTTCATAAATGCGCACTCGCGAACTGTGGATATGACATGTCCCTCTTGAATGCAATTCAAATCTGGTCTACAAAGTTTTGTACATTTTGGTGAGACTGAAGACGCTTTAATGTACGTTTCATGTTCTGTTGTGATCCATTGGATGGGAGCGGATCCTACCCCCCGTTGGGGGCGGGACGTTTGCCATGCCACAACAGATGCGTAATGTTATTGAGATATTGGAGGGTGAGGGAGGAGGTGTGGGGTTCTGGGGAAATGTATGTTACTTGTTAGAGTCAGTGTTCTACTTCCTGCTTCGACTCTGCGCACATTACAATATCCACTTGTTGGTCCATTTGCATGAAATGTACCCGACATGACGGACGCTTAGGCAAAGCAATTAACCAATATTAGCTGGAATGTCCGTTGCTTATTGGATAAGGTCAAACGAGGGGCTATACGCCATCAGGTTAGGCGATACAACACAGCCATCCTTATGCTGCAGGAAACACACCTGTTGGGCAATATGACGCTCTGCCTGGTGTGCTTAAGCTTTGCCCAGACTTATCATTCTGGTTTTACTAGAGGTTCTCTGGAAGTGGCAATATTAATCCATCGCAGACTGCTATTTGTCCATGAACGGTCTTGGTCTGACCTCCAGGGCAGGTATGTAGTAGTGTCTGGCAAGCTGTACGGTGAACGCCTCACTCTAGTCTGTGTGTATGCCCCCCCCTCCCTTGTCGTCGGCCTTGTTGGAGTGGGTGCTTCCTCCGGGCCTGTTGTTCGCTGGGGTTGACTGGAATGATGTTATGTGACCTTAATGGATAGATGGCCCAGCACAGTGCCGCAGACTGGCATGCGCCAGTCGAAATGCCACGCGCTTCCTCAGGGATTGGGATGGGTTGATTCCTGGCAAAAACTACACCCTGCCGCAAATTAATGCACATATTTTTCGACTATACAGAGTTCCTTCTCTCGCCTTGACTACATAGTCATATCTGCCCCTGACATCCACAAAATTGAGACGACAGAGATCTTGCCCAGAGGCCTGTCTGATCACTCTCCGGTTACACTGGTATTACATTTTGGCCCTGATCGCTCCCCGGCCCATTGGCGCCTCTCGACATGGTTACTACAGGACTATTCCTACCATCAACAGATGTATGCAGCCCTTACTGAATAATTTTCACATAATATCGGCATCATAGGCTCTCCTGGGACCCTTTGGGAGGCCATGTAGCCAACACTGCTGGGGTGGACATTGCTTTCTGCACTGTGCGACGTCGGGAGCGCCGTGAGAAACTGGCCCACACGGAAGCGCAAATCTTAGACTTAGAAGGCAGGAACAGAGAGGTCGATGGCGCGGTAGCATGCCACCAACTCCCAAGTGTACAACAACTATACGACAGCGACCTGCTGGACAAAGCCAAACTGTATTGGCTTGCCACACTTAGCTGCATCTGTCAGTGGGGTGACAAATCTAGCGCCCTTTTGCACTGCCTGGAGACGCTCCGACCTGTGACCCTTAACGAAATGGTGGGATCGATGGGTGAGGTGCTTACAGACCCTTCTCGCATCGCTTCCAGCTACGCTAATTATTATACAGACCTATAAGCCCTGCGAAAGACTATCCCTGTGGCCACCATTGACTGATTTTTGGCCGATCTGTCCCCGCAGTCCCTGCCAGATTCTATGCGTGACAACCTAGATGGCCCGATCACGACGGAGGAGGTCTAGAGTGCCCTTGCCGATATGTGCTCGGGTAAAGCACTGGGCCCAAACGTATTCCTGTGTGAGTTCTACAAGAAATACTCATCCCAAATATCAGCACATTATTTGGCGGCTCTCCATGCTGCTGTGGAGGATGGCCGCCTCCCGGCTGACTGGCGTCATGGCAAGATAGTGGTCTTCCCAAAGCCGAGCCAACCCCCAGAGCTGCATGCCTCATATAGGCCGATCTCCTCACTCAACATGGAGGTCAAGTTCCTGGCCTAAATCTTTGCTAACCACATTGTCCTGTACATTACAATACTAGTCCGTCCTGATCAGGCGTGCTTTATGCCCAACCATGCCACCCGACACAATATTTGTCGCACACATAAAGCTATTGCCTCCGTGGATTGGCTGCGCTCCTTCTTGCGATACCGATATGGCCTTCAATTCCCTCAGCTGGACCTATCTGTTTGCACTCTTGGACCACATAAACATTGGCTCTAGACTTCTTAAATACATTTGCCTCCTATACACAGACATCGCTGCCTTGGTGCGGATCGCAGACTCAATCTCGCAGCCGCTCCACATCAGAAGAGGCACTAGGTAGGGATGCCCTCTATCTCCCTATTTATTTGCACTCGTCATGGAACCACTCTCGGCCTGGGTGCGAATCGACGCCCAGGTATATGGTTTTGAGTGGTTGCGCGAGGTGTCCGAACGTATAGCTTTATGCACTGATGATGTTTCATTCTCTTTCACACGCCCAAATAGATCTGGCCCACGCCTGCTTCAAATAATGGAAATATTTGGCCAAAACTTTGGTCTCTATATGAACGTTTGCAAGTCTTACCTGTGGCCTTTGTCTGGGGGTGATCACATTGGGACTTGGACACAACAGGTGATGGGGGTGCCTGATGGCTTTAAATATCTTGGGGTGTTCTTGTCGTTATCTCAACCTGGCTCCTGGACTAAAAATATGGCCCCTCTGCTGCCTCAGATTAGACAACAGGTGAGCTTCTGGTCACCTCTGCCCCTGACACTGTTCGGCAAATCGGGAATTTTTATAAGGGTCTCGCTACCTTATCTCCTCTACCAACCCCAAAACCATCCCTACCCGATTCCACGCACATGGTTTCAACAATTAAACCCAGTCCTTAGCCATTTTCTCTGAGGTGGGTCACCCTACGAACATGCTTTTAGTCCACATACTGTGGGGGTCTTGCGACCCCGGATATTCAGACTTACCATGCAGCGTCCCATCTCCTCATCTTAAATGATTGGTGGTGTGGTGATAGACGTGACCCTGCCTATGCGCTTGAGCAGTGGCTAATAGACTCTTAATCTTTACACATGACTCTATACTCTAACGCAACACTCAAGCCGCTACCTCCCGCACCTGGACCATCTTTTTGATCTGGCGACAGGCTCTGCGCAGGATTGGGTGGTGGGGCAGACTTACTTAGGAGACTCCTCTCTGGCACAATGGCCTCCTACCGTAACTGCTTGAACTCCCGGGATTTGGCGACTGAGACGCTATTGGAATCTCAATGGTTGGTGATGTTCTTCAAGGTCAGACCGTTAAGACCTTCCAACAACTACAATCTGACTTTTAAATGCCCCGATCCCAATTTTATAAATATCTTCAATTTCTCCACGCATTCTCCCCCTACCTTGCGCAGCAGGGCATCATCCCCGACTTTAACCCCATTGAGGCCACGTTTTTTTTGGGTGAGATGGGCGCACACAGAATCACAGCACTATACCGCACCTTGGTCACTAATACTCACAACACACTTTACAGGACCAGGAAGGCCTGGCAGGAAGACCTGGGTCCACTTGACGAAGAGGACTGGGTGGAGGCTCTTGAATCCCCGCGCGGTACAGCCATTGCGGCACGCCTTCGACTTATGAAATTCAAATACCTCCACTAGTTTACTTTACTCGCTACAGGCTTTGGCGCTCTGGGATGATGGTTTCTCCCTTGTGCCTGCGCTACGGATTGGCTGAGGGCACCTTCCTCCACACGACATGGGACTGTACTACCCTTTTGCGGTTTTGGAGTGACGTGCTGGCCTGCCTCTCCGAGGTCTTGGGATGTTCCATGGTCTCCACGTTTAACTGTGCTTCACATGTGATATGAGGTAATAGATACAAAAGGCACTTGCTATTTCTGGGGCTTACCTTGGCTAAGCGCGACATTGCCATGGCTTGGAAGGCGACATCCCCGCCCTCAGTTGGGGCATGGAAGCGAGGCCATGATTTCTTCATGGGGCTGGAAATTCCGATTTTTAAGGTACAGGGATGTCCCCAGAAACACCTGAAAGTATGGAAGCGGTGGGCCAATTATCAAGGTCTATATCTTGAACATATCCCCCCCGCACTATGTACTGCTTATTTGCCATGAAGAGCCAAAGTTGGGTATGCACACTGTGACCAATTGTACTTATACTAACTTATCGCGATTGGAGTCAATATCCAATATTGTTTACATGGACATAGCGACACTGCTGTTTTGTTTATAATGTTTACTTTCATTTGATTCAGTCCTATGTATCCTCATTTTATCGACAACTCTATTGTAAAAAGTTGACACCTTTACTAATGCCATATTATGTATATGATGTATTGCCCTGGACCGTCCTGGGCTCATTGTGCCTGTCAACAATAAAATATGTTGTGAAAAAAAAGTGAGTTGCATTTGCAAACGAAGATCAGACAACAAAAGAGTTAATGGCAGCAGACATCTCTATAAACAGGCCTTCTGGCTAATGTGTGATAGATTTAAAATGTATTTAGCAAGGGGTATAATTAGATTATATAACTGAACTGACTGGAATTTGAACTATGTTCTGTGGACCAAAGAGCGCTGAAAGGTCTTTGCGAGGTTTTATTGTGGGTTTTGTGCACATGTGGTGTGATCAGTCAGTGCCGAAACGGTCGTTTGGAAAGTTTAGCCCTGTACATGAATTGAAATTTTGTATTGAAAGGTCTGATGATGGGGACTTTGCTGTATTAAAGGTTTGATGCCTTAACAACTTTAAATGATACATATTCTGTGTAACCCTCCTAAGTCATGATCAGGCTTGTAGGTGATTATGGGGTTCATACAGAATTTGATGCAGTGTGACCTCCCCATAAATATTTGGGCTTCTGCTCAGCCAGCCTGCGGTTCCCCCTCTCCATTTTGAGGAGGGGTAACTACTGGGTTTCTGAAGTGAAAGCCTCAGCTGGCTACTGTCGAAAACCTTTGACCCAAAGCCCTGACAGTTACAGGGCTGACTGGTCACAGGTGCAGATGAATAACAGAAAATGTGCCTGACCGGGAGAGAAGCCCTCTGAAAATCAGGGTCATTAACATTAAGGGGCTGTTCCTGAGAAATAAAAAAAGAATGCAGAGTGGACTGCAACAATATGGCGTCCTGCTTGTTGTTCAACCTTGTTGAATACCGCCGCACTAACAGTGCGTGTTCTCACAGGCAGGTGGGGATCTCTGAATGAGGTGGGAGGTTCTCTGTCAGGGGACAGATGCAAAAGCAGGATGGTGGGCCAATAGGTTGGCTTTAATGAGCCCACCTAATTGACCACATTTTTTAAACATCATTTGCATGTTTGATTTTCTTAAAGCTCTGGTCACATTCATGTGACCAATTGAACAGAGCTTTCCGTTTTGTTAAATCTCTCAATAGGGCACTGACTGTGGCAAAGTCACAAATGTACCTGGAACAGTAACTGGCCATGGCTAGGAAAGATTGCAGTATGGTCACATCCAGTGGAGGACCAGTGGATGATTAGGCTTGCACTTTAGCCAGATCTGGTGTCATCCCCTCTATAGAGAAAATATGCCTGAAGAATTTGAGTTTTGTTTTGTGAAACACACACTTTCCTGCATTCGAAGTGAGACCTGTGTCAGCAGGTAAATGGCCTACTAGTGTAAGGGCTTTGTCATGTTCCTTTCGAGTGGCACAAAATATCAGTATATCATCACTGTAATTAAAAGTATGCGTGACAGACTGTATTATGTGGCAAATTACAACTTGAAAAAGTTCTGCAGCTGAATACCCCTCAAAACGTAGTCTTTTATATCTGAACAAACCAACATGGTGTGAAAAGGTAGTAATATACTTGCAGTTTTCTTCTAGTGTGAGTTGATGATACACCTTGTTCAGAACAAGGTGGAAAAAGACTTTAGCGCCATTCACCTCTATAATCATGTCTGCAGTGTGGGGACCTGGATGCCGTCCTCTCTCGATTTCCTTGTTAGCTTGGCACATACCAACACAAATGCGCATGGCACCTCCACTGTCCTTTTTTGGCATTACCACAATGGGTGAAACCCATGGCATTGGACCAGTAGAGCGTTCAATGGTATGCCTCAGCAGCGTTTCAAGTTCTTTCTCAACAGCTTCTTGTAGATGGAAAGCAATTTGTCGATGTTGAGCACAGGGCGAATGTCCTAATTAATGTGAAGTTGCACTTTCATTGTACTAATCTTTCCTAGTCTGTGAAACGACGACGGGAACTGACTCTCTATTTCAGCATGTGCATTCAGGCTATAATTGATAGAGATCATCCCCATGTCAGTAGCAGTACTGAAACTGAGTAAACATGCACTTGACGAAGTACCTTGAAGAACATCAATTGGTGCTTGCACTTTCATCTTGTGGTGTTGCATGGTTGCTACAAATGATCCTTGAGTTTGCAATGTCATGGAGGCAACCCATATTTATACCTTTATCTTTGACGGTGTGCACCTGAGAGAACTCGTATTTTTCTGCCGATGTAATGTTTATTGCTGCAACACTGTTGATAATAAAAGGTGTGGAGCAACCATTCACCCTTAGTGTGATTTTAGGGCACTGTCCAAATTAATTTGATTGTTTCACATAGTGATCTCTTTCTTGGAATTGGGCTCTTCTCTGCATGAAGCCAAACCTCCATGTGCACGTTGTTTAGTGGTTGACATCATTGCACAGCCATCATCTTCACTGTTGCTCAACAATGATGTTGAAGAGCCGTTAGAAGATGACTTTGATGATGATCAACTTTGTTTAGTTTCCATTTGCCTCAATTGATGTCGTTGTTTGGCCTTGTGAGCATGGCTAGAATGCTTCTGGAATTTTCTGGCTTCCATTTTCTCTTCTTGGCTTGACGTATTTGGTTTCCCTTTTGCTTTGCAAATCATTATGAAATGGTTTCCTTTCCCGCAGCCTCACCATACTTGTCCAATGGCAGGACATTTACTTTCATGTGGGAAGGAGAATCCACATCAGAAACACAACTTCTTTTCCCTCGGAGATATCCCTTTATGGCCCTCGAACTTGTGGCTCTGCTTACTTTTCATGTTCAAAGCTGATTTACTCTGGGCTATTCCAGTTTCCATATCAGCAGCTTGTCGATCTGCACGTTCTTCTGCTCCCTCAGCCATGAGAAACTTCTCAAGACTGAGCCTCTCTCTCAGCATACATCGTCTGAATGAGTCGTACAGTCAACCATCTATGACTCTGAGAACCATGGCTTCTTCGTCATTTAATTATTTGAACTTGCAGTGCTTGATGAGGGCATCAAGTCTTTTGACAAACTCATTCATCATTTCCAAACTCCTAGAACTTGCACCACCTCACTGCCAATGCATCCATGATCTTAAAACACTCTAAATGTGAAAATATATTGTTTTATGCATATTACTGCGCAGATCTGTCTGTCACACACTGTACCCTAGAATGATTAGAGCTTTGCCTTTAACAGAACTGTATCAAAAACTATAAGGGCCTTGAAAACGAAGAAAAAGTATTTACAGAAACATAATTCTTATTTATGAGGTATGTTTGCTTACAAATCTGCATGATGTTTGGGAACATGTCACAATTGGTTATGGGCCTTTTTTCCCCTTACTCTCTTTTTCTATTCTTTCAATTCTTTAATTACCTTCTGACAAAAGAGTTGCATGCCAGTACCCAACACAATATGAATGCCTTAGTAAACCAATCACACACTATGTCCTTGTTTGACTTAAACTTCACACTAAACGTTATGAATTCATTAATAAAGTTAAAAGATCTGTACATATATGCATGTGGATAGAAGACACCACCCACTGACTAAGATGTACCTCACACAAAAACTCTTTTTCATTTCATGAAGCTTTATTCGGTTCATATTATACAAATTACCATAAAAGCATACAGGCAAAAAAACAATTACATGATAGTATACAGATAAAAAAAGAACGGAGTTAAAACATCATACTTTTCCGATAATAAATAGATTTACATATAAAAGTCGCAGTAAAAATACATATATCCGGCGAGTTTGCATTATAAATCAATTTCATGGCCTCATCAATGCTGTAGATTCCATATTTTATAAACATTGGTTTAAGATAGAACAACCTGAGATTCAAGAATAAGGTACAAATTAACTTAAAGTGCAGTATGCTTTGTTTTGAATACCCGTCACATGGGCAGGGGCCAACAGGATGTTTCTTAGGTTGAGGAAAGGGCACCAGAACTTGAGCCAGTCCAAATCTAAGTCTTGTAAGAACAATCCTGTGGGCCGGTCTAGTTACCTGGCTTAAGTACAACTGCGGGCCTTCGCAGTCAATGTATTTGTTGTAAAGATTGACAGTAGTCAGGTGGCCGTTATTGATTAGGCGCCTCTCCGCTTGATACGACATGAATTTATTTTTCAATTCCTGTTTAGGGATATCGCCTGCAGCACACGGATCCTCTATTATGTCCAGACCATAGATAGCCCGAAAAATATCTACGGTATATTTTAACCAAGGGATCTTGGTATAATTAACTAAGTTAAGACAATCCCTAATGACATGTTGGTTAAAAAGTGTCTCTTCCTTGTGCCAAATGGCATGCCAGATCATTAAGGGCCTTAATGAAACAAGGTCACACAAATAGGCAGCCCCCAATTCCCTGTGCATCAGATCAGTTGCGGCCGAGGCGGGTAAGCAGAGGAGTTTTTAAGGAAGATAATTTCTTCCATTTGTAGACTGCCCATGTTGGAGTAACCCCACACCCCTTCCCCGTATAATGCAATCGAGACACTTCTTGCCTTATAAATCTGCATCATATCATTAATTCGTCTGTCGCCGATTTTTGAGGCGAGTTTAAATATTCCATAAGCTCTTTAGGTTTCGCTGGGGGACGGAGCTGTAAGCTCCGCCTCCAGAGAAATCTGTAGTTTCTAGTATGGGTGACTTGAACACGCCCCTCTGCTTCATTGGCTAGCTCCATAAATGGAGGCTAGCCATTGGAACAGAGAGGCGTCCGTCATGGCCGGACCAGATTCGGGGGCGTTCCCGAGAATCTTTGGCTTTTGGCTACGTCATGATACGTCAGCCAAAAGCCGGGAACGCCCCCGAATCTGGTCCGGCATTGCCGGCACCTGATTTTCGATTATTTTGTCCGCTGGCAGGTGCCTACCCTGCCAGGGACCTTGCCGCTGTTGTAGTACCCCGAGCGAGTGCCCACCTCGCTTAATATTTAGATTTAAGGCCGGTGCTCACCCGGCATTGCTCCGTGTATTCACCCCCGCGGCCCGAGTGAGAGGAGGAAGCAGCGCCCGCCTTCAAGCCCGGGCCGCGCTGGGATTGGCCCAGCCGGCCGAGCCCCCTTCCGCGTCATCGCAGGAGGAGGCGGAGAGAGCCGGAAGGAGGAAGCAGCCTGCATCGATCAACCGTCCCGAGGCTCCCGAGCACAGGCCCTCCCCCCCCGTAGTAGAAATCACCATGTCCCCTGCACCTCTGTCCCGTGCGCCTCCTCCTTCCCTCGTGTCGGGTCACCTTCTCCCTGGGTCTCAGCCGTCCGTCTACAGCCAGGGCCGTGTCATGCAGTCCTTCATGAGGAGCGTTCCATGCCACTAATTTTGTCCGCCGGCCGAGGAAGTCCAGGTGAGTGGTTCCCTTCCCGCCCCCCCACCCCTCCCGTTGTCCGTTCCTTTCCCGCCCGCCCCCCCACCCCTCCCGTTGTCCGTTCCTTTCCCGCCCCCCCACCCCTCCCGTTGTCCGTTCCTTACCCGCCCCTCCCTCCCGTGTCCGTTCCTTTCCCGCCCCCCCACCCCTCCCGTTGTCCGTTCCTTTCCCGCCCGCCCCCCCACCCCTCCCGTTGTCCGTTCCTTTCCCGCCGGCCCCCCCACCCCTCCCGTTGTCCGTTCCTTTCCCGCCCCCCCACCCGTTGTCCTTTGCAACCGGCACGAGTCACTTTTTGTCTTGCATATCCGCTCTTCGCTACCTCGCACCTCGTGTTAGTTTGTAATACCTGCACAAGTGCCACATTAACTATGTACGTTTCTTCCTGTTCTTCAGTGTCTGCCTTCTGTTGCCGTATCCTACCTCCTCCTTGCACTTCCTATTCTCTTGTATCCCTGTCACTCTTCTTCCTATATTGCACCCTTTGCTACCTCCTGTATTCCGCTCACTCACTATATCCACTATTGCCTCCCGTAACTCCACGCCTCCTTTTGCAATGTGTTCACTTGTCATTTTCTCCTCATGCCTCATTATTGTTCCCACTGCCAAGCACTCTGATGCCTTCGGCCTTCGGGTAAGGTCCTCGCTAGATAAACACCTAAATCACTAAATAAATAATTAGGATCGCCCGGCCACGATCCCACCCGTGCCTCCCCGAGGACCCTTGTCTGTGCCTCCACAGCACCCGACCCCCACGATGTCCCCCCCCAGCGCCCGGGGCAGTAACTCCCGTTCCATCGGCCCCAGAAGGATGAAAGGCACATGCATGACACCCCCCCCCATCACGCCCCGTCCCTTCATTCAACCACTGCTCTTGTACACAGTAGCCTCCGAACCGCGTTGGCCGCTCCCCGCTTAAACACCCCTCCCCCCTCGCTCACTGCCCTTCGTTACGTTCTAAGTAGTACCCTGGCAGCCTTGACCCATCCCGCCCGACGTCCCATTTTGAGACCTGAATAGGCATCCTCTCCTAGCTCTGCCTGGCCCCCATCCCCCTTTGGACATCAGCCCCCCCCCCCTCCCTTCCCACAGTCCCATCCTTCTCCCTGTATATATTGTTGACTCCGTAGATGCGTGGAGCTTTGGCCCTGCTGTGTTGACCCTTGCCTCCATATTTCACTTACAGGGCGGAGGGAGGGGGGAGGAGGCTTCCACAACTCCCTGGCATACCTGGTGAAGCAGCCCCCACCCACACCATACTGACCCAATTCGCCAGCCCGCCCCCTAGGCGGCCCTACCTGCCTCCTTATCTTACCCCCTTCCTTTACTAAGACGGCCCCCTTTTCCTTATCCTAGCACCCCTCCTCCCCCCGCTGTTATTTCCTTGCTGCTCGTGTTGGTGCCCCATCCCCCCCAGTACCTTCCCACTCCCCTTCTTCCTTGTCACTACCCCCTATGCCGTGTCTTACTTGACTGCCTGCGTTGGTGACCCAACTCCCCCTCCTGGCGCCCTTTCTGTCTCCCACCCCTTTTCAGCTTTTGCAACCTGCCATCCCCCAGAGCCCAAACCCAAGTAGAATTTCTTCGAGACAGCGCCTGCTCACGTTCTTGCATCCAAGCTCATTATTGTCCTAGTCTCAGCAACGTGAACCTTATCTTATCTCTTGCACTCTGCTGGGCGCCCTTCATGGCCAACAAGTTCAGTAATCCACAATCCATGCTTAATTCCCGCATTATGCCTTTAGTCCTTATTCACCCTCTAGTGCCATCCACACGACATGCTGTGATCTGCCTGTAATATCTCTTCTTAATTCCGTCCATTTTGCATAGATGCATGTCCTGCACCCAATCACCCTTGTCCCCTCCCGAGCCCTCCCTCCCTCCAAACAGCGCCCTCAACACTCACACCCCGCAGACAAATGCGTAGCTCGCCACACCTTTCCCGCAAACCCGCCCACTCCCCGTCCTGCGTGCCCACTTGAATACCAACTGAACCACCACACTCATACTCCTTGTCCACCTTTCTGCCCCGGCCTCATTGTCCCTGTCTGCGCAGTGCGCCCCTCGTTGACTTCTCGTTTTTTTTTTCATCACACGTAGGTTAACCTGCTACATGCGGTGTTCTGCCCGCATCAGTCAGTACGCCCAATTGTTTCGTTCTTGAATTGTTAATGCTACAGACTGTCTTCTGAAAATGCGTTGATAATTTTACTGCTTGTGTTGTGTGTGGCGTGTAGGGCTGACCCATGTGCCCAGGTGATGGTGCGACCTTGTTTACTGGCAACAAGAGTGCTTTTGTATACCGTCTAGGGAAACAGTCGTATTTTAGTTTGTTGTGGTGCTTAGGTACCTCCCTAGTGGCTGTCGGGGTACCCCTCCTCCCCCCGGATTGGATTGCATGCATGTTCTTGTGGATGGCCAGGACCTAGTGTTTTGAAAGCAAAGGCAAGCCTCTGGGTGCATATGATTCTTTCCCTGTATCACGATGACCTCCAACAAATCCAAGAAAATGCTGCTTAACATCTCCCATATCAGGTTTTGTCCAACTATGTTGGTGTGGGAAATGGAAAGTACACCAGCCCCTGCAGCTAAGGGCTCGATGTCTTCATTCCTGTGCATTAGGCAAACAGGGGATGTGTGCTGTTTCACTGTAGGCCTTGAGTACGAACTCCTGGCAGTCTGGAATACTGAAGAGTGCATGTGGAATACTGGACACCTTGTTGTGGTCAAACGACTCAATGCACTCCCTCTAGATGGGATGACAATAGTCAGCAAGTTTCTCCATCCAGCTTCTGCCATTGCATTTACTACCCAGGAAATCTTGGCTGCTTCAGCTGCTGTGCGTGGAAAGGTCATCCAGCCTCAAAGGGATTCGCAGACCGCAGAGACTCTCAAAAGTGTTGTATTTGTCCCAGGGCCTTGTACGGAGAGATGCCACTTTTTCTGAATGTTGTGCTGCCTTGTCTTTGCCATTAGCATTCTGCCAGAATCCTAACGCAGCCCTCTCTTTCTGACTTGTTGCATCCTCAATCCTGCTTTTCTCTACTACCACCACGGTATGCCATCTCTCACTGGGCTGTGTCAGAATCTCCAGCAACCCTCTGTGTAGGCTGTTCTATCTAGGTATTACCAGTATCTGGGTCTCTCCTTCCAAGACACCATCTCTTTCGAAGTGGTCCCACCAGTATACCACCAGGCCTGGGTACTCCAGCAGGAATACACTGTATGGTGAGCATGAGTACACTGGACCTGTTGTGACTGCTACAAGGTATTTCATCAGCATAGTAAAGAAAATGGTGTTTGTTTATAACTGGTAGTTAATAGTGCTTCTGTTGTTCTAAGCAGATAGTTTGGGATGTATTGTATATTGGGCTGTTAGTATTGCTCCCAGCTCTCACATGCAAGTGCCCACCTCAGTCCATGTTCTTTCCTATTAATCAACCCAAGTTCTGAGCCTGAAGTTGAGGAACACTCCCGACACTCATCCAGCACCTGGGTGGGGAAACCCTGTACCAACTTCTTTAGAGGTACTTGTGTATTTTCAGTTTATACCTACCTGCTGACTCTGGTCATTATCTACCTTCCTTGATTAGTCACTGCCCTGAGGTCTGTGGGCAGGACTGACAGTCGATGCATCTTCTTTCCCACCGGTATTCAAAGCCTTGCTACATAGCTACATAGCTAGGCGACCAGTGCTTAATTTGTAAAATAAGTGCCAGGGCCCTCGTCAGTATAAGTTCTATTGGTGCAGAACGCAGGGACAGTTCCTCTGTTGTAGCAGAGGAGTGTTGCCACACTTAAATTATCCCCAAACCCCCAGAGATGAAAAATAACATGGTAATTCATTATCATTTTATTGATCATCCCCGTCCTGAACAGAGCATCAGGACGGGACAGGGCCTGTTCACATCATTTGCTCAAGCCAAAGTAAGGCCCACCTGCACCCTAAGCCAATGAAGACTTTTACACTGAAGGGCATCCTGAGGTTCTTTACTCCTCCCTTCGGTACATAGGTGATGATGATGTTTTTACAGTCATTAACCAGTGACTGGCTGATGGTAACTTTAATTGCGACATGGAATATTTTATTTTTAGTATTTTACTTTTAGTTCCCTGCCCCCTCGCTGTGCTTGCTTCCCTGCCCCCTCGCTGTGCTTGCTCTGCTGAGTGTGTGTGTGTGGCTCTGGGTGGGTGTGTGTGGCTCTGGGTGGGTGTGTGTGGCTCTGGGTGTGTGTGTGTGTGGCTCTGGGTGTGTGTGTGTGTGGCTCTGGGTGTGTGTGTGTGTGGCTCTGGGTGTGTGTGTGTGTGGCTCTGGGTGTGTGTGTGTATGGCTCTGGGTGTGTGTGTGTATGGCTCTGGGTGTGTGTGTGGCTCTGGGTATGTGTGGCTCTGGGTGTGGCTCTGGGTGTGTGTGTGTGGCTCTGTGTGTGTGTGTGTGTGTGGCTCTGGGTGTGTGTGTGTGTGTGTGGCTGGCTCTGGGTGTGTGTGGCTGGCTCTGGGTGTGTGTGTGTATGGCTCTGGGTGTGTGTGTGTGGTAGTAATTGCTGTCTGCTGTCGTCCGTAGGGTACAATAGGTTTCGGATTTGCAAGAGATTAAGCTAATGGCAATGTAAATGACAATGCCATTTATTTATCTGTTTTCAAAACCAACACATAAATACAAATTTTGTCATTTACAATGCCAATAGCTCTAACTTTTCCAAAGGCGAAACCATTGCATTGTAAATGCTTGTTTTGACATTTTGGACCTTACACTAACAAGCTCTTTGGACCAACTACCATCACTCGAGAAGGTCACACCCAGGTAACAAAACTTTTCAACTTGCTGCACTTTCTCCCCTTCTATATAAAAAGTATGTTTTTTGTTGGTCCTAGCACCGCAAATCATCGTATGGGTTTTGCTCTTATTAATTAATAGTTTCCTTTCTTTAATAAAAGCAGAAAACCGGTCCATCAGGCGCTGGAGTCCTATGGGGGTCCGTGACAGAAGCACAGCGCCATCTGCATAAAGCAGTACTGGCACTCCAGACCCATTTACCTGAGGTGCGTCAGCTTTAACTGTTTTTAAAATCTTGCAAACAGCATTTATAAAGAGGGTGAATAGCAGGGGGGCGAGAACACAACCTTGTCTTATTCCTCGCTTGACCTTATAATTAGGGGTACACTCCCCGCTTACCCCATAGCACACACAGGCTTGCATCTTTCCATATAAGCGAACTAAAAAGAAAATAATTCCCTCTGGTGCACCAAGGTCTAGCAGGACAGGCCATAGAATAGAATGGTCGACCAAATCGAATGCGCTGCTCAAATCAGCGAGGCAAAGATATAGGGTGCTGCGCTTGGCCTGGGTGTATTTGCCAATTAGTAATTCTAGATTTAAGCATTGATCCAATGTACCACGGCCCTTTCTAAAACCATACTGGGAGGTCGCCAGTATCCCCTTTTCGTTAGCCCACTCTTCCAACCTGGTCAGCAGCACTCTGCTCATAATTTTCACAGATGAGTAGAGTAAGCTGATTGGGCGGTAGTTACATGCTACAAACTTGTCTCCCTTCTTATAGATAGGGACAATAATAGAGCCACCCCATGTTGGCGGAATCATAGTTGTTACGGCGGCATTAAGAACCAAAGTAAGTATATGGCCCCATAACAACGGGAGAATCCTATAAACGCCAATAGGAACCCCGTCCAGTCCCTGGGTCTTACCTCCCTTGCTGGCCCTAATACTGCTTTCCACCTCAGCTAAGGTGATGTCCAAAGGGACTATAGGCCAAGATCTTAGGTTTTCGCTGTTTTGGCCAACTACCTGAAATATATTTGAAAAGTGAGTAACCCAAGCCTCACTGCTGACATTGGACGCAGGTTGAGGGGCTTTATCATCCCTAAGAAAGGGGGAGTTGACCGTAGCCCAAAACAGGCAGCAATCAGAGGTATCCGCTGCCTGCGCTAAATTGTCCCAGGCTTCTAGCTTCAGCTCCCTCTTCCTTTTGGAGAGGACCGTTTTATACTCGTGTCTCAAAAGTATTACCCTATCCTTGTCCCTGGGTCTAAGGGCTAGAGCCTGTTTCAATTGGGAATGGAGGGCTGTACAAGCATGATCAAACCATCCATTTTTTGGGCGGTTTCTCTTTACTGGTCCAGGTAAATATGGTGTCTACAGTCTTGTTAATATTAATAAAATTATCTACTATAAGAAATTTAGCACTCCCTGGTGTCAGGATACCATTAATATCTGCCATTGATTTTGATACAATTAGGCTCATTACCTTCTCAGATTTTTCCCCGTTCCACCTTAACCTTGTCCCGTTTAATCTATGCGGTTCAATGTTGTCTACAGTTCTAGAGATCTGTTGTGCGCTACGTTTCCAGATCTCAGTTCGCATTATGATACAGTTGTGGTCACTTAAGGGGGATTCATCAATAACCGGCGTCAGACAATATGACACAATACTTGATGAAACCATAACATGTTCAATATGAGAATTACTGTTCCTGCCTGTATAGGTCGGAATTATTTGGCCCTTAGCATCTTTTGCAGGCTGTAAGAGCTCTAAATCATAGATTGACAACAAGTTGTTTATTGCCTCCCCGTACTTATTATGCGGGAAATGTGGTGTATTATCACCCCTGTTATTTTGTATCCCACACACCCTGGAAGACGACATTGGGCAGATTGAAGAATTAAAATCACCTAGCCAAATAAAATCAAGAGTGGTTTTTGCCTGTGGTACAAACTTCGATAAGGCACCTTCTAGTTCTTCTATTGCTTTGTGCCGTGTGTTATCAAAACTGTTATTATAATAATTAATTATAAGCACCTCTTTGCCTTTCTTCTCTCATATCCATAAGATTTGCGAATGTGCCCCGACAGTTAAATGTTTAACAACAGTCAGCATTAGATTCAAAGACAATAGGATAAGCAAACCACCTTTAGCTCTACCATACCGCGACTTGTTTGCTTCTGAGATGGTAACTTACAAACCCGTCAGGGCTCAGTTTTGTAGAGCACCAAGTTTCTTGAAAACAGAGGATGTCATATGGCCTAATCAAATCAGTCCACCCAAGCATTTTTTCCTTGGAAGCCAAGCCGCCTATATTCCAGCTAGTGATTGATATCCCCCTCTTGTTACAACAGTTGAACTGGTCTTGGGCATTAAAACAATTGATACCATTTCGTTTATACTCTACCTCATCTAAACCAGCACATATATTTTCCACACCTGTGGGGCCTTGATCAGTTGCAACCCTCTCTGTAATAAAAGCAGTTTTGTCCCCTATATCAAACGTACTTAAATCACCCATCATAAATCGCTCCGGCTCTATGCATTTATCGCCTAATTCATTTGCCTGGTTATTAGGAATCACATACAAGGGGGGCTCACAATCCTGTATATGTCAATCGTTCATATCCAAGGAACACAGGGCTTCATACCTGTTCTGTACCGGAACCTCGAAAATTGGGAGCTGAGTGGGTATGAAGGTAGGAGTGAAAGGTCTACCTCTAATGTTAGCATGTGGTGCTTTAATAAGATGACTGTAGAAGTAGCCAAGTGGGTGAACGCATACACTGGTCTCGTCATATATCAGAGAGGCCGCTCTTAACAAGACAGTAGCGACATGTTGGGGATGTTTAAAGTTGACGATAACGCAGTCACCCCTGCAAGTCTTACTTGAATTACCAATCCAATTTGCCCTTCTGGTAGTGAGTATTTGGTCAGAATAGGCAATTGGGAACCCACATTGCTTGTGCAGCCAAGAAACTGTTTTATTTTTAAGGGATTCATGCGTTTCTTGCTGAGGTTGGCTCGGATTTGGATCAGAGGGAGGTACGCTAGTTAAAACAACTACAAAGGGTGCACAGTCAGGTGGGAGATTAATAAAACAACTTTTCTTTACCAATGTTGCCCCCGTCTTACATTCAGATATTGTTAATACATGTTCTTTCTGACGTGTTATTGGCAGGGGATCAGACGTAGTTTCTTTAGTTATGTTTAACCTCCCATTGGGTGTCTTTTGTGCATCTATACTAACTTCGGGAACCTTGTCATCACCCCTACAACTTTCGCCCTTGCCTTTATGGGCATCCAGAAGACCACCCAGTCTTAACACCTCTGCTGACATCTGGTCAAGCTTAACTAATAAGGGTTTAATGATCTTGTCAAGCTTATCCTCTATAATGCTGGTTAAAAGATCGATTTGCTCTGTATTCAAATTAACTGTGTCCTTTTTAGGTTTCGCTGGGGGACGGAGCTGTAAGCTCCGCCTCCAGAGAAATCTCTTGATTTCAGTAGTGACTCTGGAATACGCCCCCCTGTCCCATTGGCTAGCTCCATAAATGGAGGCTAGCCATTGGAACAGAGAGGCGTCCGTCATGGCTGGACCAGATTCGGGGGCGTTCCCGAGAATCTTTGGCTTTTGGCTACGTCATGATACGTCAGCCAAAAGCCGGGAACGCCCCCGAATCTGGTCCGGCCGGGCCGTGCTTGCTGCTGTCCTGCCTTACTCTGTGTCCCTCCTCCCGCCGTCCCCCCTCCCCCCTCCTCGCTGTCCTGTGCACGTTTCCCGCCGGCCGTCCGTGTCCCCTTCCCCTCCCACAGAAGCAAAACAACCCTTGTGTCCCATTGTCTTTGCAGCATTCCCTCCCCTCCCACAGCAGATCCCCGCCTCCCGAGCCGCAGCTGATCCCCGCTCTCCCCGCCTCCCTCTCCCCTCCCACAGCAGATTCCCGCCTCCCTCTCCCCTCCCACAGCAGATCCCCGCCTCCCTCTCCCCTCCCACAGCAGATCCCCGCCTCCCGAGCCGCAGCCGGTCCCGATGCCGTTGTAACACGGCCTCCGCTCTCCCCCTCCCCTCCCACAGCAGATCCCCGCCTCCCGAGCCGGCCGAAAGTGCCAGAATGCAACCGGAACCTTAGAAGGCCAAAAACACAGCACACATGTAGCAACAGGCAACAATAGAAAATGAGGGCACAATTCAAGCCTAGTTTTGTCATTGCGCCGAAGATGGCGCCGGGGCCCGTCGACTTCTCGTTGCTCCAAGAAGTCCAGGTGAGTGCTCTGCCTTTTGATTACCCTTTCCCGCCCCCCTCTCCCCGTGTGTCCGTTCCCGCCCCCCCTCTCCCGCTGTTGGTGTGCCCTTTCCCGCCCCCTCTTCCGCTGTCCGTTCCCGCCTCCCCCTCTCGGTGTGCCCGTTCCCGCCCCCCCTCCCGCGGTCTGTGTCTCCGGCCCCTTGTAAATGCTTGTTTTTTTTTTACCACCGATGTTTGTTCATTGTCCGTCTTGTTTCCTGCCCGCCCCCCTCCCACTGTACGTGAGCCTGCCCGCCCCCCTCCCGCTCTCAGGAATCTCAGGTCAACCAAGTTGACTCAATGGACAAAAGGATCTAAGAGGTGGACAAAATGCGGCAAATTAACTACAAAGAAGCCATTAAATACAGAAAATCTAATAACCCATTTGATAAGGTGTGTTGAGTTCCTTTCGAGACTCTGAGATTCGGCGCTGTAGGCAGGAAGTGTAAGCACGGCTACGGGATCCTTTTGCCGTTTGTGTTAATACGTTTGAACAACGGACAAAGCTCAGAGGTATTTCATCTGTCAGACTTTGGGATTAAATTACGACCGCTGCTACTCCGTTTCTCCTCACCTTTTCCCTTTCGCTGCCCGCCGTATTATATTCTCTGCAGCCTTCTACGCTCGCTGCTCCTTCGCAGTCCCCCCCGCCGCCGCAGCCTTTGGATATTTGGCAGCGGCCGCAGCCTTTGGATATTTGGCAGCGGCCGCAGTGTGGGTAGGACTACATGCCCCAGCATACCTAGCAACAGACAGTGGAATCACGAATTACAGATCAGCTGCTGCAGCAATTGTTCATCATCACCAGAACTCCCGCTATCCCGGAGAGGGCATTTGCCGAGGGTGTGTCATTATCTGCTGTTGTGGGGTCAAGTAGAGCGAAAAGCACGGGACTCCAGTGTCCAGGAGTCCGTGCGAAGTATCATCTGCGCTGAGGCCCCCCCCCGACACGCCCACCAGCCCCATAAAACGCCTACCGGTTCCCGCAGCAGGACGAGCAAAGGGCGGGCCATCCCCTAAGCATTGTTATAGATGACGTCGATGTCGTTTCCAGCACTTTAGAATGCCCTGAAACGATCAGCGATTTAGCAAAATTAGTCTCCTTACTTAGGGACGAAATTGTGGCCATGAAATCAGCAGCATCTGTCTGACTTGGCTGAGGCTCCAGTGATTCAGTTTGAAGTGCGTTTAATCATTTGCTAAACCTCCCGAGAATCTTTGGCTTTTGGCTACGTCATGATACCCCCCCTTCCCTGTCCTTCCATCTCCGTTTCACATCTTGCCGCCACCCCCAACAAACAGCTTGGTACCAGTGTGAAGAAAGCTGAGCTTTGGGTGATTCGTGTGAACTCGAAGAGGTGCAGGGGTGTTTGTGTTTAGAGGCTAGACACCACTGTGATCCCATCAGTTAGGAGCTAACCTGTGAATATTGCGAGGGTGACATAGGTCTTTCTGTATGGCCGGCTCTGAATAGCAGGCTAGGAAACCCCAGGTATTCCCATAACTGTGACTGCTCAAGCAAAACAGACAACCATGACCCACAGGAAACAAGAGCAAGCAGCAGGAGCTCTCTCTCTCACACAAACAGCGCTCACTTGGGGTTAGACGGTATCTGCCGAGTGACTCCATCTTATGTGACATCATCAGCCAAACCTATCTTTTCAGCCAGATAGCTCAGTGAGCTAGGTGCTCACGGTTCACACCCTTTGTGACGTCCAGGTAGCAGGTTTGGCTCACGGCAGGGCTGACTCAGCGTGTTATCCTTCAGAGGTAGATAAGTGGGTAATATAGTACCTGTGATACACGAAACTGCAACATGGTGGATGGAATCCAGCACTATAAAAATAAGTAATTGGTATTTGTCCATATTATTGGCATACTCTGCCTTTGTGCTCCTAAACAGATCTCATCCACCATCTCTCTCGAGACATAAAAAGGGAAATTTACAACAACACCTTCAGAAGTAAACACTTCCAGTCCAGCCGGGGGAGAAGGGGACTCCCGAACGAAGTTTGTTCGGAGCATGAACCGCGACCCTCGCGCCGCCGGCCAGGTGAGCTGCCCCGGGCACCCATGGGCGTTCAGTTCGCAAAAGGCACAAGGGGGGGGGGGTCCTGGGGAGCCGACGGGTTGACCTTTTTAGCTCCCAGGTCGTCCTTGCTGCGGCCCACGGGGGCCTTTACCTCAGTCCCTCCTCGCCCTGGTCGTAGCCGATGAACCCAGCGTCAGTCCGCAGTCACCCGGGACCCGCTCCGGGGAAGGATCCGAGCTGCAGCCGGGCCGTGGGGGGCGGCTGGGACGAGGGTGCTGCGCTGCACGTGTGTCTTCTCTGCAGTCCATAGATGCTAGCAGTAGCTTCAGTCCGCGGGGGGCCCTGGCTGTACTCCGCAGGGTGTTCCTGATGTCCTGACTACTCCACAATGTCCCGACATCACCCCTCAGGGTGTTACGACTGCTCACAGCAGGATGTCCCGACTTGCAATCTGTAATGTTGTTAAAAAGGGTTCCAAAGACAACCAGTAACCAAAGACCCCTTTTTGTTGCCCGGCGGTATCGCCTCTATGACCCACCAATGTTAATCAATGAAGAAGCAGGCGCTGGAGACTGGAAGGCAGGAAACGAGGATTTTATTCTCTCCGGAGGAGAACACATCAATTCAGACAGCAAGTATCGTCACGAGGTGCTCTCACCACATCTCTGAGGCCTGGCCTCTTATACTAGGGTTTATGACCTTTATTGCACATAACACATTCTCGCAACACGTTGATAGTTGAAAGAACATCCTCGGAATCTCCCCTTCAGGCCCGTTCCCACATACATTTACAGTTGGATTCCCCACCCCGGTCACAACAGGTGATGGTTGCCGCACAGCAGGGCATTCCGCCGATTCACGGAATGCATGGGGTTGATCGGATCTCATAGGGTGGGGGCTTTGATCGGCTCGAGGGTCTTTTGATGGGGAGGGGAAGCTTCCTACTGTACGGGGTAATAAACAGTATCCGCAGGGCCAGGTGGCGGCCTGGGAACAAGGAAGACAAACGGGGACACAGAAAAAGGGGTTTGCATCAAAAGGATCTGTGGCCATGAAAGGAATGAGGGGAGGTGTCGCGCTGGGAACAGGATGGGATTCTGTGTTGAAGCTGCGCTGAAGGGGGGTTTATGACCCAAGGCATGAGAGAGCGGAGGTTGCCAATGTGCGGGGGGGGATGCTTGCGAGGTTAAGAGAGAGAGAGAGACGCGCTGGCTATCAGCGAGGGGCAGGGAGGCCATGGTGTTCAAAATGGCTGCCGCTTACGCGCACGAATGGGCGTGAAAAGGGGCAAGATGGCGCCGATAATGTTCACCAAGTTTGTATTTATTTTCCACAGTCCTCCCTTTAACATTTCCAAGACATCTTGCTGGCCTATTTCCTATCTACACCTATATGCAGCGATCATAAGTAAGGGAGAGGGGACTTAGGCAAAAGAACTGTACATAAACATCACATTATAAACATCATATTGAAAAATCTCGTCATCTAGTAGGCGGGTTCATCGTTAAGTTGGTTGCAGAAAAAGTCATCGTAATGCAATATCAGACTAGAAGTACGTAGCGAGGGCGTTGGGTACAGATCATAGATACTTATAGTCATTTGGAATAAGAACTGGTAAGTTATCATATAAGTAAGTCCTTTTTGTACTCGGCGGGAGCATAGTCAGTCCAATGGTGGTTGGGAGAGAAATGAGATATAATAAAAAATAAAAAATCAGAGTTCTCAGTGTCTATGCCGTCTTCTGTTGGCACTGTTGAGCACCTGGATTACCTATCAACAGAAATGTTCATGTGGATTGAGTCGTTGGGGGTCTGCGGGGAGGGGTGCATTTTGTTTGGTTTTCGTCAGACCTCGTAGGAGAAATGCGTTACGGTTTTGGAGCAGGTGCATTTTCTTCCGTAACCCAGAGCATAGTTAGTAGGAGGCAGAAAGGATGGTGATAAGAAAGTGCAATTTGTCTTTGAGTGGTGGGGTCTGTTTGTTTCTTGAGTCTCTGTGATGGGTATTTCCTGTTGCCTCCATCATCTTCTTATCTGGCGTTTCCATCATCTTCAAGGTGCTCGGTAGCGGGCAGAACCACAGACTTTGTTTATCTTTTCTTCGGGGGCGACCCTTGGTGGAGTTCTAGGTCACCGTTCTGGGATTAACATAGTTCGTGGTCTACTTAGTCGGAGCTCCCTCCCTTCTGACGCAGGGAGTACTCTTCTCTGGGTAGCTCAGTAGGATTTGGAGGAACTTGGGAGTTCGGGTGGAAAGGTGCGGGTGTGAACAGTCCTTATGGTAGGTCGGAGGAGGAGGGGATGGAGCAAGGCCAAGTCGGGAACAGATCAGGGGGACGGAGAGTTTGCGACAGGCGGGTCCGTAACCATGTTCAGAGAGCGGGGACTTTTTGGCACACGTTGATCATAGAGCAGGGGCTTCAGGTCAGCCCTTTCCTTAGCTTTGTCTGAAACAGTGCCCCGTCCTGCGACTCCTTACTGCTGTGGTCTCGCCTCGGCCTCCGTCGCTGATGTTCCACAATCCGCAGTCAGGCCGCGTGCTCCCACATCCGGTCTCTTTCTCCTCCGACAGTGATACCCTTAAATGAGTGTTGAAAAGACAGTCTTTAGAGATTTTGCAGAAGAAGGTAATTACATAAATCTATTTCTCTCCCAACACCAAGCAACTGGGGTAAGCACTCGCTACATTTGAGATTTTTGCGGCTAACGTATAAACAACTGATGATGGGTTTGCTGGATTCCTTACAACCTCCTTTTGTTGGCTAATTCTTTGGCGCTTTGATGATTATTACGTTCATTTGTAATAGGTACGAGGTCTGGTACTCATTTATTGCATACGTCTATTATAGTAGATGTCAGTTCTTCTGGTAGAGACCCATTTCCCTAGTACGAGTCTTGCAAGGCTAGGCTGGTCTTCAGGGCCTTGTATTTTACGAAAAAGTACAACGTGCTATTCACTACAGTCTGATAGGCATCCTTCTGAGGGGTGAACATAGGCTAAACAAGTCTTCATTACATCAAAACATCTTATTTTCAACAAGGCTTACTGCACCAAGTTCTTTCGATTTTCGATCTAATTTTAACTTTGCACACATTTTTCTAACTTTCTATATAAATCCTTGCAACCTGGTTACTACAAAAACTCGGGGGGGGTGGTTTGCGATAATTAGTAAACTTATCCTCGGGGAAGGTGGGATCTTATGGAAAACAATTAGGAACACAGTGAATTGCAGCAGGGGGCGTTTTTCAGGCTCTCGTTCAGGGCAGCTGATACCAAACTGGGGGCATTTTGGGAAGACGGGGGTGTCTCGATCATTTCTTACTGTTTGGGGTATGGGGACAATTTGGAATGGGGATGGTCGCATTACCACAGACATATTTTATCATAGAAGCCACTGACAAATAGTTCCCTGGTTGTGGGTCAAATTTGGAGAACCTTAGTTGTCTTACCTGTCCTTTTCCTTTTGGTCAATTTAAATTTCATCCATATTTTAGTAGAAAAGGAGAGGTAGTAACGTGGTACCGATACAATTTTATTTAGGACAAATTTGTGCAAATACTTGTGGTATTTGGGGCCAATCAGGAAGTGCACCAGGTTCGTCAATTAGGTGCCAGTCGCTAGGAAGAGGGAAAGTGTGGAGGGGTGAAAGAGTGAGAGAGAGAGAGAGAGAGTAAGAGAGAGAGAGAGAGAGAGAGAGAGAGAGAGAGAGAGAGACAATAGGCCAAACAGTACACGTGGGACATGGAGAATGACCATGTATTGTTTGGGCTATTCAGTGCGTTACCCAACGTTAGACGTTTCGGGTCTGTGTTAGGATGTAGAAAGCATGCAGTTTTGGGACAGAAGAGCATTAGATCAGGTACAAAAAAGGTCGTGCATTGGGTAGGGCGTCTTTTTGTGTCGTCTTGCAGCGTTAGTCCGTTTTCATGCATCGGGCGTGACGTGGCTCCAGATCCCTTACGATACTCTAATCGGGATTCTAATGTAACCTGCAGAGGGAAAAAGGAGGGAAAGGGGGAGGTGGGGGGACAACATTCGAACACATCAAATGTACGGGCACGAAAGTCCTTTACTTACCGCATACTCGTACTTATCTCTTCGGGATATAATCCTTAGGGTCTTGGTCTCCGAAGTTAAGGGGGCGGGCAATGTGATAGGTGGTTCATGGGGAGGTTCGAGGATGGCATTAAGGATCGTGTGTAGGGAAACGCTAAAAAGATCAGAGGTGCCTAGCGTGAGGTACCCGGTTTTGTAGATGTATCCGGCCATCGGGATCCTTAAATCATTCCCTAAAGCTGTGATGTTCTAAGGCATATCAGTTCTTCGTTCAACCCTGTACCTGAGTACCTTCAACCACCATAACTTTATAGCATTTTATCAATCACACCGCTTTACTTTACCCATTCTCAGAAGTCGAGGTCCTTCTTCATACGTAAGTTCCTGAGTTCAGTCGCATATTTTGGAGGCAACGTATCATACCTTCGATTCGATCATTAATCCAGGGCCGAACAACCATTTCTCAGATAACCTTAAAAAAAGGAGCAGAACAGTTGCGCACAGAAAAACCCTCCCACGATACCCGCATTTACAAAAGTATGCGGTGCCTATTCATAGTTTTTAAGACCTTTATTTGTATAATTATTCAGTACGTAAAATGTGAGAGCGCAATCATATTTTGGCCTGACATGTCGTCGATGGAAGCACATACAGTAGGGGGTTATTTTGTAGCACAAGAACATGTAAAAAAAGGCCTAAGTTATTATTTGCAAGTAACTGAAAACATTTCATTGCGTGACGAGGGAATCAGGGGCATTTCAGTTCATAAATGGAAACACAGTCAAGCTCATCGGAATCACATTTCCTAGATGTAAACCGTGGGTGTGCATCATAAGCGACGTTATGTACCAGTTACAATAAATATCAAAAATAAATCGTTCATTGAAATCAACATTTTTTACGGAACGCCTCTCACATGTTCGCCAAGTGAACCCTCCTCCCTTTCTCATCGAGTGCACAATGGTTCGTATATATATCTTAGTACATCAAGTTTCATTAGCTAAGGAATACCACGAGGCATCCGTTAGTTTCCATTGATACCGGCGCCATTTTGGGCGAGGCCGGTTTAGTCCGGAAGTAGCATCAGGGGCAAAAAATGTCCCCGACGATTGGCGGTTGGGCCAGGGTCCTTTTCGGCAGTTCAAAAAGAAACTGTGCTAACAGAGGGGCTGGTGGCGTGGACCGTCAATCAAGAGAGGGAGGGGGTAGAGTCTTTCTTACCGGGTCATGTTGATGCTCAGCCGGAACTTACTCGAGTTCGTTAGCCCATAATGTTCCTGGGTGGTTCAGACGGAAGCTGATGCAGACACGAGAGCACCGCCATCTTGTTGCTGTGCCGTGGTTATTTCATATGGGATCAATGCAGCTGTTCCTCACCGGAAGCCTGAAGGGGCTGAGGGCTCTTGGGACTTTGGTAGAATCTTCAAAGTCGAGGGGACGTTTGTCGATGGTGGGGGCTTGCGCCCAGGTGGGCAAGTGCCCGAGTTGCAATTTCGGACAAAGTTACTCCAGCGGCCTAGACCCGCCTTTCGAGGGCCCAGACGCCATTTCGAGACCCTGCGGCAGCCACCCTTTGTCGTATCCATCAGGAGTGGAAGAAACTTCTTGTGATGGCGGAGGGCAGAGCATCATGCTACTGGAGCAGGACATTTTGGTTCGGGGCGCCAGGGTGCAGTAGTGGAGCCTTCATCGGGGGAGGTGAGGGAGGCTCGCCCGTGCCGTCTCCCTCTCCCGGTGCATCCCACGCCGTCCCTTTTGAATCAGGGGTGCACATGATGACCACCCTACACCCCTGATTCCGACTCTTGGGGGACCATTGTACATCCGGTGCTCCGTAAATATGCCCGTCGGACATTGTATGTCCTGTACTATGCAAGTATACCAGTCGGGCATTGTATGTCCTGTGTTGCGGAAATATACCAGTCGGGCATTATATTTCCTGTGTAGCGTAGGTATATGGCCGTCGCCCGGCTGGAGGACATCGGCGCCGGACCAGGGCAGGGGAGCCTCCTACCTGTGGAGGCGGGAGAGGCTCGTCCGCGTCGCCTCTCCCTCCCTGCCCACCCTGCATCCGTTCGATGGAGGAATTCGTGATGGCCGGACCAGGAGATACGAGGGAGGGGGTCATTTGCAGCCGCCCCCTCCCTACTCGCGGCCCGGGGGACGCCATCCCTGGAAGGGTAGTATGGGAAGACCATTTCATTGCCTGCTTTGTGGAGCCTCCAGTACCTTCTCGCCAGCGATCTCTTTTTGGCCCATGGTTGCTGGCAGGCCCCGCCCCACACGTGTTATGTGTTTCGGATGGGCGGGATCATCGAACTGTTACATTTCGAGGACTTCCGGAGTGAGCATAATATGTTTTGTATTTTTCCTATTAGTAAAGTTTGTTTTAGAGAGAGTTCTACTAGTTATTCTATTTACTGTTGGTTGTGTGTTTTCTTTACCGTAATTAAATCCTAAGTTATATAATAGACGCTTGGCTTTCTTGAGTCTTTTCTCTAACGGGGGGTTGTTTACACTGGCCTGCAGTTGTGTTTGTTTTTTGTTTTTTTCAGAGTGGGGGAGCAACAGAGAGCAATCAGTCCCAGAACTCTAACATGTCGTTAAAATTGGTCTGACGAAATCTGTGCCATCGAGCATAATCAAACGGGGTGGTCCTGTCTGTTCTGTCTGCACTAGTCTGATTGGTTTTTATCTCGCGCCTTTTTCCTTTCTGTCGGCCTGTCCTTTCTGTCGACCCTCCGTTCTTACCTATGCTCTGCAGAGTCGGGCATTGGGCTTTCCAGTGCCCGAGGCATTTACAGAAAGCACATTGGTTCTGTTTTAAATCTATTCGTCCTGTGCGCAGTGTCGGGGGATTACCTTCGGGTCGTTGTGTCCCGGGGTTGACTTGTCGGCACACCCCTTTACACCGTTCTCTTTTCATGTCTACTCCTCGGGACTGTGCCATCGCTGGCCCTTCCCTTTGCCTACTAGACGTTTGGAGGGTTGTCCGTCGTGTCCCTTCACCTTTTCTAAATTCGTCGCCTTCCCTTCGTCGTGTGGCTTCTTTGCGCCACATACCGAGACTATCGAGCATAATAGGTGTTGTTTCATTCCTACGAAGGGCTATTTCTACCGTTTCTATTTTGTCAAGATCAAAGGATCCTCTCAGTGGCCACTGACTTTCTCGATCCTTTTTCGTATATTTATGCCACAGCTCACTATAGGCTATAGCGATTAATCCATGCTTCATGAACATGTCCTTATTAGGGGTGCCTTCCAGCGGAGCCGGATGGTTCATCTCTAATAAGCGGTCCGGGCTAAACAGGCTACTAACCAGTGGGGAGAAGACAGGCATGACGGATCACAATGGGATAATAGTCAGCACTACCTATCTTATCGCTGCGTGCAAAGACTAGACAGAATATTTCTATTCTACGTTGTTTGCACGTAGTGAATACCTCATGAACCAATCTTGAGCAATCAATGTTAGGTCAAAAATAAAAAATCAATATGGTCAATGGGGAGAATAAGTAGGCTCGCAAAGGTTCGCGTCACCTACCCTTTCACTATCTGCAAAGAGGGGACCTATTCTTCCCTGTTTGCAGACAGGGAATCTCCAGAAAACAATCTATAACAGTTAATCAATGGGGGGTGGGGGGCAATTGTTCAATGGGGGAGAAAGATAGGTCCGACGGGTGCGTACCTATCCTTCGCTGTTTATAAAGGGAGAGCCTGTTGTTTCTCCGTTTGCAGACAGTGAATCTCCAAATAAATTAACAAAAAGTAATACTAGTATTTTCTCAACAATTATCAATCACTTTCAATTATCTATCACTTTCGCAATTCGTCGTGTTTACACGACCTTACCCGGACCGCATGGACAGTTTCTTGTCTTCCGAATCCAGCGCCCGATCGTCCTCTTCTCTTCGTACTTCTCGTGGCACTCCTGATGGTTCCCAGTCAGGACCGCAGATCACTCGAGAGAGGTCTGTTCGGAACCAGTGAAGTTCGGATGATCGGCTGTCAGACGAGGGTCTATCGGACAGGGTACCTTCCGATCGTTGCAGTCGTTCACTCTGTCGTCAGGACCTCTCCCACTGGATCCACGAGTCGCTGATGGGCCCCACGTTTGGGACGCCAATTGTTAAAAAGGGTTCCAAAGACAACCAGTAACCAAAGACCCCTTTTTGTTGCCCGGCGGTATCGCCTCTATGACCCACCAATGTTAATCAATGAAGAAGCAGGCGCTGGAGACTGGAAGGCAGGAAACGAGGATTTTATTCTCTCCGGAGGAGAACACATCAATTCAGACAGCAAGTATCGTCACGAGGTGCTCTCACCACATCTCTGAGGCCTGGCCTCTTATACTAGGGTTTATGACCTTTATTGCACATAACACATTCTCGCAACACGTTGATAGTTGAAAGAACATCCTCGGAATCTCCCCTTCAGGCCCGTTCCCACATACATTTACAGTTGGATTCCCCACCCCGGTCACAACAGGTGATGGTTGCCGCACAGCAGGGCATTCCGCCGATTCACGGAATGCATGGGGTTGATCAGATCTCATAGGGTGGGGGCTTTGATCGGCTCGAGGGTCTTTTGATGGGGAGGGGAAGCTTCCTACTGTACGGGGTAATAAACAGTATCCGCAGGGCCAGGTGGCGGCCTGGGAACAAGGAAGACAAACGGGGACACAGAAAAAGGGGTTTGCATCAAAAGGATCTGTGGCCATGAAAGGAATGAGGGGAGGTGTCGCGCTGGGAACAGGATGGGATTCTGTGTTGAAGCTGCGCTGAAGGGGGGTTTATGACCCAAGGCATGAGAGAGCGGAGGTTGCCAATGTGCGGGGGGGATGCTTGCGAGGTTAAGAGAGAGAGAGAGACGCGCTGGCTATCAGCGAGGGGCAGGGAGGCCATGGTGTTCAAAATGGCTGCCGCTTACGCGCACGAATGGGCGTGAAAAGGGGCAAGATGGCGCCGATAATGTTCACCAAGTTTGTATTTATTTTCCACAATGTGACTGACTGCATAGCACTGAGTGGCTGCCTGGGGATTCATGTCTACTTTCTGTCTTTTGGGGGGTCCTGACTGCACTTTTCATGGGGTGCTGATTGCTGTCTGCTGGGGGCTCGCATTAACTGTACTCTACGGGGGAGGGGTCGACTGCTCTAGACGAGTCGTCCTGACTACATTATGGGAATCTCGACTGCGCCCCAAGGGGGCTGACTGAACTCCGGGAGGGGGGCTACTAGCACTGCACCGCACACAGAGAGGCTTGCCACACTCCCAGGACTGACTGCAGCTCTCAGGGGGCCCTGACCTCAGTCCATGTGAGGGGGGCGGCGGTTGCCACAATCTACAGCGGTGTAGCCGCAGTCCAGAGTAGGCAGCCCTGCATTGGTGAAGCCAGTGTGTGTCCGGGAGAGTAGGATGGAGGCAGGGGCGTAGCTTAGTCAAAGGTGTAGGGGGGTGCGAGTCTGAGATTTCTCAATTAGCAACATCCTGGATCCAACTGAAAAGAGTAGCTACCGGCTGAGGTCACTGAACGGCAACAATGGACAAGCTCAGGGGCATTACTCAGTAGCTTTAAGATATTTAGTAAAGCAAGGACATTCTTGGTAGCAATAATATAATCTTAAACCACAACTCAATTAGCATAGAACTCAAAATGTCTATGTGTTTGCAAACTGCAGTAAAATATAAATCATTTGTTTTAGTATGTGCTTATATGGGCACAATAGAACACTTATAATAGAACACCTATAGTTGGAAACAAACGGCTTTTACCAGAAAAATTATTTTATTGATTCTTTTCCACATGTCTTCAACTATCAAAACCTTTGTACTCTGTTTATAAGCATTCAACTAGTCTGTTATCATTCTATATTAGCTTGTGTCCATTGGAACTATTCAGTGGATCAGTTTCTCTTTACCATGATAAACCTTTAGGCCAGATAAACCCCAATTTACAAAAGAGCAGAGGAACAAAATCATAAAAGGTGGACTTTTACGAAAAAGAAAGCAAAATAAAGTTGGACCTTAAACTGAAACGTGTTTATCCTTTAAAATGATCCACTGTGAAGCAAATGATTTAAGCGCTCATCTATCATTGCGGATGTAAGGTAATTCTTTACCAGTTTGCACACTTGTTAATTGCAAAAGTATATAGAACGCACTTTAGCTCTGCCTCAGAGTAGTAATTCTCGCTTGGTTATTTTTGTGTGAACCACGTGTTAGCCTTCATTGACAGAGGCGTTGCTTGATTCGTAAGATTAGGGGGAGTGGGTGAGCTTCAGATTCCCCCATAATCACGCTGGCATATAATGTTAAAATATACTACATGATGGCAGGACTCAAAGAGGGGCATTAGGGGCAGTGGAAGGAGGGATGGATGCAGGTCTGTAGGGGGACTAAGTAAGGGGAAATACTATTTTGTAAAATAACCAAATCATTTTAGGGCTTTCAAAACTGAGATGAGAATTTGTGTTTTTGTCTGTGTATGCATGCAAAAATCCCAAGTGAAATCTGACAGACACCTCACCATAGCCAACTGAAAGCACCTGTACCCAACTGCTAGGGCGTGCTAGGGAGTGCAGAGTGACTGCAGATTGCTAGGGAGGGCTAGGGAGTGCAGAGTGACTAAGGAGTGCTAGGGAGTGCAGAGTGACTAGGGAGTGCAGAGTGACTAGGGACTGCTAGGGAGTGCAGAGTGCTAGGGAGTGCAGAGTGCGAGGGAGTGCAGAGTGCGAGGGAGTGCAGAGTGCGAGGGAGTGCAGAGTGCGAGGGAGTGCAGAGTGACTAGGGAGTGCTAGGGAGTGCAGAGTGACTAGGGAGGGCTAGGGAGTGCAGAGTGACTAGGGAGTGCCAGGGAGTGCAGAGTGACTAGGGAGGGCTAGGGAGTGCTAGGGAGTGCAGAGTGACTAGGGAGGGCTAGGGAGTTCTAGGAACTGCAGAGTGACTAGGGAGGGCTAGGGAGTGCTAGGGACTGCAGAGTGACTAGGGAGTGCTATGGAGTGCTAGGGACTACAGAGTGACTGCAGAGATTATGCTAATGGCATTGTAAATGACAATGCCATTTATTTATCTGTTTTCAAAACCAACACATAAATACAAATTTTGTCATTTACAATGCCAATAGCTCTAACTTTTCCAAAGGCGAAACCATTGCATTGTAAATGCTTGTTAACAATTGAATCCACATCAGGGATGGTACTTTTGGGGGCTATTTCAGTTTTTCTCTTATTATGGTTCCCCCCTCGTTTGAGTTGCACTTTCCTAAAAGTCCTCAGTGCTCTAGGGGCTGGAGAGCGCTGTGCTGGACTGTCATTAGATGTATCAAGTAAGTCCTGAACGGGTGCAGGAATAGCTGGCACTTCCGTTGTTGTATCAGCAGGGTCACATCCATCTTCCACTGATAATGCTGTCGTTACTGAGGTGGGTGTAAAAGATAAAGCAGGAGGACTCCCCCTACCTAGCGATTTTCGCCGCTCATTATTGATTTTATTGACTACTTTCACTAAGTAGTTATCCAGTGTGGCCTTTTGCTTGGACATGATGGCTCTACCAAAAAATCTCAAAGTTACAAAGGGCTAGAGGCACTGAGTACAATACAGGTATAGTTTGTAACACCTCTGGAGGTCCGATGGTGGTGCTAGTCAGTTATTTAAAAGAAAAAAGAAAATATAGACAAAGTTTAAAAGAAACTGAAATCTCACTTGGCTCATGAAGTTGATCTATCTAGCAACGGCCAGGGTCTGTGGCCCAGCCCAGCCTTGTCCTGCCCCGGACTGCCACAGACTGTCCCGCCCTTGTCCCGGGCTTCTCCCGGCGCTGCCCGCGCTCGTCCCGTGGGGCGGGAGGCGTTCGGGTCTTTATTGGCGCCTCCGGGCACAGCCTGTGACGTCCCGAGTGCACCTCTGTCACTGGGGCACCTAGGAGCTGTGGTCTGCTGCTGGCGTGGTGGACCGGCCGTTTCCCTCACGGCGCTGGATGGTCGACAGGTAAGGAAGTGAACACAGAGCCGTTGCCCTCACGGCGATGCCTGCCGCGGTCACGAAATGCCCCCAATAGAGCGCTTGGCGCTCCGGTCTTTATTGGCGCCTCCGGGCGCAGCCTGTGACGTCACGGGTGCACCTCTGTCACTGGGGCACCTAGGAGCTGTGGTCTGCTGCTGGCGTGTTGGACCGGCTGTTTCCCTCACGGCGCTGGATGGTCGACAGGTAAGGAAGTGAACACAGAGCCGTTGCCCTCACGGCGATGCCTGCCTCGGTCACGAAATGCCTCCAATAGAGCGCTCGGCGCTCCGGTCTTTATTGGTGCCTCCGGGTGCAGCCTGTGACGTCCCGGGTGCACCTCTGTCACTGAGGCACCTGGGAGCTGTGGTCTGCTGCTGGCGTGGTGGACCGGCCGTTTCCCTCACGGCGCTGGATGGTCGACAGGTAAGGAAGTGAACACAGAGCCGTTGCCCTCACGGCGATGCCTACTGCGGTCACAAAATGACCCCCAGGCAGGACCTCTAACCTGGGCTTCTATAGGAATTCTATAACGCATATTAGCCAGCCCATTATCGCCGTTTTAGTGGCAGTTTCCAGCCGCTAAAACGGCGATAATTTTAACGAGGTTCTTGCAAATATGCCCCATAGTTAATAAAGGGTTAGGGAGAGGAAGATAAGCAACAGCACCGGGATGAGTAAAGTTGAAGAAGGGAGCTATAAAAACAATATCTAAATATGGGAGAATGCCGGGAACTGTGTTGTGAGAGGGTCTGCAGGGCCAGACTGAGAACCAAAACAGGCCCTGGCAAAGTGCTCGGCCAGCCCCCTGGGGGTGCCGCCGAGCTCTTTGCCGGGGCCGGTTTTCGGCCGTTTTTGTTACAGGGCCGATTTTGCAGCTATGCTGCAAAAACGGCCCTGTAACAAAAACGGCCCCCTGGGCCCAAAACCGCCCCCCACCCTTGCGGCGCACCAGGGGATTGCCCGTTGCCCGCAACGGCCAGTCCGGGCCTGAGGGTATGCAGTTCCTTAAGTGAGAGGGGGATGGGGAAGACAGGTCTTTCTTCATGATGCCCTCACACCCCCCGAAAGGTGCCATGCTTCATCATTGGGCTTTGCTCCTCATTGGGCCGGCGCTGCAATGCCCGACGGGCTCACCCTAAAACGGGGCTCTTTGCCCGAGATCTTTTCGAAGAAGCCGCAGGGTGCATGCGGGTAAGAGGGCGTAGGAAGTGTGGTGCACGTGAGGTGAAATTTAAAATAAGTCTGGATCAATCCTATTCATAAACATTTTTAACTGTGTAGTTAGATCCAACCTAGTTAAAAAAGGATGGACGCCCTATGAGGAAATAATGTTCCTAACGGGCTGTCACTGTGTGCAGGGTCAAACACCTCTCGGGGTGTGTGAGGGCATCATGAAGAAAGACCTGTCTTCCCCCATCCCCCTCTCACTTAAGGAACTGCATACCCTCTCGCAAAACAATACCCACGTTGGAAACCATGAGATGGAATTACCTTAAATGCGGTTCAAAAACAAAATTATAATTGAGAAGTAAAGACTATAAAACTAAAGTGAGCATAATGATAAGTAGGCATTAGTATATACAAAGAAAACAGCATCAGTAACATGGATTCGATGTTTACAGTTAACTAAAGCCTCCTCATTGAAAATAATGTGGCGCCCACCTACCGTAAACAGCACAAACATGAAAGTAGATGCTTGTTTTAGATTCACTAAAAATAGTGACATCTCAGGACAAAAGTGAATATAAATTAAAATAAAATGTATACTCGCAAACAAGGCATGGAAAAATAAACGAGCAATATAAAATAAATGATAAAACTCAGGACATAGTTAACGTGCAGTATCAAAGATAGTTTCAAGCGAATGAAAAGAAATTGTAAACAGTCAGTTGAGTGAATGTTACCGATAAATGAAGTCTCCTCTGTGAAAATAGTCTAGCGTGTACCTACTGTAAACTGCAAACATGAGGGCATAGGCTGGCTTTGTTTAAAACAAAAAAAGTTACAATTGAGGATGCACTGTCATAGACTGCTTCAATGTAAATGGAAAATAAAATGCAAACTCCTTATCAAGTACACTAAAGGTAAAGAAATGCAGGAAAGATGCGCCGAGATGTACTGTCAAACAAACACTGGTGAAAGCAAGATAAACTATTCAGGCTCTCTATGAAGTAATCTAAAGCTAAAGAAACGCAGGAAAGATGTGGCCAAGGTGTAATTGCAAACACCAGTGAAAGCTATTTAAAAAATTGCTCCTACAAGAAAGCAGGATTGTTCAGCCGATCAAGCCATCATGCACTGGCCACCTACAAGCAGGCATATAAGAGGGACAATGAAGCAGACAAATTATTAGCAGTAGGCTGACTAAACCCACTGATAATAAACAATATGTCTCGAAGAGACAGCGCATGCGCTGTCTAGGCCAAATCTAAAAATCATTTAAAATCCCAAGTGAGCAGCAAAATCTGAAGAGAATTGGACAGCATCCCTATTTGATCAGGAAAATCTCTGACTAACCCACCAAAATCCCGGCTTTTTATACATTATTATCGCATATTAAATTAACAGATCAGCAGATTACTGTGGTGTGAGCAAATGGATCATTTCATCAGTAAATCAGAGCACAGTGTCATAAAATGTCATATTGCCATAGCGTAGGTAGGGTGACCAGAATTTTAAAGCTAAAAACCGGGACATTTCACAAAAATAGTAGAAGTACTACAATTTTACTTCAAGTTAGCGCACAGAATGACAGCGCTCCTCAGCAGAGATTTACACGACAGGCAGTTAGAACATAGATAAAATGCAATTTCTAAACCCAGTAGCTTGCCTGTTAATTCAATTGCTTTCTTGAAACAACTATTAACTATCCCTGCTTTGTAAAACGTAAAAAAAACGCCTCCCGACGTTTTCAGTCGACCCTCTTTAAAAACCGGGACATGAGCTAAATTTCTTGAAATCTGCAGGGACAGCTGGGGGGAAACCAGGACCGTCCTGGCAAATCCGGGACGCCTGGTCACCCTACCTTAGCCCCTAAGCACTGTCCCACTGCATTAATAAATATTCTGCCCCCTCTATGCTAACATCATCCAGAGATGTTAGAACAAACTAGACACATAAAAAAACAATGTGCTATATGAATGAATAGCTAACAGTTATCTAGCAGAAAGACCTTTCAAGAAATAGTGGCAGTTTTGTGACTGAGCCGGGGAAAGTTAAACAAAAACGTCATGAACAATCACAATGGAAGTAAATGCATAATATTCTATTGGCTACATACTCCAGAAACAACAGTAGGATGTGCAGGAGTGGGAAAGAACAGGAATGACACCGGTGACATCCATTTTAAAAATCATGACATCTAGGACCAAATTAAGGCTTTGTTTGCAAGAGTCTGAAAAACGCTTTTCTACATATCGAGAATTCGTTCCAAAAACATCAGTACTATATCAGTGTATACAGGTGTATTTGTATTTTTATGCATTCTTAATAATGTGCAATTTGTATTGGACAATTTGCACATTTTTAATGATGTACAAAAATATAAATGCACAAAAATCTTTAACAGTGCAATCTTCCTGGATAAATCATTCAGCTTTGCCCTGCTGAAGGATTCTAAGCTCCAAAAAAAGAGACTTAGGACCCGATGTTGATGTCGGACGGACCTGAGTTCATCCAATATTGATTCAGTACTGGACCCGACCGATCTCCCGTCGGCGGTCCTAACCCAGCAATTAGGATGGCACTTAACACTGTTCGGTCGTACTCCTATCCTTTGCAATGGGAGCATGTATTCGAACAGAATGCATGCTCTCATTGTAAAGAGAAGAGGTGCAGTTCATCCCTGTACCCCATGGCAGGCACCTCAAGGTGCCTGCCACAGGTGGCAAGGATCAACAGGGGGGCTCCATAGGTACCCCTTCGGCCTCCAACCGCAGGCTGTGCACGCATGGGGGCCCTGCTGTGTGCCTCCAAACTCGACTTCCGACAGCCTTTCTGTGTCGGAAAGGCAGGCACAGAAAGGCTGTTGGAATCCAATATTGTAATCCCTTGGGCAGAAAGAGCCGCTCTTGGGATTACTTGAGGTTTTCCAAATGGCAGACAGGCTCTCCCAGCCCGTCAGAAGCCATTCGGAAATCCAGTTCGGATTCCTTTCTGACCAACTCCATCCAAATGGGTCAGTCAGAAATGAATCCGAACAGCTGATTACGATCAGGGCTGGACTGGCTACCAGGCGTTTTGGTGTGCTGCCAAGGTGGGGGCTGATTTCCTTGATGGGGACCTGCGTGTATTTCGAAATAAACAAAGCAAAACACATTTTTTCAGCATACGCAGGTCCCCATAAATGAAATCAGCCCCCAGCTTGGCAGCACACCAAAATGTCCGGTAGCCAGTCCGGCACTGATTACGATGCTGTAGGAACGGCTCCGACTGAGGGTCGGAGCCGTTTACTATGGGATCGTAATCAGCCCCTAAGTCTGAAGTAAGAAATCGTGACCGGGCAAAAGTGTGAAATGTATCTTTTAACTTGTCCTGCTCAGAGCTTTTCACGTCAAACCCTACAGCTTCTGCGGGACCTCTTCCGACGGCTATCTGGCTTCGAGAGGACCTTATCGGACACAGTCTGTAGCCTTGCTTCGCTGAAGGATTATGACTTCCATTTCAGAGATAGACTAAGTCCTATGATAAACTCTTTGACTGGGATGCACCTGCCTGGTGTATCCGACACATACTCCATTGTGATTTGCCTAAAACCACACCTATGTCCAGATCACCCATAAACAGCAATTACTGATTGGCTGTTTGCCTTTTCTTTGCGCTTTTGCGGTTAAATCTTTTTTAATTCATATCTCGGGTCCCCATATTGGATTTTGTTTATTTTGGTGTCATTTTGTTTATTACAGTCGAGACTCTTTTTATAAATTGGAGTAGGATTTTTATTGGGTTATGTTTTTGACTTTTTAATAGTTTTGGTACTTTTAAATGATTTTCAAATTTTCTCTAAGTTAAGCCTGTCTGTGTGTTTATTATTGCGCTCTCAGAGACACTCGTTTAATGCACATTAGAAGGATGAAGAACAAGGTCATAGCTGCAAGGGTTAAAACGTATCCTTTGAATATTACGTACAGGTGTTCACAGTGGGTGCCTAACCCACTGAACTGTTCGACCAGTATTAAAATTTCAAGCTACACGTTACAAAACAACTACATTTAATACATGAACTGACCTAAGATAGAATACTGTAATTGTATTTATATAGCACTTACTACCCTGACGAGACGTTGAAGCGTTTTTCGGTGAGTAGTACGCTACTCCAGAACCCAAAGAGGATTAGTATCGGAAATATAAGTTGTTAATTAGAGTGGTGGACATGTTAGTCTGTTTGTTGGATTGAATAGGATAAAGGAGAGATAGAGGAGGGAAAACTCAAGAAAGGGTTATTTGGGAGATCATAGTAATAAAATGAAGTTTAGGATGAGTTACAGGAGGGATAGAGGAGGGATAAGTCTAGAAAGGGTTATTTGGGATATCATAGTAGTAAAAATAGGTTTGGGATGAGTCCGAGAGTGGAGGTAGAGGATATATTGAAAGAGGTAGAGGAAGAGACAGAGCAGTGAATTGGAGAAAGTTAAAGGGTTTTTTCTACTGTGGGAGTAAAGTGATAAATATATAGATACATAACTACATAAATGTATGTTGTGTGTTCTTACCAACTTTCTTTGTCCTTTCTCACTGGGCTGTTTAGGGCTCAGAGAACCTGGGGCTACAAAGTGGAGGTGGCTGCCTTGGAGTTTTCTCAACAGACTTAAGGGCCGGTGCAGGTGTGAGGGGAGTGGTCAGACCTGCTCAGATGCCTGTGGGCCAATCCTCAAAGCACAAACTGGTGTGCAGGGACAAGTACGTGCTCCTGTAGTCAGGATCTCCTTGGATGCAGACAGGCTCAGTACGCACTTTGTAGTTCCTGGTCAACCCTGAAGGTAAGGCCCAAATCTAAAGCCACTAAAATACTGCTTTTCACACACTTAAAAAACACTTTTTCAAGTCATAAACGAGAGCTATGGTAATATGAGCCTGTGACACATTGGGTACACACAAGGCTAATGTTAAAGTTCCCAGGTATTTTATGATGATTTAAACCTGTGACCAGAGATTACGTAGTGATCTCTGTAGCACATGGATTAACCATCTGTGCTATCTTTACCTAGAGTCTTTCTGGATAGACAGTACAGCAGGTGCCTTAACCCCGTTGGCATCTTCATAATTCAGACTGTGACCTATAACGTAGGCCAAGAAACTATTCACAATCACATTTATCTTCCTACTTTTGGGGGGGGGGGGGGGGGGGGGGCACTTGGTAAAAATATTGCATATGAACAGTCTGTTAAAATGCAGACGGTAGAGGATCAGGCCAACCTGGTGTATAGCTCGGGACGAAGCCAGAATCACGCTGTGCCTTCACAGTGCCGGCAACAGATCAAATGCATCTTTACCATGCATTCGTTATGCACGCAAGTCATTACAACGACTTGCTTTAGGGGGGCACAATGGTGGAATGGTTTAAGAATTAAAGTCCACATCTTCTCTACGTTTGCGCAGACTGGAGTTAGAATAGTAAATTAAACTATTCCAATATTGAGCGCCCCCCTAAGGCAAGTCATTAAAATGACTTGCGTGCAGAACACATCTGTGTTAAAGACGCATTCCTTCAAATGATGGAGTTCCTTGGGCATGCGTGAAAAACGTATGCAGAATTCCCTCATACATTCCTATAACGCAATCTGGCTGGGTGAAGAGCATGCCCAGGCCCCCAGTGCCTCTCTTCTGAGTGTCGAACCACGGCGCTTAGACCAATCACGACGCTGGTGCCAGCAGGGTCCTGATTGGCTATGGGACTCTGGAAGCCTTAGTGCTTCGAGAGGGGACCTACAGGTAAGTGCTTTTTTTAAATGTATTTTCTTTCGTTTACCACCCTCATCCCCCACCCCCTTACCCCGCTACCCTGCCACCGCCGTTAAGTTGCGGCGGCCACTGATCTACACAGCTTGTCTATACAAGTTAAAAACTGCCCCAACTAGCAAAAGTGGGACACTTTTTTTTTAGCTATGTGATTCAGTAATGAAGACAACTTTAATTGTGGGCCCTGTACCCATTTTCTGTCAGGCCCGATCCTGCGGTGGACTGCCACTGGCTCTGCTCCTCGTTTCTCCTCCCTTCCTGACTAAACTCCTTTTTTGATCCCCCCTCTATTTCTAATTTGTGGGTTCAGGGAGTAAATATGTTTCTTTGCAGCACTGGAGTAAGTTAAGGAGAGCTGGGAAGTGATTAGTATTTGAGAGGGGGTAAAAACATGGGAGTGGACAGGAATGTGGGAGGATAACAGGGGGGGCTGTGTATTGGAAACTAGATTACCAATGTCTTGAGAGAACTTACAGTGCTTCTGAAGTTTCAATGGCATTTGTATGCTTGACGTATGAGAAGCAAGGCCTCGTGCCCTAGTGAATCCTAATGCTAGAAGAAGGGGAGGGGCGTAGTTTATGGGCTAGATCTGCCGACTTTGGCTCATGTTGCCCTGGTGACACCACGACAATGTTGCTGCTCTTGCGTTTCAAAAAGAGAAGGGAAATCCAGAGAGAAAATGACTATTTAAAGGATTTCCCTTCCCCCTACAACGCTCACTTGGCATGACGTCATGCTGTAACTTTCCACTTGTGAGTAGTGTGAGCTAGGTACATCGATGTGCCTGATGTCTCGAAACGGGTCTCTATCCAGCTCTGTTTTGCGCCCTGACACTTTTTTCAGGACTGCAGTGACAGCAAATTGCTGTCACTGCAGTTCGGGAAAAAACGGACCACCTGTGACCAGCGCACAAAACAGAGCCCGATAGAGACCCATTTCGAGGCCCCCTTAAAAAAAACTGCCGGTGCTCATACCCGGTGAGACCCGGCCCACTTAAAGCTCTGGTAGGCCGGTTTTCTGCTGTACAGTGCTCTAGTGCCCTTGGGCTGCTTGCGCTATTGAAAAACAGCAACAACAAAAAAATGTAACAGCCTGACATGCTTTTTCATAGACGCCTCCTCGACCTTCACCACAGTCTGCCCCCACCATCCCCCACCCTGTGTGTACAGTAGCAAAACTAACTCCGCTGACTGCTTTGAGATATAAAATGGCCTCGTGGCCCCAGCTCAGCTGAACCACATCGAATTCTTCCCACAGTCAGCAACTTACCACGCACTTACAGGTCTCGTGGGAATGCACAAACTAATCTGCTCTGAGCCTTCACAATCAGCGACATGCTCGTTGTTTTAGGGTTGTGTATGTATTCTTGTGACGTGCAGAGAGAGTGCGTCGAGGTTGGAACTGACGTCAGAGTCTGACTAAGTGAGCGCGGTGTAGTGGGCACCTACTTCAGAGGATGGCTGGCTAAATGCCCAGGGTACAGGTTAAACTTTTAAAATTGGCATGATGTTTTTTTCTGGAAAAAATGCAAACAAAGACGAACTGTTTTGGTTTATTGGAGATTAAAGAGCTCTGCTGAGCCTAAATACACCCGAGAGCCGCAGACCTTCCACCGCGTTCTTCTGGCCTGGCAGGGGGACCTGCAAAGCCTCCGGAATGCCAGCTTTGCCTAATACTTCAATTAACGCGCTGTACACGGTGCATAAGACACTTAGCAAATCACAGGAGGATAATAACAGGTCTAAAGTGGCGCGTGCAAGCAAGGCGAGCATCCTCTTCTGTCAGTTTCATCCCTCTCAGCTGACTCCTCAAAGAGCAGAGTCACACCACAGAGCAAGGAGGACGTCTGAACATCAGTGATGTTTGAGTGGCATGCCAGGCCCCAAAGCCTCTGATTATGTAACAGCTTTCATACTCTGAGTCACTACCCAAGGGTAACAAGAATACTACTGGCCAGGGAGGAGAGGTACTGTGGGGCCTTATCATTGGCTGATACACTTTGGGCTAAAATATGAAAGGTAAGCTGTGGTGCCATCCTCCTTCAAAGTTCACTTATGTTTTTAGTAGTGGGCTTTTCACACATCTATCAGTCTTCTTCGGATTACAGTTGTGGGGGGCAGAAAAGAGGGGCAGGGAAGTCTAATAGATTGGAAATGGGTGAAAGTTCTTGGCATTGTGGTCCTATGACAACCTCGACCTCTCTTTGCATTCTGGCAAACCTGGGAGCATATTTACAATATTTTGGGGTAGGGCAGGGCTGCAAGCCTTCTAGCTGCGCTGTCCTATGTCAAAAGAAGATGGCAGCAATCTGCCGTTGCTATATGGCGTATTCCTGTACTTTCTGCTGGTGCAGGCGCATAAACTGAAGCCGAGCGCCAATGCAGGCATCTAGGAACATGGTGCCAGGATGTGTGTGTTGTTGGAATGATTGTTTTAGTGCAGGAAAAAACAACCAAAGGAGGCATTGTCCTCGTTCTGTGGGTGCTGCTGAATGTAGCATATGCTGAAACAGGTAAAAAAATGGTCTCCTCGTTACACCTGCATTAGGAAGGCATTAGTTTTGGCAGTGCCCCTGATTTAATCAGTGTCAAAAACCATAGGTATTGCGAGGGAACACCCACATCAACAACCATGAAACGCTCCATCGCCGCAGATTACAGAATTGCCTTGCTCCATATTTACAAGGCCATGAAAAGCTAGGCACGGTGGCTTTGCATGGCCTTGTAAATATAGGTCATAACACTGCACCTCCGGAGCATCACAAAAGTGATGCTCCGACGGCATGCCCCCCTAGTGTGTTTCTTTATGTAGGAGACACATGTCAGGAGTATCATCACAAGAACTCTACACAATGGTCGAAGTTCATTAACCCCTTGCGTGCTGCCGTCGGCCGTAGTGCTGCCGTCAGCCAATGGCCGACGGATCCCCGCCCACTCTTCAGAACGCCCGCACCGCGGCGGAAAAACCGCCGCAGTTAAGGCGTTAACAGTGTATGGAAACTGTGATGCTGTGCACAATGGGGGAGGGGATGAGTGACCATCGGGCGGGGTGAGTGGAGTGGCTAAGAAAGCAAAATATTCTGTAACTTGTTGCAGTCTTTCACCTTCAGGCAACTACATATAACATAAGGCACAGCGTAAATTAACATTAAATGCAAGTTATGTTATTCAGTGGGAAATGGTACATTATGAAACCTCTGTTAGTTAATGCACTGCAGAGGTCTGTGTCTGTAACCAGAGAGCCACAGAACTGAATTCTGGTTGGCGCAGTGGCGAATAGTGACGTTTAGTGCTGCAAGGTCCTAGTCTGTAACAGAAAGCACTGTGAATATGTAAGTCATTATTTTAAACTTGCATTACACACATTATAAAATAGGCTGCTGCAAAATGCGCTAAAATGTTTAAGATAAAAAAGTGCTTCCAAAATATCATTTTAGTAATACCTAGGCTGTATGTAGTGTAAATTAAAAAAATATATTCTAAATGCGGACACTTCACTGTTTAGCCCCTTGCAATACCTCTCAAAACTAATACATCTGTGTCATCAGAAAGCTTCTAGTGATTCAATCAATAAAACCCAATACCAGCATCCAAGCACCCTTTACATTTGCAGATTGACCAGTTGCACAATTTTACACTTCTTTAGGGCAAGCAGGTACTCTGACAAGAATGCTTGTTTAGCTGTCTGCCCCTCTTCTGATTGCAAAGCACACACGACTCCCTGTCTTGCACTTCTGCATAAGCATTTTGTTGAAATTAACTGTCTCTTTTCACAAAACGTGGGGGAAATGTTTTTCTAAAATTAAAAAGTAGGGCACATTGTGCACCTCAGACCCCCCCTCCCCCCCACTTTGACAACTGGCTCGACGTGATTTTGTAAGTTACTCACCAAAAGGGTGAAAGGCTTTCTGGGCGCTAGTGATCCACAAAAGTGGCACTACTTTTGAAATAGGGGCAACTGCCCATGAGCATGGGAGGACACTACTAACAGTTAGTGATAGCAGTGCTTAATTTGTGAAAGAAAGAGTGCTGGTGCCCAAAGTTCTGCTCAGAAGTAGGCCTCCTATGCAATTAAACATCGGCAGTCCGTATACCATGGCTGATTATCCTTAATCCTCTACCAGACACTCCCTGCTCCTTTTTCACGCTCTTGCATGTTCCAGCTTTCTCTCTTTGTGATGGGTTGCAATCTTTCTCTACCTGCATCTTTCCGATCTGTAACTTTTTCTCTTTCTTCCACTCGCTAATTATCAGATGAGGAAAAATAGGTGCCGGTGGACCCCACCGGTAACCACCAGCTCAAATTAAATACTTGTGACAGCTGATTATAGTAGTGTGTACAAGCAATTTTAACCTAAATCCTAGTGGGAGGTCACCCAGTGTTGGACTTGCCTATTAGCAGGGCCACTGGAATTATGCAGCAGAAAAGGTCAAACGTTTGTGGCAGGGTTGAGTAAATTAGGCAGCATAATGCAGCACATTTTGGAATAGTATTACTTCATTATGTCATAATTTTTAAGCTTGGTAATACTGTCTGGGAATTGGTTGCACCTCATTAGTACCAATTTAGCACCCACATATATCAATAAGCAACAGAATCCTTCACTTCACTGTCCTTCACCTAACCATCCAATGCCTTGCAAAACGTATCCCCATAATCCATCCAGGGCTGACGGGGAAGCGTCTGCCTGTCCCTAAACTTCTACCTGTACATCTCTGGAGTACAGCCATACTTTCTGTTTATGAGGGTACTGCATCCTGCCCCCTTTCCCAGGGCCAGCAGGGCATCTCTCCCTTCACTAGCTATGGGCTTCCAAAGGCTGACCCCTTGGCCTCTTCAGGGACCCTATGCATCTCCAGAGCAACCTCATAGGCTTCAAACCACTTATCAATGTCACCCCCCACAACAAAGTTTGGCAACAGATCCTTGGGACTGTGGACCTTCCTGTCACCAGAGGGCACTGAGGGTATGCTGCCACCATTACTGCTGGACTCTGCCTGCCAGACTCTGATGTCCAGCTCTATGAGGCTCTTTTCAACAAATCAAGTTTTTCCTGCATGGCCAGTGGGCATATGGTTGCGTTAAACCGGGTCCAAGTCACACGACGGAGAGTGGGCGGGATACAAGACTAAGTTGAGTCTGCTGAAAGGCACTTTGTGAGACTGGATGTCCAGATGTGAGTCCTTGCAGGGAGCTATATGGGCTGGCATTGAGGAACCGTTGACGAGGAATGGTGATGAGAGGCCCGAAGTCAAGATAAGCTGTGCAGTGGCAGAGTCGATGACCGTTGACGACGAGCTATGAAGCGAGGTCCTGTGTCATCATCGAGGAAGCCAGTCAGGCTGGCGGAGGCTTACTCTGTGAATCATTGGTACAGGGGCTGAGATGTGGCATGCTGGGCTGGTGTTGACATTGAGTTGTGTTGAAGAAGCCGTCAGGGCTTGCGAGGGCTTTTGCGTCGGTGTTGAGGATGAGCTGCACTGTGCTGGGCCTGAGACATTTGCAAAAAGAACAATTGATGGACAGAATGCAGAACAATGTCATACATTCACCCCAGTACTGAGATCTGGGCCTAAATCCATTGTTTTTTGCTCACCATGCCATTCCAGTTTGGACCCAGCCACATGCAAATCAGTCTTGACCCTGCGTCCGATGGGAACAGTCCAGCCCGAACTGCCAGGCCAGGTCCTCCCTGAACGGGAAACAAGCATCCTAGGACCAGTTCAGGCTTTCAGCCCTCATCAGCCAGGATAGCTTGACTCCAGTGGCATGGAGAGCACAGGACCCACGTCTGGGCATACCCGTCCCACTCGGAGTGACAAACGCAAAAAGAACAATTGATGGACAGAATGCAGAACAATGACATACATTCACCCCAGTACTGAGATCTGTGCCTAAATCCATCGTTTTTTTGCTCAACATGGCATTCCAGTTTAGACCCAGCCATATGCAAATCAGTCTTGACAATGCGCCCAAGGGGAACAGTCCAGCCCGAACTGCCAGGCCAGGTCCTCCCTGGACTGGAAACAAGCATCCTAGGACCAGTTTCAGGCTTTCAGCACTCATCAGCCAGGATAGCTTGACTCCAGTGGCATGGAAGGCACGGGACCCACGTCTGGGCATACCCATCCCACTCAGGGTGACAAACGCAAAAAGAACAATTGATGGACAGAATGCAGAACAATGTCATATATTCACCCCAGTACAGAGATCTCGGCCTAAATCCATCGTTTTTTGCTCACCATGACATCAGCCAGGATAGCTTGACTCCAGTGGCATGGAGAGCACGGGACCCATGTCTGGGCATACCCATCCCAATTGGGGTGACAAATGGAAAAAGAACAATTGATGGACAGAATGTAGAACAATGTCATACCTTCACCCCAGTACAGAGATCTGGGCCTAAATGAGACGGTAGCAGGCTACGTTGTGCTGCACCGAAATGTGTGGAGATGCAATTAGAAAGAAGCCTGTTATGTACCTGTGACTTGAACAGGGGACTAGCTGACTGACCCTTGGAGAGTCCCTGGAGTCCTGTGTCCACACAGGCAGGCTGGGTGCACCAGGGCTGCTTTCCGCAGGAGAAGAGCCTTGGTGTAGGATTACAGGTCTTAGGCAGCAAAGCAGTCCTTGGTCAGCAAGCAGGTCAGCAAGTCAGACTTCACAGCTGGCCAGTATTTCTTCCAGGCAGAGTCCACAGGTCCAGAAGTGATCAGAAGAGTTGAATCTGAGGGTCCAATCTTTATACCTGGTTCCCAATTTGAAGTGAGAGAAGCTTTATAGAGGCTTCCCCCTACGGAGGTGTCTGGAATTTCCTGCCTCCCTGCCCTGGCCCCAGCTTGTCTGGAGGCACAAAAGATTAGAGTGCAACCCTTTGTGAGTGCTTGTGTGGTAGGTGAGAGTTCCTCCATCTAATCCTGACAGAGATGGCCCATCCTAACAACACTTATTCCCCGTTTGTCTTACTGTCTGGGTGTAATACACAAAGGCCAACTGCCAGCTACACCTAGTCATGTGACCCATAATACAGGCTCAGGCACCAAATGGTTAGAGAAAGAAAATGTCAACTTTCTAAAAGTCAAGGAACATCCAAGGGCCTTGACTCTTCTCAGTAAGGCTGAGCCAACAATACAAACCAAAACACGTGCCAGTACTGAACACTACTTACAACCTACTTAAATTCTGGTACCAATGCAGATCCGTCACTGGTTCCGTGAAAACTTGATTTCAGAAAGTACTTTTTTATTTTTATTAGTCTTTACCTTCTTTTTCAATAAATACATACATGCAAATCCAAATACATAGTCAATGAAACAAATACAACAAATCCAAAAAATCAAACCTTCCCAATTACACAACTTGTCAAGAGACACCACAAACACTCAATACTCTCCTTCATCCATTCAACATTCATTCCTGACACATAACCACTCAACATACTCACAAGTTCACCTAAGGGTTAAGCCAAATTGCTCACAGTTTTTTAGGAAGGCAAAACCCAAAAGGGAACACTACGCACACAGCCAAAAAACATCAAACTTTACCAACAATTCAAGTCACGCAATGCACCACAAAGTAAATAGTGCTCAGTACTGGCACGTGTTTTGGTTTGAACTTTCTAAAAGTGGCAATCTCAGAACTGTGATTTAAAATCGAACTTTACTATTAAAGATTTTTTTTAATTATTTGAGACAAAATATGACTTTTCTACCTATTCACAATAAAAAGTTATCACTTAAATGTAATATGGTAACCCTATGTTATCCTATGGGAGAGGCAGTTCTTGCAGAAGTGAAAAACAAATGTAAGTTTTACATTATCAACTATGTAAATACACTGAACCCTAGAGGTGACATATTTATTAAAAAGGAAGTTTTAGGACTGGCAAATATTTTATTTTGCCATGCTGAAATGTCAGTTTAAAACTGCACACACAGGCTACAATGACAGGCCTAAGACATGTTTAAAAAGGTTACTTAAGTGAGTGGCACAATAAGTGCTGTAGTCCCACTAGTATTATTTAATATACAGGCCAAGGGTACATGTAGCACCACTTTACTAGGGTCTTACAGTAAATTAAATGTGCCCATTGGGTGTATGCCAATTTTACCATGATTAGAGGGAAGTGCACAAGCACTCTAGCACTGGTTAGCAGTGGGTATGTGCGCAGAGTCTTAAGACCAGCAAAAACAATATCTGCAAAAACATGAGGGCTGATGGCAAAATGTTGGGAAAATCCATGTCAACATGTCAGGTCCAACATTATATAATTCATTAATGGAGGCCACTTTTATTTTGGTGCCCAGGCCAATATTCGGTGCCAGTCTGACCCTGAGAGCACATACTGTTCCTCCGCTGTAAAATACATATAGTACATCATGACTGGGTCCCTAATTGCCCATTGCTGTATGTGAAGTGTGCATGAGAGGCCTTTGATACATGAGATGTGGGTACCAAATCCGTCCTTGATTTGATTGTATATTGCCCTACAGATTGTTGAGTGATCAATAGAGTTTAGTGGTTTTCACTGATGATGTCTTCCATTCTCCTGCATGTCCCTCTGCACTGCTCTTCTAAACCCCACCCCCAAATAATGTTCTATGAAGCCAAAAGTAACTGCCTGGTTTTGAATTATCATCTTAGAGAAAGAAGCAGGAAGGACTCTTTGTAGCGCATTGGCCTGGGCCATACAAATGCTCGACAGCCAGTGGCCTGCCTGATAAGAGCCAGACCTGAACAATAAAGTGGCCCAAATGCAGGGCCAAAGCTGCCCACCATATGCAGAGAAGATGGGATGGGCTATGAGTCGAACGCCCACCTCCAGTACTTTGTGATGCTGGTCAGAGGAGCTATCTGAGAGAAGTACACAAACTGGCATTTTCACCTGAAATTCGTTGCCATGGAGATGTTACTAACAGAGTTTTATCCAGTTTGGTTCTATACTATAAGTTAAGGTTAACTTTGAATCTGATTGTTGGATTTAGGTCAATTTGCCTCAGACTGGATCAAGCCGAGGACTGCAACAAAACCTTTTATTTTGAGTAGTTCTGCTTGCCTGTTTAGAGAATGGTGAAGACGGAGGCAGAATTATTTACTGTTTTCTATTGAGGGGTAAGGTCTATAACTTTAGGTCTGAGGGAAAGACTTTGAGGACAAAGAGGTTGGTCAGCCTGCAAGAAGAGGATCTGCTCTGTTCATCCGAGAGCTTTCGGAACCTCACCTTGAGGATTGGAAGTCAGAGAGTAAAGCCTGTCCAGACCAGCAGCCTGCAACAGCTGCCCAGCCAGATCTGCACTGTCCTTGAGGGTGGCCCAAAGCTGTGCTGTCGCTGCGTAAGAGTTGAGCTGCATACCTCTTCTGTGCCTGTGAATCCTGTGTGTATGCTCCTTGCATTACCACCTGCCTGTCTTTAAGCCTTACATATCCATGTAAGGCCCATGTATTTGGGGACTGCATCGCTCATGCAAAAGTGAGGATGAGTAACACGCCACCTGCACTTTTGCTGTGAAATTTTTTCCTGTGGGTGTCCATTTTGACCACCAAGTTCCATTCACCACTACTCGCTGCAGTGCCTGTAGTCTTCCCATTGTATATTGAGCCTGTTGCTTCTTCCCTCACTGCCGGTGACTTCAGACTCTGCTAACTGGGATGGGTCGTGCAGCGCATTTACTATAAGTGGCTCAAGGGAAGATGAAGAGAACATTCAAAGCAGAACCTGTGCTTTGCTGCACTGTTGGTTTAGCCCTATTACTGTACCCCACCATAAGTCTACAGAGGAATAAGATGCAAAGTAACTGAGATAAGCATTCTGAAGAGTTGCAATGCCATAAAACCACTTCAATATACTGTAAGACGCTGGATCTCATAAAGCACTCTGTACCAAGCAATGCTTTCAAGTGATTTATAATTAGGGATAATGGTTTTATGGTATATCTTCTTGTTTAACATTTCCGGCTATATTTATACATATTTATTTTTTGCTAAAGTTATCTGTATTTACCCATATTTATTTTGGATTTTGTGAAAAAATGAAGTTGAAACTAAAATATTTCCACATTTATGTAACCAATAAATGTGCATTCCTGCTTGAACGCCTGATATGAATAGCCACAGATGATAAATCAATGCACGTATATGAAAATATGAACAATTTAGTATCAAGCTTGTGCATATCTACTGTTGTTTAAGCCTCTTTCCTAAAACTCCGTTCTTTTTTTATCCCCTTACCTGTCAATCTGCACAGCTACTGGCCAAGCAGTCATGACTGACAGCATTTAGAATCACTCAAAAAAAGAATCCAATTTCCGTTTTTATCCACATGTAAAAATAAGCAAAGACAGGAAAATAAATGTTTTTCTGTCTGTATATATCTGTATGAAAAATTATTAAAAACGGAAAACAGTGAGCTTTATTTAATATGAAGTACTAAGTAAAGATTTTCTTTTGTGAGGCTGAGTTGAAGGTTTGTGTACAGATGCAGTGAGTGCAGCCTTGAAAGTCAGGCAGAGGATGTCTGAAGGATTCCACAGGACAGAATTAGTGGCTGAGCTAATAAGTTAAATAGACATCCATCACAAGACCCCTGCTGAGATGTCATTCGCGTGGTCCCATTAAAAGATGACACCTTAGCTGCCGTACTTAGACTTCTATAACATGCATGATGCAATGGGAGAAGAGGCGTGTGTGGGTGTAGAGCTCAGCTAGATTGATGGAGTATTTGACACTTTGTTGCTGTCAGAGTCTCATAGTAAAATGTCCACACACTCAGTCACAGAGTGGAAGTTAAGTAAGCATGCACTGCGTGCCAGGGCGCCTGTAGTGTCCAGAACAAGTCAGTTCTGGGGCGGCCTGTACCAGTTAAAGTTGTTTGATCGTCTTTTTCAGGATGGTCATGTACGGGATTGTGCAGTGGTTTGGGAATGACATCACTTGTGTGCAGACTAGGTCCTTCTTGCACGAAAACCAGGGCATGGGCATGACCTTGTTGAACATGCCACTGTTTAGGACCGGGTTCTCTTGCCTGCCTGACTCTGGAGTCCTTGTCGTCCTGGGCAGGTAATAAGGCCCTTTTTAAGGTCGTTTGGAAGCATCTATTGTACACTGCCAATTTTGTATGATTTACAGGATTGCAGGGACGCCACTGTTTGTTTTCTCTTTAGTGCATCTGACTGCCACTGCACAGATTGTTGTCTAGCCACATAAGCGAAATAGCTGTATAGATCTATAAAGTGCACACGCAATGCATAATAACCTGATCAGAAATGACCCGATCGGTTCGCGTGTTTCTGCAGGTTTTATCTGATGAACACATTATTGTTAAAGCTGTTTTATTTTTGGAGGGTGGCAATGAGATAGAGATATTCTAGGCTTGATTAAGTCTGTAATAGCTGATTGATGAATATTTATTCATGTTTTTATGGTGTCCTGTTTTGTAGGGCTGTAATGGTTGTCATAATTTCAGTGTAATACATTTTATTCATTTTTTTATATTTATTGTATATTGATGTGGTATATTTATTGTTTTGTTTACTTTTACGGTTGTGATTATAACCGATTAAAGCTTTTTTTTTTATGAGACTCTACGTACTTCCTGCTCACATGGATCACGTCAGGCTCAGATACTGCATGTGTTTGTCCCATGGGTAATGATCCACGGTTTGCATCTGCAGACTTCCCTTTAAAGCCCAACGAACAATAGCCACATTTTAAGACCACCCTCAAAGTTCAAAGGTCAGCTTTTCCATGAAGGTCAGCAATGGGCACCTCAAAGAGAGCTGTGCTCATGCCCCTCACAAGTCCACTTCAGCTACTGACCACGCTCATGCCAACAGTTGACTGAAACCCATGAGGTTGTGAACAAGTAATTTAGGGCTTGATTTTGATTTGAGAGACATGTTACTTTCCACTTGTAACAAGGTGGGTGGGATATCCGTCACGTTTGAGACAGAGTACCTTCTGCCAAACTGTAAATCAAAGAAAAACCAAAGGAAATGATAGACGGAGCGTTGACAATACAAGCAGTCACCCCCAGTCAACTGATCTGGGTTTAATCCATCACCGTTCTTTAGCCCACTCTGCCACCCCAGTTCAGACATGGCCATATGCAAATCAGTCTGACCCTGTGCCTCATGGGAACAGTCCAGCCCGAACTGGTCCATCACCACCCTCTTTTGTACCAAACTGTAAATCAGACCCATATTAATTTTACTCTGCATAAAATGTATAAACATGTGAAATGAAAACCAGTTTTACATTTGCAAATGGCAAACTTGTGCAACTGAAGTGTGTAAGTCCTAAATAGCCACACCCAATATTGTATCGTTTCAAACATCCCCATATTAATATACAGCCTTCCATTTCTCCCAGGCTAATTTCATGTTTACGCCAATATAAAGATGCATACAATACTGCACAAAATATGATACGTTTCTTCAGCACCAAGCATCCAAAATATTTAAGTTATGAAGCCTGCTTACTCTCTGTAAATTAGAGTCCTTATTGCAAAAGGACACACTGTTATTTAAGACAATTGACCACTCATTACTGCGTATAAAGTAGAGATTCTCAATTTTTAATTATGAAAAAAATCTACACAAAAAATGTCTTATTCAATTGGTTTGTCATTTCTAGCCTGCAGGTAATTGCTTTAATTGAACTGGAGGTGGTAAGTTGAATTGGCTCTTGAGATACAAATAATTCAATTTAGAAAAAAGTTTCTAAGGCAGTGAGGTCACACGAAGCAAGAGCAAAATATTTACAGGATGACTTCTCTTGTTACCGCCACACCAGGAATCTTCCCTCCTCTGACGTTGAGCAACGCTGGTGCCAAGATTCAGTTGCACCTCTTTGGGTGGCCAGACTATTTCCGAGGTCGAAGAATCTGGAAATGTCTTGTGGTGTCCCATGCCTGCGTTCCTGCCTGTGTGACAACACATTCTATTCCTGATTACCCGCTCAAGCATTCTCTCCCACACACTCATGCTTGCCTGTCTGCTTTAGCTTTGGGTTTAGGCTGGGGGCTCTACCTTCAAAATGGCTGCCATGCATTCTGGGTCTGCTGCTAAAGTGTGTGTCCTTGAGAGTTCCATGCTTGGATCAGTTTCAGATGTTTTGAGTAAAGTGCTTTGTCCACAAGACTTCAAAGCACTGGCAGAATAAGAAAATATTATGGAATCTCAGGGTGGGGCACTGAAATATAATACAATGAGCTAATTGAAAAGGTTGCCTAGTCGTTCGCACTCTGAGCTCTTTCAATGACAACTCACCAATTCCCTATTAGTAGTGCCTTTTTTCGCAGCGCTTAGAAGACCAAGGCCCGCATTAAGTTTGCTATACTAATTTTGACTTGGATGGAGACAGTTCCCACTCAAATTGAGTGTACAAGATATGTGGTAATACAGCCCCTACTGGATTTTCTGTAGACGTATTTTGCCTGACAAAACCTGGCGAAATATGTCAGAGGAGAATTATACAGAATATGAGGAAACCCTTTGGAAGTGAGTAGGCAAACACCATTTTCTGTGATAGTTCCCTGCCTCCCAAAAGTGAAACTTCGGATATACCAAGGGTGCAGCCATGCCTATCACTTGATAGAACACTTGCAATACTGTATCCCGCGCATCAGGCAGAAGACGTCCGGTTTTACATGTATGTTTAATTTGAACTCTTAGGGTCCTAACTGTAGGGCCTTAATTCGTTCGCATAAACACACCAATTTTTCCCGACAGAAGCGAGCTTCTCATGCAGTGGGTGTTAGAACAAACAGGCACACTGTTCTACTTTACTTTACTTTTTGGACTCAGTACAATTAACCTCTCTTTGAAAGCAAATAGTTCGTAAACGATTTTACATTTGTAACAGAAGCGTATTAATGCATTTCTGGCTACAATCCATTACTTATTAAAAAGCCCTCCCATGCAGGCCATTTTTCAGGCGTTTGTGACACAGTCACTTTCTGTTTGAGTATTTTTATTGAGTTTACGTTGAGCCAAAAATACATTCAGCACATATATCAAACTTTAAGAAAATATGTTATCTTGTATGGGGCACTTCAAATAGAATGAAGAGGAGTGAGATAAAGGTGAAAGGAAGCAAAAAAGAAAGAAACCATTCTAAATAAAACCTCTAAGCACACCTTCGTTGCCAATTTAGGCTAGCAGAAGACTGTCAGCTGAGTCCCTTTACAATATCAGAACCAACAACAGGTAATTAAAAAGTATCTATTAAATATTATTAATTCTGTTTGAGTTAGGTTTCTGTTTCAATCTGACCGATGGTAGTTGCAGTCTTACAGCGATCTGAATCAGAGAGAATTAGCACACCTGAGTTCTGTCCTGGTGCTCAAAAACAAGTACCTTATCTGATTCACAGAAGCAACATCAGTGGAGTTATGGTTACATTCTGAACTTAGGAATTGGGACAGTCTTGTAGTATGGCGGGTTTGCACCATATACAATTTTAAAGGGTTAGGACCTCAATTCTGAGCAAAGCAACCATGAAAAAATAGGTGAACATCAACACACTCAAGTCATTGAGGGTAGCCAAGTGGCGGTTGCTACAGGACGGGGTGGTGGGCGGGGGGTTAAGAAAAAAAACACTTACCTGGGAACGGCCAGCCGTCACCTCCCCCGTCCTCTTCATCTTCCTTCTTCCTGACTCCAGTCCCAGTAGCAGGAAGCATCCTGGCTCCCATGCTCCACTAAGCCAATCAGAAGGCTGCAATGGAGCATTGTGATTGGTCAGAGCACCGTGGTTCGGAGCTCAGACGGGGATAGGGAGTCTGTGCAAGTTTCAACTAGGCTGTGCATTACAGCCTGGTGGGGAACACGCAGAGTGCGCATGAACTATTTGGCCGGCCCCAGAAGACTGGCCAACAATCATGGGCATTTAGGAAGTACACACCATTCCTCCCCTGCTCTAGCCAGACCCGCCCTTCCCCCATCCCACCCTGCATAAAACAGAGCCACAGACTGCAATAGAAAAAATAAAATTATAACAATACATTAATGCCATTTTCTTATTTCTTTTGATCAGTAGGGCGATGCTCCTCCGCCTTAGTGGAGGAGCCACCACTGTGGTAACCGCATACCTCTTGCACATAAAAGTGCTCCTGTCAAAGGCGCTAGCGTCAATATGTTGTGTTGACTGCACACAGTATTCATTGAGTCTTAACATTGAGGTTTGAGGGTAGAGGGACCGGGGCATCAACTTTCAAAACAATGGTGCTTGACTTGCCTGTGGAAAAACTCAATGATTTCTATTAGAACTTCTGCCAATAACAAGGATGTCAAAGAAGGATGGCATATGGGTACTTAGGGCCAGATGTACAACAAGATTTTGCATGCGCAAGCGGGTTTGCGACCTGTTTGCACATGCAAAATCTGATTGGGTCATGTACAAACAATATTTTGTGAGTCGCAAAAAATAGCGACTCGCAAAATAGTGTTTAGCGACTCACATTTAGGAAGGGGCGTTCCAAGGGCATCCCTTCCTAATTGCGACTCGCAGCTCTATGTATGAATATTTTGCAACCGCAATTGCGGTCGCAAAACACTTGCAATTTACCACCCTCTTCAAGAGGGTGGTAATGCAGTCGCAAATGGGAAGGGGTCCCCAGGGGACCCCTTCCCCTTTGCAAATGCAGGGGGGAAATATTTTTTAGGGGAATGCAGTGGTCCCAGGGACTAAATGCATCCCGTTTTCCTTTAAGGGAAACCGGCTGCATTTAAAAACAAAAAAACTGCTTATTTAAAAGCAGTCCCAGAGAGGCCTGCTGAGCCCAGCATACCTGGGAGGGCCAGCCATTCCCATTGGGGTAGCAAATTGTTGTACATTGTAAATTTCAACTCGCAATTTGCGACTCACTATCTAGTGCAAATTGCGAGTTGCAATTTACAATGGTCGTACATATGGCCCTTAAAGTGATATATACATAGCAGCACTTCTCGACAGGCACTTAAAGAGCAGATAGTTTTTAATGAAAACTATGACGGGGTTCCTATGTAGTCGGTCTGCTGGGCCACTGAATCAACATCTGGCTTCTGTTTGGATCGGATCCTGTTTTGTTCTTTTTCAAGAATTAAGAGGAATAAAGTTGACACTAAAGTGGACAGGGTTACCTTCATCTTTATATATGCAAAGTATATTAGAGACCCTGAACTTACACGCAGGTTTCTGATATATATGATGCATAGGAACTTAGAAGCCAAACTTCTTCTCTTATGTAATTCTGAGAGCTTGGACACTAATTTTCTACCATCTCTAGTGCTGCCTCTTTGATGGAAGTTTACACTTAAAGAAAATGTATCTTGGTTAGGTGTTAAAGACCCTCAAAAATATACCAGGGGGAGACAGCTATTACTCGTGACCCTTATCATTATTGGTGTCCATTCTGTTGTGTTGCCTAGGGGGTGTAATCATTTCAGATTGCTGGCTCCAACCTCTGCCCCTACATAGGCCCTGATTGTGTTGTGGCTGGATTTGATTTATGTTGCTGGAAATAACGGTTCTGGGCAGTACCCCTGCACATAAATATGGCTATTACGAATACTTGTCCCTGGAATGAGGAATAACATGCAGACCCACATTTACCAGGCCCAAATGTGCATGTGATGTGAAATTTTTGGGACAAGAGTTCTTCAATGTATTTCCTGAATACATACATAGTAAATATAAGTGTGGAGGCCTGTCCAGGTCATCAGGTGGGAAGCTGAGGAGTGAGAAGGGTTCCAGGAAACAGCAGAGGCTCTGTGCTGGCATGGGAAAGCATTCATGTGCTTAATTTGAGAGGGTGGTTTCCGGTCTTCAACACTGGCACTTAATCACCAACAACGGTGCTTCACCAGTTAAGGACATATTACTTTATGGGGAAATGAACTGATTTGCCTAGAGTCACAGGATGTTGAGCCAATGCAGAGACTCGAACCTGGTTCCCCAGCTCTGAAGTTTGCACACTCTCTCCCTACTTTCATGGTTAGTACTTGGTTTTAGATGGCGCTAACAGGAGAAATGGGTTGGTGCATGTTGCCTCCTGACGGGTGCCCTGGCCCTTTTTTTTTTTTTTTTTACAAATTAACCATTGGAGCATTCTATACTCCCACTGTATCATAGAAGGGGGTCAGAAAGGGCTGGAGGCCGAGACTAGGCTGCACTTGCAGCCTGATCTTTATGTGATTAAAATATTGTCAAGTGTTCCCGCATCTGGTAATATGTATGCGGGAATACTGGGCCATTTATAATTGGACTGAGCGATATCCCACCCAGGAACACCGCTCCATTCAACTTATGACCGGGACTCTAATAGCATTACGGTGATGAGCTGCCTCATACTTGTACCACTGACCATGCTGTTTCTGGTTGTAGTCTCTTAGCATGAGCCATACAGACTAGCATGGTCACTCACTTGTGGCTAGTGGGGAGAGAAATGGGCAAGGCATAGGAGTCAGCCTGTTTTTCACATGTCATTATGTCAAGCAAGCAAAAGATAAGTTCCAATGGTGCAAGTAAAGTCCAAATAAGAGAGTGCTTGTTCTGACCACATTTTCACTTAGGCCTCAACTCCCTGCACCACCATTTGGCAGTGCCGTTTTAACGCTGGACAGTTGCCCCACGACCATAGAGGGCCCATGGAGACCAGAATTTAACACTCATTTTCCGTTAAACAATTTTATTCCTGTGAGTGGTTGTGTAAGCAGGACCCAGCGCACGGCTTTGCCTGGGGCCTATAATGCTGTTAAGACGGCCCTGCCACGCGCAGGCAGTGAGGGCGGGAGCTCTCTGTCTTTGATACCCAGCAACAGAAGGGCCTGTGGGCACAGCATCAGCAGAGTGTGGGCAGTGTGCTCCTTTGCCCCACTTTGGGCCATCCCTTCTGCACTGATTTGGCCTATACGGTGAATGTACGTCACTGCATTGTTTGATACGGTTTAATTAATTATGTTAGGTTGGGTTTTGGCCAGTTGATAACATTTACGTTTACTTTATGTGGCTGTCCTGGTCGTCTACGTATAACCTATTTTTATACAACACTTCCTACTGAATTTCTGTCATTTCTTTAATAGTTATTATGCTATTATCCAAATCAGGGGTGCTCAAATTATCAACCTCGGACAAGCATTAGTCGGAGTCAGCCATGTCTTGCTTTCAGTGAGCAACCTTCAAATCAGGCAGATGACCGCAGCAAAGCTACCTCGCCAAGACATCTTGTGGGAAACCTAACGTTGCTGAAAGAAGATGTGACCTCAGGCCGCAATGAGCTCACTGCATACACGGAGACTGAGGTGGGCGATGAATGGAATCCTTAATAGAAGGATCTGTTTTCACATATTAATAATTTCTGTCATGTAAATGCAAGATTTATAACGACGGAGTCTGTCTTCACTCTCGACTCAAGCTGACACTTTCACCGCGTACAACAGACGACACGGATTTGTAATGAAAAGCTAATAGTCCCATGACAGACGGCCAAGTGACAGCGTTAACTCCCCTCGTAAATGCGCCGTGGCGCTGACTGGAATTCTGTCTCTGAGGCTCCCGCCGCTGGTACCGGTTGATGCGATGCACTGCATGCATGGACGCCCCAGTCATAAAATGTGACGACTGAAACGCTACCTGACCCGGCTGGAAATAGACGAAATACTGCCGTCAAGGCGCCTGCTTCGTCTTTGACTCATAGAGCAAGTCTCTGGAGTTGTGTTCTTGTCACTTTCAATCGCTTACGTCTTTAAGGCACCTTGGCACACCAAAGGTCAGATCTAACGGCCTGATTCACAAAGGTAACTTACCCTTTTGAGTAAGATTACACTTTGTAAAGTAAAATGTATTAATCATGATTTACTTGATTAAAACCATTACGTGATATAAAAACACAGAATTAATTAGCCAATACACAATCAGTTAAAAGAATAAGCACATGCTAAAACTAAGGTCACTTCAGTAGATGTCCTGAGTAATTCAAGTATACACAAGGTAAAGTGCTAGTGAGTGACCTCCTCGGTAATTAACCTTAATGCTATTAAGAAGCTACTTAGAAGCTAATGCTGCTAAATCTGAGTCACGGGTCGCATTTTGCCAGAATAAGGTCACTTAGTAAAATGGCCTGATTAATTCAAGTATACACGTGCTAAAAGTGCTAGACACTACGTATTCGTTTCTCTCTATTGTGTCTCAATTCTTCCAAAATCTTAAGTAAATCATAGACTTGCTGTTTGACATCTTTTAACTCCATTTCTTCCTTTTCCCATTTAAGCAAATTAAAAAGCTAATGCACAGGAGGTAAAACTGACGAAGGGGGTCGAATTTTACCCGAATAAGGTCACTTAAAAAATGTTTTGAATAAGTCATGCGGAAACATAGGTGTACAATACCACCCTGAATAAAGACTCGGAGCCAGGAGTCATGGAAGGCACACCTTTTACTCTTCGCCTTCTGCCTTACAACTGCCCTCGTTCTTCCCACTTCCCGTCTATCCCCCGCCCCTTCCCTTCCTAGCTGCTCTTTCCCAACTCTGGGTCAGGCAGATGCGATACGACACTTCCCCCTTTTGTACAATATAGTCTTACTGTCTTTAAAGATCTTCAATGAGGCGAACTGGTCGCTTGATGTGTCGTCGTGGACGGCGGGGCCGTTCCGACCCGGGAGTCTGCCGATCCCTCACATCTTCATGGCTGGCCGGGCTGAAATGATCTCGGTCACTGTTCTCACTCTGACTCAGGGAGTCGGCACTAAAGTCGTACGTTTGAGTTTCATCACACTTCGGGGACGTGCATCTATTGAAGTGTGAAATGTTTCGAGTTATTCGCTTGTGATCTGCTTCAGCTGTGATCATAGTCCCTTTCCGACTGGAGACTCATAGGGGGTGAGCAAGGTATCGACTGTCCGCTTTTGTCGTGCGATCTCGTCTGACCATCACCCAGTCTCCTTCCTGAATGTCTGCATGTTTTGCATGTCTCCTCTTGTCAGCGTATATTTTCATCTTTTCTTGTCATGATCTAGCTTGACCAAAGTGTCGTGGTCAGTGGTCACAGCTCGAGATTGTGAGGCGTTGCTCAACGCAGGTAGCAGGGTGCGAGGAACTCGTCCTAGCATTAGGGTGGCTGGGCATTGATTTGTGGTGCTGTCAGGGGTGGTGCGGTATGCCCGGAGTAGCAATATTAATGGGACCCCCTCAGAACTAAATTTGGCCAAGGAAAGGAGGGGAATGAAAAGAACAGCAAAAAGAACAGTTTTCCCTCAACGGCCACAATATTTCAATATAGGTGTATATGCAGTATTTAGTGTAACATGGGTGACAAACGCACAACAATCTTATTTATTTTTTTAAAAATTGTAAAGTTTTATACATTATTTTCAAGTTGTCATTTCTTTTGTCCTTATTCTTTTATCATATTTACTCAAAGTGGAACATTCCTTTTTTTAAGAAAAACCTTTTTTAGATATTTGATACATGAACAATTTCATAATTTATGCAAAGAAAAAAGAGATACATAAATATAAACATAATGCACAGTTATGTACAAATGAATCAATTCACACAAATAGTTATACCCCTGGTAACGAACCATCCGTCACAACATACTCACACATTCATACCCTCACCACACTCATAACCACAACCTCTGAAAAGAGGAAACTGGAACCAAATCGGCGGGGACACGCTGCCAATTTGAAGGTCTCAACACACTGTATGAGACCTCGCACTTGGTCGACAAGCGTTTCGGCGGCGCAAGGCCACCTTCCTCAGGACCTCTTCCAGATGCACAAACTCATATACCCAGGGGACATTAAAAACATAGGTTGCTGATCCTGTTAGTTTTAAGAAGTTTCAGTAGTTAAATTCTGTGTTATTTCTTTGTATATCCTTAGACAGGAGGATTTCGGTTTGGATCCCCCAATGATTCGATTTAACTGTTATTATGGGGTCTTACTGAATTTCTTCGCAGGATGGAATCATGATTTTCTCTTCGGCTCTTTATGTGGACTATTCTCTTCAAGGACATTGATCATGTCTGTCTTGAGCTAATGCCTTTCACAATAGGTTATGAAGTTATACCATCCAGTGTGCGCCCATCACTCAATTTAAGCGTGACCGCCGACCTACATGTCCTCCTGCTTCATGCCACGATCTGAAGTCGCATGCCCGCAGTACTTCATTAAAGACCTGTTGTATGTCACGGTGAGCGAGCTCAGCTTGTTGGATTGCTTTCTTGAGTGTTCCCATAAATCGCTCAACCATGCCGTTTGCTTGGGGCCATAACAGTGTTATTTTCTTGTGTTTGAAATTAAGATGTGTTGCAAATTCAGCGAACTCATGTCCGTTGAATGGTGGCCCGTTGTCTGATTTTACTCTCATGGGGATGCCCCAGGCTGCGAAGGTTTCATTAAGGATGGGTATCACTGCTGTTGCTTTGGTGGAAGAAACTTGATGTGCGATGGGGAATCGTGAGTATTCGTCCATGATGACGTACTTGCCCAACTTCAGAGGCCCGAAGAAGTTGATGACCACTTGCTGCCATACCCCTTCTGGTACGTCTGACATCTGCACTGGGGCCGGCGGTTCCTCACGACTCACTAGCTGGCACGTGGTAAAGTCTTTAAGTGTGTTTTCCACCATCTGGTTCAGTAGTGGGAACCAGACACGTTCTCTGAGTGCTTTCTTGGTAGCGACTATTCCTCTGTGGCCTTCGTGGGCCAAATAACATGACACCTTGTCGTAATTTCTGCGTGATCACTATCCTCCCCCCTCTCAGCAGGAGGCCCTCGGTACTGACAGATAGTTCTTCCTGTATGTGTTTGAACGGCATTAGTTCTTGGGTGTTGTGGCTACCATTTTGAGAGCTGTCCTGCAGGTGTCTCCACGAGTTGGTGCGTATGCGGTTCATGACGTCTTGAAAAACGGGGTCTTACATTGACGCGTCACGGATGGCTTCCAGTGGTACTGTTGGAGGGCACGCGTTGTCGATGTCGAAATGAATATACTCCTCTGCCATGGAGCTTCTTTCCATGGTGTGTGGACGGGGGTGTCGTGACATGTAGTCTGCTGGATTCTCTGATTTTCCAGGCGTATGGATGATGGTGTAGACATAATCTTGGAGGCGCAGTCCCCATCTTTCGATGCGCGGGGCATTTTGGCTCTGGGGTTTCCAAATATCGTGACAAGGGCTTGATGATCCGTAATGAGGGTGAAGTGTTTTCCATATACAAAGAGGTGGAAGTGTTCGCAAGCCCATACAAGCGTGAGGCTCTCCTTCTCGGGCTGCGAGTATGCTCTTTCAGTATCAGTGAGACTGATTACTGAGACAGATTACTTGTGTTGTTTACCCCTGAGGCGGAAGCCGGGGGCTGCTAGCGTGGAGGATGCTTTTCTCTCATTAGCTCTTCGTGTTTTTAGTCCTTTAACATTTGTGCATGATCGCTTTTTAACTCATTTTTAAAGTGTATGTACATTGTGTATTTTAAAATCAGATTTTTGCACTGTTCCTACCTCAGTTTCACTCCCCGCACAGCCGATCAGGTGCTGGGACGAGTGTACGGTGGACGCCATTTTGGGTGAAGGCAGGGGTAGCGCTCTAGTTGCGGCTGCCTCCCGCCCTCCCTGACTATTTAATCCGCTAAAGAACGCGGCCACACAGATTACTTGTGTTGTTTACCCCTGAGGTGGAAGCCGGGAGCTGCTAGCGTGGAGGACGCTTTTCTCTCATTAGCGCTTCGTTTTTTTAGTCCTTTAACATTTGTACACGATCGCTTTTTAACTCATTTTTAAAGTGTATGTACATTGTGTATTTTAAAATCTGATTTTTGCACTGTTCCTACCTCAGTTTCACTCCCCGCACAGCTGATCAGGTGCTGGGACGAGTGTAAGGTGGACGCCATTTTGGGTGAAGGCAGGGGTAGCACTCTAGTTTCGGCTGCCTCCCGCCCTCCCGGACTATTTAATCCGGTAAAGAACGCGGCCACCCAGATTACTTGTGTTGTTTACCCCTGAGACGGAAGCCGGGGGCTGCTAGCGTGGAGGACGCTTTTCTCTCATTAGCGCTTCGTTTTTTTAGTCCTTTAACATTTGTACACGATCGCTTTTTAACTCATATTTAAAGTGTATGTACATTGTGTATTTTAAAATCTGATTTTTGCACTGTTCCTACCTCAGTTTCACTCCCCGCACAGCCGATCAGGTGCTGGGACGAGTGTAGGGTGGACGCCATTTTGGGAAGGGCAGGGGTAGCGCTCTAATGGCGGCTGCCTCCCGCCCTCCTCTCCTCCTATAAATGAACATCATTCCCCGACGGCGCAGCGGGCGGGCGCAGCGGGCAAGCCGGCGGCGCGCCAAAGGCAAGCCCGTCTGCACCCGTCATCGCCAGGATATCGCCTCTCGCCTGTACCCCTGGTCGAGGTCTGCGGGAAGTCCGATATTATGGTAAAGAGACCTTACTTGCACTGAATGCAGAGCATACCTGTGGTGAGCTGCAGGGTCAACTCGGGCTTACATGCTTACACTGTAACTCCTGCCATTTTGTTGTACCTAGGCCCTGTGTGGCCAGACAGAGATCGGGGTCTGCCAAGCATGTCTTTCTCACTGTCCTTCAATTGAATGTTAGATCACTCGCCAAGCACTATTTAGAAGTACGGACACTCACCTTAGAGGAATCTCCTGATGTTCTCTTCTTGTGTGAAACATGGCTGCGCGATGATATGATTACTTTACCTAGTCTCACGCTTCCGGAAGGTTACCTGATTAGGTTTGTAAATAGGGATGCTAGGGGCGGCGGTATAGCAGTTATTTTTAAAGAACAAAACGCCTGCTCCTTCATCAAGGAAGATATTTGGGGTTGTGAAGGTGCCCACTTTAATAGTGCCATTAGCCCGCGTTTTTCTCTGTCAGAACTTTACATTTACCGACCCCCAGGACCTGCATCTAAGTTTATTGATTCTTTACTGGAGGTGGCCAGCTCCCTGGTGGTGGGATCGGCTAATTTTACGATTCTAGGAGATTTGAATCTCCATTTCGACCAGGCTCACGACCCTACTATCAAAAATCTCCTGGCAGACTTAGCGGCCCTACAATTAGATTCTCTAATTCAGGTCGCTACGTACTCGGCAGGGCATATACTGGATCCATTGTTTTCCAACATCCCGGAGATTAAAACGGAGGTGCCCAAACCTATGGGATGGACTGATCACTACCTGGTTAAAGCCACTGTGGAGGTTCTGGAGCCATTCAAAAGGGATGGGCTGAATCGGGTCTTTAAGAGACCATGGCATAAACTTAAACCTAATGACCTCCATACCTCCATAGGGATGTTTCCCGGCGGGGACACTTTGGACCCCGATACAGCATACACCACCTTCCATGACTGGATCGTGAGGGGGCTTGATGCCCTCATCCCAGCTAAATGGACTGAGGGGCGCAGTTCCCCCTCTAACCCTTGATATAACGACGCCCTGAGATCCATGAGGAAAGATTGTAAGAGGGCTGAGCGAACATGGAGAAGGGACTATAAAGAGGGAGATAAATTTGTGTACTTAGCTAAATTAAAACTCTATCATAAAGCAATCTGCTCCAGGCGTGCTACATTCTATGCGGAAGAAATCAAAGCTAGCTCTAACCCCACTAAATGTATTTTTAAACTGGTGCAGGAACTTCAGAGTAATATAACTCCTGCTGCTAGCATTACTTCCACACAGCAGTGTGAGGACCGTGCCATTTTCTTTGTAGAAAAGGTGCAAAAAATATATAGGTCATTTCCGCAGCACTCTCTGGATTTACACGCCTCCACTAATACTAATGCTGGTGGTGCTGCCCTAAGTCTCATACCAGAAATCACAAATGATGAGCTGGCTAAACTCTGTAGGAAAGTTAAATCTTGCTCTCCGGCAGACCCTATGAGGCCGGCACAATTCATGGAGTCTCTGACGCTTTTCCAGCAGCTTTTGAGTCTCATACTTAACCTGTCCTTTTCTATGGCTAGTGTTCTTACTGCCTGGAAACAGGCATGGGTCTCCCCTATCATTAAAAAGCCCACCCTGGATCCTTCTAAACCAGAAAATTTTAGACCGATTTCCCTGCTCCCTTGGGTGGCTAAGCTTGCTGAGGCCCAGAATGGCATTCTGGACCCATCTCAAAATGGGTTCAAGCCAGGCCACAGCACAGAGTCTGCCCTACTGGCCATGACCGAACATCTCCGGACGATTCTCGATGCCGGTCAGAGTGCTGCGCTGATTCTATTAGACCTCAGCGCGGCCTTTGACACGGTATCGCATGACATTCTGTTATATCGTCTGGAGGCAGTCAGGATTACTGGTCTCGCCCTGGAATGGTTTTGGTCATTTTTAAAGGACAGATCCTTCAGGGTGTCAGGCACCTCCGTATCTTTCTCAGTCCCATCACATCGGTCAGGGAGTCCCTCAGGGTTCTGCACTCAGCCCGTCCCTTTTTAATCTCTATGTACAACCGCTTGCGGCAGTAGCAAAGGAGTGGGGTCTCACGCTGGTATCATATGCAGATGATACTCAGCTGGTCATCACTCTTACTGAAGGACCATCTGCATCGGCCACGAGATTTAGGGACGGGATGGCTGCAGTTGCCCAATGGATGACTGACAACTGCCTGCAACTTAATGCAGGCAAAACGGAGGTGCTGCTTGCAGGGAAGAACACCACCCATTGGAATCAGCATTGGTGGCCATCCTCTCTGGGCACCATGCCAGCACCTAAGTCATTAGTTAAAAACTTGGGAGTCTGGATGGACTCCTCGCTCAGTTTTCAGACCCACACCAAGAGAATGGCAGCCACCTGTGTGGGTCTGCTGAGGGGCCTTAATCCGATACTGAAGTTCTTCGACTCGAAAGTACGGCAGCTTATTGTCCAGGCTACCATTCTTTCACATCTGGACTACGCCAGTGTGCTGCTCTTGGGTGCAAACAAAGCTGAGATAGCACGTCTGCAGAGAGTTCAGAATTTGGCAGCAAGGACCTTGGTAGGTCTTCCCCGTAGATGTTCTGCCAGAGCCACAATCAGAAAGCTACACTGGCTTCTAATTGACTCCTGAATCCAGTTCAAAGCTCTCTGCTTGGCGTTCAAGATTCTTAAATCCAGGTGCCCAGACCTCCTGTGTCCGCTTCTAACTCCATATGTGCCCCAGCGGAGTCTGCGCTCACTGGGACAACACCAAGTGATTGTACCGCGTACCAAACTATGCCGCATGGGTGGGCGCTCCTTCCTGGTTCTAGGAGCCAAGCTTTGGAACTCCTTGCCGCTGGGCATCCGTGGCATGGAGAACCTGTCTAACTTCCGGAAAGCTGTCAAAACCCTTCTGTTTCCTCCCCCTTAGGGTTGCTTTCCCGGCTTGGCCTGCCTCTTCGGTACTGCACTTGATCTACCAGCGCTGGGACGCCCCTTTGCTGGGGCAGCTGTCGCGCTTACACAAACTTTTAACATAACATAACATAACACTGCGACTGGCATAGGCGACTATGTGTCGTTGATCAGAGTCCTCTTGATATTGCGCGAGGATAGTGCCCAGTCCGACTGGGCTGGCGTCCACAGTCACTTCAGTCTTTCGCTTGGTGTTGAAGTATGCGAGGTTGATGGCTGAGCCCACTGCTCTCTTGATTTTGTTGAAGGCTTGGTCACAGGCCTGTGTCCACAGGAATGGTTGTCCTTGGCGAGTGAGTTCTCTGAGTGGATAACTGATTGTTGCATAGTCTTTGATATATCGTGCGCAGTAGCTCGCCATCCCTAAGAAAGATCGGAGGTCACTGACGCCTTGTGGTTGTGGTGTATCTGCTAGGCCTGACACTTTCTCTGGGTCAGGTTTCATGCCGTCTTTGGAGACGATGTGTCCGTAGAATTTTAAGGTTGATTTGTGGAATTCACACTTGTCGGGATTTAGAGTAAGGTTGGCATTGAGCAATGCATGGCAAACTCTGTCTAGTGCTGTGCCATGTTCAGTCTGATTATTTCCAAATACCAGGATATCATCACTATAGTTGAAGGCATTGGGGATGCCTTGAATTACTCGCCTGATGGCTTCTTGGAATATCTCGGCGGCCGAGGATATCCCGAAATTGAGGCGCTTGTAACGGAAGAGTCCTTGATGGGTTGTGAAAGTTGTGATATACTGTGACTTCTCATGTAGTTCTAATTGATGGTATCCCTTGTTGAAGTCCAGTTTTGAGAAGATGGTCGCTCCATTGAGGCGGGCGATCATATCACTAATGTGAGGTTCTGGATGCCTTTCTCTCTCTATGGCCGTGTTGGGCGCACGCATGTCCACACACAGGCGTACTTTGTTGTCTTGCCCCTTTTTGGGTACTACCACCACCGGCGATACCCAAGGTGTGGGACCAGAAGAGCGTTCAATGATTTCCGTCCTTAGTAGTTCCTGTAGTTCGTCATCTACAGCCTGCTGCAGATGGAATGGCACTTTCCTGTGATGTTGCGCCACTGGCGTTCCTAGCTCATCGATGTGTAGTTTGACTTTAAATTGGTTGAGTTTTCCTAGACCCTTGAAGAGATTTGGAAATTTGCTGACAATGTTAGGGGCGTCATCGACCATGTAGAGAAGGTCTACGAGTTTGAGTCGTTCTGCCGTTGGCAGACTAAGGGGACAGTCTGCTGCGTCAGGACCTTCGACCACATGAACGTATGCTTCGATTTGTCGATCCTTGTATGTTAGGGTGGTACTAAATCTGCCTAGGCATGGCAACGGTTTTCTGGACATCCAGGTGTAAACTCGTACTGCAGCAGGTTCTAGTTTAGGTCTGGGCGTCATGCTTTGGTATTCAAGAGTGCATATATAGTTCAAAGACGCTCCAGAGTCTAACACAAATTTTGCTGGGTGATTTCCGATCTTGATGTCTAACTTGGGATATTTCTTTAATCTGTCCGGATCTGACACCATGCATATGTATTCGTCACTGTCCTGTGACACGGGAGTATGTGGCGATGAATCTCTGGACGTTGACCTTCTGGATTGGTATGAGCTGATTGAGCGATCACTTGATCGAGATGAGCTGCCTGAGTGCCCTTCTTTCCCCTTTACTGCTTGAGCATGATGGCGCGTAGTCGGCCGTGATGTGGTTGACTTCCGCTCAGACTGTCGCGTTTGACAGGCCACTTCAAAATGATTGTCTCTTCCACATCGGTGGCATTGTTGACCGATGGCGGGGCATTGCCCCAAGTGTGGGTATTCTTGACCACACCGGTAGCATCTCAATGCAGGTTTGCTACTTCTATCATGACGTGGCTCATAACGTGATGACGTTTTTGGCGAGATGACGTTCGTTTGGACGTCTGCGTGAACTTTCTTGACTTTGGGTGAACCGAACGACGTCTAACGTCTGTGCGGGTTTGCATCCTAAAGGCCTGTTCTTTCCTTTCAGGCTTGGTGGCTTCCATTTTCTTCGCGTGATCTTCCGCCTGGTCATTTATTCTCGTCATCTCCTCTATTTCTTCCAGCGTGTAGTGTTTCTTTAACAGGCGGCGTCGCAGGGATTCGGACTGGCAGACTTCAATTATGCGCAGTCGCAAAGCATCTTCCGTGTTGAAGGTGTCGAACTCGCAATGTCGGGCCGAACGCTTGATGCGGACAATGAAATCACCCATGGACTCGTCCTTTTCTTGTGACGCTAAGTTAAATGTGTAACGCTCGTAGTCCAAATTGTGCTTGTGTAGGAATTTCCGGTCCAGAGCCCCTTTAACATCATCATATGAAGCGGCGTTGGCGGCGGGCAGTTCTTTGATTATCTGCGCAATGTCTTTCCCCACTAGATTTCGCAGTGCTATTAATTTTTGGTTGGATTCCTGCACTTGGGATCCGGCCATGAAATCCTCGAAATCCTCTGCCCAGCTCTTCCATTTAGGTCCCATGCTATTTCCGGATGTCAGCTCCAGGGGATCTGGCGGGCGCAGATAGGATATTCCCATGAATACTTGCGGCAATTGTGGGTGTTGAGCCGCCGCTCTGGTGCCCGAGGTGTCAGGCTGGGTGGTCATCTTGAGGACGTTAATTGATTCCTCTAATCACTTGCTGTTTGGCGCAGTTCCTTTGTGTCTCCTTCACTTGGGCCTTGCCTGATTTAAGATGGCCGCCACTGAAAATCCAAGAGGGTCCTATGGGCGATGCCTGACTTTAAAATGGCCACCGCTCGGGACAAAACTCTTCTCCCACAGTCATTGAATATGTCTCTCACTCTGTTGTAGAGGTCCTCAGACTGCAGTATCTTCACTCTTATAAAGAATTTCAGGCACACCCCAGCTCATGCACTGTAACTCACAGAGAGATGGGCTCTTGGTCGTTTCCACACTCCTCACGCATCTCGGCTGGGGTTCCTTCAATTTTCACTGCAATCTGTGTCCCAGCGTGGACCCCGTGTGCTTGGTCTGTGCCTGGCGTGTGGCGCTCCTGTTGGGCAGTACTCCGGCATCGCGCGGGTCTTTCTGCGACTTTCGCGCTCTTTCGAATTCGAACGTGGGCTGCCGGCTCTTCAGTCTTTGGCCGCGATTTTGTGGCGGGTGCGGGTGATGTGGGTTTTGAGTGATCTCACCCTTGTCGCCAGTGTACAATCCCACCCTGAATAAAGACTCGGAGCCAGGAGTCATGGAAGGCACACCTTTACTCTTCGCCTTCTGCCTTACAACTGCCCTCGTTCTTCCCACTTCCCGTCTATCCCCCGCCCCTTCCCTTCCTGCCTGCCCTGTCCCACCTGCGGGTCAGGCAGATGCGATACGACAATAGGTTCACTTCAGTAAATGTGCTGATTAATTCAGGTAAACACAAGGTAAAGTGCTAGTGCATGGGCTCTTCTATAGTTAACCTTAATGCTACTTAAGAAGCTAATGCACAGCTGATAAAACTGAAGAAAGGGTCGCATTTTAGCAGAATAACGTCACTTCAGTAGATGTCCGGAGTAATTCAGGTATACACACGGTAAGTGCTAGTGCGTGCGCTCTTCGATAATTGACCTTAATACTATCTAGAGAACGTATGCACAGCAAGTGAAACTGAAGAAAGTATTGCATTTTAACACCAGGTAGAGCAAATTAAAAGTGCAATTTGCATGCTAATCGCTAAAGGACTCATCATTAAGTCTCCTTAGTTGAGACGAACGAACACACAGTAAAGTGCCGGCGTATGTAAAGTGCAGAAGAAGAGGGGAAAGCCTTTAGGACATAGCATCCTTCAAATTGTTGTTCCACAGAGGTAATACATTTTACCAAACATACTATTATTTGGGGGGTTCAAGCGGCATGTTCTTACTCCATTAGCATTAAAGAGATTGAGCAAGAACTTTCAGCGTTCCGGTTGCAAAATTGCTCACTCTCAGTAGTTCTTCTTAAGGCTCTTTTTCTGTTGATTACATATGTTCATGTGACAGCTGCTCTGCCATGCAATCCATAAAAATAGAGCTGCAGGAAAACAAAACAAAAAATATTTATTCATGTATTCAATATACCTATGAGATGAAGGATTTAATGTGTGATATACCAGAGTACTTTTGAGATGTAAAATAATCCATTATGCATTGCAATGCTAGCATTCTACGGGAGGTGGATTGATACAACAGTAAGCCAATAGCATGTGCTGAGAGGGAAGTACTCATCTGGAAGAAACCAAAGCCCACTCTGAATATTTTAAAGAATTGGTAACAATAGGTTACGAAGACAGCAGAGCTGCCAAGCAAGGCCTAAAAAACCTGGTGCAGAATAAGGAAAGACCCTTGGAAGCAATTGAGAGTTCTGGAAGACATTCAGGCATGGATGTAATAAGGTCAGTTCGAAATCCAGTTTGTGTTTTGTTGCACACCTCCTGCATCGCGACCTCCCCTTCATTTTGCCCTTTGACTGATGCATTAATCAGTCACAGTGCAAAATTTGCATTTACAGGCGATTACAAAAACCTCAACCTCATTAATATGTATGAAGTATAAGCCCTGTGAAAGCAGGCACTTTTCTTTTTAGGGAACACAGACTGCGCCTAATATCCGATTTCAGCTATTACCTCTGAAATCGTAAGTATCTGGTGTTATCAGAAAATTAGTGGAGTGCTAAAGACTAGACACAGATTTCTGACAAGAAGACACATCCAGTCTTCCAGAAGGGGCAATGTGCACATTCCAAGCAAGAAAGAAGACAGAATTACTTGACCGTAGGGTTTATTCCCTTTCTATGGGAATTTTTTGTCTTCTCACTTAAACTTGATCTCTATCTAAGAAGATCCTTCCCTTTATTCATATCCTTATTTCTATATTTGTTTAGCCTTTCTTAGAACTTTATGGTAGGAGTATTACAAAAAAGGCTCATGCATGGCCAAGTTCCTTTTACCTTAATTTGGCACTCCCTTGTATGCAAGGTCCTCAGTTCCAATTCCTTCCCTGAGCTATTCACCATCTGAATGCATTCTGATTCCCCCAGCCCTGAAGAGGAAGGTCCTGTGCCCCAACATTTCCCAAACCATGGGCCTCTGTGTTGCCCAAGTCAAGAAGACGCAAATCTAAGGGCAAGGCTACTGGTCAAATCACTGAGCCAATTGGCACGTGGCATATTTGGAGATGGGACTTATAACTTCTGGTTCAAGCAAGAAATGTATGTGGAGTGGCCACTGTCCCAGTGAGCAACACAAGGAGCACTGGCTTCTCTAAAGGGTGGCCAGATAGAGTCTGTTCCCCAGGTATATCTGTCCCAGCTCCCAACCCACTTGCTTGGGCCCCACCACAACAGAGTTTGTTCCAGAAGAACTAACAGACACTGCACTTTGCCACACACATTACCGTGCCCAAATATCTAAGACCTGTCAGACCTGTTAGGGTCGGTTTCCCCAACATTTTTTGCCTGTTTCCCTCCATTGTTTTGCTGAAATTCGTTTTTGTTGCCCATAGGACTGTGCACTTCACCACTGCTAACCAGTGCTAAAGAGCTTGTGCTTACTCCCCTAAAAATGGTTACATTGGTTTAAACCTGATTAGCTTTTTTAATTTACTTATATGTTCCTTGTAGAGTGCATACCAAATAACTAGGGCATGTAAATTAAATTCTACCAGTGTGCCTGCAGCACATATTTTGTCACCCACATAAGTAGCCCCTTAAAACATGTCCCATGTCTGCCACTGCAGCCTGAATGCGGTTTTAAACTGCAGTTTGACTTGTCAATATAACGCACTTGCCAAACCTTAAACTCTCTTTTTATTGCATATACGTTCCCCCTACGGTAGGTTCTACTTAGCATATAGGGCGGTGTGCATTGTAATGAAAAGGTTGGACATATACTTTTAAGTTTGAATCGTCCTGGCAAGGAAAAACTCTTCATTGTGCTTTTCTCTACTGTGAGGCCTATCTGTCCTATAGGATAATATTGGGTTGACTTATTACATTTGATAAGTGCCAAAGTTTGAATGGGAACATATAAGCATTTCATGTTTGGTATCTATGAAACTGTAAGTAAAGTTGTAGGAAAGTGGCTCTATATGTTCTGGACCAAAGTAAGGTACAGTGTGTATAGAGTCCCCAGTCCCCAGAGGTTCGGCAGAGACTAAAGTTAGATATAACCTTACTCTCTAAAGTGGTAGCTTGGTCGAGCAGTAAGGCAGTATCAGAGGACAGTGTAAAGCATCTGTTGTACACACTCAGTCAGCAAATGGTCTCACACAATCAAGAACTGAACTCTAGGCCAATTGTTTTGTATCAAAAGATATAGTTGTTTTATTTTAGAACCAACAAGGTATCAAAATATACTTTCTCAGGATGAGTTACTTTATTTAAATACTTTTCAAATAGGCAATAGACTGTTTGAATACAATAGTTACAGTTTGTTGCAATAGGCAACACAATTTCAAACACAATGCAACATTGAGCTCAATGGGAATTTCTAGTTAAATGCAATTAGTTACTTTGAAGATTGCTTTTCTAACCACAGGACTGGATCCTAGATTCAGTCCCGGGACATGAGCTGTAAATAGTTAAGTAAAAGCGTTTTGGTTACAGTAGTGATTTTTAAGGAATATTATTGTATTTTAAAAGTTGACACTCAGAAACTTTTTCAGTTGAAATAACCAATGTTATCCTATGAAAGGAAATTCAATTTGCAGGTAAAGTATGTTCACGTTACTTTTGTAATCCAGTCCTTGACTCCTAGGTTCAGCACTGGGACCTCTATCTAAAACAGACAAGTAATTGTGTTTTTATCGTTGGCAGGATTTTTAAAGAATATTTGTAAGTTTCAAAAATCGACACTTAGAAACTTTTTCAGCAAAAAGCAGGCAATGATATCCTATGGAACTAAATTCAAGTAACTGGTAAGTACGGTTAGAATTCCTTTTCAGGATCAGTACTGGGCTCAAAGATGCAGTACTGAGGTCTCTCCTGATAACAGATGAGTAAATCGGAATTTGTAGTTCGGCTGATTTTAGATGAACATTTTAAAGTTTCAAAAATTGACACCGACATTTTTTCAGCAAAAAGCAGGCAATGATATCCTATGGAAGGAAATTCAAGTTACTGGTAAGTACGGTTAGACTTACTTTTCAGGGTCAGTGCTGGGCTCAAAGATGCAGTACTGAGGTCTCTCCTGATAACAGGTGAGTAAAACGGAATTCGTAGTTTGGCTGATTTTAGATGAATATTTTAAAGTTCCAGAACTGCACACTTAGAAGAATTTCCAAGTGAAACCAGTCAATGTTAACCTATGGAAGAAAAGTGAGTTATCGGCTTTTAGGTAAGAACTCGACTGGCAGAGTTAAGGTTATGGGTATACACTCAGGGGTCTCCCAGGGTCAGGTAGGTACAGTTGGTACTTCCTCAGGGTCAGCCGGGTGCAGAGGTGGTTAGGCCCAATGAGAGGCAGGGGGCCTTCGGTTGGTGGCTGCTGGCCAGCAGGCCACGTGGCTGTGGGAGCTGGGCTCCTGGTCACTTGCTCAGGGCAAATGGGGAAGTAGGATAGGACAAAGGTTGTACTGCCAAGGTCAATCGGGCGGCTGGGTGCAGGGTGCTTTTGAGCCGTCGGGCTCTCAATTCTATTCAATTGAGATCTTGAAAAGGGAACAAAGGCTGCAGGCTCGGGGACGGAAGATCTTCTGGAGCGACCAACACTTCGAGGGGTAAGTTAGGATCTTGGAGGGTAGGTAGGCACCCCGGAGTTGGGCACAAGGGGCCAGGTGGGCACCGGGTGCAGGGGTGTGTTTTGGCGTCGGAAAATCTTACCCTCTGCTGGTCGCAGTTGGGTGGTCTCTGGTTCTGAGGCTGCAGGCATCGTCTGGATCGTTGAGGAGGGTCCTTGGGCACTGGATTCCAGGTCAGAATCACCGGGCGTCGTCCTCAGAGTCTTTGTCCACTCGGGCACAGGCCGGGCTCGGCGGGTGCAGAGTGGGCTGGATTTGCGGTTCCTGGCTGGCACCAGGGGTTTTGTTGTTTAAGCAGAACCACTACTCATGGGAGTCCTAGTCTCTAAGAGGGTCAAGGCAGGCAGGTCCTCCAGGTTTCTCGAGGTTGCTGTCCGCAGGAGACACCAGGATTTAGCAGGAGCAGGTTCAAGGATCAATAGGCTTGTAGGGCTGGGGCCAAGTCAGTTGGTGTTGTCCTCTTGTTAGCAGCAGGTCTTCTTCTTCTTGGTCTTCTTTCTTGTTTCGAAATTGGGATCTGAGGAAGCAAGGTTCAGGGTGCCCCTAAATACTAAATTTAGGGGCGTTACAGGTAGGGTGAGGGCAGGGACCAATAGGCCCCTGTCCAGGGGTGGGTACACCCCCTAACCTGCACCTCTCCTGTGGGAGGGGGGCAGGAGCCTAGCTGTGAGTGGGTAGGGCTCCTCATCTTCCCGGAGTCGTGCTTCACCTCACCTCTCCCACCTGAGGGGTGGAGTTGGCACAGGCTGGCACACACCAGTCTTCCCGCCAGAGTGGGGGTCAGAATTGGTGGGGGCCAGTTGCTGAGTACAGCAAGTGGTCTGGAGAAGCTCAAAAAGGTGGCATGCCTTTGAAGCTTCCCCCTACCCATCCTGGGGGAGGATATCTAGCACCTCGCCCAGGATGTGCATTGTTGCAGGCCCAGGAGAGCGGGAGGCTCTCCACCCAGGGCTCCAGCAACATGTCTGCTGTGTGGCAGCCTAGGCAGCCTCTCAGACAAGACGTGGATTGTAGGTTAGGTTTCAGAGGGCATCTCTAAGATGCCCTCTGTAGTGCATTTTACATTAAATCCCACACTGGCATCAGTGTGGGTTTAATGTGCTGAGCTGTTTGATATCAAACTTGTCAGTCTTCAGTGTAGCCATTATGGTGCTGTGGAGTTCGTAATGACAACCTCTCAGCACCATATACTCCTAATGGTATCACTGCACTTACAGTGCCCAGGAATGGCCCTGGGTATTGTAGGGGCACAGGGCTCATGCACCTGTGCCCACACCACTGGCATAGGGCACCCAGCTAGAGGGGTGGCTGATGTATGCCAGGGCAGTGGGTTTGTGGGCATGGCACACAGGGATGTGGGCCATGTCGACTCTTTGTTTGGTTCTGCACTAGGACACTCAGTCTGCAAAGGCAGTGTGTGGTTGTCAGGGTGCAGGGTCCCTAAGGGTGGCACAATAAGTGCTGTAGCCCTTAGGGGTCTTCTCTGGTCACAATGCCCTGGGTACCTAGGGTTCAATTTACCAGTGGCTGACATGTAGCCCGAGATGCCAATTGGGTTTTAGCTTCAATACAGTTTTAGGGAAGGAACACAGGCCCTGGGCACCTGATTGGCAGGAGCCCAGGGCACACTCAGTCAAAGCACATCAGCAATTCAGCAAAAAGTGGGGGCATACCATGCAAGAAAGAGGGCACTTTCTCACAAAAGTTCCTTCTTAATGGTAAATTCAGATTATAAATTACAATTTTGAAAATGCTACTTTTAGAATGTTGGCATTCTCCTTCCCATAGTCATTAGGTGCCTGCAGCGTCCCCTGGGTCGCATGACTGGGTGTAGTTTGCAGTTAAACTTTATGAACTTCTCCCAGACAGTCACGATATAGAGTGATCCTCATTCGGTCCATCACCTGTTGTTTTTGCAAATCCGCTATAAGTGTACTGGGGATGCCCAGACGTGGGTCCCAGGCACTCCACACCACTGGAGTCAAGCTAGCCGGGCTGATGAGAGGTGTTACCTCGAAACCGGTCCGGTCCTCGGATGCTTGATTCCGTTCTGGGAAGGACATGGCTTTTGTAGTTCGGACTGGACTGTTCCCATGGGGCACAGGGTCAGAGCTGATTTGCATATCGCCATTGTCTAACCCAGGGTGGTGTGGAGTGCAAAAAAACGATGGATTATGACCCAGATCTTTTGACAGGGTTGAATGTGTGACATTGATCCTCATTCGGTCCATCACCTGTTGTTTTTGCAAATCCACTTTTAGAATGTTGGCATTCTCCTTCCCATAGTCATTAGGTGCCTGCAGCGTCCCCTGGGTCGCATGACTGGGTGTAGTTTGCAGTTAAACTTTATGAACTTCTCCCAGACAGTCACGATATAGAGTGGTTAGGTGTGGCTGACTGAGCCATCTGCTGGCAGGCTGGGGGATGGGGGAGCGGAGCTGGGCTTAGCCCCACTGGCAACTGAATAGGCTGTACTCTGCTTTCACACAAAGGGCTTGTCACCACTGCATTGCTCCAGCAACCAACGTGGTGCCAGAGCAGCAGAGCTAGGAAATTACAAGCACTTCAAAGAGAAACCTCTAGAAACTTCTCCTAACATCAAAAAGGCACCAGATATAAAAATAGGGCTCTCAGACACACTCCTCAGTTTATTTTCTAGACCTGCGGAAGGTCTCTCAGAGAACTGCCTGCTGCTGTGGCTTGCTGTGTACTCCACAATACTGCTTTGCTGTACCTGGAATAATTACTTTGCTGCCTCGAGCCTGCTTGAACGCTCGTATCTTATCCTACTGTTGAGCCTTACCTCTCCACCTGAACTCAAGACAACCAAAGTGACTCCAAGGGCTACTTTGCTGGCCCGCTGTTCAAAGCAGCAGGGACATAACAGGCTCCCACCACCTGGATCGGGCACCTGGGTCAGCCTGGGTGAATCCTAGCCCCCCCCACCCCCCAAGTGGAGCCCCTTCAGTCCTGGAACTTTGATGGTGGTACTATAGGTGCCCATATAGCAAAAATCCAAAATTTGGGGCTTAAAACTTTTTCAGCTGTCCTTTGCTCAAGGGTATCTGGCCTCCTGGAACTCTTGTTGGGTACAGCCTCCTGTCTCATCCTGCTGGATATTTTCAAATTCCATAAAAGTGACTATGTCCAAACGTAGAAATCTTCACCATGACTTTGTCCAGTGGCTGCCCGAAGATGACACTCCCACCTTGGACACTGTCTGGAGCCATGCCCCGCTGAACCTAACCTTCTCAGAACTTTTTCACCAGAATTTCTTCCAAGTAAGAAGGTATGCTGTGACTAGAACCAATCCCCTTCTTGTATCCAACTTGCTCTCCTTTGCTGTTGACCATATTTATCCACTTTGACCCAGTCTCGCCCAACTAGATGTCTGCAGTTGTTGCCCCTCCAGTCCTGGAACTTTGGTGGTGGTACTAAAGGTGCCCATGTAGCCAAAATCCAAAATTTGGGGCTTAAAACTTTTTCAGCTGTCCTTTGCTCAAGGGTTATCTGGCCTCCTGGAACTCTTGTTCAGTACAGCCTCCTGTCTCATCCTGCTGGATATTTTCAAATTCCATAAAAGTGACTATGCCCAAACGTAGAAATCTTCACCATGACTTTGTCCAGTGGCTGCCCGAAGATGACACTCCCTCCTTGGACACCGTCTGGAGCCATGTCCCGCTGAACCTAACCTTCTCAGAACTTTTTCACCAGAATTTCTTCTAAGTATGAAGGTATGCTGTGACTAGAACCAATCCCCTTCTTGTATCCAACTCGCTCTCCTTTGCTGTTGACCATATATATCCACTTTGACCCAGTCTCGCCCAACTAGACGTCTGCGGGTGTTGCTCTGATATATTAGATTTTACTCAAATTTACAAAAAATCATAACTCCTGTTCTACTGACTGGAGTTTTGTAATTTTACTGTCAAATACATTATTAAAATGTACTCTATTTTTCTAAATTAGTGAGGTATTTCTCTTGTGTTGTGTTTTTACTTTATTACTGTTTGTGTGCTGCATAAATACTTTACACATTTCCTGTAAGTTATGCCTTACGGCTTTATGTGCCAAGTTACCTAGGGTTAAGCACAGGTTAATTTAGTGACTTTTTATGGTTCACCCTGCCAAAGATTGTGGCTGTTGCTTGACCAGGGCTCACACCCCAGTCAACCAACAATCTAGTTTCCCACACTGCCTAGCAGTGTTGTTTGTTTAAAATATTGAATCAAGATATACACATAAAGATATTAATACATACACACACACACACCAAGTCCGATTTAAACATTTCATGCAAACCTATATGTATATGTATATATTTGTGTGTGTGTATATATATATATATATGTGTGTAAATATATATGTATATATAGGTTAACCCATTAAGCGCGCCGGAAGTTCCGCCCTAGTGCGGAGGTTCCATTGAGCGGGCGGATCGGAACGTTCAGCGGACGTGCGCAGCACTAGCGAGGTAGTGCACGCGACGTCCGCCGAACGTTCGCAGCACTTAAAGGATTAAGGGTCGTTATAGTTAGGAATTGAATTAATAGTTCACATTATATTAAAGAAGACCTTAGAAATTCAGTGAGAAAACCAAAGGTTAAAGCGATGTTATAGTTAGGTGAAAATGTCAGTTAAAACATACCATTTTAAACTAACAAAACAACTGAAATTCACTACTTATAGTTATTTCAAGTAACTATAACCTGTGCCCTAAAGTGACTATAGCTTGCGGCCTGCCATGAACAGTGTTATTATCAATGTTGTCATTTCAGATGTTGCAGTGATGCTATCAATGACATCATAGAACACGTCATGAATGATATATTATGTGAGCTATTCGGCAGTACATGGCCAGGGTGTGAGTTATAGTTTTTTTTGGGTCATTAGTGAAGGGGGTGCATGCAATGTATGTCCCTCCATAAAATTCATTTCTAGAGACGCCATTGGCTATGACTGTTGTAAGGGCTAGCGCCTGGTGAAATGTGGGTGAGGAACCACTAGCGAAGCAGAGCGTAGGGCTGGAAGTCTGTATGGGGAAATGTTAATGTCACAGCCACGAGTGATGCTGCACCCGGGGCAACTCCCTGTGGAAATTTGGACAGCAGAGAAGCCAGCACCGTCTGACTGTCTGAAACGAAATCTGCCATAATTGACAATTTATTTGTATGAACATCAAGATGGCAGCCATAGAAGAATAACACGTTGTTGAACTAATCAGAGTATAGCTCTACGTTTTAGTGAATTTAGGGGCAGATTTATGTTAACTGTCGCATCCCCAGGGATGCGCCAGTTAACGTGCGCCATAGTGCGCCCCAGCTCCGCTACCCATGGTGCGCCGCATTTATAATGCGGCGCACCATGGTGCAAAAAAGGCACAGATGCGTGACGCATCTGTGCTGGAAATGTGGCGCATTGCTGGAGTTGCGTAGCAAGTGCGACGCAGCTCCAGCAAGGCTCGGGGGTGCCGCATCTACACAATGCTGCATCAAGACCTACGCCTGCTTCAAGCAGGCGCAGGGTTTTGACGCAGCATTGGCCTGAAAGTGACTGAGTGAAATCTCATAGATTTCACTCAGCCACTTTCAGGAGGCGTTCCTGCGCAGGAACGCCCCCCCTGCGCAGGAACGCCTCCTTATGGCGCAGGGCTTTACAACGTGACGCATCTCCTAGATGCGTCACGTTGTAAATAGGGCGCATTGTTTGCGCCGCAGTTGCGTCAAATAAAGTGACGCAATTGCGGCGCAAGGGCATCATAAATCTGCCCCTTAGTGTTTTGTTTTTATGTACGCTTGCTGAGGAAACTCAGTCCCATGCGTTAACAGAGAATTCTGTGGTATCTATTTATTGACACACATTTCTCTGCAGATGTACAGCACTTCAGGATTGCCACATCTGTGATGCAGTATTTCTGCATGACATCACGGAAATGTGAATGGTTTACACCTGCCTTGGAATGTTAGAAAGCATACATTAAAGCTGGAAAAAACGTGGTACCATTTTCTCTGCAACATATCCCGCGATAACATCGGCCAACAACGTTATTACCACGTGTTTTAAGATTTGAAGGTGGCCTGGTTGTATTTTTTGAGCTTTTCACGTCAGTAAACATTGTAAAATGTTCCTAAGATGTATTTTTTTTATGACGTACAGCAGGGTGAATATCAGCTCCAATGAGCTGGAATCACACAGAATAAGCCATTTAATTTCCCCTCGCATACGTTTAGTATGTGAAATATGTCAGAGACTGCAGGAATGGAACAGGCCGCATTCGGAACATAAAGCGTTTCTGTGTTTTCCAGCGTCTACAAGAAAGTCTTTCCTGCTCTGCCCTGCCAGTGACCTAATTTCTGACCCGGTGGAAGATCTCAGTCACACTGCATGAATAGGGCATTATTCATTCATCAAAGTATCCCAGAGCCCCCTTCGAGCACAGAATGCCACTCACGTCGCTTTCTGCCTAATTCCTCCTGCGACCTCATGAATGCTCTTTATACACACACTAAAGGGCAGAGCTAAAAAAAACGAGGAGTTCAAAGGACTTGGAAGGAAAACCATCACCTAAAAAAAAGTTCGATTCTGATGCTGTTCTGGAGACAATGCTCCTTAAGAAGTTCCCTTTTTTAATCATTTCCACTTCCGATCCACATTGGTACGTTTGACCCATCACAGCCAATCTGAAAAACAATGTCTATTCTCAGATCTTGCTGGCCCATTCCAGCCTTAGCTTATCACCTCAAACTGAGGGGCATATTATCAAGCATGGCGTTAACATTATTGCCGCTTTAGCGGCATAAAACTGTTGCGAAAGCGGCGATAATGGGCTTGATAATACGCCGTACAGAATTCCCATAGAAGCCCGTGTTCACACCAGAACATGGGCTTCTATGGGAATTCACAAGGGCGTATTATCAAGCCCATTATTGCCGTTTTAGCGGCAGTTTTCTGCCACTAATGCTGCGTTAATGTTAACGCCGGTTCTTGATAATATGCCCCTGAGAACGTTAAGATGCTTTCTGCGGGTAAAATGAGACACTGAGGGGGAGATTTACAAAAAAATTCACGCAGTGCAGCCCCCCCCGTGAGGCTGCGCTGCGTTGTGCAACAGGGAGGGAGCAGGAGAGCTTCATATTTTCAGAGATATAGCTCTCTCCTCTCCTTTCCCTTGTGCCATCCCTGATTACAGCTGCCGTGCGCCACGCACCACAGCGCTAGGGTATGTGCATTAGGCTAGCAAAGGTTTTGTACAGGAAGGATAACCTTCCTGTACAAAATACAATGCCCAGACACAATGCAAAGTTTTTCCGACTTTGTATGTGTGCTGTACAGTGCAACACGCATTCAAAGTTGGAAAAGGAAGTAGAAATGAAATCATTTCTCCTTCTGTGCGCCCAGGGCCGGACTGGCAACCAAAACTGTCCCCAGCAAAGTGCTCGTCCAGCCCCACCCCCCCTCGGGGCATGGGGGTGCCGCCGTGCACTTTGCCAGGGCCGGTTTTCAGCCGATTTTGTTGCAGGGCCGAATTTGCAGCTATGCTGCAAAACGGCTCTGTAACAAAAACGCCCCCCAGGGGCCCAAAACCGCCCCTCACCCGTGCGGTGCACCGGGGGATTGCCCGGTGCCCGCTACGGCCAGCCCAGCCCTGTGTGCGCCTACTTGAAAAGGGCGTAGTTTTATCCGGCTAAACTCAATCTACTTTATTTAGCAAATTGGATTTTGCGTTAGAAACCTTTGGTGGTTGCATGAGAACAACCCTGCTCCACCCTTGGTACGCCTCCATGGCGCAAAGTAATGCGAAACATTACTCTTCCGTTATTTCCAGTGCAAAACAAATTTAGCGCTGGAAAGTAAATAGGGAAAAAAAGCTTTTGCTCTGATTTACAGTATTTTTGTGACGCAAACACAGCGCAAAATCTTAGTAAATATCTCCCCCTTGGTTTCAGCCAGCCCTTTGGAAAGGTTGTCAGGGGAGAGAAAAACGTGTTTCTCCAACCACCTTAGACTTCCGTTATCTTTATCTCATTTTTACTGGTTCTTTTTCATCCCTGCTTTCTTTCTTTGTAACTGTTTTCCTATCTTTGTCATTCTTCTTCTTTCTCACCTTTCTCTCTCTTGTTTTGAGGATTAAAATTAAGACCCGACCCTCCAAACCGGAAAACATGTTTTCACACACAGTGGTGTAGTGTGGGTGCGGCCATAGGGGAGGTTGCCGCGGGCCCAAAATTCTTAGGGGTGCAAATTAGGGGGTGCACATTGCACTGCGCAATACTTGCCTTGCCCCGGGGGCTGGTGGCCCACGCTACGCCACGGTGCACACAGTCTAACATATTATATATAGCCTTAATGAGGCAGTATCAGTGCAGCAAATAGGAACGGCAGAACAGCTCTGAAGAGCAGACACTGCAGGGACTTCCACTGTAGGGACTTCCACTGTAGGGACTTCCACTGTAGACTCATCAACTGAGGAGACGTTTTGGCGAGGAAGAGTCCTAAAACTGAGCAGACAACCAGCAACTGGATGTTATCAAACTTCTGACAGACATGTCCCCAAACGACTGTGAATGCACAGTTCCAATCCTGTGTTTGAGTAGAAGGAAAAACCTGTCAAAACCCAATTGCAGATGTTGAAGGCCCAATACTGAGGACTTGAAATATCGAAGGTGAGTGATGAATGCAACAACAAAATAGGGCACCCGAAAGTGCTGCAGCTCATCTTTCTCAGATGCAAAGCCTATAATATTTGAGTTGAGCAGGAAAATGTTCAAATGCCTACTTGGACCGGGGCGCTCTGACAACACAAACTGGGAAGACAATCATCTTGATTAGGGATGAATATAACGCTAAACACACCAACCGTGTGAGAATAGTGGCAGTGGCAGCCGGCCTGCCCCGATGGTGGTGGATTGGGGGGGCACATAACAAAATAAAAAATAAAAGGCAATTACCCTTTCCATGAGCGTGACATCCTCCTCGATCCTTCTCTCCTCGATGCAGGCAGGCTCCCAACTCCCAAGCCAATCCTGGCACTGCTCTCATTCAGCATGAAAGCAGCACTAGGAGTGGTGGTAGCGGTCTCTATCAATGCTCTCAAAAGCACTGGAGTCCTTTCTCTAGACAGCTGGGTTAGAGAGGTTTAAAATGCGCATGCCTGGCTGGCCAACGCAAGACGTCCGGTCAATGTGGCATGCGCATTTTATACACTCGAGGGCACAAAGCTCCCTGCTGCCACTCAGCAGCAATGCCTCCCCCCCACTCCCTCCCGTCCTGATGCTCAGTTCATGATGAGTCGGTTGCTGAAAAATAAAGTGGTAACAAATAAACTTTATTACCATTTTATATTTTTTGCTCTGGCCTGGGAGTTTGTTTGTGGGGCGACGCTGCTCAAACGGAGGTCCCACCCCTAGATAGTGGCATGGTCCTTGTGTGGCAAGTGCAAGAACAGAGATTGAATGCCAGGCACCCTGCCCTTATTCACCTGGCATCTCTGATCCTCCCTACCACTCCTTCCTCCAAACTCTGAGCCTCACATCCTGGATCGTGTACAAACAGAGCAGCCCACTGTCAGTGGAAACCCTTCATGCCTACCAAAAGCATACACGCCCGCTCTGGTTTGTGGCCTTGGGTAAAGCCGAGCGGAGCATTCTTCCTGCACACCAAGCGCGCCGTCTCATCTGTACTAATGTCGGTCTCTGGTGAGTTCTGTCTGCAGGTGTAAAGTCTATCTGTATTTGGAGTGGATTACTGCATGCCAGTGGCTTTTTTTCCAAAGGACTTGACCCCATCTCACCCACTCCGTCCTTTGAAACCAACACATCTCAATTAAGGAGTTAGAATCTTTTATGCATAAAGGAGTATAAGAATGAGTGTCCTTACAAGACCGAAGAAAAGGCTACTACTCAAGTTACTTCTGGATTCCAGAAAAATGTGGTGGCTTACATCCCACAACAGATCTGAGAATACAAAACAAGTTTCTGAACAAATAAGAAGTAAATAATGTAACCCTCCCATGAGTCCTTAAGGTGCAGGGCTGGTTCATTTCCTTTACCTTTCAGAAGAGTTATTTTATTAACCCATCTGGGAATCGGATCTGAACTTCTAACACTTCATGCAATGGGGGTGAATACTAATAATGCGTGGTTGTCCCTTTTTTACTTTCATCTGTTCCAAGAGCGTTCACAAAAGTGACCGTCATAGTGATAGTCCACCATCACCTAATACATGTTTGATAATATGGGTACGATTGGCTGTTTAAGGCTAAGTTACATCAGCTAATTTCAGACACCTACCTAGTGCAACTACACTTTAGCACAGATATGCGTCCTCAGTCATTGAGAATAAATCAACCTTGGCACCATGAAAGTAGAATGAGTTGACAAGGGTGATTGTGGATAATCTAAAGGAGTTGACCTTTCAGCCAACAAAAAGGGTATAGAATGTCCAACAAATAATTTTCCAGTTCTCATCCAACTCACTTCAAGCACCCAAATATGTGCCTCGTTTCATGACCTTCTGTTCTTTTTTCCTCGTCAAGCTTGACAGTGAATGAGGCCTTGCAGGAGAATTTTCAACTCTTACTGAATCTGTTTGTTATGATATTTAGCAGACAAAGTGAGGATGCCTCTCGAACTGAATACCAATTTACTGTGGTTGGACCATTCAGCAAAGCTTCAAAAAAGAGGGATGGTTCAGATCGCATTTGCTCAAATCTTTGCTGGTTACAGATGCAGAGATTCAGGGTTGTGTAGCTCATTTAGACAATAGCCCCATCAGCAGCCTATGGATATTTCAGGAGAAGATTCTCTGAATGTACTTGCCGTAACGGGGAGCCCTGTGATGGCACTCAAAGCCTTTCTTCCTGTCATGGTGGGGGCATCTGTTGCAAGTCTATCTGGACATTTCAAGCACCATGTTTTACATCAACAATGATGTAATGGTTGGTCCAAGAACGCTTTACAAGGAAGTCATGCTCATGTAGCAATGTGCAAAAGTTGAAGGAATTGGAGTCTCAGCAGGACATCTGAGTTTGGAAGCATACTTCCCCAGCAGAGAGATAACAAACCGCAAATGTGAGATAGTATTATGTGTACAGGGATTAAGATGCCAAATGCTTGAGGCTAATCAAGGTCAAACCAAGGTAAACTGCTATGAAGGACAGCTCCAAGTTTTTTTCTCTCTGTATAAAAAGTGTTATGAAGTGGGAGGAAGAGATCCTCGAGAAAGGGTTAGGGTCACTGGCATAGGAAAAGCTGCAACTTTAGTTTGCTGATGCAGTACAAGCAAGTAGTAAAGCTTCTCACAAAAACATCAGTGCACATCTCATTGAGTCACTATTATCCAGTGGGCAGTCAGCCTCGTTGATCCAAAGTCTCTTGTTGTCGTACAACCAATGTTCTCTCAATCCAAAATGGAAAACGCACAACGTCCAATAGTACACAATATTCTTTTATTAGTTCTTTTTCTTGTCACATCCGACGTGCGTTTCGCCCTTCGCGGGCTTTTTCAAGGCGGAAAATTTGTCAATTGAGCAGCATATGTTCTAAAAATGGTATTTCATAAAAACAGGTTGGCATTGATCCTGCAAGCCTTTTCACCTTCACATATATGAATAAAGTTGTGGTTATTCCTTATTTTCTAGTACATCCACATGTGATCTGTCACTGTGTAATCATGATGGTTGGAGCCTTGATAAGTTCCATCGCCATAGCGCGTATTTCACAACCGGAAAAAGTCTCCTCCTTCCGCGTGAAAATAAGGAATAACCTGTTTTTATGAAATACTATTTTTAGAACATATGCTGCTCAATTGACAAATTTTCCGCCTTGAAAAAGCCCGCGAAGGGCGAAACGCGCATCAGCTGTGACAAGAAAAAGAACTAATAAAAGAATATTGTGTACTATTGGACATTGTGCGTTTTCCATTTTGGATTGAGAGAACATTGGTTGTACGACAACAAGAGACTTTGGATCAACGAGGCTGACTGCCCACTGGATAACAGTGACTCAATGAGATGTGCACTGATGTTTTTGTGAGATGTATATGACATTCTGCCATACCTAGGGTGGGCAGGTGATCGTAGATTTGTGCCAAAGTTGGATGAGCACCACATCAGACTTGCACTCAAATAGAGGGGAATAATTGATATGAAATATAAATATACCAGGGGAGACAATTTATGATGTGTTGATCGTGTGTAGCAAATCTGCAACTTGTTTATTGTCAAGTAGTAAAGCTTCGACTGGAATCTCTCTCCACTGACATTACTGCTTTGAATCTGAGGTCAGATTGGAATCCAATGTGGCAGGGTAACTCTTGAAAGCTCTTTAGCATAATATTTAATACTTGGTACAGCATTAGCTTGGAGAACCAGAGTAAAACCTGCATTAACTGCTCTTACGCCATAAACCGCAAGCTGAAGAGCAGAGATAGGGGTCAGACGCTCAATCTCTCCCTAATCAACTGCAGATCGTTAAGGAAGCACCGGGTGCAAATACATGACCATCTGGTGGATAAGCAGGTGGATATCTTATTCCTTACTGAGACTTGGCTTGATGACACCTCAGCACCAGAAATCCTAGAAGCCCTCCCTCATGGATATGAAATTAGCAGAATTGATAGAACTGCGGGAAGGGGTGGTGGGATAGGCATAATATGCAAGCACGAGATCCAGTGCACCCTAGAGATGGCGGATGTGGAAGACAGTGAATCTGGTTTTTCACGATCTCAGCATCAAAGAATCACATTCTCAAGGGACACCTGGTATACAGACCACCAGGAAAGGGGGCGCGTTTCGCTGCAAGCTTGATAGAGAACCTTATTCAGCTAGCTCTCAGGTATGAGAGGTTCCTTCTGTTGGGAGACCTAAACCTCCATTTTGATGAGATTACCAACATGGAGGCGCAAGAAATCCGGCAGGAACTGGCTGCACTTCAACTCACTTTGAAATCGGAGCAGCCCACCCACTGCCATGGCCATCTTCTGGACCCGATATTCGCAAACTGGGAAATGCTGCATATTGGTTTTTTTTTTAAACTCTTTATTCACCGCTGCACTATCCAAACAATGACAGTATATATTCTCCACAGTGCATCAGCTGGTGTTTTCTATTTTACCCCACTGAACACACCAACCCACTTCTTCTTGTCGGTTCCTAAACGGAGAGCCATCTACAGTACAGGTAGGCCAATGATGTTGTGTAACATATCCAATATACTCTTCCGTATACATAGGCTTCAGTGTTGTGGAATTTCAACAAATGGTTAACTCAACACCCCTATCCTTCCCTCCCCACCCCCCAAAAATTCCCTCCCTCCCCGTCTCCTGGTTTCTTGCGTAACTCTCTACTTCTGAACTCAGGTTATACCGGCCTTCTCGCATCATGCTAAATAGCGTGCCCGGAACAGTTGTGTGGGTTGCGGGGGCGGCAGGCCACACCTCTGTAGTCCCTGACTACCATTCTCTAACCCTGTGAGCCTGAGATGTTGCATATTGAGCCCCCTATACCTGTGTTACGGTCCGACCACTTTTTGATCTATTTAAGGCAGGGACACCCGCAATTCCAAACCAGGGCAAGCAGGGAACAAAGATTAGAAGCAGGAAATGGGTAAACTTCTTTACAGAGGCATTAAATAAGGCCCTAAACCAGGCTGGGCCACCAGGAGGTCAGGGGATTGAGGCAGCCTGCGCGGCGCTGGACAAACGCATTACGGAGGCACTGGACAGTACGGCGCCTCGGTCGAATAATGCACTGAGGAGGCAGACTAAGTCTGCCCCATGGTTTGGGAAGGAACTCCGGGGCAAGAAAGCGGATTGTAAACGCCTAGAGAGGCAATGGAGGAGAGGGTTCTTCGAGGAAGAAAGGGCGGCCTATAAAATTATGTTGAAAGAATACCACGCCTTAATTAGGAAAACACGCAAATCCTATTACTGCAATAGGATAGAGGGAGCAGATAATTCAGCGAAGGAGTTGTTCTCCGTTTATAAAGAGACCTCCAATCTCTCTAGCATTACGGTTCCTATGACCGGGTCAGAGGAGTCCTGTAATCGGATGGCAGAGTTCTTCTCACAAAAGGTAGAGAAGATTTACTCCTCATTTCTGGCAATGGCCAGAGAAGGCCATACAGGAGAAGATATCTCTACCAATGTGGTAAGCACGAACTGCCTCAAAATCTTCACTGTTCCTTCATTTGTACCATAGCAGGCAGTATCAATTCAGGCTCCCCGAAAGATCCTGCATCACCTAAAACACTGAGAGGGAGTGTGGAGGCTCTGGAGCCTTACATTAGATACCTACTAGAGCTCTCCTTTAAGGAAGGCAGGGTTCCTAAAACTTGGAAGGAGGCTGTGGTGCTCCCCCTGAAAAAAAACCTAATATCAGTATGGAGCAAATGGAGAATTTGCGCCCCATTTCACTCCTGCCATACTTCGCTAAGATCGCAGAGAAGTCCGTCAATAATCAGCTGACAGCCCACATTGAGGCCAATAGACTGCTCCATCCCACTCAATCGGGTTTCTGTGCACTCCACTCGACCGAGTCAGCACTGCTGTTAGCCACAGAAACTTTACGGAAACAACGAAAGTGGTGAGATTGGCGGGCTCAAGTAGACTATCATTCAAATGGTACACAAAGGACAAAAGACAAACATATTGAGAAAATAACATCATACAAATACTTGAGGGTTACAATAAGCAAAAATATGCGCTTTTTACATCAAAAAAGAAACATCGTGCAAAAGCACAGTCACTGAGTTTCGCGTACAGAACACTTCAAAAGAAGCTGCAATGCCCGTCACATGACCATCTCCTAAAAGTAATGGCAGCCCAAGTATTACCATCTCTTTCCTATGGACTAGAAATATGGCACGGGAAAGAAAGTGACATTTTAAACACACTCCAGACAAAAATATATAAATCAATATTTAACCTTTGCAAAGGATCATCTCCAGCACAAATAAGATTGGAATTTGGCTTGCAAAATCAAATATATCAAAGGAAAGCGGTCTTAGCGAAATGGTGCTGGAAACTCAGATCAGCAGAATTAGGATCACTAAATAACCTATGTTGGCTAGAAATCAAAAAACAATATGATCAACAAGAACCCAATTCTTGGGGTGGCGACTTGCGCACATCCTTAGAAACCCTCAAAATAGAGGAGATCTGGAACAGCCAACTGGAAGAAGCATCATTTAAAAAGATTTGCAAAATAAATGCAAAAGCTCTATCGCTGATAGAAGACAAAAAATCTCTGGCCAAACGTCGACACGCATGGAATGTATTAAATTCATATAAACAATTAAAACCGCAACCTTACATCGTGGCACACTTTCGCCTATCCTTAAAAATGAAATTCATGGCTTTTAGACTGGGCGACCACTTTTCCAAAGACTTGATTCCGTCATGGAAAGATACACACCAAGGACCAAGATGTAGACTATGCGGGTACCATACGGAAATCTTGTGTCACCTACTGTGTACGTGCGAGTCAATTAAAGATGAGAGAAGAACTCTGTTGAAACCAATCCTAAATATGTTTCAGATCCGCACTTGCAGACAAGCTGTTATCCGCTGGATGGGAGCTGGTTCGAACATTTTAATATGTCGTGCGGTAAAATTTATGAAAATAGTAGAGACTTTGTCTTTAAAAGCTGAAACAACTTAAATGAATTTTATCCTTTTTCTATTAAATTGTAATTTGTATATGTATAATTTATGGTTGTGATAAACCAAATAAAGTTAATTTTTGACTGACTGACTGACTGACTTTACGGAAACATGCTGATAAAGGCCACACGGCAGCACTGATCCTGTTGGATCTCAGTGCAGTTTGCGACACGGTAGCCCATCACACGCTGTTACATTGCTTGAAGAGGGGAGGAGTGGTGGATAGGGCACGGAAATGGTTGGAGTCCTTCTTGTCTGACCGTAGTTTCCAGGTGGCACAGGGCACTTTCCGATCCAACCCCATTTGCCTGAAGCGGGGGGTGCCTCAGGGGTCCAGCCTAAGCCCTACCCTCTTCAATCTATATGTGACACCAGTGGCCTAGATCATAGAAAAATTTGGGCTGGAAGTCGTGTCATATGCAGATGACACGCAACTAGTGGTGGCCTTGACCCAGCCGAAGGAGCAGGTAGCCGCTAATTTTAGGTCATGTCGGCAGGAATTGGCGGCATGGATGGCCAACAACTGTCTTAAATTGAATGAAAATAAAACAGAGGTCCTGATTGTGGGTAAGGCTCCGTCAGTGTGGAATTCAGCATGGTGGCCTCCAGCACTGGGTCCTTTACCCAATGCCAGTAATCAAGTAAGGAACCTAGGGGTGTGGATCGATGATAAGATCTCATTCGAGTACCACATCAAATGAGTGTCAGGCACATGCTTTGGCACGATGAGGGTCCTTAGGAAGACATTGGATTATCTGCCGGTGATAGCGAGGAAGACCATGGTCCACGCACTAATAACATCAAGGCTGGACTATGGAAACTTCCTGTATTTGGGAACCAATGCTAAATGCTTTCAGAGGCTGAAGTGTGTGCATAACGCGGCGGCCCGGTTGGTTCTGATGCAGCCCACAAGAGCCGCCTCCAAGAGAGCACTGAGAACACTGCACTGGCTTCCAATTAGGGAATGTGTGGTATTTAAAGCACTCTGCGTTGGTCACCGTATCCTACAAAGGAAAGGGCCTACTTACCTTCACAATCTGCTTACGCCATACCACCCGACCCGTCAACTGAGATCTAGCGGGACAGGGATGGTGTTGGCGCCTAAGTTCAGGAGAGTAAGAATGGGAGGACATTTCTTTCGTGTCTTGGCTGCTCAGAAATGGAACAAACTCCCTCTGGAGCTCCGGCTGGAGAAATCAGAGCTCAAATTCCATAAAGAGCTGAAAACATTCCTGTTCCCTAAAGAGTAGGGCCAGACTCTGCTTGGGTATGTTGGAGTGGGAAGTATTAGCAGTTGATTGGCTTTAACGTGGCAGTCCATAGCGCGGGGACACACTAGTACAGTGTAACCAGGTGCTTTACAAGCTTAAAAAAAAAAAAAATAATAATAATACTCCACCTGACTTCCTGTTGAGATACTGAGTTCGAAGAAGTTCATATGAGGATTTTGCTGGAGGCAGTATGCGCTAGAGGCAATATTTATTAAAGGGTTGCATCGCTTTTGCACCAAGGAGAACAGAGCAAGAGCGATGCCACACTTTAAAAAAAAAACGTTATTTTTCAGTATTTTCTTATACTCAGTACAACTTAAATCATAACCGGTGTGTCATGTGATGACATTATGTACAGAGAAGTTACTTCACAGTCTGTGGATTACATCTTACATTCAGAGCATGTTGGCATAGTTATGTTACATCTTCTTCATGAGGGAAAGGAGCACACGAGAGAAAAAATATGATGCATTGGCAACAAACTTGTTTGTTAAACATATCCTGGTTATCTTATATAAAGGGTCAACACTTTGTACAGTTGATATAGATGCATAATATACATATGAAGCTACCTGTGGCATAATCAAACAGTAACCAACGTCCTCTTTGTCTACTCTTACTAAGTCCAGGCGGGACTCAACTTCCACTTCGGGCCCACAGAATATTGGTCTGCCTGTACTCTGTGTTGTATCCCCTACTGTCTCTTCATCTCCTGTGTCTCTGAAGTGTCTAGTATGGGTTCTGGAATGGAGAGAAGATTGGTTTTAAGGAGGTCCCATATGTGGGTTTCGACGAGGGTGGAAACAATTCTGCATATATAAGGGCTTGTTCCTGCCATGTTGTCATGTCTAAAAGCCACTCTTTGAATTTAGGGGGCCTACCCCAGCCCCATTTGTAGGCAACTTTGGGTTTCGTGATCAGTAGACCCAACGCTATAGTAGCTGCTTGTGTGGGGTGTCAGCCCCGTCTGAGTATCCCAGTATGGCTGTGATCGGAGTGGCCTGTAGGGGAGAGCCCACCATTTGTTCCATGGCCCCAGATGCATTCACAGATTTGCCATTACTGGTAGACCTGGAAATGTCCCAAAACTGCTACGCATCCCCAGGAGAGGTGAAATGAGAAGAAATATCTTTATTTATCCTTGTTTTTAACTCTTTCTATGTGTGCTGCATTTTGCTACATTTGCAAATGCCTGGGGGGATTGTTTTGTGCAGGAAGATGCCCCTTCTTGCACAAAAGCAATCCTGCTTACAATGCAGGCACTCTTGCACCATGGTGCAAGAGTGCCTGCGTTGGCGCTAGGCAGCAAGTTGTGCGTCAGCCCTGGGAAAAGGAAGGAATGGCCGTATTATGTTAAATACGGTGCATTCTTGCCCTTTCCCTGTCACGCAGCACAGCAAGTTGACTTGCTGCACTGTGGTGTGTGACATATTGATAAATATGCCCCTAGATGTATAACATACTTACCATCAGTACCGTATATTCTAATGGGACCATAGCTGCCGGTATATTCCTCATCACCTTTCCAAGCCCCTGTGCTCAGTAAGTTAAGTGGCATTTATACTTGGTTTTAATGTTCATTTTTCTTCGACTTCATCTTCGTCTATCCTTAGCTTCTGAAAATCACAGAGAAACTGATAACATCAGATCCTGGGGCACCTGACTGAATCTTCTACATCACTTCCTGTGGTGTCCCGCAAATTTATGTCTGAAGCTGCAGAGCATTACTAGTATTTACAGAGCGCAGTCCATGCCAAACGGGCAATTAAGTACTTGGCAGAACATAGAAAATAATACATTATATCATGTTGCTCAGGAAAAAAGTACTGTAGCTGGATAGGGCATGCTAAGAGGGTGTGGGTGTGTGTGTGTGTTGCCATCTAAAATGGCCTCAAGTTGTTTGCTTCAAGGAGAGAGAGACACACACATATTCAGAGTGAAAAGCAGCAGAGCACATGGATTAGAATATTTATGTTCTAAGTCTGAGAGATGGCCAAGGTGTAGCTTGATTCCCAATTTAAAGCATTTTTTTTAATTCATAGGGTTGACTAAGGTTGATAACTTTGTGGACAGTTTCACAGATCTTAAAAGTATTGTTCCTCTGGGGCAGCACTTCCCAAACTTTTTAGAACTACAAACCAATTTTAAAAACAACACACTTCTGTGACACTCCTAGGTTTAATGGACATGAGGTGGGCAATTTTTAATGTAACTCAAGCATAGTGTGGTAGAACACTGTCTACAGACACCACAATTTGCATTGAAATGGTTTTAAATTTGCACAGACATACAGTTTTACTAATAAAATTACATTGCACACAAATTATAATGTGTGGAAATCTGGTTTCAGTGTGTATTTATCATTTGTGCATCACCAAGCAAAGTGTCTTGATTTGTTTTGTTCCTATTGAAATCTTCGTTTCCATCACAATTAAGAATTACAAAAAAGTGTTTCATTTTTGCTCTAGTAACTGCTAAATGTGAACAGAAAATTTACATAATTTACAGGTATTTACATTTTTTTGTGTTTTACGACAATGGCATCCAACAGTCTTTGCTTTCACACACTTTGTACCACCGCAAGATTGTCACATAATTCACTTTACTTTTCTTTCTCTGAGGAGTTTGTAAACACCAATCCCCAAGTTAAAAAGGTAAAACAGCAATTTGTCAGAAGACATAGCCTGCCCTTTGACCACTGTCTTTGAAGCTAAGCAAGTGTGCAAGGCAAATTCAGAATTTAAAGTCATCTTTATTTATTGCTTGGACTTTTGTGACCCACCAAAAATCGTCTTGAGACCCACCAGTGGGCCACGCCCCACATTTTGGGAAACGCTGCCTGGAGTAAGTCAATGACGGCTAAGCAGTGAAATGGTAATATGATCCTATTTTATGGCTTTGGTATCTAGGACTGTGGCAAAGAGAAGAATCACTATGTTTGGAGAAAATTTAAATTTTGGAAATGCCATCTACTACAATGTTATCACCTTCAATGTCAGAAGTGAGCACAGCTTTTTAACACCTACCTACAATCTTTGACTGGAAAAGCATGACCTGACATTCCAGAGAAGGAGCTGGAAAAAGTTTAGTTTTGTAGATGCTGCAGATGTCAGGTTGTTACTGAGTGCAAACCTAATGATGATGTATGTGTCTGGTGTTATTCTTTCACAGTAATATAGATATGTTTTTGTTTTAAATTTTTATAGGAAAAAGGGATGTGTGTAGTGTTGCTCTTCTATTTTTATTATGGAACTCTGGATGGTTGACTGTTCTGATGGAACTAGATTGTCAGGTGTGTGTAGATATTCGTGGGGAGACCGCTGGTGGTGCTAAGAGATGTTTGATCCCCTCTTACCCTGGCTGTTCAAGCAAATAACGCGGTACAAAAGGGGGTGGTGATGGATGAACGGAGCATCTGAATCAACCAAACACTCACACCCAGTCAAAGGATCTGGGTTTAACCCATCACCGTTCTTTAGCCCACTCTGCCACCCCAGTTCAGACATGGCTATATGCAAATCAGTCTGACCCTGTGCCTCATGGGAACAGTACAGCCCGAACTGCCAAGCCATGTCTTCCCTGGAACGGAAACAAGCTTCCGAGGACCGGTTTCTGGCATTCCAGCCGTCTTCAGCCCGGCTAGCTTGAATCCAGTGGCAAAGCGAGCAAGGGACTCACGTCTGAGCATACCCTGCCACACTTATGGTGGCCAAAAGCGGTACAAAAGGGGGTGGTGATGGACGGAGCATCTGAATCAATCAAACACTCACAACCAGTCAAAAGATCTGGGTTTAATCCATCACCGTTCTTTAGCCCACTCTGCCACCCCAGTTCAGACATGGCTATATGCAAATCAGTCTGACCCTGTGCCTCATGGGAACAGTACAGCCCGAACTGCCAAGCCATGTCTTCCCTGGAACGGAAACAAGCTTCCGAGGACCGGTTTCTGGCATTCCAGCCGTCTTCAGCCCGGCTAGCTTGAATCCAGTGGCAAAGCGAGCAAGGGACTCACGTCTGAGCATACCCTGCCACACTTATGGTGGCCAAAAGCGGTACAAAAGGGGGTGGTGATGGACGGAGCATCTGAATCAATCAAACACTCACACCCAGTCAAGCAAATAAAGCAGTTTTGACTTCAAGCTGCGCCTAGTTCAGTTACTGAACAGAATTTGTTTATTTGTTTCCATCATTATACAAAAAGTCTTGGGCCATAACAGCAAGTGCACTTCATTAAATGTAAACTTATAAATGCATGACTTTGGCTTGATTAGGCAGCATTCTGTGCAGGCAAGTTATCAACAGTTGGACAGTTATTAACTATAAATAAAACTTTTTAAACTACTGACAGAATGATATTTTTTTTAGGTGCTTTTACACCAGAAATCCATTGGGACTCACGTAGAGTCACGTAATGGAAAACATATCCAGTAAGCTGATTAACACTTATATTCGAATTAGCCTTATTTTATAGTCTAACAGTAAACCTAATGTTATTGATGATAGCATCCCTGGTTGCTTGTCATGGAATCTTTAAAGTAAAGTGCTGCTTTTGGCTGGTAATGTAGCAGCATTTGTTGAGATATCTCAAGTAAACAGGGCACGAGTCCTAAAAAGAGAAGGGGGGGACGCTGTCCCCGGAAGTGACGTCACGACCGGAAGTGACGCCACGAAAGGTGTGCTCCGATCTCGTCCCAGAGAGGCCAAAGAGTGAAGTCCCGCTGTTTGGCAGAGGGGATGGCGTCCTCCCGGTAAAATAAGTGGGGGGACGCCGTCCACCCGCGTGGTACCCCGACTCGAGCTCTGCAAGTAAACAACAGAACATAACACAATAACATAAGTAACACAACATAACATTTAAAGTATAACAGAACATGTCACAACAAAGCAGTCAAAACAGAGAGCTACCCAGTTACTGCAGCACAATTCAACAAAATCGCATTGCAGTTATGTAATACACAAACACAGTAGCACAAAAAACTAGAGCACACATCACAGGAATATGCACAAACGTTCTTGTCATACACTTACCATCTCCAGAATACTGTTTTCATAATACGGTGGTAAAAGGTGTTTGTACTTATAGAACTGCCTTAACTTACCACCAAGAAAATGAAATAATACCAGTCAAAATTAATTTGTGATTCGGCCCTTGATGTGGAGAGTTTTTTCCGAAAGACCAAAGTTACTTCACAGCAAGAAATGTCTGTTAGCAACGATGCGATTCTGACACACTTAAAATAGCCTTTAATGCACACTGAACCTGTTTCATGCTCTCAGATGAACCACAACTGTGTACACACATTAGTTATTTGCATTGCAAATAATGACTTGAGTATTATTCCCCAATTACTACCAGGGCCAGACTGGCCATAGCGGGCAAAAGGCGTTTTCCCGGGAGGCTGGAAGGGTGGGGACAGATATTGCAGTGGTGGGGGCTGTTTTTGTTACTAGGGGCTGGTTTTGCAGCTCAGCTTCTATATAGGTCCCAAGTAACAAAAGCTGCTGGGGGGCTGGTCTGTCAAAATTGCCAATGCTGCTTTGGGTTCCCAGTGCGGCCCTGATTACTGCTCAAAAGAGTATGAACAGACCAAGGTTCATTTGTGTTCAACCAGGAACTGTACGTGAGTGTGTGAAATGGAAACCTTACAACAGGGACATCCTGTAGGTTCTTTCTGAGGGTCTAAGGTTAAAAGAAAAACCCACCAGGGTGAAGATGCCCCTTGAGCCTGGGGAGTGCCGACAGACGAGCGAATGCTCCATTCAGGGTCTAGCCGCTGTGATCCGGATTTTCCTAACATCCCTCTTTTCTATCCTATTTAATTTGGGATTCAGAGTGTCTGCTGCAGCCCAGAATAGCTCATCCAAGGAGAGGGTGAGTCAGTTGCAGTGCCAGATGCTCGCCCACAATGGGGCCAATGTTGGATGATTCGCATGGTCTGGCTCTCTGCTTTCTCTGGGTTTTACTGACGGCTGTGTCTTCAAAATCGTATTTCTTTATTGTTTTTATTGTATTTTCGAAATACACCATGCAACAGAAGCCACCCACGTTCGTTACACATGCTGGGGTCAGGAAGGAACATCAGTACCTCTTTAGATGTACTCCCGCCCCACTCCACCCCTCTGCCATAAGGCATGGCACACCTCCAAACAAGTCCTTAACCCCTTCGCTGCGGCGGCTTTTCCGCCGCAGCGCTAAGGGGGTGGGGCGGCCGCGCGGCGGTTCCGTGCTTGTGACGGAACCGCTCCATCACGGCTCGCGGGTGAGCTGTGCTTGTGACGGAATGGTTCCGTCACGAACCCGCCCGCCCATTAAAACGTCAGCGCAGGCGCGGAATTCGCGCCACGGAGGCGCGGCGAGCGGGCCGTGACGGAACGGTTCCGTCACAAGCACAGCTCACCCGAGGCTTGTGACGGAACGGTTCTGTCACAAGCATGCATGGGGTTAATATACGCAGGCCTTCTTTTTTTATTACTTCAGTACACATCAAATAAAAACAACCAGAAGATAAAACCCCATGAACATGAATATAACACTTGCTAAAGTCAACATCAGGTAGATCACAATTTATTTTTTTCGCAGTTTCAAAGTTAGACAAGGCATCTAAAAGTCGTTTACCCCACGACGTTTATCTGCCTGTATCTTAACTATTCTAGCTAAAATTATTTTTATTTCTTTGCATAGATCCAACCTAGATAGAACCTAGCCCAAGTTTAATCAAGCAGTACTTTTACACCACTACATCAATCAGATAGGAGGAAGATATAGCACCGCTAACCCATGGGGGATGGCGCAGGCAACAGCAAGAGACTTCTAATAACGTTTCCGAGAAATTGTGACTCTTCTCAAGCATATTTGTATTTTTCTAATATTTAAGGACTTTGAAATTGTTTTTCTTGGTCTTAAAAAGGTCCAGTTCCAGTACTTTGTACTTGTATTGTACTTTTGTTCCATATTGTAATCTATTGCTCCTTGTTGTTACTGTCATGCTTTCTCATTTAATGGATTAAATGCAATTCTGCGACCGTGTCTCCCCTTGTATCGTTCTTCTGTGATAGTACTACACTCCAGCAATGAAGTGGTGTTTGGAAAAAACATATCTCTATTCATCGACTGACGCAACAGTGTTTCTTAAATACTGCCGTTGTGACACATTTTTGGAAAACATTTTTATTTTAAGGTCAGTTCGTAAAATGTAGGATTGTGCCTCTTACAGTAAGTCATTTGTTTCATTAAAGAGACCAATTGTATTGTAGTTGTCATTCCTTATAAACAGGGTTGGATTGGGATTATAAATCTCCCCGGGCACGCATAAAAAAAGTGGCCCACATTTGCATATTGCCTTTCCGCAAAACACTGCTCTGCAAAATTTTATAAAAAAGGGGAGCAGGTTTAAAAAAAATGCATAAATTAATTTACACTGGTGAAACACAACTGAAAACAAGTGAGGTCACTTTTGCTCAGGCCCTCTGCCCCCGCTCAATATGCATATATTAATGGGCCGGGCCAGCGAGAGAAAGGGAGTGATCCTTCTGCCAATGATCAAAGGGAGGTAATGGACACCCATCTACCTCCAGAAAGGCAACTCAGACACCCACTGGGCCGCTCGCGGCATCAAACAACGCAGAAACCACCCAAACTGGCCCCCCAGGCTGCTCAAAAAAGCAGCCCACAGCTGGAATTCGGATACCGGCCCCTCAGGAATTGCCAGAGTTACCAATCTGACGCTGTTTATAAAGCATTGCTACATAAAATATAGAACACTGAGGGCCTGATTCACCGCACTTGTGGCAGAGGCCCTGAAGTCGTGGGGGAGTCTCCGCACTAGGGGCGGAATCTCCGGCCCGGCCCGAGTTGGAGACTCCCCCATGACTGTGGGGCCACCGCCACTAGTGTGGAGGTGCTTTGTGAATCAGTCCCAGAATGAGGAACTCTGGGTTGCTCCAGGTCTAGACTGAATACCTTACGTAGAAACTGATTTTTTTCACCATACTATTTTTTCTGAAGGCTGCTTCTAACCGCAGATTCCTTACAATGCCTCTAGAAGTGGCGGCTGTTACGGACCGAATTGCACCACCTACTGGTCTGGTAGCAATTGATGTCAAAATTCTGGATCCCGTCTGGTGCAATGGGGAATGCAGTAGGTGAGGAATCTGCGGCCAGGTATAGGGGCCGATCATTTTAATTTTTACCAGCTGCCACTGCATATACGCTCCTGCTCTGACCTAGCTATATTTCGAGAATCCCTCAAAACATGGCTTTTTTAATTTCTGCTAATTTCAATCTGTGACCAGTGTGGGGTGCATCAGTGCCGAGATACCCTCTCGAAGGCGATTCGTAGTGTTTAACTAATATCAATAATAAATAATAATAATGGAGATGGAAATCGCGGAGGCTATAAGCCAAATGGAAGGGTGCCACTCTCCAGCCCCAATGCCCTAAACGCAGAGTTCTTCAAGTGTGTTCGCTCCCGCGTAGCAGGTCCAATGCAAGATATATTTTACAGAGACAGATTCCTACCGCGTGAAGCCCCCCGAGGAGCGTGCCTCCTATCAACCAATTTCCTTGCTTAACCTAGAGATCAAGACCTTGGCGAAGGTCCTTGCAAACCACTAGTTAGAATCTGTGAGTGATGGACTCCCTGGTGGCGTCTGACAAGTCTGGATTTATGCCTACTGGGCAACGAGACATAACCTAAGGCGACTGGCGGGGTGCCTAGTCTGTAGGGATGGAATTGCTGAACCAGCCATTCTACTAATCTTGGATACCAAGAAGCCATTTGACTCCCTTGAATAGCCTCATCTGTGGGCATTACTGCACAAGATGGGTTTTGGCCCGAACTATCTGTCCTGGGTGCATCTCCTCTATAATAACCCTATCGCCAGGGTAAAAGATAATGGGGCGGTCTCTGTGGAATTTGGCCTGGGCAGAGGCACTCGCCAGTGGTGTCCGTTATCCCCCCTACTTTTTGCGGTGGCAGTAGAACCACTGGCAATTTGGATACACCGGGAGGCACTCAGAAGGGGACTGCAGTGGGATCTCAGGTGGGAAGATGTTATATCTCTTAATGGCGATGACATACTGCTCTACCTGGCCGACCCTGAGTGCTCCATGCACCCAAACCTTCAGATTCTGGCAGTTTTTGGGTCGTACTCGGGACTCTGTATCAACTGGTGGAAGTAGGTAGCCTACCCACTCTCACAGGTCGGGCAGAAAGAAATCTGGCGTTATCTCCCTACATGGGAACTAGCTGGATTTAAATACCTGGGCATCTTTGTGACACAGACAAGGAGTTATCCTTCCGGCAAAACCTCACAAGAGTCCTGGATAACTAGAGAGGGGCTGTGGGTTGCTGGTAAAGGATCCTGTTGTCGCTGTTGGGCAGGGCTGCTCTTTATAAGATGATTTATCTGCCAAAATTTGAGGTTCTGGAGATTTTTTTTAAAGCAGTGGACAAGGTGTCCAGAACCTTACTGTGGGACGGGGGCACCATGAGGATAGAACTCTCCACGCTGACCCTGAGAGGAAGATTGCACTTCCTAATCTGCATCTCTACTAGTGGGCGTCCCAGCTTCAGGTAGTTAATAATTGGGCTTTCTCATTCCTACAAGATACAGCACTATTGGCAGACCGGCAGACAATGGACAATAAGGGCTATGTCTACTGCGCCAATGAGAGAAGAGAGAGGACACCGTGCCTCCACTGACGGAGATGGTGGTGAAAATCTGGAAAAGGGCAACAATTGCCCTGGCGCGGAAGGGTAAAGTGACACTAGAAACCTTGCTGTGGGAGTCCAATGTGCTCAAGTTGGTACGCGAGATAGAAGAGTATAACAAATGGGACCTGATGGGCATTTCCTGAGTAGGAGACGTCTGGCGCAATGGTTACATTGTACCATTTTCTGAGCTGCAAGAACAATATGAGCTGGCAGGCTCTCAGTACCTCCGATACCTACAATTGTCATATATCATTTGGGGCTACGGAGACCTAATGGCTGAGATCCCAGAACACATTTCTCTGGAATATAGAGTCCTGTGGTCTCCCCTGATTAGTCATGCGGTGTCACAGATATATTCACACCTGTTACACAATAGTCTTCCTCCGCTCCATGGCCTCAGGGGTAAATGGGCCGAGGATCTGGATAGGTAGGAGGGTAATGATTGGGGGCGACTTGCCGCTATGCCCGTGAGGTGGCAATCTGATGAAGATTCTACATTGGGCACACTACACCAGGACTAAGCAGTTTTTTATGGGTAGAAAAGAGCTGGATCTTTACGCACATGGGTGTGGACACAGACAGACATTACTCTATATGATATGGAGTTGTCCAAAGATTCAGGGCTTTTAGAAGAGAGTGAGGGATAGGGTCTCAGATTTACTTTGTTTAAATTTTCATTTATGCATTCCTGTTAATGTATTTGGTATATATGGGGCAAGTTGTTCCAAAACCGCTTTGCACACTAAATTGGCAGTACTGTGAGTATTGTCACCACTTTAATCTGTAAGTAGCCCTTCCAATATGTCACCGCTTTATGATGTATTAAGTTTTATCATTCATTTATGTTGGCTACTATGGTAGCACGGAAGTATGCTTAAATGGGTTGTAAAGTTGGCGATCAGGGTCTTGACAAAGGCATGCAAGTGCCAAAATGCGTTGATATTGGTCTTCTTGCAAAAGCACTAAATACGCTATGCTACACCCTCTTGGAGTGCCAAGAATTTCTTGCATCAGGGGAAAGCTGCTTTAGAACTATACAAATATATATAGATATTGTTAGTGATTTTCCACAAGTTGCCTGTCATTTCCACTGATTCACCCGTGCCAGAATTTGGGCTGTGGAACCTGTAGCAATGTTCATACATGGAAATAATAATCCAAGGCACTCCTTCACGGTGAAATATCCAATTTATTCATGATGTCAGCAAATGACATCACTGATGACATTATGCAGTGAGTGCAAGTGTTTCGTAATAGTTTTGGAGACGTAAATATATATACTAACCTATTGCACAAGTTAAATTAAAAAAAATTCTGTACTACTAATGAGTGATACTATTTCTAACATATATCATCTGATCTATAATCTAATTTTTAAATTGGGTGTACTATTTATCAGTGAACTATCCTCTACACTAATGCATGCCTCTAGCTGATGTATGTGTATGGTAGTGCTTTGTGACAGTCTAAGCTGGTCATTGAGACTTCACTCCACAGGGACCTCTCAGTATAGTTATTTTTTGTACATACGGACCAATTTCCTTAGACCTCTCTCATTTGTAATGAATGACTGTAGTTGTAGATTGCAATAACTGTTCACTAATACCTTTCTCTAGATGATGGCTCAGTGTATTAGACATTTACAACAGACTGACCTCTCTGCTCACACCTTTCTCCAGGATGAAGAATAATTTTACTAGTGGTTTGTGACACAGTGGCTTGTCCACTAAGACCTCTCTACTGGTTGTATGTTTTAGTGGTTTGTGTAAATCTGACATTTGCACTAAAACCTTTTTCCAGGTTCACAAATGGTGTTGTTTTGGTTTCCTATAGACTAGCTGATATGGTTAGAAATTTTACTTCGGTCGTTAGTGTTTAGAGTAATGGTTCAGAAGACACAGGACTTTCCGTTCAGAACAGTCTCTTGGGTGATAAGTGAATGCAGAAGTTGATGAGGTTCCAGTGAGTTCTGTGCTGTAAGTCACTCACCCGTGTCTTCTTCTTATTTTTAAATAATTTAAATTGTATTTTATGAAGTAAGTTAAAGTTTATTTTATTTTGTCTTCAGTGATGTCATTTGAGATGTCATCAGTGATGTTACTGACCATGTCATGAGTGATGTATTATGTGAGGTCATAAGCAATGCAGTGCGGGGCATATGTTATAGTAAGCTCAGGTAACTATAACTGATGCATTTCTATGGTTGTGTGTTTTGAAAATCGCAGCTGAACTATAATGTCCCTGTAATCTTTGTTTTCTTCAGTGAATTTTACAAGTTTCTAATACATTTTATTCAGAAATGTATTCTTATTATACATTTTAAAAGTAACACTTACATTTTAAAAGTAACTTATGTAGTCTTTCTATACATGCAATACACCAAGTTTTTCTCTTTTTTAAAATTCATTTTATGGATCCGCAGAGCCACCAAGAATTTGAGAAGGGAGCCCATATGAGTACTTTAGTTCCTGTGAAAAAATCACTTGGATCCACAGATTCAATAAAATGTTTAAAAATATACATAAATATCATATACAGGCCTGACAAATTTGAACATACACATCAGAGAAACTATATCCATACATTAATATTTGGAAGCCTATATGTGTTTCACAACATATTTATTTTACGAGTTTGATGAATCTGCAGATCTGCTGCAAATCCGTGTCCAAATAAGGGGTCTTCTAGCTATGTTGCAGGCAGGTCTGCAATGGATCCACGGATCCATTCCCAACCAAAAGCACAAATTCAATTCAAAACAACAGCACATTTAATACAAACATATGCTATTACAATTTATATACCTGTATCACTGCCTGTGTGTGGGTGTGTGAGTAGCTGTGTTAGTAACTGTGTGAGTAGCTGTATGGATGTGTGAGAGGGTGTATTAGTTACTGTCTGGGTGTGTAACTAGGTGTGACATTGACTGTGTGGGTGTAAAAGTATCTGTCTAGTGCCTGTGTGGGGGTGTAAGTGGCTCTGAGAGTGGCTGTGTGCATGGGTGTGTGTGTGGGTGTGTCACTGGCAGTGGAGTCTGTAGGTGCCTGCATAGGGATGTGAGTGGCTGTCTGAGTGGTTGTATGGATGTGTGAGTGTGTGGTGGGTGTGTGAGTGGGTGTGTTAGTGCTGGTGTGGGGCAGTGTATGGGTGTGTGTGCGCTTCTATGGGTCTATAAGTGAGTGGGTGTGCAAGTGGTTTACTGCATCTCTGAATGGGTGTTTGACTGGCTGTATGGGTGTGTGAGTGGTTGTGTGAGTATGTGGTGGGCATGTGAGTGGGTGTGTAAGTGGCTGTGTGAGTCTGCAGTAGGTGTGTGATTGGCTGAATAAGTGTGCATGTGGTTGTGTGAGTGCCTGCATGGGTCTGTACGTAGATGCATTGTGGTTCCCTGGGTCTGTGAGTGGGTATGTGAGTAGCTGTATGAGTGTGTGAATGGGTATGCAAGTGATTTAGTGGTTTTCTGGGTCTCTGAATGAGTGTGTGACTGACTGCATGGGTGTGTGAGTGGTTCTGTGTGTATGGATATGTGCTAGGTGTGTGAGTGGGTGTGTAAGTTGCTGTGTGAGTCTGTGAGTGGGTGTCTCACTCGCTATATTATTCAGTGTGTCGGTGTTTCAGTGCCTGTGTGGGTCTGTGAGTTGATGAATGAGTGATTCACTGGGTCTGTAAGTGGTTGTGTGAGTAGCTGTATGAGTGTACAAATGGGTGTGTGAGTGGTTTTGGGGTCTCTGACTGGGTGTCTGAGTGGGTGTGTGAGTGGTTTTCTGTCTCTCTCAGTGGGTGCGTGAGTGGGTGTATGAGTGGTTGTGTGGGTATGTAAGTGGGTCTGTGAGTGCCTATGTGGGTCCTTTGAGTGGATGTGTGAGTGGATCTCTGGGTCTCTGAGTGGATGTATCTGTGACTGTATTGGTATGTGAAAGGGTGTGTGCGTGAGACTGTATGTATATATGACTGGGTGCATGACTGCCTGTATAGGTGTGTGAGTGATTTTTCTGGGACTCAGAGTGGGTGTGTGAGTGGCTGTATGGGTATTTGAGTGGTTGTGTAGGTGTGTGAGTGTGTGATGGGTTTGTGTATGAGTGGGTGTGTAAGTGACTGTGTGGGTCTGTGAGTTGTGTGTGAGTGGCTGTGTGGGAATGTGAGTGGGTATGTAAGTGGCTGTATGGGTGTGTATGTGGCTGTGTGCGCACCTGCGTGGGTCTGTGAGTGGGTGTTTGAGTGGTTCTCTGGGTCTGTGAGTGGATGTATTAGTGACTGTATGGGTGTGTTAGAGGGTCTGTGAGTGACTGTATGGGTCTGTGAGTAGGTGTGTGAGTAAGTGTATGGCTGTATAAGTGGTTATGTGGGGGTGTGAGTAGGTCTGTGAGTGGGTGTATGTTGTTTTTTTAATTTAGGTCTGGATCTGCCGTGAATTCACACGGGGCTGCACTGAGCACTGCAGTGGATCCGCAGAATCATCGCACACCAAAAAGAAAACATTTTTGGACAATGTTTTTTCCCAGGAGGGGTCTCTCACAGACCCCTCCACCAGTCCAATGGGGTCAGGATACCTCTACCCTGACCTCTTATATCCTCTTTATACTTTATTGCCCCCCCCCAGGAACTATGCCCCAATTCACAAAATGGCAGCGCAACTTTTCTCTCAGATTACAGTCAGCTTTGCTGTTGGCATGGGGTTACACCGCTGTGGATCAGCGGTGCATCTGCATCTCTAGATATACATAAATCTTTCTTCTTTAAAAACTCCCAAACTGCTGGAAAGATTTACACCAAATTACAAAAAGCACTCTTTCTGGACCAAGATCTAGCTTTCTGTCAAATTTGGTGTGATTCAATTTAACGGTTTGGGCTGTAGTTGTGTCTAAAATCCCTATGTGAAATTGCATTGGAAAAAATGCGTTTTGGGATCACCTTCTTTTTTTCAGCCCTTGCTTGACAAATCACCCCAACACTTTCCAGACAAAAGATGAAGTGAGTGGCAAACTAGTTTTGAAAATTTCATGAAAATTCGTCAAACAGTGCCAACGTTATTAGCAAAACAGAAAGTGCTTATTCTATGGAAACTAGGTCCTAACTAAATACCTCTCGGTGACCCCCAGTAGTTCATATATATATTCAGCTAAAAAACTAAAGGTTACAGGGACGTAATAGTTAGGAAATCGAATTACTAGAACCTTAGAAACTCAATGAAAAAAAACAAATGTTACAGGGATGTTATAGTTAGGCTCAAATTTCACTTGTACACAGCCATTGAAATTCAGTAGTTATAGTTATCTGAGCTAAGTATAACTTACGCCTCCGCTACGCACTGCTTATGAACTCACATATTAACTCACTCATGACATGGCCAGTGACATCACTGATGACATTTCAAATTATATTACGGAATGACATCTTAAATGACATCACTGATGACATCATCCAGTGAGTGTAAATATTTCAAAAATGTCCTGAGACTTAAATATATATACTAAGCTACTGCATATGTTAAATTACAATTCTTTCTGTACTACCAATGAGTGATACTATTTCTAACATATGGGGCCTGAGTGGTTGTGTAATTGTCCGTATCCGTCTGTGAGTGACTGTATGGTTGTTTGAGTGGCTCTATGGGTATATAAATGGGTTTGTGAGTACCTGTGTGGGTGAGTGGGTGACTGTGTGAGTGGCTGTATTGGTGAGTGAGTGGAAGTGTCACTGGCTATATGTGTGAGTGAGTGGCTGTATGGGTGAGTGAGTGGGTGTCTGAATGGCTGTATGAGTGAGTGACTATAGTGTGTAAGTAGATGTATGGGTGAGTAAGTGGTAGTTTGGTTAAGTGAATTGGTATGCAAGTGTCTGCATTGGAGAGTGAGTGTCCATGAATGGCTGTATGGGTGAGTGAGTGGATGTGGAGTGCTTGTATGGATGTGTGAATGGGTATGTAAGTGATAGTCTGGGTGTGTGAATGAGTGAGTGAGTGTGCGAGTGCTTGTATAGGTGGGTGAGTGGCTGTATAGGTTAATGTGTGTGTGAGAGTAGCTGTATGGGTGAGTGTGTGGGTGTTTGTGTCACTGTATGGGGGAGTGACTACTTGTGCCTGTAAGAGTAGGTGTATGGGTGAGTGGGTGGTTGTCTCAATAGCTGTGTGTATGAGTAAGTGGGTGAGTGAGTGGCTTTATGGATGAGTGAGTGGTTGTGTGAGTACTTTTATGGGTCTGTCAATGGGTATGTGAGTGGTTGTATGGATGATGCCATTTGAGATGTCATCCGTGATGTCATTGACCATGTCATGAGTGATGTAATAAGTGAGGTAATAAGCAATGCATTGCTGTGGCATCAGTTATATATGACTCATGTAACTATAACTGCTGAATTTCACTGGTTTTGTATGAGTGAAATCTGAGCCTATCTATAACGTCCCTGTAACCTTTGGTTTTTTTAAGTGAATTTTTATGTTTTTTAAATTCTTTTTCCTAACTATAACATTCCTATAACTTTAGTTTTTTCAGTAAATTTCTAAATTTTTTACATTTTTATTTCCCAAGTATAAAGTCCCTGTAACCTTTAGTTTTTTAAGTTAATTTCTAAGACTTCTTAATGTTATTTCCTAACTATAATGTCCCTGTAACCTTTGTGTTTTAAGTGACTATCTAAGGTTTTTAAAATTGTATTTCCTAACTGTAACCTGCAACTTTTGAGAGTGAGTGTGTGAGTGAGCGAGCGAGTGCATGAGTGTCTCAGTGGGTATGTGAGCGAGTGTGTGAGTGTCTCAATGGGTGTATGTCTGAGTGGGTCTGGGAGTGGCTGTATAGTGTCTTGCTGGGTGTGTGAGTGAGTGTGTGTCTGAGTGGGTACATGAGTGCCTGAGTGGGTTTGTCAGTGGGTGTCAGAGTGTCTGAGTGTGTTTGCCAGTTTCTCAATGAGTGTGTGAGTCAGTCTGAGTGCATGAGTGTCTAAGTGGGTCTAGTAGTGGGTGTGTGAGTCTCTGAGTGGGTGTGTGAGTGAGTACATGATCTCTGAGTAGGTCTGTGAGTGAGTGCATGAGTCTCTGAATGGGTCTACGATTGAGTGCATGAGTCTTTGAGTGGGTCTGTGAGTGGGTGCATGAGTGTCTATGTGGGTCTGTGAGTGGATGAATGAGTATCTGAATGGGTGCATGAGTCTCTGAATGGGTCTGTGAGTGGGTGCATGAGTTTCTGAGTGGGTCTGTGAGTGGGTGCATGAGTCATTGAGTCGGTCAGTGAATAGGTACGTGTGTCTGAGTGGATCTGACAGTAGATATGTAAGTGTGAGTGGGTCTGTGACTGAGTACATGAGCCTCTGAGTGGATCTGTTAGTAAGTGCTTTAGTCTCTGAGTGGGTCTGTGAGTGAGTGTATGAGGATCTGAGTGGGTCTGTGAGTGGGTTCGTGAGCCTCTGAGTGCCTCTGTCAGTGGGTGAATGAGTGTCTGAGTGGCTCTGTCAGTGGGTGTATGAGTGTCTCAATGGGTCTGTCAGTGGGTGCGTGAGTATCTGAGCGGGAATGTAAATATCTGAATGTCCTCTGTTTTGCCCTTATCTGCTCTGTTTTGCGTTTTCTGCTTGTTTTTCTGCCCACTGTTTTGCCTTTCCAGTTTGCTTTTCTGTACCCTGTTTTGCCTTTCTGCTCATTTTTCTGTTCTCTGTTTGGTCTATTCTTCGCGTTTTTCTGCCCTTTGTTTGGCTTTTTTCTGTTCGGCCCTTCTCCCAATATTTTTTATTGTGTAGGCCTCAGGGAGGTGATGGTCCCCGAGGACCGGGAGGTCAGTGCGGCCCCACTAATTATCATTATTGTCCCAGGGAGGTGGTGGTCCCTAGGGCTTTTACAAGCCCAGGAGGAAGGCCCGTGCAACCCCCCTCCTCAGTCAAAACAAACTTTATTTGGTTTGTTACAACCATAAAAGTACAATTTGCATCTTGTCTTACTAAACAGGGAAAGTAATAGCAGCAGAAAATACATAGCACGGCGGTATCAATCAACATATTACATCTTAATATACATATACATAACTATCATTTTAAAATCGAGATGTTATCACAATTAATTTAAAAAACACTTAATTCACATCTATACATCCTCTTCTTAATCATACAGTGCTATTTAAAAGACTAATTGTTTCACATATTTGATGTCAGGGACCTATATTATTAGATCTTACTCTGTACAACTGAGGAATACCTTAACTTTTTTCATATATTTCCCCAAGGCACAGGCTATGTCTAAGTTCTCCATTTCCATCAACAATTTTGCGGCTTGCATCCTATTTATAATATTATAATTTTTAAAAATCGGACATAAAATCTCCTTCCGCAAATCTAAAAACCACATACAATCTAATAAAATGTGTATAATATTGCAGGTAGTGCCTAAAGTGCAAGTGCAGAACCCGTTACAACTTATCATTTGATTTCGGGCTCCATTATTCGCATAACATGGGTTTATTCCGATTCTCATTTTTAGGACTTCCCGCCTTAAGTTATGACTTGGTAGCCGGTCCACATATGGAAAGTGCTGGTCAAGCTCCCAGGCAGATGTCATGTGAGCTACCGAGGTTTTTTGTGAGAGGTACTCCCGGTCATAAGTCCGGGACATCTCGGTGCCTTGGAGCCTTAGTTCTCTCTTACCTATTATTATATGATCTTGTAGCGGGCCGACCTTCAGAGCGAGCACCCTGTATGCATTCCTTATTGATGCTCTAGCCTCTTTTGCCCAGGGTAGGTCGCTCCTTGTAATTTCCACTTTGGCCCACTGAGAGATTTTGAGGAGCTCATCAGTTCCCAATCGCTGCCAGAATCGTACAAGGGCCATACAGGCGGTTATCGCCCACGAGGTAGTTCCCAACTCAAGTCTGGCCGCTTGTACCATAGAAGATTTGGGCAGTCCAAATAGGCTTTTTAATATATTTCCCTCCTCTCTATCCCAGGAGGTCTTACAGCTTAAGTAAATAACTTCGGCTCCATACAGGAATTGAGGGGGCACCATTGCTTGATAGGCTTTCAAGACCGGTCTGTCTGACATTTCTCCGTATATATTGTTAAATCTTTTTAAGCCTTTCACGGACGCCGATGCCCTCATTTTTAGTGCTTGTACATGAGTATGCCATTTCAGGGTACCAGAGAACCACATTCCTAGATATCTATAGTCCGCTACCCTCTCGAGTAATACTGTGCCCAGGTACCAAGAGAACTTTGTTTTCTTCCTGCCAAAACAGACAATTTTTGTTTTCTCCATATTTACTACTAGTTTTTTGGTGGTACAGTATTCTTTGAATCGATTTAATTTTCTTTGGAGCCCAATCTCCGTCTGATCCATAATTACCAGATCATCAGCATAGAGAAGGCATGATATCTGGTTTCCTCCCAGTTTTGGGTTAGCCCCTCTAACCTCTCTCAACTTTTGAGGCAGGTCTGCTAAGAACAGGGAGAATAATAGGGGGGCAAGTACACAACCCTGCCTTAATCCGTTCCCAATTGGGATTCTCTTTGTCAATCCTCCCTCCTTATCCAGGATTATTTGTGCCCAGTTTTCAGTATGCAGTTCTTGGATTAGTGCAAGCAGGTCACCCTGTATTTCATAACCAACCAATGATGTCCACAGCTGATCCCGGTCCACCAGGTCGAAAGCTGCACGGAAATCCACGAAACAGGCGAATAATTTTCCTCCCTGATCGATTGACTTCCGTGCAATGGACCAAAGGGCAAAACAGTGGTCAACAGTTGAGTGGCCTTCTTTGAACCCTCCTTGTTCTGGCGGTACTATTTGTTTGTTGTCCACCCAGTCCTTTAGTATACCCAAAATTACTTTTGAAAAGACCTTTTCGCCTATATCTAATAGGTTTATTAGGCGATAATTTTTTGGGGAGTTTACATCACCTTTCTTATGTATTGGCCTGACAATTGCCCCTTTCCAATTATCTGGGAACTTGCCTGAATTTAGGATCTCTTGAAACATATTAGAAAACAACTCCGCCCACCAATCTATATTCGTTTTTATTATAATTGCAGGTAGATTATCAGGTCCAGCAGCCCGTGTTAGATTTAGTCTTTTTATTATACCTCTAACGGCATCTGGGGAGAAGTATGCTTTAATTTCTTCCCTTATTCTAGGCCAATCCTTGGGCGTTGTCCCCTCCCTATCTGGCCATGTACCATAGATTTCTTTCAGATATGACACCCACTTGACCTCTGGCACCGAGCAGTGTAGGGTTCCTGAGGCTTTCCCCGTACATTCCTGAATTAACTTCCAAAAGCCTCTCACATTCTTTTCTTCAATTGTCTCAAGTAAATTCCCCCAACATTTGTCCTTAAATGTCCTTTTTTTATCTCTAATAGTGACCTTATATTTTATTTTTAGTTTCTTAAGTTCTATTACCGCTTCATCACTATAATATGCTCTTAGGTGTCTCTCCTGTTTTCTGATGCTGGCCTTGACCTTCCGACATTCATCATCGAACCAATGAGAGCTGCTACTGGGGTATGGTTTCACATTATTTTCTACTTTACGGTTACCGTGTTTTAATTTTATCCTGAGGCATTCCACCATATCCCTTATTGTGTCCTCATACCATATTATGCCCTCCACTGGTGCTAGGCTATCTAAATTCACGGACAACTGGTGTGCACTCAGTTTTTTTATATATTCATCGGTAATTCTCGTGGTTAGTCGTTTAGGGTATTCCACCTCTACTGGAAGCACTTTTTGTCTATGAGGGGAACTGCGTACCTGGAGTTCTACCTGTAGAGGGTAGTGATCACTACCCTCAAGCCTAAGGATTTCAAATTGTTTAATTAGATAGAAGTTCCACGTCTGAATGAATACATAATCTATTGGGCACATTTGTTGTCCTATCTTAAAGGTACGATTCGCGGGCCGGTCTGCATCCTTCCTTCCATTTACGCAGACCATCCCTCTGGCCCCCAGCAATTGCCCAAGCTCATCGTCTTGATTTGAAATCTCACAGCGGGGAAAAAGTGCGAGCTCTATTTTATATACTCCCAGCATATCCCTCAACCAGGGGTCCGTTTTAATAGGATTTAATCTATGATTGAAGTCCCCCAATATCATTAGCACATCCCTTGGATAGCAATCACATAGGTACTCCAGGTCTGATTTTAAACATTCTAGATCAGTCTTATATTCGTTTGATTTCCCTTTCTGAATGTACACATTTATAATGCATAAGTTTTCACCCCCCAGCATATTGTTTACGGTACACACTCTACTACCCAACGCCCATTTGCACTTGAGTTTGAGGGGTTCCAAATCTTTGGCTATCCTAGTTGAGATCAGCGTCATCTGGCCACCGGAGGGTCTACCTAATTGGTTCTTTTTTGCTACCCCCCTCCTTTATTCAACTCAAAGCTCCAGGGAGGTGGTGGTCCCTGGGGCTTCGAGGTAGCCCAGGAGGAGGGTCCGCGTGGGCCCCCTCCGTTATGAAAATAAAAGCTTGGGGAGGTGGTGGTCCCCGGGGCTCTAAGAGCCTTAGGACAGGGGCCCCGTGCGCCACCCTCCTTTTTTTCATAAAATGCCCCCAGGACCTGGCCCACATGGAAGCCCTTTTGAAACCAAGCACGGGAGCCTGCACTTGTTTTTTTTTTAATTGCTGCAAATTTGTAAATTTCTTGAATTTACTGCATATAAAAAAATTATTTTTCACCTGCCGGTGTCCCTCTGGGACCCCAAGACCAAGGCCTGGGGGTCAGGGTATTCCTACCCTGCCCCCTTTTCTTTTTTTCACGTTTTTCTTTTTTGGGACTCCGTTAAAGCTGAGTCCCAAGATGGCTGCCAATACTTCCTCCTTGAAGTGATGGCAGCCAATCAGAGCTGTGAAGAGCTCTGCATAAGCTTGTTACTTTTTGCAAAATTGCCCTGATCGCAGATATCCACATTTTAATTTCCTTAAAGTTCTCAAGAACTCCTGAACGGATTTACACCAAATGACTGAAAGTGTGATCTGCGAGCCAAAATCTACCTTTCTGGTAAATTTGGTGTAATTCCATACAGCGGTTCAGGCTTTAGTTGTGTCTAAAGCTCCTATGGGTATTAACATGGGAAACACACTTTTTTTTACCCACACTTTTTCTCGCACCCCCCTTGATGGAACACCCTGAAACTTTCCACATGCAACAAGAATTACTGGCAAACTTTTTGGGGGAACATTTCGTGAAGATTCGTCAAACAGCGCCAAAGATATAGGCAAGTCAAAAAACAGTTTTCCTATGGAAATATGGTCCCTAAATATAACTAAGTGCTGGTGACCATCAGTATAGTTATAGTTAGTTTAGCTAACTATATCTTGCGCGCCCGCAATGCACTGCTGATGACGTGACATATTACATCACTCATGACTTGGTCAGTGACATCACTCATGACATCACTGATTACATCTCAAATGACATCACTGATGGCATCATCCAGTAAATGTGTGATTTTCTGAAAATTAAATATGTTTTATATATGTACATCTCAAGGCAAGTGTCTAAATGGATGATTTTTTTTGTAAAATTGATTGTATAACTGACTGATTATGTGTATCTTAGTGAATACATGGGTTAGTGAGTAATGTTTAAATATGTAAATATCTGAATAAGTCTCTCACTTTGTGACACAGCATGTATGCAGGACTGTATCGGTGGATGAGTGTGTGTATGAGTGTGTTAGTGAGTGAATGACTGTCTCAATAGTGTCTTTATGAGTAACTACATATGTTTTAAAGTAGTATATGTGAGTATTGGTGTATGTGAGAGTGAGCGATTGACAGAGTTCCTGTATAAATAAGTATGTGTTTCTATAAGTGATTGTTTAAGAGTGTAAGTATGTGTAAGCTTCTGTAGAAGTAAGTGTGGTGGTGTGTGTATAACTGTATATACAAGTAAATAGATGTTTGATTCTTTGTTTGCATGTGTGACTATGTGTGACTATGTGTGTGAGTAACTATGGATGAGTGTCAGTGTGTAACAGGATGTATAGGTGTATGAGTACATATGATGAGTGGGTACATGTATGAGTGACTGTATAGAACTGTTGGTGAATGAGTGGATGTAAGTGCAGATCTTATAATTACTGAATAGGTGTGTTGTAACTGGTATTGGTATCTCCATTGTTTTGAAAATGTTAGTTTCTATTTTTTAGTGTGTGTATCAAAGGTTATATTCGGGTGAGAGGAGGTCTGCCACTCTATCAGAAGGATGATGTCACCAGTGATGTCATCAGTGATGTCATTTGAGATGTCATCAGTGATGTCATGAGTGATGTCACTGACCATGTCATGAGTGATGTAATATGTGACGTCATCCGCAGTGCATTGTGGGCGTGCGAGTTAGAGTTAATTGAACTAACTATAACGGGGGAATTTCTATGGTTTGTACGAGTGAAATGTGCAACTAACTATAACGCCCCTGAAACCTATGCTTTTTTCAGTGAAACTCTAAGGTTTTCTAAATGCTAATTTCTAACTATAACATGCCTGAAACCTATGGTTTTTTCAGTGAATTTCAAAGGTTTTTTAAATGCTAATTTCGAACTATAGCGTGCCTGAAACCTATGGTTTTTTCAGTGAATTTCAAAGGTTTTTTAAATGCTAATTTCGAACTATAACATGCCTGAAACCTATGGTTTTTTCAGTGAATTTCAAAGGTTTTTTAAATGCTAATTCCTAACTCTAACGTGCCTGAAACCTATGGTTTTTAAGTGAATGTCAAAGGTTTTTTAAATGCTAGTATCTAACTATGCCTACGGAGGTAGGACATGTGAAGAAAGAAGAAAAAACTCACAGAAAGAAGCAAATGTAATGCAGAAAGAAGCAACAGAAGTCCTCAAAGACGAAGAAAAGTGCAGGAATAAGCAAGACATGTGCAGAAAGAACAAACAGAGGAGCAGAAAGAGGCCTTGTTACAAAATCATCCTGTACCCACAACTTTTTCAGACGGGTACTGGTGTTAACTGACTCTGACTAACCAGACCTAGAGCCAGTGGTATGTTAAAAGACACTTAGAATACAGTGAAAACACCTACATACACTAGGGAACACTATGAGTTGGGGTACCCCTGTGATTAGCATGACCTCCTCTGTAAGCCCATAGTATATAATAGGCCAGGGGGATTAAAACTACCTCTGAAAACGCACCACGGGGTGCGTTTGCACACTGGTGAAGGGAGGGGGGCCTGAGACGACTTGTGCAAACACGCCCTGTGGGCGTTTTAACTTGGGGAATAAAGTCCCCTTGAATCCTGAGGGTCCCTGGGGGCCAACTAACCCACCAGGTATGTCCAGTAAGTGGCACAGAGTTACATTGCATAGAGGTGTAAAATGGGGCATGGCCTCGGACCACCTCTCTGCAACGCAGCTCTGTGGCTCTTACTGAAAGTACCTGGTGGGCTAGTTGGTCCCCATGGGCCCTCAGGATTGAAGGGGAATTATTTCCCCAACCTGAAATGCGCCACAGGGCATGTTTGCACACGTCACTCCAGGCCCTGTCCCCTCCCTTCACCACTGTGTAAACACGCTCTGTGGCCGTTTTAAGTTGGGAGATTAAGTCCCCTTGAATCCTGAGGGTCCCTAGGGTCCAACTAGCCCATTAGGTACCTCCAGTAAGCGCCACAGAGCTGCGTTGGAGAGAAGTGTAAAAAGGGGCACGACCTAGACCACCTCTCTGCAACGCAGTGGTGCTTACTGGAAGCACCTGATGGGCTAGTTGGTCCCCAGGATTGAATTGGAATTATTTCCCCAATTTATAAAGTGCCACAGGGCGTGTTTGCACACGTCACCTCAGGCCCCGTCCCCTCCCTTCACCACTGTGTAAACACGCTCTGTGGCCGTTTTAATTTGGGAGAATATTGTCCCCTTAAATCCTGAGGGTCCCTAAGGTCCACCTAGCCCACTAGGTACCTCCAGTAAGCGTCACAGAGCTGCGTTGCAGAGAGGTGTAAAAAGGGGCAGGGCCTAGACCACGTCTCTGCAACGCAGCGCAGTGGCACTTACTGGAAGCACCTGCTGGGCTAGTTGTCCCCCAGGGGCCCTCAGGATTGAAGGGGAATTGTTTCCCCAACTTAAAACACGCCACAGGGTGTGTTTGCACACGTCACCTCAGGCCCCATCCCCTCCCTTCACCACTGTGTAAACACGCCCTATGACCGTTTTAATTTGGGAGATTAAGTCCCCTTGAATCCTGAGGGTCCCTAGGGTCCAACTAGCCCACTAGGTACTTCCAGTAAGCGCCACAGAGCTGCTTTGCAGAGAGGTGTAAAAAGGGGCACGGCATAGACCACCTCTCTGCAACGCTGTGGCCGTTTTAATTTGGGAGAATATTGTCCCCTTAAATCCTGAGGGTCCCTAAGGTCCAACTAGCCCACTAGGTACCTCCAGTAAGCGCCACAGAGCTGCGTTGCAGAGAGGTGTAAAAAGGGGCACGGCCTGGACCACCTCTTTGCAACGCAGCGCAGTGGCACTTACTGGAAGCAACTGATGGGCTAGTTGGCTCCCAAGGGCCCTCAGGTTTGAAGGGGAATTATTTCCCCAACTTAAAACACACCACAGGGCGTGTTTGCACACGTCACCTCAGGCCCGGTCCCCTCCCTTCGCCCTGTGGGCGTTTTAAGTTTTAAGTCCTCTTGAATTCCCCAACTTACACTCGCCAGGGGGTGAGTTTAAACAGTGGTGAAGGAAGGAGGCGGGGCCTGAGATGACATGTGTGCAAACACGCCCTGTGGCATGTTTTAAGTTGGGGAATTAATTCCTCTTCAATCCTGAGGGTCCCTGGGGGTTAACTAGCCCACAAGGTACCTCCATTAAGCGCCATAGAGCTGCATTGGCGAGAGCCGTAAAAAGGGGCGTGGCCTCTCAACACCTCTCTGCAACGCAGCTCTCTGTCGCATACTGGAGGTTCCAGGTGGGCTAGTTGGCCCCCAAGGACTCCCAGTATTCAAGGGGAATTAGTTCCCCATCTGCAAACGCGCCAGGGGGCGCGTTTGCAGAGTGCTGCAGGGAGGGGGCGGGGCCTCCGGCGTGAAGCCAGTCTTTTTATTTATTTATTTTTTTAAGAAAGGGGGCTCTGTGGCCCCCCCTTCTTTTCCTGCTTTACTGGCCCTGGGGACCCCATCCAGAAGGGCCTGACCCCAATATATATATATTTTTTAATACATAGGAAGGGGGCTGTGGACCCCTCCCAAGGCCATAATCTGCCCCGGGGAACCCGTCCCCCCGGGGCATGGCAATTTTTTTTCTTTTTTTTTTAAGGGGGTCTGCCTTGCCCCCTCCTCAGGCCATTTATGGCCCCGGGGACCCCATTCCCCAGGGTCGGCCTTTGTTTGTTTTTTTAATTTTTGAGGAGGGGGGCTACCTGGCCCCCATCCCGGGCCACTAATAGCCCGGGGACCCCATCCCCCGGGGCTGGCCCTCTCCGTTGGGGACCGTGGGGGTCCCCAATCCCCCCACGGTCCCGCCGGCTCCCCGCCTCCTGCGGGAGCCGCCTTGCTTTTCCACATGGGGAGCTGCTAATATGCAGCTCACTGTGTGGAAAAGCAATCTGCTTTGGTTTTTGGAAGAGAGAGCAGGTTTCCTTGTCTCTCTTCAAAAAACCAAAGCAGAGTTTGCTATGGCAGGGCGGGAGCCGCGAGGCACTGCACAAGCAGGCCCTGGGGGGTGGCGGTCCCCAGGGCCATGACAGGGCTCCAGGAGGGGGTCAGCGCAGCCCCCCTTCCAACATTAGCAAAGCCCCAGGGAGGTGGTGGTACCAGGGGCATGTGGGAGGGCTCGAGCCCCCCACACAGGTTATGTTTTGTTTTAAAAAGAAAAACACAAGCCCCAGGGGGTGGCGGTCCCTGGGGCTGCGGGGGGCCGTGAGCCCCCCGCAATTATTACTGAAAAGCCCCGGGGTGGCCGTCCCAGGGGCTTGGGGGGCTTTTGAGCCCCCCAACCCGTTTATTTTACAAGCCTCGGGGGTGGCGGTCCCTGGGGCTGGGGGCGCTGTGAGCCCCCGCAAATATTTTTGAAAAAGCCCCGGGGGTGGCGGTCCGTGGGGCTTGGGGGGGCCTTTGAGCCCCCCACCCATTTATTTTACAAGCCCCGGGGGTGGCGGTCCCCAGGGCTGGGGGGGCGGTGAGCCCTCGCATATATTTTTGAAAAGCCCGGGGAGTGGCGGTTCCCGGGGCTTCTTTGCCCCCCATTACAATATAAAGATTGCCCCTGGGACTTGGCCCACCTGGGGGCTTAATATTAACGAAGCCTGCGCTTTATTTATTTTTTTCCCGGCCGAATCTGCGGGTCATCCGCGCATCCTGCGATTTGAAAAAAAAATAATTTTTTGGGGGCCTAGGGGGTCAGGCTGTTTCTACCCTGCCCCCTTTTCCTATATTGCGCATTTATTTTTCTTTTCTCTTGTGCCTCGGTTCTACCGAGGCACAAGATAGCTACCAACACTTCCTGGTTTGGAGTGTTGACAGCCAATTAGCATGCAGCTCGTGTTTGGGAGGGTGCGAGATCCTGCGTGCCTCTAGATATGGAAACTTTTTTAATTTTGATTTTTCTCTGCAACTACTGAATGAATTTACACAATTTAACAAAAGGTCTCTTTCTGAACCAAGGGCTAACTTTTTGTCAAATTTGGTGTAATTCCGTTCAGCAGTTCGGGCTGCAGCCGTGTCTAAAGTTTCCTATGGAAAAATGCATGGGGAAAACACGTTTTGGGACTCCATTTTTTTCTCCTTGCGCCCACTTGCCGAATCACCTCAAAACTTTTAAGATATGAGCAGACCGGAGCACCCCACCAGTTTTGAAAATTTTGCGAAGATTCGTCAATTGCTGCCAAAGTTATTGGGAATAGAATGTTGCGATTTTCCTATGGTAACTAGGTCCTAATTATAATATATATACAAAGAAAATCCAAGTATTGACTGCCTCCACCAGATCGAGAGTTGCGTCGTCCCAGTAGGACTCCTTGGATTGAGTCCCTCACACTTCTTTCCATAAACGACCACGCCAGGTGAGATTTTCACAGTTTCTTTATTGCCGCTGCCAATATATATATATATATCTATATACTAATATGATAAAGAGAGAGCCCAAACCTTTGAGGCGGGTAATCTCAGGAACCACAGCACCAATCACGTTCTGCTCGGGCGTTCTGCTGGGGGTGTGTGTGTGTGCACTGTGCTGGGGGCGTGGCCATACAGCGATGGGCGCGGCATTCGCTACGTGTTAGTACTTCCTTGTAGCCGTGTGCGTTGTGCTGCGGATGTCGCCATACACCAATGGTCGCGGCATTCGGAAAAAATGCTGCACGGACATCCGGTAAAACAAGCGTTCGCTTTCAAGCGGCATTCAGAAAAAATGGTGCGCGGGAATCAGGTAAAACAACCGTTTACAGGGCTCCGTTGTGGGCGTGGCCATGCAGCAATCGGCGCGGCATTCAACGGGCATTCGGCAAAAATGGGGCGGGAAATCCTGCAAAACAAGCGTTCACAGGACTCTGTTGTGGGCGTGTGTATACCCGGACAACGTCAGGATGGGCTGCTAATATATATATATATATATATATATATAACAAGGTTCCTGTTTCACCAGTCCGCGGTGAAAGAAAGATCAGGTAAGGACCTCTTTGCGTGACTTTTCCTTAAATCAGATGTAAAGAAGCAGCAGCAACGATATTATCCAGTGAAGCATAAGTATTTATTTCACACAGATGACATAAAAAGACATGGTGTCGTCCATGACGCGTTTCACTCCTAAAAGGAGCTTGTTCTATATATATGTATATATACATGTGTATATATATATATATATATATATATATATATATATATATATATATATATATATATATATATATATATATATATGTGTGTGTATATATATATATATATATATATGCTGTAATGTGTTCCGAATAAGTATTTTACAAGAATTTTGTGTTATCAAAATGTATTTTACAAGCATAATTCTTTTTTACCCTGACTTTATCAAAATGGGATTTTATTACCCGTTTATAAATCTGGTATTTTACATTCATGATAATCAAATTCAATTGTGATGCACATTGAAAAGTAAGAAAGACTACGTAAAGTCAAATATGTCTTTTATGTCTATTGTAATACTAATGTAGCACTTGCACTTTAAATAGAGGTGTGCTTCACGATGATGCTGTCATGTGATCAAGGCAGGGATCTGCCGAAACGCGTCGTGAGGGCTTTGGTGGTGTCTGAAAAATAAAACCAAAGCACCAAATTGGGTCTGCCTTGTCTTCTTTGTGAATCCGGCAGGAAGTTACAGCAGGAGCAAGCGCGATTGAATATGTATATATATATCTATCTATATATCTATCTATATATCTATATATATATATATCTATATATATATATATATATATCTATATATATATATATATATATATATATATATATATATATATATATATATATATATATATATAACACAGCTATAGTATTATGCCTGGAATGGTAAAAGGCGTTCGTTATTTAACAGCTCTGCATGGATGTCATTGTGCTAATCCTATGCTTAAACACTTTGATAGAAAAGCAGACATTCGAGGTGAGCAAATTCAGGGTGTTGGTGGTGTAGGGTGCTATATGCAGGAGTTGCTCGCATCCTAAACTTGGGAACTACCCACAGTTCTCTGCTTCTTTTTTGCATCATTTATGCAGCACTCTGTGCCTGAAAGGGTATTGTTTTGACTTATACTGGGTCCTCTCATGTGTCTGGAAAAAGCTAAACCTCTCTGAAGAGCTATAAAGATAGAGAAACTCGTGTCAGTGGTGGCTTGTATTAATTCCAGGTTGGCTTTGATGGTATTTTTCCAATATATACATATATTTACATATATACTCACACACATACACCCGTTTGAATCTGTAATGAAGACATTGGGGCAGATTTACAAGAAAGTGACGCATCTGTAGTGATGCGTCACTTTCCCTGTGCCACCATGTAAAACCCTTGCGTAACCATGGATGCACCGTATTTATAATATGGCGCACCATGGCGCAAGGATTGACAGATGCATATGTTGATGGAAAAATCATGCATTGCTGGAGTCGTGTCGCAAGCATGACGCAACTCCCGCAATGTGTGTTGTGGCCTATTCCAAATACACTGCCTTACCCTTTAAGCCTGCTTCAAGCAGGCATAAGGTTTTGACGCAGTGGCGTCCTAAAAGTCACGCAGTGAAATCCTGTAAATTTCACTGCGTCACTTTTACGAGGCTTTCCTGCGTGGGAACGCCTACCCTGCATACATTATACCTGACGCAGGTATAATGTCACGCAGGGCTTTACAACGTGACGCATCTCACTAGATGCGTGTGACTGGGTCAAGAGGAATCGGCAACAGGCGGGTCTTAGTTTTAACAGGTTTTATTGTGTTGTACAAGTGGTCAGTACACTTCTTCCTTAAAGACGTATTACGTCGAGGAGATCTACTTCTACTCGGCCTCCTGTGGTGGCGTTCAGATGGATCGAGTCGTCGAAACACCTCCGGACTCCGTCGAGGCTTTACGTCTGGGTCCGTTTTGGCTATCGGATTAAACAGACAGAAATAGTCTTTCGTGAGAGGGGTGCTTTACATATATATACGTGAAGGGGAAAGGGAGTGAGGACACATTAACCCTCTTTTCGTCGGACTATTGGAAGTGCAGGATAGTGCTCGGGGAAAGGTACACCGGGTCAAAGAGGGATCAGGGTTGATTAGGCGGATCGCCCTTACGTCCCACCCAGTTACGGATAGTATTGCATACCTGAGTTAGCCACACACCTCCCCTGGGTGTGTGGCGGGGCGACTCGTAAAGTCGTTGGCCTCCTGGCTTCTCGTCCGTTCTTGAGGTCACAGCTTCCTCACACTCCGGGCCTTTCTTTCCTTCTGCCTCCACGTCCGTACTCCTCCACTCCTCGTCAGCTTCTCTCCACACGTCTTCTTCTCTCCGGTTGAACAAGCACACCTGGTGCTGGCGTTCCTCCGTATAAGACGTCTCCGCCTCACCATACAGCCCCGCCCATTCCTCTGCTGTCTCCTCGTTAAAGGGCCAGTGTCTCTCCTCGCTCTCTTGCGTGCTGTCTGTGGTCTCGATGTTCTGTGAAGAGTAGAAGAGGGGAGTTGAAGGGGAAACAATGTCCTACAATGTCTCTTTAATGTAAACGGGGTCATCCTGTATTGTCACTCTGTTACAATGCGTCACGTTGTAAATGGGCCACAACTTATATGCCGCCTCTGCGTCACAAACGTGACGCAACGACGGCGCAAAAGTGACGCAAGGGGCTTGTAAATCTGCCCCATTATGTTTTGCCAAGGAAGGGTCATGGATTCTGGGGAGCATCTTTAGACTTTGATGTGCCTGTTTTATCAGAGACTGACTCAAACGTTCAGCATTCGGAGTATAAATAAATGAGTAACAAATTGAAGACTTGAAGCAGAAAACATAAGCCGCCTAAAAGCTAGATGGATAAGCGAAGTCATAGTAAGCAAGAAATCAAAGCTAGTAATAAAAAACTCGCAAGCAGACACAGAGGGTAGAATCCTATTGACCAGTCTAGTAAGAGGAGACGAACCCATACATGTAGCTAACATCTACGGTCCTAACAAGGATGACAAGTCCTTCTGGGACAAGGTTGGAGAGCAGCTAGACAACATACCACTGGGAGAACTCCTCATAGTAGTTGGTGACATGAATTAGGTATTAGACCCAGCCATAGACAGACACCCGCAGAGACTGAGTCAGTCATCACACAGAGGGAACATTCTGAGGAACATGTGCACATAACTCAAACTCAAAGACCCATGGCGACTTCAGAACCCGGACGGCAGAGTGTACACGTTCTACTCAACCCCACACAATTCCTACAGCAGAATAGACTATATCCTAATATCAGACACACACACTCACCTCATAAACCAGACAGAAATAGGGACTAGAGCCATCTCAGATCACTCACACATCAGCCTATTGCTGACAGGCAAACACAACGAAAGACAAACCCGCAGATGGAGATTTGACGATGACCTGCTCAAAAACGTAACAGCCAAGGCAGAAATAGAGACAGCAATAAAAGAATACCTAGCAATTAACGACACCCCGGAAATAGACAGGAACATCCTGTGGGATGCCCTAAAGGCCACGGTCAAAGGCGTAATACTCACATTAAGGCCAGGCTAAACAGAGAGCAGAACAAAAAGATTTCAGACCTAGAACAGGAGGTAAGAAACCTAGAAACGGGACACATAGCCAACCTAGAAGACAGGAGCACACTAACAACACTAACAAAAAAGAAATACGAACTAAACAGAATTCTCAGCGCGAGGGCAGGAACCTGGATAAACAAGTACAAAGCCATAAACCTTTGCACCGCCAATAGAGCAGGGAGGGCACTAGCGTCCTACCTCAAGGGCAAACAGAAACAGCCCTCGATAGCGCAGTCAGGGATAGCAATAACGAATCCCAAACAGCTAACAAGGAAATACTCAACGCATTTAGAGACTTCTATGAGCAACTCTACAAAAGAGACACCAACCTTTGCGGCGACGGGGGTAAGGAACTCCTAGACCACATCACCACGCCGGCACCCAGCAAGAAAAGCTAGAGTCAACCATCACAGGTGAGGAGATAGAAAGGGCTGTAGCCAGCTTCAAAGATAACAAAGCCCCTGGTCCAGACGGTTTCACAGCTAGGTTCTACAAACAATTTCTACCGATACTCAAACCGACGCTAACAAACGTACTCACAAACTGCGTCAACAACGGTATCATGACACCAACAATGGCAGAAGCAAACATTATAGTCATACCCAAGGAAGGCAAAGATACACAGCATCCCAAAAATTACAGACCAATCTCACTCATAAACGTAGATTGCAAGATCTATGCAAAAATCCTAAACGCATACTTGCCCACACTCATAGACCACTCGCAGGTAGGGTACCTTAAGAACAGAATGTACCATGACAACACTAGACTGCTCTGTCATATAATAAACCACGCCAGCAACAGTAACAATGCTGCCGTAATGATAGCCTTGGATGCAGAATAGGCATTTGACAGAGTTTCCTGGCCATTCCTAGACCAGTGCATGCAGAAATTCGGACTGGGACCCAACTACAGGAAGATAGTCCTGGCTCTATACAACGAGCCCAGAGCGCGCGTAGTAGTTAATGGGGGCACATACGAAATACTCTGCTTAGAACGCGGCACAAGACAGGGATGCCCACTATCACCGGCCCTCTTTCTCTTAGCGATAGAGCCACTGCTCAATATGATAAGGACAACCACCGACATTACGGGGATATCAATAGAAGGGGAAACTTTCAAACTAGCTGCCTACGCGGATGACGTCCTAATAATAACTGAAAACCCGAAGAAGTCAATAAAAGCCCTTATGGCAGTCGTCTTCAAACTTTGGGGCGCGCCCCCCTGGGGGGGGCGTGGATGTGTTGCCAGGGGGGCGCAAATAGGTCTGCAATCAAATGTAAATGAAGATAGCCTGGAAGCGCGAAAGGCGCCCTTCAAGGCTGTCTTCGTTTACATGCAGCAGTTAAACGCCACAAAAAAGAGAAAGGACTGTACTACTAAGTGGCACTGGGGAGGCCAGTGAGTGTGAAGATGGGGTCAGATTGCATTCCATTGTTTTCTGTTCATCTTTGAATAACTTGCATATTAAAACACGCACACCACTCGAGGACAAATCATTAATTAACTGTCCGTTAGACGTAGAACCGAGGTCAGCAGACAACAGCGTAAATCTGACAGGGAATGGAAAGTCTGCAATGAATCTAAAACCCAATCCCGTTTAAACTGTGGAAGTGTGTAGCAACCCGGAAAGATGAGGTGGGTGATGGAAACAGTGACTTTCCATCCAAACTACCGGTGGTAAACAGTGACTTTCCATCCAAACTACCCGTGGTCATTGAGAGGCTTTTTTTCTTTATGGTGAATACCAAGACCTTACCATCCACGTCTGTCACAATGTCAGAATTGTATCGAGATCATAAGGATCAAGATGGCTTTTTATACATGACCCATGCATCACAGGACACGGTTGGCTGTAATCCGACCAGTGACTAGGAGAAACAGACAGACTGCCACTCACTAATACAGAGTGCCTAACATTAAAGGAGGTTTTATCCAGAGAAAATGCTTTTTATATAGACATTGTACACCTTTGGGGATTGTGAACACTTGCTACCAAACTCAAATGCATGTATGCTTTTGAAGCGGTTACTGCAAAGGACTTTGAATCAAGTCTTTAAGAATGACTTGTTGGGAGGCTAAACAAACAGGGATTTTTCTTTTTTGTGAAAAATAAACTGTGCACAAGTACAACTTCACAGGACATACTGCTAGCATTAGGGCCCAGGACACCATTGTTCTGCATGGAACAGGGCTCAAGCAGCGGGGCTAAATTTGTTGTTTGTGTGGTAATTTTTTGCAGAAAGCCTGCTTTGGGCATCTGACCTATAAGTAATTGCACCAGCGAAGTGGCAGAGAAGACAGCCTGCTTTGCAGAGCTGTAGGCATCTTTAATGTTGCAGCTGCTTAAGAGGTCTGAGGCACACTTCCTGGGCCAGTGTTTCTTTGAGCCTTGGAGCAATGACCCAAGGGAGGGGGAAAATTAAACAGAGGCGACACCTTGATTCGGGCATCAGAGAGACGAAAGGGTGAGGAGGGATGGGAGGGAGATGGTGGGTGTGGGATGGGATCCCAGGTTGTTAAAGGACAGAGGCAACAGCAAGGCAGCAGCTATTATTAATGAAGCAAGTACAGTGACACTTTTGCCAAGGGGCCTACTGCATCACAATTATGAATGTTTTACAATAGAATTTGGGCATGAGGGCTCAATTTCCTTGTTAGCATTAGGGCAGATGGTGGCATTGGCGCAAAACAGCTGGGGAAGCGTGCAGTAGCTGATTTTCTTTCGGACAGACTGGACCTGTTTTGAGATTGAAGTGATGGTCAGACATGGTGGAGAAGAAATGAAAGAAGAGGAAATAGCTTGTTTCCCAGGGCTACATCCATTAGTAGTGCAGCAGGTGGAGTGCATTGGGGACCACGGCACCTCAATTACGGGCAGTAGTGTTTGTGGTCAATTGTGTTCTTGTTTGATGCTACATTTAGTGTGGATTACAGGCTACGGAAAATCACCCCTGAAATGGTCTCATGATCCCTGACCCCTGTGATCATCCCTCCCACTCCCCAAATCCTTGCCCTATAGGTTTGGCGGGGGGGCCCAACTTCCCACAATTTTGCTTAAGGGGGGCTCAGACCAAAATAGTTTGAAGACCTCTGCCTTATGGTCACCATAGAGCAGTATGCACACGTGTCAAGATACAAGCTAAACAGGGAAAAATCAGAATGCAAACCCCTAAACATCCACACCACGAAGACAGTACTAGGCGCATCAGGACTGACGTGGCAAAAAAAGTCCATTAAATACCTGGGCCTCCTTTTCGAAAGAGATCTCAGGTCCACACTAGACCAGAACGAACAAGCAATAATACAGAAAAACAAGGAAAGAATAGAGGGGTGGTCACCCAAATTCACCACATGGTGGGGGAGGGTGGAGACGGTCAAGATGATGCTCACACCAATAGTAAACCACCTGCTTAACATGCTTCCACTGACCAACACAGCGGACTTCCATAAAAAACTGGAGAAAATATTCAATACCTTCCTATGGAAGGGGAAGAAACCCAGACTCAGCTTACAAAAGCTTAGACTACCCAAAGAACTGGGAGGCCTCAACATAATAAACTTTAAAACATTCCAAACCGCATGTATAGCGAAACAGGGACTTCACTGGCTCACCCCTAAACAAGACTACACCCCAGCTTGGCTCTTGCTAGAGAAAAGACTATTAAAAGGCATGAAGCCCATCGCCCTACTCACTGCAGCCAAACACCCAGCAATCAGGCACAACCCCATACTAAGAAACACTACGCAGGCCCTCCTCAGGGTAGACAAACTACTGGAGACGAGCGTGAAGAAGTCCCAGCTGGAGTCCATATGGCATAACCCCAGAATCAAATACAAAGACAGGACACTGGACATACACTCTTGGTACAAACATGGCATCTCCACAGTAAGCCATCAACAACAGCAGGGCTCACAAACCACATTTGACACACTCAAAGAACAACACAAACTTGACAATATTGAACTATACAACTTTCTGAAGTGGCAATCAGCAAGGCAGTCCTCAGCAAACACACACCCTCAATCCTGCAATACGCGATCAACCTAAACAAACTAGGACACCAGGTAGCTCACCTCTATAAGGCCCTCAGCCCTCTGTCCACCAAACTTAACAACAAGGTCATAGGATACTGGGAAACACTCAGAGGTAGGGAGTTTAGAGAAGAAGAAAAAAAAAGCCTCTGGACATCAACGTCAAGAAAGAAAGTAACGACTACCCTAGACCAAACCAAATTCTGGCTGATACACAAAGCATACTGGACCCCGGCCCGCCTAGCCTCCATGGGAATCCGAGAAAGCGATTCCTGCTGGAACTGTAGCAAGCAAACAGGTGATCTAGCGCACCTCCTATTCCACTGCACCAAGGTCAAGAAGTTCTGGAAAACGATAGGCACACTGATAAACGACATAACAGGCACCTCATTTCGACTTGAGTTCCAAAGCCTGGCCACAGGGTTTATGGACCCCTCAATCAAAACCAAAGAGGACAGGGACCTGATAGATCTACTACTGACGGCAGCAGTCAAGAAAGTACTGAACAATTGGAAGGACACAGCGAAAGCCACAGTCAAGGCATGGTTCAACTGGGTCACATTCCTAAGGGGAGCAGACACCATAACAGCCAAACATACACCGCTGACACACAAGAAGTGCGAAATGTGGCTTTCGCTAGACAACTACATGTCCTCACACAAGCCGCCATAGCCGTAGCAAAAAGCAACACAACTAAAGGAACCATATGTTCCCCAACTCTGTCACAGTATTACAACAAGACAGGGCTCCTGAACAGCACATCTCCTACTCCCCCTACCCTGTGCTTCTCTACTCTCTCTCTCTCTCTCTCTTTCCCTCTCTCTCTTTCCCTCTCTCTCTCTTTCTTTCTCTCTCTTTCTCTCTCTCTCTCTCTCTCTCTCTCTCTCTCTCTCTCTCTCTCTCTCTCTCTCTCTCACACTTGGCCACTGTGGGAGCTGGAACCGACAAGCGCGTGAGAGACAATTAAACGTTGATCGGAGGGGGGCTGGCCAGAACTGAACAGCCGGAGTCAGAACCATTAAATGCCAAAATGATGGACCTATATTACTTTGCTTTATGAGATTTTTAGCTTTACTTCCTCCAGTCCTTTTTCGGATTATAGACGTCCTCCTGTCTATTTTTTTCCTGACAGAGTTCCAATTGCGCTTCGGAAGTTCTATACTAGAAGTGAGTGCCCAGTTACAGAAAATACTGTAATTACAGCCATTTTTAAACCTGTAATTTTTAGTGCGTGCGTGTTTTTCCCTTGGTCGAACAAGCATTCCACGTACTTGAGACAAACTGAGGCAGCAGCTTCTGAGAGGCAAAGAGGGTTTCCATAAGGCTTAGTCAGTTTGCAACAGATTGGAACATTGATTTTCCAGTGCTTCGTCCAGCTCTCCCTTTTGTTCCCTGTAACATTACTATTCCATTTGTGAGCTGGAGCGTGCCTGAGTGGCAGATGAACCCTTCATTGAACCGGAAAGTACACTCCTGCCCTAGTGCTGATAGACTCTATGATCCAAGTTCTGTCCAAGAGGATTTCCGTCACGGAAGAGGGCCTCTAAAGAATACAGAGGCTGGGTGGTTGAGAGAACAAACGCCGTGCCTGCAAAACACAAAGAAACAAGTCCATGCAAAGGAGAATTTAGCATATTACACCAGATGGTTCTATTTGTCGAGTAATTGCATCCTCTCTTCTTTCCCTGAATAAGTAAATTAGGCTACGCCCAGCTTATTAAAGTGAAGGTTCCGCTTACAAGATAAGCCACGTGAATGGCTAAGCCAATCAGAGCTCACTTCCAGTGTGCTTAAACAGTAAGCTCTAACCAATACATTTTAATGCATTGAACTTCCCACAATATGAAACACAGAGACAGTCTTTACTTCACTCTTTTCATCTTCTGTCTTTTGCATCTTCTGTCCTTTTTTTCCAACTTTAACATCTGAAAGTTACCACTTAGCAACCACTATCTTTATTGCTTGCTTTCTCAGGCGCAATAGAGACAGGTTACTTTGTTCAATGTGTGTGTATGTCTGTGTACGTTGTTATTCTGTCCAGGGTGCTCCACACACATGATTACAACATGCTGAGGGGGATTTCATACTGGGGCCACTCTTTGGCACACTACTAATTATTCTGCTGGTTATCCATTTTATCAAGCCACCTGTGTACTCTAACGTGCAGTAAAATATAAAGGTGAGGTGGCAGGATCCAGTTTTTCTACCTAATAGATCTAAAAAAAATACACCTCAGCCAATGAACAAGCAGTCTGAAAGGCCATGATAGCTAAGTAAATGTATTGCTTATTTTAAATCAATGAAGGATAGACACTCAATTCATTGTTAAGGTAAAAAAGAAAGAGATATTGTCGTAGAGAGTCCACACGTTGAATGTGCAGAAGTAAGAACATGTTATTGTGGTGTACCATTGTGGTTTTTGACATTTTTCTAATTCCTGTAAGCAGTCTTATAGACATTTTTAAAACAATCAATAAGTAGTTATAAAATTAGAGCATATATGTCAAAGGTCTACTTACAAAGGCATATTGGTGTATGTAAAAACATCCTCTAGTAGTACCTCTTTTACATCCTCCTACATGCCTTTTTTAATTAGCAAAAAAAAATGTAAAATTGGAATATTCAGGGAATATTGATATGCACTTAATACAAATAGATTGGGATGTGCCCTGTTTGCACTTTTGCTAATAGGAAGTCAGCCATTTTGGGGCTGATTCATAAACACAAATAAGAGCACTATAGTATGTTTTCCGTACTTCAAAATGCCTTTGTGAATACGCCCTATAGTTTGTAACTTTATGCAAATTCATAACAGTTACACATGGGTATTATAAGTAAAGGGTATCCATGAGGCAATGCGCTGGCTCTACTAATCTCTCACAAGTAGTTTGAACATACTTGGAGGATTCTCTGTGTCTCCAAATAATAAACAACTTAAAAAGAAGAATCTTAAAATTGCAGCTGCCATTGAAACATCTTGACATCGTTTAAAAAGTGTTTTCCCTTAATGTGAAAGACTTGACCACCAACTATTGGAACAATATAGTGCATCTGTTGCCTTAGTGCAAGAGGTGTTCTATGCAATTGAGATTAATAGGAAATAAGAACTATGCAGTATGTAAACATGTTCAATAGAAACTATACACAATGTGAATATGATCAGTAAGTAAGAGGAGCTATGGACTATGTGAATGTGATTAATAAGAAGTATGAACTATGCAGTATGTGAACTAGATTAATAGGAAATAGGAAGTAAGCACTATGTGAATGAGCTTATTTGGAAACAGGAACTATGAAAATAAGATTATTAGGAAATAGGAATATTAGACACGTTTTCTAAGATTCAGGGATAGATAAAAGAGGCGATCAAAGATGTGCAGTGCAAACTCATGAAAAAATAGAGGGTCACTAAATATTTATGCAGAATACTTTGTGACTAACTGATCACTCTGTCTATAATGTATGCCTCCCAAGAAGGCCGATGTCATTCCCTCCAGCACTCATGCATAGAATTGGCAATAAATACATGATAATAATGGGTAGTCGGAAAATAATTTTATTTGATGTGGGAACCCCAATCTTGAGATGAAAACTGTATAGACAGCCAAATCCCACCTCTGTTAACAAGCTAATGACCTGCCCAATCTCAATACATGCCCTTGATAGATAATGAATCTAGACTTAATTATATTGTAAGATCTCATTATCTCTGATATGCACGTAAGGAATCCAGGGTGCTTGGTATGGGATGGATGAAAAATTCAACAGTTTATCTCTAGCCGAGGACTTCTGCTAAGGATAAAACAACTTTCAGATGACATCATTATTTTCTACTAAGGAATATTATGCTAGCACTGGTAGTTAAAGAAAGTAGTAATGTTTCTTGATACCTGTAGTGATGTTCCAAGCTGTTTAAAGTGGGAGTCAACAGCATTGCATAGAAAACCTGCTAAGGGAATACATGTGTGAATATAAAGGAAACAAGACATGAAGGCCCATCCTGGACCGCAGTGGGGATAATGTTTTCCTTCTGGTAAGAAAAGAACAATTAAATTCCAGAACATTTAGAACATTTAGGAAAGTCAACATACCTATAGTACATACAAGAGATAACAAAGATAAAATTGTGGTATAGATTGACATCTTGACAAGGATGGTGTCCATCAATCACAGTCACACATAAGCTCTCACACCCACATACCTACTCACTCATGGACTAGAGTGCATGGGCCTTTAGGGCAACTATAGCACAAATGGGACACAGGATAGGGATTGTGTGAATCTACATCTGCATGTGCATTTACAAGAATGAGAAGCAAGAGACAGGGCAAGACCATCAGGGCTTTCTCTATGATGTAATGTTGTGAAGGTCTTGGGCACTCATGCTTTGAGTTGGCTTTCTTTTCATCTGCATAGAGGTTAATGGTTGGCAGATGGTTTTTGTGTAAGTCCCTGGTCGCTGATTTTTCTTTCTGCTGTCCACTGTTTTTCATCAGTACTTCTTGAGAAATTGTCATTTCTGTAGACAGAGAACAATCTGTTCATGCTTCGCACAGGATGGTGCAGGTATGTCTTCTGAGGCATGCTGGCTGTTCAGCCACCCTCTGCACAAAACTCAAGGTTTCCACCACCAAGGTAGAATTTGTGCAGGACGTTATTTCCAGTGCAACCATTGCGTTTACACTGATTTGTCGCAAAAAAACACGTTATAGCTGATGAGTACTCTGGGACTACTCCTCTAGGCAGCAACAGTAACTCACTTTGTCGCAGTCTCTTTATGAGAGTGCTAGTACCCCTGGAGGAGGCATTATTTTTGGTGTACCTTTCAAACAGATTGCTCAAACAGAATAATAAGAATACAGGTTCTGCCATGGCACGCTAAAATATATTTTTCATGCTTTCAGCCCCAGTGAAAGGTGAACAGTTATCAGTAATCCCACTAGAGTATACCACTGTGTGCTCTGATCTAGCATTTTAGAAGGAAAGCCGCTGAGCGCATCCTCTCCTCCACACAGTACTCATTGTAAGGCAGAAGCAAGCATTCAGAACCAACAGGTTTAGGTGCTAAGCTTCAAGGCCCTCTGTTATTTACGCTCCCTTTTAGCTCACCGTCCTCTGCAGCATGTCATTAATTCTCTTGACTATGAAACATTACACTTTGGGCATGTTTATTTACCACAGGTATTGCAATTCATGACAGAAAAATAAAGATGTTATTGAAAAGACATCTCACCCATTTAACTTTTGCACAGCTACTAATCATGTGGGATTAGGTTGCTGCAACCTGTTGGTATATTATGTAACAAAGCAGCTCGCCCACTAATCCACAGGCAGGAAAGTGTTGTGTTACACCACTCTTTCTTAATTCTGTTTGTCCCACCCCTCTGAACATGAAATCATGTCCGTGCCAGTTTGGTGTGTCTTGTAATTGTATGTTTTTTTTGGTACCACTTGTACCGATTCTTAGCTCATAATGTCCCATAAACATATCACCGACATGGACCCCAAGTCATAAAGATGTCAGGGGTAGCAGAAGTGACATCACACATAACGACCGTCCTGGCATCTTGTCCTACCCATAAGATCTCAACGGTCTCCTCTAGGATGCTGAATGATTAGTGAAGGGCACAGTGTTGGAATTACAGATAGTAAACAAGGCGCTATAAGCCCTGCTTAATTGTTGTTCCTGAAGCTAAGGTCATGGGTCTGGAACTCAGGAGCATCTTGGACAACCCCTGACTTGCACTAATTGATTCCCATGCACACCAAGGGCCTGATTAGGAGTTGAGGCATTACTTATCGCCTCTGATAAATAACGATACCATGGGGTACATTATTTATCGGGTGCAATAAATAACACCTATTATGAGTTTATGGGGAATAACATGCAAATGTTGTTGTTTAACGCACTAACATCCGGATGATACGGTAAATACTGTGTATGTTTTCACCTGTTTTTCACCTGTTTCATTTCAGCATATTTGACTTGTAATTCCGTGCTGTGAATAAACAGGAGTTTACGAATAGAACAGTGGCATAACAAAACTTAAGGGGGCTCCCCTGCAAAGCCATTCAGGAGCTCTCGGCACTGCCCGTACACAGTGCTGTAGAGGGCCCCCAGAGTTTCCCCTCCACCCCCCCCGCACCGCAGGTTTGCAGGGGCAATAGTTACACCACTGGAACGGGATGGAATTCAACGAGGCACTCATAATTTGGCCCTAATGGATTGTCGCTTATTTTTTCTGGATTCACAACATAGAATATCAGATATAAAAATGCAGATTTCTACTAAGCTAGTGCCCCTATTCCAAAATATTCAAACTATCAAACCCCATTTAGCACGGATTTGCGGGTTTACACCATGTAACACAGATCGGTGGACGTTTTCTGTAAGAGAAAAACACAATCCTTGAGGTAACCAATCATAATGTAAATTTACTGATCACAGAATGTTAGGAATGTTTTTCTGTTTTCCATCTTTTTCTTTTCTTTTTTCTCTTCCTAATGTCTTTCGTTTTCTCTTCATTTCTCTCCTTCCATTACTGTCTTTAGATTCTTGTTTTCTTTTTACTCCATAGTTTGCTTATATTCTAAATTTGAGTTTATATGTGCAGGTCATCTTCCTGTTAGCTTAAACATGCTTTTTTATCTTGTTTTTTTTAGGTCTCGCCTAGTCAGCACTTGTGCTGTCTTTTTGAGACATGCTGTGTTCAGGATATGGGCAAAAAGCTCCCCCCACTTTCTGTGCATCCTTTTAAATGGCTCCTTTTTTAAATGGTGGCTTTTTATTGGTCAATAAGCTTAGTAGTCCCTCCTTAGTACTGCCTTGTCTCTTCTTTTAACCTCCCATGAGGATAACCCCTGTTACATGTGTTGTTTCTCCCTAGGGTGCAATTCCCATGAAGCACTATGAGACATCGCAATGGTCAAAAAATCTAAGAAATAATAAGTCATATATTCACCTAAAAACACTTATAAAGTGTAGCTATGGTTAAGAATGAAAACTGAAAAAACACTGACATTCGGCGCACAATGCACTGTACGTATATCAGCCATCCAACCCATAACTTACACATCAAATGCAATGCTTATGACTTCACCCTTCATGAAACAGGGGCAGTGACAAATTTTGCAAATCATCTTACAGAAGAGATAAAATATCACATTACATTGGACGCTTTGACAGAGATGACTAGGCATGAAGTATCATTACTTGTTTTTGATTATGTGTTTAGTTACATTTCACCTATATAACATAGGGGGGAGGGAGAGAAACAGTGGATTCAGTCTCCCTGAACGTTATAAGTAAACAAAGTGGAATCCACTAAGGAGGTGGTGGTGGTCCCTATTGTGGTGGGGAGCACACCGTGTTGTTTAAATTGGCCTCACACACCAACAGGCCCCTTGGTGTCATGCTTCATCATTGGGGTCTTCGCACCCCTCTACCACTCACATAGAATACCCCACACACATCCACACATAGTCCACAGCAAGTGCTCCCACGTAGTCGTCGGTTGTAGCATATATATATATATATATATATATATATATATATATATATATATATATATATATATATATATATATATAACTCTCAAGTGAGTAGTTGGTGGTGCAATGCACAGTATGAGTAAAATCAAAACCCCTGTGGGTTGGCAAGTGTCCCGCATGTTCCTGGCTGCACATAATGACCTGCACTACGCTCCTCCTGTCCTGCAGACCTCGGAGTGAGATCCATTTACGGGCCGCTGCGGGACACTTGCCAACCCACAGGGGTTTTGATTTTACTCATACTGTGCATCGCACCAACTACTCACTTGAGATTGAACAATAAAGCACCACAGAGACCAGCAGGCAGTGCGCCTACCACGCCCACTGGGGCAGGCCTCCAGAAAGGATACCAGGTGCTTTCAAGTTGGGCGTTTGTAAAGAGACTCAGCCTGTGAAGAAGTGCTCAGGAGTAGCACGAAACGCGTCAGCTTTTTTATTTCAATGGTGAGAAGCCCAAGCAACCTTGCTGTAGCCTGTGCTAATAAACGCGAAGTTTACCTACCTGTGTGAGGATTCCTTGAGGGTACAACTCTCTTTGTGATATATATATATATATATATATATATATATATATATATATATATATATATATATATATATATATATATATATATATATATATATATATATATATACTTCATTATATTGTGGCAGTCAATATCCTGACGCTGGTATTGTAGGATGTTATTTTAAAATACGATTCTCCTTTGTAATCCCAGTCAGTCTGACTAGCATGGCTGAAGTGAATATTGTCTTACAAACAGTGATTTATTGAAGCAGCAACTCTTCTCTTGCCTGCTTGTGGTTCGCATTGCATCTGCTGAATCCTGAACGTGCTCATTAAATGCTCACTGTGCATATGTAGGGCCCTAATGGCTTGTATTAAGCCCAGCAATATGTGTGTACAGCTCCCACACAAGTAGTTTGGGTGCAGGACTTAAAGTGCATGTACAAAACTTTGAGAGTGTATGCATGGAGTTGTCACAATGCATGTCCATGCTTTAGAGTGTTTTTGGTCTGTAACAATTATTTGCATGTGTAGATTCCATTTGAATATTCATAGGGTAAGTGCGTTGTATACAGGAGTACTTGCGTAGCACAAACCTATCTGGGAAGGAACAGGGCGCAGAACAGCGAGTTGTGAGTTCAAGAACAAATACTAGAATATTTCTATGATGCGATAGAAAGTGAAGTGGGTATCTAACAGGTGAGGCTATAATGTTCTGAATTGTAAAAGGGTAGAACGAGTTCTGATGTTGATGTGAATGTTGTTCTGAGTGTGTAGACTTCCAAAGTTTGCCACCTTGCTCTCTGAGTTTTTTCCTGCATTTCCTCGTGTGAAGTCTGTAAAATGTCTTGCCTCCACATTAGCATTGTCAACCTGACAGAGCCAGGTTCTAAGGCAGGCATTGGGCATAACGTGGCATTAATCCTGAAGGCAATGTCTAAAGAAAAGAGAAAACCACTGATATTGCAGCAGGACAGGGAAATTAACAAAACAATAGGCAACAACAAAAATCTCCAATGTATGTTCTACAATAGAGTTAACAGCATATATGGACCTTAAAAGACTTATTAAAGCATTAGAAGCTTTCTTAAATGTATTTTATTCATATTTTTGATTAATGTTCTTTTTAACTTTCTCATTCATATATTAAACGCACATCATTAGAGAAACAACTCATGGTAAGACAATTATCGACCTCCCAATCATCAAAATATGTTTCACCGCGCTCACATGTCACACACACCATCCATACCAAAGCATTTCAATCTTTCATACATATTCTAACAACATCTAATATGTATAGCCATAGAAAGGAACATCCTTATTCCAAATTTTCACCAATAGTTTTGATGACTTGTTTACACAAAAAGACAATTTACAATCATTTCTCATAGGTTTATCTATTTTGGTGTCTTAACATGTATAATATATCCTATTTTCTCCATATGTTGCACATATGTAAAATACATTTTGTATAGATCATACGTTTTTTGAGGCTATTACTCAGGTACATGTTAAGTCACCAAAATAGATAAACCTATGAGAAATGATTGTAAATGTCTTTTTGTGTAAACAAGTTATCGAAACTATTGATTGAATATGGAATAAGGATGTTCCTTTCTTTTGTCACGTTGTTCTTATGCTTACTACTGCTCTGTCACAATAAACCCCCATTCTTCATCACTGCTAAAGCAATTGCATATTAGATTATTTAATATTTAAATGTAGATAGCTGGACATGTACCTAAAGTGTGATTGAAGCATGCCTTCTTGCTGGACAGGCTGTTTCTGTTTTATCTCTGTAAGGGAAATTTGAAGAGTCGCTGCGCACGCACACATGTGTGTGGGTATGTGAGAGAGAGAGATAGGGTGTGCCTTGCCTTCTGCAGTCTGTGTTGTACCTCTTTGTGTGAAAAAGCTCTCATTGTATCTGTGTATGTGAAGTGTGTACTGCCACTGTCTGCACTGCGCCTGCTGTATGAATGTATTGCAAACTTGGAGAGCTGATGCCTGTGAAATACCTGTATATATGGATTTCTTAAGTCGCCCATGCTGCCTTTGTTTTGTGTATCAGGCGAGTTAGAACTTCCACCGAGCATATTGTACGTATTCTGTGCAATGAAGGTTGAGAAGTCATTGCCACTGTATAAAAGTGTAAATAACTGCCTATATTAATGCTTCTTTTCAAGATGGCCTCATCCCTCTTTTTCTTTTTCTTTGCATCTTATTTTAATTTGAATTGTCTCTCTTTTTTCCCTTTTTGGCTTTTGAAAGTCATTATTCCACGGGGGCGGTTCTATTGTGCTCTGCATCATGTTAACTATGTTTTATTGAACTTTGGACTGTTTCTCTCTGGCGTTAGAGTCATCACTTGACGATTCTGTATATATCTTGTCACTATTGTCACAGAAAATCAGCAAACTTGCTCAACATTCCCTACTCTGGATGTCAATTTTAATACTAAAAAAAATAAGATGCAATTATTAAAATAATATATGAACGGAAAGATATTCTTTGAGCACTCAGCAAATTCTAAAAGAAAAGACAGGATAACGATTGGCATCATATAGTTCAATTTAATTGAGTAATTACATATAACTTTGAGTCGGAGGGATTTCCTTTGAAGCTGTAATATGTAGATATTAAGAAAGACACGACGTAGAGCACGACGTAGAGGCTCCAACCACATGCAGCAATTTAAGCATTCTGGGAGCGTTGACATCACTCTGAAGGGAAGTCTCTGAGCCCTTTTGTTCTAGCCTAACAAAACTTCATTGTGCATAGGTTTGGTAATCTGTACCACGTTGACAGAGATGGGTGCCAAGACTTCTTGCTGTGCAAGTGTCAGAGTCTGTTTCTTTTTCAAATATGTGTCTATGGCTGAATGCTATTTACTAGTTCAAAGTATATCACGTGCTGTCAAAACTGAGTTCAAATCATCTCTCCACCAATATTGTTCCTAGCAAACTGAGACACTTCGGTCAATGACTAAGGCCCTATTAGCTGCCCTTTAAGCCAGTCTGATCCCTGAGACAGCCCTTCAGAGCCTCACAGGAGACTTGTCAAAAAGGTTCCTGTGCTGAGCTGAAAGTTTTCTCCTTAATCTGCTTGAAGCCTGGGGTACTTGTCCCTCTTAACATGAGACTGTAATTATTGTCTAAGATTTCTGATTGCCTTGCACAGGATGGTTGGTACAAATTATGAATCAAAGCCTGGTATGTATGAGTCAGAAGGACTTTGCATATCATTATCTTTGGGATATTTTATATTTCATTTCCAGCTGGACCATACCACAAAGTGCATGATAAGGGTGTACAAAGTATCGATATAAATCATAAAGCTTAGAATTTTTTTAAAAAAAGGAAAACAATTACATGGACACTGCCTCTATAACAACACTAATATCAGAAATCTGAGGACCAGGCTTAAGTATATTGCTAACTAAAACACTACAAGTGGAATTAAAACACCTAATTTATAGAAAATGTTTTTGAAAATCCAAACTTACCAAGACTCATCAAAACAGATATGTACGAAATAGCGCCTAAGCATGTAATCCATGTGCATGTGGATGAAAGAGTGATAAAACACATGCACTTTATATTAATTGATTGTTTTGCCTGGTTGAAAGAGTAAGGGTCATTGGTGCAGTCTTTGTGGGGAGTCATGTATGATGAGTAGTGGAATTCACTTCTCACATAGCTGAGATTTTGTAGTTCTGCTGATATATATTGTGGAATGAAATAGAGAGAAATAGCTGCACATTTGGACAAACCTGCCGTTTCAAGATGTCTGGAGTATCCTGCTTGAGCAACAGAATAGCAACCTGTAGCACTTAACTTAGTAAATGCAACCAGTGATATATGCACTGGATACAAGCAGTTATGATACATAATCTGCATAATTGACCAAGGAATGACAAACTGTTGCGTTTGCCCCTCATATGGGGGGGACCCCATATATACCCCTATCCTTCAGACCTATTCATATATCCAGGTCTCCGGAGAGAAAAGCAACAAGCTTTTGCATAGCCAATAGGTCTCGCCTTTGTGACCTTATAAGTGTTTAGCGGTACAAAAGGGGGTGGTGATGGATGGAGCATCTGAACTATTATTATTATTAAATTTTATAAAGCGCGTAGTCACCCGTAAGTATCCCAGCGCTAAGATCCATACATCTGAGGGTCAGTGGGGCGAAGGGGGGAGTCAGATTAGGGGAATAGGTGCGTTTTCAGCCGCTTCCTGAATTGGAGATAGTCTGGTTCTGTTCTAAGGTCGCGGGGTAGCGAGTTCCATAGACGGGCAGTGTTGACAGAGAAGCGCCTTCCATCCGTACGCACCTTCTTAACTCTGGGGATGGTGATAAGGTATTCCTGATCGGATCGTAGGGATCCTGGGGCTTTGTAGGGCCTGATAAATTTTCTTAAAATAGGGGGGCCTTTGTCTTGTAGAAGTCTGTGAGCCAGACAGAGGGCCTTGAACTTCACTCGCTCTCTCACTGGGAGCCGGTGGAGGAGCTTCAGGGCTGGTTTGGCCGAGGCTCTGGCCGGAGTATTGGTAAGGATCCGGGCCGCGGCATTCTGGATCCTTTGTAATTTGTCCAGGGTTGCCTCAGGAGCACCTAAGTAGATGGTGTTACTGTAATCCAACCTTGATAAAATAAGGCCTTGGATTAACAGTTTCTGGGAGGTGGGAGGAAGTAGGGGCAGAATCTTCCTGATCGATTTAAGGAGCCCAAAGCAAGTCCCGGCAACTTTTTTGGCTTGCGTCTTGAAAGACAGATCTTTTTCCAGCCAAATACCCAGGCTTTTAATCTCGGACTTCGGAGCAGGGGGTTCACCCAGGCAGGGGGGCCTGATGTTCTGTGAGAGGGAGAGCCCCTTCTGGCCAAGGAGAAGAATATCTGTCTTTGAGCCGTTAAGTTTCAAAGACGAGCTATTCATCCATCCTTGTATTTGTGTCAGACAGTTGTATAAATCCGCTGGTTCTTGACTTGGGTGAGATAAGGACACCACTAATTGAGTATCATCAGCATAGCTGACGATACTCACTCCGAACGGGTTGACGACCTCCTCCAATGGGGAGATGTAGACATTAAATAATGTCGGGCTCAGGGAAGAACCCTGAGGCACGCCACATTGGAGGGGGGTTTCGGGGGAGCGGGTGTCGTTCTCCCAAACCTGAAAGGAGCGTTGGCCCAGGAAGGAAGTAAGCCAGGTCAGCGCAGTGCCCTCCACACCGATATTCCTAAGTCGATGAATTAGGAGCCGATGGTTAACGGTGTCGAAGGCCGCACTGAGGTCCAGGAGGATCACTGCCACTGATCCTCCCGCGTTCAGAAGTGCTCTGGCCTCCTCCACCGCTGCGAGAAGGGTGATGTCAGTGCCCTGCCCTGGGCGGAATCCAGTCTGCGAGCTTTTAAGCAGATTGTTGGTTTCCAGATATTGTGAAAGTTTTTTGTTCACAAGCTTTTCAGCAATCTTACTGGTTCCGGGGAGAAGGGAGATTGGCCTGTAGTTGGCCAGGTCTGAGGGGTCCATGGAGGGTTTTTTCAATAGCGCCTTGACGACAGCCGCCTTCCAGCTAGAGGGAACAATTCCCTGTAGCAGTGAGGCGTTAATGAGATGGGTAAGGGGGGGTACGATGGTAGGGGCTACTTTCTTGAGGATGCGTAGCGGAACAGGGTCCCTAGGAGATCCGCTTTTGATGGTGTCTAACGTGATTGCGACCTCTTCGACAGTCACTGATCCCCAGGAAGTTAAACAGGGAGAGATGGGGGTCGTGCTAATTCCTTCTTCCTCGCTAAAATTAGTAGATGGGATGGAAGCAAGGATTTTCTGGATCTTCTCCTCGAAAAAGTTGGCCAGTTTAAGGCATTTTTCTTCATCTGCTTTGGGGTCTGGCAGAGTTCTAAGTCCAGAATCTGGGACTTTAAGAAGTTCTTTTAAAATGATAAAAGATTCCTTGCTGGAGCAGGAGGAGTTTTCTATCCTTTCTTGGAAGAATATGCTTTTTGTCTTGTGAAGAGCGATCTTGTAATTTTTTAAGGAGGTATGGTAGGCGTCCTTTTATTGACTGTATTGACTAACTAATCAAACACTCACACCCAGTCAACAGTTCTGGGTTTAATCCATCACCATTCTTTAGCCCACTCTGCCACCCCAGTTCAGATATGGCCATATGCAAATCAGTCTGACCCTGTGCCTTATGGGAACAGTCCCTTGCTTGAATCCAGTGGCAAAGTGAGCAAGGGACTGTTCCCATGAGGCACAGGGAGAGACTGATTTGCATATGGCCATGTCTGAACTGGGGTGGCGGAGTGAGCTAAAGAATGATGATGGATTAAACCCAGATCAGTTGACTGGGGGTGAGTGTTTGATTTGCTCAAGCGCTCCGTCCATCATCCCCTTTGGTATCGCCTAGCATGGATTACACAGCAACCTTTTGCTGGCGCATGGTAAACTATTGTTGGGTGAGAACACTTGGTAACCTGTTACTGGTCTTGATCTCTTCGTGACCTGTTGTTGAGCAGGGTAAAATTGCAACTACTCATTGTAGACAGTTGAAACAGGAACACATCTAGGAAGCCCTAGTTAGCATAACACTGCACAATAGGTACAGCTGCGAATTAGGATCATATAGATGGAAGAAGAAAGATTTGTCATGGAGCATTGTGGCAAGAGGTTCCATGTATAAGTTGCACAGTTGGGTGAGAGTTTGGAGAATTGTGGAGTGTGAAGATTGTAAAGTTTATTTTATGGTGTGCAATATTAGCTGCAACTAATGATAAATTATATAATTTTTCAAAAGGTACATATTTTCTTTAAGAACCTACATGTCTGATTTATATATTGGTGGGCGGAGGGTAAATCTGTCAGGGCAATGGAGTAAATTACTCTGTCTCTGTCTGCATTACAGCCTGCATGGAGAACATGCCAACCACTCCAGACCCTGGCTGAGTGACGTGTCACTGTGCTCAGACCAATCACAATGCTCCATTGGGGCGTTGTGATTGGCTTAGGGTTGGGAGCCTGGCTGTCTGCTTCCTGTTCTGACCTGGAGTAGGACACAGGCAAGCAGGAGAGAAGACGCTGGACCAGGTGGCGGTGCAAGGTAAGCTTTTTTCAAAGTAGCCGTGTCCCCATCCCCTCCCCCGCGCATACCTGCCCCCTGATCTGCGAGCCGTGCCGGCCGCCCCTGTCTGAAGAGAACCCGTGTTATGCATCTGAGGGGATGCCAGTTTTTTGTCCGATAGTCTCAAAAGCCCTCTTTTTGGGTCTGAGGTGATGTTTGCCATCTGTAGTAGTATCTTGCTGATGTCTTTATTAAGCAGTAGTATTGGATGCATTCACAGTCATTTTTGACCAATGATAACACGTTCCAGCTATAGTTGTGCTTATATGTTGTGCAGCTTCCTTTGAAGGGTATAACCAACATTCCCTTGTATGTGTCTTTTTCTTGTGTTTGTGGTGGATGAGTGTGCTTTCTGCAGAGTTTGTTGCAATAGGTTTTGTGGGTTGGGTGTGTACACCATACAGTGGATTGTTACAGTGATGTTGCAGGTGTTTTCATACTAATGAATCATTGTTTGTTGCTCTGTACCCCTCTTTTACTCTTAATAAACGTTTTTGTTTGCCATATATACCTGTCCTTTGTTGCATGTTTTGTGGCAGAGAACCGGATTGGCAGCCTACGAGAGAGAGGTTACCACACTTAATTGAGCTGTGACCGAACTCCCACACGGCTAGCGATTCCACTCACAATCCTAAGATGTATTCTGTAAAAAACTACGCTGTATAAAGTGCATGGGTAAAGCTTAGCCCAAACAACTATGGGGCAGATTTACAAGTCCCTTGTGACACTGCGGCGCCGCCGCAGTTGTGTCACTTTTTGTGACGCAGAGGGGGCGTAAACAATGTGCCACATTGCAGCCCATTTACAACGTGACGCATCTAGGGAGATGCGTCATGTTGTAAAGCCCTGCGTCACATTACACCTGCATTAGGTATAATATATGCAGGGTGGGTATTCCCATGCAAAAAGACATGTAGAACTGACGCTGTGAAATTTACAACATTTCACTGCATCACTCTACGCATTCACAGCGTCAAAATCCCAAAACCTGCTAAGACCAGGCGTAAGGAATGATGCAGGACTTTTTGAATGGGACTGACCTATCTCTTGTGGCACAGTGCTAGAGTTGCATCACTTTCATGAGCAACTTTAACAATGCGTCACTTTTGTGCCAACAGATGCGTCAGAATTTCTGTTAATCCTTGCGCCCTGGATTACTGTATTGTAAATATCCATGGTTGCGCAAGGACATTTGGCACTGGTGCAAGGAAACTGACGCATCCATGCAGATGCATCAGTTCCTTGTAAATGAGGCCCTATGCTTTTAGCAAATATAGAATGTACATTTACCAAACAAGGTTATTTTTAAGGACAATCAGCCAGATTAATCATTGTCCCGTTTTGCGAGTCCTTAATAGCGATCATTAAGGAATCGCTATTAAGGACTTGCAAAATAGGATTCATGTAGGAATTGCAAAATAAATTGCGATTCCTACAGCTTCCTTATTTGCGATTAGCAAATTGCTAATCGCAAATAAGGAATAACTCCCTATTCATTCCTATGGGCCTAAAGGCAATCGCAAATAAGGATGCGATTTCAAGGGTGCCAGGAGTGTCCAAAGGACACCCTGTAGCACCCCTGAAATGAAAATGTAGACTGATGTTGTGCACACACATGTCCAAAGTATATGTGTGTGTGTAACATGCAACTTAGAAAAATGCATTTAAATGCATTTTTTCTAAGTTTTCGCTATTTACCACGAGGTTTGACTTCGTGGTAAATAGCGGTCCTGAATTGCGATTTCGCAATTTTTAAATGTTCCATGAATAGCATTTAAGGAATCTCTAATAGAGATACCTTAAATGCTAATCCTTGCAAATTTGCGAATTCTTTATTAGCGATTTTTGCATTTGGGATGAGGAATCCCAAATGCAAAAATTGCACTCGCAAAGGGCCAGATTTTCAGAATCTGGCCCTTTTGCGAGCGCATTTCTGGCTGAATATCTTTTTATAAGAAACATGTCAACCACGTAAAAAAAAATGATAATGTGGTCAAAACAAATCTCAACCCCACCAGAAAGTATTGGATAAGGGCATTTAATGCTATCATAGCACAAATGCAAAAAACGTGAAAATTGGCAAAGGTTTCTCCTTGGAGTTGTTCTTTGCGAAGTCCAACATTTCTTACAAGTTCTGGTAGCATTACGGACTGATTATCTTAGAACTTAATATGCTTTGGAATCTCTTGTATTCTGAGCTTCAGCTCCTTTATCTCTGATAAAAATGCTTTTTCAGAGTAATGGTTGGTCACAAGCACTGAGAAGAACTTTATTTCGTTGTGTACTCTCTACAAGAAGTCGTCCTTAGAACTGATTGTGATTTCCATAGACGACAACCTTGTACCGCTGCATAATAAAACGTCAAATGAAAGGATCCTTAGAAAGGTATTTTTAATCAAAATCATTAATTTTATACAGATTTTCGAATGTATTGATGTTATTGTAATACTGTCCTTCAAGGGGTAAATTCAGTTGGTACCCTTTGTACCCAACTTTGGATTTATCCAAGGGACTGGAGCATGCATGCTTCCCCCGTCAAACTTGAAAGCATGTTCTAGTTAGGATTGTGGGTTGAGAATGAGGGGATGAATGTGTTCTGCCCATCCAAAATGCATTGGCAGTGTGCCATGGGTAGGAAGAGCTGCATAAATGCAACTAGAATACAATAAAATGCAATCATCTTTTAGGACAATAAGACAACATTTCACGGGCACGATAGATGGCGGAGACTGTTGCATAACCATCAGGACACAGATTAAACCCAGTGAATTGGCACAGCGTTTCATCCTTCTTGGGGTGATAACCATTGATATGGATACGACGGATTTCCAGGTTTATGACACTAAACAGTAAACGAGTTATAATAGTTGTTTTAGAGAACACTACAAGGGAGGTTGGCAGCATGGAACTTCACCTGTCTGTTTTTAATAGGGTGATTTTTGATTTTTGAGTTTGAAATTGACAGACCAACTGCATCAGGTTTTATGAGGTACTATTAAGATAAGTGGGCATATTACCTAGAAGTGCTTTAGAAAAGGCACAACGCACATTCCCATATCGCCGGCTATCGCCGGATTTTTTCACCGTGATAGCACGCAATTATCAATGCGCATCACGTAGGCGAAATGAAATCCGGCGATAGTCTGCGATATGGCACATTAGCGCATGAAAACAAACGTTGTTTTCATGCGCTAATGTGTGCATTGATAATATGGGGGGGGGGGTGGAATCAGCGTTATGATCCACACCCCCATGTTATCAATGCCCTAACACCTGGTCAGAGCAGGCGTTGGGAGACGTGCGATAAACGAGTTTACCGCAGGTCTGACTCTCCCAACGCCTGCCTTGGTAATAGGGGGTTCCCACCTCCAACCACATTTTACATGTGGTTGGACATGGGAACGCCCACTTTGCATGTCATTAGTGATGTTTGTCGCCGATATGCAAAGTGGGATTGTGGCAGGCATTAAAATGCCATTGTGGATAGGGCTCTAGAAGTATCGCCGCTTTCTCGGCACAATTCTAAGAAAAAGCGGCAATACTTCCCCTTGCTAATATGCCCCAAGATTCCTTATCCCACAGAACCTCTTTCAGTTTCGATAACTAAATAATGGCAGTTTGTAAATTTAGTTTAATCTTGGGAATAGTGAGGCGTACTATAAACAGGAAGTGCAGGGATATTTTTTACTGTGAACTACCTTTGGCAGTGGGGATGGTTACTTTGGTTCATCGATCTGAATGAATTAATGAACAAACGAGTGAATAGATACATCAATACAGTAATCCATGGCCTATTATAGTGCAGTTCACAGAATTGAATCGCCTCAGTGGGTTTCTGATTTGAAAGAAAGTTTACATAAAGGATTTAGAAAGATGGACTTTTTTTTATTTAAAGGATTTTGGTCGCAGTGGAGATGGGCCTGTAGAGTGAAATTCATAAGGGGTCTACAACCTGTGAAGCATCAGCCTCCTTTTGGACATGCTTCTGATTGGATGAGAGAAGGGCACAAGCAAGCTGTTCATTTATAAATAGGTACGAATAGTACATACTAATAGCCCCATTGCAGATAATGATTGCAGCATGCCTGTTTGTGCTATAAGCAGCCTATTTAGACAGAATTGTGAAAATGCGGAACAACAGGTGCAAATGGCATTTGCATGCACTATTTGAATGCATGCACTGGTTAGGCCAGGCAATTACTGCCTTGGCTAACACAGTAGGTGCTAGATGTACGAAACATCAGGCTGTTTGCGACCAGTAAAATGATTTTGCTATGTACAAAAGGCAAGATGCGACGTGGTATCTTGTTTCCAAATCGCATTTTGCTTTTCAATTCGGGATTAGGGAGGGCCGTCCGTTCCTAATACCGAATAGCACTGGTACATATGAATGTTTTGCGACCAGAATTCGGTCACAAAACATTCATAACTTACCAACTCCGTAGAGTAGGAGGTAACCCATTCGGAAAAGGGAAGAGGTCCCCACGGGACCCTTTCCGCTTTGTGAATGTGGGTAAAAAAGTGTTTAGGGGCAGGCAGTGGTCCGACGGACCACTTCAAACTCTTAAAAAATGAAAAGAAAACTTTTCATTTTTATAATGCATCCAGTTTTCCTTTAAGGAAAACGAGCTGCATAACCAAAAATATATATTGCTTTATTTAAAAAGCAATGACAGATATAGTGGTCTGATGATCCTGGCAGGCCACCATCCCTGTGATTGGAGCCATTTCCAAAGGGTTGCAAATTGCAACCTGCCTCGTGAATATTGATGAGGCAGGTCCATGTGCGACCCATTTTGGAATCGCTAAATGTGTCCCAGACACATTAGTACATTTGATTTTGCTAGTCGGAAAAAAATTCGCACTTAGAGACTCGCAAAGGAGGAGCCTGCCACAGGGTGCAGGGTGCAGGGATGAACTGCACCTCTGCTCTTTACCAGCTCTTTACCATTTGGAATACATGCTCCCATGGTAAATAATAGGAATGCAACCCGGTCGCACCCTGATTCCTGGGTTGGGACCGACAACAGGAGGTCGTTCTGTCCCAGTTCCCGAACGATGTCGGACGGACTCAGGTCCATCCGACACCGTAATCGGGGCCTTAAAAGTAAATCATGGGTATATATAAGGCCACAAATGAGTAACACTCTATCTAGTTCTTCAGCACATTTGGGGATTTCCCGTCAATGTAAGTGTGAGTGAGAAAGAGGACCCTTGATATTAGGGTATGATTTCTTACCTTTTACCATTTTGACTGGCACATTGTGGACCGCTCGGAGACTAAAGTTTAGATGTTTTGCTAGGTGAAAAGTTTACAAAGTTCATTCAGTGTTGATGGTATTTTGCGTTACTATATAGAAGATTCTGGGGGACGAAGCTGCAGTATTACTAACCAAAGAAGGGAACTCAATGTCGAGTCTTCATCTAATCAAGCTTGACTCATTGTAATTGTCCATAGTATTGTGGGTGATTTACGGGCTTCTAATTGCTAGCAGCATGTAGTGTGCGGTAAAGTTGGTTGGGCATTTTGTGTTGAGAAATAGAGCAGTAGTTTTTTTTTTTTAAACAGATTTTATTTGACAGATTGCACACATAGCACAGCACCCCGCATTCCAGAGTAGGCTGCCAATCATTACAAAGCATCAATGAAGTAGCAATCATTGCATCATTTTGTGTCAGGCAATAATATCAAACTTAACAATGTCAACTTCCCCACCCCTCCCTCACCCCCCTACCCCGGACCCTCCCCCACGGTCACACACCACCGTCTCCCCTACTTTGCAAATCAGTGCTTGGTCCAGAATTTACATGCACCGTCCATCGTGGCTCTTTATACAATCTCCATAGTAGCCTCTCGCTCCACCGGAGGCTCCAGCCACAGGCCCCTATAATCGGCCCACCTCTTCCATATCCTTTAGTGCTTACGCGGGCAGCCTCGGGCCACAAAGATCGGCTGCTCCAGCCCCAGACAAAAATCTAACCCCTTCTTCCATACCGGAAAAGAAGGAGCTCGGAGGTCCTTCCATGCTTTGGCTTTATCCCTTTTGGCGAGGGTCAGGCCAAGTAACAATAGATGCCTCTTATACCTATTCCCCCCCACCTCGTCCATCACATGTAGCAAACCTAGTCACACTGTGCGTGGGAGTTCCCACCCTAGAACCTCGGACAGACAATCCCACACCCCTTTCCAGAATCTGGCAAGCGAGCTACAACTCCACACCGTGTGAATCAACGTCCCCTCCTCCCTCTCACATCTAAGACAATCTGGGGATGCAATGAGGCCTGCCCGCCACAATCTCTCCCTAGTATAGTAGATTCTGTGTAAGTATTTAAATTGGATAAGCCGCAGGCGCATCGCTATGGCTGCACTTCTAGGGGCCTCTAATGCCTCCCGCCATTCTTCTTCCTCCAGTACCCTCCATCCCTTTCCCATGACTCTCTGAGCTTCTGCAATGTTGTGGAGCAGTCTGTGACCAGTGTCTGATAGATGCGAGATATCTTTTTATCTCCTAAGTCCCCCATGAAGACCTTGGCATCTAATGGACTAAATTCTGGGAGGGAATCCACCCCTTCCAAACTCGGTGTAATGGCATGGCGGAACTGCAGATATTGAAAAAACTGGGACTGGGGCATGTCATATTTTATTTGGAGATCTTGGACGGATTTAAGTGTCGTTCCCGACATTACATCCCCCAGCCTTGAAATCTCTATATTATCCCAGCCCCTGAAGCCCCGAAGGGACTCCAAAGCTGTAAGGCGTCCGTTATTCCACAGTGGAGTTTCTTCGGTCAGCGTGCCCCCCCCCATCCCATGCGATGCAGTGCCCGCCTCCAAATCTGGAATACCAGTTGAGTAGCAGGCGGCAGCCTCCTTCGAAGCCTTGCCGCGTACAGTATCCCATGTAGGGAGTTAGAGCCCATAAGGTGTCGTTCCAGGGCATATGCCGGTTCTCCCCTATCCCCGTACCACCACTCATTTAGGACCAGGAGGTGAGAGGCCTGGTAATAGGAGAGGATATCTGAGGTCGCTAAACCACCACAATACGTTGAGAGAAAACACGTCCGCAGTGCCACCCTCACCGCACCTCCGGCCCAAAGAAATTGCCCCAGTGCTGAATTTACTGGGCGGAAACACTGAGGTGATATTGGATAGGGATGATCCTGTATCTGATAAAGCAACCGGGGGAGGGCCACCATTTTAAAAATGGCCAATCTGCTATATATAGTAAGGGGCATATGGGACCACGTCTTCATTTCGGTCCGGACCCGATCCCAAACCGGTACCAAGTTACGCTCCTAGGAGATCGCCGGGACCTCTGAGATAAACACTCCTAGATATTTAATGCCTCCGACTGCTACCTGTAGCGTGGATTCCCATTCCCCTACTCCGGATTGCGCTCCAAGCACCCACAAAGTCGATTTACAGGGGTTCAGATACAAGCCCGAAGTTTCGCCAAAGATCTGCATTATCTCAAGTATACGTGGCCCCGATCTGTTAAGGTTGGTAAGAAAGAATAAGACATCGTCCGCATATAGGGCAATTCTATCCAACGGACCCATTTCCCACTCAAAACCGCTAAGCTGTGCGCCCATATGCACCAAAGCCGCCAGTGGTTCCATGGCTAGGGCGAAGAGGTATGGCGAAAGAGGGCAACCCTGCATGGTGCCTCGCCCGATTGCAAATTTGGATGATATGGCACCTGCCACTCTAACCGAGGCCGTTAAGTCCGTGTATAATAGTCTCAGATAGGATAGGAAACGAGGCCCGATGTTAAGCCGGGATAGAGCAGTAGTTTAATTTGGAGTATACTGAATTTTATGGAGCTTTTGGTCTTCTATGATCCCAATCACAAACAGGTATTTTTTAGGGAATGATACTGAACAATCATTTATTATTTATTTATTTATTTATTTCTTACACTTATAATGCGCGCAGATACCCACAAAGGGTTTCCCGGCGCCATGGCTACGAGAAAAAGATACTGAAAGGCAAAATACTGTCACAGATCAACAACCATTGGTAAACACAATTATTTATTAAACAGCCAGGTTTTGACTTTTTTCTTGAAACTGGCAAAATTTCCCTCTTTGCGCAAAGCTAAAGGGAGAGAGTTCCAAAGAGCTGGTCCCAGGTGGGAGAAAGATTTACCTCCCATTCGGGCCAGTTTGAATCTGGGAACCACGAAAGTTGCTCCATTTAAGGAACGAAGATTCCGTACAGGAACATGGGGCCTGACCAAATTCTGCAGGTACCGTGGTGCGGTTCCTGCCCTGATCTTGAACATAATGGTCAAGGCCTTAAACCGGACCCGGTTTTCAACTTTCAACCAGTGTAGGTCTCTAAGGTGCTTCGAAATCCTTGCTGTCCTAGGGATCTTACATAACAGCCTGGCTGCGGAGTTCTGGACCAATTGTAGTCGTCTGACTACAGCTAAATTGGAGCCCAGATAGAGAATGTTACCGTAGTCAAGCCTAGATGTTATTAGCGCATTGACTACGGTCTTCTGGGTATCCACAGGAAGCATCCAGATAATCTTCCGCAGCCATTTAATGATGGTAAAACAAGTGCCAACCACTTTGTTGGCCTGCTGCTTCATGGACAGAGAATCGTCGATACACACCCCAAGATTTCTAACCTGGGTAGCCGGACTAGGGAAAACGCCCATAGATGGCGGCCAGTGTCTATCTTGCCACAGCTCACGATTTTTCCCCAGGAGAAGAATCTCTGTCTTCTCCCCATTAAGCTTCAGCTGGTTAGCTGACATCCAGCTGAAGACCTCCTGGAGACCAAGTTTCAGGACTGAAGGGGATGAAGACTCTGAATTAGTAAGGGAAAAAATAATCTGTGAGTCATCCGCGTAGGTCATGAGTTCCAGACCTACTCGCTCTGCTAGATCAGCGAGGGGGCGGAGGTAAAGGTTAAAGAATAGTGGGCTTAAAATTGAGCCCTGGGGCACGCCATGCGGTGACCGAAAAATGTCCGACTGTGCGTGTGAGGACGAGATCTGGAAAGTCCGGTCGCTCAGATAGGATCTGATCCAGCCCAATGCGGTCCCTCCGACACCATCCACGCTCAGCCTGGCAAGCAGTCTGTTGTGCGAGATGGTGTCGAAGGCCGCGCTCAGATCAAGCAGGACGAGAGCCACCGTTTGCCCGTCGTCTAATAGTGCCCTGATTTTCTCCGTAACTCCCAGGAGGGCGGATTCAGTTGAATGACCCGCCCTAAAGCCCGATTGGGAGAAATGGAGCAGGTTGTTACTCTCCGCGTGCGATGATAGTGCCCCATGGATATGCTTCTCCAAAATTTTCGAGAAGGCAGGTAGCAAAGATATCGGCCGATAGTTTGCAAGGACCTCTGGATCAGCAGATGGCTTTTTCAGCAGAGGGCTGACCATAGCGTGCTTCCAGGACGCCGGAACAGTTGCCAAACGGATGGAGGCATTAAGTGTCTCGGCAATAGTTCCTAGAGCACCATCATCCAATTGGCACATGATATTAATAGGAAGGGGATCACACGGAGAACCTGATTTAATAGAGGTGGCCAAAGATTTTAAGGTGTCCCCAGAAATACATGGCCAGGCATCCAGCCGATTTCCTGGAGGGCTATCTAAGGGAAGAACTTCCCTATCCGCCCCCACCGAGGGATTTATATTTGCTATAATGGTGTCGATCTTTTCCACAAAATATGTGGCAAGGTCTTGGCATTTTTTCGAGGTGAGGGGGCGTGCAACCGCCGAGGAATTTGCTCCGGCTAAGTTCTTCACTGTGTTGAAGAGGGTCCGGGCTTTGTTTGCAGCCATGTCGATGGTCTTCGTTACAAAAAGAGCCTTAGCTCTAGAGCAGGCCCCATGATAGAGGTTTCTGGCCTTACGGTAAAGTTCCTTTGACTGAGAATCATAATGCTTGCGCCATTTTCTCTCGAGACCCTTGCACTTGGTTTTTTCAAGTTTTAGTTCTTCCGTATACCAGGGGGCCGGAGGCCGATGGACATTCCCTGTACACCTGGTAACGGGCAGGCAGATGTCCACTGCTCTTTCTAGCCAAGTGTGGGCTTCCAATGCATTTGCCTCCATATCATCTCCCAAAACTGGGGGAGATAGCTGTAGTGCATTCTGCAACTCAATCAAATCAATCTTTTTCCAGTTTCTCATAAAAACTGGAGGCCGGACAGACCCTGGCAGCTTAGATTGTGTGAGGGTGATGCAAAAGAGCGTTAAGAAGTGGTCCGACCAACAAACAGGGTAGGTTTTTAACCATTTGAGCTCCTGTATGTTAGAGACGATAGGGTCCAACAGGTGTCCAGCCTTATGCGTTGGGCCCTCATTTCTCAGGGACAGATTTAAGGCATTAAAATCATCCAAAAGGTGCGCTGGTAGAGTGTGTGCCATTAGCACAGGTGCTGTAGAAGAGGTCATGGTGGCCAGTAGCCTTCAGGAGGGATCAATGTAGATGTTAAAAAACATGATTTTTGGATTGATCATGAGTCTAAATGTCATCTTCGGTTCAAGGATTTTTGGAGCAACTGGCAAAATGTCATTTTAGCATTCATGCACTCTCCTTTCCCCGCATCAAAACCTTCTTTATGCCTTTGGATGCAGTATGGCAACCACTGATATGGTTCTTTCACGCGGCCATACTAGATGGCGCCGTAAAGCAGCTGACTGCAGGGTCCTACTGTATCACCGGAATTCAGAGATGATGAAGAAGGGATCCCATTTGAGTAACTGGGATTGTTTGTGAATGTAATATTTATAATAGCAACAATAACAACAAAACAACAACCATAATACTAGTAACAAGAACAATACCAACAACAACGACAACAACAATAATAATCATTATACTAACAACAGCAGCAACAATAATAACAATAGTAATAATCACAACAATAACAAACAACAACCCTAATAATAGTAAAAATTACAATAATGATAAGAAGAAAAAGAATAGTAATAATAAGAACCAACTGTAAAAAGGATAATCATGATACAAAAACTTATTTGTATGCTGGTTAAAGGCTGAGGTGTGGAATTTGAACACATGATCCGCAGATCACTGCACTTGTTAGCTGTGAGCGCTTAACTGATCTCATCCAAACTAAAACAAAGATGTGAATCAGGGGAAGGGAGGAGTCGGAGGCTCCTGCTCAAACTTAGAGGCACAGAAGCAGGGTCCTGTGTTATTGGCTTCTTAGCACCATTTTGTCTAGCTGTTTGATACAACTTCACATTCTTAATATGCATAGGTGGAGGGATTGTGGTGTGGACCTAAATATATATATTTATGTCTTTGTCAAGTATTTGTGTAGTGTGGTCAGGGTGTTGCTCCTGTCAGTGGATTCAACGCAATCCACTAAGACATAAAGGGCAAGTCCAGTGCCAAGTATCCTAATTAGTTTTATTTTTGTCAAAATTCTATGCAAAACATTTTATACGTGTACAATTACAATAAATATTTTAGAACTGTGACGAAATGCCCCTGACTCGGATTAGGATTGCATTTCCACTATTAATGTTGCATTAAAAACAGACAGGCATGGACTAGGAGCCAAAGCATGTGGTAATAATCATAAATTGCAAGTTTATTAGCCCTTAAGGCACAAATGCAAGAATGTGGTCAGAGGCTTAAAGCCTCATAGCTTCTGCAGATTCGCGAAGGAGCGTTGTAATAGTCTTCAACCGTTACTGAAAGCACTCAAGTCCCTAAATGACCCTCCATATTTGGCCGCAGGCTTCTATAACCCATCAAGATGGTTTGATGGTGCAATGGCTCAGACTGGATGCAAACATCATCAGATGGCAGTAGCGACTGGTAGGGAATGAGGGTGGAGGGTTGGGGGAATAAAATAATACATTTTTAAAAAATACGACTTACCTTGTCCGCCGGCCGTGTGTTTCCTCTGCTTCTTCAGAACCAGGAAGCACCCAGGCACCTCAAAGCCAATCAATTTGCTGCAATGCAGCATTCAGATTGGCTTCCCTAAGCCAATCACAACTCTGCAATGCAGCATTGTGATTGGTCTGAGCTCCATGGATCAACGCTCAGATGAGGACTGGGGCCTGGGCATGTTTCCCACCAGGCAAAGGGGGCATGACTACTTGGCGGGGCAAGTACGGCCACCCAAGCAGTCATTCTCACCTTCTCTGGCCCTTTTCCTATTGTATCGGGTGACCGCGTGCACTCACATATCAGAACACGATCACTCCTTGTGCATGTTTCCTTGAGTAGTAGGAACCTAGCTATTTAACAATCCCAGGTTCCCAATAATATGAGAGTGTTTTCAGTAGTACCCACTCGGCAGCATGATTTAATGTTAACCCACATTACGGGTATGCGAGCCAGGGTGTGGTAGTTTAAAAACTCGTAAGAGCTTGCATCCTCGCGGTGCAGACAGGACCTCATCTAGGGACCTTTTCGATGCATATCGGGTGACCGCATGCACTAAAATATCAGAACGCGATCACACCTTGTGATGTTTTTTTTCCATAGGTTACACCCAAATGACATTATGCAGAGGCTATATGCCATATATATGTTCCCTGAAATATAACGCATTCCGGATCTTTTTACTTAACAACCCTAGGACCTAATGGTGCTTCATAGCTAGGTACGGTTGTGGTGTTATTAGTATTCTCATGTAGCATAGTTTTGAGGGATGCACGCGCTTTTAGAGACATTGTGCAATCCAGTCAGATAACATTACCTACTAAACCCTCTGGAGCTGTTAGATTACCTAGCCTCGTAGGTAATAGTAAGGAGTGACAGTTTTCCTATCCTCTATTCCAGCTGGGAAATTTTTCTCATGAAAAACCTCAATAAGAAGATGAGTAATATACACAGTCGTCTGAGTTTTTTCTGATTCAAACAAAATATATAAAGACAGGAAAAGGCCTGATACAGGGTAAGTTAAATCCATGTGATCATAACTGGGAGAGAGTGCCTCCCAGATAGCCAATATATCTTTTTTCAAAATATTTAATGTGTTTTCTCTTTTTTCAGATAATTATTCGCTTCTCTGCACAGACAGTGTGCTGTTTTAATATCAAGATGCACGTCTAGAGACTACACGCCTAGTGTGATGGACTCGAAACTATTTCCCCACTGGTTTGATAGCTACAGGTAATCCCATTGGGATAACAAACTAGCCAGTGTGCATGAAAGCAATATGACATCATCAACTTTTCTTCTCTTCTTTTCTTACTTACGAGCGCCAACAACAAGGTTTCTCTCTTTCTATTACACTGTTTTTCGGGTGATTTCTCATCTTTCTTGATGTGACACGACTTTCAAATGCTTTCGGCATCTGGTCTTATGGTTTCGGTCTCTGGCCCTATACAGCATGCATTTCTAAATTTTCTTTGCATGGCACTGAACATAAAAGATGAAAAACTTTTGGATTATAGATTATATACCACAACATGTTTACAAATGCATGAAAACTTCAGCACAGGAAGGTGAGGTTATAGTAATTTGGGTCTTAAGAATAATTTATGTAGAATGATAATTTTATGTCTGCCTTCATCATCTGCCATGAGATTCATTTTTGGATATATATTGGTCCTGAAGAAGGTGGTCTTGCCACTGAAACATGCGTAGACCAACATAGTACCCATGAGGAACGGCCCAGAGAGGCAATGTCATCATGCACAACTGATGTTTAAGACCTTCCAGTAGTGAAGTGTTCCCATTCTAGACATTTGTGGGGCCCCTCATTGGGTCGGATCTCTTCTTCTTTTTACTATGAATGAGGGTGTATGAGAGTAGTGTGACTGGTAAGTGTGACTCTGTTTGTGGGGTGATATATATGTTTTTCAATGAATTGTATATTGCTTTATTCGGAAGGTAAAAAATTGTATAGATTATAATATATGTATAAATGTATGATCTTGTATAGCCAACGTTTATAAAAAAAGAAAAGAAAAATTATTTTTTCCCCAAAAATATATAAAATGTTTTTATGTATATATGAAAGAAAACAATTGATAAAAATGCAATATAATGAATAACATACAGAGATGCAAAATTATGAATGAATAAAAACTACTCTGACAATTTCAGATTTTCTGTACAGTGATGTTGGATAGTTGGCATTTTGGAACCTAAAAGGTTGCACTAAAGAAATATAGGTCAGATAAGAGGTCTTGCTGTAAGTTAGGCCTTGTTTTCCCCCTCCTCTTGGACCTAGAAGCAACCTAAGGGGGGGGGGCTTTTTTGTCTCTTTAGTGTCATTCTCACCTCTACGGGATCCAAGGTCAACATTTGCCACGAGAGGAGGCTGCTATTGGCACATCCACCTACATGTACAATTAAATCAATTTGAATAACAACAAAGCCTGTAGGTCAAGTGGTGCTGAGATACATCAATTAACACTGGTGTAGTTGCACAAAAAGTGAATAAAAAAAAAATCAAAAAAAGACTATCAGCTGTTGCTGATTAAGTCCTATCAGCCCACCTGATGGCGGAGCCTCATCATGTAGGACTTCCGAACCTAGGTCTGTGTGCGATCGCCCAGTTGTATTTTAGCGACGCATCACTGGACCAAGGTACGGTCACCGCAGTTGTTAGTACAGAAGGTGAGGCTGATATGTGCAGTGCAAAAATTAAATAAAGTGAAGTGTATTAAAATGGCTATCAAAGCAAACAAAGACCTTTAATAGTGTTTGCCTGGACGTCAGATTAAAAAATAGTGAAATGACAGTGTGAAAAAATCACTGTCTAACTTGCTTGGTAGAAATCCAAAAAGATCTATAAAGGGCCAACATGTTTCTGCCTTACTGTGAAAAGTCACTGGCATTCGTCAGGGCCAAGCTCTTATCTGCTACTGCAAAGGCACTATCGTATGTGCTAAAGTAATGAAAACTAGAAAATAAAAAATAAGAGTGATCATTCAAGACCATCCTACCACATCTTCTTAGTATTGCTCTGTTGATGCAATAGGTCTTTCCTGTATAAGAACAAGAAAAGGGAAGAGAACATTGTAGACATTGCATGTGTATAATCCTCACAATTACATCTACAGCAAATGTCTAAGCAACCTGGTCCCATCTTACCTGTCCGTCGGTACCTTGCGGCAGAATCTCGAGCCGAAGGGGAGGCACCGATGGGCAGGTCGGGCGTCTATTTATAGCGCAGCTAAATGTCTGATTGTTCTCAGCTGGTCCACTCGGCTATCGCGCTGCAAATGCGCAGTGCAGAACAACTACACCCCGCGCATGCGCACAACCAGGCGGTCGTCGGGCGCGCATGCGCGAGAGTGAGTACGCCTGCTAGAGCGCACAGCGCATGCCCATTAGCTATGTACTTGCACTCCTCTCTCGCCGAGTAGCGAGACACTGCCAAAAAGTATTGCGCTTGCGCAATAAACTCAATATTCAGCACTGCTTGCCGCGTCTATACGGAAACAGTGAAAACACAATTGTTATTGACCAAAAAAGCGGCGCGGCGCGATTGTCATTGAAATTTGGGCAAGAACCATTTTTTAATAATACCAATGAACGGCAATGTTAGTTAATAAGAACCACCAGGTGATTACCTTCATAGGTAGCGTGAATATGTGCTGCATGGCCTAAACCAGCAGTAACTGGGTGTAAACTGAGGGAATAGACGAAGTCATGAAATCCAGCTTCCCTGGACCCCTAGACACTATCTTAGGATATTTATTTATGGTGGGAGATATGGATTATGATCAATGTTGAATATATGATCAAGGTGCCTACTGTTTAGGTAAGTAAGGGGATAAGTAAAAGATGTGAGCCAGTAGACAGCAAAATTAGAAACTGAAAAGTAGTTTGTAAGGCGCCTGGTGTAGTGAGCGCCACGAATATGTAGGGGTCTCAATCTCAACCAGTAAACACACCTTATTGTGATAACAAAGAGTACCCAATGGCAAATGTTACACTCAGATAGATAACCATGGAATGCTGTCATTCAGTCCATTGACATCAGATTTCAATCTATAAATCCATCGTTGCTCCTTAACAAAAAGGAAGTGAGAGACATCAGTAATATGTGACGGGATGTATGGCTGTTCCAGCACTACCCAGAACAAATCCTCAGCTTTGTGATTCGCTTCCAGAAAGTGGTTGGTGAGGCCTGTAGATTGCTTCCTGCATCGGATTGTGCTTTTATGTTCGCTGATGCGAGACTTGATCATCCTCGTTGTATGGCCCACATACTGCTTCTTGCAGGGGCAGGTGATCAGATAAATCAATTTTTCTGAATTGCAGTTTGTGTGTCTTGTCAGTCTCCAGGGTCTATTAGTGCCAATGTCTATTAACAGGGTCTTACGTGTCTGTGGACAGGCAGCACAATTCCCACAAAGGTAATGACCTTGGACTGGATTACTGTTCCAGAGGGTGTTGGTGATTTGTTTCATCTCGCTGCGTGGTCTAGTATGCACCAGATTATCCCGAATGGATGGTCCTCTTTTAAAAGCAAACAATGGGTGAGGTATTACCCCTGCTGCTGTATTTAGAATTTTCCAATGCTTAAGTATGATTTTCTTCACTTGATTGGAAGATGTGGTGAAAGTTTGAATCATAGTCATCCGGTCTCTTGTAGTCTCTGACCCCTTATGTTGCAAAAGTGCCTCCCGATTATTGTTGAAGGCTCTCTTCCGCGCTCGGCGTATTAGATGGTTGGGATAATGCCGATCTTTCAGGTTGAGTGCCAGTTCTTTAGCATGGTGTTCGTATAAGGTGTTAGACGAACAATTCCGTCTTAACCTGAGGAATTGGCCTACAGGTAAATTCTCGCGGAGCGATTGAGGATGAAAACTCTGGAATGACAAAAGCGAGTTGCGTGCCATCGGTTTCTTGAAAAGTTCACTTTGTAGGCCTCCCTCTGCCGGAAAGATCTGGAGGTCAAGGTACGCCAATTTGTCTTTGCTGCTCTCCATGATAAACTTAAGAAACTGATTCCTAGAGTTTAACCATGTGTGAAAGGACGATACCTCCGTTAACGTCCCTCTCCAAATCACCAGGATGTCATCAATGTATCGTTTCCACAGTACCACCTTATGGATGAAGGGGTTACTGTGGTTCAATACATGATCTAGTTCGAATTGGTGCATGTATAAGTTTGCCAAGCTAGGCGCAAAGACACTCCCCATTGAGGTCCCTGAGACCTGGAGGTAGAGATCGTTTTGGTACTGAAATTTTTTTTCCATCATGGCGATCCTTGCGCACTCCATAATGAAGGCAACAGGTGTTATAGTGTCCATTTGTTTAGCCTCGAGGAGGCTCCTGATGCAATCCAGTGTTTCTTGTTGCGGGATTGATGTATACAACGATTCAACGTCGAAGCTCACCAGTAGGTCTGTCTCGACGTTGAACTCAGCATCAGCCAAAAGTCTGAGCACATCCCCAGTGTCCTGGAGGTACGTTGGTGTTTCCTTCACGATGGGTTTTAAGAAGAAATCCACGAAAGTAGATAAAGGCTCGAGTAACGAACCTATGCCCGAAATAATGGGCCTTCCAGGAGGCGGTCTTTGGGCCTTATGTATTTTTGGAAGGCAGTAGAAGTAAGGAATGACTGGATGTGTTGTGATTAGATATCTTGCTTCGTGGGAAGTAATCCAGCCTTCTGCTGTTCCTTCTTCTACCAGACTCTTGATGTCATTCGAGATTCTGGGAGTGGGATCTTCATTAAGACGACGGTAGGATTTGGTGTCATTTAGTTGTCTTTGGCATTCTTGATGGTAAACTATGGTATCCTGTAGCACTATAGCTCCGCCCTTATCAGCCGGCTTGATAGTAAGAGATCTATCATTTGACAAAGTAGAAAGTGCTGATTTCTCCAAATAGGACATGTTGTGAAAAGTCTTTCGTCGTTGTTCGGTATTCATCACCTCATGCGTCACTGCTTGCTCAAAGGCTAGGACATTTGCTGGTACTTGTTGATTCAGAGGTGTAAATGTCGATTTAGGTCTAAGGCCGGTGTTCTGTTCACCTTGGTCGAACATATTAGCCTTGTTCATGTTGGAACTAGATGTTTTGAAAAAGAAATGCAAACGTATTTTCCTATAAAAACTTTCAAGCTCGCACCTCAATTTAAACAGATCACCTGTGTTGGTGGGAACAAAGCCCAGCCCTTTGTTCAAAACAATGTTTTCAGTTGGTGTGATGGTCCTCGAACTCAGGTTCACTACTAAGTCGCAGCTCCTGTTGTTGGGCCTGTCTTGCTGGGCTGCGGAGCCCAATTCACAGTTTGTTGGCCTCTCCTTTTGCTGCGGTTCCTGCCTCGGCCCTGCCATAAAAAAGACTGGTCATAGTAGAATGACGGATTTGGAGGATACATAGGCATAGGGTGACCCATAGGTGGGGGGCCCATTGCCCCAGGATGATAGTTCCATGGGCTTGGGGGCCACCACTTTCCCGGATTGGGGTACTGTTGTCCTCCCCGGCCTCTATTGGGTCTTCGTTGGAAACCCCCACCACGTATCCTGGTATTAGGGCCTGTGTTGGAGTTCCCTTGATCACTGGAGCCCGAGTCCAAGCCCGAAGAAGAGTAATTCGACCCGTATCTTTTCCCTTTGGAGTTGGTAGAAGGAGCTACATAGGAATCACTCAAATAGGGATAAGCCAATTCCATGGAAAAGCGTGCCAAGTCTTTTTTAAACTTCTCCACTTTGTTCAACAGAATGTTGTCATAATATTCTTTGTTCGTTTTATTGGCATCTTCCAAGTTCTTTTTGTAGATCACGGGCCGCACTGCTGCATTGATTTGACCCTCCAAGACTTGGATCTCTATCAATAAGGCATCAGCTGTTTTTTTTGCTGTTTTAATAATTAAAACCAGCCAGTCGCGGGTACCACGCCATCCAATCAATGCCCAATTTTTCAGGAATTCTTTGTCTTTTAGAAAGAGTCTGGGTGCCGTAGTGACGATCAAGCCTGATGGTGCACACTTGCCATGTAGGTACTCATTCATAATCACACCGTGTAGTGAAATACGGGAGTGATTCTTTTTCAGGTTTAAAAGTTTAACCCAATCATCCTCTGTCGTGGGATTAGAGGTGGAGGGTAAATCATCTAATATGCTAGGGTTGTTACTTAAGATGGTATTCAAATCCTCATCGTCAAATGCTAAACCACCAAAGTCCTCCATGGTGAGGAACTGTGACAGACAGACAGTTAAATAAATACAGTGGGTGAGCTGAATTGCACTACAACATTTGCTGTGTGGTGCTAGATAGAAAAACAAAGACCCGCAGCCTAATCTGCTCCGTACAATATCATAACAACTCGTAAGAGAGGGTCCGAGGGAGGTGTTTAACGACCAAACAGGCTAATACCCCCTGTGTAACTACTTGAATAACAACAAAGCCTGTAGGTCAAGTGGTGCTGAGATACATCAATTAACACTGGTGTAGTTGCACAAAAAGTGAATCAAAAAATGAATCAAAAAAAGACTATCAACTGTTGCTGATTAAGTCCTATCAGCCCACCTGATGGCGGAGCCTCATCATGTAGGACTTCCGAACCTAGGTCTGTGTGCGATCGCCCAGTTGTATTTTAGCGACGCATCACTGGACCAAGGTACGGTCACCGCAGTTGTTAGTACAGAAGGTGAGGCTGATATGTGCAGTGCAAAAATTAAATAAAGTGAAGTGTATTAAAATGGCTATCAAAGCAAACAAAGACCTTTAATAGTGTTTGCCTGGACGTCAGATTAAAAAATAGTGAAATGACAGTGTGAAAAAATCACTGTCTAACTTGCTTGGTAGAAATCCAAAAAGATCTATAAAGGGCCAACATGTTTCTGCCTTACTGTGAAAAGTCACTGGCATTCGTCAGGGCCAAGCTCTTATCTGCTACTGCAAAGGCACTATCGTATGTGCTAAAATAATGAAAACTAGAAAATAAAAAATAAAAAATAAGAGTGATCATTCAAGACCATCCTACCACATCTTCTTAGTATTGCTCTGTTGATGCAATAGGTCTTTCCTGTATAAGAAGAAGAAAAGGGAAGAGAACATTGTAGACATTGCATGTGTATAATCCTCACAATTACATCTACAGCAAATACTATGTAGAAGTTGCTATAACTGTGCAAAACCAGTGATAATTCAAAATAACCTCAGACTGGACCATCACTACTTTGTGATAGTCACATACAAAGTGCATTGTATTGCGTCACCAAAAGTTAATTAATATACAAAAGTTTAACACTTACCCATCAGTGTGTGGGAAGTGAACCTCACCTCACCCGGCAACTGCTCGGACGAATAAGGCACCGCTATAAACATATAAAGACAATCTCTGTAATAGATGCATGTCTTGAGGATACGACCTCAGTGTACTGTTAAGAAACCCACTTATTTTCTTGTCTGTCTATAACATGTACCCCACTGGTGTATCTGATGGCTACATCGAACGACCTGCCCATCGGTGCCTCCCCTTCGGCTCGAGATTCTGCCGCAAGGTACCGACGGACAGGTAAGATGGGACCAGGTTGATTAGACATAAGGGGCGAATTAGTTTATAGTTTGGCCCTTCCACTTGAGGAACAGATAAGAATGGGAGGGGACACTTTTCCACTAGTTTGAAACAGCAACATCACTCAGCTGTTTTCATAGGCATTAGTAGGTGCCGTGGCACAACTGTGGAGCGCCTCCTTGAACACATTGAAGGGGGTTAGATGCCTTAGTCGTTCGATGTAGCCATCAGATACACCAGTGGGGTACATGTTATAGACAGACAAGAAAATAAGTGGGTTTCTTAACAGTACACTGAGGTCGTATCCTCAAGACATGCATCTATTACAGAGATTGTCTTTATATGTTTAGAGCGGTGCCTTATTCGTCCGAGCAGTTGCTGGGTGAGGTGAGGTTCACTTCCCACACACTGATGGGTAAGTGTTAAACTTTTGTATATTAATTAACTTTTGGGGACGCAACACAATGCACTTTGTATGTGACTATCACAAAGTAGTGATGGTCCAGTCTGAGGTTATTTTGAATTATCACTGGTTTTGCACAGTTATAGCAACTTCTGCATAGTATTTGCTGTAGATGTAATTGTGAGGATTATACACATGCAATGTCTACAATGTTCTCTTCCCTTTTCTTGTTCTTATACAGGAAAGACCTATTGCATCAACAGAGCAATACTAAAAAGATGTGGTAGGATGGTCTTGAATGATCACTCTTATTTTTTATTTTCTAGTTTTCATTATTTTAGCACATACAATAGTGCCTTTGCAGTAGCAGATAAGAGCTTGGCCCTGACGAATGCCAGTGACTTTTCACAGTAAGGCAGAAACATGTTGGCCCTTTATAGATCTTTTTGGATTTCTACCAAGCAAGTTAGACAGTGATTTTTTCACACTGTCATTTCACTATTTTTTAATCTGACGTCCAGGCAAACACTATTAAAGGTCTTTGTTTGCTTTGATAGCCATTTTAATACACTTCACTTTATTTAATTTTTGCACTGCACATATCAGCCTCACCTTCTGTACTAACAACTGCGGTGACCGTACCTTGGTCCAGTGATGCGTCGCTAAAATACAACTGGGCGATCGCACACAGACCTAGGTTCGGAAGTCCTACATGATGAGGCTCCGCCATCAGGTGGGCTGATAGGACTTAATCAGCAACAGTTGATAGTCTTTTTTTTATTCATTTTTTGATTCACTTTTTGTGCAACTACACCAGTGTTAATTGATGTATCTCAGCACCACTTGACCTACAGGCTTTGTTGTTATTCAAGTAGTTACACAGGGGGTATTAGCCTGTTTGGTCGTTAAACACCTCCCTCGGACCCTCTCTTACGAGTTGTTATGATACAATTAAATCAATTCACAAAGTCAAATATTTGTATTTATTTATTTTGGGAGGCCCCTATGGCACAGGGAAGGGGTTAAAAAGTTAGGCATATCTGGGTGGTTGGTCCCATGGGAGTCCCACAACAAAAGACCCTGTCCAACGGACGTCAACTTGTGTCAGTTACTGAAAGAATAGAGCAGTCTATGTGTACTGATACCTATTCCAGTCCTCTACACTTTATGAGGGGACAATTCACTGCACTACGCCCAAGTTTACGTTAAAAAAGCCCATCTTCCTTGACAGATACACAGAACAACAAATACTCTGATCCTTCTAGGTCAATAACGGAGATCCACATCAACAATGTTGGACCAAATTCTGCTTAGAAAAAATGTGCGAATTTGCAGAATTTGGTCCAACATTGATCATGTGGATCGCCACTCTGCTAAAACAGTTTCCATTGTTTTAATGCTGAAAATGAATGATTAGGAGTAAAATAAAGTGTCACAAAAATTCCACTAAATTTCATATTTGTGCCGCTAAATTTCCCTATTTGTGCTGCTAAATTTGCTAATCCATGCTGCTATATCCTGGGGGGCTGCAGAGATTTACCTTTGTCAGGGTAGCCCTGACAAAGGTAAATCTCTGCAGAGTGCCTTGAGGGCTGTCATTAGAATGATGAAATCATATTTCACAGATCACTGGTTCATTCTAAAATATACGTTTTATACCACAAGATTTTGCACAATAAAATCACTGAAATATATATGTATGTGTTTTTGTATACATATATATATGAAAACAATTTGTTAGCTCCGCTAACTGTGTCATCTCAGGAACCACAAACTCATTAGTGGTTCTCTGGCAAACTTGTCATAATGTGGTTGCACAACATTTCATAACCGGTCGTGTGTCTGAATTAGAAAGAAAAACCTAACAATTGTATCTTTCTTTACCCAGCTTTGGCTATGCTGTGCTCAGTACAATAAACATGTTCGTCTGTAAGGATGTCATTTACCCCAGCCAGAGATCACTCCACACATCATTCTTAATTAGTACTTCTGTTTTCCTGTGAAGAGAGCTTTGCCTATTTAAAATTGCTCAACCTATTTGAACACACTCAAATATGATTTCTTTCCACTTTTGTCTATAAACTCTCAACTTGCAAAAAGTCCCCCTTTCCCTCAGAGCAGTAGGTGATGAAATTGTTAGGTGCCCTAACTTAACCTATCCGATGGACGGTACTAAGAACAAGCAATTCTCTGAAGGGAACACATTCACTCTTACACATACTATCAGGACTCTCCGTCCCCTCTGCTGCTGATGTCTTGAGAGGGCTCTTGATTGTTCACCCACAAACCTATGACTTTAGTGCTCTCCCTGACATGCCTACACTTCCAATTTGGTCAGGACAGTTATGATTTTATTAGCACATAATACTATTCTTTTACATTTCTTTCGTTAATGTCTTCCCCACTTTAATTTAATAGTAACATTAAATTCCACTGATTTCTTTTTCTAAATCTTCTTCTTTTCTGGTCGTAGATGTTGGCTTGTATGAACCCACCCCTCACTTCAGCATCACACTGACGAAAGGTTGTCTAGGCTAAATTCGGTCAGTAATTCATAGGGATAGCTCATTATATGTGTAAGAGAGGCTTCAGGTAGTTTTTAAAGCAAAATCTACTCTGGGAGTTCCTTCTATGAGGGCTCTGCAGGACCTGACAGGAACAGCATCTGTGTGGGTCTTTAACCTTCCACCAACATGCAACACTCTTTGTCACACACAACTTTCAGTCAACACCTACCTCAACATTCTTGATACCATTATAAACCAGCTCCAGTTTCTGACTGGTCCTAAAATGTTCCTTCCCTGAGAAAAATCCCCCATAGAATTCAACCATACGGCCCCCAGAACACAAAGTAGAACAATTAGGAATATGTATGGAAAAAAAAATAAGAATCTAATTAAAACCATAAAACTGACCAGATTGTCTCCGGCTTACTTCCGCCAAGTTGTACCCAGGCAAAAATGCTGCTGCTGCACACATTACGCACTCTACACACAGCAGATGGAGACTGACCAGCCTGCCTCCTAACTCATGCCTATAGGTGTGATTATCTTATCACTAGCACTACACGGACTTACGAGTAAGTAAACTAACAAAGGTTTAGGCTCTGTGTCATTTAACTGGCTTTTTATGGGCTGCTACCTCAATTGCTTTGCTGTAAGTTTGTTTCTTTAGTCATTGGTGTACCTGGATCCACAAATAGTTTCTATTGGCTCCACAGAGCTAGTTTGAAGTACAGGCCTGTTATGTAAAGGGAGCCTCACTTTGGAATTCCCTCTGCCATGCTTAACACTATTGCAAGTCGAGGTCTCTGAAATTCTGTCTATTCACTCAAAAGATTTGTGGAGCTGCAGGATTCTCATAGTTCTACAGAAACAAAGTATATGGCCGAGATTACAACTGGTTCTACTATTCAATCAATAATCTCTTTTTTGTGCCTACATAAATCAACTAGATATATATATAACTAAAATGTCCCATGCTAAACGAAACTAGAAGAATCTCAAGCCCCAAAACACCCACAGTGGACTCAGCCACAGCGACGGCTCGTGGAGGGAGTTACGGTGGGGCAGGAGGGTGGGGAGGGGGAGGGTGGAGGTTGCTAAAAACCGGCATATGGATAATTGCAGGTAAGTAAACAATTTAATTAATAAAACGAATTTCGTACCTCGCACTGCATTGCATTTTGCGATGCAAGGCGCACTACGAAATTCGTTTTATTAATTAAATTGCTTACTTACCTGCAATTATCCATATGCCGGTTTTTAGCAACCTCCACCCTGCCCCTCCCCCTCCCCACCCTCCTGCCCCGCCATAACTCCCTCCACGAGCCGTCGCTGCTCAGCCAGCTAGCTGTGCTTATGTTGGTGGCCTCCAAGTTTACATTTCACCAATAGCAGTTGGTCTCACAAAGGTGTGGAGGACTAGGGGTATGTTAAACACCTGTCTTTTTCACACATTTATTGTTCATACTCCTGGAAAGTTTCATGAGTAACCAAGTATGCATACATTTATGCAAACCTCAGGTGTTAATAGATCAGCGCTGCCTCGGTTAAGGTTTAAGTATTTTTCGTGTGGACGGGGCCCTGTGTCAGCTGAGACAGTCTGCATCCAGCTTTAATATTTGGCATCAGTTTGCTTAGTGCCCAGAGTACTCTGAAGCTGGCCTCATGCAGCAAGTTACCCCTGAACAAAACACACAAACCACTCCTGTGTTTACCATTCTGATTCGCTGTCACCGATATCCTATGAAATTGCCATCATTTCAACAGATATGCGACATTTCTGGGTGAGAGAAGTGGTGTTGATCATGACCGGCTGTAAGCTAAGATATTGAGAAGAGAATATCGAGTTGCCCCTATATTGTGACCAAAATATTAGAAAACTAAGGGGCACATTACCAAGCAATAGCGATAATTATCGCTATTGCTTGGTTAGAGACAAAAATTTACCGCTGAGCTGCGGCGATTTTTATCGCAGATAAACCTTGGTATTACCAAGGTTTATCGCAAATGCGATAAAAATCGGCCGCAATGCATGAATATCGCTGAAAAGTCTGCGATATTCATGCATTACCGAGCTAATGCTCTTATCCATGTTATCCACCTCCCATTGGATAACAAGGCTAAGAACTGCTCAGGGCAGATGTTAGCTTTTGGAGATATTCGCGCTTAGCGCGAATATCTCCAAAAGTTGGTAATAGGACATAGCGATGTTAGCGACTGTTTCCAGTCGCTAACATCTTGGCACGCCCACTTTGCATGTCATTAGTGATAAATATCACTGACAAGCAAAGTGGGGCCCAAGATGGTCGCTATCTCCTACTAGCTGTCGCTAACTGGTGTTAGCGACAGCTAGGTAATAGGGAGATAATTTTATCTCCGCTTTCTTGGCTTTTAAAGCCAAAAAAAGCGGAGATAAACCCCCTTGATAATATGCCCCTAAATATCTAGGAAGTAAGAGCATGCAGGTAAGGATAGCTGTATTATTCTTAATTCCACGTCTTGAAGATACATATATTGTCATGGTTTATATATATATGTGAAGAAGGGTATAGAAAATCTATACATACTTACCTGTCGATATTTTGGTCCTCGATATTTTGGTCACTATATTGTGACTGCTCAATATTTCAGATCTATTCCATCATGACCATCGTACACTTTTCGTTTGAAATTTGGCTGCTGATGTCGTCATTGTTTAAATAATCAGTGAGCTTTTTCTTAATTTACAATGAGAGAATATTGGCAGCTGCAGCTTCAAATATGCGTGCTGCTTATCTGATTTTCAATTGCTAATAAATTCACTGTCAATTAATCATGGTGACTCGCCATTATTCATAAGAGGCATAGGATAGCGCCAGGGCACTCAGTGAAGAAGACGGGCCCTTTATAAATCCATTCTTTCATTCATTCTTTCAGTTTAAAAAATAGTTTCCTCACCATCCCGACACTTATGTTAACCATCATTGTTTTCTCCAGGGTCTGAATGATACAGGCTGCCCAGCTGGTGTTAAATTGCACGTTACTGATATTTAGTGGCATATTTGAAATTTTTTAAGGTAGCGCTATTGTGTTCTATTTCTTTTTCTGGTGGTCAGTGCTGTTTTACAGCAGCAAAGCCATTGTTTACATTTAGCCCGCTGAACCCTATAAGGAAGGACCATGCTGCCTGTATCAAATATAAAATAAATATTTGTTTGTAGTGTTTGACCACAAATGTATCTAGACGAGCAGTCTCTACCTCTATGAAATGTTGAGTGTTGTGCTTCACATCCTGGATTCTGGATGTGGTCCTGTTGGTGCAAGGTCATGTAGTCCAAAGGGAAGAGAGCAGAGTCTAGAGTGTGGACTGTATTTATGTGCACAGTTTTGCCTATTTCTTCATTCGGATGTCCCTGTCTTCCTGGCAGAGGTTTCCTACCCGGGTGGCAGACATCTTCACCAAGTATGTGGAACAAAAAATATTGCTGTAAAGTTGCAGTAACTTTACGGTCAGAAATTCAGTTGTAGGAGGCTCCATCCCCTTATTGGAGAAGGTGGCGGCTCCTAAATCTACACTTGCAAATGGTGACTAATAAAAAGTGGAGAGTTAGAAATGGTGTAGAAATACATCTACACGTGAGCAGATCCTCTCATGTAAACTAACCGTTGTGACTCAAGCCTGTAGTGCTTTATGTACATACTTGGTAATAACCTGCAGTAACCATGTTGCCTCGTGTTTCTGCATTTACTTACATCTGCGTCTTGCTAGAGGAAACCATTCATTCGATACTGGATTACTATAGGCCCACAGTAGTGCAAATATTTGTGTGAATAAATGGTGCAAATAAAAAATAAAAAATAAACCCAAGGGCAAATAATGTTTGTACCAGGTTTAGGATGTGTTTTTTTCCACCGGATTATTGTGCCCTATAAAATGGGGATTAAGGTGTGCAAGCAGGTTTGAGACTGGTTTGGGGCATTCCTTTGCCCCTGGGACAACTTTTTGAAATAACAATTTGCAATTCCCACCAGCACAAAACACAGCTGTCGGTGGTCAAAACTTAGAAGAAAGATGCCGCAAAAAATGTACTTCTAAAACAAAAAAAAACAAAATGTATGCAATGAGGAACAGGCATACCTACTTTCTTTAAGATTGTAGCGCTCAGTGGACATTTTGTCATCTCTCTGTTGAGATTGAAACCATCACTGAGCGCTTAGAGTGAACGAGGTAATCCGTCACTATAAGAAACCACTGCTCAAGGGCCATGGGCACAGCATGTCTCTCTCTGCACGTGCACTCTCATACTATGACGTCCCTCTTCAAAAGTGAAGAAAGAAGCGCATGCGCACTGAAGACCCTTCCTTGGAGTGGCCGGATGTCACGTTCCGAGCGGCCAGGTGCGCCGCACCAGTCGCTTTAGCCTCAGGGAAGGAGTTGAAAATTACAGCTCGGCTTAACCGCATCATTTACAGGTTCACAGTTCTTTAAAGAAATTCCTCCCAACCCTCAATTAGCAAAACAATCATTGAATCAATCACAGAAATAAAAGACGCGCCCCGCGCTGTTCACTCGAAAGCTCTCTCAGCTCTTCCCCAAAGGAGGGCTGCGTGCCTTTGTGATCAATCGTGTGCAATATTGAGACCACTTTAATGAGAGACTGCGCCCTTCTTCAAATGCACTCGGTGCTTTCATTATTAACCTACACCCACAGGCGCTGTGGATAACTAGAGCTGCGGCACGCACGTGAGCCGACGAACCACAGCACCTGCTCGCTCTCTCTCTCTCTCTCTCGCCCCTCGCTCATCTGACTGAGACCGCGGTTCGGTGGGAGGGTATGTTGTTATTTTCACCTCTAGTTGGGCCAAAGATAAAGGCCAAAGTTAAGGGGACATCAGGCCTCGTTTTGTTCTTGTACCTGGCTGGGTGTGGTCTGATGTCTCACACTTAGATTCAAATGCAACAGAGGGCAAGCAAAGGCACAACAATTGGTTATCACTTCACAGGTACCTGAAGCATGCTTTTGACTTTGTTAAGTCCCTGTATGTAAGACATCTGCATGCACTTTTAGAATGTCACATATAGTGATCTGTCCCAGTATTTACACAAATACAAATTTAAATTCCACTACTTTATTTCTCTTGTAGCTCTACTCATCCCAGCATAAACTTTTTAAATTGACAATAAATTATGTAAGTATGTAAATCAATGTACAAGATGTGTTATATAGGACAGCGAGGGTTACAAGCTGCAGGAGTCTCATGTCCTTTATAGCTCACTGTGCTTAGAAGGATTACAGTTTATGAACTGCAATAACAAAAGGATCTCTGTGTTAAAAGCAGTAACCCACTTACCTAACTATATCTGCTTGTTACATGATGTGCTTAGCAGATAACACATAAACCCTCTTTGCTACTTTGATTAAAAACTGGGACTAGACAAAACACAGATCTCTACAGCAAATGCATTAACCGCCAGAGTTATCTTACCATTATTATAATTCCCTGAGATTTACTGGTTACACAAAGAGCTCTGCAGCAGATGCCTTAACTCTATAAGATATTTGAAAATGCAGACTTTGCAACCAATTAAGTAGAACAGATCTACTGCCATGTTTCTCCTTGTTGCAAATTTCTTTGTAGCAGAGTTAAAAAAAATGTATTAGTTGAAGCCCACTTTTTGCATCGGGTTGCACCACTTTTTTGTGCACAGCCCCACACGAAATCTCATTTGTTAAATCTTGTAATGCACTTAAATGTACTCCTAATAGGCCTGCTAAACATATGTGTGAGGTTTTAATACCTGATGTCACTTCTTGTGTGGTCACTTCCTTTGATGCCACATTCGATATCAAATGCTATGACATCACACGCCATGATGTCACTTGCACATGGTCTAACTTAGTTTTCCCCTCACTTATTTTTTTAGGACTTGTGCCCTGATTCCTGCAGAGGGGCGGTGTCTGGGTAGTTGGTGGAAGGAGATGGGACTGTTCAGGTAGGTGTGGCCTAAGTTGTGGAGTGACTTGAATGTGTGTGTGAGGAGGTTGAAAGGAGCGCACTTGTGTATCGGGACGAAGTGGAGCTCCCTGAGGTCTGGCGTGATGTGAGTTCTGTTTGGGAGGTTGAGGTTGAGTCTGGCTGCCGAGTTCTGGATGGTTTGTAGTCTTCTAGTGAGTTGCTTGGTGATCCTAGTGTAGAGGATTTTCCATAGTCTAACTTACTGGTGACTAGGGCGAGAGTGTGAATTTTAAAAGTGTTTCTGTGGAGCCATTTAAGACCTTCCTCAGCATCTTGATGGTGTGGAAGCAGGACACAGTGATGGCATTGAATTGTGTGGTCAAGTCCAGTTTGCTATTGATGATTATTCTGAGGTTCCTGTCATGGGTGCTGGGTTCTGGGTGTGGGTCCAGATCCGGGTATGGTCGGCCACCAGTTGGAGTCCCATGGTGAGTTGTTTTTGCCAAAGATCAATACCTCTGTCTTGTCTGTGTTGATCTTAAGACAAATGGCTTTCATCCAATTAGCGACTTCTGTCATGAAGACAGTGAACTTTTTTCTTGTGTTGGGGGTCTTGTCCGAGAGGTAGACTATGAGTTTCATGTCATCAGTGCAGGAACTGTTGATGCAATGTGCGTGGATGACGCTGGCCACAGGGATCATGTATGCATTGAAAAAGGTAGCGTGAGCGATGAACCTTGATGCACCCCTCAGATGAGTTTGCATACATCTGAGGATTAAGGTGCCAGGCTGACAGCTTGTGTTCTATCTGTTAAGAAGGACTATTTCGATCGGACAGCGGGTCCTTGGAAGCCAATCCTGTGAAGGAGCCTGATAAGGATGCGATGTGAGACTGTGTCGAATGCTGCAGAGACGCCTAGGAGAAGGAGGGCTGACGTGTCTCCTCTATCAAGGATCATGCACATTGTCATCTGTGGTGGTGAAAAGTGCTGTTTCTGTACTGTGATTGGGCCTGAATCTGGATTGTGTGCATCGAGGAATTGGTGGTTGGTGAGTTGTCGGTTGAGAGAGATGGGTATTATCTACATATATACATACAATAAAGCAGTAAGTCACAGAGCAATTTGGACAAAGTGCTACATTTTAATACAATTAGGAATGGTAATACATGGGAAATATGACAATAAGGAGCTAGCTTGCGAGAAATTAAATATACCACATCTGAAGACAACTTGCTGAATATTTCATTTTATGATTTGGTTGCCCATTGAGGTCAGTATTTTCATAAATCTCTCGAAAATCCCCCATTGACCATTAAATACTTTCTCAACACTGCTCGCTTTGAGTGTTAAAGGAGTCGGTGTGCTTGCACTGAGATGGCCAGACCACATTTGAAGACATTGGAATTCACACAGGTCCACCTTGACCATTGCTTTACTTGGTCTCCAGCTAATACTTGCATCTGCAGGCATCATGCTGACCATTCTGCTGACTTCTCTTCGTGGTTTATAAAACTGATCTGGAGAATAAAAAAGTATGACAGTTAACTCCTGTTTTAGAGGGAAAGGAGAGTATTGACCGCCACATTAGCAGCATCATGAGTGCAGGCGCATCACCATCAAAGTCGTTGGCTATGATCAGTAGGGTCCCTCCTGCCACTCCCAATCCTGGGACCAGTGCAAGAAACAATATTATTGCCAGCAGTGACAGCACCACCATCAGTAGACACATGTTTAAGGCACTGGTGTGACACAGAGCAGCCGCCGCATAGGAGAATTCAGTTGTTGTGTTGTTCTATTTATCACGCGTTCTGGATATTGTCACCTAACACCCAACGAGAGCAGCAGCTTCAGTTTTCAATCCTTCTTTGGATCCTTTTAGAGTTAGCTGCAGGTTACTAGGTCCCAGGATAACTTTAGTCTGTGCAGAATATCTGGAGGAAATAGCGAAATGGGTGGATTCTAGTGGGCTCAAACTCAGTGGAGCGAAAAGATACTTCTTGTGGGTACTGATTACTGAGGTTCAACGGAAGACATATATTTATTCTACTTTGTTACAAGACAGGACTAACTAAAGTCCGATATCTGAGATCAGGAGCTAAATATGGAAAATCAAATTGGGGCAACCTGTCTTTCAAATGTTATATTTATGACTGATCCTCCCCTTCACCAAGGGGGCAACACCATAAAGCAGTGGATGAATCATGGAATATACTGTATGAAAAAACCCTAGGCAGTCTATGATTCACTACCCAAATAATGATATGTGTTCGTAAATATGAAAGCTAAGCAACACAAAAAATATAAAAAGAGAAATACATTTTTATCATCAAACTAGCAGCCCGTCCCGACCTTGTCCGGGAGCAATCAGGCTTCCCCGACCCCCGCCTGCCCCGACATTGTCCAGTAGCCCGGGACCCTGCCCGCCCCGACATTGTCCAGCAGCCCGGGCCCCAGTACGCCCCGTACCCCGCCTGCCCCGACCCCCGCCTGCCCTGACATTGTCCGTGGGTCCCTCGGAGCCTTACCTCAGCCGCTGCTCCTCCCCCGCGCTCCTCAGTTCGCCGCTCCTTGCCGCTCGTCACCGCTCCTCCCGCCTGTCCGCTGGTCCTCACCGCCTGTCCGCCGCTGGTCACTGCTCCTCCCCCGCGCCATGTCCACCGCTCCTCCTCGCGCTCCTGGACGCCGCTCCTCCCCGTGCTCCGGATGTCAGCACGCAGGTCGCGGCCGGCGCTACTTCGAAGGGACTACTTTTTTTTTAATGTACAATTTTTAAAAAACGCATATTTTTATAGTTTATATAGCCTATGTCCATCTGCACACCCTGACGATTACAATGATGTATCGGGTGTGTGGATTGGGGCTGTGGTTCCCGAGTTTACCCGCCTCACAGGTTCAAAGTTCTTGCTTTATAATAGTAGTATAGATATAGATATAGAATTAAAAACAAAAGAGAAATATCATGAATATATAGGCAATGTGCTATCCTATGAGTAATCTAAAACATTATGTCCCTATTTCTTTATATCTCGAAATATTAGTGGCTTAGATCGTTGTTGATTCTTCATAGGATTGAGTCTACTCTCATTTCGGCGACACATGCGCCTTCATCAGGAAAGCCACCGATGGAAACAGATGGTAGAGTTGAGAAAAGCAACTCACAAGTTGCATGAAATGACATCAGATGCTTACATAGACTGTACATAAAGGAGCAATCTCCAAGGTGAATAAAGGTTGGTAGTTACAACGTCTCAGGTCAACTGCTTAAATTATTCTTCCTTCAATCATGTTTAGATGTACAAATGGATAGATTTCATCAATGGTAAGAATAGTTGAACAAAGCTCGATCTGTTTGAGATCCAAGGAATTCTCAAGTAGATGGTACAACTTTGATGGATCCTTGATGTTGATATTCAGTATGACAGCGAAAGATTTGATTGTGTGCTTCGGCCAATGATGGCAGACTGATAACCCAGGAGATAATGACACTGCAGGCAGGCGTTCTTCGTCACGTCTGGCAGCAATATCAAATGGATTGAGCTGTGTTTAACTATTGTTACCATTTACGAAATCTATCCATTTGTACATCTAAACATGATTGAAGAAAGAATAATTTAAGCAGTTGACCCAAGTCATAACTATCCTTGATCAGCGCCTCTTCCAGACCATTAATATTGAGGTTAAAAAGGAAGGGGGCCAAGACACAGCCTTGTCTGACCACCCTCTTTATAGGATATGGAGCAGTGCATTCGCCATTCAGGCTAAATCTAACTCGGCCCTGGGCATTATTATAAAGACACCTGAGAAAAAGTATTAGTTGAGCTTCCACCCGATTGCTTCAAGAATCTCCCAAAGCTTCTCGTGTTGCACAGAGTCAAATGCAGCGGTGAGATCCACAAAGGCTAAAAACAGCCTACCCCCTTTCACCGCATATATTTCCCTATAAGGATGGCTAAATTTAAACTCTGCTCAGTTTTCCTAGGCCCTTCCTAAAGCCATATTGGATATCGGAGAGGACTTTATAATCCTCTGCCCAGCCGTGTAAACGTTCTAAAATTATTCGACCCACGACTTTAACCAAAGAGTCCAATAATGATATGGGCCTATAACAACCCGGGTCCTGACAATTACCTTTTTAAAAAATTGGCACAATTAACGATTCACTCCAGGTATCCAAAAAGGGAGAAGAACATCAAGCATAAATTACCTGGGTAACAATTGGGACCCATAAATCCAGATTTGCCTTAAACAAGTCAACCGGCACCCCGTCAGGGCCGCGTCCTTTGCCACCCAGGCTTGCAGAGATAGCCCGATTAACTTCCTCAAGTGTAAACTCAAGATTACAGTATTGGATATTAGAGACCAGTGAAGTTTTCCTCGGGACTGACTTCAAAATTATCACCAGTCTTCTTATGGTGAGATTTAACTGCAAGAATAGAGAATGGTGGAAAGTGGGACATTGGAAACTGCAAGGTCTATGACTCTTGGTGGTGGGTGAGGAAAACGTGATTACGTATAGGAGGAACGCCCTACAAAGATGCTTCTGCATTCCATGATGCCGCCTAATATTCTGAGTATGCCATGCTGTGGAGGAAGTTCTCGGACTCTGGTGCTGGTGCATCACTCTCCCTTTTATTTAGTAGTGTGTGTAGTGGCGGACCTTAGTATCCTTTGGCTTTTACAATGAAAAGAGCTCATGGATAGTTAAGTGCAGAGGCTCTGGGTATAAAATCCTTTCCGTTGGTGAGATGCATGTTTGTGTATTTATGCAGAAGTAGTTGTTAGAAATAGGGGTCTCTAGTTGGTCTTATTTGCTCCTTGTCCAAATAGGGACCCTTCTTCCTAGACAGGATTAGGGAGTTACATTTCCAAAATAACCCCTGCCTACCCTCTTGTTACCTTGGTCAGGCTTATCTCAAAGGCAGTGTGCAAAACATTTGCACATAACTCACAGTAATACAGTGAAAACACTACAAAAGGACAAGACACCAGGTTTAGGAAAAATAGCCAATATTTATCTGTGTAAAACAAGACCAAAATGATAACAATCCAACATACCGTTATTCCAAAATATCAATAAGCAAAAATAAACTGTAGAAATAGTTCCTTGAAGTGGATAGCTCCATCCTGGGCTACCACAGCAGTGTGAACCAACGAATCCCCCCGTTCTGGCCGACCACAGGGTGTGGACTGGCTGCGGTTTTGGAAGACCCTCAAACAGTACCTTTTGTTTCAGCCGACCGCGGCAGGGCCTGATGCGGCGGAAGTCAAGGCTGCTGTGTGAACGGAGCGGTGTGGCGTACGGTGCCCTCAGGTTGCGGTGCAGTCAGTGGCTCGGTGGTGGCCGTCCGGCGGCATAGGTGAGACCGGGACTGTGGTGCAAAGTGGGGCACTGCTCGTCCCTGTGCTGACAGTCATGGTGCAGGCCACAGCGGCTGTCAAAGATCTGGGATTTATGGGGCTGGCATTGATGGGCCATGGCTGCAGTGTGGGAAGTGGCAGTGCTTCGTGTAACTTACGAGCAGTGCGCCCAAACCATGGTGTGGACAGCGGCGGCAATGTAAGCTGTCAGTGTCGTAGTCAGTGAGACTGGCGCGGCGCAGTGACGCGAAGTGGTGCGGAGTGCGGTGCCCAAAGGTCGGGTGCAAACAGTGGCTCGGTGGAGACGGCATACCTCGTCGTTGATGAGACCAGGGTGGCGGTGCGAAGTGCAGCGGTGCCCTCTGCACTGCCTTCAGGTCACGGAACCGCTGCCGGTCTTGGTTACAGCACCGGATTGTGGTTTCCCTCTGTGTAACTAGAACACATGGTCTCAGAGGCAGTACCCAGAGGAAGGCGAAGTCTTTGTTGTTTGAGACTTCTTGAACAGGGGGCAAGATCTACTGAAGCCCTTGGAGGTACTCCGAAGAAGAAATTGTAGAAAGTTCAGTCCGGTCCTTTTACTGCCCAAGACAGAATTCGCCACTCTAGGACAACACAGCAAAGCATGCAGCAAAGTGGCAGTCCCTCCTCACAGCTTCTGTGGATCTTCTTTTTGGCAGGTTTCTAGATAACAAAGAGTTCCAAAGTCCCGGGGTCAGGGCCCCAATATTTATACCACATTTCCTTTTGTAGTTGGCACAAACAAAGTTTTACTGGCATATATAAACCAATTGTACCGGGCTCAGGCCAGGATCACTCCAGGAGGGGGAAACAGCTTTGTGGAAGGCAGCCACAGTCCATTCAGGTGCAAGCGACAACTCCTTCCGCTAGTCAAAATGCAGCCAGGTCTATTCAGCCTGGCTATGAGTCACCAAGGAAAGGAAGGGGACACACTTGACCCCCCCCTTGTGTCTGTCTAGTGTGAATGCACATCCCCTGCTCCTGATACCCTGAACTCAGATGGGGATTACGCAAATGGCAGAGGCACACAAGATGGTGAAGCAAGAAAATGCCCACTTTCTAAAAGTGCAAAAAACACAGTTGATGGACAGAATGCAGAACAATGTCTTACATTCACCCCAATACAAACATCTGGGCCTAACTCCATCGTTTTTTTGCACTCCACACCACTCTAGGTCAGACACTGGCTATATGCAAATCAGCCTTGACCCTGTGCCTCATGGGAACAGTCCAGCCCGAACTACCAAGCCATGTCTTTCCTAGACCGGAATCAAGCATCCAAGGACCGGTTTCTGGCTATCAGCCTTCTTCAGCCTGGATAGCTTGACTCCATTGATTTGGAGAGCCTGGGACTCACGTCTGAGCATACCCAGCCCACTCGAGATGAAAATTGCAAAAAACACAGTTGATGGACAGAATGCAGAACAATGTCTTACATTCACCCCAGTACAAAGATCTGGGCCTAAATCCATCGTTTTTTGCACTCCACACCACCCTAGGTCAGACAATGGCTATATGCAAATCAGCCTTGACCCTGTGCTGTAGTGTAGTTCCTATTTTCCCAATAGGCCCTGCGCATTGGAATAACATAAACAGTAGTATCGACGTGGAAGTGCGGATCTTCCAGGCCTCCACTGACTATGCTAAACTTAATTGGGGTTGTTACCAACTAGCTCAGAGGTCACTGGAAACTTTCTTGACTGAAATAGGAAGTGATCAGCTTCCCTGGCACAGCCAAGAAGGGATTCAGTTTTCCAACAACCGTGCAGCATGACAACTTTGCTCCTCAGATCAAGAGTCAATCTCTAGGGTCGTGTGAAACAATAGACAGTTATTTTACTCAGTCAGTGGTTGTGCAGTTTACTTTCACAATATGTAGAGAATAGAGAGACGGGCGTTTTCAATAAAGGGTAACATTTATTGAACAGTCTTTCTTCTCGTACAAGAGAAATGAATTGCCACAATTGCAAGACTTGTTATTATAAAAAGTACGTACAGTAAGATGAGTATTGCGAAATAATACTGTAAAAGCATTGATATGGTTTCTTAGCCATACAATGGTTTAAAAGGAATAAAACATATATACATTCATACATACATTAGGCTAAAATGCTCAACTGGTGCTTCTAACTACGCATACCCCAATGTACCTGGCCTAAGCCTAATACTTGGGAGGGGAGTAAGTAAGTAGCTTTAAGTTAAGTTTGTTTTGCCAAGGTTTGCTTCAAGAATTCTCTCTAAGGGTTTAGTCAACACCATACCTCTGGAATAGAATGATGGAGGTCTGGTATCTCCTTCAGGGGGTCGATATCCCAGTCACCAGCAAGGGTAGACTAGAAACGCCGGAGCTGGATTTCTCTGCAGGAGAAAGACAGCGTCTCTTCTCAGCGCGTCGAGGAGGAGGAGGAGGGGCAGCGTCCGCGGGCAGCTTGCATCTGCTGGGCTCTTTGCAGGGGACGGCTGTTCAGCTCCTAAGTTCACCACACTATCGTTCGCTAGTTAGCAGCGATAGCAGCTATGGTATCATCAGCATGACAGCTTCTTCAGCAGCCGCGAGATAGCTGGCAGCATCAGCTTCAGCGAAACAGCAACGAGACAGCGTTTGCTTAAGGCAACGTTGGTAGTATTTATACCTGAAAGGTGCCTTGTTTGACGTACGTTTTTGGACATAAGACGTCAATAAAGATGTCACTAGGAAGTGATCGTCTATCAGTGCTCATTAGAGTTCTATTACTAATCAAAACACAGCAAGCGGGGATTTCCAGGTTGCTGAGTTTTTATCTTGTTGAAGAACTCGGAGTGTTAATCTAGGAATCTCAGATAGTAACTTCTGCTATGTCATTGCACTAATTGGTTGCAAAGGAAGTGGCAGAGAAAGCTATTCTGAAATGTGGCTCTGTTCGTGTGAGGCCAGAGACGAGTTTCTGAATACTGCACTTGAACGGTTATGCCAATATAGGGAATAAATGGATTTATAGCCTAATAGGGGCATAAGGTCACAGTATCGATCAGGGTCCTAGATTAGAACGCAACACCCACTCCACGAATTCATGTCCATCAAATTACTAAAACTAGAGCAATAAGATGCATGTGTAACATTGCCAACCCCAAAATACATATATGCATTTGAAATAGGCGTATTTGTAATACGTGAAAATTTAGGTACTGTACGTTTTTGAAGCATAGAAATCATTCAAAAATTATAGCAAATGAAATCAATGAACGATTATGCAAAAAGAATTACACATGAAATATCTCTGAAACAGAAGAAGGGCGAGATAATTTCATCACATATAAATGCATTGCAGTAAAATGTGCTAGAGGCTGGTTGTAAAGTCATTATGTCTCTAGATGTATTTAGAAATAGAAGTTGAAGCTTCTGTTCTCTATGAATAGTTCTACTTTAAGCAAAGAATCTTTCGTGCCAAAAAGGGTGAATATTAAAAAGTGTTCAATTCAAAAGAATTATTGCTTGAACGGGGAAAACAGAGTTCCAACGCTTTTAGCAGTTTTTGTTGTTCAAAACTGAAGGCCGAATTCAGAGTTCATGGGAACGCTGTGTGTCGGAATGCTTCTCTAAAGTTATTGTTTCTGTTCGGGTGAGAACATCATATCAGACAGGCTCTCAAAGAATTGGTCTTCAAAATCAGGTGATAGTTCGACCAAATTCGATAGTGCTGTAACTTGGCAGGTGTGAGAATGATTGCTGTCATCAAAGTCGGGATCAGCAATGCTCACAGAAGGTCGTACCTGGGTGATGTTGCTTTTGTCACTCGCTCCACTGTTACCACCTAGTCGTAGCACAGGAGTCTCAACGAATGCCGTCATCAGGATTGGTAGCCGCTGGGGACAACACAATGCGTGAGCCGTTATCGGACTTAGCAAAGTATCGATATCCATTGGTACTGCTGATGGAAGTGAAAGACAGATGTCCAACACGCACTCATCTCCGCATAGCATACATCGTAGTACAGGTAAGATGCAATTTTGCCATATCGGTCTGAATGAAAGGAACCAGGTCATGTTTAGATCTCTCAGCCTGGCCAATCCAAGGACTCTAGTTATTCTGTCCCGGTAGCGAATTGCTAGGATTGTTTCTTCCATTCCCATAGGAGTCATGTCTGAGCTGTGGCTTGCCATAACGAAGCAGGATGGTCAAAAATAAAATCCCTGCTACAAGTCCCAAAAATAGGGGTATGCCGCCAAAAACAGAGTGGACAAAATTTGGAACGATTCCCAGAATTGCTTAAAATGGTGTTAGCAGTCCCGTAAAAATCGTCTTAAATAAGCCTGGGATGCCAGTGGCACTAGACATGTTAAGGAGTTGGCTCAACATTTCTACGACATGCACGGGGCAATTTGTTGATAAAAGGTCATGAACCTCTGTAGCTGTCCTTGCAACTAGAAGATCATACGTCTCTTTTGATGACGTTATGGGCACTGTTGTCTGCAAAAGCACAGACTTCATTTTGCTTAAAGTATCAATTCGTATAGAATAGAGATTCAGACGAGGCCAGATGGGAGTCTCTATGTCTCCAGGCCCGCTCGGGAACAATGCTTCCATACAGCATTTGACCATGGAAGTTACGCTATCGAGATAACTTTTCCCTGGCACAAGGCCACAACATCTGTGATCCGTTCTTAGAATGTAACTCCTATTCGCGAGTTGCATAAAGAAGGGCTCTATCTGCGTTGCAGGTATGACAAGCTGGTGGCATGAAAGGTTGTTAGAATTACCTTCACAGGCTCCGTGTAAATTAATACTCTGACACAAAAGTATACCGCTTAGTGAATGTTTACAGTTTTCACCACTAAGAAATACATTTTTGTCGCTGTCACTATAGCATGAATGTGTGTATGGTAATTTCCATGCTGATTTTACATATCCTTTACCCAATCGTTCATACTGGCCAGTAGGTATGTATTCAAGGCACTTTTTAAATCGGAAAGTTGTTATCGGAATAGTGATAATTCCGTGTTTTATCCATTCAATGACAGGACTTTCTGACATTGTCAATGGTAATCTCTCAAGTTTTTCGATGCTCAGGATTGTATAGTCTGCTCCTTTCTGTGCCAAACTGATTTGTTTATCAGTAAGGTTAAAAATGGAAAACAATGACGTTGTGTTGATTAAACGCCAAGGCACATAGCCTGAACGAAGATTTTGCAGCGTCCAGCCTAATTGTACAATAGAACGTAATTGTGACTGGCCATGCTGTAACAGTAGCAAGTCTCTGTCTATTATGTCAAAGGCAGAAGATACAATATTGTCCAACGAATATATTCTGGAGGACAGAGTCATTAACCCATTGTCCACTACAGAAAGTGATTTTTCCAAATTAATACGATCAATTTCTCGTATTTTTCTGCTGTTTCAATTTGTGTGACTTTCCAAGCCTCGTTGTACGCAGCATAGATGCTGGCCGATATGAAACGCTTTTGACGCTGTTTGCGTGGTCCCATAATAAAATCGCGCAAATTAGCACCATCTTTAAGTAAAGATAAGTGTTGCATAATTTCAGCCAGTGTGGATGATCCTAGCCAATCGAGGCAGAGTTTCCCTACACTGTATGTTGTTACTATCCCTGGATGTTGTCTCTGGGAGTATCTAGGGTCTTGTCTGGTCATTTTTAACCCCTGTGTTTTGTTCAGGAATCTATCTTGACAGTTGTTTGTGTCAGTAGGCCGATTAACCACTTTTTCCAATCAGGATGTGTTCTGTTAAAATGTAAAATTTTAGATACGTCTATCTCAATATCTGTTGTTGTATTTTCAGGTATTGGCTTTGGAATAGACGGTTTGTTTAGGTCTTTGATCTTAGCTAGGCCAAGACAGGATATTTGGTGAATTGTGTTATTTAAAAACATCATTTGTTCTGGTATCATGCAGGCTCTGAATAGTGCTTCTATGCCTTGTACCTGCCAATCTTTCGTACCCCAAATGGTTTTTGTTTCAATGTTATTTTTCCAATAATCAAAACCAAATGTCATCATTTTTTCATAAAATGCTTCTGAATATATTAATTTAGTGTTTGTCAGCATTGTTTTCATTCCTGTTTTATCTAACAGTTTATAATAAAACGTTTCTGCATCACTGGTGTTAAACCCTGAGAAGTACTTGAATTTCTCAAAGAATGTTTTAGAACTGCTTTTAGGTGGTGTAGCACAATGTTCCCATTGATTATACTTAAAAACATTTCTAGGCTGTGCAGATTTATGCAAATAATGATCGCCATAATGTGTAAAACAGAACAACTGTTCATAACTAGACGAACCTTGTAAATAATCATGTTCTGTGAATCTAGCTGACATTACTAAATCAGACATCATGTCATTAATATTGTTAAAGTCCCAATCATCAGAGAATGTACTAGGTTTTACAAAGTCACTTAAGGAAACCTTCAGTTGATGAGGATACTTCAGGATTTCGACCGGACCATAGATCTCATAGTCAGTTTTCTCCCATACTACCCCACCGGGTATCGGAATGGCTGTGACATTTACTGTTGACAGTTCTCTTTTCTGCACGTGGGATGATCTGTGTGGTTTGAGGACTAGGTTGATGTTCTGACTTGCTGTGTCCATTCAATTGTAATAAACTTTCCTAAAATTAAAACTAAAATTAGGCATAGTAGGAGTATGAATACCCCTGAAATAATCCAATGCTCAATCAACGGTGAATCCAGATATAATTCTTTGATTTGTTGAAAGAGTTCCGTTGTAGTTTCTTTAGAATACTTTTTAGTTTCTGGCATCACTTCGGGGTTACTTTGATCCTCGGAAAAGTTGTCGAAGTCGATGAAATAACCAGAGGCAGTTCTGTCAATTGTTGGGATTGTTCTTTCAATCTGTCTTTCGGTAGCACTTTCTGATGCCACATTATTGTAGACTGGTGTTTCTTGACGAACTGTTTCAATCTGTGTCTCAAGAGGCACGAGTTCCATGGCATTATTGCATAGTCCTTCTCTGTGCACTGCAGGCTGATCGAATGTGATTAGTCTTTCAGTTTGAACCTCTAGATTGTTGCAAGTTTGGGTATTCTGTTGTTTCTTGGGAGTCCACTGGGCCTACTGTTGATTACAGGCCACATGCTTGTGGTTTTACCAGGTCGATTGATACAACTCTGTTCTCCTTTTTACCAGCAAGGGGCGGTAGTACTACTGATCTTGTTCCGGTGACTGCCAAGACAGGTACTGCTTTTCTGTATGAAGGCCCAAATTCCTTCTTCACCGCTATTTTTTCTCTGACTAGATCCCCAATCTTTGGAATCCAGACAGGCCTTGCTGGGGCTGTTGCTTGTGGTGCCTCGTCAGTGGTATCTGGCTGTTGCTTTAACTTTATGTTGCTTAAGGATTTTCTTGTTTCATTCAGTTCCTGTAAAACAGCCAAACGATATTTGATGTCAAAGTCTATTTTCTTATCTTGTACCACTGATACCTGACTATCTAAGTCCTGAATTCTCATTCTAATTCCGAACAATAGTTCGTATGGGCTGAAACCTTTTAGAGAATTTCTTGGCAAATTGTTAAGACTGGTCTGGACACTTATTAAATGTTTGACCCACCCAGCGCCTGAACCTAATACCTTCGCTGTTATAGATCGCTTTATGTCTCGGTTTTTTCTTTCTACCACACTATTCCCTTCGGGGTGCGACGGACAAGAATACCGCAACCCAATTCCCATGCTGGCCATGGCCTCCTCATAAGCTCGAGAGCTAAAAGCAGGACCCTGGTCAGAATGGAACGTGGCAATTGCGTATGTGCCGATAAAGACTCGCAGATCTTTTATAACCGTTCTAGCGTCAGCCGAGCGCTGGGGCCACATCCATATGAACCTCGTACAGGAATCCACTGCTACCATGATATATCTATAGTTGCCGTCCCTTTGTAGGGGACCACAGTGGTCCAGGTAAACACATGCAAATGGTTTATCCGAGATGAGATGGGGTGTCTGCGCTGGTCGTTTTACTGTTGATATTTTTATCCTTTGGCATATATCGCATTCTAATACATACTTTTTAGTTTGTATTCTCAAGCGAGGCCACCAATATCTCTGTTTTAATAGTGATATTGTTGCGGAAACGCCAGCGTGTGCAGAAGCAAGCCCTTCGTGTGCCGCTTTGATTAGTCCTAACCTGTGTTCCATGTTTGGAATTACCCTATCCCCCACTCCAGGGATGCAAGCAAAAGGAACATTATTCGTATCTGTTAAATATAAGTACTTTTCTGGAAAGCCTTTTGGGAGTGTTTTCTTATCATCTTTTACTGACGCACTGACAGCTTGTAGAATGTCGCTGTCTATTTTTGTTTGTGACCGAGTAATCGCAGCTACGGAAGCCGTTTGCACAGCTGCCTTCGCGGCTTCATCAGCCAATGAATTCCCTGCAACGTGAACGCCATCACGTTGATGACTCAGAGTGTGTATCACGTGAGTCTTTTGTAGTTCTTTCTGTAAAAGAACTACCTGTTCCCAAAGCATTTTATGCTTTATTGTGCCACCTTTTGCATCTTTGAAACCATTTTCCACCCAATTCTGCAAGTATTCATTATAAGATTGTACGCAATAATAAGAATCGCACACTATTAGTGTGGGGAATTCGCGATCGGTATTTTCTAGCGCCATCTTAAATGCTACCAATTCAGCTCGTTGAGCTGAGCAATCTCCTAGAGATTGTGTTTTAGTGACCATTGGTCTAAATTTACCTTCGTGCCAGCGACCTTTAACAATCGCGCACGCAGCACTATAAGCTTGTTTGCCCCCAACTGCGGGTTGTGCTGATCCGTCAGTATATATAATACTTCCGTATTCTTCGAGAGGCAGGATTTCAATTGGCAGAGGACATTCATATTCATATTGTAAAAATTCTTGTGTCTTTAAATTAGGATCAAATTCGTAAACTACGTCTGTTGCAGCAAGAGAATTAACCCACTGGATCCATCTCGGATGCAAAGCTTTAGCATTAGGAATGCTTGCTTTAGTTACCGCTTTTAAAGCCGGTATAGGTGTTACGATTATTATTCGTTTACCTTGTGCTAGGGGCCTTTCTTTTGCTACAGCAGTCTGAACCGCAGTTAGAATTTTCTCCGTTGAACTGAATTTTATTTCAGCCTTTGTGTACAAATGTGATTTGTAAGCTATTGGTACCCTTTCTCCCTCATTAGAGGTTAGGTACGTGAATCCGCATCTTCCTGGGATGACTCGGATTACAAGATCGCATGTGTTGTCACGTGTATCTAATTTTGTTTTAGCTAACATGTCTGTTTGCAGTGATCTCAAAATTTCTGTGTGTTTCTGAGTCCAATTGATTTGTTTAAATTAGTTTGTAGAGAGGTTTAACCCTCTCTGTGTAATTTAGAATGTATGTTCTTCTGAAATTCAGAAAACCTAGTATGGATTGTAAATTCTTCAGCGTTTTTGGAGCTTGGAGTACAGCGCACTTCTCTAAGAAGTTGTCCGCTAGGCTTTTTCCTTCACTTGATAATTCGTATCCTAAGAATAGTACTGTCAGATGGGCAATTCGAGACTTTTTAAAGTTGAATTTGTAACCCTCTGCTGCGAACCCAAGTATAATGGTGTTCACTCTTTTCAAGTGAGAATCCAAGTCGTCATCTGTGAGATAGATATCATCTACGTAAGATAATGCCTCATCATCATATATTTGTAGTAACTCTGTTACCCTAGCTGAGAATAGTCCTGGGCTGTTCTTGAACCCCTGTGGGAGTCGACAGAAATTTCCTGTGACCCAAATGCTGAGAAAGCGGTCAAGTATCTGCTTTCTGGTGCAAAGTTTTGACAAAAGAAACCATTAGATATGTCTAATGTCGTTTTGTATTTTTTCCTAACTATGTTATTCATTAGGGCTGCACTATGCGAGTTTTGTACTGCAAATGTTTTGCAACATGCATTAAGGTGTCTGTAGTCCAAAACTAGACGATATGAATTGTCTGTCTTGGAGACAGGAAACAAAGGATTGTTCATTTGAGAGGTGCATGTTTCAATCACCCCCTGGTATTCAAGTTGATCTAAGATCTCCCTGACTTGTTTTTTAGCTTCTTGCTTAATGGGATACTGCCGTTGGGCAGTTGGTTCACTTTTTAATTGGATTTTGTGAGGAGGTGAGTCCTCATCCCATCCTACATGATTTTTATATAATGCCGGTGCCTGGGCTACTGCCCATTTCCTTGCATATGTATATTTTTTGTGAATCGGAATGTGATTCGCGAAGGCAGGCATAATCATTTCTTCGCCACGAGGGCACTCCCTGACAAACTCCGGGGGCCAATCTTTTTCAGCTAACAGAATATCATAGCCTTTTGAGAGTTTATCCCAAAATAGACCCTTTATTTTCCTAGTCTTATCACCCTCTATACGCAATGTTATTTCGTATATTTTATGGGGCTCGCTAAGTCTGGTGTCGGCAGTTTCAACCTGAATGAATTCATTCGTGTCCACTGTCTCCAGATGACTCATCAAGATCTTGCGGGCTATACTGATTTCTGCTGCACTGTCTAACATTGTCTGTGCCCACTCCCCGTTTTTCAACTGTGTCCTCAGTATTATTGGCATGGTTGATTACTCTAATACTGGCTACCTTCTTTTTTGGAAATTGAGATTTTTTACTCTGAGCAGGTTCCTTGTCTTTGGACTTGGTGTGCTCTCCTGGGTCTGACCGTCCTCTTCTTTCCGATTTCTGCGAAAAAGATCGAGAGGGACGTGTATCAATACTTTGATATCTATCAGGTTTTTTCAAATTATCCCTATTTCTAAGGTTATATCTTTTCTCAGAGGGCTCCCTCTGGGGAGACAGGTGTTCTGGAGTCGGAGTTCTTTCCCTCCGTCGAGGAGACCTTCCTCTGGACTGGAAAACTTTTTCCTTGGGAGTGGATTGTTTATTTCCATCCCAGCTCTTTTTAGGAGTGTTTGAATTATTTTTAATAAATAATTTTTCAGGATTTTCGAGCAGTTGGGGCTTTACTGGTTTTCCACCCAAGCTGTCTCTACCTAATTCTTCATAGCATTTCTCTATGATTTTGGCAAGCTCAATTGGCTGATCTGTTATATCTGTTTCCTTCAACTTCTGGCGGATCGCCACAGATGCTGCTTCTCCCTTTATATTGGCTAATAATATAGCTGAGACCTGCTTGAAGTCTTTCAGTAATTTCATACCAAGAGTTAAAGCAGGTTCTGGACCGTATTCATTTTGAATCTGTCTTAGTACATCTGGTATTACCGCCATAGACGGAACACCATGTGTTTTTGTGTAAATGGAAGCAAAGACTGTACCCCAAGTGTCACAGTCCTCCACGTGTGGTGCGATTCCCATAGGAAGGCAGATTGTCAAGATTCTGTGTTTCTCGATAGGGGTAGTATCCGGAAATACTGCCTCTATTTGAGTGATTTTCTGTGCTAACCAGAAAGGAATTTGTTCCCGTTTTATGGGTGTTTTACCAAGACATGACTGTATGTTCTGTGGTGTAATTTTATTAGTGTTCCCCTGATGAGGGGTCAGCTGTGGTACATTAACAGCTGGTTGGACTGTTGCAGTCCGCATTACATATTGGACTAATTGCCTATGTATTTTTATAAGTGTTTTTAGCTGTACTAACAGCTCTTCCTTTGACATTTTTGCTATGTCCGGATGTGGTGTGTAGCTGGCTAGAACCGGCCACGTTGCTCCTGGTCTACCTAGTGGACCGAGCCTGGTAATATGATCATTATGTTTTAGGGCGCCATTAAACCAGAGCAGGTGCTCTTGGAATTTTAGTGGGATTTCAGTCTCCTCGAAAGGAGCGTACTCTTCCGGTGGTTTCTCTATTTTGTAATAGTGAAACTCTTTTGTTCTAGCGTTTGCCGCTGGAAAGTTTATCCATGAATAGAATACCTCTGTCTGCCGATATTCGTGTGCCTCTATCACGAAGACGACTGTGCCACCTTGTGTGGTCAGTCCGTTTTCTATAAGTTTTAAAGTTATAGATTTTCTTAAGTGGACCGGGATGATTATTGCACCCGGTACCATGTCGTCGGGACCCTGCTGAGTCGCATCTGCTGCGGCCCCAGTGGTTCCGTTTTCTCCTGGCATTGTATAAATGCAAGGTTTGCAGAGTAGGTCTCCAAGGAGACAAAGATTAGGTGCACAATATTATGGAACACTGTATCCTTCAATGTTGAATAAACCAGAGCTTTACATAGGAATCTCTTCCTACTGAGTTCGGGCGGATTTTAACCTTTCACCCACTCCAGACGTCTATTGGAGTATTTACGGGAGAAAGGGGTCTGTGTGAAATATGCACGACTGAGTTACTCTAACGTCTTGCGTTAGTTTATCGCCTTACCTAACGTTTGGGCGCCATGTAGTGTAGTTCCTATTTTCCCAATAGGCCCTGCGCATTGGAATAACATAAACAGTAGTATCGACGTGGAAGTGCGGATCTTCCAGGCCTCCACTGACTATGCTAAACTTAATTGGGGTTGTTACCAACTAGCTCAGAGGTCACTGGAAACTTTCTTGACTGAAATAGGAAGTGATCAGCTTCCCTGGCACAGCCAAGAAGGGATTCAGTTTTCCAACAACCGTGCAACATGACAACTTTGCTCCTCAGATCAAGAGTCAATCTCCAGGGTCGTGTGAAACAATAGACAGTTATTTTACTCAGTCAGTGGTTGTGCAGTTTACTTTCACAATATGTAGAGAATAGAGAGACAGGCGTTTTCAATAAAGGGTAACATTTATTGAACAGTCTTTCTTCTCGTACAAGAGAAATGAATTGCCACAATTGCAAGACTTGTTATTATAAAAAGTACGTACAGTAAGATGAGTATTGCGAAATAATACTGTAAAAGCATTGATATGGTTTCTTAGCCATACAATGGTTTAAAAGGAATAAAGCATATATACATTCATATATACATTAGGCTAAAATACTCAACTGGTGCTTCTAACTACGCCTACCCCAATGTACCTGACCTAAGCCTAATACTTGGGAGGGGAGTAAGTAAGTAGCTTTAAGTTAAGTTGGTTTTGCCAAGGTTTGCTTCAAGAATTCTCTCTAAGGGTTTAGTCAACACCATACCTCTGGAATAGAATGATGGAGGTCTGGTATCTCCTTCAGGGGGTCGATATCCCAGTCACCCGCAAGGGTAGACTAGAAACGCCGGAGCTGGATTTCTCTGCAGGAGATAGACAGCGTCTCTTCTCAGCGCGTCGAGGAGGAGGAGGAGGGGCAGCGTCCGCGGGCAGCTTGCATCTACTGGGCTCTTTGCAGGGGACGGCTGTTCAGCTCCTAAGTTCACCACACCATCGTTCGCTAGTTAGCAGCGATAGCAGTAGCGATAGCAGCTATGGTATCATCAGCATGACAGCTTCTTCAGCAGCCGCGAGATAGCTGGCAGCATCAGCTTCAGCGAAACAGCAACGAGACAGCCCGAAACCGGTCCTTGGATGCTTGATTCCGGTCTAGGAAAGACATGGCTTGGTAGTTCGGGCTGGACTGTTCCCATGAGGCACAGGGTCAAGGCTGATTTGCATATAGCCAGTGTCAGACCTAGGGAGGTGTGGAGTGCAAGAAAACGATGAATTTAGGCCCAGATCTTTGTACTGGGGTGAATGTAAGACATTGTTCTGCATTCTGTCCATCAACTGTGTTTTTTGCAATTTTCACCCCGAGTGGGCTGGGTATGCTCAGACGTGAGTCCCAGGCTCTCCACATCACTGGAGTCAAGCTATCCAGGCTGAAGAAGGCTGATAGCCAGAAACCGGTCCTTGGATGCTTGATTCCGGTCTAGGAAAGACATGGCTTGGTAGTTCGGGCTGGACTGTTCCCATGAGGCACAGGGTCAAGGCTGATTTGCATATAGCCAGTGTCTGACCTTGTGTGGTGTGGAGTGCACAAAACGATGGATTTAGGCCCAGATCTTTGTACTGGGGTAAATGTAAGACATTGTTCTGCATTCTGTCCATCAACTGTGTTTTTTGCAATTTTCACCCCGAGTGTCAGACTCCACGCTGCAGGATCCGGTCCTTGTACATATAACTCCACCTCCCGACCTCACCAACACACGGTTACTGAAAACACAGTGTGTTCGAGGGATAGGGCGAGGGAAAACAAAGGAACAAAACAAGGAGGGGACGGAAAGGGACAGCAGGGAAGGGATGGCTGAAAGACAAGAACACAATTGTACAGGTTACCACTGATCACAAGGGAACACCTACTCTCATTTCAATCTCACTAAGTAGACTAAAAAGGTCACCTTTTCAGAATGCCTTGTCTTCCTCCTCCTTCCCGTTTTGTGAATATGACTAAACCGAACAGCGAGTCCCTATGGAACAATAATAACAATTACACTCTTACTTCACATGAACACATGCACCAATTTCGCTCTGCTGTGGTTATACGTACCCTGCCTAGTAAATGTTCCGTGCCCAAAATATAAACGTGTTACTTAGAGTGAACTCCACCCTTGAATCAAAAACAAAAGTCAAGTGTTTGGCAGTGAAAAACGTTCCAGGTTAAAAGCACCAATATACTCCAATTGTAGACACGGTAAGACGTAGCTTCCTACTACCGTCTCCCGCTCTAAGCCTGCTCCTTTACCAACAACTCCAAACACGGCAAGGTGTAGAAAACCCACTACCTTCCGCTTTGGCACTTGACGTGTTAGACACTAGTGCCTTTCTTCGTAGCGGTTGTGCTCAGAACAATAAAGCCCCAAGAACACCCCGCTCTCTCTTTACTTCAACAATAAGGCGTTGTTACAGGGCGCCGCCGCGCCTGTAATCTTCTCTGAGTTCTTTACACTGGCAGACTAAATTTAAGTACAAAGTTTCTCCACATACGCTACGCGTTAAAGTCACGCTGAGCATATGTTACTCACGGCACTTGCAAATGGTCTCCTTCTTGGATGTCTATCCTTTCCTTAATCGCCACGAAAGTACTTTGGCTGCTAACTCCCCTCGGAGGTCCGATGATTGCAAAGCGCTTCACAACGCGCTACTCGGAATCCCGAGTTCAAACTTCAAAGCGCGGTTTCGTTTTTCCTCTAGCCGTCTTCACGGAGATAAATGCCAAAATCAGGCTTCTCCCTGCTCGGATTCCAGAACAAACGAGCCGCTGCTATTAACCACGGAAATCACCAAACAAACCCTGCGAGTACAAAATCACGAACAAGGGGGGGATGGTCCTCCCTGCCTTTATAGAACCACGCCCCTTCTAAGGATTCTGGGAGATGTAGTTCAAAGGTATGGTAGGCGCTTTTGGAGGATCCTGACAGTATGTCCCCGTCCCTAGCGCCTTCTAGGGCCCGGCTTAGCAGGAAAACTTTGACTAAAAGACAGCACCTTCTCAGGAGCAGGCACCTCGGAACATCCCACCCCTTGCATGTACTCCTCCTTGACCTTGTTCAAACATCCCTGCACCCCATTGCGAGCCTTCTGCAATATGAATACCTTTTCCTTAACTAATGGCTGAGAATGGAGATCAAAAGGAAGATCAACCGGCAAAGTGTTTACATCAATTCCGGAATTAGCTAGAGAGGGGAACCTTCCAGGGGAACTAAGCCACGCATTCTTACTGGACCTCTCCGCCCTCCATATGCAATTAACCTTCCCTGTAGGAATGATAGACTGTTGATCATCCACTCCCTCCTTGATTGGCAGTATCTGTCGGGTGAATGTGTCTGTCTTCTGACTACTTGACCCAGTGCGGACGGTGACCACCTCTTTCTTTGCCAAAGTGGCCACCCTGAACTGACATGCGACTACCTCTAAAGGTGAGGATGCATAAGACACCAGATGTTCCTGACAATACCCAGACAAAAAATGTACTGTTCGAGGTCTCCAGTCTATAGAAGGGTTGTGGTACGTAAACCACGGCATCCCCAATATGATCTCGTATTGAGGAGCTTCTATGATGTTCAATGTTATCTTTTCCACATGTCTCCCTTCTGACACATCCATTGACAGCATTACCTCAGCTGTCTTCTCAACTATTAGACCCGATTTTATAGGCTGTCCATCTACTGCCAAAACCTCCTCTGGTATATCTCTAGGTACTCTGGGTATAGCTAAGCGAGACACCAACCCATTATCAATAAAATTTCCTGTGGCTCCTGTGTCCAACATAACCCTAACTTGATGACTTTTTTGCTCATACTCTAAGGACATGTTAAGAACCAGGTGTGACTCATTCACTCCTATACCAGGTGAAGATAGGGAAGTGAGTCTCCAATTAGGTATCTCTTTCTCTCGGGATGAAGGTGCTACCAAATTGTCTGTCTCCCTTCCCATAGTGGAAACAGCTATTCTTTTATTCTTGTTCCAACTAGAGGGGTTATGGGCTTAGAAGGGCATTCACGCACGTAATGCCCTTTTTTGCCACAGTACATACAAAGACCGTGTACTCTTCTGCTTTCTTTCTCCTCATTGGACAGAGGGGATCTAATAGCTCCTATTTCCATAGGTTCTGCCCCTTCTTCCGATGCCTCTAGAGCTCTAGGAGGGGAACTCACTATACTATTGTAACCCCTGTCCCATTTTCTTCTATCCCCACTCAGCTCAGTCAGCCTACCATCCAATCTCAGGACCAAATTCACCATATCTACACAAGTGTTGGGTTGTGGATCTATGTATGCCACAGCGTTCTTCAATTCCTCCCTCAAACCCTGATAAAATAGGGACATTCTTTTGCCTTCGGACCATTCAGTCTCTGCAATCAAACGGTTGAACGTGGTTAAATAAGTAATCAAGTCACTCCTACCCTGACGCAGGGACAATAACTCCTTATCTGCGCTGAAATTAGTGGCCCTTCTGTCAAAAACTTTCTCAAATTCGTCCCTGAACGCTGTCCAGTTGGACAACATGGCATCATCTCTTTTTACCAGAGGGACTGCCCAATTGGCCGCGTCCCCCACTAGATAAGAGATAGCAAACGCCACCCTGGAATGGTTCGTAGGGAAGGAGGCTGGTTTACAAGAGAAATGGAGCATGATTTGTGTCATGAAAGCTTGTGTTTTACGAGGGTCCCCCCCATATCGTTCTGGGGTAGCTAAAGGAATAGGGGGTGGCACAGTAACCTGAATCTGAGAAGGACCTGAGGAAAAAGGGTTTTTTGATAACTGTTCAACCCTATCCTTAAGAAGTACAGCCTCCGCTTTGGACGCTGCCAATTCTTGTTGAACCACAACCAAAGCCCTCAATACATCATCTAAGGTGGCCATATGTACCCCAACCGGACCAGGCAGAATGCAATTCGTGGGTTCGTGATTCTGTCAGACTCCACGCTGCAGGATCCGGTCCTTGTACATATAACTCCACCTCCCGACCTCACCAACACACGGTTACTGAAAACACAGTGTGTTCGAGGGATAGGGTGAGGGAAAACAAAGGAACAAAACAAGGAGGGGACGGAAAGGGACAGCAGGGAAGGGATGGCTGAAAGACAAGAACACAATTGTACAGGTTACCACTGATCACAAGGGAACACCTACTCTCATTTCAATCTCACTAAGTAGACTAAAAAGGTCACCTTTTCAGAATGCCTTGTCTTCCTCCTCCTTCCCGTTTTGTGAATATGACTAAACCGAACAGCGAGTCCCTATGGAACAATAATAACAATTACACTCTTACTTCACATGAACACATGCACCAATTTCGCTCTGCTGTGGTTATACGTACCCTGCCTAGTAAATGTTCCGTGCCCAAAATATAAACGTGTTACTTAGAGTGAACTCCACCCTTGAATCAAAAACAAAAGTCAAGTGTTTGGCAGTGAAAAACGTTCCAGGTTAAAAGCACCAATATACTCCAATTGTAGACATGGTAAGACGTAGCTTCCTACTACCGTCTCCCGCTCTAAGCCTGCTCCTTTACCAACAACTCCAAACACGGCAAGGTGTAGAAAACCCACTACCTTCCGCTTTGGCACTTGACGTGTTAGACACTAGTGCCTTTCTTCGTAGCGGTTGTGCTCAGAACAATAAAGCCCCAAGAACACCCGCTCTCTCTTTACTTCAACAATAAGGCGTTGTTACAGGGCGCCGCCGCGCCTGTAATCTTCTCTGAGTTATTTACACTGGCAGACTAAATTTAAGTACAAAGTTTCTCCACATACGCTACGCGTTAAAGTCACGCTGAGCATATGTTACTCACGGCACTTGCAAATGGTCTCCTTCTTGGATGTCTATCCTTTCCTTAATCGCCACGAAAGTACTTTGGCTGCTAACTCCCCTCGGAGGTCCGATGATTACAATGCGCTTCACAACGCGCTACTCGGAATCCCGAGTTCAAACTTCAAAGCGCGGTTTCGTTTTTCCTCTAGCCGTCTTCACGGAGATAAATGCCAAAATCAGGCTTCTCCCTGCTCGGATTCCAGAACAAACGAGCCGCTGCTATTAACCACGGAAATCACCAAACAAACCCTGCGAGTACAAAATCACGAACAAGGGGGGGATGGTCCTCCCTGCCTTTATAGAACCACGCCCCTTCTAAGGATTCTGGGAGATGTAGTTCAAAGGTATGGTAGGCGCTTTTGGAGGATCCTGACACCGAGTGGGCTGGGTATGCTCAGACGTGAGTCCCAGGCTCTCCACATCACTGGAGTCAAGCCATCCAGGCTGAAGAAGGCTGATAGCCAGAAACCGGTCCTTGGATGCTTGATTCTGGTCTAGGAAAGACATGGCTTGGTAGTTCGGGCTGGACTGTTCCCACGAGGCACAGGGTCAAGGCTGATTTGCATATAGCCAGTGTCTGACCTAGGGTGGTGTGGAGTGCAAAAAAACAATGGATTTAGGCCCAGATCTTTGTACTGGGGTGAATGTAAGACATTGTTCTGCATTCTGTCCATCAACTGTGTTTTTTGCAATTTTCACCCCGAGTGGGCTGGGTATGCTCAGACGTGAGTCCCAGGCTCTCCACATCACTGGAGTCAAGCTATCCAGGCTGAAGAAGGCTGATAGCCAGAAACCGGTCCTTGGATGCTTGATTCCCGTCTAGGAAAGACATGGCTTGGTGGTTCGGGCTGGACTGTTCCCACGAGGCACAGGATCAAGGCTGATTTGCATATGGCCAGTGTCTGACCTAGGGTGGTGTGGAGTGCAAACAAACGATGGATTTAGGCCCAGATCTTTGTACTGGGGTGAATGTAAGACATTGTTCTGCATTCTGTCCATCAACTGTGTTTTTTGCAATTTTCACCCAGAGTGGGCTGGGTATGCTCAGCGTTAGAAGTGGGCGGGGACGGAAGGGCACGTCGTGCCCTTACTTCTTAAAATTATGTTAGTCCGTTCCCCTACTTCTTAGTTTTGAAAGAGCGTACCGGGGACTGTAAAATTGCCATACTTTAAAGTACACCTTTTTTTCTTTTTCACGCATGAGTGGTGCAACGTGAATATTCAGAAGGCCTCTGCACTGCGCCCGGCCTCCTCCCCTTCCCCGCTGGGTCTAATGGGCCTGCAAAGTGAGACTGAAAGGGCCATCAGTGTAGCATAGTGCGAAAACGGCTACTCTGATGGCCCTGCGGCTGCTGTGAGCCCGTGATCACACCTCATTTGTGAGGACGCTGCCAGCAAGTTTACATGCCAATTTAAAGCTGCTATTAGTTGGGTTTTGTGGCAGTGATATTCACAGTGTTTACCTGCTGAAGCAACGTTCATCAATGCCTACCAGACTGTTTCCCGGCAATCTCGGCCCGGAGGTGCACCGGGGCCGTTTTCACGCCACTTCTAGTTCTGTTGACAGTTGTCCTCCCCATACAGGCCCCGGTGTAACACACACCATTCCAAAGATGTTTGAGAAACCAAAGAGCAAGAGTGGTTTTGCACCCATAACCAAACGAGTAAGCTCATTTTTGGAAGCAGTATTTACACCACCTCCTGACCCATGTGCACATGATTTGGCAGATTTAATAATTGCATGTACTAACAGATTCGCCCCCCTGCAAAGCCCCATTGATAATGACGCCATCTGTGCAGACAAATCTTTTCCAACTCAAGCAATGACAGCCCCGGCGTTTGACCCCAGTATTTACGAGTCTGTTAGTGATTTAAGAAAATATTCCAATGTTCTGAAGTCTATGATTGGTGACCTTATGGGGATGATGAAGGGCAGGAGCAGTGATGGGGCAGGAGAGGTGACAGGGCAGGAGAGGTGACAGGGCAGGAGAGGAGACGTGAAAGGAGAGGCAATAGGGCAGGATAGGTGACCGGGCACAAGAAGTGACAGGCAGGTGATGTGACGGGCAGGTGATGTGACGGGCAGGTGAGGTGATGGGCAGGAGAGGTGACGGGGCAGGAGAGGTGACGGGGCAGGAGAGGTGACGGGGCAGGAGAGGTGACGGGGCTTGAGCTAGAGCAGTAACCGGGTGTGAGCGGTGAAAGGACAGCAGCGGTGAAAGGACAGCAGAAGTGAACGGGGCAGGAGCAGTGAACGGGGCAGGAGCAGTGAACGGGGCAGAAGCAGTGAACGGGGCAGGAGCAGTGAACGGGGCAGGAGCAGTAAACGGGGCAGGAGCAGTGATTTCAGAGGCTGAAATGCCAGAAACCGGTCCCCGGTAGCTTGTCTCCTTTCTGGTAAAGAATTGGCTTGGTAGTTTAGTCTGCCCTGTTCCCATGATGCACTGGGCCAGGGACAGACTGATTTGCATATAGCCAGGTTCTGAGCTGGGATGGGGCAGTGAGATAAATGACGGTGAAGGATCAAGCCCTGATCTTTGGACTGGGTAAGAGTGGTCTGCTCAATTCAGACACTCTGTTCATCACCACCCCCTTTTGTAAATCGATTTTGGCCACTATAGGTGTGGCAGGGTATACTCAGACATGAGTCCCTTTCTCACTGCTCCATCAGGATTCAAGCAAGCCGGGCCGAAGAGGCTGAAATGCCAGAAACCGGTCCCCGGTAGCTTGTCTCCTTTCTGGTAAAGAATTGGCTTGGTAGTTTAGTCTGCCCTGTTCCCATGATGCACTGGGCCAGGGACAGACTGATTTGCATATAGCCAGGTTCTGAGCTGGGATGGGGCAGTGAGATAAATGACGGTGAAGGATCAAGCCCTGATCTTTGGACTGGGTAAGAGTGGTCTGTTCAATTCAGACACTCTGTTCATCACCACCCCCTTTTGTAAATCGATTTTGGCCACTATAGGTGTGGCAGGGTATACTCAGACATGAGTCCCTTTCTCACTGCTCCATCAGGATTCAAGCAAGCCGGGCCGAAGAGGCTGAAATGCCAGAAACCGGTCCCCGGTAGCTTGTCTCCTTTCTGGTAAAGAATTGGCTTGGTAGTTTAGTCTGCCCTGTTCCCATGATGCACTGGGCCAGGGACAGACTGATTTGCATATAGCCAGGTTCTGAGCTGGGATGGGGCAGTGAGATAAATGACGGTGAAGGATCAAGCCCTGATCTTTGGACTGGGTAAGAGTGGTCTGCTCAATTCAGACACTCTGTTCATCACCACCCCCTTTTGTAAATCGATTTTGGCCACTATAGGTGTGGCAGGGTATACTCAGACATGAGTCCCTTTCTCACTGCTCCATCAGGATTCAAGCAAGCCGGGCCGAAGAGGCTGAAATGCCAGAAACCGGTCCCCGGTAGCTTGTCTCCTTTCTGGTAAAGAATTGGCTTGGTAGTTTAGTCTGCCCTGTTCCCATGATGCACTGGGCCAGGGACAGACTGATTTGCATATAGCCAGGTTCTGAGCTGGGATGGGGCAGTGAGATAAATGACGGTGAAGGATCAAGCCCTGATCTTTGGACTGGGTAAGAGTGGTCTGCTCAATTCAGACACTCTGTTCATCACCACCCCCTTTTGTAAATCGATTTTGGCCACTATAGGTGTGGCAGGGTATACTCAGACATGAGTCCCTTTCTCACTGCTCCATCAGGATTCAAGCAAGCCGGGCCGAAGAGGCTGAAATGCCAGAAACCGGTCCCCGGTAGCTTGTCTCCTTTCTGGTAAAGAATTGGCTTGGTAGTTTAGTCTGCCCTGTTCCCATGATGCACTGGGCCAGGGACAGACTGATTTGCATATAGCCAGGTTCTGAGCTGGGATGGGGCAGTGAGATAAATGACGGTGAAGGATCAAGCCCTGATCTTTGGACTGGGTAAGAGTGGTCTGCTCAATTCAGACACTCTGTTCATCACCACCCCCTTTTGTAAATCGATTTTGGCCACTATAGGTGTGGCAGGGTATACTCAGACATGAGTCCCTTTCTCACTGCTCCATCAGGATTCAAGCAAGCCGGGCCGAAGAGGCTGAAATGCCAGAAACCGGTCCCCGGTAGCTTGTCTCCTTTCTGGTAAAGAATTGGCTTGGTAGTTTAGTCTGCCCTGTTCCCATGATGCACTGGGCCAGGGACAGACTGATTTGCATATAGCCAGGTTCTGAGCTGGGATGGGGCAGTGAGATAAATGACGGTGAAGGATCAAGCCCTGATCTTTGGACTGGGTAAGAGTGGTCTGCTCAATTCAGACACTCTGTTCATCACCACCCCCTTTTGTAAATCGATTTTGGCCACTATAGGTGTGGCAGGGTATACTCAGACATGAGTCCCTTTCTCACTGCTCCATCAGGATTCAAGCAAGCCGGGCCGAAGAGGCTGAAATGCCAGAAACCGGTCCCCGGTAGCTTGTCTCCTTTCTGGTAAAGAATTGGCTTGGTAGTTTAGTCTGCCCTGTTCCCATGATGCACTGGGCCAGGGACAGACTGATTTGCATATAGCCAGGTTCTGAGCTGGGATGGGGCAGTGAGATAAATGACGGTGAAGGATCAAGCCCTGATCTTTGGACTGGGTAAGAGTGGTCTGCTCAATTCAGACACTCTGTTCATCACCACCCCCTTTTGTAAATCGATTTTGGCCACTATAGGTGTGGCAGGGTATACTCAGACATGAGTCCCTTTCTCACTGCTCCATCAGGATTCAAGCAAGCCGGGCCGAAGAGGCTGAAATGCCAGAAACCGGTCCCCGGTAGCTTGTCTCCTTTCTGGTAAAGAATTGGCTTGGTAGTTTAGTCTGCCCTGTTCCCATGATGCACTGGGCCAGGGACAGACTGATTTGCATATAGCCAGGTTCTGAGCTGGGATGGGGCAGTGAGATAAATGACGGTGAAGGATCAAGCCCTGATCTTTGGACTGGGTAAGAGTGGTCTGCTCAATTCAGACACTCTGTTCATCACCACCCCCTTTTGTAAATCGATTTTGGCCACTATAGGTGTGGCAGGGTATACTCAGACATGAGTCCCTTTCTCACTGCTCCATCAGGATTCAAGCAAGCCGGGCCGAAGAGGCTGAAATGCCAGAAACCGGTCCCCGGTAGCTTGTCTCCTTTCTGGTAAAGAATTGGCTTGGTAGTTTAGTCTGCCCTGTTCCCATGATGCACTGGGCCAGGGACAGACTGATTTGCATATAGCCAGGTTCTGAGCTGGGATGGGGCAGTGAGATAAATGACGGTGAAGGATCAAGCCCTGATCTTTGGACTGGGTAAGAGTGGTCTGCTCAATTCAGACACTCTGTTCATCACCACCCCCTTTTGTAAATCGATTTTGGCCACTATAGGTGTGGCAGGGTATACTCAGACATGAGTCCCTTTCTCACTGCTCCATCAGGATTCAAGCAAGCCGGGCCGAAGAGGCTGAAATGCCAGAAACCGGTCCCCGGTAGCTTGTCTCCTTTCTGGTAAAGAATTGGCTTGGTAGTTTAGTCTGCCCTGTTCCCATGATGCACTGGGCCAGGGACAGACTGATTTGCATATAGCCAGGTTCTGAGCTGGGATGGGGCAGTGAGATAAATGACGGTGAAGGATCAAGCCCTGATCTTTGGACTGGGTAAGAGTGGTCTGCTCAATTCAGACACTCTGTTCATCACCACCCCCTTTTGTAAATCGATTTTGGCCACTATAGGTGTGGCAGGGTATACTCAGACATGAGTCCCTTTCTCACTGCTCCATCAGGATTCAAGCAAGCCGGGCCGAAGAGGCTGAAATGCCAGAAACCGGTCCCCGGTAGCTTGTCTCCTTTCTGGTAAAGAATTGGCTTGGTAGTTTAGTCTGCCCTGTTCCCATGATGCACTGGGCCAGGGACAGACTGATTTGCATATAGCCAGGTTCTGAGCTGGGATGGGGCAGTGAGATAAATGACGGTGAAGGATCAAGCCCTGATCTTTGGACTGGGTAAGAGTGGTCTGCTCAATTCAGACACTCTGTTCATCACCACCCCCTTTTGTAAATCGATTTTGGCCACTATAGGTGTGGCAGGGTATACTCAGACATGAGTCCCTTTCTCACTGCTCCATCAGGATTCAAGCAAGCCGGGCCGAAGAGGCTGAAATGCCAGAAACCGGTCCCCGGTAGCTTGTCTCCTTTCTGGTAAAGAATTGGCTTGGTAGTTTAGTCTGCCCTGTTCCCATGATGCACTGGGCCAGGGACAGACTGATTTGCATATAGCCAGGTTCTGAGCTGGGATGGGGCAGTGAGATAAATGACGGTGAAGGATCAAGCCCTGATCTTTGGACTGGGTAAGAGTGGTCTGCTCAATTCAGACACTCTGTTCATCACCACCCCCTTTTGTAAATCGAGGAGCAGTGATAGGGCAGGAGCAGTGAAAGGGCAGGAGCAGCGACAGGGCAGGAGAGGAGACGTGGAAGGAGAGGCAACAGGGCAGGAGAGGTGACCGGGCACAAGAAGTGACGGGCAGGTGACCTGACAGGCAGGTGATGTGACGGGCAGGTGATGTGATGGGCAGGAGAGGTGACGGGCAGGAGAGGTGACGGGCAGGAGAGGTGACGGGGCAGGAGAGGTGACGGGGCAGGAGAGGTGACGGGGCAGGAGAGGTGACGGGGCAGGAGAGGTGACGGGCAGGAGAGGTGACGAGGCAGGAGAGGTGACGGGGCAGGAGAGGTGACAGGACAGGAGCAGTGAACAGGACAGGAGCAGTGAACAGGACAGGAGCAGTGAACAGGACAGGAGCAGTGAACAGGACAGGAGCAGTGAACAGGACAGGAGCAGTGAACTGGGCAGGAGCAGTGAACGGGGCAGGAGCGGGGCAGGAGCGGTGAACAGGGCAGGAGCGGTGAGCAGGGCAGGAGCGGTGAGCAGGGCAGGAGCGGTGAACAGGGCAGGAGAGGTGACAGGGCATGAGCTAGAGCAGTAACCGGGTGTGAGCGGTGAAAGGACAGCAGCGGTGAAAGGACAGGAGAAGTGAACGGGGCAGGAGCAGTGAACGGGGTAGCAGAAATGAACGGGGCAGCAGAAACGAACCGGGCAGGAGCAGTAAACGGGGCAGGAGCAGTAAACGGGGCAGGAGCAGTAAACGGGGCAGGAGCAGTGAACGGGGCAGGAGCAGTGAACGGGGCAGGAGCAGTGATAGGGCAGGAGCAGCGACAGGGCAGGAGCAGCGACAGGGCAGGAGAAGTGACAGGGCAGGAGAGGAGACGTGGAAGGAGAGGCAACAGGGCAGGAGAGGTGACCGGGCACAAGAAGTGACGGGCAGGTGACATGACAGGCAGGTGATGGGATGGGCAGGTGAGGTGACGGGCAGGAGAGGTGAGGGGCAGGAGAGGTGACGGGGCAGGAGAGGTGACGGGGCAGGAGAGGTGACGGGGCAGGAGAGGTGACCGGGCAGGAGAGGTGACGGGGCAGGAGAGGTGACGGGGCAGGAGAGGTGACGGGGCAGGAGAGGTGACGGGGCAGGAGAGGTGACGAGGCATGAGCTAGAGCAGTAACCGGGTGTGAGCGGTGAAAAGACAGGAGCGGAGAAAGGACAGGAGCAATGAAAGGACAGGAGCAGTGAACGAGGCAGGAGCAGTGAACGAGGCAGGAGGTGCGAACGGGGCAGGAGCAGCAAACGGGGCAGGAGCAGTGAAGGGGGCAGGAGCAGTGAAGGGGGCAGGAGCAGTGAAGGGGGCAGGAGCAGTGTCGGAGCAGGAGCATTGATGGGGCAGGAGAGGCGACAGGGCAGGAGAGGAGACGTGGAAGGAGAGGCAACAGAGCAGGAGAGGTGACTGGGCAGGTGACATGACAGGCAGGTGACATGACAGGCAGGTGACATGACAGGCAGGTGACATGACAGGCAGGTGACGGGGCAGGAGAGGTGAAGGGGCAGGAGAGGTGACGGGGCAGGAGAGGTGACGGGGCAGGAGAGGTGACAGGGCAGGAGAGGTGACGAGGCAGGAGAGGTGACGAGGCAGGAGAGGTGACGAGGCAGGAGAGATGATGGGGCAGGAGAGGTGACGGGGCATGAGAGGTGACGGGGCATGAGCTAGAGCAGTAACCGGATGTGAGCGGTGAAAGGACAGGAGCGGTGAAAGGACAGGAGCGGTGAAAGGACAGGAGCGGTGAACGGGGCAGGAGCAGTGAACGGGGCAGGAGCAGTGAACGGGGCAGGAGCAGTGATGGGGCAGGAGAGGCGACAGGGCAGGAGAGGAGACGTGGAAGGAGAGGCAACAGGGCAGGAGATGTGACCGGGCACAAGAAGTGACAGGCAGGTGACATGACAGGCAGGGGATGTGACGGGCAGGTGAGGTGATGGGCAGGAGAGGTGACGGGGCAGGAGAGGTGACAGGGCAGGAGAGGTGACGGGGCAGGAGAGGTGACGGGACAGGAGAGGTGAGCGGGGCAGGAGCGGTGAACAAGGCAGGAGCGGTGAGCGGGGCAGGAGCGGTGAACAGGGCAGGAGCGGTGAACAGGGCAGGAGCGGTGAACAGGGCAGGAGCAGTGACGGGCAGGAGAAGTGACGGGCCAGTAGAAGTGACGGGCCAGGAGAAGGGAGGGGTCGGGGGAATTGACAAAGCAGGAGTGTTGATCGAGCATGAGCAGGAGTACTGACTGGACAGGAGCAGTGAAAGGGCAGGAGTAGGCGTTTCCCAGGGCGACTGGAAGGGTAGGGGGCCAGTTTAGTTTGGGGGGACCGGTTTTCTACAAGTGTAGGAGTTTTAAAAACACTGCAAATTTATTTGTATATTCAGCAGGTTTCGGTCAACAATACAAGTGCCAAGATAACTTTGATGATCAATGTACCTGCTGGAGGGAGATGGGAGCATGTTTTGTCTAGTGGTTATTTTACTCATCTAAGGTAGTGCAGAGGGGTAATATGCCTGCTGCAAAGAACATGTACCATGCATATCAAAGAGCAATATGTTATGTGTATAGTTCAGTGGGTACTGCTTTGTGTTCACTTCCCGAATGAAAGGACACTTGAATACATATGGCCTGGCAGTTCGGGCTGGACTGTTCACATTGGGCGCAGGATCAAGACTGATTTGCATATGGCTGGGTCCAAACTGAAATCGCATGTGAGCAATTAAACAATGGATTTAGGCCCATCTCTCTGCACTGGGGTGAATGTATGATATTGCTCTGCATTCTGTCCACCAGTTGTTCTTTTTACTATATTATGATTGAGCAGCCAGCTGGCTGACATGAATATGAAGGAGCCTTTGTGGGTTTCTGTGAGTCTAGATTCTCCTGAAGAGCCCCTTTCTCTTCTGAGCCCTGCTTAACACATGTGTATAGGAGGAGCCCTGCATTCATGACCTCAATGTTTGAGACAAAAAATAATCATGGATTTCTGAACAATGAGAGTAAAAGCATTAAGGTAACATGTTGTTCCTGCTTATATTTCACATGCTTTACATAAACCTGTATTCCCTATGAGTGTTTGCTTTTTCCTGAATTAAACCTCAAATAAACATATCCATTCTTTTAATTAAATAACGTTATAAGCTGTAACTGGTCAGTGAAATGCTAAACGTACTAAGAATTGGTATGTTTTGCTATTTCTAGCCACACCCCTGACTCCGCCCACTGATTCAATCTTCGGTTGTTCCCGCCCCCTGATTCTCCACCCACAGTTCCCCTACTTTTTTTTCCCCACTTCGACCACTGGGTATGCTCAGACGTGAGTCCCAGGCTCTCCACATCACTGGAGTCAAGCTATCCAGGCTGAAGAAGGCTGATAGCCAGAAACCAGTCCTTGGATGCTTGATTCCGGTCTAGGAAAGACATGGCTTGGTTGTTCGGGCTGGACTGTTCCCATGAGGCACAGGGTCAAGGCTGATTTGCATATAGCCAGTGTCTAACCTAGGGTGGTGTGGAGTGCAAAAAAAACATGGATTTAGGCCCAGATCTTTGTACTGGGGTGAATGTAAGACATTGTTCTGCATTCTGTCCATCAACTGTGTTTTTTGCAATTTTCACCCCGAGTGGGCTGGGTATGCTCAGACGTGAGTCCCAGGCTCTCCACATCACTGGAGTCAAGCTATCCAGGCTGAAGAAGGCTGATAGCCAGAAACCGGTCCTTGGATGCTTGATTCCGGTCTCGGAAAGACATGGCTTGGTAGTTCGGGCTGGACTGTTACCATGAGGCACATGGTCAAGGCTGATTTGCATATAGCCAGTGTCTGACCTAGGGTAGTGTGGAGTGCAAAAAAACGATGGATTTAGGCCCAGGTGTTTGTACTGGGGTGAATGTAAGACATTGTTCTGCATTCTGTCCATCAACTGTGTTTTCTGTAATTTTCACCCCGAGTGGGCTGGGTATGCTCAGACGTGAGTCCCAGGCTCTCCACATCAATGGAGTCAAGCTATCCAGGCTGAAGAAGGCTGATAGCCAGAAACCGGTCCTTGGATGCTTGATTCCGGTCTAGGAAAGACATGGCTTGGTAGTTCGGGCTGGACTGTTCCCATGAGGCACAGGGTCAAGGCAGATTTGGATATAGCCAGTGTCTGACCTAGGGTGGTGTGGAGTGCAAAAAAAACGATGGATTTAGGCCCAGATCTTTGTACTGGGGTGAATGTAAGTTATTGTTCTGCATTCTGTCCATCAACTGTGTTTTTTGCCACTTTCTAAAAGTGGCATTTTCAAACATACAATAGAAAAATCCTCTTTACTAAAAGATGTATCTTTAAATTCTGAGTTCAGGAAGCCTGAACTCCAGCTTTCTATCTTGTCCCAAGGGGAACTTATGTTTGTAAGGTGTTACAAGGCAACTCTGATGTTAACCTATGAAACAGATGGCCTTGCAATAGTGAAAAACGAATGGCATGGTATTTCACTATCAGAACATGTAACACACACCAGTACATGTCTTACCTTTCACATACACTGCACCCTACCCATGGGGATACCCTGGGCCTACCTGAGGGGTGTCTTACATGTAAAAAAGGGAAGGTTTGGGCCTGGCAAGTTGGTGCACTTGACAGGTCGACATGGCTGTAAAAACTGCACACAGACACTGCAGTGGCATCCATGAGACACGTTTGAAAGGCTACTTGTGTGGGTGGCACAACCAGTGCTGAAGGCCTACTAGTAGCACTTGATTTTTAGGCCCTGGGCACACCTGTGCACGTACTACGGACTTACTAGTAAATCAGATATGCCAGTCATGGAAATACCAATACATAAACACAATTTACAGCAGGAGAACATGCACTCTAGCACTAAACAGAAGTGACAAAGTACGCAGAGATATTAACCCAGCAAAAACGGTCTCAAGCATACCACCGAAATCAGGAGGTCAGAAATCCAATAAAACAGGGGAAACATGCCAAAAGATGCAAGGTCTGAAAGTAGGTAATTCAGTCCATTGGCGAGTAACACGTTTGTGTACTCATGCAGAGGGAATTACGAAGGTCCGTATGTTGGACATTGTTTTGACTACAGCAATCAGGCGCCGTACTGTGGGGAAATAAGGGGCGCTTCCCCATTAGACCTATGTTTGTCTCTTTCATTTGTGGTGCTCTCTGAAGACTGCAGCAGATTGTACAATAATCTTCAGGTATCTGTTTTATGGAGTGCTGGGACTGTGTACTGGAATAGTTTATTCTTTTGGGTATTTTCAATGACAGTCATTATATATGATATGAAAAGAAAATACGCAACTAAAGAAACAAATGGAAATTTACTGCTGACTTTGCTTTGCTGCCTTTTAACAGGGGTTCCGTGTAGAGTGCCTGGTGATTTGCTCTTTCACCCCTGTGACGCTAGACGTTTGTTTTGATTGCGTAGGTGTTAAACTATCAATACCTATGAACTATTGGTGCCTTGAGTAAAGGATTTTAGAATGTAATCAATAGATAATATATTGTCCTTCCATTGCAGTATTCCATTATATGAACTTGGGTCCTTTTCAATCTTCATTTTGATGATCCCACAATAAGTGAATGTGTATCACGCCGGCGAGGGACCTTCCTGGGAACAAAATTCATTTTTTTCCCACTCAGAGCATTCCTGCCTAAAGTTGGCGGGTCACTGGGACTTCGTCCGACAATTATCTGACCTTGTGGAGCCCTTCACAGCCGCAGCCTGCTGTCTTATCCCGCTGAAGATTTTTTGACTTCCATTCAGAGACTAAGTGCTGATTTAGATCTTAGCAGATGGGTTACTCCATCACAACGGTGACGGATACCCCGTCCGCCGAAATATAAAACCGACCGGGTCAAATCTGGTTTCTGTAACCAACACACGCTGCATAGCGGTTAGCCTCAACTTGCACCTAGGTGTCAGTCTACCATGACCAGTTGACCGCGGTTATTGCATAAATATTTTTGGCTCTTTTTTTTAACTTAAACGTTTAAAATTCATAACTTTTAAAATTCATAAAAACTTATAACATTTTGGTGTCACTTTATTTATTAAAATGTATTCTATTCTTCTACATTGGTTTGGGATTTTTCTTGTATTGTATTTTGACTTTGTTACAGTTTTGGTACTGCATAAATACTTTACACCTTGCCTCTAAGTTAAGCCTGACTGCTCTATGTCATAGCTTCCAAGTGGTTGAGCTTGGATTAATTTAATGGCTTTACTGTTTCACTTTGACAAGTATTGTGGTTATTGTTTAAGGTGGGTCCCAACCCCCTTAACTAACTCTCCCAATTTCTCATAGAGGATGAAAACATTGATGACTCCTGCTTGGTCTTTTCAGGGAAGTGGCAATCTCTTTGAGTCTTGCCTCTCAGATAAGCCAAACACCATTGCCTGAACTTACACTTCCCAGCACAACCCTCACCCACAGCATGTGCACAGCAGAAACTACATCTCATTTTTATCACACACACTCCACACTATGACCACACAGCAGATATAACTGTTGCAAAAGCATTACTCACCCTACATCCACCTCAGACAAGACATCCTAATTTTCACAAATTAAAGCGTGCAAAGTTTGTCAACATACAAAAAATTAGGAAAGATCTCCATGCCAGCTACAAATTCTCATGGATTGGCATTATTCAGCAAACGAAAACTTTCCACTCATTTAAATTCCTCACCTGCTATTTACCTCACTCCTTCCAGAAAACCAACATTCCTCCATGATTGACAAGATCCCATAAGCAATTCATTAATGAGTTCACCAATTCATAACATCCTATGCAAATATTTCAACAACATCAGTCTTAAGGAAGTCAACTTTCCTAATGATGGAAGAATCACAAAGACGAAAAATGTATCTTTACTTCCTGCAACAAGGAAAACAGCAAACAAAAAACCCCAAGCAAAATCATTACAAAAACAACCTTAAAAGTCATGAAATCTACTCTGCCACTGTCATCCAATTGTCACTCTCCTCACAAAACGATTAGATAACCTCTCCATTCATCACTTAATGCCCAACAAACTCATCCAAAGGAAGATTTGTGTTGCTTCAGAATTGTTTCTCAACATCCTCTAACAAGATATCATATTTCTAGTATCTGTAGCCCAAGCCTAAAAAATGACTGACTACTTCCTTGGCACACTTATTACCACAGCGAAAGCAAGCCAATGTAGACAAACTTGTCATTCTGAAGAGCAGATCCACAAAACCAAAGTCATCCTGGCTATAGTAGAGCCACAAACTCAGAGCGATAGGCATATCCCTAAAAATGGAATGAAGTGTCATAAAAAGAACTCACAAGGCATCAAACAATTGAGAAATAATTGCTCTTCCTGTAGGAAACACACCATCACATGCAAAGATGTAAAGGCGATTACCGCTGCATGTCCATGATAGAACCATACATGAAAAGCAAGCTCTCTTCAGAATTAAGCCATTAAACATTGCGTCAGTCCTTTCCCAAGCTCTTCAGCATGCCACTCAACAAAAAATGCAGTGTCATCAATCGCCTCGACAGAGAAACAATAAATAAATCCAGACACAGCACTGAAGTCTTTAGACAGACTACCATAATTCCACCAACATTCCAAACGATCACACTCCAGGCCTCTCTCATCAAGATCATAGACATTCTCATCCATTCAAGGTCACCTCATGGAAAAAAGATATTATCCTATCCAATGTCATAAACTTGGTGACCACTCACCTACTTGCACCCATCTTCACCAACATCAATGCCACACACACATCAGACTTCTTCACAAATGCCCTAAACCCAAGACAAATTCTTCACCCTTCATGTCAACCCTGACAAGTTTGCTTACTGCTGTTGTTTCATGCACTTACCCTCCCTCAGTAAGGTTATCACAGATACAACAATCATTAATTTGTAGTAGTAAACCCATCCCAGCCATCTCATAACCAGTCTGGCTTCAGACACTGTACCATAAATTTGTCAAAACACGTCATCATAAACGATGTCTATATCAACGCCAATAACTATCCATTAATTCAGGTCTTATGCAGCCAATAAAATCATTGACCATCATGCCCTAATAAACATTCTGTAAACAGGCATTAAAATTGCAGACACGATCCTCCTTTGGATTACCTCTTACCTGTCGAGTAGGTATCACAAAAAGACACTGGACCTAATTCACAAATGTAAACGTATACTTTTGTGTACGTTTACGACTTTTTGAAAATCGCAAAGCAATTTTACAATTAGTATCTTTATGGCTGCCTATATTTTTCTCCGTCATGAGTGCAGTGATGCTGCAGTCGTAAATATATTTCTCTTAAAATTGCTTTGTCAATTGTAAACAAATCGTAAACTTACACAAAAGTGTACGTTTACTTATGGGAATCAGGGCCTAGGAGCCAAACACTCTTAAACATCAATATAGATCCCCTGGCTCTCCATATTACCAGCTCTTCATCTCCCTCTCCTTCTCCGTATACTATGTACAGGACAGGCCAATTGGTCCTGCCTTAAGTAATGTAACCCTAAGCAAATCCCTAAGGCACTTCTCAGTCTGCTCTGTGGGACCTGCACAGAAGAGTCAGGAACCCAAGCGGTGTGCGGTCTCTGCCTGCAAACCTACCCCCACGCGTAATCCGGAATGGATCTGGAGCAGCTGCTCCAGTACCTTAGGGATTTGCTTAGGGTTGCATTACTTAAGGCAGGACCAATTGGCCTGTCCCACTACAGACCTTAAGACCCAAGGTTGTATGAAGTTTTTATTTTTATTTTCACTGTGTAGTACGAGCACCAAGGTCCTGAGGAATTGCTAGTTTAGCATGAAACATGTCGACCTAAACTGAGGGTTGTAGATATTTTTGCCACATACAACCGTGGCATCTATCTCCCCTCCCACCATTTTAATCAAGGGAGTTAGCCACATTAATAAAGTCCCTTGTGGACTAACCCACCTTTTTTAATCAATCACCACTTATTCACGACTACACATTCACCTACCCTCTCACACGCATGCACCATATTGCTGGAACAAAAGATCTCCGCTAAAGAGCCCCTTCGCGGGTGCCCGTCGGACATTGCAGCACCAGTCCGACGAGGAGCAGGACCCATATGATGAAGCATGACACCTAGCTTGCTGGGTGTGTGAGGGTTCTAGTTCCCAAGAGGGAATTCCCCCTTCCCCTTCCCTCTTGGCTTGTTGCTTCTACTCCACACCACACACTCTCTTTCCCATCCATCCAGTCCTCCTGGGGAACTGGGTGTACTTTCTTTGTTGCTCGATACTGGAGTTCGACAGCCAAAATACACCCTTTTGACAGGTCAAAACCTCCCTTTTAAATATTATTAAGTCACCCCTATATAGGCTTTGTAGTCCACCAGGCAGGATCATTGGAATTTAACAGTAGGACATGCAGAATTGTAATGTTAACATGTCTTTACAGTGACTAGCGCCCATAATCTATTTTTCACTGCAGCAGCCCTAGTTGTCCTATGTATAAAACCAGAGCACAGATTAAAACTCCTAATACTGTGTCCTCTGGAATGGGACTAGCTAGAAATATAGTTAAACAACATTTTAATTGTTATTAAAAATCCAATCCATGGGACCCGAGGTGGGGTTCGGGGTGGGGGTAAGGGGGGGGGGGGCGTTGGGGATGGGGAGGGGCGGGATGGTGTCAGGTGTCCGGATGCGAACTGTTATTGGACTGCAACGACTATGTTGGGGCGATGGCTAGTATGGGTTCACTGAAATGTGTGTCCTGGAATGTGCGGGGACTGAATTCGATGACGAGGAGGCATAAGATACATTCCCACCTAGTTCGTAGAGGGGTACACATTGCCTTTTTGCAGGAGACCCATTTAACCAAAAAGGAGGGAGCTGCTCTGCAGCGGAGATGGAGAGGTCACCTGTTTCACACCACATACTCGGGGTTTGCTAGAGGGACACTAATCTGGATCCGGGCGGGGGTTCCCTTCCAGGTCACTAGGCACACTGTAGACCCAGATGAGAGATATGTGGCAGTTGAGGGGTTACTCAGGGGTCGCCAGATAGTTCTTTGTAGCGCCTATGCACCGAACGTAGAGCAGGCTTCATACTTTACCAGGTTATCCAGGCTGTTGGCCTCTTATTTAACTGGGCCGGTACTGATGGGGGGGGACTTCAACTCTATCGAGGATACCACCTTGGACAGATCACATCCACCACTGCAGGCATCTCCGGTACACAGACTAGCGAAACACAGATCTACTTGGCAGGGGCGGTGGGACCTGACAGACGCTTGGCGTGCACAACACCCGACTGAGAGGGATTACTCCTTCCACTCGGGTATACACGACCTTCATGTCCGCATAGATGCGTTCCTGTGCTCCCGCTCGGTATTACCGTCGGTGGCCCGAACAGAATACCTGGCACGAACGATATCGGACCACAACCCCTTGCTCCTCACGCTGGCCTGGATGGACGAGGTCTCACCAATCCCGACATGGCGGCTTCGTCCAGACACGCTAGATGACCCACCGTTCAGCGGAGCGTTGGAGGAGAGGATCTCCCAATACTTCATGGAGAACGAGGGAACTGCCTCTTCCAGGGCCATGGAATGGGACGCGTTGAAGGTAGTGGTGAGGGGGCACTGTATAGGGAAGTTTGCGGGTGCGCGGCGGACGCTAGTAGATGACCTGGACAAGGCTGAGCGAACTCTGCGAGTGGTAGAGAAACTGAGGCCCAACCGCCCTGATTTGCAGGACAGGGTATGCGCTGCGCGAGAGGCGGTGGCTGCAGTGGTGGAGCGCCTCCGTAGTTTTGATTACAAAACGTACCTAACTAAGGCGCTTGCGGAGGGGGACAAAACGGGGACGCTCCTGGCCTGGCTGGCTAACCCCAGTAGGGGCGCAGCTCCGATACTATCCATGGTGAATGCGGATGGCACTTCATCCACCTCCCAACCGGATATATTGCGTTGTTTCACAACATATTATGAAAGGTTATATGGGAGAGAGCTAGTGGACCGAGCCGAGATGACTGACGCCTTGCTGTCGGAGACCCAACTGCCACACCTCGAGCAAGAACAGGCAGAGGCCCTCGGGGGCCCGATTGAACTAGCGGAGATTAGAGGGGCCATTAAAAGAATGGCACGCAACAAGATACCGGGTGTAGATGGACTGCCAGTGGAATTTTATGGAAAATATATAGATATCCTAGCACCACGCCTCCAGCTCGTATACCGCGAGGCGAATGAGAGGGGGGAGTTGCCCCGCTCGATGCGCGAGGCGATTATGGTCCCCTTACTGAAACCGCGTAGGGACGGCACTGATCCGGCGTCGTACAGACCTTTGTCGATGCTGACGACAGATTATAAAATACTGAGTACTATATTAGCCGCCAGATTGGTGTCCCACATGCAGGACTTGATTCACAAGGACCAGTCGGGCTTCATACCCACCAGAAACACGTCACACAATATCCGCAGGTTGCTGAGGCTTGTGGCGGACCCTCCACCGCTCGCCAGAGCCCCTATGGTCATGGCGATCGACATAGAGAAGGCCTTTGATAGCCTGGATTGGTGCTACCTGTACAAGGTGCTGCACAGTTTTGGTATAGGTGAGGGATATGTGCGATGGACGAAAGTGCTCTATGCGTCGGTTGGAGCTAGGGTGCGGGTAGGAGCGCTGATATCGGATCACTATGCAGTGCATAAGGGTACTAGGCAGGGGTGTGCACTCTCCCCCCTCTTATTTGCCCTCGCGATGGAACCGTTGGCAGCGCTGGCCCGAAGAGGAGAGTATTACCAGGTGCTGGAAGTTGGCAGGACCCACCACTACATATCGTTGTACGCAGACGACCTCCTGCTGTTCTTGGACAATGCAGAGGAAGCGGTGGAGGGGGCGGAGCGCCTATTGGCGCGATTCGGAGAGGTCTCAGGCCTGAAAGTGAATTGGGCAAAGACGTGCCTCTTCCCACTCCGGAAAGCGGAGCGATGTCCCTGGGCCCACCCCAAACTCCGTTGGGAGCCGGACTGCCTCCCTTATTTAGGGGTACACGTCTACCATGAACCCGCTGACCTGCTGGAAGGCAACGTCGGCCGCTGTGTCCGTACGTTACAAGGAAATATGGCCTTTTGGGCCACTCTTCCGCTGTCCGTGACAGGTCGGGTATCCCTGCTTAAAATGATAGCCCTACCGCGGTTGTTATATTTCTTTAGGACTCTCCCAGTGTGGATACCGGGAAGCGTCTTTCGTCGCCTGAAATCACAGATGGTGTCCTTTCTGTGGGGTGCTGGTCGGAGGAGGATAGCTTTGGCGACCCTGACCCGCCCGAAGAACGAGGGCGGCCTCGCGGTTCCGGATTTTGAACTCTATTATTTAGCTGCCCAGCTGCAGTTTTTCACACAGGAGGTAGCAAGGGTATACCGGGGCCCGGAACAGGAGAGGGACACTGGCACCCCCCGCCATGTACTGGCGTATATTACCCTACAACAGAAACTCATACTTCGGGGATTATCCCAGGAGGAACGGACGCTGAGGCTCTGTTGGAATCGCATGCAGAGGCGAGCGGGTCCGGGTCATCCATATGCGCCTGAGATCCCACTAGGTATGTTGACAGCGTTTCCGCACGGCGGTGACTGGTCGAACCTCCAGAACTGGGAGGAGGCTGGCCTGCAAGTGGTGGGGGATCTATACTCTGATGGGGTGCTCATGCCTTACCAGGCCTTGCAGGAACAGTACGACCTTCCTAGGGGTGATTATCTTTTGCATGCGGCCGTGGTGCGCGTGATCCAGGCGCACTGGGGGGAAGGGCTGCTTGAACCTCCAACATCACCTGCATGCCAATACACGATGATGGCTGCGGGAACGATTAAGGCAGTCACATGTCTACACTCTAGACTACTCGAGGCTAATCTACAACCCCTGACGCGACTTAAAACCCAATGGGAGACGGACCTGCAGAAGGAAATCCCGGACACTACGTGGGCTCAACTGGTTCAGAGGGCCAGGAAAAGCACCAGAAACGCCCGCTTCCAATTAATACACCTCTACATACTTCATAGGGCCTACCTTACCCCACAGAAAATATCACAATACTTTGGCGCAGAAGACGCAGCGTGCCCCAGATGTGCGCTATTAGGCGCGGACTTACTGCACATGCTGCGGGGCTGTCCGTACCTACAGGACTTCTGGAGGGAAGTGGGCGACACCTTGAACGAAGCCACAGACAGGGACCTGCAATATGACAGTGCGACTACAATCTTACACTGGTTCCCACACACACGCAATACTAAACTGACGAGCAAATTCATAGACATGGGCCTACTTATCGCAAAGAGGGAACTTACCAGGGGATGGAAATCAAAGACGGCGCCAACACACCGGAAATGGCTGGCCGAATTCCAGAAATGGGCGGCAGCAGAAAGCACAATCAGATACCAGTTGGCGCGTCGAGGGTCAGACGAGAAAGCTCAGGAAACGGCGCTGGCATGGGAAATCTTGGTCCAGGCACTCAGGGACAATGCAGTGGAGAGTGAGGAAGAAGAGGACATAGACGACCCCGGGGTCCAAGGGGAGGCAATGCCGATCCCGGCACCTACCACGGACACACACACTCCATGATTTACTCTACACTCCGTAGCTAGCCCACATACTTCAATGCATTTCTACCGAACACAGGCACTGGACACCGCAGAACACCGAAGGGGAGGGGAGGGGGGGAGTGAGGGGGGAGGGGAGGGAGATACAACACCCCAACGACACCAGGAATCGCAGTACACACTGTTGAGATACTAGAGGGGAGGGTTTGGTTCAAAAAAAGTTAAAAGCAGAAGGCGGTTGACCACTGGATAAGCCACCACTGAGTAATGTGGAAATGTGCTGATTGCAATCGTTGCCACCCGGCCTCAGGGATGCGGGTTATAAGGCTGTGTACATACTATTTGGTACCATTGTGAACGTTAAGGTCCCGCGCAAACAAAACTGTGTATACACTGTAATGTGAATTTTGGAATCTGCAATAAAAACTGTTTTACAAAAAAAAAATTGAAAATCCAATCCAATGGTGAATCTGATTTTTAATACATTTTAAGGAAAAGTAACTTTTAGAAAGTTATCTTTTTTTCAGCCTGAAGTCCTAACGACTAAATTTACATTTGCTCTCCCTCTTCTGTCAGCCAGTAATTAGGGTTTGAATAGGTGTGAATTGCTTCCAATAGGAACAAACAATAGGCTGACATAAATGGGTAATATTACTCCTTTGAACCTTGCTGAATAGGCAGGGTGAGGGCTGTGAACATTATTTATGGCATTAGAGCATCAAATCTTGCTTGAGTGTCAAAGCCTGCTTGACAGGTCTGCCTGGTTTTTACATATAATACGGGGGTGTACTTTAAAGGAAGGGAAAAATTATACCAAAACTGCTCTTGTGTATACAGTGTTTCATGACTGAAAGACCTGCTTTGTACTACACTTAAAAGGAATGGAAACAGAATGGCAAAACAATTAGGCCCAGGTTTATGCAAGGCGATGCAAGGCGTTTAATGGAATTTACTAAACCTTGCGTAGCTTAGTAAAACTAGAGAAACACAAGTCAGCGCAAATCGTTGCCTTGCGGTACTCTGCGTTGAGAAGGCGTTCCATGGGTGGAGCATGGGTGTTCCCATGCACCCACCCATTGATTTTGATGCCATCCCACATTTACTAAGGTTAGAAAACCTGAAATTGTGTCAAAATGACACGCCTTTCCAACAGAGGCATAACAAGGAGAAATTGCTTTATTTCTCCTTGTTGTTGCCTCTTTCTAGGGGTGCTGCATTCTGAAGCACATCTAGAAAAGAGAAAAGTACCCCAACTGATGTTTTTTGTGCAGGAAGGTATTCCTTCCTGCACAAAAATAATCCTGCCTGTAACACAGGCACCCTTTCACCATGGTGTAAGGGTTCCTGTGTTGGCACTGGGCAGCTTTCAGTGCGCAAGCGCAGGAAGAGTGCATATCTTAGTAGATATCGTGCGTTCCTCATTTTTCCCAGTCACACAGTGGAGAGAGTTCTCTTGCTGCATTGCATTGCAAGACTTTTTGGTAAATCCACCATTAGTGTCTATCCAATGTCTGATTAATGGAAATCTCTGCTCTGTTTTACAAAATTTCTGTCTCTGGGTGTGTAGAAGCTGAAATAGAAATAATAAATGATTCCACACACACGACTCTCTGTCAGCACATAAGATAGCAAAGTTTATTGGAGACCAACAAACAGCAAATTAACGTGCAGCACGGAGACATCAGCAAAGCCACTGAATGTCGAAAGAGGTGACGGGTCTGACAGTTTATATAGGCCAAAACCGCAAAGGATGGAGCATCATAACATACGTAGAACAAATCAAGCATAGTTCATTTGACCAATTACCAGGAGTTTAATCAGTTGTATACCATGTAAGGTCCGAACTATACTGTTGCTGACCACGTGATCCCAGTGGGCAGCTTCTGGGACTTTCCACTGTAATGTAAGATATAAGTCTGGTACTTTTCCAAGTCTGATACTTTTCCAGTTAATAATTGAAACATATTGCGAAATGGGATATGCTGAAATGTACGTGTACATGCCTAAGCGAGTATCTCCCCTTGTGCCATGTATCTTGTTTTCGAGCAGGCCTTGCGTTTACTAAAGCTGTTTCTCTGAAGCTAGGAAAGGTGTAAGCATCCTGTGCAATGTTTATTATGCCAATTTAACAGGGCCTAGAAGCTTACTGCATTTGGTATCATAATGAAAATGGCTTCTACATTGCGCCATCTGATACCAAATCACTATCTCCTAACCCCTCACCTCCATCTCCTCTCCTTCATCATCATTATTGGTATGGTGGTCATGAGGTCCATGCCATTTGTTATGGGGCATACAGCGTACACAGCAAGATACAAAGGCTGTGCAGCATGCTGGGCAAACCTGGATCATCACGCACAGTGTAATTAGTACAGTGATTATTACAATAATCACTTCCAATTTCCATGATCCCCAGCTTGCTAGCCATACCATGAAGTTTTCCCACATGCTCCCTGTATGTATTCTGTGTGCTTCGTCCCTAATGTCTGTAATCTTGTGTATTGCATCATCTATGTTGCGGCTGTTGTTTGGTGTATACGAACAGCACACCTGATGGATGACGTGGCAGACTCCACCCTCTTTGGCCAGAAATATGTCTAACGCAACTCTGTTCTGCATCACTATGGCCCTCATGGCGGTAAGTTCCTAAGTAATGTTTCCCATCCCTGCCGCTGTTGAGTCAGCTAGATCTTCAATCATTCTTGCTAGCTGATGTAGTCTCTGTGTGGTGAATATAATCCCTGCACCAGGGACCATCATCCCAAGGCCTGTCATTACATTGTCTGCCAATTCTGGTTCATCCTAATTCTCCTTGGCCATTGGCCTTGGCGTGTGATCTGTACTATATCGGAGAAATGTGTCATTTGTGCTATGATGGAGGCAAAATAACAGCTGCCACACCATCCTGGTGGCAGGTAGAAGAATGCCCACTGGCCGCATACAAAGAATAGTCCCTTGTATCCTACTAGTCCAGGTGAGTATCTCTCGTTATTTCTCCTAATCCGCGATAGCCTTGTGGTGTGTGTGCAGTTACACTCGCCCACGAAAATTTGTTCCACGTTCTCTTCCTCCTTAATTCCATTTATTTTGTTTACCCTATCTTCACAATCTAGCCGTCCCTGGTTCCCTCGATTCATTTCTGCTATAGTGCATCCAAATGAGATGCAATCTTTCCAGGCGTCTTTCTGTAGTAACTGTTGTATTGAGCAGCGTTTTCCCTCCGTTGGCAACTTAGGTATTCTTTTTGGCGGTACCACCTGGTTATTCTGAATACAGGAAGGGGTAGAAGGAACTTGTGCTACTTTAAATCTGGGTATCTTCAACTCTCCTCCCTTCTTTGTCCCCAAATTGTTCCACCCTGCCCTTCCTTTCCATCCTTCATTTCTAGAAGTTTTGTCAAATGTGTCTAGTATTTCCTTATCCCTCCTTGCTGGTTGCATATTCATGCATGGCATTCTCTTCTTTTCAGGTACTTCCCCACCCTGTTTGGTTGTAATTCTGCTACTCTCTGGTGATGCAACTGCCACTGACATGTTATGCTGGTTGAGGAGCAAATCTCACATTAATATGCATCGTACATATTTGGGAACGGGCAGCACATTGTAGCTCATGCTGTTCTCTGTGTCTGTTGGCAAGTGTGTGCAAACATAACATCCAGATATGTTCATTATGCGTACATACAATTTTAGCATTTCAACATATTGGTTTCCGGTATATTCATCCCACAATTCCCTTTCCCCTCCTGCTTTTATGTCAACCTTCCCCAAAGTGTCTTCTTTTTCAAAATCTATTAGTCTTTCATCATTAGTTACATTTTGGTCCCCCTCATCCCCCTGCCGGCCATTGACGAATGGTATTTCAATGTCTTTTGCAAATATTATTAACAGTGCAGTCTCTATTATCCCTGGGACTGGTGTCAATATGGCTCCTACCACTGATGGCCATTTTCTGTCCGTTCTATGTCTTCTATTGCATAGATCACGCAATCAAAAATGTCAAGGCGTACGTCTGCAATATCTTGTGCTGTTGTTGGAAGTCCAAAAGTGGTAAGTTAAATGTCTTGCAAGATCAGGCCACTCAGCCCACTCAATAGTGGAGGATTTGGCACAGTCAGTTCCAGCACACCAATTAGGTCTATTCCAGGACACAGCAGCCTTATATGAATTATTAGTTGTGACTCTTCTACTCTCACCTGTATAGACCTAAGCCTTCCAGATCTGTTTGCTGGTATTTGTCATAAATGTGGTCTACTTAGGTGTTGGCATATCCTTAACCAAGTATTCAATTCAGTTCTTTGATGTTTCAAAGTCTTGTCTTTGATATGTAACTAGCGGGCTATGCACCTCTTAGGGGTCTATTGGTGCAGACACCAGTCAACCATTTGAAAGAAAATGTTGGTGCCTTGATGGTGTACTGTCAGAGGTTACTAGCACATGACAGTTGGCATTCCCTTGGAAAACAGTTGGTACAGGCGTCTTTGGGGTGTTGATACCCAGAGGCCTGGACCTAGACGTGTTGTGCCCAGTAGGTTACTGCCTCTGTTATCTTCTGTCTTCTGTTGGAGGCCTAGCCTGCCCTGAGCAGGTATCTACCGCTTACTTCCCGTTGGTTTTGTCTTGCGTGGTGGATCGAAGGTTGTACCTCCGTGATGCTTCAGATGTCGCTGGTGGTGCTGGTGGAGCTGGTTCTCTGCTGACTGGTCCTTCTGCCTTCTTGGCGTGGGAGCTGTGGATCCAGGATGTCAGCCCTTGGCACTTGACTGCTGTTGCTGTGCTGAGAATAACCTGGTGGGGTCCTTTCCACCTTGGCTGGAGGCAGTGCCGTCGGGTGTGGGCCTTTATCCAGATCCAGTCACCAGGCTGCAGGTCATGTGGCGGTGGGGTTGTTGCTTCTGGAAGAGCCTGCAGAACCTGGCGGTGGAGATAACGTAAAGTCTCTGTTAATTTTTTACAATAACATAAAAGCAGATAATCTGTTACCGATAGTGGGGCCATGGACATATGGCCTGCAATGTTCATCGGGCGGCCAAATACTATTTTGTGAGGGCTGAGTTTTGTTACACTATCTGGTGTGCTCCTTATTGCCAGCAGGGCTAGTGGTAGTGCATCTACCCATAAAAATTCAGTTGATGCACACCACATTTTTTCAATCTTATTCTTCAACACCCCATTCTTTCTCTCCTCTGCGCCCGCTGCGGGTGGGTGATAAGCGCAGTGTAGTTTCTGTGTGACCCCAAGTCCTTTACATATTCCCCCTTTTGACATGGGAAATGAATGCTGGCCCATTGTCGGAGCTCATAAGGGTTGGCATTCCAAAGCGTGGGATAAGTTCCGGGAGGAGGCATTTAGCAACCGTATGTGCATCACAGTTCTTTGTTGGGTATGCTTCGGTCCACTTACTGAACATACACACAATTACCAACACATGTTTGTACTTGTGGGTGCGGGGCATGTCAATGAAGTCCAGCTGTAGGCTCTCAAATGGACCGTGGGGCGGTGGGAAGTGGCCAGTTACAGTCTGTATACCTTTCCCAGTATTATATTGTGCGCAAACGGTGCACTGCCTGCAAAGTCTTTCTGCTATTTGGCGAAAGTTGCAGCTGTACCAGCATTGGGAAAATAGTCTGATCATTCCATCTCTGCCAACATGTGAGGGTCCATGAAAAAGGTGTGCCATGAATGGGAGCATGGATGAAGGTAAGGCATATTTTTCCATTTGGCCCTGTCCATAATCCCTCCTTTGTTTGCACACACCCTCCCTTTACCCACTCTTCCTTTTCGTCTTTTTCCACTTTGCTCTAAATGTGTATTGGGTCAAAGTGTAGGGAATCACTGGTAACCTCTGTGCTTTTGCTGGTGCTTATCATTTGTACCATAGCTCGCTGACAGCCTGTCAGCGCTGTTCTCTTTGCTTCCCCATCAATGAATGCATTTCCTTTTGACACATAATCTTTTGCTGGTGTGTGCTGCACATTTGATGACAAATGCAAAAAACAACAGGTGATGGACAGAATGCAGAACAATTGCATACATTTACCTCAGTACAGAGATCTGGGCCTAATTCCATCGTTTTTTTGCTCACCATGCCATTCCAGTTTGAACCCAGCCATATGCCAATCAGTCTTGACCCTGTGCCCCATGGGAACAGTCCAGCCCGAACTGCCAAGCCAGGTCCTACCTGGACTGGAAACAAGCATCCAAGGACCGGTTTTGGGCTTTCAGCCCTCATCAGCCTGGATAGCTTGATTCCAGTGGCATGGAGAGCACGGGACTCATGTCTGAGCATACCCGTCCCACTCTGGACTCACCTTGTGTGTTTTGCTGAACAATTGCACAATACATAACTTCCCCGGCAGCAGCAAGTCCATATGAAAAAGACAGAACATCTTGACCAATGCTTTACATTACACAAAAGCATCATTGTATCATCTCCTAGAGTACATTTGATGACAGCCACTTTTGATGGTAGTAGCAGGGCATGGAGGAGGTCACTTTTCAATTGGGCCTGTTGTATTTGTTGGCCTGCTGATGTGAGGAATACCCTCATTGACCACAGCTGGACGAAGTCATGGACCACTCCGAAGGCATACTGGCTGTCTGTATATTTGCTCTTTTTCCTTTAGCCAATGTGCATGCCTTCGTTAGTGCCACGAGTTCAGCTGCATGTGCGCTCTTGGCATTTGCCAGCCTTCCCCCTTCCAGTAGTTTATCAACTGTGCCCACTGCATAGGAGGTCTGCAAAGTTCCATTGTTCATCCCGAAGACATGACCCATCTACAAATAAGTCCCCTTGTGCATCGGGAAGTGGTGTGTCTTTCAAGCCTGGGCGCACCTTCGTGTGCCTGTCAATTGCTAATATACAATTGTGAAATGCATTGTGTGATTCTAGGTCATCTAACTCATGCTCTGTTGGCAAAAGGCATGCTGTGTTCAAAGTGGTGCACCTCCTGATGGCAATGTGTGGTGTTAGCAGTATCAGTTCATACCTAAAAAGACGTGCATTTTTCAGGTGCTGAGTCTTAGTGGACGTGAGTAGGGTGTCCACCCCATGGGGAACGTGCAAAATCATGGTGTGTGCCAGCACTATGCTCTCTGACTGCTCTACTACTAGTGCGGCCGCAACCACGGCTCGGAGGCAAGGCGGAAGAGCGGAGGCCACTGGGTCTAGTGTGGCTGAGTAGTATGCCACTGGGCGGTAGTAAGATCCGTGCTTTTGACTCAGTACCCCCAGTGCGCACCCTCCCTTCTCATGGCAGAACAGGTGGAAATCTTTGCTGTCTGACTTCAGTAGTCTCCTCTGTGTTGCGGGTGAGCCCTGTGGGGATGCAGTGGCACTATTTAACTTGCCTAAACTGTCCCTCACATTCTGAGGTGCAGACTGCTGAGGCCCTTGTTTTGCCTGTTCTAGCAATCCAATGTCATGGACTGTTTGCAGTACGTATGTACAAAGTTCCCAAACCAGGGACTGTGTTAATGACATAGTGTCGTCTGCTGATGTGTCATCGAATTGTTGTAGCCATTTGCGGCCTATTAATTTTGGTTGCTTTATGCTTCCCTGTGTACATTCAGCCTGCAGCTGGCTTTTCTTATCACTATATTTTCTGGCGGCGTTGGCTGCCTCTGTCCTTATTAGCTGCAGAACAGCGATGTCTTGGACGGCGTCCAACTCTATTTCTTTAGCGTCTTCATTGATAAGTCTGCGTGTTAAAGGTTCAGCGTCTGTCTTTTGTTGCTCGGTAAACTCAGAGGGTTTGACTGTGGGAGCTGAGTGTGAGATTGTAGTGGGTCTCATCCTTCCCATGAGAATAGCTTGTCAGTATTCTCTCTCTGCTTTTCTTTCTCTATGCAAGGGTATACTCCTACAATATGCAGTTGCCCTTTCCTCCAATCCTCTTCTGTTTTCTGCTTACTTATCTCAGCACCCTATTTTTAACCTCTAATAATTCACTGTGGACCTTTGGCTTCACGTCGTTAGTTTCGCGTTTGTCACGTAGCGCCAAGTCCCACTGGTAGAAGGACTCCCACTGCATTAGGCTTATCTTCTTTCCTTTCATTTTCAACATTTGTCTTAAATATGACAATGTTTGTATGTCGTACGTTCGCTGCCTGGGGAACTGCAAGTCTGGTCTCCTAGCTGTCAAGTCATGCCATTTATTTATAAATAGTATGGAGTGAAGTCCTTGGCTTAATGCCACATTATATGCCGGAGAGTCTTTAGGGGGGGCCGGCTGACTGCTGTCTAAAGTATTTTTGCAGAGTGTGTTTCACATTGTGAGTGATGATTGTGGAGTGTGTGAAGTGCAAGCTCTAACCTGGCCTGTGGCACAGGGACAGTTCAGACACACCAGACAGATGGGTGGGGTCTCGCGCTATTTTATGAACGGACAACACAGTGGGTAAACAAACACTATCATATGCTTCTCAGCCGCTCTCCAGTTGTTAGGATAGCAGAGTGTGCCATTTGTCAGGCAAACAGACAAGTCACTTGATTCAAGTTCACCCAAGCATTCATCAGTTGGAATGAGAAAAGTCTCTGGGTGCTAATAAACTGGCTTCCCATGTGGATAAAGGAAAGAGGAGAGGAAAGTGTTTTAGAAGAAAGATTGATAATTCCGTCCCCTTGCAATCTTCCATTATCCCGTACTTGGGTGAAAGGGGTGGCTGGACGGAACTATTTCGAAAACACTCAGGCAATCACGTAAACAGAGCAAGATGGTGAACCGGGCATCCAGTTCAGACAAACACATGAAACATAAAAACAGATTTCAGCAGCCCTTAGCACAGTGCTGTCAGAGTATCTGTGTACTGTAATTATGTGCAGTGCTATTACACTAATCCCAGAAGAGTAACAGTGGAAATAGGAACAATATTATTGTTATTTCAACAGACATCAGGAACAGGACACAAAGGGGGTATTTTGCAATCCAGGAAGAATCTTTAAGAAGTCAGCCAGTCAGTCCATAATAAATGGCTGATAATATAAGAGGACGTTTGATACGGTGGCGGTAAATATTAGCAGGGAGCTTTTTATATTGTCAAACAGTCAGCTGCTTCAAATGTCAGTCATGTAGCGTCGCAATACCCAGAGAAGAAATTATGTCTGGCAGATGCTAACAATACTCTCCAATTCTAACTATACTGGGGGCACATTGGCTGCTTCTAACTGGATTTTGGTTTTAGATGTGGAAGGATACTAGGATTTCAATAGTATGCTTCCCATGCATACACCCAGTCCTCAGAGCCCAAAATTGCTGTGGCCACAGATTTACTCCATCTTGAAAATGCCCACAGTGGGTAGGGTTGGACCCAGGAAATGTTACCCCATTGGTTAGGGCATAGTCAGGAGTCATTCCCACTCACCAGTTTGTGCCAGGGATAAATGGGGCACCTCCAGGCACTTCAGAACACTCCTGGACCTGAGGAAGATCAGAAGAGGACTAAACCTGCTGTCTGCTACCGGAGAAGAGCTCTGAAGGACTAACCTGCTTGCTCTTTTACTCTGGACAAAGAATTGAACTCCAAGGGTCATAAAGCTGACCTGTTCAAGTTATAGGAATACAGTAAGCTACTAGACACCTTTTCTGCATATGCCCAGGTGAGCAGTGGCAACTGGACATGGAATGGACCCTGCTATTGGCCTCTATCTGACACCCTGTGGATCTATCAGTGTCTAACCTACGGTCCTGGGGTTTTAGAAGTGTACTCCTTTGGTGGTTTGGGACTTAAAGGACTAAAGTCATTAAGTAAAATCATTGTCTCAGATAAACCTGGCTGTTGTTTTCAACCAGCGCTCCATCGCAGTCAGTGTCAAACCTGTTCCTCAGCGCCAGTCTCTCATGACGATTGACTATCATTGGCACTTTTGCTTCTCTGGGCTGTTCCATACTCTATTTTTCTAATTCGGTTTGGGATTTATATTATTCTGCATTTTTACTGTTTTGATACTGTTTAAATATTTTACACATTGCCCTAAGTTAAACCCGTGTGCTCTGTACCATAGCTACCAGCGGTTACGCCTAGGTTAATTTAGTGACTTTATGGGTTAAACCTGACATGGGTTACGATTATTCCTTGAAGTGGATAGTCACCTCCCCCCAAAATAGTCATCCAATTTCTTACACCTTCCATGGAGAATTCACGTTTTATGTAGTGCTGCTGCACCATAGAGACATTATAGTGCTTTACATAGATTATGAACTGTTATTACATGAAAATATGGTACATAACATGGCATCAGATTACTGTACAGAAGGTTGAGTAACACTGTAGGCTGAGGAAAAATGTTAGTAATTAGCTTACTGCAGAACTCTTAACAAGATTATTTAAAGAATAGCCTAAAAAATCTAGTCATCAAGCGTTCCATGAAGGCCAGGAAAGAGGCTGGATTCTTAAAATCATGTGGGAGATAGTTTCAAACTGGTGTAGCCTTCCAGACTCATGATGCCTGGGCATTGGAACAATGGGCATCCATTTTTAAAGGACTACCGCAAATATCATATGGAGCCATTGCTATGGGGTTCAACCTGTGAGTTTTTGATTCAAGAAATATACCAGGTGAAATTAGAAGCACGGCGGGACAGTGCAACTTCACAGTGCCAGCTTTAGCGCAGATGGCGCCCGGTGCATCAATGTTTGTTTGCGCCCCCTCAATCACCAACTCCATCATGGATTCCTACACTACCATGCTTTAACAGTGCTCCTCAGGTCTCCATAACGCCTTTCTCTTCGATGCATTTAATTAGTTCTATAGTGCCGCTCCTTCAAGAGTAGGGTGTTAGAGCGCTCTACATCACCCAGAGACAGTCAATCATATGTGTGTAAATTAGTGTACAGGAAATGTTACATAAGATAGAGGACGAGAAGGTGTCGGAGTCCCATGTCATCCATACTGACAAGGAGTATGATTTAGGACTGCTTGGTCTAGAGAAGCACAAACTCAAAATTTAAAACGTAACACTGTGGTTGGGGGTTTTCTTTAATAATAAAACTTAATATCTATGCAGGTGGACCCTTGTTGCAACATTAGGATGATGAAAAACTGGGGAAAAATCATAATGCTCTAATCTACATGTTGCAGGTTGCATGCAGTTCTTTGATAAGAGTTAATAGCTCACTGATCTATGTTTGGATTTTATTTTATAAACCGCAAGTAACAAAAGGATCTCTCCGACAAAAGCAGTAACGCACTGACGTATTTATATTATATGCACTTTGTGATCTGCATGGTGCATATTCTGGGAAGCAGGTATATTAACCCTCTGCTTACCTTACAATGAGTCAAAACTTCCAGTAGAAAAAACTCCAATCTCTCTCCAGGAAAATCATTAATCACCGGAGCTATCTTGACATTTTTATTGTTGCCTGAAAATTGCTGTAGGCCAAGAACGCAGCGGCAAGTGCTCTTAAAACCGAATATACTTGCAAAGATGAAGCCTCCTCCCGTAGTCAGCACCCGGTGGCACCGGTCGCACTGCCCTAGAGCCAGCCGTGCAACTGCATATGGAACGTTTGACCCTCCAGCCCAGCTGTCAAGAGAATAAACAGATGTTAAGGTTATGCATACCTAGATTTGCAGATTTAAATATTTACATCACCTACTCTCACTCAGCAATTGAGTATTTATCTAATTTATATAATTCCGCCACGATGACTGAGTACCGTCTACTTTTAGTACAACTGGAAAGAGGATTGCCATTGTGCTAACCATCATAATTATTACTACATTCCACTGCATATCACTTTTTGGGGAAACATACTCATGCCTATTAAGGGAAGGCAGTGCAGGTCAATTACTACCAAGTTATTGCAAAGTGGTTTTCTCTCTCCATTTAAGTATTTTCCTCAGAACACATGCCACCAGATTAATACATTCATTCAAACATTTTTCTAAAGAGGACCATTGGTTGACATGTAGTGCTGCCAAAAAGCAGGATAGATGTTCCCAGCATGCAAAGTGAAGAGAGAATTGTTTGTAACACCAAAAGGGTATGTACCAAAAGTGAACCTGGTACACAAGCTACCACTGCCACATACATCCATTGTTGCCACCACAAGACTAAGGGACATATTTACCAAGAAAGTGGGGGAGTGTGTTGTTAAGCCTAGAAGGCTAACGACATGCTCCGTCAATTTAGAAAAGCAGGGCAGAACCATATTCACAAGAATATGGTGCAGCTCTGCGTTTCCTCCTGCACTGGTGCTAAATTTAGCTGCCTATTGCCAACGCAGGCACACGTGCACCATGGTGCAAGGGTGCCTGCGTTGAAGGGAATGATTGTTTATGTGCAGGAAGGGACACGTTCCAGCACATAAACAACCTTTACCTGGCGTTTTGTAACTTCTATGCGTGCTGTTTAATGAAGCACACCTAGAGGTTGCAAAACGTAATTTTTTTTTAAATGATTGTTTATGTGGAGAAAAGGACACCTTCCTGCACATAAACAATCATTGGCGTTTTGCTGTTTCCATGTGTGCTGCGCAACACTGCACACATGAAAACAGCAAAAACTAAAAGAAACAAACCATTTCTCCTCTTTGCGCCAGTGTAAGACCAGGTTTTCCCTGGTTTTAATTTTGGCACTGCCCCATATTTACACTGCCCTTGTAAATAGGGGGCAGCATCAAAATCAATGGGTGTTGCAGGTGAACGCCCACCACAACACACATTGCCCTCCACTTTCACGCTTAGTACAGCGTGAAAGGGTTCCTTATTTACAAGGCAGCGTTAAGCAACATTAAGTGGGTTAACGCTGCCTTGCAAATAAGGTGAAGTACCTATCGCCATCACAATGCCCCTGAAAGTGACTTTGTGGTGGTGATAGGGGCATGTAAATATGCCCCAAAGTGGCATATTTAAAAGGGGAAATCGCCACTGTAACGTCACTTTTAGTGACGCTCCGGTGGCGATAACCCCTTCTCCTTATTTACATGGTACGTGGCTTAACGCCACCTTGTAAATAACTCCCCTTTTCACGCTTCACTTAATGTGAAATGGGAGAGCAATGGGTGTTGCGGTGGGCAATCTGCTGCAACACCTATTGTGTTTTGACCCTGCCCCATATTTACAAGGATGAGGTAGTGCCAAAAACTAAGGCCAGGTAAAATGTGCATTCTGCAGGCACATATAAATAGGAAATTGCCTTTAAAGCGCAGGCACCCATGCAACATGGCGCAAGGGTGCCATTGCGCTAGACAGCTTATTTAGTGCCAGCCCAAAGTGAAATGCAGGGGTGCGCCGTATTTTTGTAAATACGGTGCATCACTGCATTTAAAAAATGTTGGAGCGTGGCGTTAGCAATTTTGGCTTAATGGGAATTTTCTATTCAAGAGATATACCAGATTTGCTGGAATGTTTGAACTCGGAAGGAGGACAGAACAAAGCTACTGTACCTGGAACCTTTTGCCCTACACCGCAGCTGCCACGAAGATGAATACGGTTTACTATTCTCACTGTTCATTTTTTGTGAATTACAGTGGGTCTACATTCCCAGATAATATTTTTAATTTATCAGGATCCTTTGTCACATCAGATGATGCACATAGGAGTTTCTCCTGTTATTTGTCACTCATTGGATGTGCATTTGTAAGTTTTGTGTATGGGAAGCACTTACATGAAGCACACACCATATAGCAAAGCTGCGTTATGGGGATGCCCCTTACCCAGAGGGTGAGAGGGATAAGATGCATAAAAGACCCTGCCAAGCACTGAACCGTTATTTGCAAAATAAAATTATTATTCAGCTGAACAGATCCTTCTCATCCACTCCAACCTATGTGCTCCAAGACTCATTTTTTTCATTTAACTTGGTTCTTGGCCTAGGGGAGGGTGCATAGTACTTAAAAAGTAGGACATGCAGGTTTAAATTTTTTATGTCCTGGCAATGAAAAAACTCCTAACGTTGTTTTTCACTGTGTGCAGAAGGCTATCTCTCCCATAGACTAACACGCGGTTGCCTTATTACACTTGGAGTTTTAATAGTTAATTTCTGGATCAAGTCCCTTAAAAACACATAACATCAAACATTACAAATTCATTACTAATGAATTACGCTTCCTTTACACAATTTACAAAATGTACAACTTCATCATTAAATTTTACAGATTATAAAAGCACAATAAAATCCCTCCAATTCTATTCCATCATGATATGAGTATCCTGGAAACCAAGTCAATAATATGAGCTTAGGGAAGTCATATAACCTACCACTTAATGTATATCTCACCCTCCAAACACAATGTATATTATTTGACACCACAAGCGTTATCAAACATTAAAATCCAGTATTCTCTCATATTGCAACACATAAGGTCAAATATTTTAAATTCATCATTAGAATCGCAATTTCATCATAAAATTTACACAGTGTAAAAACACAAGAAATACCCACCCAATACCAATACTATTTTAACATAATGAAATCATCCTAAAAGCCAAATATATATGTCCTGTGGCTTTTGACTTAATTTATATCTTCCACTCCAAAAGTATTGTAAGTATTTGGCCACTGCAAGAATAATAAATTCATAGTTATCAGACATTAAGATCATAAATGCAACCTCATATTGCATCACACCCAGTTTCCGGCAAATAGGTAGCAGCCGTGATCTCCTAGTGTTAGCATACGATGGACATAATACACATCAGGTGTGCTTCTGTTCCACATGCTAACTTGTAGACAGGGCAAAAATATGTTTTATTATTGGCTGGACACCACTTACTGCAAAAGGAGTTGACAGGTAAAATGTCATATCTAAAATTTTGAAATAATAATCTTGCTTTATTGGTTTGCCTTACTACACTTAATAAGTGCTAACTTTAGCTTGGTGACAGATAGAGAAATAATATTTACACTCAAACGAATTGTAATTTTACAATTCTCTATAATGGTAAATTTGAATTTTAAGTTACTATTCTCAAATGTTATTTTTATAAAGTTGGCATTTTTCTTCCTAAACCAAGTGTGCCTCTCTGCCAGTGTCCATGGACTGTGCGATGGATCTCATGCGACGTTTATTGTATTCCTTCCAGACATAGGCACAAAAGGGGCCATGGTGTGGGGAAGGGTGTTGTTCTCCTGAGCAGGATGTCCTGGGGAGTTGTACTCAGTCTTCCTGAGCTTTAAAGGGTCATATGAGGGCTTGTCCACCCAGTTCCTGACTTCTATGGGCTTCCTCTCTTTCCACTGACAAATGCAGCTCACACCTATGCCTGCCTGGCATTTGTTACATTAGACAGTTTGGAGCTAAAACCAGGATGAGGGAAGGTCAGAGAAAACGGGCAAACCCCACTCATATGCTGGCACTGAGGATAACAGTGGCACCTTCAGAACTTCTCATCAGGACACCCTCTGACCTATTTAAAATTCAGAGAAAGGACTTCCCTGCTGACTGAGTAGAGGGAGTGACTTGCTGACTGCAGAGGGAAGGTTTAACCTGCTTGCTTTGAACCCAGACTACCCAGAGTGACTCCAAGGGTAAGTTGATTGACCTCTTGTGTGAACTACATGGACACAAGCTTCCAGAGGCCTCACTAAAACTGGCCAACTGACCAGCACCAGCTGGACCCACCTGGGCCTGTCTGAGCCCTGCTGCTGGCCTCTACTGGAGTGAGTTATGATCCCACAGTGGTGCCACACAGTTTGTGGACCCTTGGCTGGCATCAGTGGGTACTCCTCCTGAAGAAAAGGTGAAGATACAGAACTTTTGGGCTCCTAGTGTCTGTAAACTGACCTCATAATCGTGAATTGACCTCTTCATGCCAAGACTCGATCGCCCGTGATGACCACCAATGTGAATCTTGAGCAGGGACTGATTCTCGTGCCAACAGCAACTGTTTGTAACAGCACCTTTACCTACCTGACCCCTATTTCCTGGAACAACCTCTCACTTCCTTTACGTCAACTCATAAAGGAAAGCCTATCAAAGCCATCAAGACATGCTTTGCATTCATGGTTTTAACCTGATTCCTCCGGCACCTCTGTTTATGTTTATGTTTATGTTTTTGGCAATTTTTATAGCGCACAAATACCCGGAGGTGTCTCGGCGCTCAAAGAAACAGAGCGAAGGCTAATGTAGGTTTTAAAGTGGGAAAAGCCAGGTTTTTAATTTCTTCCTGAAACTAATGAGCGTAGGGGCGCGCCGAACCACCGCATTATACAGCTGCGCCCGGAGGCGCATAAGAGACAGCCGCCCCTGCTGCTGAGCGGGGGCATCTTCTAATCGGGGGCACTTACCTGCGGGGGTCCAGCACCTAATTCATGTCAGCACACGCACTGCTTCTGCACACGCTCTCCCCCGACGCCGCTCCTGACATCGCGGTTCCTGCGGGGAGAAAGCAGAGAGCAAAGAGGACTACAAATCCCAGCGTCCCCTCACTGCTACCGGGGGCGCCGAACCACCGCATCATACACCTGCGCCCGGAGGCGCATAAGGGACAGCCGCCTCGCGGGACAAGCCCGGGCAAAGGGCGGGCCCTCTGTGGCCCTAGGAGGCACGAGGAGGACGGGACGGGCCACCCCCCTGACATATTCATCGAAGAGGTACTGGGATTCCCCTTACCATTTCTATCGACCTACTTTGGCGATTCGCATCATACCATGTCTATCTGGGAGGAGTTGAATGCCCTGTGCGGAACTAAATATATCCCTGACATTTCACCCACTATAAGCATAGCCACCAATCCAGACGATGTAAACGCCACCCTGCAGATGTCACCCCCTTACTCTAATAAACCCCAATCTCCAGCAAATGCACTACCGGGTGGGCTCAACACTAAGAGAAAGAACGATGATGTCATTGTAAACGGGAAGCCAGCCAAAACTCAAAAATTATGCTCCAGTCCCTCTCATCCTCACTCCAACCCAATCACTGTGTCAGGGGATATGGAACATGGAAAAATAGAAAACCGCCCATCATCCCCTCAACCAACTATATTGGCCCAGCTTGAGCATTTATTAACCTCTCTCATTTCAACACTGGTGGCCAAAATTAACGATCTGGGGGACAGGTTATCTAGCATTGAACTGATAATCAAAAAGCACCTTCCATCAAGAACCAAATCGGTATTAGCAGACGCTCCTATTCCCCTCACTGTCCCGGAAAAACTCAAGCTGAATTCCCGCAGGAATGCGTATTCACAAACCATACCTTTTGCAACAGGCTTTAAATTGCCTATAAAGCACTCTCTAACAAACCATATTGAGGCTAAACCTGAACCTGTTAGAATGCCACAAATTAATTTACCCCCTGAAGCCGCCCCTTATGTGACTGTTGTCTCTGGGATCCCCCCACTAAATCATGGAAAACTTGAAACACGTCAAGACCTATTAAACAAGGTTATGTTCTGGTTACAGACCAATAGACCTCTACCACCTGACTTAGATGGGGGGATTCTAAGCGTTAGGAGGGTGGGGTGGTTGGGCACCTTGCCAAAAGCCATCCCAGGGGACTTGGTGCTAATCAGATTCAAGCACAGGAAAATAGTCCCTTATTTACGATCCTGCAAGTATAAAGAGGGGGATGGCCCAATTCGCATCTGGGATTTACATGACTTTTATCCGAGCATTCTACCTACTCAGTTACCAAGAACAGCAGTAAAGAAATACAACGTTTGGGGCAGGGGACTCTGCGCATCTAATTGCCCCTAGCTTACTAGCTGCTAACAGATTCGAACCTTTACAGACCACTTCTTGATGATTGTCCCTAGATCCCTATTCCACTAAATAGCACTGAATGCACGATTCTTTCTTATTTCTATAGGTGCTTCTCTTGACAGGGAATTGTTCTATATTGATTAGCTGACTTGTTTTATCAATTTAATTATGCTTTTTAACAATTGATAAGTAATGAAATATTGATGTATTTATCTATGTTTTGCTGCTGCTTTTATGATTTTAAATCAAAAATCGAATAAAGCTAATCTGAAGTCTGAAGTCTGAGCGTAGGGGCCATTTCGATGGAAAGGGGGAGTGCATTCCAGAGTCTAGCTGTGGAGATGCTGAAGCATCTATCACCCCAGTTTGCCCTCTTGGTTCGATGGATTTTGAGCAAATGGGCTGAGGAAGAGCGAAGAGTTCTGGAATTTTCCAGTGGACAGAGGGCGTCCTTGAGGAACTGTGGGCCTAAGTTGTTGACTGCTTTATAGGCAATACACAAAGCTTTAAATTTTGTACGCCTCCTGACGGGGAACCAGTGAAGCTGTTGGATATACGTAGAACAGGAGGTAAACTTAGGTATGCCCAGTGGGATTCTGGCTGCGGCATTTTGTACTAACTGGAGTAAGTTAAGGACTTTCTCCTGGGCGTTAAGCAGGAGGGCGTTGCAGTAGTCTGTTTTTGCGAAAACCAGAGTGCTGATAAGGGTTTTGCCTGCTGAGGTGGGTAAGTAAGGAAGAAGTTTCTTAATTTTCTTCAGAGTAAAAAAGGAAGTGGAAAATACGGAGTTGGCATGATGGTGAAAAGTCAGTTTGTTATCGAAGATAACTCCAAGATTACGAACCTTGGTGACAGGATCAGGTGGAGGTCCCATCTCAGTAGGCCACCAACGAGGGGACCATGTAGGTTCCAGTTTCCCGAATGTCATCACCTCTTTCTTATCAGAGTTTAATTTAAGACAGTTTGATGACATCCAGGAACTAATAGCAAGCATTCCTTTTTTTAAATTTGCAGCGATTGTGTCTCCGTCATTGTGTACAGATAGGACCAGTTGGGTATCATCGGCATAGGTCGTGAGAGCAATGCCGAAGGACTTGATCACCCTCGCTAAGTCCGAAACGTATATATTGAACAAGGTCGGACTTAGCGAGGAGCCCTGTGGTACTCCACAAGGAAGAGAGAAAGTGGGAGAGGAAAAAGGGCCCATCTTCACAGCCTGTGATCAATTGGATAAGAAGGAGGCAAGAAGTTCTTTGGCCTTGTTCTGAATGCCCATTGCTGCGACACGGTCGATCAGGATGGCATGATCGACCGTGTCGAAGGTTGCGGAAAGATCCAGCAGCACCAGTACAGCTGCTCCCCCTTTATCCAATGTCATTCTGATTTCGTCTGCCGCTTTTATTAAAGCAGTTTCGGTCCCGTGACCTTGCCTAAATCCAAATTGGGTTTCATCCAGTAGTTTGTTATCCTCTATGAATTTTGAAAGTTGAGTATTCATAGCTTTTTTGAATACTTTTGCTGGGTAGGGGAGGCATGCGATGGGTCTGTAGCTGGATGGGAGGGAAGGGTCGAGGGTGGGTTTCTTGAGAAGAGGCTTAATGATAACCTTTTTCCAGACAGTGGGGAAAGAGCCGGTGGTGAACATGGTGTTACATATGTTCGTTAAAGCAGGTGAAATGGTTTCTGGAATAAGATTGAGAATAGCTGGTGGGCAGGGGTAATGGGGGGAGCCCGATTTAGGGCTGCAAATTAAACTGTGAATTTGTTCCTCAGTGACAGCCTTGAACACAGAGAAGGATGATGTATTGGAGAAAGATGATTGATAACTGGTAGTAGTAGATGGAGATTTTTGAATAAAAGCAGAGAAGATGGCGGTGACTTTATCCTTAAAGAAATTTGCAAGGGAGTTGCAGAGCGTTTGAGATTGTTCAGAAGGGGGGGCAGGGGGGTTTGAGAGATGGTTAACCACTTGAAACAGTTTTTTTGCGGAGTTATTTGCCTGTTCAATTTGGGAGGTGTAGTACTTAATTTTTTCTGAGGTAATGAGGTCTTTATAGTTTGAATGGGCGCTTTTATATATGATTTTATCTGTCGGATTGTAATAGGGGCGCCAGTGTCTTTCTAAATTTCTACAGTGATGTCTCTGAAGACGGAGAGATTCCGGAAACCAAGGGGCAGAAGGAGACTTTCTAATTTGTTGTGAAGTTTTCAAAGGTGCTAGTTTAGAACGCCCTATGTCTAGGCTGTTGAGGTAATTACTGGAAGCTAATGATGGATTAGGTTCGGTGGTAATGAGGCTCTTGGTTAGCATAGAGGCGAGATGAGAGGTGTTGATGTTTTTCCAGTCTCTAAAAGAAATAGGAACGGATAATCCGGTTAGAGATGGTGGAGATTTGATTTTTATGGAGAAACAGACTGCAGAGTGATCAGTCCAGATAAGGGGGTTTACATCTAGAATCGTGATGTGAGGATTATTAGTGAATATACCATTTAAGGTATGGCCTGCGATGTGAGTGGGCTGGGCGACAGTTTGCTGGAGTCCTACTGCTGATAGATCATTGATTAGCGCAATGGTATCAGCGTCACCTGGGGAATCAAGGTGGAAATTGAAGTCTCCAAGTATGGTATATTGTGGAGCTCCAGCCGTGACCTCGATTAGGTTGTTGAGATTATTGAGGAATTTGGATCTGGATCCGGGCGGACGGTAGATTAACATACCTACAAATGACTGATTGCTTGAGAGGTTAATGGAAAAGGAAAAGGCTTTGCATTCCTTGTAGTTAAGATCAGTAAATTTGACTTTAAAGTGGCTCCTATAAACGATGGATAGTCCGCCTCCTTTTCTTTTAGGTCTGTCTAGTCTATGTACGCAGAAAGTCTTCGGGGATGGCAGCTTTGAAATCCGGGCTGGAGGATTCGTCACCCCAAGACTCGGTTATGAACAGGAGGTCGAGGTTATGTAGTACAATGAACTCTAGAATTTCAGTTTTATGTTTAGGGAGGGAGCGCACATTGATAAGTGCTGCTAGAACCTGTGAAGGAGGATTTGCGGCGGAGGTATGAGTACGGCAAGTGGGACATTTATGGGGGCCTACCAAGGGGCCCTTGTGTAGCAAGAGCGGTACAGAATGAGGAAGGTTAGCCGGAGACTTGAGGTTTCAAAGTTGAGAAGAAGTGTAAGAGATCAAGATAGGGATTGTAGGAGAGTGTGGTGAGAATTGGCCAGGGGGGGTGGCCCGTGGCTCGGTCTCGACGCGGACGAGCTTCCCTTAAGCGCGCCTTCGGCGCGCAAAGGTCGCGCCCGCTGCGCTCGTCTGCTGCGCTTCCGGTAGATGCACATGTTTTACAGGAGGGAGGAGAGTGTAAGAAGGGGGCGTGGCCTACACAAGAGGGCGTGTCTCGTGTCTCTCCAATGGCAGCAAAAATACAAATACAAACTATCGCCTGCGTCAGCGCTAGGTCCGCTGTGCAGGAGATAACAGAAGAGTGCTCAGAGGGTGAATGAATTCTATTAAAATCAGAACTATCACACAAATTTAAAATTTACAACCAGCTCTCGCTGCTCCCGGCTTCCGCCTCAGGAGGTTTCTGTTGCTATGTGGCGCTTGATGTCAGCGAGCTATTTATTTACCTCGATCATGAGGGGGCGTGGCCTACACAAGAGGGCGTGTCTCGTGTCTCTCCAATGGCGGCAAAAATACAAACTATCGCCCGCGTCAGCGCTAGGTCCACTCTGACCTAGCGCTGACGCGTCAGCGCTAGGTTCCCTCTGACCTTTCCAGCCCTCTAAGACCCCTTCAGAGAACAGAACAGGCCCAATCTTATGCGAGCACTTGTACTCTACCTGTTTACCCCAGAGCAACCCTACCTGGAGTACCCCAACATCTGCCCAGCCATGTCTTGGTCCCCTGGCACAGGCCGCATCCTCCAAACACCCCAGAAATCCACTGGCCCTTAGCACTAATGCCCATGCATAAAAGGTAGATAAAGGCTGCAAGAGTGACCTACCCATTCCCTCCAAAATTGTAGATTTTTTACGATTGCTGCCATCACTCTCTTTGAGGTCAAAGTAAAACTGGTGTTCTCTGTGCCTTAATCCTTATAAGATGCAAAGAGGACCTGAAGTGTCCTTGCCAATCATGAATTTACCCCAAAATGAACAAATGGCATTCAGACACCCACAAAATATTACCTAGAAATGTAGAAAAGAATTAGACACAATAGAGGTCTATAAACAGCATTATCACCCCAGACATTTTCATCAATACCAAAACATAACATAATCAATCTACTCTCAAACTAATCTACTGAACAAAGGAATGGGTGGATGGGAAAGAAGATGATTTCCAGCCTACAGCAGCTCCTTGCAGGTTGAGGTCTCTATCAGTGGCTGGAGGCAGCTGTCACGGCGCGGATGGCAGGAGTTAAGTGGCTGAGCCCTCCTCATCACACCTTTTCATTGCGTTGACTTGAGGCCATGAGACCACCACGAGAACACCCCACGAAGAGACAATTACAGGTGAAGATGGCTAGCCAAGCCCAATGTACGTCATCGTATATTGACCTGCCAACTTACCCCGCCTGTCCCCTTTGTGCCCTCCATACTCTCCGCTCTCCCCAGTCTAAGGAAAATCCTTTGGACAGTCGACATCTGAAAGTCCATAGTGATTCTCTAATGAATGTCTTTAGATGTCTGCTCCGGATTTTTCCTTTTTTTTTTTGTAAATCATAACTAACTGGGTATATTATTCTCCTCCTTTTCCACCCCGTGAATACTTGTGCTTGCTCAGTTTGCTTCATCGTTTCAATACATTTAATTGACAGTGTATCTGCCTTTACATCAAAATAGATCCCTTTCTTCTACAGATTGGGGTAGTCTTAGATTCAAATATTACTCTCCAAACAGTGGCTTACAGAAAGTGTACGTGTCTCATATAATATTGCGATCAATTTGTACTAACAGGTTGGTTTTTGAAAAATTTGAATCCTAGTGGGTCAGAATCGGACTTACCTTATGAATATTAATGATGTTGCTTGCCAGTTTTGAATCGATTGAATGCCATCACTGGTGGTCTGCTGGGGTCAGCAGACCACCAATGTCTTTAATGTGGTGAATCATAACACAAAGGCACCATTGTCAGCTTTTAAATGTCTTTTCCTTATATGTGTTGGTGAAATTCTGCCTTTTCACCACTATTCACTATAGGCTGCAATTCTTCCTACAGCTCTTTCAGCAAAGACCATAGGAGACCTGGAGACCACCAGTCTGGACTGCGCCCACCAACCCAAACGAATAAATGGCAAAACACTATTCCCTGCCGTGGGCATCGGGGCATGTTTATTTACAAGAAATCCTAAAAGCAACATTATTACACCACAAGGAAGTGTAAAATAGAACACGAGAAAACAGTAACTCAATGATTAGAATAAGCAATAAAGTTCAGCACATCTATCAAAAACAGTGTAAAGAGCATCAGTGCATGCAGCAATTTATTTTGATGCACTCCCCGAGTATGTTGCATCACTAAGGATTTGCTACCATTCACCCTACTAGGACCACACTGGTGAAACCCCCTGTATCCCAGAATGGCGGTTCCAACTCTCTGTGGCCTTGACCACTTGCCATAGTCCCACTCCCTCCAGTACCAGGCTGACTCCGAGCCCCGGGATGTGGGCCCAGAGGCAATAGCCCCATGCCCTACACAGGTGAACTGTGAGCCTATGCTCCCAAGCCGGTGTGAATGTCCCTCTCAGGATAATTAGGGCTGTCCCGTCACCTAGGTGCTGACCTAGGAGATATTGGATGGAGAGTCCCTCTATCGTAGATTTCATGTTCCAACCCCCTTCAGTTCCAAATTGAAAGGCGCTGGTCGGATTTATGTCCACGAGGTCAGTACACCTGTTGTGGCTTGACTCAGACCCCATCGTCGTGACGGCGAAGTAAAAGAGGACGCATGTGAAAAGAAGAGGCTACTCCTGGTAAGTTGAATCCTCTTTATTATAGACCAGTCCCGTCAACTCCCAGGCAGCAACTGCCAGAGCCCCCACATTCCATGTTCCACGCAGGGAACATGGAAGTAGGAAGGTTCCATGCAAATACAAAGAAAGGACCCAACAGCATGGTTGAGCCTAGCCCAAATAGGCCGCTGCTCCATCGTGACGATGGGGGCGGAAGTTGCGTGACAATCGCCCCACCTGACTTCCTGCTTCCTGTCCCCTTCCCTGCTTCTCACGCCAGAGCCAATCACTGGCCTCCCCTGCCTTTGGACAAAGAGTTGTGAGAGCAGGAGGGAACGCGGATACATGGTGGCCCCAAGTGCTAGCACCACTCACACCCAAGAGGGCGAAGCCTTGTTAATAGCATTAAAGAACTCTACTTCAATCTCCAGCAAGATGCTATAGAAGCATAAACAGCGGATATGCACTGAGATTCCCCAGTCAAAGCCACTCATAAACCATTCAGTAGCTTATTACAAAGTGTTCATCACAGCAGATGAGAGGAATGAAATTGGCCTGAGAGTATGACCTCTTCCTAGATCTTCTCTAGTCCTCTATCCCTAGGCAAACTCAGAAGAGTCCCATGCATTCGATGTGTGCTGTTGGCTACGTCACACATGCAATGCGGACTACATCACACACACAATGCAATCTGCAGCACATATGCAATGTGAATTCCAGCACACATACAATGCATTGTTTTGTTTTAGAGAAATGAATACATTTCCTTTTGTTTATGCTTCAAGTAGGCAATTATTTTTTTACGCAAAGCGTGTGGCTCTATCTTTGTAGATTTTGCTTTGTTTCAAACCCTATGGCTCTTTGCGCTGATCTGCCCCAGTAATGCCCCCTTGATGCAAAGTGAAGCAAGCAGCACAACACGTTTTTTTCAGTGAGAAATGCGCACCTATCTTGCGCAAAATACATTTTACATTGGATAGTAAATACTAAAGGCTATATTTACAAGAAAATGGCTGAGGGGGTTGCTGCAACAAATTGTACAGTGCTGCGTTTCACAATTTCCAAAATGCAGGGATGTGCCATATTTACAACAATATGGGGCTCCCCTGTGTTTTACCCAGCGCTAACAATATCTGCCTAGCATCAGCACAGATACCCTTGGGCCATAGTGCACGGGTGCCTGCATTGCAGGGAATGATTTTTATGTGCAGAAGGTGTACGATTTGCTGTTTCTATGTGTGCTCCATTCTACAGCACAAATAGAAGTAGAAAAATTGCCATTATTTAATGATTGTTTTTGTGCAGAAAGGAGCACCTTCTGGCACATAAACAATCATTAATGGCGTTTTCCTCTTTTTATGTGTGCTGCAGAATACAGCACACATAGAAAAAGCAAAAACAAGGAAAAATAAAAGTATTTCTCCTTGTTGCTCCATTCTAACGCCTGCTATTGCATGGCGTTGGAGTTTTGGCGGTGCCTGAGATTTACAGATTCTTGTAAATGTGGGGCAGAGGCAAAAAGCGATGGGTGTTGCGGTGGAACTCCCACAGCAACACCCCTTGCACACACCTTTCACATAGATACCTGCGTGAAAGGGTACCATATTTATAAAGCGGCTTTGAGCCACAAAAAGTGACTTAATGCCATTTTGTAAATATGGTGCAGGGGATTCCACCACTGGAACATCGGTAAAAGTGACATTCCTGTGGCGTAATCCCCTTGTAAATATGCCTCAATGGTCCACTTTACATCACTTTGCACCACCAAGAAGCATTAGTAAATCTGGGCCTTAGTTACTTGTGTTTTGTGTCACCAGTGACTTGTTAGTTACTTTCCTTCTACCTAATCGAATTACTTTACTTTGTTACATCACACATTAGGGCTCCTGCTTTGGATCATGATTTCTATCCTATTTAAAATAAGTTAAATTACGTTTTCCTCTGAAATGATTAGAAATCCTTATCAGTCCAGCGTGAACGATTTCCTGATTTTTTTTTTCCAAACAAATTTTTATTGATAGATTGTACACATAAGGCAGCCCCCCCCCACTCCGGAGTTAACTGCCAATCAAATATACAGCATCAAAGAATTAGCAACCAAATGCATCGTTTTCAGTCCAAAAATAATATCAAACTTAACAAATCTACACCCCTCCCCCCCCATCCCTCCATCCCCCCGTCCCCCAACTCCCCCCACCCGGATCCCACCCATCCCGGTCGCACGACATCGTCTCACAGTTCCTACAAACCAGTCGTCGTTCTGATAATGTATACACACCTTTCATTTTGACCCCTTTATGCCACCTCCTGATTTTAATTATGCATTTTACATTTGGCTTTTCACAATGTTCACTTTAATTTTCAGGTATCCCCTTCTTTCCTTGTATTATCGAAAGACCACTGAATATTTCTAAATTATTTGCACCAAAGGTTATATTTTGAGACATTTCTTTCTTTCAGATGTTTCTGGGTGCATCCCTTAAGGTGTTTACTAGACATTCCTGCCACCCCTTGCTCTCTCTAGCAATGCTACGTCATGGCAAGGCCTCTGGTTAAATTCCCACGTGCAGGCGCTTGAGTTCCTGCATAGAGGCCTAATCTTTATTGGCGACAATAAAAGCCTAAGGGAGAGTGTTGTAGCGGGGTTGACCTTCCACTGAAATGCTGTCATAAAAATGACAGTTTCAGCTGATAGTGGATAGCCCGCAAGCAGTCCGCTCACACCGGAATTGCAGCATTCACATGGTGAATGAGGCTGACTTTGGTCAGAAACTGGCTGTGTACGTTCCATGTACTCCGGAAGTGATTCTACCTGCCAATCCACCGAGGGCGGGTTAAGATACCTCCATGATGCCCATCTCTCGTTCTTCATTCGGTAAAATCTAAGTCACAGAGTAAATGGATACAGGATGCACTCTAGTAGTGTTGTGGTCAGCTCCTGCACCACTGCTCCAAAGCGGAGATCTCCAGGACCCGGAATTAATTTTACAAAGCTGTTAAAATGCCCAAAAAGTTTCTGAATAACAGAAGAGACTAGCACTCTGTAGCATCCCTGGATGGACTCACTGTTGTTCTTCAGTGAACCATAATTTGTGTGCACTCTTAGCAACAGCTGTTTATTTGGCTCACCAAGAAAGCTGGGTCGTGGCTACCACGCCTGGAGGATATTCATTTTTTTAACCTTCTCTCTGATGAAATGTAAGTATCATTCCATTGCCAGAGAAGGAGCAACGAGCCCTTAGGCGTGGCTTTCCTTGGAAATGCAGAAAACAGGGAGTATGCCTGACAGCAGCTTAGGGTCAAGCTGGGGATACCAGCAGCAGTTTGGAAGTAGATAGTGATTACAAGCAGCAACTGAGAATAAGATCATGTATTCGAGAAGGAGTTGAAAATCTTGCTTAGGATCTGACCAGTAGTTTGGAAGCAGGCTAGGACTCCGAGCAGCAGTTTAGAAGCAGGCTGGGGCTCCAAGCAGCAGTTTGGAAGCAGGCTAGGACTCTGAGCAGCAGTTTAGAAGCAGGCTGGGGCTCCAAGCAGCAGTTTGGAAGCAGGCTAGGACTCTGAGCAGCAGTTTAGAAGCAGACTGGGGCTCCAAGCAGCAGTTTGAAAGCAGGCTAGGACTCTGAGCAGCAGTTTAGAAGCAGGCTGGGGCTCCAAGCAGCAGGTTGGAAGCAGGCTAGGACTCTGAGCAGCAGTTTAGAAGCAGGCTGGGGCTCCAAGCAGCAGTTTTGAAGCAGGCTAGGACTCTGAGCAGCAGTTTAGAAGCAGGCTGGGGCTCCAAGCAGCAGTTTGGAAGCAGGCTAGGACTCTGAGCAGCAGTTTAGAAGCAGGCTGGGGCTCCAAGCAGCAGTTTGGAAGCAGGCTATGACTCTGAGCAGCAGTTTAGAAGCAGGCTGGGGCTCCAAGCAGCAGTTTGGAAGCAGGCTTGGACTCTGAGCAGCAGTTAAGAAGCAGGCTGGTACTCCAAGCAGCAATTGTGGAAGCAGTCTGGAGGTCTCCGCAGCAGTTTTGAAGCAGGCTGGAGCTCCACGCAGCAGACTGGAATACTGGAGGTCTGAGGAGCAGATTAGAATAAGGCTGGTCTCTGAGCAGCAAATTATAATCAGGATAAGGCTCTGAGCGGCAGTTTGAAGTAAGACATAGACTCCGAACAGCAGATTGGGCATGAACTAGGAATCCGAGCAGCAGATTGGAAGGAGGCTGGACAATGAGAAGCAGTTTTGTGCTGGGCAGGGACTCTCAGCAGCAATCTGGAAGCAGATGGGGCTTTGAACATCATTTTGGAAATAGGCTGCGTCTCTGAGCAACAATTTGGAAGCAGACTGGGTCCTAACGCAGCTGACAGGAAGCAGGCTTGGGACCTGAGCAGTGGTTTGGAAGTAGGCGACGGCTCTGACAACAGTTTGTAAGTCGACTGGGTCTCCGAGCCGTGGTTTGGTACAAAGCTCATGCTTTCAGCCGGCTTACTTGCCTGGTTCCCTTATGGCAAAAAGACATCGCTTGCAGTGCAGTGGACTTGACCTAGACTTACAAGAAAGTAGGTACACCACTGCAGGATTCAAAACCAGAAAATATTAAAATTGATTTGAATGAGAAGTATATGTATAAAATAACATGCCAACTGTGTACTAGTTTCAGTCTGAAAAATCCCAGCGGAAGAGGTCACAGGTAAGGGTTCTTCAAATTGGTTCCTGGGAAGTAGTGTCAATCTAGTTCCTTAATTGCTGTCTTTGATCCTGCAGGTAACTCCACATGCTCCTATATTTTTTAATATGCCATGGGAACATTTGTTTTGACGTTTTAAAATCGTCAATACAGCGCTACATCCCTACTGAGGCAACCACACACAATATGTGAGGTTGGTGGTCTTTGACCAGATATTTGGGGAAGGTGACTTCATCTTCCTGCTATTGGCCCGATAGTGTGTGGGCCCTTGAGGAGCTTGCGCCAGGTGGCTTGAACCAGGTGCCACAGTGATCGCCTGTCACTGGAGGAGTGGGATTGGGTGAAGCAGGTTGTTTGAAGCATTGCGCGGATGCGGTAGAAATCTGCTTCCTTGTTTTACTGTCAGGCCTCGTTGCATCAGGGCATAGATGGCTTTGTGATCGGTGTTGGGGAGTTTAAAAGGTGAATCCTTCATGCAATGCGATCCAATTAAAAATGATGGGCCTTATTTGCAGGCCCCTTGCGCCGCCGATGCGTCACTGTTTATATAGGAAAATGACGCACCGGTGGCGCAAGGGGGCTTGTAAATAAGCCCCTATATGTTGAAGAGAGTGATATATGTCTTGGCATTGTTTTCCATCATGTATAGTTGGCTGACAGTTTCTTCAGGCAGACTGTCTATGCAATGCCACAGTGTGTCCACCTTTGCTCTAAGTAGTGTACAGTCATTGTGGCTAGGTCGCTTACAGTCATGGATGGCTGGATGCTTGTGCAGCGACGCCTCTACTTGACAAAGGAGTTTACGTGTTCCTTGCTGTTGCATTTCTGTTTTATCATTTACCACGAGGCGTGCCATTGGACATCCTGTTGCCGGAGGCTGTTACTGATACCTCACTTCCCATGTCTTTGCATCCAGGCATCTTTTTGTCTGCAAAAGGCACACAAGAAGCACTTCACTGAAGAGGGCTCATCCATCACTCCAGGTGATAGCAATGTTTTGGTTGGGATTAGGGGGAGCTGCAGTGTTTGTTTTATGGCAGGAAACGCCTAGTGCCATCCGTGTGATGCCTCCACGAGTCTGCAACCTGCAGTGAGTCCGATTACTGTAATGTGCACTCATTCTGAGTGGAAGACTGCCTGTCTCGGTGCTTTTATTCATACTGCCCATCTGAGCGCTGATATTCATACTGCCCATCTGGACTGTGTTATTCATACTGTTCACCTGGACTGAGTTATTCATTCTGCCCACCTGGACTGTTATTCATACTGCCCACGTGGACTGTTATTCATACTGCCCACCTGGACTGTGTTATTCATACTTCCCACCTGGACTGTGTTATTCATACTGCCCACCTGGACTGTTATTCATACTGCCCACCTGGACTGTGTAATTCATACTGCCCACCTGGACTGTGTTATTCATACTGCCCACCTGGATGGTGTTATTCATACTGACCACCTGGACTGTTATTCATACTGCCCACCTGGACTGTGTTATTCATACTGCCCACCTGGACTGTTATTCATACTGACCACCTGGACTGTTATTCATACTGCTCACCTGGACTGTGTTATTCATACTGCCCACCTGGACTGTTATTCATACTGCTCACCTGGACTGTGTTATTCATACTGCTCACCTGGACTGTGTTATTCATACTGCCCACCTGGACTGTTATTCATACTGACCATCTGGACTGTTATTCATACTGCCCACCTGGATTGTGTTATTTATACTGCCCACCTGGACTGTTATTCATACTGCTCACCTGGACTGTGTTAGTCATACAGCCCACCTGGACTGTTATTCATACTGCTCACCTGGACTGTTATTCCTACTGCTCACCTGGACTGTGTTATTCATACTGCCCACCTGGACTGTGTTATTCATACTGCCCACCTGGACTGTGTTATTCATACTGCCCACCTGGACGGTTATTCAGACTGCTCACCTGGACTGTGTTAGTCATACTGCTCACCTGGACTGTTATTCATACTGCTCACCTGGACTGTTATTCATACTTCCCACCTGGACTGTGTTAGTCATACTGCCCACCTGGACTGTGTTATTCATACTGCCCACCTGGACGGTTATTCAGACTGCTCACCTGGACTGTGTTAGTCATACTGCCCACCTGGACTGTTATTCATACTGCTCACCTGGACTGTTATTCATACTTCCCACCTGGACTGTGTTAGTCATACTGCCCACCTGGACTGTTATTCATACTGCCCACCTGGACTGTTATTCATCCTGCTCACCTGGACTGTTATTCATACTTCTCACCTGGACTGTGTTAGTCATACTGCCCACCTGGACTGTTATTCATACTGCCCACCTTGATGGTATTAGTCATACTGCCCATCTGGGCTGTGTAATTCATACTGCCCACCTGAATGGTGTTATTCGTATTGCCTACCTGGACTGTGTTATTCATACTGCCCACCTTGATGGTATTATTCATAATGCCCATCTGAACTGTGTCATTAATTCTGCCCCCCTGGATGGTGTTAAACATGCACTTGGGTTGTTTTGTGGAACATGAGTTATAATTCAATTATGGTAGCGTTCACCTTCCTCCAATATATTTTCTTTCTCTAATTTATTTATTCCGCACCCCCTCCCCACCACTCTCTGTGTAAAAAAAACACATTAATCGGTCCTCCAGAGTAACAAACATTTTTCACAACTATTCTATAAACATTGACAGCTCCAAACGTATTTAAAAATTCAAACATTGGAGTAATATTCAGTTATCCCTTTTAAAAAGGCAATCAAATACCTACTTGCTAACATAGTATGGGCAGCCTGATTTCGCGAAAGTGTAAAACTGTCCACAGTGTGATTTTTTATCAGAAACTGAGGAGGGAGAGGCTTTGAGGGTTATTTGGCGTCCCCTCCACTCTCTTCACACAACGCCTACTCCTGGACGTCAGTGGCACATGAAGGTAATAATGGTCCATTACCGAGTTGGTCAATACCTGTTTTTCTTCACTAAATATACAGTACTGCTGTCAGCGTGATGCTCCTCTTAGAAAGTACCTGGCGCGCCCACTAAGATCAATTCAGGCTCCCCCAGGGGGACCCACCCCCAGTTTGAGCACCTCTGCCCCGAGAGGACAACTGCACAAGCAGATCAGGAGTCCTTTAAGAATTTCACTATCATTATGTATATATCCTGATATATGATCGCGAAATTGGTGTATGTCATGCCTTTATGGCATTGTTCTCCATTACATTACCCTTTACCCATCCTTTTTGGGGTTTTCTCGCAACATTCAACTTATGAGCACAAACAGCACCTATACATTGAAAACGTGACACATAATGTGCATGATAAAATGCATTTACATGTGCAAAATATATGGTGTGCAAATACAGGCACATGCCTAGAGGAGTGCAACTGGTACACACACCCAGGGCAAGAATTACAAAGAAGTGGAGCAATGCAGCTCAGCAAGCAAACTTTCGGCACTGCGTTCTGTCACTTGGACAGAGCAGAACTGTGCCACTTCTTTGAAGAAATGGCATAGTCCTGCATTCTGCATGCACTAGTGCGTTTTGTGCTGCCTAGCACCAACGCAGGCGCCCTTGCACCATAGTGCGAGGCTATCTGGGTTGTGGTCGGGATAGTTTTTGCGCAGGAAGGGGTACCTTCCTGAATAACAAATATCCTTTGAGGCTATTTGGTCTTTTTATATGTGCTGCAGAATGCAGCACATATGCAAAGAGGAAATAATCAGCACAAATAAAGGTATTTCTCGTCGTTTTGCCAGCCTCATGCAAGCACACCATTTTGCTGCAAATCCATGTCTACTTTGTAGTTATCAGTTCGTGTTGAAATCCATGGGTGTAGGCATGGGGATGCCCACGCCTTCCTGATGCAATTTAGTACAATGCAAAGCACTTTGCTGCTTCGCATTACTTTTTGTTTTACGAAGCAACACAAATAGTCCTCTGCGTTGCCAGAGGCGTAGCCAGAGGGTTCGGGGGCGGGGGCAATCCATCCTGGGCGGCATGAGTTTTGGGGGCAGCATCCTCCCCCCCGCTCTTACCTGCGGCCGTCGCGGGCTGCAAACACAGGAATCACCAGCAAAACAGCAAAAGGTCTTACCTGCAGCTGCCACTGGGTAGAAAGCCCAGGCACCACCAAGGTCTAGCTACGCCGCTATGCATTGCTTTGTAAATCCAAAAAAGGATTCTGCATCGGGTTTGTATTCGAAAAGTAACGCACACCGAATGCAAAAACTTTGTAAGTCTGGGCCTAAGCTTTTTAGTTCTTCTGTCATATGCATCTTTCAGGGGATGCACAAAGCATACAGAGATCTTTTCGGATCTTTGTGTTCATTTTACTACATACAAACTCATACTCTACTTGGATCTTGATCTGTGGGTTTCAAGTTTGCTTTATCATGACAACAATTGATGCCCATACCCGCCAAGGAAATGCAGATCTCCCTTGGGAATGCAAATGTGAGTTGCTTGGGTATTATGACGTGCATCTTATGTTGCTGAAGATGTGCATTGCTGGGTTAAAAAGCTTGTGCATTATCCATGTTGGAGTTCAAGTTGACCAGTAACAAATCATTTGTATTCTATCCAGTTGCTTGCATTTAGATTTACGAACATCTGTTAAACACATATAGAGATCATGCCAGTTGATTGAGGTTGGCATGAGCGAATCCAGCAATTGATGTTTTTTTTTTGTAGCCGGTGTATGTTGGTATTTCTATGTGTGTAGTAGGACTCCCTTGTTTTCACCACTTTCCAATTTATAGTCCATTCTTCAAAAGCTAGTATCCCACACTGAACCCCGTAGAAATCATCTGCTAGGTTCAACTGTTTAATGCACTGTTGATGGTGTGTTACTAGGAATGTTTAGCTTGCATGCTGTGGGTTTCATGGTTTGTGGGTGATGGTCTGGTGAGACAATGAGCTTCAAGCAGCCTCAGCCTACACCACCTCAAGATTCCATCACACCAAATACAGGCATAAATCACCATGGACTTCATGCAAACCCTCCCCACACCAATAGTATTAGGTTTGGGGGCACCCACCTGTTTCAAAACACTGTCCATAGTACATGTTGCATGCTAGTGTGTATTTCAGGTCAGTGTTGCTTAACCCCACCAGTGGGGCCACTATAAGTGGAAAGAGTTTGTCTACCCTGAAAACCACCCACACTACAGTAAAGACAAAAGATGACCATTTGAGAAGGCATTCTCTATCACTGCCTGACATGCAGTCTTGCAATACACACACCTTACGTGGGCAGTGGCAGTGTGATCATTGTGCCTCAGTTCTTTACATATCAGACAAACTGATGGCATTCATATAAAAGCAGAGGTGCCAGACCCGGGACGAGGCGATGCCACTGAGACTGGAATCAGAACACATGGGTCTTGCTCTATGTCCATTCTCTGTAAAAGTGCAAGCATGGGGGTCTGAATTTTGAAATTGAAGGTATAGAGTAGACGTGTGTTTTTCTTGCTCATACGACACAAGGAAAATCAATGTTGCACTGTGCAGGCTGGCCTTTAATGTGTTAATGAAAATAGTATTTTGTCTTGTGCTGCGACGTGTGCACAACCGCACAAAGACTTAGAAAATATGGGCCTTAGAGTGAAAAATAAAATTCCTTAGGATGAGCTAGGGTTATCTGTGAAAAACAGAACTGTTGTTTTCTATTCATTTAGACCTAAAAAATACGTGTGAGTGAATGTCATTGGTCAACACTGACCAGCTGGCTTTTCGGTTTTATTTCGCAACACTTGTGGCTGTGTTGTCACCTGGCGCAGTTACACGGGTCATTAACGCAGCCTCCTCGGCAGCTGCCCCAGCCTAGCTGGTCCAGGTAGGGGGCCAGGTGAACTCCTATCGGTGCGCGAGATCAGCACGCGGACACAGGCGCACGTGACAAGTAAATGATTGAAAGGCGGCAACGGCTCCAGTGCTCTCCCACAAAGCTCTGCACAGAGGGAGGCGGGAAACAAGGCCCGACACTTTGTGTCTGCGAGTAAAAGCAAACAAAAGCCTCTGTTTATGAGGATGTACGTACCACTGGTGTGAGGAGCAGCAGTCAAAAGATAAGGGTCTGGCTTCCCTAATGAACACTCCACAAACATCCATTTCACAACAAAAGCTCTTAGTTGTTTGTTCTCCTAGTGCAGTTTACACATTGCCCCTGACAAAAGGGCAAACTTTCAGCCACACATTTACTTCCTAGCTTAATGATCAGTAGTGGCTCAGTGTTTCAGTGAGATCTGTCTGTTCCTTTGAGCTGCACGCTTCTATACATATGTCGCAATAATAACGTTCGATTTGCATATAAGGGCTTGCAGATTAACCCATATTTATATCACTATATCAATAGCAGTGGCATCATTGCGTTGCTTTCAGAAGAAAAAAGACCGTGTTGGTTAACAGGTAGTGGGTTAACCTACTGAGCTATGCACGTGCAGCACTTATTTTCTGCTATAATGCTTACCAGGGCAGACAGAAGGTGAACTCTCGAGTGACTTCTCAATGTTTAGTAATGATTAACAGTCAAGGTGAACCAGGGTGAACTACAGAAAAAAGACTGTTCTCAAATGTCTATTGTGAATTTTCTAAGACTTGCAGTCGTGTTACTTTTAGAGATTATATAAATACCTAAAAATATATATATTCATATATATATATATATATATATATATATATATATATATATATATATATATATATATATATATATATATATATATATATATATACACACATATACATACACATATACATACATATATATGTATATATATCTATGTATGTATATATATACTCTTAGGAATTATTGTATATATATATTTATAAACGCATACATATACATACATATATAGATAAGGCTGAAGATCAAGGGCATGGAACTCAGGGGTTACTTACAACATAATTTTAAATGTATGTTTTTCTATATGATAATCATCCCCATCAGTTTCGTTAAGTGATGGTCTACTTATGTGTCTTGCCTAGTTTTTGCATAACGAATAACTTGTTTTAAGCAGTTCATTCACTCCCGTCCTTTCTGAGCTCTGCAATTAGCAAGTGTTTTACAGTTTGATGGAGCGCACTTTTACTGTCACATTTACCGATCTCGGAAGTGTGGGCGGCTGAGTCAGCCTCTAATGATTTATAGCTGGTGACCTGCAGATCACCCAGGTTTCTGTGGTGAGCGTTCAGCCACGCCGCCAGCGGTTATCAGAGAGGCAAGTGGGCGCTTTACAGTGAGTCTGGCAAGAAATGTACACTTTTTGGGCAAATGCTACCTACGTGCGTGGTGTTTCCAGTCAGAGGTCGTGGGAGGTGGCCGGGCGTACTGGCATGCGTTGTGCGTTTCTGAGGGGCTCTGCAGGGGGCCGAGCCAGCCCCGGTGTGTGTGGTTGGCTTGATGCAAGCAGAGAGGTCGTGCTGGGTTCCCTGCTCCCGCAGGTGAGGTGGGAGAAGGGTGGGGGCGGGGGCGTTAAACAAGAAGTGGGAGACAAGCTTGTGCCAGTAGGAGCAGTAGCCTGGCCGATGTGTCATGGGCCCGAGTGCCTGGAAGGAAAGTGTCCCCCTGGCCGCCATTTCGACAGAGGAATATAACAATAATCAGGGTCCAGTGGGCCCTTCACTCCTCTGGGACCGGTGTCACTGGACCTGCTGCACAAATGGAAGCTACTTACTCCACTCTGTAGAAGCGCTCTGACCCACCTGTCTCACTTATACATGGCCAAACGTGATTCTGAGAGTACCTTATAAGAAACTGCTAGCAATCAAAAAGTTCTAGTACCATATACCGACATCTTAATGTATACTCTCAGTCAGCACTATTTTCTCCCCTATTTTTTATTTCGAATTTTTAAAGTTCATGAAGACTGATGTTCTGGTGGAAATACTTTGGAACTTAGCAGTCTTAAGGCAGGCAAAAAGTATGTTAATAAGTGAAATTTTCTAGTAACAATTTAGGGCCAATAAGAGGAGGGAAAGCCCACTTCTTTTATATTTTTGCAGGTAGGTGTGTGGTGTATGGATTTGCATATAGCTGGGTCTGAACTGGGGTGGCAAAGAGAGCTAAAGAATGATGATGGATTTAACCCAGATCTGTGACTGGGGGTGAGTGAATAGTTTCAGCGCTCCGTCCATCATCTCCTTATGTTTGCTGTGTGGTGTATGGTAATCACAGTGGTGCCTTCCTGGTAGCATTTGGAGAAATGAAGGGGGCACAATCTGTGAAGGAACCTTACAATAAGGTTGATTTTAAGATGTATTGTTGAGGTGCGTTGCAGTCAGTGGTCGAGGTGGGCGAGATCGGCAGGGCACGGTGTGCCCCTATTTCATTCATTTCATTGAGTCCGTTCCCCTACGTTCTTATTTTAAACATTTCTCCTGGATGGCAGAAATCGCCAAGGCGTATAGTCAAGGCTCGGCTTTTAGGGACGGGCGGAAGGGGCAAAGAAGGAAAAGGACTCTGTTTTCCTTTGTGCCCAGAGAATACAAGGACAGTGTCCAGTTCTCTGCCGCTGGCAGCTGCCCCCTCTCCTTGTTCCCCCTCTTCCCTCTCTTTCTGTCCCACTCCTCCTCATTTAGTGAAAACTGAGACTTCAAGAAACAGGTATTACCTTCTCTTTCCTCCTTTCGTTTATTTGCTTCCCTGTGAAATGGATCCAAAAAAGAAAAACACTTTTGCTGGAAACGTCATCTTTTTCTGACATTTTTCAATTTCTAAGTGCAGCTTTGGGGTGGAGAGAAATAAAACATTTAAAATATGAAGACTAACTAACTAACTTACTAAAGTAAGACAGAGTGGTTGCAAGGTGGCCAGATTGATTTATTCACACCTAATAAACACATTAGTGCCACTTTACAGTGTCTGCCAGTGAAGCACTACTTTTGTTTTCTCCTCTCTCTTTGAACAACATTGTTTTCACTGGGTGGGAAATTGCACTATTCCTGGAGATACTGAAATACCTGCTTGATGGTTGAATTGGAAAACAAAATGTGTACAGCGGCTGTGTGTTCACAAATATGGTCTTTTTAAAACTATACCGCTTACGTTTTGTAAGGATATAAGCAATGGACATTGAAATAGGTCCCTTCCGGGCCCCATAATCATGTCATGGCTGCCTATCGAATATAAAGGCAGGCAGGCCACCAGTGTCCGCCTGCCCACCACCATCAAAGCAGTAACCGTGTTTTGTGGCCAATGCACAAATTCATTGAACAGTACTTACCTAACTTAATGTACTCCAAGCTGCCTTTATGAATAGGCTTTATTGAATCCATAATTAGCTGGTATTGAACATTTTTTTTTGCTTTATAAGTAAAACCCCAGTTGTGATCATCTAAGTAACGAAAACACTAACCATAAGAAAGGACTGGGAAAAGACGAGGAAAATCAGAAAAATCTCGTTGAAGATAAGAGCAGTAAATATCTGGAAAAGTGAAGCCGTACTAAGAATAAGGTCGAGGAAAGACTGTCGCATTAAAAATTTTTGTATTAGAAGAAACCTGTTGAGGACATCAGCTGTAAATTATCGGAACAAGTGCAGCCGTTTCGAAAATAAGTACAAGTAAAGATTGCTACAATAAAAAACTGCTGCATTGGATACCCCATATCCACCCGACAAGAAGAAAGTGATTCTGTTGAGGTCCTGAAGAAGGTGGTACAAAACCTACCAAAACGCGCATAGACCTGATGTGGACTCCCACATAACATCCTGTGGTCTTCACTTAGACAGAGTCATTCTCTGCTAAACCTTATGCACAGAAAAGAGTGTTTGGATGAGGAATGAATGAGTTGTACATGTATGCATGAGTAAGTGGTATGAATGATGGTATCAGGGTGGTTTTAACTTTATTTATTTTTGTGTATAAAAATTTGAAATGTACTAAAAATGTTGAAAGATTGACTAAGAAAAATATAATGAATTTATAAGAAAGAAATCTTCAAAAAAAGTAAGAATAATAAAAAAAGTTTTTTGATATATATCCTTAAAAAAAAGAAATAAAGTTTGGAAAAAATATACCAAAAAAAAAAGTGTTACTGGCATATCTTGAAGGACACAATACATTGATATGAACTATGTCATAATGTATAAAGTATGTGGGCCATGAGAGAAACTTCTTTTTGTTTTAAAACGGGTGTTGCAGGAAGCCCATTTCGGGTATTCTAAAATAGGTACCAATTCTTTGTCTGATAGTGGTCTGGCAATGTCCTGTTCCCATTTAATGTGTGTTGCAGTTAGTGGAGATGGATGGTGCATGTGCCCCGATAGAGCCAGCGGGTTGGATGGCTACCCGTCCCCATAAGGTACACTAGATGGACCAACTCCTGGGTATTTGGTTCTGTCCCGTTGGGGGCCCAGTGGCTTTTAAAAATCGCATGAACAGTGTCTCTGTAATCCCCCCACTTGCTTGTGAAATCTGTGTGCGTGAGTAACATTTTGTCCCCAAATTGGTCCCCTACTGTTGTGTTCCTAGATTGGTGGGAATGCCCAATAGCAGCATATTGGGAGCATATGCAGGGAGAATATTAGTGTAGTTTAATGCCTGCTTCCAGTATGTGAGTGCGTTTCTGAGAAGCGTTCCTGCAGTATGCGGCATAGCACTACCCAGGGAGAGCAGTCTATGCAGCGTGCCCTGTGCTAGCATGCGCTCCGAGGAAGCAACTTCCTGCAGATTACGGCCTGCCAACCAATACGAGAGCCATTGAATTGTGACGATAAGCAGTATGCATAGAAGTCCGGGGGCCTCAACCCCCCCAGCGTCTGATCGGAGTTGTAGCTTTGCTAAGCTCAGGTGTCTGTGGCCAGTGCTCCAAATTAAGGTGGGTAGGAGTGTATTTAGTGTTGCGAATACTACTCTCTGGACTACCACTGGAAGGGTTGCAAAAAAGTAAAGTAAGCGCAGCAGCATGACCATTTTAGAGATTGTTAATCTTCCTCCCACCGAGAGGGGCAGGGACGTCCAAAACGTAACTTGAGCCCTCAGGGAGCTGTTCGCCCTATGCAGATTTCCTTCTATAAGATCTGTTTTGGTTCTATAAATTTGAATCCCTAAGTATTTGAAAGTGTTGGGAGCAACTGTTATTTTATGGTTTCCAAGTGGTATAACCAGTTCTTCCGTATATGTACCAAAGGGGAAGGCGTACCATTTGTCATAATTAATTGCTTACCCTGCAATGTGTTCAAATTGTGTGAAAAGCTGTGCTGCCGTGTCCAAGTTGTTTCGAAGTCTCCTGGTGTATAGGATGATGTCATCTGCGTAGAGTGATAGAGCATGGTGGGCGCCGTTTATGTTTATACCCCTCCCCGCTGATGACGCTCGTAGTTTGTGGGCCAATGGTTCAAGGGCAAGACCAAACAATATAGGTGATAGGGGACAGCCCTGTAGTGTGCCCCATTGTATTTGATATGGTTCTGAGGTGTGCGATCCTGTGCGCATACTTGCTGTGGGAAGGTGATACAATATTTGGATCCAACAAGTGTAGGCATGTGGAATTCCAAATTTCTGTAGCGCGGCCAACATATAGTCCCAGCCCACTGTGTCGAATGCCTGAGTGATATCTAGTGCAATACATCCTACCTTCGGGTCCTCTGTAGTACAGGCAAACATGATATTACACAGCCTGCGTATATTCAAAGACATGCCACACCCAGGGACAAAGCCACATTGATCTATATGCCCCAACTTTGGTACGAGGGGCTGCAAGCGGTTGACTAGTATTTTACTTAAAATCTTAAACTCAGTTTTTACCAAGTAGAGCGGGCGGTATGCAGACAACTGAGAGTGGTCCCTCCCGGGTTTGGGAAGTGAGGTTATTAGTAAGGGTGGGCGTAAAATCCGTTTCGCGGGCGAATTTGCGGATTTTCCGCGATTTCGCAATCTGCGAATCTCGCGAAATCGCAGTAAAATCCGCGAATCCGCGGGGACGAATTTTCAGCCAAGCAAGGGTTACAGCAGCAGGTGCAAAAGTTGAACCTAATTTCTTTGTAACCTTTTACAAAAGGGTTACAAACAAATTAACTTCAAATTGGACACCTGCTGCTAATTGCTTCCTGGCGCCTCGTTGCCTACTTGCAACTATTCTCTGACCCTGCTCTGACCCTTGAAGCAGGGCCAGAGAATCATTACAAGTAGGCAACGAGGCACCTGTCCAAGGAATTAAACCTCATCAGGAAGCACTTACAGATATAAAAAACAGGAAGAAGGGAGAGGATGGCAAATACACCCATTTTGAGTTGTCAGGAGGGGTTAAACTAAAAGAGACCTTTACAGCATAATTTTCATATGCATTTTGCTAAAAATAAAAAGCTGTATGTTCTGTAGGGGCAACTCAGGAATCTGGCCCTTCAGAGATCCGGCCTCTCTTTCTTTCTCTCGTTCTCTCTCTCCCTCTCTCTTTCCCTCTCTTTCTCTCTCTTTCTATCTATCAATCTATCAATCTATCTATCTATCTATCTATCTATCTATCTATCTATCTATCTATCTATCTATCTATCTATCTCTCTCTCTCTCCCTCTCCCATAAACGACTGCATGGGTAACTTCGCTATGCAAGCGGATCGCGAAGACGCAAAAATCCCCGCGAACACGCAAAAAACCTCGCGAACACGCAAAAAACCCCGGGAACACGCAAAAAAACAAAAATCCGCAAATTCGCACAAATTTGCGAATTTTGTGGATCGCAAATTCGCAAATCCGCAAATTCGCAGATCGCGAATTCGCAAAATTCGCCCATGCTTATTAGTGCTTGTGTAGTAGAGAGGGGTAAGGTGCCTGTCTCCAAGGCTTCCTTATACAATTTTTGCAGCTGTGGGGCAAGTTGTTGCATGTAGGTGGCATAAAATTAGTCGTATTAGAAACATCTGACTATGAGAGGAGAATGAACCTTCTTCTTGATAATCCCAACCATTATGTAAAATCAAATATGCAAGAGTGGCATGATCTAGGGAAACTCATAAAAAACCTACTCCTCCTGGCCAAGGAGGATGGTATAATCAATCGAGAAGAATTTGACTTTCTAAATAACGAAACACCCACCATCCCAGCAATTTACGGTTTGCCAAAGGTTCATAAAGATATCAATGATCCACCTATGCGACCGATAGTTTCCAGCCTTAACTCATTGACTGAACCCCTTAGCAAATATGTGGATAAGTTCATCCAACCACTAGTCACTGAACAACCGGCCTACATAAAAGACACCACTGACATGATAAGTAAAGTGGAAGGTACTGAGTTTAATCCCCTAACACAGTGGTTGGTCACGCTTGACATCGAAGCGCTATACACAAACATCCCTCAAAATGACACAATCAAAGTGATTAAAAAGATGTTAATGAAGGAAGGGGAAGACTTGTTGGAACACTCCATATTCATGATAGATTGCCTGGAATTGATCCTTAAAAACAATATCTTTCTCTTCAAAGAAACCATGCACAAACAAACAAAAGGGACCAGCATGGGAGCCACCTGTGCCCCAAGCCTGGCATGCCTGTACGTGGCAGATTTTGAACAGAAACATATTTTCAATACACTAGCACCTTTTTATGAGAACATATCAAAATGGTCCCGATTTATAGATGATATTTTTTTCATCTGGCAAGGTAATGAAGAAGATCTAATTGAATTTATCACTTGGCTTAACCTAGGGGATGAAAATTTGAATTTCACTTCCTCGTATAGCCATGAGGAATGTGACTTCCTGGACATTAAAATCAAAAATGTAGAGGGTATTTTGGCAGTTGAGTTATACACCAAACCTTCTGATCGGAACACCATGCTCCATTTTAAAAGCCACCACCCAGCGGCCCAAAAAAATAATATACCTTTTGGTCAATTTTTAAGAGTACGTAGGAACTGTACCTCAAAAAAAGTGTATGACAAACATGCAGATAACCTGTTCAAAAAATTCCTAGAGAGAGGGTATCCAAAAACCATGGTTAAAAAGGCCTATAAACGGGCGAAATATTATAACAGAGATAGTCTTTTTGAACCAAAAATCAGACAGGAAAGTGAGGAAAAACCCATTGCGTTTGTGACCAACTTTTCATGCATAACAAACAAACTAAAAAATTACATCAACAGTAATTGGAAACTGTTGAATGAGACAGGAGAAATGCCCATGCCCAAACCTATTTTTACCTTCAGAAGGAATAGAACAGTAAGAAATAGTTTGGTCCAAACCTATTCAAGTAAAAACAACAGGAACTTGATCAGAACTATAGATGGATCAAAACCAACGGGCAACTTTGCCTGCGGTAATTGCTCAAACTGTGCTTTAATGTCAACAGGCCCTAACATAATCTATGACAATATAACACACAGTCATAAAGCTCTCTTTAACTGCAGAACTCAAAATGTCATATATATGATCAAATGCCCATGTGATAAGGCTTATATAGGTGAGACACAAAGAGAGGTAAGAGTCAGAATTAACGAACACAAGTCAGCGATCCGTACTAGAAGGACAACGGCACCATTGGTAACACACTGGTTGGAAAAAAGCCACAAAATTGAAGATCTGAGATGGTGTGTTTTAGAAGCTATCAACATTAATAAAAGAGGAGGAGATGTAACCAGGAAACGCAAATTGAGGGAACAATACTATATGTCCAAATTCCATACTTACAAAACAGGACTGAATAATAGAGAAGAGTGGGAAAGAATCCTTTAATAATAAACACTGAATAAAAAAAGAGTTTATGAGTCAATTATCAAATACTGAAAATAGGTGTAGGAAATGTTTTGAGAACTAACACATAGTATGGATGAGTGCCTATCAACTCTGTTAAGGTCAAAATAGAGAATATTCCCATTCCCATTGAATCAATCAGGTGGGGTGGTGAAACAGAATAGTAGAATGAAATTACATTTACCCGATAACAAACCATCTCTACTTTAAATTGATGGTACGAAAGGCAGAAGTAAACAGACTTAAAAGAAGACTAAGGTTCCACACTTAACATTAACCCCTTGTTCTTATTTTAATTAATTAAATCGGACATTTGTGAAAAAGATATATAAAATAGAATTTTGAGTGGGAATTGCAATAAGATGACACATATGTGTAGGAATAATCGGGGGTTAATAGAATTTTCAGAATATAACTCTATCATCATGTGGTGATTTTAATATCAATATAACCTCTTCAATGCTAATGACAAGGGTAACTCGTCATGGACTTTCCATTGATTTCAATGGAAATTAAAGGAGAATACTACTAATGCCTTAGCACTGAAGGTGTTAAATACGAACATTCCCCACTAAGGAAGCGGGACAACATAAGGAATGACCTTCGTCCCGCATTCCCAATCCAAAATGGCGGCCATAATTAGACGGTGAGTGTTTACACATTCGACTATATACACCAAAAACAGGTGGATACAGAATAATCCGATCTGAATAGGTCCATATGGGAAATACAAACATTAGGAATGGAGCTAAGAAATAGCAACTGTAAAGGAGTGATGAGAACACGATAAATGTTTTCATCACTTACGCCCGTTTTAAGATGGCAGCCGCATTTCCAGGCGGAAATACATACAGTTCAGGTAAAGAATCAACGAATCTAAACCTGGCTTACTAATATAGAGGCGCTTAACAAAATAAACAGAAATTCTCCAAATACACATAAGGAGTAATGAGAGCAGGTTTCCTAATAAAACATTTTTTAAAGAATATTTTTACTTTTTTTTTATATTTTCGGCATAATCGAACACAGACAATAAGAGCGGGTCTTGAATAAACACATTTCTATAGGATCACTAATAAGCAGACAAAAAATAGTATAAGTCCATAACAAACGACTTCAGGGTGTGAAATGCATGAATAAAAACACACTACAAGATGGTGACGGATTTGTCTTATCCATCCCTAAGCACACTCTAATCGTCAACAATACCAAACATGTGTGGAAAATCTACCAATTAGGGATAGTATAAATACCAAGCACAGATTAAGAGCCAGTCATTCGAAAACTAACCTTGGGAGGAGGAGGACGCCACGCAGATCAGCTACCAGCTAGAAGTAAGTAAGAGAAGGGCGCCTGCACCCAAAAACTTTAGAATCAACTATAGATAGAAACTAGCTCTAATATAGAAAAAGTAGTTAATTCTACACTTTATTATTTTCTCTAGAGCTAACGGCTAATTTTAAAAAAAGCCTAAAGAAAGTGACCCTTGATTCCATGATGAATACATGCAAGAGTTAACCGCAAAAAAAGTTTCCTATCTACACAGAAGTAAGGAATACATGACTTAATATCAGCTCTTAATAATGAGGCTAGAAAAAATAAAACATAATAAATCAAAAAAACAACTAGCAATATCATTTGCCCTGTAGTGAAAGTGGAGGACGGAACAGCATAAGGTAGCTTCCAGAGGCGTCCCCCCAACCACTACAAAAATCAAGGAAATAGGACTGGTAAGCTTGGAAAATATATATTTTCTAATAATTTTTAAATTGTTTGAAACAACTCTTTGCAAAAACTAGAGATGCGAGTGAGATACTATCATATGCAACAGAAAAGTAAATGCTCACCTTAGAGAAACTATAATTTAACTGTGATGTTCCTCAACCTGGCTAATTTGAAGTAGCAAACTCGATTAGAGATGGAGAAAAGTTGGATAAATAATAATAAAAATAATCATTTTTGGACAAAATTCGAATGTTTGTCACTTATTACCAAAGAAGACCACCTTTATAATATAAATGTATCCTTGCAATAGGATTGAAGTTGGTCCATTTTCTTCAAAACCCGAGGAAAGTTTTTTAACTCATCATAGATATAAGGTATAGTTACATATGAATACTCTTTGAAAATATATCACTCCCTGAAAAAATAGAGCAAATCCAAAAACTAAATATACCTATCTTTCAGTAGAACAGAATGAAAGCAACATGAGCAGAGGGATACGTGCTCATAAAAACCTATAACAACGAAACCAGGAAAGACCAAACCTGGGTAAGTTAAAGACAACGATGGGCTGTAATAGAATAATACTGAACATAATGGCCCTAAATAATAACAACAATATAGAAAAACTGTTGTGGCACGAAAAACTAATCGTTTGCCTATTCATGTTAAGAAAACAAAACCAAAACATGGACATTAGACTAGTGATGATAATAATCCACTATATTCACGCTAAAGAAATGAGAATTTAGTAACGTACGATCTGGGGTTGCTTAGTGTTCGGGGTTACCAAATAGAAGGACAATAGTTTAAATATGCAACATAAATTTAAGTGCAACTGTGAAAATATCTGGACCTAACGAGATGTAATATGATATGTTTGTTAGAAAATATTAAGCTGTGAACGAGTCCTTGAAGAAGGTGCAGAATAGAAAAAAGCACCGAAACGCCGCGTCGACTATTTCGTTCTTGCAACAATTCATTGTTTTATGAATATGATTATGTAATGTTTATGTTGAAGTACCAAATCAGTGAAGGTTTAAATGTTTTTTAATTATTCCTTGGAAAACTTTTTTTAAATGTGTGAATAAAATTGTGTTTATGATCTGTAGATACTACCACTTAAGACTTATTCTAATAAATGTGTGAAAATGTTTTAACCAACAAGTATGTTTCATGGTTTTAATGATATCTTTATGGTCCATACATATTGAGGTGTAAATTTGGTAATCATTGTAACACTGCAACCCAATCCTTTTTTGCAAATCATCCCCTATTTGGGATCTTAAGCATTACTGACTTCCAGGAGAAGGAACCCTCTTTTTGTTAGATTGTTGACCCAATCCTTTTCCTGTTAGAAAGGGTAACTCCCTATATACATTGGTGGCATAAAACTCTGCAGGGAGGCCATCTAGTCCTGGTGTTTTGTTATTAGAAAGACCCTTGCTTGCAGCTTTTATTTCCACCAGCGTTATTGGTTCAGCTAGCATTGTTTTTTTCTCCTCTGACACCTGCGCTAGTTCGACTGTTTCTAGGAAGGAGCTATTTGCTAGGTGGTCAATCAGTGGAGGGCCCTGTAAAGTGCCCTGTAATGGTCATAGAAGGCTTTATTAATGTCTGTGTAACGGCCCTGGTATGCTGCAGCAACCAAATTTCCATTATAGGCTTGGGGGGGAGGGGGTGGAGGGGGGGCGTTACGAAGTATCAGTGCAAATAATGAGCCTGGTCTGTCTGATTCTGCATGCATTTTGTGAAAGTACGTGCAGTGGTCTATTATTCGCAGTTGGTCCAATAGTTTTGTATATTTAATGCAGGCCTCTTGGCGGTCTGGTTTTGCAGCGGGGCCCTAGTTTCAAGTGCGTGCACTTTGTCTTCAATGTCCTGTAAGTCTTGGTGGACCTGCTGTTGTGCTCCGGAGGAGGTGCTAATAGCTGTGCCCCTTAGTAGTACCTTGAATGCCTCCCATTCCAGTCTTACAGAGGACGCTCTAATAGCATTTTTGGTGCAATAGTGAGTTACGGTGGACGCCAGTACTACCTGATATACCCCATCTTCTAAGTGGTGGGGATCTAGGTGCCATGTAAGAACTGGGGCTGGGACACGCCCCCATGTGAATGTGATCTCTAGTGCACTGTAATATGATACTGTTTTGCCTACATAGGCACCTCGAGTGGTCCGTGTAAGAAACGACGAGCTGCATAATATATGATCGATTTGTTTGGGGGGAATAAAATGAATATTCTCTCATTCCCTTATTGTGGTTACGCCATATATCCATCAGGGCCCATCCTTGTGCCCAGTTCTGCAATGTTTTGGACTGGCGTATTGATTGGCCCCAATCAGGGGGGGGGGGGGGGGAGCTTTCTAGAACAGTCTCGGGAACCTCATTAAGGTCACCACCAAGTATCCAGCAAACATCCGACTAATCAGCCAGTGCTGTGCTAACTCAGGCGTAAAAGGGTTCCTGATCCAAATAAATTGGGGGCATATAAACTCCCTAGGACTATCGGATTACCATCCATTGTACCCTGGATCAAGACGTATCTGCCCTCCTTATCTAAACGTTTTTCTTGTATTGCAAATGAGACCCCAGATTATAACCAAATGGCCCCTCCCCGGGCAAAGGCAGAGTAGATCGTATTATACAATTGCCTTCTCTATTTATTCTGTAGTTTGGTGGCCTCTAGCGTGGTTAGGTGTGCCTCATGTAAAAGCACTATTTGTGCTTTTCGCCAAGTCAGTTGAGCGTGTACTCTGTGTTGTTTGTGCAGTGATCCCATTCCCCTGATGTACCATGTGAGGCAGTTATAATGTTATATCATACCTAACCTAGCCATTAAAGGAAATGGAGGCAAACAAGTTGGTATGGAGTTTCTGTGAATTACGGCCCGTCAGCATCCCTGTGAAAAACCCCAATATACGGTACAACTGCTGAACTTGGTTCAACCAAACAATAGGAATAATACTTATTAACTCAACAAATTTAAAAACTTGCTACTGCATTGGGGGCCATGGCTGAATGTATCTCTGGGGAGCTTACAGTACTCCAAAAAATAGCCTCCCTCAGACCAAAAAAAAGGGGGGGTGCCAGCTCCCACTCCGGGGTCCCACCGCTCGTGCCCTGAGTCAGTGTTCAAGTCTCTGGGGGAATAGGAGAAAGTGAAAATCCACCCCCAGTTGAGAGACTAATATAAGGGCATATTAACAAGGGATTTATCTCTGCTTAAAGCCAAAGAAACAGGGATGAAAATATCGCCCTATCAACAACAGGGTGCTAACATGCAAAATCGCTAGTTAGCACCCTTTTTCACTACGCTTCCCTTAGCATCTCTAATGAGATGCAAAGTGGGAGTTCCAGAGCAAAATAATATGAGAAATGTCACTAAGCGACATTTCACCTATTATCAAGCTTCACGCTAACTCTGTTAGAGACAAAAAAAGCAGCGCTAACCACGGTTAACACTGCTTTTTTACGTCTGCTAATTTTCAGACTTAGCCATGTAATCCAATGGGAGGTGGATTACATGGCTAAGTCCAGCATGGGCTATCAACAAGGATATCCCTATCCTAGTAGTTTTATCGCTGCATTACCAGCGATAACCTCCCAAAATGCTGCTATCGCTGGATTTTTTATCGCCTAGGCAGTTAGTGTTGTTAATAACGCGATAACCAGGCGATATTATCCAGTGATAGCGGGCGTTAAAAAAATTAACGCGAAGCTCCCTTAGCGTTTATTTACCCTATTCCTTGTTAATATGCCCCATAGCTCCTCTGTCGTACATAGTGTTCACAGGGTGCTTTCATGATAGTCTTACCTCCTCCAGCAGGGAAACCAGGGATCGTCTCTCCCATCAGTAGTGGCATTACTTACGAACCGCACCACAAGAAGCCTGCTGTAGTAGACTTGTCTATGCATGTTGACCTTACCGGAGTCTTTTAATTGATGAGTGTGTTCCCTGTTTGTGATGACAGCGAGGACTACAGTGGTGGGCTATGGTCCGGCTCCGATTGAGCTGTGCCTACTGTAGATGACTCATCATTAGTGATTATTCTCGTTTCTCTGAAGGTGGCAACAGAAATGAAATGATAGCCCTTCTCTGTTCCTCTAATGCTTACGCTGGTGTTGGGGACACATCTTCGTCATATCACTTGGATTTAGAACATTGTGGCTGTGATTGTCATCGCCTGGGTGGTGTCTTCTCTATCTGCCGGTGGGTCGAATTTCTAGGTAAGTCAGGGAAGGTGTGCTCAATCCATTCCCACGCTTCTGCAGGGGTATCAAAGAAGTTACTCTTTTGCTCATGTATAATTTTTAGTTTTGCTTGATATAAGAGGGCATACTTCACATTTATTGCCTGTAGGTGTTGCTTGACTCCGTGCTATTGCGCCCTTTGCTTCTGCACTTGGAGTGTATAATCAGGAAAAAGGAAATGCATGCATTATGTTTCGTGATTAGTGCTTTTTCCCTTTTCCACTTGCAATATCTGGTCATGGTCTCTGTAATTAAGCACTCTGGCCACAATAGGGTAAGGTGGCATGCCCGGTACTCTTCTCCGTGTGGGGACCCTGTGGGCTCTCTCAATGTAGAAAGTGTCAGTTAGACGTTGTTGTGGCATGAGTGATTTGATTATGAAAAGAGAGAGGAACCCCTTGAAGTCAACAAGGGAATTGGGGTGTTAAACCTAAATCAAACAGAATGATTCCCTTGGGTCGTGTACAGGAGAAGCTTGGAATTAGCTATAACCACAATCAGATATAAACACACTAACTAAAGAAATTGATCAAAAATGAAGTTACATAACAATTTATTGAAACAATAAAAAGACAATTTACAATTACACTGGAAAAAATGTTAAAAAACAATTAAAATACTATATAATTTTGTGACCAGCACAAAAATGAAGGACAGACAAAACTTCAATTGTAAAACATACAAATTAGAGATTACAAAGCGTACATTCACAATTAAAATTTCAACGACCCCTGGTTTTATAACCTTACAATCTTATATACACCGGGGGGGGAAAAGATGAATTGTACAGAAAATTGCGTCGACGCGTTTCGGTGGTTTGCGTATTATTATGTGCCACCTTTATCAAGACTATTGATTTGTTGTCTGTCGTGTTACTGGATCCTTATGATTGTCCTGTTTGGTGGGATTCCTTATTATGTAGGAGATAAAAATTCTTTCAGGATGTGAGGAGATATTCTTATTGGGCGGTAACTATCTGGAGGTTACTAATGATTCTCCTATCCGATAAGGATTAGAAAACTTTTCAAAGTCTGTAAATCTTCAGACCCGATACGAACAGACGCTTTTGCTGTAGCAGGGGATACGATTATACCATTTTTTAAGAAACTACCCCAACGCTCACAAAAGTAAAGGCAGCTCACCGCGCCTCTATTATTCCTTCTACTGCGAGATCTCTTTTTGACCATTATAGAGAGACTCGTTCTGGTCATTGAAGCCAACCGCCATTGATCTTGATATTCATCCCCGCTACAAGTCAAGAACAACTAAAGAGTAGTGACATAGAAGTGTCTGAAGATTTACAGACTTTGAAAAGTTTTCTAATCCTTATCGGATAGGAGAATCATTAGTAACCTCCAGATAGTTACCGCCCAATAAGAATATCTCCTCACATCCTGAAAGAATTTTTATCTCCTACATAATAAGTAGGCTGTTCGGAATTCGGTTTAAACCGATTATGCTCGAGAAAACCATACTGTCTGAAAATTAGCTGACCCGGTTGAAACCGAGTGTCACTGATTTTTCACATTCTTATACTGCTTGGCCACTTGAGGGAGCCAAAGCAGTACAAAGCGTTAACTGTGCTGAAAAGGTTGCTCGGGAAAGTGAACGGAAACCTCCCAGCTGCTTGCATTGGTTCTTTTTGTGGGTTTTCCATTGTTTGTTTCCCGTGTTGCACGATAAATTTTGCTGATTGGGCTAAGGTGCACGGGTGGCCTGTTTGTGTGCAGGAGCTTGGGGTGGTTTAATGGGCTATCAGCTTGCTGACTTCTGGAGGGGCCCCTTTTTATCTGGGGAGAAGAGCTACTTAGTCTTTGCCCGCAGGGGTCCCCACCCCCTTTTGGAGAATTCTAAGGCATGCAATACATACGCTCGGGGCGGCGGACTTCACCCTGGCAGGGGGCCCAGGGAGGAGCTGGGCTGGCCAAGTCCTGCTCTTAAACACACAGCTTGACGGCAGCAGGTAGCGAGGCAGGGGTGGGACACTCAGAACTTGGGCGGGACAGCTGTTAGAGTGCGGCAGACCTCTCTTTGCATCTGAGCAGAAAACGCGCATTCCCAGTTATTGCTCAGAATGCCCATATGGCTCAAAGGGCTTCAGCGTCCCCCCCCCTCCTCCCTTGTCGTGCGTGTCAACCCGGTGAGTCAGCTTCCCGGTCACACACACAGCCTCACCAGAGTACTTCACAGGTCTTTAAAAGACCATTTACGTCTGGACGAGGCTTTGTTGCTTTATCACCCCTTCATCTCCAGAATCCTTCATCTCCATTCTGGAGATGAAGGGGTGAAAAAAGCAACAAAGCCTCGTCCAGACGTAAATGGTCTTTTAAAGACTGTGAAGTACTCGGGTGCAGCTGTGTGTGTGACTGGGAAGCGGACTCAGCCCCTGTCTCAGGCAGAGAGCCTATTCCTGGAAGAAATACACCCCCAACCCCCCCCTCCCCACCTCCCCAAATTTGGCTATAGTTACAGCTTTGAGAATTCCTCTAAAATTGTTATCCCTGCAGCTGCTTAGGCGTGCATTTTCCTTTATTGTTCTCACTGCCAATATAATCCGTGTTTTATGTGCATATAGGAACCAGCCCTCGTTCTGACGAAAAACGTACATAGTTTTAACTTAAACTTTGCAGGGCGTGCTGCACCGGAGTCACGCTGATGACAGCCTGGGGGCGTACGCTGCAAAATACCTCTTAGCAATTTAATCTGACCCAGGGCACATTTCCTGGAAGCCCATGGAGGAGTGAAGGAGATTAGCCACTGCGGAGGGAGAGGAATATTGCTTAAAAAAACAGGTGGGAAAGACTTGCCACACCACCGCTCAGTAACTGTTTTCCAGTTCCAACTGGATCGAGGGGATAGTGAAAATCATTCACCACTGAAGGGTCACCTGGCACGTTGTGTTCTAGGCGGCTGGAAACATGAAATTCAACCAGCACGTTATTTCACCCGATGCAAAAATAATGTACAATGTGGCGGTCTCCTTTAAAGGTTAGTAATTAGTATGGAGACTATGCCTCATCTGATTTACAAATCCTGGCCCACTCCCCTCAGGGCTAATCTCCACCATGTCAGATAAAGTGTTCTCTCTTTAGCCGCTTTTTTGTGTCAGGTTAATCACAGCCCGTGTGTCTCTTTTTGTCAGTTTTCATGTGGTGTTTAACCTGACAGTCATGAGGCATTTATTGGATTCATATAAGACACCTCTTCCTTTGGTTTTAGTATCTTTAGTTATTTCTCTCAACCAGATTTTATGATTTACTTCGCAGTACTCCGTGTTGAAATCTGTGGTTAAGATTCTTAAGAGGAAGAGGAATATTTCAGTATTGTATTTATTAAGTTTCTCAGAGATTGTGTCTGCTGAAAAGTGTGCAGGTGCAACAGAAATAAAAGAAGAATTACTGGATTCACTGAAAATATCTCAGAGGCAGAATTTAATAGCAAAGTTTCAATGCTGGCACGGACTAGGGGCCTCATTTATGAGAAATGACGCATCGCTGCGTGAAAGCAGTGATGCGTCACTTCTCAGTGCGCACTCCTTGCGATATACCTGATGCGTCATATTTAATGTATGACGCATCATGTCGCAAGGAGTTACAGATACGTCAGTATTTCTGACGTATCTGTAAGCGCAAAAGTGACGCAGTGCTGGAGTGTGTCACAAAAGTGACGCAACTCCAGCAATGCGTCCTTTCACATGGGGAAAGCCCCATGTGAAAGGTCCAGCGCCAGTCTTACGCCTGCTGTGAGGCAGGCGCAAGATTTTGACGCAACAGCGTCCTAAAAGTGACACAGTGAAATCTCATAGATTTCACTGTGTCACTTCTACGACCCTTTCTTGCGGCAATACGCCCCCTTGCATACATTATACCTGGTGCAGGTATAATGTGGCGCAGGGGTTTACAAAGTGACGCATCTACCTAGATGCGTCACTTTGTAAATATGGCGCAACAAGGTGCATTTTTTACGCCACTGGTGCGTCACAAAAGAGACGCACTGGCGGCGTAAAAGTGACGCACAGCCTCGTCAATGAGGCCCTAGGATTCTAGGCTCCCCTGGCAGCTCAGCAGTTGTTTAGTAGCCTGAACAGCCACCCCCAGAAATGCTGCCCAACTTGAGTTACTTAATCAGGAGGAGGCACTCTTCAATACCAAATAAATGAAAGTGGGGAATATGCATGATTTCAGGCAGATGTGTTCAAGTTTGAGATACTACATATACACAGAAGACCAATGTCTTCCTTGAAAGTTCGGTTAAAATAAATGCAATTGTTTGTTCAAGCCATTTGGTTCAACTGTAAATTGTATTTATATAGCTCTGACTATCCCTAGAATGGCATTGAAGCACTCTGCAGGAGCGAATAGCACGCTACTTCGGAGGATTAGAGTTCACTCAGAAGAAATAACAATGAATTACTGTGTTTCTAATGGGCAAGACAACTGACTGTGGCGGAAGAGGGCCTTAGTTGTTGGATAGCTTCCGGGCGAGGTCAGGGTGAAGTCATTGACATTTGGTGGAAATCTCTAACTGAGATATATTTGAATTTCGCACCCAAAGAAGGTCCGTTGCCAGTTAAATACTTTTTACACTTTTGCTAGTGAAAATTTCTCCCTCCATACATACTCACTTCTTTGGACCTCGATTGTTCCAATGGAGCAAGGCTGCAGGCTGTAGTCGAAGAGCGCTCCACAAGGCGAGATACCTTCTACACCAGGTCCAGCTGAATTGGATTTGCTGATGCAGAAAAGCTCAGAGCGGGAGCAACCTAATTTTTGGGGCAGTGTCAATGCAAAGTCGTCGGGTCAGCTTGGCAGGAGGTCTTGAAGATCTGACTGTGATTTGGGCCTTCCCAGCCTGTGGTGGACACTCCTGTTTTAGCAGACACAGACTGTCAATCATTGGCACATCTGCAGCATTACTGAGTCTTTGCTTCCATACTTGGTACTGGGTTGGAATTGCTGCTCGCAATATGAGATATTTTGACCCCAGTAATGACTGATTTTCTGCACCAACAGTTCTGCACCCACACTAATTTCTAAACTAGATAGTGCACTTAATCGGGTATCCCCGGCCTCTATTTGCCCTACAGAACCCAGTGAACAAGCTATAGAGAAGATATATTACATTCCGTACACATATATAACTATGTATCTTTATATTTCTTTCTTTACTCCTAATTCAGCATCTCCAATACACTAACCTATACCAATCTCATTATATTCTCTACCACTACTCTCTGACTCATCCCATAGCTCATTCAACAAATCTGTACAAATTCTAGATCTCTTCCGTAAAGGTGAATTTTCTCTGGACTTTGATAAGTGCTGCTTCATTTTTGCCTGCTTCAATAAATCTGAGGGCATATACACCCAGTTCAATGCATTGTTCCAGCACCTGTCCCAAGGAATTACAATCTTCAGGTGCAGCAAATTGTGTACTGGCTGTTTTGACGTTGTCTGTCCCAATTGGCAATGTGGAGAGGGCCTGTACACAGATGACAGTTTACATAGGAAAGAAAGCGCGAGTGTGCATGATCAAAGAATTACTGAAGAAGTATTGTATCTTGTACTACAATAAGATTGACTTGTAAAATGTGTTTGGACCCCATAAATGCTGTAGAATACTGCCTATATACCAGCCCCTATCATTGCAGAAAGCAAGCAATAGTAAAAGCAAAACGTTCCATAAACACCGGAAAAACACCATTAATGTTGTTTTTAACTGCACGAAAATGTGTAACCACTGATAACCACTGTTTTTTTAAGGTTTTGAAATCACTGGAATACACTGAAAAAACCCCACCAGAATTTACCAAAAATAGAAACTGAAAACAGGAAAGCCTAATAATAAGGAATCCCACCAAACAGGACAACCATAAGGATCCAGTAACACGACAGACAACAAATCAATAGTCTTGATAAAGGTGGCACATAATAATACGCAAACCACCGAAACGCGTCGACGCAATTTTCTGTACAATTCATCTTTTCCCCCCCCCGGTGTATATAAGATTGTAAGGTTATAAAACCAGGGGTCGTTGAAATTTTAATTGTGAATGTACGCTTTGTAATCTCTAATTTGTATGTTTTACAATTGAGTTTTGTCTGTCCTTCATTTTTGTGCTGGTCACAAAATTATATAGTATTTTAATTATTTTTTAACATTTTTTCCAGTGTAATTGTAAATTGTCTTTTTATTGTTTCAATAAATTGTTATGTAACTTCATTTTTGATCAATTTCTTTAGTTAGTGTGTTTATATCTGATTGTGGTTATAGCTAATTCCAAGCTTCTCCTGTACACGACCCAAGGGAATCATTCTGTTTGATGAGTGATTTGAGCCAGGCCTCTACGTAGAGTGTTGCATTTTGACTCTCTGAGTTCTCTGGTAGGCCAATAATGCTCATGTTATTTCGACGTGACCGTCCCTCTGCATCTTCTATCCTTTCTTGTAGAGTTGCGAGCTGATGGTGCATCCACTCCAGTTCGTTTGAGTGCTCTTTTTGTTTTGGGAGCAGTTCCTGTACTGCCGTTTTGTTGGCAGTCACTTTCTCAGCGAGTTTCTTGTGGTCATCCCGAATTATAGTAATATCTGCTATGAGGGAGCCCAACTGTTGCTCCATCAGTGCACATGTCTGCCGTATTTTTTGCAAGAAGAGATCCAGTTTGTCCAGCTGTGTGCTTTCCGCAGTGGGAGGCACCATATCAGTGGATATGGTGGTCGAGGCTGCATTGGAGTCGTCTGTATCCTGCTCCCTACCCTTCGTGTGTCCCATTTTGCAGTTGGTTCAGTGTCAGAGTCAGGTGTAGGGTTATGAAGTTGGTGCGTTTCTGTGGTTATTGTCCATACAACGTTGCCTTTGTGGTTAAGTTATCCCCCGCTTAGGCCCCGTTGGGGGGGGTCTGGCACTTGTTTCACATATGACTAGCTCTTCGCTTCAGTATTAGACTCTCTTGGCCCCTTTAAAATGGGTGCTGCAGTAATCAGCCGCCCAGGAGCGGAGAACGCCCAGACCCTACGAGATGTGCCTCCCCGCTACCAGGGCTGGGCCTAGAGACCCCATCCTCCGCTGTCTCTTGTCTTGTGACGAATCTCCTCGGTCTGAGCTATACCTGCAAGAAGGGCCTTTGAGATGAGCAGTCTCTCCACCTAGGATTGCTGGGTGCAAGTATTACTGTGTCTCACTCCCCAAATGCTATTTGGGCTGCAACAATGTATTACCGATGGGAACCAGTACCCCGGGCCACACCAGGTTGGTCCGGCTATGCTGTAGCACACCTCATGGCTTCTTCCCTGTCCAGTCCCGGCGTGGGCATCTGCAGTCGCTAACGGGTGCTGACCGCCCTGCCCACAGCTAGGTTCCACACAATGTGTCACAAGCCAAATCCTGTTCTTTATTCACAGCAGACCATCTGCGCCATCATGTCACCTGTGCAGGTGACATTCCGTGGCGTTAAGGATGCCACGGGTAGCAGTTCACTAAGGTGGACCCTCCCAGGTTGCATCCTTTACTGACGTGTAATTTAGGAGCGGAATGCTAGGGAAGTCCTCGCACTCTGGTGCCGAAGACGGTGGGCAGGCAGTAACTTGTTCTTGCCACAGGCGCTGCTCGACCCAAGCCTCCCCTGTTCTGCAGCTTCCAGGTATCACAGTGTCCAGTGGGGGTTTGGGGCACTTTTCTCCGCAAGGACCATTTGGGGGCAATGAGCCCTTCCTGCAGGCCTTTCCCGTAGGGGCGTCTGTTGCACCGGCCCCCAGCAACACAACAGGCTGAACAGTTTTTTATGCCTCGGTGTTGCGGAGTGAACAGCTGGGGTAAGAACCCACACTCTGGTGCTCAACAAAGTGGTCTGGCAGCAGCACAGTCCTATTATAGGCGCCGACCACCAAATCCCCTCCTGGCGCGCAGCTACCTGGTGTCGCTGCATCCAGCCAGGACCTGGGGCACTCCCTCCTCCCTGGGCCACCCGGGGGCAATGATTTTGTCCTGCGGCGCCTTCCTGTCAGAGCTGCATAAAGTCCAATGCTTGGCAGTGTGTCACGCTGAAATGCCTCCCAGGCATCGGGCGATCGTGACAGCCTCCGGGTTCAGGCATCGCCAATCAAAGCACGCCCTGGCTCACCTCGTTACCCTCACTGACAGGCGCTTGGTGGGGCAGCAGACACCATCTGGGGCAGTCAGGGGGATGATAGCAGAGCACCCCGGCTCTCCCTGCAAACATGGAGTGATGTGCTTGCCTCTGGCAGGAAAGGTCAGGAGCCGACATTTTATGCAGAGCCGAGCCGTCGCGCACCTCCTCCGCAGCGGAGTTAAACACTGGATAGGTAGTACTCCGAGGTATGTTGCAGATCCGCAGGGTCTTTGCCGCCTGTCTCAGTACTTTGGGTCACGGATGTCACCCTTGAATGTATGGTATGGCGCAGACGAAGGACCCCAGGCAGGGAGCCCAGCAACTATGCAACCGCCATGTTCAGCCGCTGACCAATCCCCCCTTCCTGCTGTTGTTTTGACTGGAATCGGATTAGTAAATTTCACCCTAACAAGTCCAATGCTTTCCCTACTAATGCTGAGACTTGAGTGGGAACAGTAAATTTAACCCCTCTGAAGTCCAACGGTTTCCCTACTATTGCATAAACTAGAGTGGGAATAGTACATTTAATATTCTTAGACTGCCATATTGGTTAAATAAATTATGAATTGATTTGATAAAAAAAAATCTAGAGCACACGAATACCCAAAGTCATCTTGGGTAAGACAAAGGTATTGGAATTATATGATCTAAAAAAATAATAATAAAAGTAAAAATATTTATTAGAATTAACTTATACGTTTATTTTGATGTATTTGATGGTTTATTTTCTTCACTTATTTATATAAACTTGCATATATTTTGGCTTCATGATGGCTGTGCAGCGAATTTCAGGTATGGTGAGAAATTCCATTAAGTAGAGTCTTGGTAGAATTTCTGTATTTTTGTTACGAAGACAAACTAATCAAAGGAATTATGGGGTAAGACTGACTTTTGAGTTGTAATAACAGTTTATTCCACAGCTGGCTGGTAGAATACACAAAGCTATGTCTACCTGAAGAGACTTCCTTATCCTGGAGACAGAGACCGAGTATAGGCCAGCAGATCTCAACCTTCTTTTTGGTTGATACCACCTACATTTCCTTGTAAGGTAGTCAGGTCCTGCCATACAAGGCTTTATGTACCAGGCAAAAGTGTCTCAAATGAAACCCTTTTTTCCCCCAGGAAGCCAATGAAGCTTCACCAGGATTTTAGAGAATTAACTGTCTTATTTTTTATATTTTATATTGCTTCTTTTTATTTCCAAATCTATTTGAATATTTATAGTAATTTTTAGTAAATGTGTTTTTAAGTGTTGTAATTTTTTAATATTTTATTTATTGTCTATATTAATTAATATTTTTTTTGATATTTAATTATGGTTTTATTGTGCATATTTGGGAGTTCCTGTTGTAGTGTAACAACAATATTTATTTACATTATACATTATATTCATTTTGTAATATTTTAAATTGATTACTATGAAAACAGAAACTTTCACATTTTATTTTGTCAAATGTATGCCCTTAGGCTGCTCAGTCTCCTGTGCATATTTTGAAAAGTTCAGCACATTCCTGGAATGGGTTTATTGACAGAAGTTGGGACACCAGTGGGTGTTGCACTACTTGCATGACTTCGTATTTTTGGGCCCTCCCAGCAGGGTGTGGTGTGTGAAGGCTTTACAGTCCTTTCAGGAGCTAATGGGGATCTTTGGAGTGCCCCTGGTGCAGGGAAAGACCAGTGGGTTAGCCACAAATATATAATTCCTGGGGATTGATTTGAACTCGTGGCAGATGAATGTAGGCTCCCTTGGGGACAAGTTAATGCTTTTTGTTAGGTTCGGAGGTAATGCCTAGGGGCAAGGAAGGTGACCTAGCATCCGTTGCAGGTGGTGGTTGGGCAGTTGAATTTCTCATCATTCCCATGGACTTCCCATTTTCACGGTCAATTGTGCAAGCCATGTCTGGCTTGAAGGAAAAGCACCATCATACCATGTTGTCATCAGAAGTTCACCAGTATATGAGGATCTGGGAGGCATTTCTGAGGGATTTCAATGGGACTGTAGTGTCGCCCAGCCCAGCCAGGACCTGTGAGGAGATAGGTTTATTTACGGATGCAGTTTGCAGTGAAGGTTTCGGTGCCAATATAGATCTCAAATGGTTTGCACATTGGTGGGTGGAGTCTGGTTGGTGACATATATTGGATTTCTTGAACTCTTTCCCATTCTAGTGGCCCTCATAGTTTGGCCAGACCACTTCCGCAATGAGCCTGTGGTATTCTGGTCTGACAACATGACTGTGGTGGAATGCCCTAATCAACAAGCAGCCATGTGGAGGATGATCCTTAGACTATTGAAAGAGACTGTATTGCTACGCTTAAAATGGAACACAATTTTTATATCCAAACATGTGCCTGGTGTACTGAACAATGCAGCAGATGCTTTATCTCATTTTAAGGTGCATGCCTTTCAGGTACCACCACCCAGAAGCAGTTTGGTTCCCAACACCATTACCAAGGTGACTGTGGCAGCGTGGTGCCTCAGTTTACTAGATCTCGAGGCAGCCAGTTTAGCGCCCAGGAAAAGGCATGCCTATGGGGGGGCATTCAGTGCCCACTATAACTTTCTAGAGCGCCTGGGGGAGAGGGACTGGTTTGCTCCGAGTCAGTGATAACATTTGTTGGGTCCCTGAGAGGACAGGGACGAGCAGTATCATATGCCAGGTGCCACATTGCTGCTAGGTCTTTCTTTGCGAAGATGCTGGGGTACGTGATGGAACAAAAGCTTTCCTAGTTAAGAGGCCATTGAAGGGTTGGTAATGTTTAGAAGGGGCTAAGTCGGACTCTAGACCTCCCATTGACACTGTTCAGCTAGCTGCTATCATGTCCATCTTAGGGAAATATTTTGCAGGTCACAGGTGGTCTGTCTCTTCAGGGTGGCCTTTGCCCTTGCATTTTATGGGGCACTGAGGGTAGGGAAGCTTGTGGCCAAAAACAAGAGGGATGTGACTAAGGGTTTGCAGTGCGCTGACATTCAGTGGACAAATGGCTCTCTAACAATAATGATCTCCCATTCAAAGATCAACCAGATGGGTAGGGGCAACCACATTCTTTTTTTTTTTTTTTATTTCAAATCGTTTTTATTGAAGTAAGAAAACAAAAGTAAAAGACATTACAGTAAATCTTCCATCACAAGTGAGTTGATACAGATATTGTCAAACCAGTACAGAAACTACAAATGATAAAAATAAAGAGAAAATCACTCTTGCTTATCACATAGTTATAGAGTAACTTGTCAAACACTCGATTTGTGGATGTAGTGGGTATAGCTTCAACATATGGACGAAGGTGCACACTCATATATTGAAGGTACTCTAACAAGGTCGTATTGCTTCAAGGCGGCTCAAAATGAAGGGAAGATTTGTCTAATGATTTCCATAACTTCCTATTGGATGGACACCACGTAGAAGACTGTAATGCTTGATTAGTAGCACCTCTTAGGAAAGACAGCCATTCCTGCCAGATCTTGAAATTCACTTCCTTAGCACATTTCCACTTGCATAAAACAACCTTACAAGCCAATGTTAACATTAGGTCCAAAAGTTGGCGATCTTGCTCATTTGCCAGTCGTGGTTCCAGCCCCCCTAGAATGACATATACAAATTCCTTCATAGGTTTTATCTTAAAGACGTGATGAATGCATACAAATATTTTCTCCCAGTATTCTCTCAGTAAGGGACAGTTGAATAACATGTGAGGAAGATCCCCAGTCCCTGATTGGCAATTCCAGCATTCCGGAGAGTCACGTAATTTACATTTAAATAGCTTTTCCGGAGTCCAGAACGACCTATTCAAGAGCATATACTTCGTCTGGAATAGGATGGGTGATACTTTGTGGGCAAGTGCTGACTTATGAATCAATTCCCAGTCAAACTCTATTCCTGTGGAATTCGGTTCCGCTTCCCATTTTGCTTCCACAGTTTTGTGAGATTTACTGGGCAATGGTAGCAACAGTTTATACACCTTGGAAACAAAGTGACCTGTGTGCATAATGCGGGGGAGATGTGTAATCAGCCATGGAGTGTAGGGTGAGAAGTTACGGCTAGTCAGTGTCGCCTTGACTTTTAGGAAATTATAAAAGTCTATCGGGGGTAGGTCAAACTTCAGCTGGAAGCTTGAAAACGGGATCGGGTCACTATTGTCATACAGATCTCCGGCTAGATTAATACCCTTTCCGGACCATGACTCCCAGAAGAGTTCCACACCCGCGTGTTTAAGGTAGGGGTTTCTCCATAGTGACATATATGATGATTTAGAAAATGTCAATTTGGTTTTGTGCGTTTGGTCAAGTCTAAGTAGGGCCCTTCTGGTATTTAACATTATATATCTGGAGTGAGGCAGGTGCGACAGATCCATGGTGATTAAGGACTCAAGGGGAGCGTGGCCCACTATTGACCTCTCAATGTCAATCCACACAGGAGTGTAATTTGGTGATGTTATTAACCATTGAGCACCTTGCTTACAAAGAAAGGCTGTCTGGTAGTTCCTGAAAGAGGGCAGACCCAGGCCGCCTTTATCTTTCGCTAGTTGTAGTTTCTTTAGAGATATCCTGGCTTTCTTGCCCCGCCACAGGAAGTTACCAAACAGCTGGTCTATTTTCGAGACAAAATTATTAGAGAATGTCATAGGGAGCATACTGGCCAGGTAGTTAACTAAGGGAGTCGACATAATTTTGAGAGTTTCAGCCCTGCCCCACCAAGAGAGAAATTTTGGGGACCAACTTTCTAGAAGAGTAGATATTTTTTTCAAAGTCGATTCTTCATTTATTTTTAGAGTGGAGACTAAATCCTTATCGAAGTCCAACCCCAGGTACTTAAAGCATTTGGGCTGCCATGTAAGACCAGAGTCCCCTAAGATCCCCTTGTCACCTATATTGTTCAGCAGTTTGACCTCCGTCTTGTCTTTATTGAGCTTGTAGCCCGATACCCTGGAGAAATCTTCAATGTCCGACATGAGGGCAGACACTGCCTCCTCCGCCCTTTCAGATAGGACAAGCACATCATCTTCATACGCTGTCAATTTGACCGTGCAGTCTCCAAACGGTATACCTGCAATTTTAGGATCTTCCCTTATATGATGTAAGAACGGTTCGATTGCCAATAAAAATAACGAGGGCGATAAAGGGCACCCCTGCCTCGTACCTTGTTTTAAGCAAAACGAGGATGAAAACGATCCACCCGCCCTGACTCTTGCCGAGTTGCAGCAATAAAGGGACATTACTAGCCGTGTAAATGTTTCCCCCAAGTTAAATTTATTGAGGACTGCTTCGAGAAAGGCCCAATCAACCTTATCGAAGGCTTTTTCGGCATCTAACGTTATTGCCACTGTAGGGGTATCTAGAAGTTTAGCTTTTTCCAACACATGCGCCAAAATCCGTGTGTTATCACTGGACAACCTATGCTTAAGAAAGCCCGCTTGAGACGGATGGACTAGTTGTGGGAGCACCTTTTGAAGACGTGCAGAAAGTATCATTGCTAGTATCTTACAGTCAATATTAATTAGTGAAATTGGCCTGTAAATTTTAGGGAGCGATGGGTCTTTCCCTTCTTTAGGAAGTACTGCAATTGTTGCCTCTGCCAGAGTACCTCTTACTTCTCCAGAGCTATTTATTTCTTGGAATAGGTTTAACAAGGGCCCAGTTAATATAGTGGGGAATGTTTTATAGAATTTTGCTGTAAAGCCATCCGGGCCTGGTGCCTTCCCTGATTTCAACTTTTTAATCGCACTTTCCACTTCTTGAGCTTTAATCGGGCCATTTAGACCAACCTGATCCTCATCAGAGAGCCGTGGAAGATCACACTCGTCCAGATAATTCTTAATCTTATCTTCTTCCACCTTTGCATTTTTTGCGTAAAGGTCTTCATAGAACACCCTAAATACCTCAGCTATCTTGTCTGGCTCAGAGTGTGAGTTCCCTGAGGCGTCTTTAAGGATGTTAATACAATTCTTTTGTACTTTAAATTTCAAATATGAAGCAAGACTTTTCCCCGCTTTATTGGATTAACAAATTTTAAATCTCCGTCCTTTGTCAAGCCAAACTCCCGCCCTTTCACTTATTAATTTGTTGTGCTCATATTTTTTATTTGCCAAAGCATAAAGAGTCATATCGTCTCTAGTCCTTAGATGCTTACTTTCAAGATCTACAATCTCACTTTCCAGGGATTCCAACTTCGCGTTGTAATTCCTGTTCATGGCAGACCTAATCTTGATACATACTCCCCGTATTGCACTTTTCATGGCATCCCATCTAATAAGATCAGATGTGTCCCCTTCTTTATTAATTTGCAGGTAAGAGACAATCGCAGCCTGTATCGCAGATCTATGTTGAGCATCGCTTAATATCTCATCATTCAGGCGCCAAGATGTCTGACGAGGAGAGGATTTGGCATTTGCGATAGACAGGGAAATACAAGAGTGATCCGACATCACACGAGGCTCTATGGTGGTAGATTCTATTCTGGGTACCCCGTTCTGTGTTATAAGGATGTAGTCGATCCTGGAGTACGAATCATGTGGTGTAGAATAAAAAGTATAATCCCTCCCTGTAGGGTTCTGGAGCCTCCATGCATCCACTAAATGAAAGCGTTCACACAGATTAATGAAGGCTTTATGAGATTTGCTTGGTTTGAAGGGGTAGTGGGAGTCCCTATCTAGCGTTGCGTCCTTTGGAAGATTGAAGTCACCACCCACTATGTGAATAGCGCTATCTGGGACATTTTCCATATGTTTATTTAGATCTTCCCAAAACTTGAGGTCACTGGCGTTGGGAGCATATATGTTCGTAACATAAAATTCCGTATTGTCCTTACTTAGTTTGGCCGTAACCCACCTCCCGTCTACACTGGCCTCGGAAGATAAAACCTCCACCTTTGATTTCTTCGCAACAAGTATCAACACACCATTCTTTTTATGTACAGATTCCGCCCCCACAACCTCACTGTAAAACTTATTCCTCAGGTGGAAAAACAGCTTAGCCTCTAGCTTTGTCTCCTGTAGCAATACAATATCACCTTTTAACCTACGCACATAGTCTAGGATTTTTTGTCTTTTGATCGGCTGGTTCAACCCTTTAACATTAAGAGATAGTATCTTCATTGTGTCCATATTGCAAACTCCCATTGGAGTATTCACAGTGTTATGTGTGAACAGTAAAGGGATGTTTCATTCGGAGAAAGACATTCATCACACCCGACCAACTGCAGTATGTTAATCTTTCACCTCCCCGGGACACAGAAAGGACATATGAGTGAACATAGAGTCTATAACCCTCACCACCATCAAGTGTCAGTGCAATAGTGAAAATGCAAGCAAGAAGCAGAAGAAGAATCAAAAATAAAAGACATTTAACACATACCCGAACCCCCAATCCCCTCAACCCTCCACCCTCCCCACCCCACCTGTATTTAGTAGGCATGGTGATTTGGAGAGAGAGCGCGATGCAGCCTCCCCGTGCCTAAACATATCCATATTAGTTTGGAGTATACGAATCTATGGACATTCACTGCAATCTCGTAAATTGTTACTAACTATTGTAACTACCATAAACCATACATCTAATAACCTAGTACATAAGATGTAATTCAAAAACTACAAGGGAAAAAGACAAGCGAAACATGGCATTTCCTTAGTTTGAGTGAGTAACAGAATCAACAGTATTACCAACTGGTAAAGGTATAGGGTTATGTAATGTGACATGCGAAAACGTATTAAACGTATTGACTCAAGATGCAAGTATACAAATGTGAAGACATGGATTCCATAATCAAAAGCCTTAAACCTGGGCCTTAACCTGGACCCTCAAAAGTACCACATTTTGTGCGACACAAGAGCCTGAACATATTCTCTGTTTTGCTTAACAACCAGGAATAGGAAACCATCGGAAGATGCGAGCAACCTGATGACCCTCATTTATAGCCTGAGGCTGAAGCTTGATCAGCGGAACTTTCAGGATTGCTCGTCTCCATATCCAAGCCCCAGGTAACGAATGCTGCCCTCCGGGGAATTTGGAGGAGTTTTTAGCCCACCGAGCTTAGGGGTCTTTTGGTCCCCTCTTGGTGCATGCAGATGGCACACCACTTACTTGGTTTCGGTTCTGTAGGGTACCAGCAGTACCCTGAGGGCGCCATGTTTGGATTCTATGTAGTGGGGCTAGCGGGGCCGGCGGTGCAAAGGATCGGCAGGTGAAGATCTGACTGCTACAAGCGCTATGTGAGATTGAACTTGTTGTAGCCATCTGTCTCTAATCTGTCCTGGATTGCCTATCTGAAATAGGAATCTCTGGGTCAGTCTTGCAATGGATCAATTATTTTTTGGAGGGAAGATCGCAGCAGGTTTGGCTCCCTCCGTGTGCCTCTGTGCCCATGAGGGTTTCCACTGGGGTTCCGCAGGGGTCATCGCTTAGCCCGCTGTTATTTAACTTCTACATGTGATGACCTACGCCGATGACACCCAGCTGCTGTTTACCTGGAGCAAGGCGGATGACTCGGTTAAGAGACCCCATCAGTGCTTGTCATCGGTCTTTCATTGGCTGGCCAATGCGCAGCTCAAATGTAATGAGGGAAAGTCTGAAGTACTGCTGTTTGGTTCTTTTGCTCCGGACTTCAGAGGGAGATTCTGGCCTCCTGGTTTTCCTTGCCCGCCTGAGAATAAGGGTGCCGCCAAAAACCTTGGCGTTTGGTTCGATGAGAATCTGAATTTTGTAATGCAAGTAAAAAAACTGGCTGGCACCTGTTGTAGTGTGTTGAAAAGTTTGAGAAAGTTTCTGCCCTTCTTGCCGAGCTCGGCCAGAGAGACGGTTGTTCGGGCACTGATTCTTTCTCGCTTGTATTATGCCAAAGCCCTCCTAGTTGGCAGCCCAGGTTTCCTTGTGAAGAAACTACAAGTGGTTCAAAACTCAGCTGCCAGACTCCTAGGGGGGCTGGCATCCAGGCACAGTGCCCGGGCTCTACTACGGTCATTACACTGGCTTCCTGTCGAAATTCGCCTGAAATTTAAAATGCTCTCAATTGTGCAACAGGCCCTTTACGGTCTCGGTCCTACCTATTTGCAGAAGAGACTTGCTTTTTATACTCCAGTGAGACAGCTGCGTTCGTCTTCACAGCTGCTGATGCAGACTCCGAAGTTTAAGCGCCAACGATTGGGGGGGAACTCCTTTGTGCGCAAAGCTTGTCTGGCCTGGAATGCGCTGCCCTTGGCTTTGAGAGCCACTCAGGATCCTCTTCTGTTTAGGAAAGCTTTAAAAACCCTACTGTTTTAATTGGTAATTGTGCCTTTTCTGCCTTTTTGCTGTTAGCGCCGGGACACTTCCGAGTAGCTGCGTGCTGTATAAACTAAAATAACATAACATAAAATAATACCTTTTCTCCCCCTTTTCTATTCTCCTGTTGACGCAGGTGGGCGGCATGAGGATTTTAGACAGCTAGTGGATACCTAGGCGCCACCTGTCCATGCGGAAGCGGATGGCGTTACAGAAGGGCTAGTGTTGTGCCGCTCATATGTGAGGCATGCAAAGGTATTTTATTCTGCAGGTGGCTACACGGGCAGGGCCAAGGAAGCGGGATAACGGTTGACTTTCTGAGGTTAAGGGGGGCTGCGCTTGGCTAATCTCAAAACTGCATTGGACAAGCTCTTCCCCCGGACGTTTATGCGCCCATGGATTTTTATTGTGCGTCTTGATGGCAATGACTTAACAGAGATTGGACACAAAGACTTGTTTGAGCTGGTTATCACGGAGATGGTCTGGCAGTGGTTGCTGACACACAGTCCTTACCTGGCAACCACCCGCACAGGCGCAGAGGGTGCAATCTAGCACAGACCCTTGGGGGAAGGAGGTTGGGTATAGGGGGTGCCAGAGGGCGGTATCCTAGCAGACAGATGGGCCCCTTACACAGGAACATACCGGTATGGGAGGTCAGTGGGTGGGGTCTGCCCAAAAGGAGGGACTTATCCATGCCCAAAAACGGCATTGGGAGGAGGCTTCTTTCTTGTATCCTTGGCCAAACTTATATGACTTCAGGGGGATTAAGCCGAAACGGAATCTCGTTAGTTAAAGTTTTGTATGTGGTTTCATAGAGGATGCAAAATAAGACGGTAGAGTTTCGAGGCGTATAGTTTGGAGGCCCAAGAGCCATGAAAGAGCTGAAGTACCTGTTGCGCGTCAAGGACATTTGATAAGATTTTTGCTTGCTTGGTTAAAAGCTTCGATTTCACCTCGATGGGCAAGGGAGTTGACCATATGTCCTTTGCTTTGAGGGATTCGAGGCAGAATGTCAAATATTTATTCCACAATGTTTTGGGGTTGCTAAGCAATGACCATATGCAGCTCTTTAAGGTGTAAGGGCTGGCTTGTTTCGCTTTTAGACAATAGGTGATATATCTTGCGCTCATAATCCATCGCATGGAGGATAGAGAGAATTCTTTCCGAATTTGGGCATGGGGGGTTGAGTTTGGCAATCGAAAAACCCTGCGGTAACACGAAGATTGCATTCTGTCTAGCCAGTTATTCATTTTGTCTTTAAAAATTATTGCACTAAAAGAGATTGTAGGAAGGAATTTTGCAGTAATCAATTTTATCAATGGGACTAAATCCTGGGAGTGCAAAGTGCTCTTCGTTCTTATAAAAGCCCCCTCCAGGCTACGAGCAACTGCCTGAATCTCAGTTGTATGCACAGAAGATCTCCCTTTGTGATCAATCCAGACGCCCAGATACTTATATGCAGTGACAGTCTCCAGTGGTTTCCCTTCAATAAACCACATGGGCTTTTTTATTTTCGCGGGAGATATTGCCATTGCTTTGGTTTTAGTAACATTTATCTCTAGCATATTGATGCTGCAGTACTGGGCAAGGAGTTTTAAGAGGAAGGGACACTGGTATTAGTGATGTTCTTACTCGTGAAAGTATAATTGTAAGTATGCACAGGAACAATCTTAGCTATGAATAGGTAACTCCCATGTACTAGCGTCTTTGTTAATGCAAAGGACTTAATCTCTGTAAGCAAAGATGTAAAAGTGTGGGTTACTTTGCATAAGGTGATTAAAATCACTGTTGTATATATGTGAAAATTCATTTGGCCAGGGGTCTTTTGGCCACTAACCCAAAGAACTTGATTGATGGTCTTGTCAGTTTCATCTAGGCTGTTATGGACGCTGGGGCGGGGGGCAATGGTATGTGTTTCTCAAGGGACATCAGCGACTGTCTGTCCATATTGCAGACACTCTCCCAACTCAGGGGAGCCGTACATATGGGGGCAGGCGGTAGCCCGAACTAAGTGCGTGATGCAAGTCACAACTACCCTTGGTTTTAGTCACAGAGGGATTGGCTGCCATGGTTGTGACCCCAGAAGTACTGTAGTACGTCTGTGGTTGTTTCAGGTGTGCCGGGGATGCGCCCATAATAGGCGCTGCGAGATAGCAAGCATGTTTTCTTTTTCCAACTCCCCGCCTTACAGAATGGACACAAGTCCAGGAGCTCTGCCCTTTATGACCCCCATACAGATTATTTTCCCTGTCCACCATCACCTGAGCATATGGCACTATGTGGCAGGAACGTGGTTTTTCTCAGGAGACATCCGCGACTGCCTGGCCATATGGGCTATTCCATGATTGGCCCGCTCCCCTCTCAGGGAGTGTGTCATCCTTACTTTTTTTGGTATGGATCTTGGTGTGCCCTGCACTTCCAGTATGGAGTGCTGGTACAGTATCCGGTGTGTGTTCTGCTAGTGGATGTCACTGAAGCAGCCCCCTAGAGGTAGTGTTGGTTTGGGACTTCCTGGTGTTCTAGATCCCCTGAGCCTGCTGACCAATGTATCATACTGGTATGGGTATGATAGAATCTGGCTGTGTGTCCACATTTCCCAACCCCTACCCCTGGTCCTTCCATTCCCAGTGGGTGCCAAGCAGAACTCAAGGTCTGGGAGAGTCCAGGTCATAAGTGCCCACATCTTTGCATTTTTACAATGCTATTTTAATCTTTACAAAAGCACAGTTGATGGACAGAATGCAGAACAATGTCTTACATTCACCCCAGTACAAAGATCTGGGCCTAAATCCATCGTTTTTTTGCACTCCACACCACCCTAGGTCAGACACTGGCTATGTGCAAATCAGCCTTGACCCTGTGCCTCATGGGAACAGTCCAGCCCGAACTACCAAGTCATGTCTTTCCTAGACCGGAATCAAGCATCCAAGGACCGGTTTCTGGCTATCAGCCTTCTTCAGCCTGGATAGCTTGACTCCAGTGATGTGGAGAGCCTGGGACTCACGTCTGAGCATACCCAGCCCACTCGGGGTGAAAATTGCACAAAACACAGTTGATGGACAGAATGCAGAACAATGTCTTACATGCACCCCAGTACAATTTTAATCATTACATTCTATCATCCAACCAGGCATTTTTTCTTAATCATGCATTTATTTTCTGGACATGAGTCATGAAACCCTACGAAGATGTTAGTTCTGGTGAAGAAGATACCCCCAATTCCTCTTTGCCTTCTCCAGGTGGGTAATGATGTAGTGAGAGGGATGTGGCTGTATGGCAAGAATTGGCGAGTGAAAGATGAAAGTTTCAAAGTTTGGCACGCAGCCTTAATGGCCCCCATGATGTCTGCATCTACCTTGCATCTGCCGAACTTTCTGACACCAAAGCATTTTATCCTAATTTTCTCCACGTCAAATTCTAAGAATCTGAATGAAAAAAGGACCTTCATTATAAGTAATAAAAGGTAAAGTATGGCCGAAAGAGGCTCAATGGAAGGACATTATGGACATGATGCCAAGAGAAACATGCAATCTACCCCCAGGTGCTTTGATAGTTACCAGGTTTGGGATTTGGACATTTGTAACATGATCATCAGTTAAACCTCAATCTCTCTAGATTCCAGTGACTGTTGCCCTTCCTCTCCAACCATAAATGCCATTTTCTGATATATCCGGCTACAGCTGATGCTTCATATATTGTGTTTCCCAACTTGGGAGCATATTTACAAAGAAATAACACAGCGCGGCACTGCTGTCATGTCCTTTAGGCTAGTCCTGTCATATATACCCCTATTACATACATTTGTCCTATCCACATGACAATAACCATTCCAAACAGGTGACATTTTACCTAATAGCTTGCTCCTGTCTCTTCAACACCAGGCTTCTAGTATTCAATCATAATCCCTGTACCTGACGTACATAAACATGTCACCAGGCACAGCAGAGTTATTCTGTATAAGGGTCACCACTTTTTTCATCCTTGGCCTTCAGCCAGCTGTGAATGATCGCATTTGTTTAGAAAAGCATTGGAGATTGTTTTCAAAACATTTATGATTGTTTTAAAAACACATTGATTCTAGAAAAAACACTGGAGTGACCACTTTAGTATAAAAGACCTTCACTCCCCCTACAAATTAGAGCAGAATTCCTTCCAAGCTGAGACGGGGTCCTACATGCTGAACTTCGACAGACAGCGGTATGACAGTCTGACATCCCTTGCGGGCTGTCATCCTCGAAGCAGAGACTGGGTCTTTCATTCTCAAACATCAGGTGGGGGCTGGTTCTTCCCTAGGGGTTTCTTGGCTACAGATACATATACACACAAATATATGCTACACATACAGATCTAGGCTAGTTACATTTAGGCAGGTTACTTAGGGCGCGCATTTAAGGAATATGCAGGTGCTATTGTTTTTATCTGAACTGCTTCTGTTCCTCTTATTAGCACTATGGTAGAAATGTATCTACTATTTACTATATTTATATTAGCAATCTCTTTTGTATGCTTCTGTCTCCTGATTGTGGCAGGACATATGTTTTACACAAGGTTGTCGCTGGACCAATAAATATTTATTGAAACGTCCTAATCGCCATCCTGTGTATTTTCTGAGAGAAAGCACCCACGAGAGTCTGAGCGAAACGTACTGTACTGTTTTCCACGATCCCTGAGGAATCAGGGTTGTCATGTTCAGTGGTGGCAAAAGACTACCTACACCACTGTAGAATACATGGGGGTGGTAGTGGCACTGTAGAGCTAGCTGGTCTAACGGCTGACATATTCTGTTGGGATGTTCGGAAGCAGTTGGGACACCGAGCCCTCAGTTTAGGTCACCCAGAACATGCAGGTCCTTGGGAACTCCTAGGAACTACACAAAACTGCAAGCAATTTAGCAGCGCCACACTGCATCATTTAAAAAATGCAGGGGTGCACCGTATTCAGAAGAATACGGTGCACCCCTGAGTTTTTTCCTAGCGCCAGCCCTACAAAAGCTGCTTAGCGCCAACACAGACACACTTGCACGATCATTAAAGGCAACTTGCACTTTCTAATGCAGCACACATAGAAGGAGCAAAAAATCAGGAGAAATAAAAGTATTTCTCCTCGTTTCGCCACCCTAACTTCTGCTTTTCAATGGCGTTAGTTTTTGGAACTGCCTCATATGTACATATCTTTGTAAAGCTGGGGCAGCATAAAAAAAGCAATTGCTGTTGTGGTGGAACGACCACAGCAATGCCCATTGCATGTTGCTTTTACGCGAAATGATGCGTGAAAAGGGTCCATATTTACAAAGCCAAGAAAAGCCAGGCAGGGTGGCTTTGCATGGTCTTGTAAATATGGGCCAGCACACAGCGCTGCTGGAGCGTCAAAAAAAGTGATGCTCCAGTGGGGCTAGGGGCTTGTAAAAATGCCCCTTGATCTCAAGGTAAATCCCCCTCACCTCGTTAAGATTCTCCTCATCCACCTTAACGACCAACAGACTGGCAACTACCGAACTTCGGGGCATATTACCAACAACTAGCGATAATTATCGCTATGTTGGCTTAGCGGCAATATTTTTATCGCCGAGCTGCGGCGATTTTTATTGGTTAGGAACCTTGCTATTATCAAGGTTTATCTCCTAAGCGATAAAAATCGGCCGAAATGCATGAATATCGCTGAAAAGTCAGCGATATTCATGCATTACCGAGCTAATGCTCTTAGCCATGTTATCCACTTACCATTGGATAACATGGCTAAGAACTGCTCAGGGGCAGGTGTTTGCTTTTGGAGATATTCGCGCTTACCGCGAATATCTCCAAAAATTGGTAATAGGAGATAGCGATGTTAGCGACTGTTTCCAGTGGGTAACATCTTGGCAAGCCCACTTTGCATGTCATTAGTGATAAATTTCACTGACATGCAAAGCGGGGCCCAAGATGGTCGCTATCTCCTACTAGCTGCCGCTAACTGGTGTTAGCGACAGCTAGGTAATAGGGAGATAATTTTATCTCTGCTTTCTTGGCTTTTAAAGCCAAAAAAGCAGAGATAAACCCCCTTGATAATATGCCCCTTCATATAGATCTTGTCTCCAAGCACGTTCCATATGCCTTTGTTCACTTTGGCCCTTTTTGTCACAAGGAGTGTAACGTCGAGGACTTCTGTTTATTACTCTGCTTGCCCAATATAACAAGCAAATTGTGTAAGAGATCTGCATTATAAATTCCTAATTTTGCACGCTTTGCAGCAGAGTTTTTTCAAAAGAAAAATTTGAAACTTTGAGTGGCTGCGATTTCATTAAACCTTGCTTTATCTTGCCTGAATGGCAAGAGGTGAAGCGTTAATATTTTGATTTTTAGGAGACTATTAGAGAATTGTGCCAATAGAATGGGGAGACCCGAACATGGGTCGCTTGACAGCTCAGAGGGTGTGATTTAAACTGTCAGGAATAAATTGTAAGGTTGGCCATGTATCGATTGAATAGCGTTGGTAGAGACAACTATAGACTTTTGCTTCACTGGATTTTACGTTGGAATTTTGTCAATCAATCAATATTTCTTTTGATTTCGATGAAGTGCCATACAATTAATAAAATCACGTAAAACAAAAGTATCATACATGAATTACACATATATTCACAGGCAGAGATAAAAAGTCAGACCATTAATCCGCTACAGGACATTTAGAGTGGATAGTAGTTAAAATTTGGATATGCTCTGTATACAGCAGCTGGATTCAGTAAAAGTCTGTGGGGCAAATTATCAAGCAGGGCGTTATCGCAGTTTTAGCGGCAGAAAACTGCAGCTAAAGCGGCGATAATGGGCTTGATAATATGCCCCGGAAATTCCAATAGAAGCCCATGTTCACACCAGAAAATGGGCTTCTATGGGAATTCACAAGGCCATAATATCAAGCCCATTATCGCCGCTTTAGCAGCAGTTTTCTGCCGCTAAAACGGCGATAATTTTTAACGCCCTGCTTGATAATATGACCCTGTATTCTGTGTAGCAGTGATTCAAATATATACGAGGTTCCTTAATAGTGAGGAAAAAAAACGAAGTTTCAATTTAAACGATGTTACGGATGTGATACTGTTCCCAGTTTTGTGTTATTTGTTGCACTGAATGGGGTGGACAATTTTGCATTTTGGTTTAACCTTGCATAATTATCCTATGATACATCATGCTCAATTTATGTTATTGGTTGTAGAGTAAATATCCACAAATGATTGAAGAAAGAATAAGTTTATTTCCATGTAAAGAAGCACTCCTGCAAACAGCTCAAGTCTCCAAGGAGTCCGTGGTAACTGACACACATTACAGTTGAAACAAGGCATATACATACAGTGAACTGTAAATGGTCACGAGTGATGCAGAGTTAATAATAACATAGCTCTAGATATGAAGTTAAATGAAAACACTAGCACGAGTCGGCACGAGTCCATGTGGGAGAAATGCGCGAGCAAACCTCGCGCCAAGCATGTACTCGCGCTGACTCGTGTGCTAGATACACAACACACCTTCCCTCCTTATGAGAGAAAAAAAAACAAAGAAAAAGAAAGAAAAAAAAACAAGAAGGTTACACTTTTCCTGTCATGAAAGCAACAAAATCTGACAACCACTTGGGTTTCTTAGTAGCTCTTTTGGGTAAGGAAACATCATGTTGGACAGTAACCTCCTGACTAGTGAAGCTGTCACATGAACCAGAAGCTACTGTGGGAGCCTGATTAGTATAACAACTACTAGAGCAACAAGGTATAGCATCTGTATCATCACAAACTGTAGCCTCACTGAAATCCTCATCTAAAAAGGAAAGATCAGAATGTTCAGGAATAAGTTCTTTGCGGTAAACACCCTTGTCAGCTTTGAGAATAGCAATTCTACTCAGGTTCCAAAACTTATTGTTGGATAATCTCACAGAGTTTTTTAATACCTCTGAAACTTCAAAAGGACCCATAAATGAACTTTCACCTTTCTTGACCTTCCATGGTTTTTTTACCTTTACCATCATGCCAACTTCCACTTTCGGATCCTTTTTGGAACCACATTTCTCATCAAAATACTTTTTACTAGAGCAATGAGTGCGAATAAGATTTTCCCTAACTAAACTCAAATCTACACTTGAAGAAGTGGATTTCACCAACCACGAGGGATTCACTTTGGTTCTTGGAATTCTTCCCCTCATGATCTCAAAAGGAGAATACCCAGTCATTGAATTCGTGGTTGTCCTGTACATCTACACTTTCTTAAAAATTTCTACTTCCCACTTTTTGTCATCATTACTGGTAAATTGTATAGCGCCCTTTAGGACCCTATTAAACCTCTCTATTACTCCATTTCCACTAGGATTGTATAGAGAAGTAGTGGAATGAGCAATCCCAAGCCTTGAAAAATAATCGTTTGCTTTCTTAGAATTGAATTGTACACCGTTGTCAGATATAATTCGTACCGGTAGACCTTCTTCAATAAAGACTTTATCTAAAAAACACAGAACTGAATCAGTGTCTACTTTTTTGACAATTTTGATAATTGGCCATTTAGAAAAAATGTCAATGGCTGCAATGACATACTTGGAGTCGCAACCAATTGGACCCATGATATCTATGGCAATGGTTTCCCAAGGATTGTTTGGAATAGTATGTGCACCCATGTTGGGTTTTAAGGTAACTAAAGACTTGTCTGAGTTGGCACATACCACACAATTTCTAACCAATCGTTCAATAAACATATCCATTCCTGGCCACCAAAATAAATGCTTGACCTGTTGCTTGGTTCTAACCATGCCACTATGGCCTTCATGGCCCTGCAGAACTATAATTTTCCTCACACCCATTGGTGGAACAATACGTTCACCCCTTTTTATGATGTTCTCACAAAATGAAAGTTCTGATCTTATTTCCCAGAAACTTTTCAATTCTGAATTCAAACACTTTTTGTCAGGCCAAGTACCAGTGATATAGTTAGCAACATTCTTTAAAATTTCATCATCTTCAAATTTCTCTCTCCACAGAGTTTGATCAATGGAAATAGGACCCTCATCATGAATCATGGCAATCTGGAAATTGTCCCACTCATTGTGTAAATCCTCCTGAATAGGTAAGGGCATCCTAGATAAAAAATCAGCAGAAACATTTTCCCTGCCAGGTAAGTATTGTATATTATAAATGAAATCCTGCAAACGCATGGACATGCGTGCAATGCGGGCTGAAGCTCTCAACATGCCCTCTGTAGTGAGGAGCCGTACTAAAGGTTTGTGATCACTCCTCAGTGTACACTCCTTACCCCAGACAAACACCCTGAAATGTTCTAAAGCCCAAATGCATGCTAGCGTCTCCCTTTCTATTGTGGAATACTTTTCCTCAGCAGAAGTAAGAGCCCTGGAAGCGTGCGCAATAATAACTTCTCTTCCCTCCTTATTCTTTTGAGTAAATACAGCACCCAGTCCTTTCGCGCTAGCATCAGTAGTAATAATGTTTTCCAGAGAAGGATCAAAGCAAGAGAGTGCACTTGCTGAGCAGATAGCATTCTTCACATCACAGAACTCCTTCTCGCATTCACTTGTCCATTCAAAAACAACTCTATTTTTAATTAACTGCCTGATATTATATGTTCTGCACGAAAAGTCAGGTACATACCTAGCGTAGAACTCAACTAACCCTAAAAAGGATCTTACATCGTCTTTAGATAAAGGATGAGGAGCCGACTTAATTGCTTCTAAAAGTGAAGGTTTTGGTTTGACACCCTCTGCACATAGTTCATGACCTAAGTAATTTACAGAATGAACACCAAATTTACATTTCTCATGCTTAATGGTAAGGCCATGTACATTAAGTGTATTCAAGACTTCTTCCAAAGCAGTAATGTGTTTGTCCTTGTCATCATTGAAAACCAAAATGTCATCCTGAAAACAAATAGCATTTTTACAGTCTTTTAAAATGTCTTGCATGACCCTCTGAAAAATTGCTGCTGCGGACGCCAGACCAAAAGGCATCCTGTTGAATCTGAAGCACCCAAAAGGTGTGATAAATGCAGTTAAGTCCTTGCTCTTCTCATTTAACTCTATCTGATGATAAGCAGCAGATAAATCGATGGTTGAAAAAATATTTGACCCCCCAACCACAGACAGCATTTCAGAGATACGAGGAAGAGGGAACTGGTCTACAACAATATTATTGTTAAGATGGCGAAGGTCAATGCATAATCTCACTTTGCCATTGGCTCGTCTAGCAACCACTATAGGCGAAACCCATTCAGATGACTCTATTCTATCTATTATGCCACCTTCTACCAAAGCATTTAATTCATTCTTAACTTCCTCTCTGACAGCAAAGGGGATATTACGAGCTTTATGTATTTTAGGACAAGCATTGTCCTTCAAGCGAATTTCATGTTTAAAGTTGGTCAACTTTCCAATGCCTTTAGAAAAAACATTTGGAAATTTTTTCAACATCAGCGTAGAAATGCCATTTTGTTCATCAATCAACATCACCGGATTGGGACTATTAGGATCCAGGACAATGTCAAGTTTACCAAAATCAAACCAGCTAAGAACTGAAGGACCCTTCTTAGAAACATATAATTTCGCAATACATTTTCTATTCTTAAACCTGAAAACTAAAGTTCTGAACCCTAAAATATCTATTCTTCCACCAGAATATCCCTCAGAATTGATATCACTTTCTTCCAAATGACTACCTAGTCTTGGTACAAATAACTTCTTCCATACAGATTCACATACTATAGAATAAGGTGATCCAGAATCTGCATACATGTTGATCTTTACCCCTCCAATAACCATATCACATAATGGCTTCTTCTTAATGGTATGGTCATTTACATTTAAAACTACAGAATCTTTTATGTTCAACACAAAAAGACAGTCATTGGGATCATCTGTGAACTTTTCATCATCACTATTCTCACTTAATTCAATGCACTTGACTTTTTGGTTGACATTACCCCTTCTGCAAGCAGATGTAAAATGTCCTTTTAAGCCACAACTGGAACATTTCTGTTTCAAACCAGGACAAGTTTTGTCATTTGCCAAATGTGATTTGCTGTTGCATCTAAAACATTTAAGATTACTCTTTGAAATTTCAGAATTACCTTTGGGAGAAAATATTTGTTTCTTTTTAAGAACATCCTTACTTTTACTATCATATTTATGGTTAATTTTTGCAACAACATTTTTACTGATTGAAGCATCTTTCCCTTTAACCTGTAATGCACTCCTACAGGAAAGTTCAGCTTTTCTAACAATAGATAATACAACATCTAAGTTTTCATCCCCATTAATCCATAGTCTTTCCTGTATGGTCTCATTTTTAGAGTGCATGACTACTTGATCTCTTATAAGATCTTCTTGTAAATTTCCAAATTTACAATCTAGGGCTAATGTTTTCAGAGACGAGACAAAGTTATCTACAGTTTCTTCACTTAACTGTTTTCTTTGAAAAAACTTAAATCTAGAAATTCCTATGCATACTTTGGGAGAACAGTACTTATCAAAATCATATACAGCCTTATCAAATACATTCATGTCACCACTTGCTTGTGAAGTAGGAAGTTGATTGAAGGCTTTTAATCCTTCAGGTCCCAAACAGTGTAAAAAAATGCCTTTTTTTCTGGAGCTTTCATTTTACCATTTGCATCTAGTGTCTCAATATAATTTAAGAAGTAAGCTTTCCACTCAATCCAAGGCATACAAGGAGAACTACCAGCTGACCAATAACTTTGTGGAGGAGAAAGGGTATAACCTTGAGCACACATGGTGATGAAAATAAGTAAAAGAAAATAAGTTAATTCACACTAAATATCACTAACAAGTGTAACATCAAAAAAAATAGCTATAACAATGAGAAATAAATACTTGGATTGTTGAAGAAAAAAAATAGTCAAACGATTCCTTGAAAATAGAGCGTTTTCCTGTGTTCAATTGAAGATTAAGGTGGTTTATTCTGTAATTTAAATCTCCATGCGCTTTTCCCGCTTCCTATTTACTCCGTTTTCTCTTTGGTTAGTTTCTTCGTTATTTTAAACTGTAATAAGATACAGTCGGATAAAAACGAAGTCAGCTCTTTAGTTTCATTAGAAATAGAGCAACCAATGGAGAGAAGCGTTTCAGCGTATCGTCGTATCGGAAGAAATACAGCAGTGGCTTCCGCTTCAAATCCTTCAACAAAGCGTGAAGATTAACCAGCAAAAACGAAGACGCGCACTTCTTAGCGCAAAGGAAAGAAAATAAATCAATTCTGCCTTTCCGATGGTAGTACGTCGCTGAAGGTTGTTCGTCGCTTCGTTTTCAGGTACAGGAATTGAAGAAGTTATTCAGAAACTTTTCTAAGTTCTGATAGAAAATTATTCAAAATGCGTAAATTTGCATAAAATTAAACAGGAAGTGCTTCTTGGAAGGTTCAATGCTCCGTCCCTCGTCGCCAAATTGTAGAGTGAATATCCACAAATGATTGAAGAAAGAATAAGTTTATTTCCAAGTAAAGAAGCACTCCTGCAAACAGCTCAAGTCTCCAAGGAGTCCGTGGTAACTGACACACATTACAGTTGAAACAAGGCATATACATACAGTGAACTGTAAATGGTCACGAGTGATGCAGAGTTAAACAATAACATAGCTCGAGATATGAAGTTAAATGAAAACACTAGCACGAGTCGGCACGAGTCCATGTGGGAGAAATGCGCGAGCAAACCTCGCGCCAAGCATGTACTCGCGCTGACTCGTGTGCTAGATACACAACATTGGTCAATTATAATTCATAAAACTAGCAGCTCCAAAAATCGATAATACAAAGTGAATATGCCATGATCTGTACAGTGTGAAAAAAAACATGTCAGTACTGCTTTGAGAAGACAAATTATCTCGGGGGCAATTAGGAAGATTCGAAAACCAAGCACCCTGTTGTGGAAAAATTGAAAGAAAGTGCACTGTGCCTAGGCATAACTGAGTTAAATATAATGTTGAAGAATATAGATTAAAATAAGATTTGACTCCAGACTATATTTAGGATACAGAGCAGAATAAGTAACGACTGTTTACATGCAATGTGCATTAGCACGGCGTACCCCATAACTGATGAAACAAACATTTACAATGCAATAGGCCTCGCAATGACATAATTTTGAGCTATTGTAAATGTCATTGTTTTTTTTTTCCTTCGTGAAGCATTAATGAAATGGTTCATGCAAAATGGCAATAGCTCACTTTATTGTAATTACGAAATCTATTGCATTGCATTTGTACTAGTGTGAGTTTTGCATTGTAAATTTTACCAGCTTTTATTAATTTTTTTAAATTTTTTATCACATTAATCTAATGCATTAAAAATGTTAATTACCACTCATTTTGGAATAAGGACTCTGAGTGGATATTACATATACCCATGTATGGTTACTATGATTGCAGTTACAGGTGTGAGATCACTATCACTGCATATATATATTCATCAACACTCGTATTCCTGGAGAAGCTCCTCGTTGGACCCCAGTCTCAGCCTCTCCTGTGGCATTAAACCAGTCTCCCCCAAGCCTGCCATGCTTCGCAGCAGCTCGAGCTCACGCCTTGCAGATGGAAGCCAGAATGTAGGGTCTCCAGTCTATTCAGTACACAGAGAAACTAGCAAAACAGATGGGCTTGGGGGTATTTTCCTACTGGGAGGCTCTCTTAGCTCCTGCCCTGTGGACATCCTTGTTTGTTCTGTGGTAAAGGCAGGGCACTTTTACCCCCAAAGATTGCTATCCCTGGAGTGAATGTCTTGCATGGTGAAGCGTGTGTTAATCAAGAGTCTCCATCTGTAGATGCACCGAGCGTGGCGACTTCGCTGCCAGGCCCAGCGCCCTATGCCCTCACTGCCTCTCCCTGTCCCCTTCCCTCTTCCCCTTGTACGGCGCAGTGAGCTGGGGCAGAGTCAGAGAGATGGATACGGCCCCTTCTGCCCCCGTTAACTGGTTGCTGCTTTTGTCTCTGGGAATTATGGTTCATCCTTCAAACGGGGAGAAAGTAAGTTCTCCTGGCACCCGCCTCGAAGTGGGACAGGGCAGGCTGTTCATATGCAGTGTGAACACAAGATCTTTTCCGCGTAAATGTAATCTACGCATCCAAGGGGTGAAACTATAAGAGGGTGATGGCAACACGGCATCATTTGAGAGTGACTGTGCAAAAAGGGGCGTAGGGCCAGTTGTGTGAGGTAGACTATGACTCCACAGTAGAGCAGGCCAAAAAGAGAGGGTTGTGACAGGCAAGCAGCACACAGGCCGGACAGGACTTTCAGCGGGAGAGGGCCACTACCCTTATCAGTTCTTAAGGCTGGGGAGTTTGGGAAACGATGCACAGAGCTTCAGTGCTTGTTGTAACTAGGGCAAAAGGGTGCGCCCTGACCTAGACATTTAATTTCACTGAAGTGTTCTGCCTCGTGACTGTCCACAATTGTGACCATGCTCAACCTGAAGCAGAATGGTTTTTGAGTAGTATGACATCTACACGCGTACACTTCCTGTTCAAAAGACTGCCTGGGCTGAGCGCCTCGCTGTTTACTGAGGCTGGATCTGGCCTTGATGAAGCGAATTAAGTGGCAACTACAAGTTTTCGTGAATGGAGTGTCTACTGTCACCGCAGATGCGTGGAAAAAACACCCCCAAACGCCCCTGCCAGTGCAACGAAACAGGCGCCATTAAGAAGGGTCAAGACCATTCACAGAGTTTAACAGCTGAAGCTTCTCACATAAAAATAAAGCCCCAAATTTAAAACTTTGCAGTTCACAATCCAGCCATTCACAGCATTTCATTGGTGAACTTCCAGGACATTAAGATCGTCCCGGAGCAGGACAACATTGAGTTGTGCTTTCAATGGACAGGTACTCGCATATAGTTTTAGTAGCACAACGGTCGCTGGTGATAGTGTATACCTACACTTTTTTATTTCTATTTCTATTACTAGCGCTGGCAGTGAAAGATGGAGAGAGGCCAACTCTATGAATATGTGCAGTGAACAGTTAGTTCTTGCTCTGAAATTCCCGCAGCAGCCCAGCGACGACAACAGGCTTAACATCATACAGTGTTTCCTCATGAAGCCGCCGCTGGACCCATCTTTAAGATCTCGCTAGCGAGCAGGCTGCTGGGTGATGAATAACAAGTAACATCGCTGACTGTCGCCTTCGGGAGGGAAGGGGGGCCCCTCGAGGCGGGTGTCGGTAATTTTGTTGAACACGTGTGATCTGGGGAATTGCTACCAAGGCAGGAACATTCTTTGTTACCTCCCTGTCTCCTTTTGGGACGGCCCATCTGGATCCTTTGATTCACAGCTTGTTTAGATAACACGCCTCCTTTAGATAAGACATTGCATCATGACAGCCGTGAAGCAAACAATCCAGTCCGGATGGGCCGTCCCAAAAGGAGAAAGGGCGGTAACAAAGAAGCCAAATTTTCAATGGAAGGCCACTGTTTACCATAAACGATGACGCCATCCAATGAAAATGAGGGATGGGGCTTTAAGCCCCCTTCCGAAATGTCCTCTCTCACAATATGTCTCGCAGAGTGAGCAGCGCATGCGCGCTGCGATGCTAGGCAAGACCTAAAAAGGCATCTAACTCAAGCCCTTATTTATGAAAGGCTTGAGCCACCGTTGCATAATTTTTTGTGACGCTGCAGCGGTGTAATCACTGAGCCTCACTGCACCCTATTTACAAAGTGACGCACCTAGGCAGATGCGTCACTTTGTAAAGGCCTCCACTACATTATCTATGCGTCAGGTATAATGTATGCAGTGTGGGTGCTCCCTCGTAAAAAGCCTTGTAGAAGTGGCGCAGTGAAATTTATGAGATTTCACTGCATTGCTTCTAAGACTTGACTGCTTCAAAATCCTTATGCCTGCTTTCAGGATTGATGCAAGTCTTTTCAAGTGGGACTCGGCCATGGGTTATGACACATTGCTGGAGTTGCGTCAGTTTTCCGACACACTCTAGGAATGTGTCATTTTTGCACCTCCAGATACGTCAGAATTCATGACGTATCTGTAAATCCTTGCGCCATGGAGCACCACATTGTAAGTATGGCACATCCATGGTGTTAGCAAGGATGGAACTATAAAAAGGGACGCATCACTCTTTTTGCCCAGCGATGGGTCTCTTTTCATAAATGAAACCCTCAGTCTTTAGGGCTTCTCTAAATACACTCTGGATTGAAGAAAACTCTGAAACTTCCAACCATGCATCTTTTACATAAGCAAGCCAGGCGATATTCGCTATGTTGTCTAGGGCCATACAGACCTTTAAAATTAATCTTGAGAAACCCGCCTCTAATGTTTGCCAAATTTTAAGCCCTAAAATCACTGGGGCTATTCTTATGAAGTACACCAGATAACTCAACCCGACTTCAGCATGGCAGCTACAGGTGGCGATGCATGGGGGAGCAGAAAGAAGTCTGAGTAAAAAGCAGTCTACTACCTTTTCCAGGATATCAGAGTTGGAATAACACCAGACACCTTCCCCATCAACACCCACTGGAATGCATTCGCTCTTTTAAAGGTTTAATAACTCTCTTACACGCTTATGTCCCAGCTTTGACACAAAACAGAATACTGCTTCCATCACTCTAGATAATTGCTGCAATCTTAATTTCAACAGGTGACCCCAATATGGGTCCGAATGAAAGGAGATCAATTGAATGAAATATAGTTTTAGATGGTTTAGGTCCACTAATCATAGTGGAGCATCATTTACTTTCTAGTCTAAGTCACTCATACAAGTAATAATGCGCCTGCTTCACCTCTGAATCTCATATGCACTGTAGGGACCAGGGGGCATATTAGCAAGGGTGATATCGCCGCTTTAGCGGGACTTTTTCCCGCTAAAGCAGCAATATTTTTATCGCCCTATTAGCAAGCTGTCGCTAACAGCAGTTAGCGGCAGCTTATAGGCGATAGCTACAGGTTTGGGGCCCTCTTTGCATGTCAGCGATATTTATCGCTAATGGCATGCAAAGTGGGTGTACCCAACCTGTTAGCGACTGAAAGCAGTCGCTAACACAGCTATCACCTATTAGCAAGGCAGGCGAAGCGATAAAAAAATTGCGCTAGGCGCGAATATCGCCAGAAACTAACGCCTACTCAGACCATGGCTTAACCTGTATATCCAATGGAGGTGGATATTCAGGTTAAGTTCCCATTAGCGATAATGCCTGAATAACACAGGGGGCGTGGCTTGGATGCTGAGGAGTTAGGCAGCGTGAGCCCGGAGCTCCGCTCCCGATCCCGGCTAAAATCCTGTTAAACTGCCCGGATTCCGATGGAAAGCGGTTGCTCTGCTAGCTGAAGGCATCGGTGGAGCGACGGGACCCTGTGTTCGCAGTTATCTGCCGCTAATCATCGCGGAAACCGACTTTGAGTGGTGTCCGCGGGGCGAGACGCCTCGGTCTAAGATGGCGGCTTGAGGTCTGAACCGGTGCTGTCGCAGACAAAGGAAGCTCGACAATCTTCACCTTCAGAGAGTCGGCAGAATCGGGGACGTCGCCGGAAGAAACGCTGAGAGCCCGGAACCGAGGAGATCACACACGACATCCCATACTCCGCTTGGGAGAGACGGCAATAAACGAGTGGCGGACTTACCCGGGGTGCACCTAAGATGGCGGCAACTCCGAGAAACAAAAGCTGAAGACCTCACGAACAGAGAAGGGCTGCGAGAACCCCACACGACACTGCATTGGCTGGAGAGGGGAGGTTTCCCCCCTGATTGCCCAGATGAGCGGCCTACACCGAGCCCTGCAACCGGAGCGCAGCCCAAATTTAGGTAGGGGACGTCGAGCACACGAACCCCAGACCTAGGAAGGGCAGCACCTCAAGCACCAACCTGCGAGGGCCGCAATAGACTGGATGCTCTATCTGAACTGGGCATATGCGGGCCTTGTCTGAAGATTGGTGAACACCCGATATTCCCGCTGCACCACACGGGGCCTGGTAGTAGGCCCAAAAGTCCTAGGAGCGGCCCTGAGTGCGATCGCGGACTTGTGGAGACTCGCAGCTTGAGGAGGGCAGCTCCCTGGCGGTTGACCACAAGACTCTGGAGGTGGTAAAACCGATTGGGAAGCCAGACCTCGAGAGCAGGGACCCGAACAGCGAGGAGGGAGCCCCTGCCCAACCCAGAGCTCCGACGCTTGCTGAGGGCCTACAAGCCGACGCGCTAGACTAGACTGGAGAATCCTCTACTCCCTGAGGAGACGCGCACCTTGTGGCAGCTGGAGGGGAGCCTGTATTACCCTGGACGACTGCCCGGAACAGCCAGAGCTGGCGCGCAGAGAGGCCGACCGAGAACTGGTCACTGGGCGGAGAGGGCGCCGAACAGAAGAGGCGACATTAGGAGCTGACCGACGCTCGAGGCCTAGGACTGGTGGAGCCGCTAGTCACTATTGAAAGTGGGACCTACCTTTCGCCCCGGCCTAACGGGAAATCCCCACCCCTGCTCTTCAGGTCTCCGAGAAAATCTCATCGCCAAGAGCACAATCCAAGATGGGGAAGACGAAGGGGAAAGGGGACGGGGCTGCCAGCTCTGAACCGACGGATGGGGCAGATCAGGGCCACACGGACCTACAGCAGATGCAGGACCGCATCTTAGAAGCTATCTCAGCCACGAAAGAAGCCCTGCAACAAGACATTGCCCAGGTGGCGACAGGCTTGGGGCTCCTGCGAGCAGACCATGATAAGCTAAAGGACAGGGTCAGGAGCACAGAGATAACCCTGCAGGAGATGGTCCTGGTGCATAAAACCATGGAAGATCGGTTGGGCGATGCTCTGGACCGAGTACAAGCGCTGGAACGACGGGCGGAGGACGCTGAAAATCGTAGTAGGCGCAACAACGTCCGCTTGGTGGGCCTTCCGGAGAAAAAGGAACGAGATGACATGGTGGGTTATCTTGATAACTGGCTGCGGACTGAGGTGGCGCCGGAGGGGCTCTCCCCTTTCTTTTCGTTGGAGCGGGCGCACAGAGTCCTGGCCAGACCGCCTGCCCCGGGCCAGCCACCCCGCCCTGTGGTGATCAAACTGTTGCACTATAAGGACAGGGACTGGCTGTTGCAAAGAGCCAGAGAAGCAGGCCCCTTCCAGGTGGACAACAACAGGGTGACACTGTTCCCAGACTTTACGTTTGAGGCGCAGAAACTTCGGGCTACCTTCTTGTCGATTAAACGAGAACTGCGTGTGGAGGGCATCAAGTACTCACTCCTCTTCCCTGCAAAGCTCAGAATTGTGGTGGACGACAAAACACTCTTTTTCCCCACGTCGGCGGATGCCTGGGCGTGGTGGGATACTTACAAGGCCGGAACGGATGGAGCTCGATTCAGAGCTGAGGAGGAACAACGGAAACAACCGACCAGGAAATCGCAGCGCCTCCGGAAGCGCCGGCAAAGGACTGGGAAACCAACGGCGTCACAAACGGAGGAAGAGAGGAAGGCAGCACTTCAGGCGGTGGTTGACCTATCGGGTACAGTGCGCAGCCAGTCCTGCAAGGGCTCAGAATCTGAGGAACAGGCAACAGGATCAGAAACAGACCTCTCGGAACTTGGTGGGGCTAGGGGGCCGATCGTGACGCCACAAACGTCGGAAGAAATTGTAGAAGCTTGAGGGGAAAGACTTTGAAGAGCAGCACCACACATTGAACATGGGGGGGCCATGCCCATAGATGCCAAAGGCTATCTGGTAGAAGTATGGAGACTTGTGAGCGCTCATGGGGGGATTGTGGGGCGGGGGAGACGGGAATGTTATAGTGTAAGAAACACCCTCGGAATCGAGCTGTGCCCTCTGGCCCCTAAGGTCACCGCAGTGGAGACTGCGGAATATAGTGTTGGCATTTGGGGTGGTTCACCTTTTTGATAAAAGTTTGGATGGGAACTAATTTGGTTAAGATAGGTCCTGTTCTGGGGGGGGGGTTGCCGCAAGTAGTTTGGGAGGCGAGGGAGGTGGGGTTTGGGGAATAGTTGCTGGGAGGGGGAGGGGGGATCAGAGATGTGCCAACATAAGGGCCTGGACGATGACTGTCATTACCATGTTCGAGTATGCAAGGGACAATGGCTAGCGCTGGTGCATTGAAATGTGTGACCTGGAACGTGCGGGACCTACACACCATGGCGCGGAGGCACAAGATACATGCTTACTTAGTCCGTAGAGGGGTTCAGATAGCGCTACTGCAAGAAACGCACATAACAAAGCAGGAGGGCATAGTGCTGCAGAGGAGATGGCGAGGGCTGTTGTTCAACACGACATACTCTGCATTCGCAAGGGGTGCTTTGATATGGGTCCGGGCTGGGGTTCCCTTCCAAGTGACTAAACAGGTGATAGACCCGGAGGGCAGATTTGTGGCCGTGGAGGGGAAGCTCAGAGGTCGGGACATATCACTATGCAGCGTGTAGGCCACCAACATAGATATACCCGCTTTTCTGACAAAGCTATCAGGCAAGCTGGCGAGCTACTTGACAGGTCCAATACTCATGGGAGGGGACTTTAATTCAGTAACAGACACCACATTAGACAGATCTCACCCACCTCTGCATGCATCACCAGTACATAGAATAGCAAAACGCAGGCTAGCGTGGCAGGGGAGATGGGGTCTGGAAGACGCTTGGAGGACACTATACCCTACTATGAGGGATTACTCATTTAATTCTGGTATACATGACCTGCACGTCCAGTTAGATGTGTTTCTGTGCTCCTCGCTCATACTTCCCGCTGTAGCGAACACAGAGTATCTGACCCGCACACTGTCCGACCACAACCCCCTATTGCTGTCCCTGAACTGGATGACCGAAATCTCACGAGTTCCGACCTGGCAACTGCGACCAGACACCCTGGACGACTTACTGTTCAGGGACGCCTTAGGCGAGAGGCTTACTCGTTATTTTGAGGAAAACAGTGGTTCCACGTCCTCCAGGGCAACAGAGTGGGAGGCCTTCAAGGTTGTGGTCCGAGGTCATTGTATAGGGGCATCTGCGGGCGCCCGCAAGACACTCTTGGATGACCTCGATAGGGCCGAAAAGGAGTTGCGGAAAATTGAACGAGAGCGCCCTAATCACCCCGAGCTCCAGGAAGCAGTTAGCAAAGCCAAAGAAGCAGTAGCGGTGGAAATGGAACGGCTACGGAGTTTTGATCACAAGATCTACCTGACTAAGGCGCATGCAGAGGGCGACAAGGCGGGAACGATGCTTGCCTGGCTTGCTAATCCGACTAGGTGCAGCCACCCGATTTTGGCTATTGAGGAGGAAGGGGGAAACGTCTACAATACCCAAACAGAGATCCTAGATAGGTTCCGAGCATACTACGAAAGGTTGTATGAGAGCGGATCGGAAGGCCAAGAAGCTGAAATTGACGCCTTTCTGGAGGGGCTGCAATTGCCGCGGCTGGAACAAGAACAGGCAGATGAATTGGGCAGGAACATCACACTAGGGGAAATAGGGAGTGCAGTGAAACAGATGGCTCAGAACAAAACCCCGGGATTAGATGGCCTGCCTATAGAGTTTTATAGTAGATACCTGGAATTCCTAGCTCCGCAATTACAAGCGGTATATAATGAAGCAAAGTCGAGAGGGAGGCTGCCTCAGCCAATGCGTGAAGCTCTAATGATCCCGCTGTTGAAGCCTGGGAGGGTGAGCAGAAAACTCTCCTCATATCGTCCGTTGTCCATGTTGACGACGGAGTATAAAATCCTGAGCAAAATACTGGCCAACAGGCTGCTGAGCCATATGACAGAACTGATACACAGGGACCATTCAGGATTTATTCCCACGCGGAATGCTACCAACAACATACGTCGGTTAACACGGCTACTCGACGACCAACTGTCGGAAACGACTGTGCCCCTGGTGTTTTCTATTGATATTGAGAAAGCGTTTGACAGCCTAGAGTGGGGGTATCTCTACAGGGTGATGCAGCGTCTCGGCCTGGGAGATAATTATATTGGCTGGACCAAAGTGTTGTACACGGCGGCCACGGCGCGGGTCCGGATAGGCTCTCTCATCTCGAGTCAGTATCAAGTGGGCCGTGGAACCAGGCAGGAATGTTCGCTATCTCCCCTGCTGTTTGCATTGGCGATTAAACCCTTTGCGGCGGAGGCCCGGGCGGGGCACTACTACAAGGGCCTCGTTTATAGAGGAATGCCACAGGCCATCTCGTTATACGCGGAAGACCTTTTGTTGTTCTTAGCAAATGCGGACGAGGAGCTGGAGGGAGCAAAGCAGCTCCTCGGAATTTTCGGGAGGCTGTCGGACCTGAAGGTTAACTGGACCAAATCCTGTTTATTTCCGCTACGAAGGGGGGAGGAACAACCTGCCAACCTCCGGATACTCAAGTGGGAGCCTAGCTGTTTACAGTATTTAGGAGTGTATATATACCACTCGGCGACAGATATGTTGGATGGCAATGTGGTCCGCTGCATTAATGCGTGCCTTTTGGGCCACTCTTCCGCTCTCGATGACGGCCCGTATCTCCCTACTAAAGATGATAGCACTTCCACGGCTGCTCTACTACTTCTGCACATTGCCGGTGTGGATACCGAGCTCAATATTCCGATAGTTAAGATCACTGGTGATAGCCTTTCTATGGGGTGCAGGTAGATGCAGGATAGCGCTTGACACTTTACTTCGACCCAAGGATGAGGGGGGCATGGCAGCGCCTGACTTTGAGTGTTACTATCTGGCGGCTCAATTACAGGCCTTCACACAAGAGATAGCAAAGGTTTATCGAGGTCCGGAACCGAACAGAGACGAGGGCACCCCACGGCATGTGCTTGCGTATATTACTCTGCATCAGAGGCTCCTCGTCAGAGACCTATCCCTGGAGGAGCAGATGTTTAGGCTCTGCTGGAACCGAGCGCGCCGGAGAGCGGGGGTTCGCCGAATGTACGCACCGGAGATCCCGCTGGGGATGGTGACGGCACTCCCTCACGGCGGAGACTGGTCGCGTCTGCAGGGTTGGGAAGATGCAGGTCTACAGATGTTAGGCGACCTCTATGAGGACGGGGTATTACTCCCGTTCCAGACCCTGCAGGAACGATTCGATCTGCCTAGAGGGGACTACCTGATGCATGCTACTGTGACCGGAGCCATGCAGGAGCACTGGGGGGAGGGGTTGCAGGAACCCGCTACTTCTATGGCCTGTCAGTACACAATGATGGCAGCCGGTACTTACAAAGCAGTAACCTACCTTTATTCCCGAATGTTACGGGAAACTCTGCAACCACTCACGACACTGAAAGATAAATGGAAACTGCAATTACTACGGCGAGCGAGAAAGAGCACGAGAAATGCCAGATTCCAACTGATACATTTCTACATTCTCCATAGGGCATACCTCACCCCGGGGAAGCTAGGGAAATACTTTGGTGTGGAGAACGCGGCTTGCCCTAGATGCACTACTGTAGAGGCAGATTTGGGACACATGCTGTGTGATTTCCCCCAACTGAGGGACTACTGGCGGGAGATCGGGGAGGCATTGAATAACGCTACGGACAGGGAATTGCGATACACTAAAGCGGTAGGGGTACTGCACTGGTTTCCTCACACACCCAAGAATAAGACGACTAGTAAGTTTATAGACATGGGATTGATTCTAGCAAAGCGGGAAATCACTAGGAACTGGAAATCCAGGAGGGGGCCCACATACCAGCGGTGGTATAATGAATGTCTTAAATGGGTGGCGAGCGAAAGCACCCTGCGGCATCAACTAGCCAGATGCACTGCAGACGAAAAGGCGCTAGAAAGGGCGACAGCATGGGAGACATTAGTGCAGGTGCTCCGTGATGGAAAGGGAGAGGAGGAGGGGGGACACACCGACTCTGAAACGGAAGATCCCACTAGCACACCAGGTAAACACTCTTAGCGAATGATACATTCCTCCTTGCAAACACCAGAACATACACTACTTAGAAATCCAGGCGCAGGCACTGGGGGGGAGGATGGAGGTGGAGGGGGTTGGGGCTCTGGGCGGGCTGGAAGTTAGGGGGAGGGGGAGGGGTGAAAATGCAAAAGCAGACCGCTGATATCTTGCATACAGAATACAAGAAGTCGGGGGCAACTATGAAGGATGAATAACGAGCTGACGCCGCCCGGCCTTCGGGATGTGGGCTTATTGGCTGTATACATGATTCGCTCAAGCAAATTCTCCATCTAATTGCTACAGTGGTGAAATGCCCATAACCGTAAAATGTATGTAAGATTTGGTTGTGCAATAAAAACGATGTTTTAAAAAAAAATGCCTGAATATCACTGGATTTCCAGCGATATTCACGCATTGAGCCGCTATTGCCGGATATTTAATCGCTTTAGAGATAATCGTTGCTAATAGCACGTTATTTCTGTGATAATATCTGGCGATAAAAAAAATACGCTAAGCACATTTAGCGATAATTATCGCTATTTGTTGCTAATATGCCCCCAGATTTTTCTCGTGCATTCAGGACTCCAGATATTCTAACAGGGATGTTTATAATAACATCCTCTAACTATCTAGAAGCGCTATAAACCTATACTTTTGGAGAAATTTCGGCTACCCTTTCTAAATGTAGGAATTGAAATGTGCCTCCTTGAATAAGCAATAGCAACAGAGGCAGCTACTGTGCAATAAAGCTCTAGCAGTTGAGAATGTACCAGGTTTTATAATGACCATAGCAATCCTATTTGAGAAGAACTAGCATCTGTAAAAAAAACTTCAGTATAGCAATTAAATATCATGGGGACTCTCTTGTTGTGAACGTATCTAGGACCCTAATTAAATATTCCCGATTTATGCCCTTATGTGGTTATAACAAATCATATCCTTATAAAGGCATAAGAATCATATCCATATTTAGTCATAGCCAATGCAGTCCAAATACGGCAAGGCTACTTCCCTAGACTCCTAGAAAGTACAACGCGTTCTTTAAACAAACCAAACCTCCAGCAGCTAGGGAATTCCCCCTGCTTTTGTTTTGATTTGTCCTAGAACTCCTGAGAGTCCTGAAAGAACTGCCAGTTCTTAGTGACAGGTCTTAGTGACGTCTTATGTCCAACCTTACGTCAAACACGGCACCTTCCAGGTATAAATATACCAGCATTTGACTTAAGCAACACACGGTGGTTTGGAGCAGAGCGGCTATCTACTTACCCAAAGCCCAGTTGATGCAAGTGCCGAAGGAAGCCGTCCCTCCCATTTGACCCACTGAGAAAGACGCTGTCTTTTCTCCTGCCGAGAAAATCCAGCTCCAGTGTTTCCAGTCACCCTTGCGGGTGACTGGGAGATCGAGTCCTGAGAACGAGATACAAGACCTCCTTCATTCTAAAACCAAGGTACGGAGCTGATTAGACCCTTAGAGAATTCTTGATTCAGATTCTTGGCAAAACTAACTTAAACTCAAACTGCAACTCCCTTACTCCTTCCCACGTACTAGGCTTAGGTTAGGTACACTGGGGTAGGCGTAATTTAGAAGCACCAGTTGAGTACGTTTAGTCAAACTTTTATCTTTGTATGTATTGTATATATTTTATCCGTTTTAAGTATCATATGGCTCAGAAACCATATCAATGCTTTTACAGTATTATTTCATAATACTCCTTTTACTGTACACACTTTACTTTATGATAAGTATTGCAATTGTGGCAATTCACTTCTTTTGCATGAGAAAGAAGACTGCTCAATAAATAACACCTTTATTGAAAACGCCCATCTCTCTATTTCTCTGCACTCTGGTGAAACTAAGTATGCATGATTGACTGAGTGAAATAGCTATCTATTGTTTTCACACGACTCTGGAGATATACTCCTTATTCTGGAGAGAGCAAAGTTGCCATGTTTATGCGGTTGTCAGAAACGAATCCCTTCTTGTCTAATCAGGGAAGTTAACTCCTCCCTGTTCATTCGAAAAAGTTTCTAGTGACCTCTGAGCTAGCTGGCATACCTAATTAAGTCTAACATATTCAGTAGAGACCTAGTCGATCTCAGTCCTACGTCTAAACTGCCGTTTATGTTATTCTAATGCGCAGAGCCTATTGGGAATATAGGAACTACACTACATATCGCCCAACGTTTGGTAAGGCGATAATCTAACACAAGATACTAGAGTAACACAGTCGTGCTTTTTCACACAGACCCCTTTTCCCGTAAAAACTCCAATAGACGTCTGGAGTGGGTGAAAGGTTAATATCCGCCAGAACTTAGTAGGAAGAGATTCCTATGTATTAGATTTTGGTTTAGTCAACGTTGAAGGATACAGTGTTCCAAAATATTGTGCACCTAATCTTTGTTTCCTCAAAACTTGCTCTGCAAAACTTTCATTAAACAATGTCAAATCACGGCGACAACAATGAAACCGGTGGAGCCGCAGTAGATGCAAATCATCCGGGTGCAGACGTTACAGGGTTTAATGAAGACGACCAGGATGCAATAATCATCCCGGTCAATATAGGAAAACCATAACTATAAAACTTATAGAGAATGGAGTATCATCAAGAGGTGGTACAGTCGTATTTGTGGTAGAGGCACATGAATATCGGAAGACAGAGGTATTCTATTCCTGGATAAATTTTCCAGCAGCACATGCTGTAACACATGAGTTCCACTACTACAAAATAGTGGAATCTCCAGAGGAATACTCTCCTTTCGAGGAAGTTGAAATTCCACTAACATAACAAGAGCACCTGCTCTGGTTTAATGGCACCCTAAAACATCAAAATCACATTACCAGGCTCGGTCCACTAGGTAGACCAGGAGCCACATGGTCGGTTCTAGCCAGCTACACACCACACCCCAACATTGAAAAAATGTCAAGCGAAGAACTCTTAGTTAAAATAAAGAATTAACAGAAGCATATAGAGTTTTAGTTCAATTAACAGTTGACGGTACAACCTACTGACTAAAAACACTAGTTGAAAATCCTGAAAAGACTTTCATTAAAAATAATCTCAATTCTCAAAAGAAGAAGTGGGAGGGTAATAAACAAACCTCTCCCAGAGAAAAACAGTTTCAGTCCAGAGGAAGGTCTCCCTAACGAAGAAATAGATCTCCAGAAGGGGGGGGGGGGGCAAGACTCCACAACGGGAGCCCTCTGAAAAAAGATACAACCTTAGAAATAGGGACAATTTGAGAAAACCCGACAGATATCAAGATATTGATACACGTCCCTCTCGATCTTTTCAGACTTCCTCAAAGAAATCGGAAAGAAGAGGACGGTCAGAACATAAAGAAGAGCACGTCAAGTCCAAAGACAAGGAACCTGCTCATCAAAGTAAAAAATTACATTTTCCCAGAAAGAAGGTAGCCAGTATTAAAGTAAATCATGCCGAGAATTCTGAGCACACAACTGAAAATGGAGAGTGGGCCCAGACAATGCTAGACAGCGCAGCAGAAGTGACCATAGCTCGCAAGATCCTGAGGAATCTTCTGGAGACAGTGGACACAAATGAATACATTCAAGTGGAAACTGCAGACACCCGAGTTAGCGTGCCCCATAAACTATATGAAATAACATTACATATAGAGGGAGATAAAACTAGGAAAATAAAAGGTCTCTTTTGGGAGAATCTATCTAAAGGCTATGATATCCTTCTAGCAGAGAAAGACTGGCCACCAGAGTTTGTCAGGGAGTGCCCACATGGTGAAGAAATGATTATGCCTGCCTTCTCAAATCACATTCCAATTCGTAAAAAATACACATTTGCTAGAAAATGGGCAGTGGCCCAAGCCCCTGCATTATATAAAAATCATGTACGGTGGGATGAGGATTCTCCTCACCATAAAATCCAGTTAAAAAATCAACCTACTGCACAGAGGCAGTATCCAGTTAAGCAAGAAGCTAAAAAACAAGTCAGAGGAATTTTAGATCAACTTGAATATCAGGGGGTGATTGAAACATGCACCTCACAAATGAACAATCCTTTGTTTCCTGTCTCCAAGCCAGACGATTCATATCGTCTACTTTTGGACTACAGACACCTAAACTCCTGCTGTAAAACTTTTGCAGTACAAAACTCACACAGTGCAGCACTAATGAATAACATCGTGCGCAAGAAATATAAAACGACATTAGATATTTCAAATGGTTTCTTCTGTCAAAACATAGCACCTGAAAGCAGATATATGACCGCTTTCTCCAGCATGGAGACCCAAAAACAATGTTGTTGTCTCCCACAGGGATTCAAGAATAGCCCAGGATTATTTTCAGCCAGGGTAACAGAGTTACTACAAATATATGAAGATGAGGCATTATCTAATGTCGATGACATCTATCTTACAGACGATGACCTGGAGACTCACTTGAAAAGAGTGAACACCATAATACTTGGGTTCACATCTGAGGTGTACAAATTTAACTTTAAAAAATCACGAATTGCCCATCTAACTGTCCTATTTTTAGGATATGAATTATCAAGTGAAGGCAAAAGCCTAGCGGACAACTTCTTAGAGAAGTGTGCTGTACTCCAAGCTCCAAAAATGCTGAAAACTTACAATCAATACTAGGTTTCCTGAATTTCGGAAGAACATACATTCTAAATTATGCAGAGAGGGTTAAACCTCTCTACGAACTAATAAAACCTGATTTTAAACCAATTAATTGGACTCAAAAACACACAGAAATTTTAAGATCATTACAGACAGACATGTTAACTAAAACAAAACTGCAAACATGCGCAAACGAACACAACCTTGTAATCCAAGTCATCCCAGGAAGATGCGGATTCACATACCTGACCTCTAATGAGCGAGAAACGGTACCAATAGCTTACAAATAACACTTGTACACACAAGCTGAAATGAAACTCAGTTCTACTGAAACAATTCTAACTGCGGTTCAAACTGCTGTAGCAAAAGAAAGAGCCCTAGCCCAAGGGAAAAGGATATCTGTTTTAACAGCAGTATCAGCCCTTGAGGCAGTAACAAGACCAGGCATTCCAAATGCTATAGCTCTAGATCCAAAATGGATACAATGGGAAAATTCTCTTGCTACAGAAGATGTGAAACACGATTTTGATCCGAAAATGAAAAAACTAGAAAATCTGGAATACGAACATGAATGCCCTCTGTCAATCGGAATTCTGCCTCTCGAACAGTACACCTGTGTAATCTACACAGACAGATTTGCACAACACTATGTTGTAGAAAAACAAGCCTATAGTGCTGCGTGCGCGATTGTTAAAGGTCGTTGGCACGAAGGAAAATTTAAACCTTTGGTAACTAAAACTCAATCACTCAGAAACTGTACAGCTCAGCGAGCTGAAATAAGATCTCTAAAGATGGCGCTTGAAAATGCCAATCTTCAACGTAATGGCATTCACGTTGCAGGGAATTATTTGGCTGACAAAGCCACAGCGGCAGCTGGTCAACCGGCTTCCGTAGCCACAAAAAAGCGTTCTAAAAATAGAGTAATTCCAAACACGAACCGGAGAGTCTTCTTGATTGAAGAAGCACACATGGGATTGGGTCTGAGGCACCAAGAGATCCTGAAATCTCGAATAGAATTACAATCAAAATACTGGTGGCCGGGGATGAGCTTGCAAATTTATAACTTTGCAATGAATTGTCAGGACTGCAACAGAGATCGCAGTTGTGAACCGGACCAGACACCTGCCCAGACACCTCTATTAGACAACATCAGGCTATCTATACGCAGACATCCGGACGGAAGAATGCAATCCCATAATTATTAAGACGAGATTCATTCGGATGTGGCCCCAGCGCTCGGCTGACGCCAGAACTGTTATAAAAGATTTGCGAGTCTTTATCGGCACATACGCAATTGGCATGCTACATTCTGACCAGGGTCCTGCGTTTAGCTCTCGGGCTTACAAGGAGGCCATGGCCAGCATGGGCATTGCATTGCTGTACTCTAGTGCATTCCATCCCAAGGGAAATGCGGTTATGGAGAGAAAAAAACGTGACATAAAGCAATCTATAACAGCAAGGGTATTAGGTTCGGTTGACGGGTGGGTCAAACATCTAATAAGTGTCCAACGTAGTCTTAATAACATGCCAAGAAATTCTCTAGGAGGTATCAGTCCGTACGAACTTTTATTTGGTACTAGAATGATCATCCAGGATTTGAATTGTCAGTCTTCAGTGGTGAAAAAAAAAACCTTTGATATCAAAGATCGTTTGGCTGTTTTACAGGACTTAAATGAAACAAGAAAAAGTCTTAGGGTACGAAAAGCTAAAGCCAACGACCACTGAAGAAAAAACACCTGTCCCAGCAAAATCTGTCTGGATTCCAAAGATTGGGGATCTGGTCAGAGAAAAGATCGCGGTGAAGAAGGAATTTGGGCCTTCTTACAGAAAAGCAGTACCTGTCTTAGCTGTCAGCGGAACAAGATCAGTAGTACTACCGGCCATTGCTGGTAAAAAGGAGAACCGAGTTGTCTCAATCGACCTGGTGAAACCACAACCATGTGGCCAATAATAAGTAGTAGGCCAAGTGGACTCCCAAGAAATAGCAGAAGACCAAATCTTTCTACAATCCAAGAGGTTCAAACTGAGAGACTAATCACATTTGATAAACCTTCAGTGAATAAAAAAGGACTATGCAACAAAGCCATGGAACTTGTGCCTCTTGATACCCAAATGGCAACAGTTCGTCAAGAAACACCTGTCTACAACGATGTAGCCTCGGACTATACAAATGTAACAAAAGAAAATCCAAAGATCAATGGAAATCCAGAAGCAATTCCACCAATTGACAGAACTGCATCTGGCTACTTTATCAACTTTGATGACTTTTCCGATGATCCAAGTGAACATGGAGACAAGCCAGCAACAAAAACTTTCAAAAAGAAAATCACAGAGCTCTTTCATCAACCCAGAGAAACATATCTAATTTCACCATGGATTAATTTATAGATTGTGTTAGGTGTACTTTTCTTCCTTCTGTGGCTCATCTTGGTTTTAAGTTTGGGTAGATTTATTGATGGAAAATATAGTACAATGGACACAGCAAGTCAGAACATCAACTTGGTCCTGAAACCACACAGATCTTCTCACATCGAAAAAAGAGAACTATCATCAGTGAACATCACTGCCATCCCTATACCTGGTGGTATAGCATGGGACAAAACTGACTATGAAATCTATGACCCGGTTGAGCTCTTGAAATATCCACACCAATTTAAGATCTCCTTAAGTGACTTTGTATCACCTAGTACTTTCTCTGATGATTGGGACTTTGAAAATATTACTAATATGATGCCAGATTTAGAAATATCAGAAGAATTTACAGAACATGATTATTTACAGGGTTCATCGAATTATGAGGAAATGTATTGTTTCAATCACTTTGGGCATCATTATCTGCATAAATCTGCTAATCCTAGAAATTTTTTCAGTTATAATCAGTGGGAACATTGTCCAACTCCGCCAAAAGGCAGTTCAAAAACATTTTATGAGAAATTTCCATACTTCTCAGGGTTTATTTACACTAATCCAGAAACGTTTTATTTCAAAATGTTAAATAAGACAGGAGTGAAAAACATGTTGACAAATACTAAACTGATTTATTCTGAAAATTTTTATGAAAAAACGTCTACATTTGGTTTTGAATTTTGAAAAAACAACATTGGGACAAAAACCACCTGGGGTACAAAAGAGTGGCAGGTACAAGGTCTAGAATCATTGTTTAGAGCCTGCATGATCCCAGAACAAATAATGTTCCTGAATGACACCATTCAACAAACAACCTGTCTTGGTCTAGCCAAGATAAAAGATTTAAACAACCCGTCTATACCAAAGCCTATGCCTGATAGAAACACCACTACAGATGAGGGGTTAGACGTGTCCTATATTTTGAAACAAAACAGAACAATTCCTGATTGGAACAAATGGTTGATCTGGCCCACAGACACAAATAACTGTCAAGATAGATTCCTGAACAAAATACAGGGGTTCAAACAGAACAGGCCAGACCCGAGATATTCCCAGAGACAACATCCAGGGATAGTTACAACATACAGTTTAGGAAAACTATGCCTCGACTGGCTACAGAGATCTACACTTCCCGAAATTAAGCAACACTTAACTTTACTTAAAGAAGGTGCTGACTTGCGAGATTTCATAATGGGACCTCGCAAACACCGTCAAAAACGTTTCATATACGCCTGTATATACGCAGCTTACAATGAAGCTTGGAAAGTAACACAAATTGAAACTGCAGAAAAAATACGAGAAATTGATTGTATTAATTTGGAAAAATCACTTTCTGTAGTGAACAATGGGTTAACAACTCTGTCCTCCAGAATTTATTCACTGGACAGCATTGTGTCATCTGCTATTGATATAATAGAACAGGATATGCTAATGTTACAACATGGCCAGTCCCAATTACGTTCTATTGTACAGCTAGGCTGGACGTTACAAAACCTCCGTTCAGGCTACGTGCCATGGCGTCTAATCAACACGTCATTATTTTCTATCTTTAACTTACTGATAGAAAAATCTCGTTGGCACAAAAAGGAGCAGACTATACAGTGCTGAGCATTGAAAAACTAGAAAGATTACTATTGACATGTCAGAAAGACCTGTCATTGAATGGATAATACATGGCACCATTACAATCCTGATAACAACTTTTCATTTTCAATACTGCCAAAAGTATATACCAGCAGGCCTGTATGAAAGGTTGGGTAAAGGATACTTCAAGTCAACCTGGAATTTACCTTATACACATAGATGTTATAGTGAAGGGAAAAAAGAGGTATTTCTTAGTGGTAACAATTGTAAAAAATCACTAAGCGGTACACTTCTGTGTCAAAGTATTAACTTGCATGGAGCCTGCGAAGGTTCATCAAACAACCTGTCATGTCATCTGCACGGCACCCCTGCCACACAGATAGAGCCCTTTTTCAGACAACTTTCCAACGGTAGCTACGTTATAATAAGTGACCACAGCTGTTGTGGCATGATGCCAGGAAAAGCCTATCTCGTGAGCGTTACTTTCAGGGTCATTTGTTGTATGCAAGTATTGTATCCAAAAAGCAATCCAGACATGGAGGCAGCAATATGGCCTTCTGTGAATATCTCTTTTATTCGAATTGATACTTTAAGCAGAATGAAGTCTATTCTTTTACAAACAACTGCGCTTTTAACCTTGTCCAAAGAGATGTATGACCTGCAAGTTGCAAGGACAGCAGCAGAGATACATACCCTATTATCGACAAATTACCCCGTGCATTTCGTAGAAATGTTAAGCCAAATCTTAAACATGTCAGATACCAGTGGCATCGCACATGTATTTAAGAAAAAATTTTTGGGACTGTTAGCACCCTTTGAAATAGTTCTGGGCATCTTCCCGAATTTTGTGCATTCTCTATTCGGTGGCCTGCCTCTTATTTTGGGACTCGTAGCAGGAATTTTATTTTTGTTCCTTCTGATCCGATATTGCAAGCCAAGTCACAGACAAAACTCAAGCTACGATGGAAGAAACGATCCTAGCAATACGATACCGAGATCGTATCACTAAAGTACTCGGATTGGCCCGGCTAAGAGATCTGAATACTACCTGGTTTCTTTCATTCAGACCAATCTGGCAAAATTGCATCTTACCTGTGCTTCAATGTCTGCTATGCGGAGAAGAATGCGCGTTGGACCTCTGTCTTACACTACCATCAGCAGTACCAATGGATATCGATACTTTGCTCGGTCCGGTAACGACTCATGCAACGTGTTGTCCCCAGCGGCTACCTATTCTGATGACGGCATTCGTTGAGACATCACCATTACGATTAGGTGGCGGTGAAGTACGAGATAAAAGCGGCACCACACAGGTACAACCTTCCGTGACCATTGCTGATCTAAACACTGATGATAGCAACTTTCACCTACTGTTGTAGGCGCATCTTTTGCCGGCCTATCTGAAGTAATGTTCTCCCCTAACAACGAGAATAATATTTGAAATAGCGAGCACACAGAGTTCCCTGAACTCTGAATTCGGCCTTCAGTTTTGATAAACAGCACTGCTGAAAACATTTGGAACTATTTTTTCCCATGAAATCGAAATTATTTTGTCCCAATTTCCAAAATATTTACTTTTTTTCGGCACAAGGTACTCTGCTTAAAGTAGAACTATTGTTAGAGAACAGAACTTCTATTTTTAGAGACTCTAGAGACAATATTTTGAAATCAGCCTCTAGTACATTTACAATCTTGTATGAATATGTGATGAAATGGTCTCAACCTTTTTTTCTGTATTAAGAGGCATTTCATTAATGTAAATTTCGTGATTCATTCAGTCAACATTCTAAATGAACAAAATTTTATCTGAATGATACCACTGCTTGAAAGCGTACAGTAGAATACTCATTTTCGTGTATCTATACCATTTCAAATGCATTTGATGTATTTTGGGGTGGGCTGGAAAACACATGCATACTTACATGTTTATATATTGCTTAGTATTTAGTAATGATGGACATTATACGTGGAGTGGGTGTTGTGAACGTATCTAGGACCCTAATTAAATATTCCCGATTTAAGCCCTTATGTGGTTATAACAAATCATATCCTTATAAAGGCATATGAATCATATCCATATTTAGTCATAGCCAATGCAGTCCAATCCGGCAAGGCTACTTCCCTAGACTCCTAGAAAGTACAACGCGTTCTTTAAACAAACCAAACCTCCAGCAGCCCGGGAATTCCACCTGCTTTTGTTTTGATTTGTCCTAGAACTCCTGAGAGTCCTGAAAGAACTCCCAGTTCTTAGTGACAGTTCTTAGTGACGTCTTATGTCCCACCTTACGTCAAACACGGCACCTTCCAGGTATAAATATACCAGCATTTGACTTAAGCAACACACGGTGGTTTGGAGCAGAGCGGCTATCTACTTACCCAAAGCCCAGTTGATGCAAGTGCCGAAGGAAGCCGTCCCTCCCATTTGACGCACTGAGAAAGACGCTGTCATTTCTCCTGCCGAGAAAATCCAGCTCCAGTGTTTCCAGTCACCCTTGCGGGTTACTGGGAGATTGAGTCCTGAGAACGAGATACAAGACCTCCTTCATTCTAAAACCAAGGTACGGAGCTGATTAGACCCTTAGAGAATTCTTGATTCAGATTCTTGGCAAAACTAACTTAAACTCAAACTGCAACTCCCTTACTCCTTCCCACGTACTAGGCTTAGGTTATGTACACTGGGGTAGGCGTAATTTAGAAGCACCAGTTGAGTACGTTTAGTCAAACTTTTATCTTTGTGTGTATTGTATATATTTTATCCGTTTTAAGTATCATATGGCTCAGAAACCATATCAATGCTTTTACAGTATTATTTCATAATACTCCTTTTACTGTACGCACTTTACTTTATGATAAGTATTGCAATTGTGGCAATTCACTTCTCTTGCATGAGAAAGAAGACTGCTCAATAAATAACACCTTTATTGAAAACGCCCATCTCTCTATTTCTCTGCACTCTGGTGAAACTAAGTATGCATGATTGACTGAGTGAAATAGCTATCTATTGTTTTCACACGACTCTGGAGATATACTCCTTATTCTGGAGAGAGCAAAGTTGCCATGTTTATGCGGTTGTCAGAAACTAATCCCTTCTTGTCTAATCAGGGAAGTTAACTCCTCCCTGTTTATTCGAGAAAGTTTCTGGTGACCTCTGAGCTAGCTGGCATACCTAATTAAGTCTAACATATTCAGTAGAGACCTAGTCGATCTCAGTCCTACGTCTAAACTGCCTTTATGTTTTTCTAATGCGCAGAGCCTATTGGGAATATAGGAACTACACTACATGGCGCCCAACGTTTGGTAAGGCGATAATCTAACACAAGATACTAGAGTAACTCAGTCGTGCTTTTTCACACAGACCCCTTTTCCCGTAAAAACTCCAATAGACGTCTGGAGTGGGTGAAAGGTTAATATCCGCCAGAACTTAGTAGGAAGAGATTCCTATGTATTCGTTTTTAGGTCTCGCTATTCGATGCGCATGCGCATCGAGCTTACGAGACTATGGGGGCTTAAACAGTCTTTAACCAACTTGCAAGGAATCGTGGCGATTCCTTGCAGTGCCCGTGAAATTCAAGCTCAATGCGCATGCGCATTGAGCTTAAAAGCGCGTGCACATCAGTTCCCTTCAGCCGCACTCCAGGCCCCTGCTGCTTTCACACCCTCTCCCCGCTCCGCCCCCTCCCCTGCCCGCCGTGTCGCATTTCTCCTCCCCCCTCCCCTTCTCTCCCTCTGTCTTGTTTTTGCTAGCCGTACTTTCACTTTGACGGCGCCAGGCTTTTTACATTACAAATTACATGCTCCAGTCATGCTAAAGTGCCCCCGATTCTTAGGTACCCCATTTTGCATGAGTTCTGAGTGTTCTCGCACCCCCTCCATGCCTCTAATTTCAAATGCACCAGCCGTACTTTCACTTTGACGGCGCCAGGCTTTTTACATTACAAATTACATGCTCCAGTCATGCTAAAGTGCCCCCGATTCTTAGGTACCCCATTTTGCATGAGTTCTGAGTTTTCTCGCACCCCCTCCACGCCTCCAATTTCAAATGCACCATCTCCTGGGAACGTCGCAGCTGTGCCTAATTTGCAATGCACTGCGCTCCTTTCCCGAGATCTGAGCCACGCGCGCGCCCCTCGAACTCTCTCCCTGCTGCTGCAGCCTGCGCTGCCCTGGGCCTGTGTGAGCCCCGCACAGTCGCACCAACTTCCACTGCAGCTAAGGAAGAGGCACCAGGCGCGCGTCGGACGGGGCAGGCCACGTAGAAGCAACATTAACCATGCGGGTACCCTCTTGCTCCCCAACGGCTGTAGCATACCCGAAGCTCCCGCTCTGGCCCCCACCTCACCTGGGTCCCTCTGCAGGCTGGAAGAGCTCTCGGCGGCCGGACTTGTTTTTCTCGCTCCTTCAGCCACTTCTTGGCCCGGGAGAGCTGAGCCTGCCGGGATTGGTCTGTTTGTTTCTCTTTCCCCCCTCTGCCCCCCGCCCTTTGTCTGAACAGACTTTGTGAATGAAAAGAACAACACCGCAGCCACATGCGCGTTAACACTGTACTGTCTGTCCCGGCTGCAGGCTTCTAACGCCATTGGTGAAACAGACCATGTTTAATCCGAGCTAAACGCACAGTACTCTCGTCTCTCTTATAGCAACGCAACTACAACTTTTTAGCTTCGATCTACCGCCACGATGACCACTAGCCCATGCGTGCCATGTGCGAGAGGCTTTGCAGAGCCTGTTTACTTTGGTTTCTGGTATTTGTAGTTTTACTTTCCCCTTTGTAACTGGACGAGGGACGAGTACCAGAGGCCAAGTATAAAGTCAAACTAGTTCAGTTATTCAGAACATGTTTAATTCTTCAGCGGAAGGATACCCTCGCGGGTGTAGTACGCTTTACAAATATACCTAAATAACATAGTTGGCAGACATCCTGGGATGTGTAAGCTTTTGGTGTCCTACTAAGGTTGTCTGCTCAGATCCTGCTCCTTACAGTAAGTTGGCAGGACGACATTTCAAACCACCGCATCCACCACCACCACATCCACTACAACCCCCACCCCATCCACCACTACCACCACCACCGCATCCACCACATCCACCACCACCACCACATCCACCACCACATCCACCATCACCACCACATTCACCATCACATCCACCATCAAATCCACATCCACCACCACATCCACCACCACATCCACCATCACCACCACATTCACCATCACATCCACCATCAAATCCAGATCCACCACCACATCCACCACCACATCCACCACCACATCCACCATGACATCCACCAACACCAAATCCACCACCACATCCACCACCACCACATCCACCACCACATCCACCACCACTATATCCACCACCACTTCACCTCCGCATCCACCACCACCACATCCACCACCACCACCACATCCACCGCATCCACCACCACATCCACCACTTCCACTGCATCCACCACCACCTCATCCACCACCTCATCCACCACCTCATCCACCACCTCATTCACCACCTCATCCACCACCTCATCCACCACCTCATCCACCACCTCATCCACCAACGCATCCACCACAACCACCACATCCACATCCACCACAACACCACCACATCCACCATCACCACCACATCCACCATCACCACCACATCCACCATCACATCCACCACATCCACCATCACATCCATCACCTTCACATCCACCATGACATCCACCACCACATCCACCACCACATACACCACTTCCACTGCATCCACCACCACCGCATCCACCACCACATCCACCACCACCACCACATCCACCACCACCACCACAACCACATCCACCACCACCACCACAACCACATCCACCACCACATCCACCACCACCACCACCACATCCATCACTGCATCCACCACCACCTCATCCACCACCGCATCCACCACCACCACATCCACCACCGCATCCAACACCGCATCCACCACACCCACCACCATCACTTCCACCACCACATCCACCACCACTTTCACCACATCCACAACCACCACATCCACCACCACCACATCCACCACATCAACACCACATCGACCACCTCCACCACCACATTCACCACATACACCACCACCACCACCTCCACCAGCACCACCACCTCCACCACCACCACCACATCCACCACCACCCCCACATCCACCCCCACATCCACCACCATCACCACCACATCCACCACCACCACTACATCCACCACCACATCCACCATCACCACCACATTCACCATCACATCCACCATCAAATCCACATCCACCACCACATCCACCACCACATCCACCATGACATCCACCAACACCAAATCCACCACCACTTCCACCACCACCACATCCACCACCACATCCACCACCACCATATCCACCACCACTTCACCTCCGCATCCACCACCACCACATCCACCACCACCACCACATCCACCGCATCCACCACCACATCCACCACTTCCACTGCATCCACCACCACCTCATCCACCACCTCATCCACCACCTCATCCACCACCTCATTCACCACCTCATCCACCACCTCATCCACCACCTCATCCACCACCTCATCCACCAACGCATCCACCACAACCACCACATCCACAACCACCACATCCACCACAACACCACCACATCCACCATCACCACCACATCCACCATCACCACCACATCCACCATCACATCCACCACATCCACCATCACATCCATCACCTTCACATCCACCATGACATCCACCACCACATCCACCACCACATACACCACTTCCACTGCATCCACCACCACCGCATCCACCACCACATCCACCACCACCACCACATCCACCACCACCACCACAACCACATCCACCACCACCACCACAACCACATCCACCACCACATCCACCACCACCACCACCACATCCATCACCGCATCCACCACCACCTCATCCACCACCGCATCCACCACCACCACATCCACCACCGCATCCAACACCGCATCCACCACACCCACCACCATCACTTCCACCACCACATCCACCACCACTTTCACCACATCCACAACCACCGCATCCACCACCACCACATCCACCACATCAACACCACACCGACCACCTCCACCACCACATTCACCACATTCACCACCACCACCACCTCCACCACCACCACCACCTCCACCACCACCACCACATCCACCACCACCCCCACATCCACCCCCACATCCACCACCATCACCTCCACATCCACCACCACCACCACATCCACTACCACATCCACCACCACATCCACCACCACCACCACATCCACCACCACCATATCCCCCAGATCCACCACCACCTCATCTACATGTGTGTGGCTCTGTGTGTGTAGGTGCAAATGCAATGTTCTTGGATTGTCGTCACAATAAAATACACTGAACATAATCTTCACAAAAGTTATTTACAAACGTTTAAGCTATTGCCATTATAAATTACAATAACTTTTATTTAAGTATTAATTATTTACAAAATTAAAAGCCATTGTTATTTGTAATATCAATACATCTAAGTCACGTAAATACAACACACATTGCATTACAAATGCTATAGGTGTCACATTTGCAAAAGTTAAAACTATTGACATTGTAACTGACAAAGCTATTAATTTTGCTACTTTCAAAACCAACACATAAATAAAAAAAGTGTAATTTACTATACCAATAGCTCAAACTTTCCTAATGCGAGACCTATTGCATTTCCAATGCTTGTTGGTTTAGCCAACGTTGAAGGATACAGTGTTCCAAAATATTGTGCACCTAATCTTTGTTTCCTCAAAACTTGCTCTGCAAAACTTTCATTAAACAATGTCAAATCACGGCGACAACAATGAAACCGGTGGAGCCGCAGTAGATGCAAATCAACTGGGTGCAGACGTTACAGGGTTTAATGAAGACGACCAGAATGCAATAATCATCCCGGTCAATATAAGAAAACCATAACTATAAAACTTATAGAGAATGGAGTATCATCAAGAGGTGGTACAGTCGTATTTGTGGTAGAGGCACATGAATATCGGAAGACAGAGGTATTCTATTCCTGGATAAATTTTCCAGCAGCACATGCTGTAACACATGAGTTCCACTACTACAAAATAGTGGAATCTCCAGAGGAATACTCTCCTTTCGAGGAAGTTGAAATTCCACTAACATAACAAGAGCACTTGCTCTGGTTTAATGGCACCCTAAAACATCAAAATCACATTACCAGGCTCGGTCCACTAGGTAGACCAGGAGCCACATGGTCGGTTCTAGCCAGCTACACACCACACCCCAACATTGAAAAAATGTCAAGCGAAGAACTCTTAGTTAAAATAAAAGAATTAACAGAAGCATATAGAATTTTAGTTTAATTAACAGTTGACGGTACAACCTACTGACTAAAAACACTAATTGAAAATCCTGAAAAGACTTTCATTAAAAATAATCTCAATTCTCAAAAGAAGAAGTGGGAGGGTAATAAACAAACCTCTCCCAGAGAAAAACAGTTTCAGTCCAGAGGAAGGTCTCCCTAACAAAGAAATAGATCTCCAGAAGGGGGGGGGGGGGTGGCAAGACTCCACAACGGGAGCCCTCTGAAAAAAGATACAACCTTAGAAATAGGGACAATTTGAGAAAACCCGACAGATATCAAGATATTAATACACGTCCCTCTCGATCTTTTCAGACTCCCTCAAAGAAATCGGAAAGAAGAGGATGGTCAGAACATAAAGAAGAGCATGTCAAGTCCAAAGACAAGGAACCTGCTCATCAAAGTAAAAAATTACATTTTCCCAGAAAGAAGGTAGCCAGTATTAAAGTAAAACATGCCGAGAATTCTGAGCACACAACTGAAAATGGAGAGTGGGCCCAGACAATGCTAGACAGCGCAGCAGAAGTGACCATAGCTCGCAAGAGCCTGAGGAATCTTCTGGAGACAGTGGACACAAATGAATACATTCAAGTGGAAACTGTAGACACCCGAGTTAGCGTGCCCCATAAACTATATGAAATAACATTACATATAGAGGGAGATAAAACTAGGAAAATAAAAGGTCTCTTTTGGGAGAATCTATCTAAAGGCTATGATATCCTTCTAGCAGAGAAAGACTGGCCACCAGAGTTTGTCAGGGAGTGCCCACATGGTGAAGAAATGATTATGCCTGCCTTCTCAAATCACATTCCAATTCGTAAAAAATACACATTTGCTAGAAAATGGGCAGTGGCCCAAGCCCCTGCATTATATAAAAATCATGTACGGTGGGATGAGGATTCTCCTCACCATAAAATCCAGTTAAAAAATCAACCTACTGCACAGAGGTAGTATTGAGTTAAGCAAGAAGCTAAAAAACAAGTCAGAGGAATTTTAGATCAACTTGAATATCAGGGGGTGATTGAAACATGCACCTCACAAATGAACAATCCTTTGTTTCCTGTCTCCAAGCCAGACGATTCATATCGTCTACTTTTGGACTACAGACACCTAAACTCCTGCTGTAAAACTTTTGCAGTACAAAACTCACACAGTGCAGCACTAATGAATAACATCGTGCGCAAGAAATATAAAACGACATTAGATATTTCAAATGGTTTCTTCTGTCAAAACATAGCACCTGAAAGCAGATATTTGACCGCTTTCTCCAGCATGGGGACCCAAAAACAATGTTGTTGTCTCCCACAGGGATTCAAGAATAGCCCAGGATTATTTTCAGCCAGGGTAACAGAGTTACTACAAATATATGAAGATGAGGCATTATCTAATGTCGATGACATCTATCTTACAGACGATGACCTGGAGACTCACTTGAAAAGAGTGAACACCATAATACTTGGGTTCGCATCTGAAGGGTACAAATTTAACTTTAAAAAATCCCGAATTGCCCATCTAACTGTCCTATTTTTAGGATATGAATTATCAAGTTAAGGCAAAAGCCTAGCAGACAACTTCTTAGAGAAGTGTGCTGTACTCCAAGCTCCAAAAACGCTGAAAAACTTACAATCAATACTAGGTTTCCTGAATTTCGGAAGAACATACATTCTAAATTATGCAGAGAGGGTTAAACCTCTCTACAAACTAATAAAACCTGATTTTAAACCAATTAATTGGACTCAAAAACACACAGAAATTTTAAGATCATTACAGACAGACATGTTAACTAAAACAAAACTGCAAACACGCGCAAACGAACGCAACCTTGTAATCCAAGTCATCCCAGGAAGATGCGGATTCACATACCTGACCTCTAATGAGGGAGAAACGGTACCAATAGCTTACAAATCACACTTGTACACACAAGCTGAAATGAAACTCAGTTCTACTGAAACAATTCTAACTGCGGTTCAAACTGCTGTAGCAAAAGAAAGAGCCCTAGCCCAAGGGAAAAGGATATCTGTTTTAACAGCAGTATCAGCCCTTGAGGCAGTAACAAGACCAGGCATTCCAAATGCTATAGCTCTCGATCCAAAATGGATACAATGGGAAAATTCTCTTGCTACAGAAGAAGTGAAACACGCTTTTGATCCGAAAATGAAAAAACTAGAAAATCTGGAATACGAACATGAATGCCCTCTGTCAATCGGAATTCTGCCTCTCGAACAGTACACCTGTGTAATCTACACGGACAGATTTGCACAACACTATGTTGTAGAAAAACTAGCCTATAATGCTGCGTGCGCGATTGTTAAAGGTCGTTGGCACGAAGGAAAATTTAAACCTTTGGTAACTAAAACTCAATCACTCAGAAACTGTACAGCTCAGCGAGCTGAAATAAGATCTCTAAAGATGGCGCTTGAAAATGCCAATCTTCAACGTAATGGCGTTCACGTTGCAGGGAATTAATTGGCTGCCAAAGCCACAGCGGCAGCTGGTCAACCGGCTTCCGTAGCCACAAAAAAGCGTTCTAAAAATAGAGTAATTCCAAACACGAACCGGAGAGTCTTCTTGATTGAAGAAGCACACATGGGATTGGGTCTGAGGCACCAAGAGATCCTGAAATCTCTAAGAGAATTACAATCAAAATACTGGTGGCCGGGGATGAGCTTGCAAATTTATAACTTTGCAATGAATTGTCAGGACTGCAACAGAGATCGCAGTTGTGAACCGGACCAGACACCTGCCCAGACACCTCTATTAGACAACATCAGGCTATCTATACGCAGACATCCGGACGGAAGAATGCGATCCCATAATTATTAAGACGAGATTCATTCGGATGTGGCCCCAGCGCTCGGCTGACGCCAGAACTGTTATAAAAGATTTGCGAGTCTTTATCGGCACATACGCAATTGGCATGCTACATTCTGACCAGGGTCCTGCGTTTATCTCTCGGGCTTACAAGGAGGCCATGGCCAGCATGGGCATTGCATTGCTGTACTCTAGTCCATTCCATCCCAAGGGAAATGCGGTTATGGAGAGAAAAAACCGTGACATAAAGCAATCTATAACACCGAGGGTATTAGGTTCGGTTGACGGGTGGGTCAAACATCTAATAAGTGTCCAACGTAGTCCTAATAACATGCCAAGAAATTCTCTAGAAGGTATCAGTCCGTACGAACTTTTATTTGGTACTAGAATGATCATCCAGGATTTGGATTGTCAGTCTTCAGTGGTGAAAAAAAAACCTTTGATATCAAAGATCGTTGGCTGTTTTACAGGACTTAAATGAAACAAGAAAAAGTCTTAGGGTACGAAAAGCTAAAGCCAACGACCACTGAAGAAAAAACACCTGTCCCAGCAAGATCTGTCTGGATTCCAAAGATTGGGGATCTGGTCAGAGAAAAGATCGCGGTGAAGAAGGAATTTGGGCCTTCTTACAGAAAAGCAGTACCTGTCTTAGCTGTCAGCGGAACAAGATCAGTAGTACTACCGGCCATTGCTGGTAAAAAGGAGAACCGAGTTGTATCAATCGACCTGGTGAAACCACAACCATGTGGCCAATAATAAGTAGTAGGCCAAGTGGACTCCCAAGAAATAGCAGAAGACCAAATCTTTCTACAATCCAAGAGGTTCAAACTGAGAGACTAATCACATTTGATAAACCTTCAGTGAATAAAAAAGGACTATGCAACAAAGCCATGGAACTTGTGCCTCTTGATACCCAAATGGCAACAGTTCGTCAAGAAACACCTGTCTACAACGATGTAGCCTCGGACTATACAAATGTAACAAAAGAAAATCCAAAGATCAATGGAAATCCAGAAGCAATTCCACCAATTGACAGAACTGCATCTGGCTACTTTATCAACTTTGATGACTTTTCCGATGATCCAAGTGAACATGGAGACAAGCCAGCAACAAAAACTTTCAAAAAGAAAATCACAGAGCTCTTTCATCAACCCAGAGAAACATATCTAATTTCACCATGGATTAAATTATAGATTGTGTTAGGTGTACTTTTCTTCCTTCTGTGGCTCATCTTGGTTTTAAGTTTGGGTAGATTTATTGATGGAAAATATAGTACAATGGACACAGCAAGTCAGAACATCAACTTGGTCCTGAAACCACACAGATCTTCTCACATCGAAAAAAGAGAACTATCATCAGTGAAGATCACTGCCATCCCTATACCTGGTGGTATAGCATGGGACAAAACTGACTATGAAATCTATGACCCGGTTGAGCTCTTGAAATATCCACACCAATTTAAAATCTCCTTAAGTGACTTTGTATCACCTAATACTTTCTCTGATGATTGGGACTTTGAAAATATTAATAATATGATGCCAGATTTAGAAATATCAGAAGAATTTACAGAACATGATTATTTACAGGGTTCATCGAATTATGAGGAAATGTATTGTTTCAATCACTTTGGGCATCATTATCTGCATAAATCTGCTAATCCTAGAAATGTTTTCAGTTATAATCAGTGGGAACATTGTCCAACTCCGCCAAAAGGCAGTTCAAAAACATTTTATGAGAAATTTCCATACTTCTCAGGGTTTAATTACACTAATCCAGAAACGTTTTATTTCAAAATGTTAAATAAGACAGGAGTGAAAAACATGTTGACAAATACTAAACTGATTTATTCTGAAAAATTTTATGAAAAAACGTCTACATTTGGTTTTGAATTTTGAAAAAACAACATTGAGACAAAAACCACCTGGGGTACAAAAGAGTGGCCGGTACAAGGTCTAGAATCATTGTTTAGAGCCTGCATGATCCCAGAACAAATAATGTTCCTGAATGACACCATTCAACAAACAACCTGTCTTGGTCTAGCCAAGATAAAAGATTTAAACAACCCGTCTATACCAAAGCCTATGCCTGATAGAAACACCACTACAGATGAGGGTTAGACGTGTCCTATATTTTGAAACAAAACAGAACAATTCCTGATTGGAACAAATGGTTGATCTGGCCCACAGACACAAATAACTGTCAAGATAGATTCCTGAACAAAATACAGGGGTTCAAACAGAACAGGCCAGACCCGAGATATTCCCAGAGACAACATCCAGGGATAGTTACAACATACAGTGTAGGAAAACTATGCCTCGACTGGCTACAGAGATCTACACTTCCCGAAATTAAGCAACACTTAACTTTACTTAAAGAAGGTGCTGACTTGCGAGATTTCATAATGGGACCTCGCAAACACCGCCAAAAACGTTTCATATACGCCTGTATATACACAGCTTACAATGAAGCTTGGAAAGTAACACAAATTGAAACTGCAGAAAAAATACGAGAAATTGATTGTATTCATTTGGAAAAATCACTTTCTGTAGTGAACAATGGGTTAACAACTCTGTCCTCCAGAATTTATTCACTGGACAGCATTGTGTCATCTGCTATTGATATAATAGAACAGGATATGCTAATGTTACAACATAGCCAGTCCCAATTACGTTCTATTGTACAGCTAGGCTGGACGTTACAAAACCTCCGTTCAGGCTACGTGCCATGGCGTCTAATCAACACGTCATTATTTTCTATCTTTAACTTACTGATAGAAAAATCTCGTTGGCACAAAAAGGAGCAGAATATACAGTGCTGAGCATTGAAAAACTAGAAAGATTACCATTGACAATGTCAGAAAGACCTGTCATTGAATGGATAATACATGGCACCATTACAATCCTGATAACAACTTTTCAGTTTCAATACTGCCAAAAGTATATACCAGCAGGCCTGTATGAAAGGTTGGGTAAAGGATACTTCAAGTCAACCTGGAATTTACCTTATACACATAGATGTTATAGTGAAGGGAAAAAAGAGGTATTTCTTAGTGGTAACAATTGTAAAAAATCACTAAGCGGTACACTTCTGTGTCAAAGTATTAACTTGCATGGAGCCTGCGAAGGTTCATCAAACAACCTGTCATGTCATCTGCACGGCACCCCTGCTACACAGATATAGCCCTTTTTCAGACAACTTTCCAACGGTAGCTACGTTATAATAAGTGACCACAGCTGTTGTGGCATGATGCCAGGAAAAGCCTATCTCGTGAGCGTTACTTTCAGGGTCATTTGTTGTATGCAAGTATTGTATCCAAAAAGCAATCCAGACATGGAGGCAGCAATATGGCCTTCTGTGAATATCTCTTTTATTCGAATTGATACTTTAAGCAGAATGAAGTCTATTCTTTTACAAACAACTGTGCTTTTAACCTTGTCCAAAGAGATGTATGACCTGCAAGTTGCAAGGACAGCAGCAGAGATATATACCCTATTATCGACAAATTACCCCGTGCATTTCGTAGAAATGTTAAGCCAAATCTTAAACATGTCAGATACCAGTGGCATCGCACATGTATTTAAGAAAAAAATGTCGGTACTGTTAGCACCCTTTGAAATAGTTCTGGGCATCTTCCCGAATTTTGTGCATTCTCTATTCGGTGGCCTGCCTCTTATTTTGGGACTCGTAGCAGGAATTTTATTTTTGTTCCTTCTGATCCGACATTGCAAGCCAAGTCACAGACAAAACTCAAGCTACGATGGAAGAAACGATCCTAGCAATACGATACCGAGATCGTATCACTAAAGTACTCGGATTGGCCCGGCTAAGAGATCTGAATACTACCTGGTTTCTTTCATTCAGACCAATCTGGCAAAATTGCATCTTACCTGTGCTTCGATGTCTGCTATGCGGAGAAGAATGCGCGTTGGACCTCTGTCTTACACTACCATCAGCAGTACCAATGGATATCGATACTTTGCTCGGTCCGGTAACGACTCATGCAACGTGTTGTCCCCAGCGGCTACCTATTCCGATGACGGCATTCGTTGAGACATCACCATTACGATTAGGTGGCGGTGAAGTACGAGATGAAAGCGGCACCACACAGGTACAACCTTCCGTGACCATTGCTGATCTAAACACTGATGATAGCAACTTTCACCTACTGTTGTAGGCGCATTTTTTGCCGGCCTATCTGAAGTAATGTTCTCCCCTAACAACGAGAATAATATTTGAAATAGCGAGCACACAGAGTTCCCTGAACTCTGAATTCGGCCTTCAGTTTTGATAAACAGCACTGCTGAAAACATTTGGAACTATTTTTTCCCATGAAATCGAAATTATTTTTTCCCAATTTCCAAAATATTTACTTTTTTTCGGCACAAGGTACTCTGCTTAAAGTAGAACTATTGTTAGAGAACAGAACTTCTATTTTTAGAGACTCTAGAGACAATATTTTGAAATCAGCCTCTAGTACATTTACAATCTTGTATGAATATGTGATGAAATGGTCTCAACCTTTTTTTCTGTATTAAGAGGCATTTCATTAATGTAAATTTCGTGATTCATTCAGTCAACATTCTAAATGAACAACATTTTATCTGAATGATACCTATGCTTGAAAGCGTACAGTAGAATACTCATTTTCGTGTATCTATACCATTTCAAATGCATTTGATGTATTTTGGGGTGGGCTGGAAAACACATGCATACTTATATGTTTATATATTGCTTAGTATTTAGTAATGATGGACATTATACGTGGAGTGGGTGTTGTGAACGTATCTAGGACCCTAATTAAATATTCCCGATTTATGCCCTTATGTGGTTATAACAAATCATATCCTTATAAAGGCATAAGAATCATATCCATATTTAGTCATAGCCAATGCAGTCCAATCCGGCAAGGCTACTTCCCTAGACTCCTAGAAAGTACAACGCGTTCTTTAAACAAACCAAACCTCCAGCAGCCCGGGAATTCCACCTGCTTTTGTTTTGATTTGTCCTAGAACTCCTGAGAGTCCTGAAAGAACTGCCAGTTCTTAGTGACAGTTCTTAATGACGTCTTATGTCCAACCTTACGTCAAACACGGCACCTTCCAGGTATAAATATACCAGCATTTGCCTTAAGCAACACACAGTGGTTTGGAGCAGAGCAGCTATCTACTTACCCAAAGCCCAGCTGATGCGAGTGCTGAAGGAAGCCGTCCCTCCCATTTGACGCACTGAGAAAGACCCTGTCTTTTCTCCTGCCGAGAAAATCCAGCTCCAGTCTTTCCAGTCACCCTTGCGGGTTACTGGGAGATCGAGTCCTGAGAACGAGATACAAGACCTCCTTCATTCTAAAACCAAGGTACGGAGCTGATTAGATCCTTAGAGAATTCTTGATTCAGATTCTTGGCAAAAATAACTTAAACTCAAGCTGCAACTCCCTTACTCCTTCCCACGTACTAGGCTTAGGTGAGGTACACTGGGGTAGGCGTAATTTAGAAGAACCAGTTGAGTACGTTTAGTCAAACTTTTATCTTTGTATGTATTGTATATATTTTATCCGTTTTAAGTATCATATGGCTCAGAAACCATATCAATGCTTTTATAGTATTATTTCATAATACTCCTTTTACTGTACACACTTTACTTTATGATAAGTATTGCAATTGTGGCAATTCACTTCTCTTGCATGAGAAAGAAGACTGCTCAATAAATAACGCCTTTTATTGAAAACGCCCGTCTCTCTATTTCTCTGCACTCTGGTGAAACTAACTATGCACGATTGACTGAGTGAAATAGCTATCTATTGTTTTCACACGACTCTGGAGATATACTCCTTATTCTGGAGGGAGCAAAGTTGTCATGTTTATGCGGTTGTCAGAAACTAATCCCTTCTTGTCTAATCAGGGAAGTTAACTCCTCCCGGTTCATTCAAGAAAGTTTCTAGTGACCTCTGAGCTAGCTGGCATACCTAATTAAGTCTAACATACTCAGTAGAGACCTAGTCGACCTCAGTCCTACGTCTAAACTGCCGTTTATGTTATTCCAATGCGCAGAGCCTATTGGGACTATAGGAACTACACTACACTCTGAGCTATAAATATTCACTCTATTCCACTGGCCAAGTATTCCTCCGTGTAGCATGTCCATTTCAGTGTGCTATTGCAGCAGTCATGCTTAATTCCTCACAGTTTTATTGTATTGTATTAGTAGTGTTATGTACTACAAGCTAGGCCTAATAGTTGACAGACACCTTTACATCCAAACAATTAAGGCAAATCGGCATACGAGGAGCATAATTACTCTATTCTGCACAATGTTATATGAGTGGACTTTCCGGAATATATGTAGGTATAAAATGAAGGCTATAACTGATAATATACAGAATATACACAGATTACGTGAGTAAATAAGGAATCTTTTACATATTGTTTACTATTCAGCTTTGGAGGCTCTGGTCAGAATTACTAAAGGTCTGTGCTGGTGTTCCCTTAATGCAAAGTGAAACAAATCATAGTAGTGCACCGTAAAACATCAGTGACAGACCAACTTTAAAGTACAAAAGCTATTTTGAGTTCAACGCTGACAAAGGATCAAATCGTATATAGCCTGATATGCCTACATGTTCCTTTGCTCTTTGCTCTTTGCGGACATTTAGTTTAAATTGCCCAGACTCACCTGGCATCTGTGTTTGGAAGGCGCTGCAGTACCGTCGGAGTTCCGCTCGGGGAGACCGTTCCGCTGGTGGCAACGCGGACGGTCTTTCCGACATTCCTCAGCATTTCCGACGCTCTCTCGGCGGGCAGCTGTCCCACATCAGAGGTGCTTATAAGCACGCCGAGTCTCCCGCAGCACAGGTTCCTTTGCTCTTTGTGGACATTTAGTTTAAATCACCCAGACTCGCATGGCATCTATGGATAGCTCTATAGCTGCGTGGTAAGCTTCAACTATTAGTGTGGTTGGACTTACTGGATTTTTCTTTTTATTTTTTTTAAGTGCTTTGTATACCCCTTGTTTATTCTCCGTTTACAAAGGGAAGTATTATGAGTAAACGTAAGGGGCCTGCAGCTACCCTAGATGCTTTTATCATTAGGGCAGAATCTCTATTAGATCATGAGATTTAAATTGCCGAAAGCAGACTTTCTCTTGAACCAACACACACACAAATGTGTTCACCTAGGCTTTCAGGCACCCTGCATCTATCCCCACTGGTACCCATAAAAACAGGTAAAGAGGATGGATTGGCAATTTATTGCTCTAATATATCTGTTTCTACAGGGACAAATGATACAATCAATTTGACAGTGGGAACTAGATCAAGGAAGCAAAACCAGACACTGGGAAAAAAAGGAGATGACAAGTGTGTAAAAAAAGAAAGTTCCAGCTCCAAGGAAATCTAGGGCCAGGGCTGCAGGGGGTTTGACACAAGGAGGGAAAATAAAATCCAGCTTTGATTCATCTAGAGTTCTTGTGAAAAAAGTATGTACCCAGACAGAGCCTAATGATGATCAAAACTACCCTGTCCTAGCCAATTACTACGGAGATCTTGAGTCCATTGTAAAGAGATCTTTCGAATCCGCTAAGGAAGCTATGCTTTCTGATATAGTGGGCCATATTAGTGTGGCTCTAATGCCCTTGGAAAAAAAGTTGGGCCTATTGCAAAATTATATAGGACTATTGAGTAAAGGTAGTTACTCCCCTAGTGATTGCGCCCAGAAGAGTGGGGTGGAAAAAAAATATGGAGATCCGCTAAAATTAGTTGTACAAGGCGCCAATAGGCCAATACCGCTTGAACCAGAGATAAGTATATGTCGTGGTATGGCAAGGAATAGCTTCAGATCACACAATAAGTCCATGGGAGACGATAGGGCGGTAACAACGGTGGCTGAGATAGGAGCCAGTATTGAACCACAACGTAATCCAGGAGGTTCTTTACTTTGTGATCCAATTTGCGATAGACCAGGAACTCATACTAATAAACCAATACTATACCGCCCCAAAGGTACAGATCTAATTCCAAATAATGATGTCCTAAATTTACCACCTGCCTCATGCCCGTATGCGTTAGTTTTAGCAGGGGTACCGGCGCTCAGGAGGGACCAGAATGAGAATTGGATGAATCTGAAAAACAAGGTGATAGACTGGTTAGTAAAATTCAGGCAATTTAATTCAATGAGAGCAGCTGATATCCTAATGGTATGTAGGGTAGGTTGGGTGGGAGAATCCAGGAAGAATATTAGGGGGGATTGTGTAGTGGTAACACAATCCCCCATCTTAGCCATCTTAGCCACTAAAGAGATAACTGCCTTGGGGAACATTAATATCAGTGTGTTACCGTTGGGATATTTTTACAGACCGTTGGTGAGAGGTAATGCGAATGGTGTTGATCCAATGGTCCCATTGAACAATGGTTTTGAGGTTCTATCAACCCTCGAGGATCTGGATTGACAGGTTGGAACCGCCAACAGTGCCCCGGAAAGATGATTGTCTGGACAGGGGCCTTGTCCTTGAGACACTGATGGTGGAGGTCCACCAGCCTTATCCGTCAAGGGACCCAATGGATGAAGTAATTATCCCAGAGCCAGCAGAAGGTCCTTGGGAACTGCAGGTGGCAGACATAGAGGTGCTCTCAACCAATATGATAGATATTAATAATCCATCCATCCATAACAACTGGGACTATTGGAGATGACTTAATGCGGCTTAGGGTCTCTAGTGATATATCGAATCTGCGTGTTACATCGTGGAATATTGCAGGTTTAGGGAGGAATATGGCTGCCCTTTCTGTAATTAATATATCGAGGTTAGTGATGTGATACTTCTACAGGAGACCTGGCTCTTAGAAATTCCTCACAGAGTTGGCTTCAAAACCTTTAGTGTGGGGGTAAAAGTCCCTCAGTGAAAGGAAGGCCGTCGGGGGGCTTGGTGATTTGGATTCGGTTTCCCTGGAGATTAACATTGCTCCACTAAATGTACCATCCTAAGACATATTCGGCCTAAAATTAGTTGCAAAGGATGGTGGGGTCTTATTTTTATTTAATATCTACAATAGACCTGGCCCTGCACATCGTGAGTCGGCAGTAATAAGCCAGCTGGACCTCCTCTTTGATACACTAAGATACAGACAAAATATCATAGCTGAAGGTGACTTTAACTGTAATTTTGAACCTGTATTTGGATTTGGCAATCTGCTGGAGGCTGAAGACCTCGCGTATAATATCCCAGAGATATAAAGTAACAAAGAAGTAAAGTGTACAGTAGCGGCGACTCAACTACTAAGGCTTATAATGGCCCATAGCCTGAGAGCCTGTAATGGGCGCCTTCCCTCTGATAAACCAAATGTCTATACGTTTAGCAGAGGTAAATCACGCAGTAATATAGAATACATTCTAGTGACACTGGGATTTTGGAGCCATCTGGTTGATTTTAAGATAGATGGCAGAATTGAGAGTGACCATCGACCCCTGAGTTTGATGGTATTACCAGAATTTTTTCTCCCATCCCAAACTGGTTCCAATGAGACTGGCACCAAGGATGATGAAATTATACTAAGGAAAAATAATCGAGTTGTAAAGTGGCCACATATTTGATGGAATACTAAAGCAATGGCTAGTATTTATTCTATTTTTGTAGATACATTGCACCTTTTATAGAACATCCCATAGGCCAAATTAAGATGACAGACCTGCATGGTACACAGGTAGGTGCCCTAGGACCAGTACTAAGGAACGGGTATTCGCCGCGCTCTACAAATGTCAATAAATAAATAAATAAATAAATAAAATACCCAAAGAAGGGAAAGCAGGAGCATCAGATAAGATTGGCTTTGGTAATCCCTGGTATAATGGGAATTGCCGAGTGACCAAAACAGAGCTAATCCAGGCCATCAGGAGTGAAAATATAGAGAGAATAAGGGCAAAAAGGTATAATGACAAACAGACCCCAGAAGGTACAAAGAGGTCATGGGATGAGACGATTTGGTCAGACCTAATTTGCGCGGCTAAAGCCAAGATCCAGGCTGGATTTGGGAATTTGATGGCCAAAGATAACAGGTCGGGAAGAACGCAAAGAGACCTATTCCTCGACGATAATACAAGGGTGGAACATTTTTCTGGCCTTTATTCTGAATCTAATGGCAATGCCTTTGTCGTAACAAATGACATGACGAACACTGCAAAGGCAGCTAAACTGCACTTTACACTAAATGAAACTGTACTAATACTGGAGTCAGGTAAATCAGGCAAGGCACCAGGACCGGACAAAATCCCGGGCGATCTTTTAAAACATGATTTGAGTATCTGGGGACCCTATATTAACCATCTTCGCAACGCGATAGCTGAATTTGAACCAATACCAAACACGTGGAAGGGGGCGAAAATAGTCACAATTTTTAAAAAAGGAAATCGACTTGATTCAGCAAATTATTGCCCCATCAGTCTGATCGACATCCCACAGAAATTATTTACCAGAATATATTATCTAGGTTAGCTGCATGGATTGAAGAGGTTGACTTTCTTTCAAAATATCAAGCTGGGTTCAGAAAGAAGACTAGCACTTTTGATCAAGTCTTCAGATTTTTGTGTCTTTGCTGGAAATATATAACCTTAAGGAAAGGTAGTCTGTATATTGCCTTTGTAGACTTGACGACTGCGTTCGATTTGGTACCCAGGAGCCGGCTTTGGGGTTGTTTGAAAGATCAAAGGGTGCCAATCGAACTGCTCGTCTAGATAATTAGACTACATGAGGGAAATTATGCCACAGTGAGATGGGGGCCGAGGGGTGAACTTAGAAAGGAAATACCTGTGAGACGGGGAGTACGTCAAGGTTGTGTGTTGGCGCCCACCTTGTTCACCTTGTATGTAAACGATATCCCCTGTTTCCTGGAAGGCTGTAAAAACAATTCCCCTAAGCTGGCAGGTGAAGTAATACCCCTGTTACTTTTTGCAGATGATACCATCTTAATCGCGCAAACTCCCAGCGGCCTTCAAAATCTGCTGAATTCCTTCCATTTGTACTGTACTAATAAGGGACTTGAAATAAATCCCAGCAAGCCCAAATATATGTCTATTAATCCTTATAAATCTTTTAAAAAGAATCTAGAGCTAAATTGTCAAAGATTAGAATATGTACAGAGTTTTAACTATTGAGGCATCACATTAAACACGAAACTGACCTGGAAGCCACAACTGGAAAAAAATAGAATAGTATTGCTCCAAAATTGTACTCCCATTATAAAGAAGCATGGGGGGAGAACCTCTAAGGCTGTATCTCCTGCCATTGAGGTTTTTAAATTCAAGGCTCAGTCAGCTGCCTTGTATGGAGCAGAAATATGGGGACCCTATTGTAAACGTAATTTTGAAATTGGAGAAAACAATTTAATCCGTAAATTATTGTCTCTACCTAATAGGACCCAGTTGATTCCTATAACATTGTATTTGAACCTAAAACGTACTGATAATCTTGTTGTATTACGCCCCCTTTTATTTAGGGTAAGAATCTGGTCAACAGCGGAGCTTGTACACTACAAAAAAGGCATACAGGATGTAATGAGCATTAGCCTTTTGAAGGCCATTCCATGGTTCCAACATGTGTCAACTTGGTTTAAACAAGCATTGGAAATGCAATAGGTCTCGCATTAGGAAAGTTTGAGCTATTGGTATTCTAAATGACACTTTTTATTTATGTGTTGGTTTTGAAAGTAGCAAAATTAATAGCTTTGTCAGTTACAATGTCAATAGTTTTAACTTTTGCAAATGTGACACCTATAGCATTTGTAATGCAATGCGTGTTGTATTTACGTGACTTAGATGTATTGATATTATAAATAACAATGGCTTTAAATTTTGTAAATAATTAATACTTAAATAAAAGTTATTGTAATTTATAATGGCAATAGCTTAAACGTTTGTAAATAACTTTTGTGACGATTATGTTCAGTGTATTTTATTGTGACGAAAATCCAAGAACATTGCATTTGCACCTAAACACACACAGAGCCACACACATATAGATGTGGTGGTGGTGGATCTGGGGGATATGGTGGTGGTGGATGTGGTAGTGGATGTGGTGGTGGTGGTGATGGTGGATGTGGGGGTGGATGTGGTGGTGGATGTGGTGGTGGATGTGGTGGTGGATGTGGTGGATGTGATGGTGGTGGATGTGGCGGTGGATGTCATGGTGGATGTGGAGGTGATGGTGGATGTGGTGGTGGATGTGGTGGTGGTGGTGGATGTGATGGTGGATGTGGTGGTGATGTTGGATGTGGTGGCGATGGTGGATGTGGTGGTGATGGTGGATGTGGTGGTGGATGCGGTGGATGTGGTGGTGGATGCGGTGGTGGATGCGATGGTGGTGGTAGTGGTGGATGGGGTGGTGGTTGTAGTGGATGTGGTGGTGGTTGTAGTGGATGTGGTGGTGGATGAAGTGGTGGTGGGTGTGGTGGTGGTGGTGGTTGCGGTGGTGGTGGATGTGGAGGTGATGGTGGATGTGGTGGTGGTGGATGTGATGGTGGATGTGGTGGTGGTGGAGGTGATGGTGGATGTGGTGGTGATGGTGGATGTGGTGGTGGATGCGGTGGTGGTGGAAGCGGTGGATGTGGTGATGGTGGATGCGGTGGTGGTGGTGGATGTAGTGGTGGTGGGTGTGGTGGTGGTGGTGGATGCGTTGGTGGTGGATGCGGATGTGGTGGATGTGGTGGTGGTGGATGCCATGGTGGATGTGGAGGTGATGGCGGATGTGGTGGTGGTTGTGGAGGTGATGGTGGATTTGGTGGTGGTTGTGGTGGTGGTGGTGGATGTGGCGGTGGTGGATGTGATGGTGGATGTGGTGGTGATGGTGGATGTGGTGGTGGATGCGGTGGTGGTGGATGTGGTGGTGGATGCGGTGGTGGTGGATGCGGTGGTGGTGGTGGATGGGTTGTTGTTTGTGGTGGATGTGGTGGTGGATGTAGTGGTGGATGGGGTGGTGGTTGTGGTGGTGGTGGTGGTTGTGGAGGTGATGGTGGATGTGGTGGTGGTGGTGGATGTGATGAAGAGCGACGACGAGACGACGAGCTGAAGAGAGAGAGAGAAACAAGACGGAGGGCATTGCTGTGGGGAGGGGGGAGGAGAAATGCGACACAGCAGCACTTCACACGGCCGGGCGGCCGTGAAACTGAAAGCACGGCTGGCCGGCCGTGAAAGCCTTTGATGCTGCAGGGGGTGGAGCGGCACCAAGCTGGGCAACAGATGGCTGACAATTTGATGCTGTGCACGCGCATTTTAGGTCAATGCGCGGGCACAGGACCAAATCGCCAGTCAGTTAAAGTCTGTTTAAAGCCCTATAGTCTCGTGACCTCAATGCTTGCGCATTGATAGGTCACGAGACCTAAAGAGAGCCTCTAAGAATGAAAACAAGTGTCAGAATAGCCAGCCAAGTAAGAACTATCCACTCTAGAATGAGCTGTGCCTGTCAGCGATGTAGAACTGGCAGGCAATTACATGAGTAAGGTAACTTGACCGTGCTGCAGGTCGAAGAAATCGATAATGATTCTGTGGCTCAGGAACTCGTGACTGCCACTTGAAGAAATATGCTCCAGCTGCGAGGAGAAATAGATAAGATTATGTGGCCTAAGAACTCGTGACTGCCTTTGAAGAAATCTGAAAAACAGAGCTCCCGCTGTGTGCAGAACACCGCTCTGCACGGGTAAAAACTCAGTCCCAGAAGGAAGACAGCGGGTAGAACGTTCGCTGAGGCACAACAGCTGAGCGCACACTAGGCGGGAGGCCGCCGAACGTTCTGGCAAGAGAGTTCCCGCTGAGAGGAATCACTGTGTGGAGATGTGAGCTGCCGAACGTTCGTTGAGAGAATAAGCTGAGCTCTAGCCGTCGGGAGGCCACCCTCGCTCAGGCACTTAGGTTCCTGCTGTGAGGTAATCACTGTGTGGAATTCACGCCATAAACTGACAGCTGAGCATAAAACGGGGATAGCAGGCAGAGGGCTACCGGGGAAAAAGTACCTACACTAGATTAACTCCTAACAAGGAGCTGGAGGATTTTCCCCCTTAACTGAGGAAGTTCCAATTATAGCACTAGACAAAAAACAATTAGGCAGCCATCTGTTCAAAACCACTGGCTACAACTGACGGAAGCGGCACAAGGCCAAGAGAGTTCAGATAACACCGCAACTCCAGGGGGAGAATGTCGCTTCAATTGCAATCACTAGGCAAGGTGAGTTCAGATAACATCACAACTCCAGGGTGAGAGCGTCGCTACAAATAGTAATCGCTGGGCAGACGAGGCAATTCAATACCAGGGCGCTCACGAAACACTCCGACAGAACAGTTGAGGGAAACGCGCTGTAGATACAGCACTGCGTGAAAGGTAGCGATAAACAATGCCTTGCACAAACGTGGATTCACTTCCTCAACAGAACAAGTAAAAAAACAAGGGAGGAGAGAAGGAAAGGTGACAGAACTGCTGGAGGAGCAAAGAGGAGAAAAGAAATGCGACACGGCGGGCAGGGGATAGGGCGGAGCGGGTAAAAAAAAAAAAAGACAGAGGGAAGGCAGATAAGGGGAGGGGGGAGGAGAAATGCGACACGGCGGGCAGGGGAGGGGGCGGAGCGGGGAGAGGGTGTGAAAGCAGCAGGGGCCTGGAGTGCGGCTGAGGGAACTGATGTGCACGCGCTTTTAAGCTCAATGCGCATGCGCATTGAGCTTAAAAGTCACGGGCACTGCAAGGAATCGCCACGATTCCTTGCAAGTTAGTTAAAGAGTGGTTAAGCCCCCATAGTCTCGCAAGCTCGATGCGCATGCGCATCGACAGGCGAGACCTAAAAAATAGGATTAGCACATTACTGGGAGGAGCCCTCAGATCTGACTATGGCATGTAGTAAGGTTGTTAAGTCATCTTTTTGGACTTATATTAGCAGTAAACTACTACATGATTCCAGTCTAGGATCCCTAACTACATTGTTTATCTTGTTCAAAGACATAGCCCAGTTTGAACCGTTTCTAGATGAGGTGTGCCTGCAAATTGCCAAATCTTTGTACCTGAAATTTAGATATGGGGTTTTACAAACAAACAATAATAAATCCAAATGGGGCAATAATCGCGATGATAAAGATTATGATAAGAGTACGTTTTGTAAAAATATGGCTGAGGTCAAAGAAGATGATGCACATATACTTTTTCTGCCCCTTATATGACACTCCAAGAAAAAGATGGATTAAATCCCTCTGCAACATTTTGAACTTAAGGCATTGTAGAGAGGCAGAGCGTCTACTAAGGACAGATACCACGCAATTGGTGTTTTTTTGTGTATCCATATTCCTGTGTAATGTGATGTTTATTAGAGCCAAAATTGGTTTGAAACTGTAATACTGCTATATGTAACCCTAGTAAACAATTGACATATCTTGTATTTATATTTTACATTTGCAAAGAACCCAGTGATGAATTTTTCAGCCTCTTAAAAATGATGGTGCTATCAGACATCGTATATTTTGATAATTTGTAATTATGAGGAGCGCGACTGGAAGATTTTAGATAGTTTTTAATGTGATTATTTTTATTGTTCAAAATATTGTTATCTTATTTATTGTATTTATTGATCAATTGGTTTTAATTGTATACCTAGGACGGACCATGAAAATTGTGACTTCTAACACCCAACCAATGTGACAATAACAGCTATCGATTAAGTGTATGATGGAAATGTTTATCTTTTTTATGCACTTTTATGGGCCAAAAGACCGAAATATAGTTATAATTGAATATAGCCTGATATACCTACATGTAACATATACTTTCACCTAAAGCTCACATCTTACGTCTCTACCCTATGCTGTTGGCTGCACGTAGAAATTTGAACAGAGGCTATAGAAGTAAAAATAAAAATAGTAATAAATACTGTAGGTTAACAAATGCCAATATTCTGTATCATAGTGAAACCGTGTTTTTAAGTGGGGTGTGCATTGTCATACTTTAGGTATCCTGCTCTTAAAGAAGAGATTGCTATGGCTGATTTCATCAAGCATAGATATCTTCTTCTGTAGTGAAAGACAGTGGCTTACCATATCCACATACTAGTTTTATGTGACATCATTATAACAGATAAATACGTGATTGCTCTTGCCAACTAACACTACATTTACCATGCCAGTCTTTACCAGCCCTAATTCAAAACTTCCAACGGAAATCGGGTTTAACTACTACATTTCCTTTTACCTTTAATAATCCCCAAAGAGTCACATGACTTGAAGTGAGGGCCTTAAACACGCTATACTGATATACTCATTCCTCCCTCATGGGAGCATTGTGCACTTGGAATCTCCCAGCTCTCCCAGAGATGCGGAGTATCCTTAGGGTTACTAGCAAAAAGCGTGATCATAACCCGCTGGCAGTCCGCTGCGGCTGCCTCAATCCCACACTGTCAACATTGCTAAGATGGTCACAGGCAGAAAGCACAGCGCCCTACATAGGGAGGAGAGCATAGGGAGGAAGGTGAGCAGCGGCCTGCGGAAATATCCAAATGCGGCGGACTTGGACGACCTATAGCTGCCGCTGCCCGAGAGTCCCAGCGATGATACCATGCTCCCCTGAAGAGATTGCCCATTTTTCTCACACACACTGGAGCCTGCCTCAAGGCACATCCTGAATGCGGGGGCGCCTCCGTCTCTTCCTCCACTCCAATGGCGGCTGGCATCTATGGGGAGGGGTGGACTGGCTCACACGCATGTAAAAACAATATAAAAAAATGTGATAAAACTTGGTAATGTCCTCGCTCTGGACCTCTTCTTTCGCCGACACAGGATCCAGATGCTGGAACTCCCTTGGCCAATCCTGGTGTTGCTCTCAGCAGCAGGAGAGCAGTGCTAGGATTGGTGGGAGTGGCCTCACTTGGCTCTCCACGGCCCTCTGGGGGCTTTGACTTGCGGTAACCCCGCAATTAGAGATGTTTAAAGTGCGCATGTGTGGCTGGCCGTTGCAAGACATCTGGCCAAAAAGACATGCACGATACCAGCCCACCCTCCTCCCTGCTGCTGTCACTTAGCAGCGGCCCTGCCCCCGTCCTGACGCTCGGCTCAGGGTGGGGGATAGAAAATAAAATAGTAATAAATTACCATTTCATTTTTCATAAAATAAAATGGTAATTAATTAGCATTGTATTTTTCATCTCTGGGGCTTGGAGGGGATTTTTAAGTGGGCGATGCTCCTCCGCTCAAATGGAGGAGCCGCCATTCCTGAGTCCCCTCCACTGGGCACCCTTCTCCCTGCCTCCCCCCTTCTCTCCAACGGCTCCCTGCATGTTCATTCAGAAGTTATTTTCTCTTTGCTAGTTCTGCATTCACCACCTACTCGCTTTTTCGTCACGATATATACACATCTGTTATTAGGCTCCCTGGCCATCACGCCGACTCCAGGATAAACACTTGGAGATTCCTAAGAGATTAACCCTTTAATTGCTGCCGTCGGCCAACGGTCGTCACGAGCGCTACCTCCCCTAGTGCTGCGCACGACCGTTGGCCGACGGGCCAGCATTCGTTCTCTGAACGTTCAGCACTGGGCGCTGAACGTTCGACGCTGGGAACGGGTTAAGCCTCTGATCATATGTATATGGGAATTCTCTGATTTGTTTCTTTGTGAATGTTCTATATATCCCAAAGTACTCAATATAATCATATTTTAAAAAAAAAGTCTTGAATTCAGTTCCCAAGTGTTGCAACAGCCCCCTAGATAAAACAACCCACCAATCAATTAATATTAAGGAATGATTGACAGTCCACCGTCTTTTATTTTGTTGAAATATGAGTCATTTTATGCGAAGAGATAACACAATGACACGATACGAATAAAAAAAAAGACCAGAAAAATATTTTGTTGGTCTGAGAGAATAAATTGCATCATGTTATGTTATGTTATGTTGTGTTATGTTCTACTGAATTTGTAGCGCACACTATTACTCTAGAGTGTCCTGGCGCAAAACCATACACTAACAAGAACAGAAAATAATGCACGCAAGGCATTAAACATAAACTAAATTTAGCTCCGAATTTGTGCTCCATGTGTATTCTTTTAGAATAGACAGTGCGCATCTGTGTAAGACATGAAAAATGTGGAATTAATATGAGGAATTTTCCACCTACCGAGAGGCAGTGAGGAGTAATAGACCTTCGGGTACCGAGCATGGCCCTGGCATCTCTCATGTGTGCTAAGTGCATGAACCGTGGCGTTCCTCGCGGAAGGTTACCGTGTTAAATGGCCCTTCAATTCAAACACCGTGTCTGTCCAAGTAAACCTGTAGATTTGGCCTGATAGAAATTATGCAGTTCGATGGGCATAAAAACATCCTCTGGTTCAAACATATTTCTTTCTGGACAAATAGATTAGGGTTATCCCTATTGGGATGAGCCCTTGAGACTGACACCCTGCATTCTGGTCTTACATCAGTAACCCAGACGTGGTGCGAGCACTACCCGCAGGCTATCACATTCTCAGAGTGGACAGACCGGTCGGCAGAGGCGGAGGTCTGGCGATAATTCTGAAAAACCAGTACCAATGCCGCTTCTCGGCAGACAACATCCCTGACTGTGAAAGTGCAGCTTTCTGCTTAGAGGTCGATGCAAACAACTCCTTCTCAGGTACCCTGATCTATCGCCCCCCGGAACCTGTAAAACTGTTCCACAGGTCCCTGCCAGAAATCATTGCACAAAGAATCCTCACATCAGCCAACCACACGATTTTGGGGGACCTCAATCTTCATTTTAATTCCTCTGCTGATCACATCGCGCAGGACTTACTAGAAGATCTGGAGGCCCTCCAACTCACCCAGCTAGTGGCGGCTCCGACCCATGAAAAAGGCAATCTGCTAGACCCCATTTTTAGTAATTGCCTGGACCTAACTGTTGATCAACCCTCTCCCCTTCCGTGGTCAGACCACTTTCTGATCCCCTTCTCGTGGGCCATTCATAAAAATTCCCAAGCACCCCCCCAAGTGACCATCAGGAGGAACTGGTCAAAACTCCCGCTGGAATCCTGGCTGTCCCAACTAGACTCCACCCGCCCCTCACCCTGCCCGGATCCTAATGTGGGAAATGACATCTACAGAGACTGGATCACATGCTCACTAGACTCCACTCTACCGATGCGTAAATCCTCCTCCAAGAGACTTCACAGATCTGCCCCCTGGTTTTCTGACTCTCTAAAACAGCTTAAACGCACTTGCAGACAAAGAGAGAGAGCCTGGCGCCTAGACTTCCTCCCAGAAAAGAAGACCTCTTACAAAGAGGCCATTAAGATATATAAAGAAGGGATTAGAGCAGCCCAGGCTACCTATTTCTCTGAGAAAATAATGGAAGCGAAGTCAAAACCCAAGGAAATCTTCCAAATCATAAAACAATGCTCCAGCGCCACCACGGCCCCCCCCCCTATCAAATCCCAGGAGCAATGCAATGAGCTTGCAGATTTTTTCTATAACAAAGTTTTAAAAATCTATTCCACCTTCCCATCTGTAGCCACTTCCCCGGAAGCGTGCAAACCACCTCTCCTCAGACCACCTCCCCGTCCAGGCCAACCGTCGCTCGAGCACTTTCTCCCTCTCGACCTCGACACTTTAAGCAAAGTGGCCCGTACGGTCAAATCAGGATCTCCCCGTGACCCCGCCCCTCCAGACATCCTGATGCAGGCAAGCAAAGCCACCTTGCCTGTAATCTTGGACCTCTTGAACTCGTCCATCTCTGCATGCTCTGTCCCCACAGCCTGGAAGCAGGCCATGGTACGGGCACTGCTAAAGAAACCTAGCCTAGACCCAAACGACCTGTCAAGTTACCGTCCCATCTCACTCCTTCCCTGGACGAGCAAGGTGCTAGAGAAGCACATAAATGCACAGCTGGTACAGTTCCTGGAGGATCACTCGCTGTTGCACACATCCCAGACTGGTTTTAGACCACAACATGGGACAGAAACCGCCTTATTAGCAGTCACCGAAGACACGAGAAAGATTCTGGACCAAGGAGGATCAGTGGCAGTGATCCTCCTTGATCTAAGTGCCGCATTCGATACGGTCAGCTATTCCACCTTGCTAGACCGTCTCCATAACATCGGAGTTTCAGGTGACGCTTTAAGGTGGTTTGGATCCTTCCTGTCTGGGAGGTCGTTCCAGATCTTCGACGGTGCAACAGTATCCTCCAGCAAACCCCTGAGCTGCGGAGTTCCACAGGGCTCCTCCCTGAGCCCTGTGCTGTTTAACGTCTACATGAGGCCGCTGGCAAGTGTCGTCGAACCGTATGGCATTAAAATCGTGTCATACGCCGACGACACTCAGCTGGTGGTCTCGCTGGCCACCGAGAACAGCAAGTGCTCCCCAGCCGATCTGCTACATTGCCTAGAGGACATAAAGGGATGGATGACCAACTCCTCCCTTAAATTAAATGGAGACAAAACGGAGCTCATGCTCCTAGGCCCCCCCTCTCCAGTACCATTCACCTCTCTGTGGCCCAATGCACTGGGTCCCCCCCCTACCCCAAAGGAAAGCGTGAAGAGCCTGGGAGTGTGGTTGGATAACAAACTCTCCTTTTCCATCCAGGCCACAAAACTATCTGCCACATGCTTCGGCCTTCTAAGAACCTTGAGGAAGGTTCTTCCGCTGCTGCCGCTAGAAGCCAAAAAAGTTGCGGTCCAAGGGCTAATCCAGTCTCGCCTTGATTCGAACAACGCCCTATACATGGGGGCACCTGAGTTTACACTTCGAAAACTACAGGTTGTCCAAAACTGTGCAGCTCGTGCCTTGCTAGAAATTCCGCGCACTCAGTCGGCTAAACCTGCCCTAAAAACTCTCCACTGGTTGCCAGTGAGGCAGAGGATAGCCTTCAAGGCACTGTGCCTAGCGCACCGCACCTTCTGGAACACAAGCCCAGCGATCAACAGAAACCTTGTCACCCCCTACCATCCCAACAGGAACCTACGATCAAAGGAGGCCTTCCTTGCCGTCATTCCGAGAGTAAAGCGAGCCAGAGCAGGGGGAAGAATGTTCTCGCTGAACACCGCCAGGCTCTGGAACGACCTTCCCCTTTCTCTCCGGTCCAACTCAAATCTCCTTTCATTCCGCAAAAACTTAAAAACATGGCTGTTTGACAAACCCACTGTACCATAGCACCTCTTCCATCACTTTCTGGTCAGCTCAGCGCTTGGACGCCCACGGGCAGCAATCGCGCTCTACAAATACCGTTACAATACAATACAATACAACAACCCACTAGTACAGGGCACATCTTTTGGTTCACTAACCCAAAAGTTTTTAACCTTTAAAGATACTGTTTACCTTGAACCCTTTATGGATGAGATTGGACCACCAATAGCAAAAAGTTTATTTTTACAGTTTAGATACGGGGTCCGACAGATAAATGCAAATACATCCAGGTGGGGGGGGGGGGAACATGGGTACTCCCCTATGTATCTCCTGTACACAGCAGGCGAAGGAAGATGATGTCCATCTATTCTTCTTCTGCCCGTTATATAAGTTGCCCAGGGTTCGCTGGATTAGACCTCTTTTCAGGAACATGGGTGTCAGGTCTTGTAAAGATGCTGAACGTATATTGAGGACCAATACTACACAGGTGATTGTGTTTTGCATATCTAGGTTCCTATATAACGTTTTCTGATCAGAAAGAAGGCTGGTCTCAAATTATAGTGCAATTGAACTGTTTATTTAACTTTTGCCTTGTAAATACTAAGTGCTGCTAATACATTTTAAACTGGCTTTTAAACAAATTTTATTATATTTATGGAAGTTAATTGTATGTTTTTAGGGCATAATTTATAAAGGTGATAAATTGTATATCTTTTTTCCCCAAAATTTTTGTAAATGGACTATGGAGTTAATAACAACATGTAATGTTTTATCTTGTGCTTTTATGGCTAATGTTAGCCGAAATAAAGTTGAAACGAACGAAACTAAATAGTCTGTGTAAATTTTCCAAGGTTTCACTTTTTGTGTTGGTGAATGGATGCTTCCTGAGGAAAATATTTATTCTGAAGCTGAAACGACTCTAGAATTATTTTAATGTCTATGTAGTAGGCGCTCCAACTTTCAACCGCTGCAGGTAACAGCGGTGTGGCCGGCTGGGGTGGGAGTGGGGGATTTCGAGAGACGACCACAAGGGAAAATTAAATAAATAATACATTTTTCCTCGTGGTCGTCGCTCGAAATTCCATTCACCCCCCAAAGCCAGGCCCACCGCCCTTACCTGCAGCGGCTGCGGCTGCCAAATGTATTATAAAATGACAGTTGGCACTCTACAAACGCATGCATTCATATACAAATAAGTAACAATGCATAAACTCATCGTCTGACTATTATGTTGGCTAACTGTTCATTGTAAACTGTGTGACAGAATGATGGCACACATACACCTGTATTTATTATTTCACATCTTTATTGGGTGTTTTGTTACACATATACATGTAATGTCATAGAAAGTTACATAGTTTAAATACCAAAAAAAGCATTGATGTAAGTGTATGGAATGTAAATGTAGTATACTTGTAAAGCGCACAGCTGCCCCAGCAACGGGGCGCCCGGCGCTGTATAACGCTGTGAAACCCTTCCTGGCTCTCCCTGTGAGATGCTCCTCCTGGGCACCCCCAAGGTGAAGCCAGGCCTCCCAGCGTTGTAGGGGCCGTTGTGGAGATTAAGCAAGCTATTGCCCAGAGTTGCAGCGTGAGACCCATGATTAGAGTAGGCGCCGAGGCGAGAGAATTATCGAGTCCGCGGACATTAAGCCCAAGACCCTGTTGCGTCGGGAATTGAACCCTGGTCCCGGGCCTGATCTCTGCTTCAGGGTCTGCCGCTTCTAACCAGTGAGCCATACTTCTCCATGAGAAGCCACAAATTCCTACAAGACAACCATTTTGCGAGAACACCAAGGCCCCGATTACAAGATGCCTTACATGCGGGGATGCCATGTGGCCAGAAATAAAGTTTCACATATTTCCTGGCTCTTATGAGTATTTGCCCTCAGAATGAGGAATAACAAGTGGACTCAGAATTACTGAGTCCAAATCTGTATGCAGTGTTCCCATTCCAGAGACAAATCTGCTTCATGTTGCCACTTGCTTTAAGGTCTTTGTCACTTGTTTATGAACTTTTGCCGTAGTGCAGCGCCTCAAGCCTTCCTGGTGCGCTGCATTGCCCTACAGCAAAAGAAAAGGGCACTGCTTTAGTGTTACGATTTCTCATAAATCTGGGGGAGTGTCAAAAAGGTATTGATGTTGATGGGACTGCCCCCAGCAACACCCATTGCATGCCCCTTTAATGCAGAAAACTGCGTTAAAGGGAACCATATTTACGAGGCAGCATTAGCCAAAAAAGTACCTTAGTGCTTTATTGTGAATAAGGAGCAGGTTCCTGCGCCACGAAACGTTACAAAAAGTGACGTTCTGGCAGTGCAAGATGCCTCATAAATTAGGCCCTTTTTATCTGACACCTCCTATAAGCAGATGGTAAATGGAAGCAATGAGTTGGTGTGGACGGGTTTGGGCAAGGTGGGAAGAGCCTAGGGAACATCAGAGGCAGCAGGCTGAAAAGGAGAGTATTCCGTGAACCCTGCATGCCATAGTAGGAGGTCAGGCGGAGTCTGAGAATCCAATCCTGGTATGCGGTAGTCCGAGCCTAATATGGTTATAATTTCTGCACCTAAAAAATCTGTGTGTGTGAACAGAAGGATGGTTACCATTGGGTAGAGGGGTATCCAACCGAGGAAAATCGCTCTGCCTAATTTATCATCTGGCTATAGGAGGGTTATAATTTAAGGATTTGTGCAAAGTCAATTTACTAACTTATTTATTTATTTATTTATTAAATTTATAGAGCGCTGCTGATACCTTGCAGGTTTCCTGGCGCTGGAGAATACTCATAACTGAGGAGAAACAAAGACAAGAGCAGGGGGAACATTTTAGGGAAAGAGCCAGGTCTTAATGCGCTTCCTAAATGGGAGGAGTTGTGAGATTTGGCGGATATCGGTGGGCAGACTGTTCCATAACTTCGCTGCTGCGACTCTGAAGGATCTGCCCCCAATTCTGACTCTGCTGTAATTGGGTACTATTGCCAGGCAAGCAGATGCAGAGCGCAAGGTTCTGTTAGGGGTGTACCAAGAAAACAAGGCTTGCAGAGGTTTGGGTCCGGTTCCGTGCAAGGCCTTGAAGACAAGGCAGAGGGCCTTAAATGCCACACGCTGCTTCACTGGGAGCCAGTGTAGCTCGGCTAGGGCTGCTGTGGTCGAAGATCTCCTGGACCAGCCAAGAGCTAGCTTAGCGGCTGCCGATTGAATTCTTTGCAGCCGATCCAGCAGCACGGCTGGAGAATCGAGAAGCAGCGCGTTGCAATAGTCGAGGCCACTAAGAATAGTACACCTGACTATCGTTGCCCGGGCATGAGCGGGAAGGAGTGGCATAACTTTGCGCAAGGAACGCAACAGGGCAGAGCACGTCCCCACTGTTTTTGCCACATGAGTTTCCATGCTCAGCTTGTCATTGATCATGGCCCCAAGGTTGCAGACCGAAGTTACTGGCTGTGGTTTATCCGGTATTTCCAGAGGCCAGAAGTCGCTCGGGAACGGACAAGGTATTCTGTTTCCAGTGCAAAACAGTACCTCGGTTTTAGATGAGTTAAATTGTAGGGAGTTTTTGTGCAACCACCCAGCCGTCTCTCTTAGGCATTCATGGAAGGATGTTAAGGGAATAGAGTCTTCTCCTTCCCAAGAGATAATGAGCTGGGTGTCATCAGCATAATTGATGGTTTTTATCCCATGAGACTTTATTAGCGTGATCAGGGGCTTAAGATACACGTTAAAAAGAATGGGGCTGATGGACGACCCCTGGGGAACTCCCTGGGGGACGGCAGCAAATTGAGATTGGAAAGGGGGAAGCGATACTGCCTGTCTCCTGTCCCGCAGAAAGGAGTGAAACCACAGCAGGGCCGTACCATCCACCCCGGCCTCACCGAGTCTCTCCAACAGAGTCCCGTGGTTGACCGTATCGAATGCGGCAGACAGGTCCAGCAGTATCAGAGCTACTGCCTGGCCCCTGTCCGCACGCATACGAAGATCCTCCATGGCTGCCAAGACCGCAGTTTTGGTGCCGTGGGCTGGGCGAAAGCCGAATTGGAGGTCATCCAGGATGTGGTTGTGTTCCAGATGAGAGGAGAGACAGGAGCTGACCCAACGTTCGGTGACCTTTGCTGGGAATGGCAGGAGGGAGATGGGCCGATAATTGGATAAGCAGTCAGGACTTAAGGAAGGCTTTTTTAGAAGCGGGGTGACCAGGGCTTGCTTCCAGGGAATTGGAACATATCCGCATTGCAGAGATTGGTTACAGATTCTGCGCAGAGTGTCGAAGAGTTCAGTTCCAAAGCTTTTCCAGATTTTTGGAGGGAGGGGGTCAAGTGGGGAACCCGAGGTAATTCCGAGCGCCAGTCTTTCAAACTCGGTTTCCTGAATCGGGGGAAAATCCCGCAATCTGACCGTGGGAGGGGGGTCAGGTGGTGAAGAATCATGGCTAATGGTACTGGCACCCGGGCTATTGGGACAACCCAATGAGGGGGAAGTCTTCAGTTTATGGATAATGGTGTTAATTTTATCAGTGAAGAATACTGCAAGATTGTCACAAAGTTCTTGTGTGGGTGGCTGAGTCCTTGTAGCACATTCAGGGTGTGTTAAATTTTTTAGAATCTGGAAGATGCTTTTTGAGCTGTTAGAGGCGTTGGCGATAGTTGCACAGAAGTAATTAGCTTTACTTTGCACAATGGCAGTTTTATATGCCCGAAGGTTGTCTTTCCAGAGAGATTTGTTAATATCGGAGTAGCCTTGCCTCCATTTCCTCTCCGATTGTCTGCAGGCTAATTTAAGAGCTCTTAGGGAGTCATCAAACCAAGGGGCTGGTGCTCTGCTCTTTGGTTTGAACTTTTTCAGGGGGACGAGGGAATTCGTATCGGAAATTAGTGTGTAGAGGGAGTTGTAATTATCCTCCACCGATGTCGAAGGGGGGAAACTGTTGGCCACGCTGAAAACAGGTCCAGCTGATCTTGCTTTGTCCAGGGCCTTCCAGTCTCTGTACGTGGCGTCAGGGAAACTGCTATGTGGCGGTCTACTGGCTCTGCTACCAGCTATGTGAAATTTAATAAGTGCGTGGTCAGTCCAGCACATAGGCAGAATATCACTAAGGTAAGCTAGCTGAGGCGAGGAGAAAATTAGGTCGAGAAGATGGCCAGCGGAGTGAGTGGGTTTATTGACCAATTGGGAGAGTCCCATGCTTTTGCAAGACATTAAGAGATTATTCAGTGCAGTGTCCAGGCTGCCGTTTGGCCAAAGATTAAAATCGCCCAAAACAATCAACTTGTTATGGGAGGTAGCCATATTAGTGAGGGTGGAGAGTAACGACTGTTGCTGCCGGGAGTTGAAGGCTCCCGGGGGGCGGTAGCATATCATGGCCGTGAATGTGACTCCAGAACAGCATTTGATGGAGAGGCCAAGGATTTCTGTTCCAGCAACTGGGTCCATCTCAAGGATGTTAATGGACCAGGAGGCTCTGTAAATGATGCCTACACCACCACCTCGACCCTTAGGTCTGGGAAGATGTAATATTTTAAAATCAGGTGGGCAAGCCCAATCCAGTTCAATATTGCAGTCGACGTGGGTCCACGTCTCTGTGAGGAATAAAGCGTCGAGGTGAAGATTATCAATGAGCTGTAGGATTTCGTTAGCGTGTTTAGGCAGGGACCTAACGTTCAACAAGCCGCCCAATAGCAAGCCTCTGCAGGCAAAGTCGTGCAGCGGGTAGGCAGATTCGAAGAAAGAGAAATGACCTTCGTGAGCAAATTCTCTGAGCCGGAGTAGAGACTCCCGAGTTAAATGCGGAAGGTGAGAGGCAGACTGGGGGTCCCGGGCAGGGAGAGCCGCTCCAGTCGCTACCGAGGCGCGGACGAGCGCAGACGAGCTTGCCTTATGCGCGCCTTCGGCGCGCATTCGTCGCGCCCGCTGCGCTTCCTGCAAAGACTCATGATATATAGTGGGATAGATGCGTGGGAGGGGGGGGGCGTGGCCAGCCGCGGTGGGCGTGTCTGGCGGGTCCCTCAACCAGGGAATGGCGGCAAGACGCGGGACTAGAGCAACAACAACAGCTGTCTGCTGCTGAGCGCTATCGCGGTAATGCCAGAGATTTCAAGTGCACACAGGTATTAAAAAACACAGAAATACACTATTAAAATGGGCACAGGTTTAAAAAGTCGTTGCTCCCGGCTTTCCGCCTCAGGAGTTTTCTCAGAGTGGTAGTTGGCGACGCTAACGATCAGCGCGCTTTTATATGAGCCTGGGAGGGGGGGGGCGTGGCCAGCCGCGGTGGTCTTGTCTGGCGGGTCCCTCGACCAGGGAATGGCGGCAAGACGCGGGACTAGAGCAACAACAACAGCTGTCTGCTGCTGAGCGCTATCGCGGTAATGCCAGAGATTTCAAGTGCACACAGGTATTAAAAACACAGAAATACACTATTAAAATGGGCACAGGTTTAAAAAGTCGTTGCTCCCGGCTTTCCGCCTCAGGAGTTTTCTCAGAGTGGTAGTTGGCGACGCTAACGATCAGCGCGCTTTTATATGAGCCTGGGAGGGGGGGCGTGGCCAGCCGCGGTGGGCGTGTCTGGCGGGTCCCTCGACCAGGGAATGGCGGCAAGACGCGGGACTAGAGCAACAACAACAGCTGTCTGCTGCTGAGCGCTATCGCGGTAATGCCAGAGATTTCAAGTGCACACAGGTATTAAAAACACAGAAATACACTATTAAAATGGGCACATGTTTAAAAAGTCGTTGCTCCCGGCTTTCCGCCTCAGGAGTTTTCTCAGAGTGGTAGTTGGCGACGCTAACGATCAGCGCGCTTTTATATGAGCCTGGGAGGGGGGGGCGTGGCCAGCTGCGGTGGGCGTGTCTGGCGGGTCCCTCGACCAGGGAATGGCGGCAAGATGCGGGACTAGAGCAACAACAACAGCTGTTTGCTGCTGAGCGCTATCGCGGTAATGCCAGAGATTTCAAGTGCACACAGGTATTAAAAACACAGAAATACACTATTAAAATGGGCACAGGTTTAAAAAGTCGTTGCTCCCGGCTTTCCGCCTCAGGAGTTTTCTCAGAGTGGTAGTTATAAACCTGCAGCACAGTGCAATATTGTTCTGGCCCTCGCCAACTCCCACACAACCTTTTGTAAAAGTTGTATATGTTCCATACCTAATTAGAGTGAGAGACTTCTTACCTATTTATGTCTCATATAATCTTCCCCATTTATCATGATCCATTTGGTTAATAATCAAACTTGAAACTGGTGTATATTGAAGTGACACTATTCCAGAACTTCTCAGACATACGGGAGCATTTTCGTCTCTAACTTTAACCAGACTTGGATAAGGAGTGGGTACAAAGAATTGTAGAAGTAGTTGTAGAGAGAATAGGATTTGTAATCTAGCTTTGATCCAGATAACAATGGCAACTTATCCTGAAATCCTCACTGGATCTCTGTCATACCTTATAGTTGGTATTTGCCAACAGAAATGGGTGATTTTTGGGCACATTTTTCAACAAGGCTTTTAAACCAAGCAAACAGCCATCAACTTGATAACGTTTGGCATGGTAGCCAGTGCTAACCCTTTAATGTAAATTTTTGTGGTATTATGGCTCAACAGGATGATGATGTGAGCTGAATTGTTTTGGAAATATTGAAATTTTAGTATTTGCTTGGCTCACAGACCAGCATACATGGCCATCCATCACATTCTCATAGCCTGGTGAAGGCATTGATAGGATAAGATTAATGTGCTTTTATGTGGTGGAAATAAAAAGTGTGATATTTTTGTGAGTTGGAATTTTAACCAGCATGGTGTTTTGTGGAAAAAATAATAAAAAGCTGTCCTTTGCGATACAAATGTTTTTTACTTTATCAACAATTGATGATGTCTAGCCTATGATAACGCATTGCTGCAACGGAACAGGAGAGAGAATGAGCCCCTCGAGTACTTGGACCTTACGTTCTTGACCTTCAGGGTGGCTCTCTTGGTTGTGGTCACCACTGCTCCTCGGATTGGTGAGATGGGTGCCCTCAGGATGGGGTGGTACTTCTGCCTCATCCAGGGTTTCTGCCGATAGATGCTACCATGGCTCATCAGGCACAGGAGTTGTTTTACTTGTTTTTGTCCCATCTTCTTCATTGCCGGAGAAGTTTTGCATTGTTTGGATGCATGCATAGCTCTCTTGGTTTATTGTGATTGGTCGCAGACTTCCCAATGTTCTGATCATTTGTCACTTCAGCTTAGCTGGACAGGATTACAAAGCCAGCTCCTTGACCATTAGTTGATATATTTGTTCTGCCATTGCCCTATTTTATTCCCTGGCTGGGGTTCCTCTTCTGGAGGAAATTCGGAATCGGTCCACATGCATTCAGGATGATTCAAAGTCTGGGGTCGAGGAGGTCTTTCTGGCTGAGATTTGACAAGTGGCATCTTCGGCCTCCTTCCATACTTGTGTTCACTGGTACAGACTGCATGAAGTGGAGTTTGACTCATTGGCCTCTAGTTTGTCTAATGGTTGCTGGTTAAAGTCTTCAATATTTTTTTTTATTTACTCAGGTCGAATGAGTCTTCAATAGACATTTAATTCACCTGGTGTGTGTCTTTTAAGATGTTCATGAAGTATCTGATCTTTATTATAGCAGGCATTGATTGACTTTGGTGGTTTGGAAATTGGTGCATCCGGTCACAGTCAGTATGGTTAGTCCATCGGACTTGGTGACACTGATGGAAGCTGAAGTTTGCTAAGGTGCTTCAGATGAGATCCAAGATGTTTCATTTGGTGGTGGTCAGCAGGTCAAGGATGGTTTCCCTGATGGTTATGGTTGATTCACTATCTTTGAGATCAAAGTTGCAAAGGAAGTTAGTATTTGTGTAACGGATTGAGGACATCGTGAAGAGGTTGGTAATCACAGTTATGATTGAATCCTGTATTTAAGCTAGGTGGGCAGTGGTTATCGTGGATGTTGATCATCTGCGTGATAGTGGAAAGCTAAATGCTAATGGAGTGTAAAGGGGTGGTAATTACTTCAGTGCCCACCCCTGGACAGATCTGCAGGAAATTAAGCTGGATGTAGTCTTATGCGATCATGAAATCAAAGATGTGCATGGCCTCGGCAGAGGCTGGTTTATTATTTAAAAATGGGATTCCACATCTCAGTCAGCTTTGTAGGCTTCGTACATGACTGCAGAGAAAGCATTGTTTAGCATTATTATTATCATTAACAGCATTTGTTAAGCACGTAGCTACCCAAAGCCATCCAGCGCTAGCAGCAGGACAGAGAGGAGCTAGGTAGTTTAAAGAGAGACATTTTGGAATAGCCATGTTTTGAGGAGCTTTCGGAAAGGAAGGTGACGAGACTCTGATCGAAGATGAAAAGGAAGAGTGTTCCAGAGTTTGGTTACACTGTACGAGAAGGACCTTCCTCCAGATCGCACCCTTTTGACTCTAGGGATAATAGCCAAGTTTAGATTAGTTGAACATAGACATTTCGTGGGGTGATAAGGAAATCGTTGATTGACGGGCCTTTCCCCATAAGGTTTTATGGGCTATGCAAAGAGACTTGAACTTTATTCTATCTGATACTGGAATCCAGTGTAAGGTCTTTAAAGCTGGCTTAGCCAACTGAATTTTCGGGGTACCGATCAGTAGCCGAGCTGCACAGTTCTGAACGACTTGGAGTTTCCTTATCCTTGAACTGGGAGCTCCTAAATAAAGGGAGTCCCCATAGTCCAGACGAGGGAGAACCAAGGCCTGAACCATGATCTTCTTGCTCCCATGGGGAGGAAGGGTAAGACTTTCCGGAGGTGTCAGAGTGCCATAGCAAGCCCCAGCCAGCATGACTGCTTGGTGATCGATTTGTCCAGCCAAACGCCTAGACCAGTGGTTCCCAAACTATTGACTCCTGAGGACCCCCATAAAGCCACCACTGAAGCCGGGGACCCCCAAGCAATTTGTGGGATTGAAATTTCAAACATTAAAGGTAATTCAGAAAAAATTAACATGTGTGCACACAAAACAAATACTCGAATTACTAATGATTTAGGGGCATATTTACAAGCCCCTATCACCATGGGAACATCACTTTGAGATGTTCCTGTGGCGATAGGGGCTTTGCCTTATTTACAAGGCAATGTTAAGCCACTTAAAGTGGCTTCATGGTGCCTTGTAAATAAGACCCCCTTTCACCCAATGCTTAGTGTGAAAAGGGTGGGCAGTGGGTGTTGCGATGGGCGTTTCCCCTGCAACACCCATTGATTTTGACACTGCCCCCTATTTACAAGAGCAGCATAAATGGGAAGCAGCGCCAAAATTAAGACCAGGGAAAACCTGGTCTGAACTTGGCGAAACAAGGTAAAATGCTTCATTTCTCTTTGTTTTTGCAAAACACCTTGGATTGTTTATGTTCAGGAAGGTGACCCTTCCTGCACATCAACAACCTTTAAAAAAATGAAATTTTGTAACTTCCATGTGTGCTGCATTAAGCAGCACACATAGAAGTGACAAAATTACATTTCAAGATTGTTTATGTGCAGGAAGGGGGACCTCCCTGTACATAAACAATCTTCCCCTGTTAAGTGTAGCGCCAGCGCTGGGGAAACGCAGGGCTGCACCATATTCTTGTAAATATGGTGCAGCCCTGCATTTCTGAAGTGGTGAAGTGTGCTGTTAAGCCAAGGAGGCTAGTGACACTATCCGCCACTTCTGTTGTATTTTATATTAAAAGAATTTGCAAGAAAACAAAAAAAGTTAATGGGAAGGTTGGTGCTGCATCTCCGTGACTTTTCAATGGTTGGCTTTATTTCGCAGTACAAGGCTCCTGCCCCTGCCCGGGCCAGACTGGAAACCCAAAGCAGCCCTGGCAAATTATTTCAAACCAGTGCCCATACGGTGCACACCAAGTGCAGTGATTGAGCCTGACCCCTACAAAGGGGGCTTTGTGAGGCTCTCCCCTTAAGAACTTTAGGAACTAATGGTGCATTCTACAACACATTTATCATTATATATTGAATTGCATTAGCTTTTAAAGAATAGTAAATGAAGACCTAACTATGCACAAGAATGCGACAATCTTTCTGGGGGCTCTTCAATGATTCCCCCCCTATCACCCTCCAACAGTGCCTCTCATCGCTCCATACCCCTTCTGTCATATGTATTTCATTTTTTATAGCATCTCTCATACCATTGTAGGATGTCAGAGCACTTTACATCACACACATATAGAGACAGTGAATCATATGTGTCAATCAGTGTATAGAAAATTTTACATAAGGCAAAGGGGACTACAAGGTGTAGAATTCACATGTAATTCATACTGGTAGGCATTTTTAAAGAGTGCTGGTCTGGAGAAGCACAAAGTCAGGATTCAGAACATAACACAGTGGTTAGCATTGGCTTTAACAATAAAAATGTATTTCAACCCAAATAAACCTTTTTAGAAGCATCAGGATAATGAAAGACTGAGAAAAAACATAAGTCACTAACTTGTACTTGCAGTTTGCAAGCAGCTGTTTGATGACAGTTTCCATATAAAATAATGTTTTTGAAAATGCATGATACAAGTTCTTTGCAGTAGGCATATTAACCCTCTGTGCTACATTAGTTCAGTAAAAGCTGCCACTGAACAAAACTCTTGTCTCTCCAGCAGGGACATTGATCACTGTTGTTATCTTGACACTTTTATTGTTCTTTGAAAACAGCTAATTAAACAAGATACTTTGCAGTGCTTTTAAAACTGCTGCCTGCGGACCCCCTGGGAATGTGCCAGGGACCCCTGGGGGTCCGCGGACCACAGTTTGGGAAACACTGGCCTAGACTATTGATTTTAGTACTGGGAGTAGGTGCAGCATGAAGGCTGATGGGGTTATTTGGGATGAAGGTGCATGGGTAGCATTGTATGTGTGTGAAATGGTGAAGACGAAACATATGAGATAGAGATGCTGTGTATGTGCTAGTTCAGTCTGAGAGGTAGGAGTTCTGGCCGACAGCACACACCAAGTCCAAATATGCAAAGCCAATATAGCCATCCATGATTAGCTTAAGATGCCCGGGGCGAGAGAACGTGGTGTTAGTAATCCTGTTGTCCCTACAGGTGGCGGTGGGTCACTTGAACTAGGGAAACAATCTGTTGCGTTCTTTATTTGTGCCAGTTTTCTATTTTTGATTAATCTGTTGATTTGTTGCAGCTTGGTTGCCTTTCTTCTAAAAACATAGGTCAATGAAAGTAAATGGCTCAGTGAATAAGGACCATGAGCTTGCTTTTGTAGAGGCCATTAATATCACCGGGTCCAACAGGGCTTTAGAAATATACATGCAGGGGCTCTTAGCCAGTTTCTCTAGAGCCACCCTTAAAACACAAACCTTCGAGAAATCACTCACAATATATATATATATATATATATATATATATATATATATATATATATATATATATATATATATATATATATATATATATCTGTAAACAAAGATTACAGTCCATGGGCAAAAATGGATACACAATTCTTGCTATTTTGTCAAAGATTTTTCTCCTTGTTACTCCATCTTCTGGGAGGCATACCAATTTGACACTATCCCAGTTTACAAAGATTTGTAAATCTGTAAATGCATCAAATCCATGTATGGATGCACGGGGACACCCACGCTCTACTCGTGGAATGCCTTGCAGCTCAAAATGCAATGTAACGCAGCACAAGCCGCTGCAGTGCATTATATATCATACACAGCCACGCATGGCAGCGCAAATCGTCCCTTGCATGGCTTTGCAAATCTGAATTAAGGAATTGTGCTGTATTACATCAACTTGTGTGACGCACGGACATTGCAACTCCTTAATAAATCTGGCCCTGAAAGTATACCTCCAGGCTGTCAGATTACAGAGAAACCAGTCTTAAATGTATTTTATTTGTTGAGTTACAGGAGTCATTTGACATTGTTTTGATGTTCTACAAGAGTGATAAAGTGACAGTAAACATAGTAAAATTGTGGCATGCACAATTTGGGTAGGAACATTGAGTCTTGTGAATGTGAATCATGATTAAGACTGTGCTACAGACAAATAATCAGATATTGCACTAACTTGTAAAAAATAAGTCCTTTAGGCATAGTGGAGAAGTGTGACTCACCAGTTAGAGGAGGCAGACCCGGACGCAGAGGTCAGACTCTGGGACCAGGGTTCAATCCCTGACGCGGCAGGGTCTTGAGCTAAAAAAAAAATGTCCACGGACTCGATAATTCTCGCCTTGGTGCCTACTCGAATCATGGGTTCACACTCTGCAACTCTGGGCAATAGCTTGCTTAATCTCCACTACGGCCCCACGGCGATGGGATGCCTGGTCTTCACCTTGGGGATGCCCAGTAGGGGTTATCTCACAGGGAAAAGCCAGGACGGGTTCCCAAAGCAAGCGCCTTGAGACCTTACGGTGAAAGGCGCTATATAAGAACGTATGATTTACGATTAATTTATTTAAATTCATTCAAAGAAACTTATTTCGGTCAATGTGACCTAAAAAGTGCAGCATATAAAAACATTCATTTGTGGAAATATGTTTAGGCATAGTCCTTTCATGTGATAATCTTTCAACAATAAGTCCAGCCAACTTGAACTGTAAAGTCTTTTTAGGAAAGCCTGACCTCAAACAAGGTGGAAGGGGCGAGATTTTGATCGATATCTTATCACTATTGATCTAAAACCCCGATCTGGTCGACTGAACCTTTATTGCCTGTCATTGAGGGAAGAAAGTGCATCTCTTACCAAGTTAGTTCACCCAATAAAGGACTCCGCTTCAAAGGATCACAAACAACTTCTAGCTTTCAAAGATTTATTATAAAGTCAAGATAAGTTGCAGGTACAAGCATCTCAAGATGAGATTCACAAGATACACGGGCCCAACTACATACATGTGCTCTCTGAAAGCCCTCAGACGAGCAACGGAAACTACAAGCACCAATTCTAGAAATAATAGGGCTATTAGCATAGACACATATTGAGATCTCTCAGTCATTTACAGCCGGAGGGAAAATACAGGTTAGGCTGTCCCTACCCTGATCTAGATGGTATCCCTACTTAACCAGGTCCCTACCTAACAAAAGGCGTCAGCAGTGAATGACTCCCAAGGGAAGTCACCCACTCTCAGTCTCTTGGTGAAAACCTATAGTTCTCCAATCATGACCCCTCTCTGCCTACCCATCCGCTCTCTTAAGGGTCCTCAGGCTTCTGCTCTAACTTCACCCAGGGGTGCTGTCCCTAATACAAAAATACAACAACATTTAGGACGCCCCTCGTGAGACGCCCCTCACGTGGTGTAGCTTCTGGCTTTTTCCATGATGAGGCCTTGTGGTTAGAGTCGACCTTGCTTCTCAGACTCTTCTCCGGCCCGCTGATACCCCTTAAACATTCCGGAACCCTCCTCCATGTCTGGTCCGTCTCTTGAACAAACTTCTATTCATTTTATTTATAATTGAATACCCCCTTTTCTCTTACAGACAGACATCTGCAGCCAAATCCCAATTCTCATAGTCTTCCAACCGCGTTGCAACATTCCCCGGCCCAGACTAATATGTGTAAATCAACGTTAAAGCCTTCCAGCCCTACAACATTTTTATAGTATTCAACTTCTTCTTTAATTATTAGCATGTTAATACTCTTATTCTATTTATTCAGTAAACACATCTATAAATCATGGCCTACTCATTATTACTAAACATTAGTGCAATCCATGTTGTGAAATTGAACCACCTTCCCCCTCCCCTCTAGCTCTGGCCCTGAGGCCTACCACGTTCAGCGTTTCTGTATGCCATCTTACATTTTAGCAGCTACACAACACGGATTCAGGAATAATCACGTCTAATAAAATCATATTATTTCACACAGTTCTGTATTAGTTCCACTTCTATTTAAATCTCTATATTAACTACATGTTTCAGAATATAACTGTAGGTACTATCAGCACTCATGGCATTTCTCTTCATGACTTGTGCTTACTACGTGTAAGTGTGACGCACTTCTACATTTAGGTCAGTTTGCGCTCTCTCAGTTCCCCCCTTTGATGACCTCTCGGGGTCATCATTAACATTTAAACTGCAGTGATTGCTAGCATAACTCGTTTCTGTGTTTCCAGAGCCCTCAGGCTCCGGTACTGACTATCTTGTATGGCAGCCAATCTCTGCAGCTGTTTTCTCCGAGCCCTCTCTGACCTTCTTGCTCTGTACCATTTGAATACCCTCACCAATCCCCACAACACGATCCCACAGATCAATATTATGATGATAGGTTTTAGTATTTTCCACACAAAACTTTTGCCTAAGGTGGTGAGCCAACCTCCAGCTTCACTTATTCCATGGCCCACCTTTTCCCAGACATTTTCTCTGCTCAGGTCTTCGATCTCTTTGTGAATATCAGTTATGTTCCTAATAACTTTCTCAAGGGGCTTCGAATTGTCTGGAATGTAAGTACAACATTCCTGGACCTTCAAAGCCTTACAGACTCCGCCCTCTTTTGCTAATAGGACGTCTAATGCAAGACGGTTCTGGAGAACCATAGCCCTTATCGATTGCATCTCTCCTTCTACCAGCATTAAGGACTGAGCAGTGCTGGCAGACAACCTGTCTACGACTGTTGCCAGTCGTCTAATTTTAACATCATTAAGGATTAATCCCAAAAGAGGGAACACAGCTCCAAAGACATCTCCAACCATTTCTACACCTCCTACATCTCTCCTTCCCCTCGATGATGCCTTGCCCTCGATGATCTCTAAGTCTTGGGCATGATATATTTTAGGGAAGATAATTGCCAAGTAACATGATCCATACCAGTTGTCAGGTAGTCTTACGTAGGCATTTCTCCCACATACAAAATATACATTTGGAATCGCTTGCATTCCCTTCAGGAAGTCCTTAGTATAGTACTCTAAATTGAAAGCATGTTCACAGCTAACTTCTCCCACGTATACATTTTCATAATACGTTTTGGCTCTATGAAGACATAACTTTCCTCTCTGCGTTCTATCTAAAGCTATTGGACCACTACTACCCTTTCTCTTGTGTGCCTTCTCTTCCTCGGTCCAATCTGTTTTCCATTGTCCTGATTTTTTCAAAATCTTTTGTCTCCTATTTCGATCATCCACCTGCCCTATGAACTTTTTCTCGACTTCTGACACCTTGCATGTCAGGTTGTTTCTACGGGCATGTGAAGTATCTAAGGTAATCCAAGGAATGAAAAACTTTGCCAACCTGTCTTCACTCTTCCAGTAGTCCCATTTATTCATTTGTTTATAATTTGGGACTTCTGGTAACACTGCATCGTAATTGGAGAAATAGTATTCAAAACTATCTCTCCCATAAAATATACTAAGCAATAAGCTACATGTAATGCCATATGTCAGCGGGAGGTGATGATATCGAATGCCTTCATCTACGGACGCCGGCAACTGCATGCAGACGTAACAGTCCTTGACCTCCATGGCATCCACGTATTCATATAATAGTTTAGCATAAGCATTTGACCTAAAGTCACCTTGGGACTCATCTACGTGTAACCTGCGGGCTTCTGCAGCTAATAACGCTTTTTCTTGTGTGTTTTCCCCTTTCCCACCAGCAACGGTGGGTGTAAGCGCCTCTACAGATTTCACATCAGTTACCTTTGCCTCTTCCTCACGTCCCTTTACATAAGAGACTGTTACTACTAAAGCTATTAATATTATCACTCCTACTATTAGTGTACCTATTATACATTTCGCTCTGCGGTTCTGGGTGCCGGCCTCCATTTCGTCAGACTGTATGGCTCTCTCGTATCTTGGCATAGAGTTCTTTTCCTTTCGTTCCTTTACAGTCTCTCTTACTCCTTTTGTCCTTAGAACCACACAACTGGAAGCTGACAACCTTCTTCGCAAAAGTTCTTTATAGTTCAATACAGACAACCCTAGCCCTTCTCCAGTAACTCAAGGGAAGGTCCCTAAGATTCTCTGCTTCCTGGGCGCTAGGTAATCTTCTTTTCTTCTCGCTTATTTACAAAGTCTTTTAAGCATCTACTATCAGGCGGTCGCCTGCAGCTTCGACAGCAAAGTTCAATATTTCCATACGAAGATTGTGCTCTTCTTGGGCTGATATCTTTGTACCAAAATCGGGGAATTGCAATTCTGTGAGAAACATGTGCTTTAACTTGCTGAGGCGGGGAGGTCGGGGAACCATGAATGTCAGTGACCCTTCTTGTTCGACTCCGGGTACTAACAGTCGTATTTCCACTGTTATGATGGGCTCAGAACTGGACACCACCACCGCTCGGATCCTCCCTGTCACTGGTTTCGAAGCCATCTGTCGCCAGATATGTCCACTCAGGGGTGGAGTATCTTCTGCTAGGTACACGCACTCTTCTTGACCTCCTCAAGACCGGTGCTTCAGCGCCCTGAGCACCTTCTTCCGGGTCTGAATCTTCTGATATCGGAGGAAGGGTTCTCTCTGGAGTCGACCTCAGACTAGAGCTTCTTCTCTGCGGCCAATCCGCTTCTCCACGTACCCTTCTACTCCTTCTCCTTCTCGTCTGTTCACGCTCTCTGTCAGACCTGTCTGTGTCTGACTCGTACTCCCAGCTACTTTCTCCTTCAGTAGCGTCGTCTGTTCCGCTGCTGTACTGTTCGTCCTCAGCTTGGTCAGACTCGTTCCTCGCTTCCGCTGGCACCTCTACAGCTTGGCTAGCCCCCTCTATGGCTTCTCGGTCCGCAGCTGGACGTCTATCCGAGAGAGGAGCTGTGTCTTCCAGAGGTGCTGGAACTCTCCGCGTGTGCGACGCGTGGATCCAGTTGGGCAGGCCTCCCACCTTCACTGCCGTGTTCGTGATCAGGATGATCTGGAAGGGCCCACGCCAACGAACATCCAAGCAGCTTCTTCTCACGTGTTTTTTCACCAGGACCCAGTCCCCAGGAAGCAAGTCGTGACACGGGTCCTGGCACGATGGTACCTCGGCAGCCTGCACCTGAAGGGACACAGAATGAATGGCGTCAGACAGCCCCTTACAATAGTCCAGGATCATATCATCTGTGATGCTAATCAGTGCAGCAGTTGGGACAGAAGGTAACCTCATTGCTCTTCCCATCAATACCTCATGAGGAGACAAACCAGTTCTCCTATCCGGGGTACTACGGAGGCTCATAAGGACCAATGGCAACGCATCAGGCCAACTCAAGGATGTTGATGAACACACCTTTGCAATTCTGGCCTTGATGGTGCCATTTATTTGCTCCACAATTCCTGAAGCCTCTGGTCGATAACTGCAATGTAGTTTCTGATCTATGTTCAAAGCTGCACAAATCATTTTCACAAGCGAGCTGTTGAAATGCGTTCCCCTATCTGATTCCAAAGAGGCCGGCACCCCGAAGCGCGGGATAAGCTCCCTAAGCAGTAACTTGGCTACTGTGAGGGTGTCGCACCTACGTGTAGGGTATGCCTCAACCCATCTGGAGAAAACGCAAACAACCACCAGGATATAACGGAGGCGGCTGCACCTTGGCATTTCAATAAAATCTATCTGCATTCGATTGAATGGACCTCCTGACCTCCCAATGTGGCTCAGTGCAACTGGTGTCTTTTTCCCTACATTCAACTGCTGACACGTCACACAACGCTGGCACACTGCTTCGGCTGCTACTCTGAACTTAGGGTTGTACCAGGTCTGTCTAAACACTCTCAGCATAGCATCTCTTCCTAAGTGGACGGGACCATGTATGTGTCTGGCCATTGGGCTCACCATCTCATTGGGCAACACTGCTCTGCCATCTGCTGAAACCCAGAAATGGGCCTCACCCATCACACATCCTGCCTTTTGCCATGTTTCTTTTTCACAATCAGGAGCATTTTCTTGCATGTCTTTTAGTTCGTCCCAAGTATCAACAGTTTCTAATATCATGGCTAATTCGGTCCTTACATTTATTCCACCCACTTCCACCTCTGTGAAAGAGTACCCTGTTTCTGCGCAATACCGCGCGACTTCGTCGGCATATCTATTGCCTTGTGACACGAAGTCCATATTTCTGGTATGTGCGGTGCACTTCACAACTGCGATACCTGCTGGACATTGCAACGCCTCTAACAACAGGCGCACAAACTCTCCATTGCGAATGGGAGAGCCTGAAGAGGTCATGAAACCTCTTTGAGACCACAACTGCCCGTAATCATGAACTACCCCGTAACCATATTGACTGTCAGTGTATATGGTGACTCGGATTTGATTGCTTGCCAGGCAGGCACGTGTCAGGGCAATAATCTCGGCTACCTGAGCGGAGTGTACTCCTTCCAGGCATCCAGCTTCCACTACTCCAGTAATTGTGCAAACAGCGTAAGCTGCTCTCAACTGCCCAACTTCGTCTCTTACACATGAGCCATCGACAAAGAAAATTTCATCTGGGTCAGTCAGTGGCTCATCCACGATGTCGGGTCTTGGTTTGGTGTATAGTTCAGTCACATCGAGGCAGTCATGGTCTGTACATTCATCATCATCCTCAATATCGTTTGGAAGTGGCATCAAGGTAGCAGGATTTAAAACGGAGCATCTCCTGAGGGTCACGTTCTCTGCAGCAAGAATGACTTGCTCATAGCGCGTGAGCCTGCTGTTCGTCAGATGCTGTGTTTTAGTCCTGGTCATCAACAATTCAACAGAGTGGGGCACATGCACCTCTAACGGGTGCCCCATGACTATATTCTCACACCTCTCAATGCTGACACCTGTTGCGGCAACGGATTTGAGACATCCGGGCAACGCTGCGGCTACTGGGTCTAAAGTAGCCGAGAAATAGGCGACTGGTCTACGGGCATTCCCATGAATTTGGACTAACACAGACAGCGCGCAACCCTCTCTCTCACAACAGTAGAGCAAGAATGGTTTATCGTAATCTGGCATTCCCAGAGCCGGAGCACGACACAAGTCCTCTCTCAGCTGCAGGAACGCCATCAAACAGTCTTTGTCCCATGGTACCGGATCGCTCACCTCCTTGTGCGTCAGTTTTTGCAAGGGCTTTGCTTTCAGTGAAAAGTTTGCAATCCACTGTCGGCAATATCCCACCATTCCTAGGAACATCCTGACTTCTCTCTGTGTTTTAGGCGCATTCATCTTCATGATGGCCTCTATCCTGTCTGGTGACACTTTTCGTTTACCTTTCTCAATTCTGTGTCCCAAGTACTGCACCTCTGTCAGGCAGTACTGCAATTTTCCCGGGGACACCTTATGCCCATTCTCAGCTAGGTGATTTAACAAAGCAATAGAGTCTTCCCTGCAAGCTTCCTCTGTTTCTGACGCCACAAGGAGGTCGTCTATGTACTGGACCAGAACTGACCTCTGGGGCAGCACTAGACTTTCAAGATTTTTCTTTAGAAGCTGGTTAAAGATCGATGGGCTCTCTGTATACCCCTGAGGAATACGACACCATGTTAGGACGCGACCTTCCAGCTTAAATGCGAAAAGAAAATGGCTTTCTTCGTCCAGAGGGATCGAGAAGAAAGCCTGACAAAGATCAATTACAGTGAACCATTCTGCTTGGAACGGTATCTGAAACAGTATCACTGATGGATTCGGTACCACTGGACAACACGAAACGACTATGTTATTAATCTTTCTGAGGTCCTGCACTATCCGGAATTTCCCATTTGGTTTCTGCAAACCCATAATCGGGGAGTTACATGGACTACCCACGATTTCCTTCAGTATTCCCTGCTTAATCATGGATTCGATCACGGGTTTGATGCCTGCAATCGTTTCTGGAGTCAATTTATATTGAGGTGTTCTTGGAAACTCAGCATGCGGTTTCACTACAATTTTCACTGGGTCCACCCCTTTCACCAACCCAATCTCTTCCCCAGTGAAATCCCACACTTCTGGAGCAACTGTCTCTCTCAGATCCCAGGGGAGCTCGTCTACTGTCAGAGTGGGATACAATTCCACACATATTCTGGAATTTGCGACTTTAAAGTCAGCATCATCGTCGTTAGTCAATACCTCCACGCCCTGTGGTGTGCAGTATATGGTGCAATTTAACTTGCACAAAAGGTCTCTCCCTAGCAGACATACAGGACTAGAATCACAAACCACAAACTGATGCTCATCACTGTACTTCCCTATTTTCACCTGCACGGGTTCAGTCAGTGGACTGGTCATTCTCCTATTAGCAACCCCCACCACTTGTATGGTCTCTCCAGACATGGGCAGGCCTGGAACTGCGGCTGATCTGATCGTGGATCGGGTGGCTCCTGTGTCCACTAGAAATGTCGTGGGGAACCCTGCCACTTCGGCCTCAACATAGGGTCCCCTCTGGTCTACCTCCAGAGCTGCTCCGAGGGTGCAGTCATCCCTTTCTACCCTCTGTCCAGTTAGTGGGTCCACATAATAGCATTCCTCTCCCCCGACAAACAGTGGCATCTGTCTATAGGTCTTACCCATAGTCCCTACTCTGGGTGGCTGCGGGAACTGAGCTCGGGGAGGTGGGCCCCCCCCTTTGAGCACCTTTCCCTGGTACTGCGTTACCCCTCTTGTAGGCGCACTCTGGGTCTCTTCCTCTTCTACCTCTTGGTCTCCTATCTCAACATTATAGGGACACTCGCGTTTCCAATGCCCCACCTCGTTACACTGGTGGCACCTAGTTGTTTTCTTTAAGGCAGCTATATCTATCCTGGGTCTAAAGGTGGAGTTCTCCTCATTGCCCTTGTTCTGACTGTACTGTTTCTTTCCTCCAGTACCTGTTCCTGGTTGCTGTTGTTGCTGTCCCCCCTTCCCTGCTGCCTGCATCTGTACCACCATCAGTTTCTCCTTTAGTTTCTTAGCCTTGGAGTCTATCTCATCACAGCAGTACCTGGCATACCTCAATATTTCGTCTAGGGGTTTATTTTGCCAACAAATCAAGTGTTGCTGTATCATTAAACTAATATCCGGTCTCAGGCCCAAGACGAACTTGGACACAAATTGCCCTATGTCCTTCGGATCCATGACATCCAGACCGCTATACTGTTTAAACGCCTTCAGCAATCTCTCATAGTATTCGTGAACTGTCTCTTTGGGTTCCTGTCTTGTTCGGTCAATTTTTACCCAATCTATGTCTTGCATTGGCACTTTATCTTTCAGCCAAGTCATTACTCTCTCGAACTTTGCCATCACACTCTCGGACGGCCCATTAGTCTTAGCATCTCTCTCGGGCTCTATGGTGGGCCACGCAGCGCTAACCTTGCATGCGGTCCACAAATCCCCTGGCACTACTATGTCAAACAGCGTGTTCAAATCTATCCATAGGACCTTTGAGATTTTTACGAATCTCTCAACTTGCTTGTACCACTCCACTGGGTTTTCCCGCAGTTTGGGGAAAGAGGTGGTAAAAGCAGCTAAATCCCCCCTACTCCAAGGGACGTGGACATAGGTCCCATTTGCGACTTCCCTCAAAGGGTATGTCTCTATTCCCTGCTGTCCTCCTGGTGTCATCCCAAGTGTGCTTCTCCTGACGGTCCCTCTCTTGGACCACCTCTCCTCCCACTTATCTAGGGCCCTCCATGTTCTTATTCCAGTGATCAGTTCCCTTATGTGTGTTTTCAATCCGATGGTTCTCCTCTCATCTAGATCTCGGTCTGAGTAATGTAGCCTGTGGTTGCCCTGTAATGCTTTGGTTCTTGACAGGTCCACCATATATTTGCCTGCTAGTTCTACCAATTTCTCATGGATTGCCCTCGCCTTTCGAGTTACGTCCTTTGCCATGAACAGAATTTCATCCTGCTCATACATGTCCATCCTTTCTAAGGGCAGGGTACCGTCTACCATGTCATCCAGATCCGACTTTAAGCTGGAGACATCGAGTCTTTTGGCTTTTATTTCTGCTCGCAATAACTCCTTCGAGGGAGGTTCACAGGTTTCTCTCCCATCCCAACTCCGGGCTCTACGTTTGGGTTCGGGAGAGTTGGGGAGTGCTCTCTCTTGTTCCCATCTCTCCAGGTCCCATGCTCGGCCATCCGATCTTGGAAGGTGATGGAACACGGGCCTGTTACCCCCTATCTTACTCTGTCCATTCTCTCCTCTCTTTTCACAGTAGGCCTCTCTGCTATTCTCCCTTCTGTCTCCATTCTCTCTTGGCCTCGTATCACTCAGTATCTGATACGATCCTTCCTGGTTTCCCATATTCCCTGAGCTGCGCTCATGTCCGTCATCACAGGGACTATGGTGCGGCCTCTCGCAACTCCCACTCTGTTCTCTGTTGCCTGGCACGCAGTGGATACACTTAAAGCTGTCTCTGTACTCCCGAGCCCTTCTGTCTTCATCACTACGTATTGAGCGAGACACCCCCCGTTCTCTGGGCCCCCGCTTTCCAGGTCTGTTCTACCTCCACTCCGGGCCCAATGGGTGCCTCTCCTACTGTCCTTCTCCCTCCCGTCCCACTCCGGACTGCTCTCTTCAGCCCCGCAGTGAGTCCGGGCTCTGCTGTCCTGCCTTTCCCTTTCAACTTCCACAGTCATGATGTTCTTGTGAGCCTCTACTGCCTCATCCCACTTCTTCATGTACTCATTTAACTCCTGAAAGGATTTCCGTCCTGATCCCCTCATATCCTCTGGCCATCTAATGTCCCCCAGATCCCCTGCGGTGTGTACTGGGGTGCTCCACTCTCTTGGTATCGGCAACTGGCTTGGGGAGTTGATCGTATCATTCCTCCTTGCCATCTCTGCTCTTTCTCTGTCCCTCCGTACCCGTTCTTCCCCTCTAGCCCTGTCTGGGTCATATATCGATACTATAGGACCTATGGTAACAGGTACCTGTAGTGCATCGGGTAATGCGTAGGATGCGGCACACTCCGTCTCTGGCGGCCTCTGCACCACAAACCTCCCGACTACCTGTTGCACCTGGCTAGGCTGGGACAGTTCTTTCTTTGCAGCGGGATCCCAATCGGGACTGGGAAGCGGCCCATGCTCTCCTGCATTGCCCCCCCCTTTCTCTCTATTCTCGACATCTCCCCCTGGTCTGTTATACGGAGGTGGCCTGTCTGTCAATAATCTGTTTATCAGGCTATCCTCTGTCTCGCTCTCGTCATCCTCTTCTAGGGGGCTTTTGTTCCCGGGCATCTCTAACACTGGATATAATTTATTTACTTCCATGTTATGCACCCTCCATCTTTTAGCATCCGCATCCCACTTGGCATCCTGTACTGCCCTTACCGAACGTTTCACTCTTTCTTGCCGTCTGTTCATGTTCTTTTCATGCGCTGCCCTAATCCATGCATTAAGGGCTTCAAACTGGGTTGGTCTGGGCAAGGGTCTCGTAGAGGTCATAATTGCTTTTAATCTGTGTAGCACCTCTAATCTGAACGTCCCGTACTTCGGGAACGTAAGTTCCTCATTTCCGTCTGTCATCTTACTCCACTCTGTGATCCACAGAATCGTATGCAGCCCAACATTTGACCCCATATAACGAGCCGGTGTACCCTCCGGCGGGGCTTCTTCCCCTTCATACGATCCCCTGCGCTCTCTTTTAAACAGCGCTCTTAACCATTTAAAACACTTCATAATTATGCGCAAAATTTCCAGCTTGAATACTCTGTTTACTTCCTGATGACAATCCACCAATCCTAGCGCGGCTTTGCTAGCTGGCCTATCGCAGCGCGGTCTTTCACCGGCCGGCCAATCCCAGCGCGGCTTTGCTAGCTGGCCTATCGCAGCGCGGTCTTTCACCGGCCGGCCAATCCCAGCGCGGCACTTTCTGACGTCACTAGTCTCCGCTTCGCAGCAGCACCCCTCCTTTCTCAGCTCTCCTCGCGGTCATGCATGCGTCCCATTCATACTCTGAAAAATGACTACTTCCGACCAAGCGGTCACTTCCCTCGACTGTACGTCCACAGTCTATCTGTAATTGTCAACACAACTGACGAGATGTCTATCGTCTCTCTGATAGGTTCTTTACACACACACAGTAACTTCCGACCAGCGTCCGTTACTCACGCACTCACTCTTACGTTCCCCCTATCTCGGTCTTCCGGGTGATCAATGGTACCTTATGACCCCCTTCACTCTAGTTAACAATTACTCTGGGTGTCCGATACACCCGAACCACTTAAGCTCTCCTTGAACTTAAGATTTCCACCGGTTGTGCGCGCTCACAACCTGTTCCACAGTCACTCTACAGGCATTCAACTCCGCCAGACATTACAACATAGATACAATACAAAACACCGCAATCTTAACACGCATGACCCTTTATACTCACTCTCGACCGATACTGCTGCTTTTCTGTCTCACGTCATCCGGTCCTTCTTCGGCGGGCGGTTCTTCCGATCATCGATCTCTAGGGGCCTTGGGGTAATCTAACCTGGCCTAGATCACCTTCCTCAAGAAGGCAACCATCCTCTGCTACCAACTGGAAGGGGCGAGATTTTGATCGATATCTTATCACTATTGATCTAAAACCCCGATCTGGTCGACTGAACCTTTATTGCCTGTCATTGAGGGAAGAAAGTGCATCTCTTACCAAGTTAGTTCACCCAATAAAGGACTCCGCTTCAAAGGATCACAAACAACTTCTAGCTTTCAAAGATTTATTATAAAGTCAAGATAAGTTGCAGGTACAAGCATCTCAAGATGAGATTCACAAGATACACGGGCCCAACTACATACATGTGCTCTCTGAAAGCCCTCAGACGAGCAACGGAAACTACAAGCACCAATTCTAGAAATAATAGGGCTATTAGCATAGACACATATTGAGATCTCTCAGTCATTTACAGCCGGAGGGAAAATACAGGTTAGGCTGTCCCTACCCTGATCTAGATGGTATCCCTACTTAACCAGGTCCCTACCTAACAAAAGGCGTCAGCAGTGAATGACTCCCAAGGGAAGTCACCCACTCTCAGTCTCTTGGTGAAAACCTATAGTTCTCCAATCATGACCCCTCTCTGCCTACCCATCCGCTCTCTTAAGGGTCCTCAGGCTTCTGCTCTAACTCCACCCAGGGGTGCTGTCCCTAATACAAAAATACAACAACATTTAGGACGCCCCTCGTGAGACGCCCCTCACGTGGTGTAGCTTCTGGCTTTTTCCATGATGAGGCCTTGTGGTTAGAGTCGACCTTGCTTCTCAGACTCTTCTCCGGCCCGCTGATACCGCCTTAAACATTCCGGAACCCTCCTCCATGTCTGGTCCGTCTCTTGAACAAACTTCTATTCATTTTATTTATAATTGAATACCCCCTTTTCTCTTACAGACAGACATCTGCAGCCAAATCCCAATTCTCATAGTCTTCCAACCGCGTTGCAACATTCCCCGGCCCAGACTAATATGTGTAAATCAACGTTAAAGCCTTCCAGCCCTACAACATTTTTATAGTATTCAACTTCTTCTTTAATTATTAGCATGTTAATACTCTTATTCTATTTATTCAGTAAACACATCTATAAATCATGGCCTACTCATTATTACTAAACATTAGTGCAATCCATGTTGTGAAATTGAACCACCTTCCCCCTCCCCTCTAGCTCTGGCCCTGAGGCCTACCACGTTCAGCGTTTCTGTATGCCATCTTACATTTTAGCAGCTACACAACACGGATTCAGGAATAATCACGTCTAATAAAATCATATTATTTCACACAGTTCTGTATTAGTTCCACTTCTATTTAAATCTCTATATTAACTACATGTTTCAGAATATAACTGTAGGTACTATCAGCACTCATGGCATTTTTCTTCATGACTTGTGCTTACTACGTGTAAGTGTGACGCACTTCTACATTTAGGTCAGTTTGCGCTCTCTCAAAGGCATTGATTGACATAATCGACTCGCATGTGGCATTAATGCAGATATTCCACTCTAACAAGCACAATGGCCTCCTATTTAAGACATACTCCAGCAACAAATACGTGTTTCTACACTCAAGCAAAAGAAGCTTTCATTGAAAGAAAGCAATTTCAAAAAATCTGAATATGCAGATACAAATCTTCTGAATTTGCACAGGCAACAGAATAATTTATCATGAGAAAGAAGAAATAGACAATAGCGTGCTGGCAACAATACTGCATTATGTTTTTTACTACAGTGTTAAGAAAAAAGTAACATTGACCCCGATTCACTTTATAAAATAAGAGTGATCCAAAAACACATCAGTCATGCCCATTACCAACAAGCCTCACGAAACAAACACTGAACAAACTTCACTCCCATATCAAGAGGGCTCAAACACCACACCCACACCTGTGAGCACATGCAGTTTTCATTTGGTCTCCCTAGGTTAGACAAGCCTAGCAGAGTGTGGAGCACTTGCTGCATCATTTCAATTCACTTCTTCAAGCCCTTGCTTCACTTGGGTCTCGTTTAACAGATCCAAGCTGGATCAGAGAAGGGGGGAGTATCCGAGAGACCTAGTTGGCTGTCCTCCTCCAGCAGAGACAGAATTCTCCCATCTGGTTGCTTTAGGCAGGGCATGTTATTGAAGGCAAGAATGCTCATATAGCATCACCTGTAGTAGGGAGAGGATAAGCCAACTCCAGGAAACACACTGCTAGTTAAGTGAGACCCTCGGGGGGGGGGGGGGGGGACGCGATATTGACAAAATTGGTAACGCAGTGCTCGGACATGTTTTAAACGCAGGGATGCACTGTATTTACAAAAATATGGTTCACCCTTCATTTCCCCTGGTGCTAGAAAAGTGGTCTAGAGCCAGCGCAGGCACCCTTTCGCCATGTTTCCTGGTGTCTGCACTGAAGGAGCTATTTGTGTGTGCTGCATTCCACATAGTAAGAGCAAAATAAGAGGAGAAATTAATGATTTTTCTTCATATCTCCATCCTAAGACCAGGGTTTACCTGGTCTTAGTTTTTGGCGCTGCCCCATCCTTTTAATTATGGGGCAGCAGCAAAAAGCAATGGGTGTTGTGGCGGAATGCCCACTGTAACACACACTGCACGCCCCTTTCACACTAAGTGAAGCGTGAAAAGCAGCCTGATTTACAAGGCTGGTTTTAAGCCATGCAAAGTGGCTTAACCCAGCTTTGTAAATAAGTAGATGGAGATATCACCAACAGAACTCTTGTCAATATCCCCTTGTAAATATGCCCCCATATTCCTTATATAAACATGTTTTTTAAGGAAGATGTAGGGCATAACTGTTTTTCCTCATTTTCCATTGTTTTTTTTTTTTTTTTTAGTCCTAGACCATATGGCTTTCTATGCGAGTTGCCAGTTAGAAAACTATTTTCATTGGGTGATTTTTGAAGCTGGTCTTGGGCTACTAAGCTTTCACTTTACAGATTTATTTTGAATTCTACAAGACGTCATAGAAGGCAAAAGAGCTTCCAAAAGTGCTTCAGATGAGGAAGGTGCAGCAATAGTGCTTTCAGGCTTTCTTCAGTTCCTGACCCTATTCCGCCCGAGATATTGTCAGCTCAACAAGAAATGATCCAGGAGGCGGTTACCAGTATTCTGGCAGGGGATGAGTCTAGGAAGAAGATAAGACTTCATAGTTCTGCAAAGCATACAAAAGAGGTTTTGTCCCTCTTCTGATCCAGAACCCAATAAGCTCTGGCAGGTACATCAGGAGGGAAAAAGTAAGTGGGGCACTGCACCAGAATTTAATTCTGAGGGAATGAAAAGATCTGGAACATTTTAACATTCTGCAATTACAAGTCTTAAAAAAGATGTACATTTGGACAATGCTCAGGACGTCCTTCCTAGTTTTATATGGATTAAAGTCTGAATTTCCCTGAAGTACAACCAGTCAGAGTGGCAAGAAGACTCTACCTCCATTGATCCTGTAGAGAAGATGATTGAAATGCCATAAAAAAAATCCTTGCTGCTAATAACGTGGCAGTCAGGGAAAGTGTCTATGGAGTCTACACAGCTCACTCTCTTGCTAAAGACTTCAAATATTGATATAGTGCCATGCAGGAAGGCCAGGATTGGCCTGAACTCTTGGTTCTAGTGGAGCAGTAGGCCAGACTTCTTTCAGACATTTGAGTGAAATAATCGAAGTAGATCTACAATGGCTTCAGCAGCATTTGATTTGTAACTAAGAACAGGAAGAAAAAGAAAATAAAACAGACTCTTACAGCAATCAAGTAAACAAATTGTGCCTATCATTGGGAAGAAGTGGAGTTATCCTGTAGGAAAGTGGCTTCAACATTTTCGCAGACTTTGAGTAATGGATGCATTGGGCCAATTTGCACTGTATCTTTTGTAGAGATTAAGGGCCCGATGTAGGTAAATTCCATTTACCGATTTTGAAATACCGAATTTTACCGATTCGGTATTTAAAAATCGGTAAATGGGATGTAGGTCCCAACATCTGGATTTGTTACCGAATCCTTAACAATTCATTAATTACCGATTCGGTAAATACCGAATCGGTAATGCCCATTCATTCCTATGGGCTTTGAAGCCCATAGGAATGATTAGGCATTACCGATTCGGTATTTACCGAATCGGTAATTAATGAATTCACAAGGGTGCAGGGGGTGTCACTTTGACACCCTCTAGCACCCTCAAAACGGGCATGTGTGCAATGTGGCACACAGACATGTCCTAAGGGCACGTCTGTCTGTCACATGGCACATGTGTACATGCACAGATGTGCATGTACACAGGAATCGGTATTTTACCATGGATTTGTATTCCATGGTAAAATACCGATTCTGTAAGCCATGTGCCAATAGAAAATTGGCTACCCACATAGCATTTTCGGTAATTTTACCGAATCGGTAAATATTACCGATTCGGTAATAACGATTCGGTAAAATTACTGAATATGTGCACCTACATCTCCCTAGCCCTTTACCGATCGGAAACGGCCGAAAATCGGTATTTTCGGCCGATTCCGATCGGTAAAGGGCTACCTACATCTGGCCCCAAGTGATCAAATAAGACTACACCACTACATTTTGGGTACATTATTACACCTGTTCCCAAGAACAAGCCTAAAGCAGACGCTTTGCAGAAAATAATAATTATTTTCATTAGAACATAAACTATTTCACCAGTTTGTCAGAACAAGGGAAAGTATTTTACTCCATTTTCTTCTGGATAGAAAAGGTTTCCGGAGTGCTTGATCTTGGTAAAGATCATCAATTTCAAGCGGGACTGCCTACAGTAAGTAATCTCTATGGTTCTGCAGGGAGACTCAGTTGCACTGCACCTGCAGGACGCCAATCTGCACATTGCCATCTCCCACAGTCCAATTGAGGTTTCTGACCAGGGTGAGTAGACAAAGCTGCAGTCAATTTGGACTGCTCCATACTGGATGCACTCATCCGGATTTACTCTAGCAACTCGGATAAAGGTTGCTCTAGAATGGGCTTTACCCATAATTGAGCCTTACGTGCGGTTTACTCTCTGGTCGCAGGAAGCTTTTCTTCAGCTGCGCTTAACCGCATGGAAGTTCATAAATTGTTCAACCAAGGGTTTGTCAAGAGCAGTACCTATTGCAGACTACTTCTGTAGGAAGCAATGGACCCTTAAGCCCTAATTCACACCACTGAGAAGCCTTAAGAAAACTGTGCAAGAATAGCAATTTCGATCCCCATCTCGTGAAAGTACAAATGTATTCTTTACTTCATGAAAGGTTCTCATCGAGTTTGTAGGTGGTCACCTTGAAGAATCAATTGGCAACAATTAAAGGCTTCTAAGATCGTGGTTTCCTAGTTGGGACCTATTGATGTTGCAGGTGTTAAAATCCTCATTTTGAACCACTTAGATTTAATGGGATTAAGACCGTTTATCTTGAAAGATTCCAAGTTTCTATTATATGGGATAAAAGATCAAGAGAACTAGGCACTTTATTGTAAACACACTTCTATCGAGATTTTGGTTTCTCATACGATCGTTTTGGGACTTGGGGCATATTTACTAACAATTTGCTCTCGTTTTTAATAACAAAAAGGATACACACCGATGCAAAATATTTGAGAATTCCTTTCCCAAGTAAAACTTTATTTGCTCAGGAAAGTAGCCCTAAAGTAAAGCAGAATAGCAACACGGTGTTGCTTTGCATCAACTGGGCGTGCATGGGTAGTACAAGGGAGTTCCCAGGTAACTACCCATTGATGCAAAGCCGTATCTTATAAGCACTGCAGACAGGGCTTTGCACCAAACAAATAACACATCTGAGCTGGCATTAAGAGAAATGTTTAAAAGTTAGTCCATGCATGGTATTTTCTACTGGAACAGTACTCTTCCAGAGAAAACCTATATTAAACAGGAGGACAGCCGTGGGGCCAGGTGAGGGAGGAATTTCGAGGGACGATGCAGAGGGAAAATGAATTACTACATTTTCCCTCGGAGTTGTCCCTCAAAGTCCCCCCTCACCCAGCTCCACCACTGCTACCTGCAGGGAACACGGCTTCATGAGGACACTTTTGCATTATGGTACAAAAGTGTGTGTGTGTGTGTGTGACTAGGTAGCCGGATTGTGAGCCAATGCTAGGGAGAGAGCAAGTGTGCCATCTCTGAAGATATGGCGCGGTCCTTCTCGCTCCGTCTCGCGCAATGAACCATAGCAAGTTTTGTTGCTGCACTGTGTTATCTGATAACATTTGTCCACCTGCCCCATCATTATTTGGATGTTAAAGAGCACCATCTTAAAAGATTCTTAGTTTTGAACTACAGGTGCTCTTACATTTTGGTCAGGCTAAGAAAGGTTGCAAGCCATCAACCCAGTCTCTTAGCTTTTGGGTAAAATCTTTGATTGCATTTGCTTTTCAGAATCATTTAATATGTCATTTAGGACTACAAGGTCGATCAACAAGGAGGTATTGCAGACTCCTGAGCAGTCTCAAGGTGTTTTGTTGGAAATCTGCAGGGTTCCACCCTACTCTACCTTTTTAAACTTTTGTTACTTCCACACGGACACCGGAGAATGTCTTTGGCATGAAAGTACTCTCTCTGCTATGCAGCATTATGCACGAGGGTGCATTTTTCCGACAAATATTTTCTCACTAGCAGCTATTATTTTTCTGCAAATGCTTATTCCAATCAACCTCGTACATTGCTTGGGCATTCCCATAATGTCATTAGCAGAATGGGTCGCAGAGGTAATGTTTCACTGACTGGTAATTCCATTACTCAGAGTTCCTTCTTTATTAGTCTGATAATTCCAGCCCTCCCCGCCTCCCAGAGTTTGGTTTCCAGGCCAACAGGGATTGGAGCAGGGTTTCTGTATAGGTTTAGCATGTGCTGGCCGTAGGTGTATTATTCATATCATACTCCCTCGTTTTGAAGGTAGTTTGTTTCTTGGGATTGCAGCTTATCAAAACAGGTCTGTGAGAGGCATACCCACAGTGCTTAATTTGAGCCGGTGGTTTTTGGTGATCGGCACTGGTGCTTAATTATTGGCACCAGCACTTACGACAACTGCCACATGGTGGCGCTGTTTGTAGAATTTAGAGATGAGCTGGGCACCAATAGTTTATTACTTAAGTATGCATTAAAGACCACTAATACCTGCTGCCCAAGCTATTTTTTTTATAGCTTTCGGGCCTGGAATAGACTGAATTGTCAAACTTCTAGCAGTATGCTGATTAGTAGTTGTGTAGGTTCTGTCATTGGCATCGCTGTCAGGGGCAATGGGTGGTGCAAGTTGCAGAGGCCTCCGGACTAGAGCCCTGGCACTCAATTTTTAGAAATTAAGCACTGCATACACAAGTGAGGTATCAGAACGAATGGACTAAGAATAATGGAATTACTGGTAAATTGAAACATTCAGCTATTTGTGACACTGTTCTGGAGGTAACATTTAACACGGTTGCATTATGGAATTGGAAGCAGTACCTTAAAGGGTAAGTAATTTGATAAATGCATGATGGCTCGCAATCACTCCTATCCATACAAGCTGCATTCTGGAACTATAGCTGCTAAATAGATATTATGTCAACATGTAACAGATGTGAGCAGTAACCCCCCCACACTCCGCTCTGGAGTAAGGCCACCTGTCCAAGCTACTTTTACAGCAAGTTCAGGGTTGCACCCTCATGCCCAAATACAAAGTGGCAAAACCAATTAGTTGATTGACAACACTATGCAATCCTTACACTGAAAAGAAGTTAATTAACTGACACCACCAAGCAAGACTCATGTTTTCATTTAGTTAATTATCTGGATAGCGAATCTTTGGATGAAGTCACAGGAATTGAATTGTATTTTAGCCATTTTCTATTTGAACGCTAGGTAGTTAGCTAGATTTCCATGCTATATACTGGGTATGATTTCTCTTCGAGGGCGAGCACTGTTGCATGGGCAGACCACAATAGACCATTCTGGTCAGTGCATCTATGGAGTATCCATTTAGCTACAGCTGCCTACCCAAAGTATAGAGTCACTTGATGGATGCAGACTTAGGATAGGCTATTATGCTCTAAACCCCAGAGTCCTGCAAGTAATTCATTTAAGGAGATACTCCGGAGAAACAAAAAACGTTTATACGTTTTGCCACTATAAGTTAATCAGCCGCATACTTTGACACTCAGAGCTGTGATCCATACACTTCGCAGTATGTGGAGTAGTGAAGTGATCACATGAGCAGTACATTTATTTCTGTTTCTGCAACTTCTTACTAACTCTGCCGGCACCACTTCTGCATTCGTCCATCAATTAACTCAAATCTAGCATTCCAAGGTTCTGGTTTTTTTATTCCAGGATTTGCAGAGCCTACATTTCTGAATGAAGAGGGAACACCCCTTTTAAAAATAATGTTTATAAAAATACAAGGATACCAAAAAATAGAATAAAATCCAATTTTTATTTGAATACAAAAATATATTATGTGTGGAAAAAAGCATCAGTACAATTTCCATCTATATAAAATTACAAATATCTCCTTAAAAGCATTTAAATTATAAATCAAGTAAAAATAAGGCATTCAACTATTTAAAATGATCAGGTCTACCGTACAGTACACAGATGACTTGCATAAGAGCATTAGTTTTATATTCTGAAAATGAATATATAATTATGCCACATATGTTCTGTGTTTGCCATCGCCTTGTGTAATGGGAGTAGTAGCTTCCAGTATTTGACGTTAGTTGCAGTCTTCTGAAAGTCTGGCAGATTTGTATTTGCCACACTAAAGTTAAAATTCTGCTCTTCTCACATGCCTGTAAAAAAAGAATATAAAAAAAGGTTAAAACAAAATTGCCGCATTATGGCTTTCATGTGAAGCATCTTTCTACCTGTATAATATTGAAAACAGAGCAACGACTAGATGTTCCACAGCAAGAATTTAGATACCAAGAACATTTGGAAAACACCTGTATCTACATTAAGAACCTGCGGTAAAGGCAGAACCAGAGGTGAATCAAATCAATCCATTTAATTTTGTCCACCATAATGGCACATCACCCATATGAAGTCAATTGAGATGTCCTGCTATGCTTTAAGCAGCTGTTCTTGTCATTGGTGTGCAAAGAACATAATACAGCTCCCAAATGTCTAAACGTAGCTAAATAGCTCAAGGGATGCTCATTACTGAAAATCAAGGTAGCTTATAAGCCTTCGGAACAAAGGGAAGCCATTGTGACAACAATCATATTGGGAATATCTGGTTACAAGAAGTCATTGACACTTGTTGAGATGTGTGGCAAAGAGATGGTGAGACTGCATACATTGAGGTTATTGATTGGAAAACTTGTAATCAGCGATATGTAGTGCATTTACTGAAAGTGACAAACTGATATTTGAGCCAGGGACAAATTAATAGCCGATTTAGATTTCGGTGGACGGGTTACTCTGTCTCAGTGACGGATGTCCCGTTTGCCGAAATATAAATCCCATAATATCCTATGGGATTTAGATTTTGTATGGGATATCAGTCATCGTGACGGCGTAACCTGTCCACCGAAATGTAAATCAGGCCCATTGTTTAAAAAAAAAAAAAAATTTTTTTTTTATAGCTGATGTAAGTGAGCTAGACAAATCCTCCCACCTTTGTGGCTTTTGAGCAACTTCAACAAACTAATAAAAAAAAAGTATATATATTTTTTTGATTCCCAAACTCATTTGAAAAGTAAAACAGGGCTTCTGGGACACAAATACAAAGAAACACATACAGCATGCTTAATTGTAAATCAAACAGCTGAACACTTTCAAAATGCTGTGTTTTAATTGGCTCCTAGCAGGTAGAGACCCGTGCATATCACTAAACCTTTTTCTCCCAAACTGCTGCCTCGGGTGATCAGAGTTCTAACAGAATTAGAGCGTCCACCCAGCTCAGAGAATGTGGGTGCCCACTGCCCTGGTAGACAAGCTTTCAGTGCACACAGTTTTAGAATCATTCACTTTCCTGTACAGAAGGCTCATTGTGTACATGTAAACTGTTCTCTTCTGCTACATAGTCTTGAAATGAAGGAGCCCCAAACACACCTTTCTGTTTATATATTTAAAGTGTTCCAAGTTGGCGAAAATTAAGTACAGGTATGGAATGCTAAAATAGTACCCTCGTTTTGTCTGGCTTACAGGGTCACCTTAATAGGTTTTAATGAATTACTTTTGGATTTAGTCTTTGAGGTACACACAGTATTCGTTTTATACACAAATATATTTCCATGCATTTCGTTTTCTTATATTTAACTCAAAAATTATTTGAAGTTACTTCATAATCCTGCAGGAAAATGCAACTCCGACAAGACAAAAGAAAGTGGGAAAGGTAAAGAAAATATATAGGTGAATGTGCATATAGCAGTTCATTCAAAGGATAGGACTGCCCAATCGATTTTGTGAATTTTGCCCCAATATGTCATGGGGCTGATTTACAATACCAAATTATCCATATGGTGGGGGTTACCGAGGTTGGAGTTGGACCCTTCACCTCAGGCAGAGACTCCATCCCAGTCAGAGGGAGTGCCCTCCTCCTTAGATAATACTACTTTATTTTAAACAAAAGCCACAGATTAAGTAGGGCACTCCAGGATGCTCTTTGAGGGACAATGCTTGAATAAACTAGGACTGGCAACATTACTGTACATCTTTTGGAAGTTGAATCAGACACAGCCAGCCTGGTTCCAATAAAAGAATACAGATGCATTTTACATGCCTGGATTCATATTGTGCGTAAGTAATTTCTTTACCGCCGGTGAAATGTGGATCCTATCACTTAGAAAGTTGGGCTACAAAGCAGTTATTCTGGCCAGTTGGCTCTGCATATACTGCAGGGTGGGGATTTGTGAAATGACATTCCTATGCATTAAGGCGAGACATAATGATGTCTGTGAATAACATGTTGAACAGGACACATGAATTTGTATTACTATGGTGTTTAGAACCATTTTATATCAACAACTACGCTAAAACACCAAAAATCATAAGAAAAAATTGCCAGATGCTATGCCTATTGGCCGGCAAAACTGTAGATGCCCTATTGAATAAGGGAGCCACCCATTGGGATAACGCCATATGGTCAACACTCAACGTTTAAAAAAGTACTTTTCTCAGCAGGTGAGCTGCTTATATGCAGCTCAAGAGAACATTCAGCTGCCAGGTGGCGTCTGGCTCTATAAAGCTCTACTAGTTTCTCACTTGAGGCTCCAGGGCAGTCAAATACTTTGATGGACCCCTTGCAGTATTACTTACGGGGTGCTGGGCTTTCAAATAGTCACCAACAAAATTACACTAACACTCAATGCATACATAGTTGGGCCCTGGAGAACCGAGCGCCTCTAGTTGGTCTAGATAGAAAGACCAGAAATAATCGATGTTTAACACACCATGAATGGTAAAACCATTTCCAAACAGCCCACATGTTGCAGTGTGGTACTACCGAGTACAAATACACAAGAATGAAATTCAAGGCAGGGTGCTTACTTGCTAAAGTTCTGTCGAGGTCAGCAATAAAATCTTCCAGCTCTTTGGTGTCACCAAGCTTTGCTACAAAGAAAAAAAAAACAAGAGATGAGAAAACCATGTTGCTGAACAACAATCACTGTAAATAAACACATGGTGGAGGAATGGCACTGTGCAGCTGAATGGTCATGGTTTAAGAAACTTGCACTGAAAGTCAATCAAGAAGATAAAATATTGCATGCATTTGAGAGCTGAGATTGAATGAGTTGGGCCAATTCATGTGGACCTGCAATTCCAGTGCCCAGATTTAAGCCTAGTGCATTTAGCAGACTGAGCTAGAGGCCTTTCAATTAACAAGCACTCTTGTACCAACTCTACCGGCAAAACTAGTTGCCGGGACACCAACTAGTATCTTACTGGCGCTGCATAAAGCACAAGGAGGTGATGATCAGGTATTTAACATGAACAGAATCCTTTCTGTATCCCTTTCCAACTGTCCATTCGCAGCAGTCAACAAAATTAGAAAAAAATGTTCACTTCCGATAAGCTCTCGTTGCATGCTACCAGTTTGACAAGTAGCAGTGCAAAATCGAGGAGAATGTTCGATGGGGCGTATTCTGAGATTTAAAGAGCTACAAGAGTAAGTGATACATCCGAAACTCAGTTCAAATTTAAGTTTTCCTTTAAGCATACTATAAAATCAAGGCAACTGAACTCCTGATAAAAATGTGCTAGTGATTCTAAATTAAATTTCTGTATATCTAAAAGATTCAGTCCACCGAAATGATCAATGGGGAAAAAAAACAAAAAAATACAGCTGGGCAAAAGTAAAACGCGAAAAGGCATGCCACATCTCATTCGAACACAAAGCTTTTCTACTTTCAAGCAAAATGTAGATCTGAGAGAGGTGGGGGGTACCTTGAATGTTTTTACACAAGACAATCAAATCATACAGCACTTGTTAAGGAGTTAAAATATGCCTACAAATTCCATAGCTGGCCAAAATGTTCGAGCACATATTAGAAGTTGTGATTCTCAGTGTGTTTGCCATCTGAGAGATGGGTCTCGAACACAAACAATTATTCTTCAAATATACTGCACATGGGCACCCTTTGGGTGAAGGAGTGCTAAAAAAACAAAACAGTCATATATAAAGGTCTTAATTGTGTGGTTTCGCACCTGAAATAGAAACCCTTTTGGTCTCTAGTTCTTTAAAGAGCCACTATAAGCTGTAGTTCTAGGATTACTGGAAATGGAAGTATTGCAAAAGTAAAATGTTACGGTAATTGTTTCCGAGGTCCAACTGGGTACTTGGTTAAAATTGTTTCAACTAGTACTAGACTTTCAAGATTAGATGTATAGGGAACCTGGATTAGACCTAGTTTAGAGTTCAGCAGAGGGTATAAAAAGGCAGTGCCGACAACGTTTCACAATCATTGCACCCCCCAAAAAAACTCTGCCCCCTACTTCAGCTTTAAAGTTAAATCAAAAAAGTAAGGTTCCCTTCAGATGAAGTGTTCAATGCATGGGTGATTTGAACTTCGAAATGAAGTTGTTTGAGGTACACACGCAGATAGTTTGGGCGATTTGGACACAAACAAGAAGCGCGAATGCAACTTAAATCTATGTGCTCAAAGAAAATACATTGTACACATTCTGTACCTTTCCGGGGAGTCGTGGTTGGAGATGGAAGAGTTGGCGTGGAGACTGTTGGAGAGTTCAGTTTTTCGTCACTAAAGCTGAAGCTATGTCTGTAAAGGGAATCTGCACCTGTAAGGAGGAAGAACAAAAAGATTAAGTCCAAAAGCTAGCTGGAGGAATTCCAACCCCACACCAATCCCGCCGAATACAGTTTGCAAACCCACCCCCCCCAATTAAGAAGAGATCAACTGAAGATCTGCAAAAAAAATCTATACATGCATGGGACGCACTCCAAACTGTATTGTAGTTCAAACTTTTAGTAGTCCTTTGAAAATAGTATTATATTCCCATGTGTTCGTAGTGTTGTATTCTCTTCAAAACAAAATTAAAATCAGTCCAACAGACACTTATGCTGCCGTTTTGAGTGGTAGATGGAACAGTACCAGTGTATTACAAAAAAAATGGACACTTCATAACTACAATTGTGAAGGGTTGTTGTAACAAACTGTTTTAGCCAGCCACTACTGGGGTTTGCTCTGATGTAGACCCATATGGGCATGAAACGTGTTGCCTGGGCTGACCAGATGTGGGTTTTGTCGAGAAGATTGAAGAATAAACCAGTTTGAACGTTAATAATCCACTGTGTCCAAGTCTGTGATACAGTGAAGTTGAAAGTGAGGTAGGACACCCAGCATGCTTTAAGTTGCCACGTTACGTGCACTCAACTTATGTACATGTAAGCGAATCCAGCGAGACAATTTAAATGCATTGTGCTACATCTTATAATGCATCTGTGGATGTGATGTCCCATAACAATGATGCATGTCAAAGTAATTTGGGGGTAATGCCAGAAAGACGGTAACCATGCAACCCCTTTCAGCAGGGCTGTATTACAGAGCATGTTAGACCATGCTTTGTCAACAATCTATTTCGATAAAATAAGCAACCAGGCTTAACTAGTGGAAGCTGCAGTCTCCCATAAGCATGACCACTGAAACTATACAATGATGGTACTGTGTATTTTTCAGCTTAATTTGGATTTGCTTTAGTTGACATCTAATGCATTATATGCTTTGTAATGTATAACAAAAGTTTGTGTCTAGCGCGAACACACAAGTTACTCAAAACAATGCTACGTGGATTGTTTCTCAACAGAAGACCCTCTGCAAGGGTTAACTGGTCATCTTTCAACTGCTGATTGCTCTATTTAAGTGTTACACTGATACTAATGAGGTGTAACATGCCAAAATAACATTCACGTGTTAAAAGGACAAAATAATGAATACAGTCCTAAATTGTGCCACATTACTCCGCATAACATGCCTTTTCTTGCTGTGTAGTTAACCATGCTGCACAATTCCAGTGGGCCTACCAGTAGGCAAGGAGGGCAGCAAAATGCAAAGCTTTTGAAAGGGACAATCCAGTCAAAAGTCAAATTGTGGAAAATGGCTTCTCCTACAGGAAAGATTCCCTTTCTATCAGATTTCAAAAAATTGAACATCAGCGTACAGGTAGCAATGCATACAACTCCCCAGAGAAGCTGCGCAAAAACCTTCTCAAATACGCACACGCGGTTCAAAGCAGTGAACACAACACAGGTGGATCATAGATTGTGGTGGAAGCTTTGGGGAAATATACTGAACAATTTCTTGCATTGAACGGATAGAGCAGCGATTGTGCTCAGGATAAAATGAGAATTTGTGGGAAAAGGAGTTAAAGCAAGACCACAGTGAGTTGATAAAAATAGGAGTTTTCTGCCAGTGGGGGAACAAAATCCCAAACGATTTGTAATACATTTGAACGAGGAGAGTAGCTTGACTGAAAATCCTCTTGAATTGGAGAAAGTGTGTATGTGTTAATTGACACGTTAACGGTTGGTCCCCAATCCTGATATTCAACTCTTTTCCTACTGGCGTGCTTGGAACAAAGGCTCAGAAACTTCTAGATCAAGAGAGAAGGGAAGCAAGCATTGGGGAGGACAGTCTATGCCTTCTTACGATTTCAGTTTATTAATCTTAGCAACATTTAAGGCATGCACAGTTTGCATTTACACCCAAGTTCAAAGACTACAGTCACGTTGTAACTAATACGTAAAAAAAAAAATTCAACTAGGACTTTAAAGCAAATTATTAATTATAATGTTTAATTGCTGCATCAAGCTTAATGGACTTTGTGGATCAGGTTTTCCAAATAAACCTCTTTCAGACAAGCGAAGTAGTGAGAGTTGTGTGAAAGTACATTTATAGGAAACTTTTTTTTAAATGCCAACCGTACACCAGATTTACTGCCGCTGAGGTGATTCATAGTCTATCGCCCACGAATTACTCAGATGCTGCAGCTGCTTCACATTAAATTTTCCCCTTATGACAAACGTTTTGGAAAAAGCCCTTTCTACTCAACCACGAGTAACACATGTCAAATTACAAACTGTGGGCAAGACACTTTCCAACTATCATTTCTGGTAAACGTATAGTATTTCAGTGATGAAAATTAATATTTCTGAAATTATTCCAACGGTAGCAGGGACTAAGAAAAAGTGAGGTTCGCTACACCTTCCAGTCATTCGAAAATAGAAGCATTGTTACAGGGCTAAATGTCTACAGGTGGTGAGCACCAACATTCATCTGAGCACAGAATTATTTGCAGTTTCTCCCAGAGCAACATCGACAAAAGCACATATTAGAAAGATTTAAAAGGGACCAAGGAGGAGGAAGAGAAAGATAGGAAAACAGAAAAAAAGAAAGCTGGGATTAAAAATAACATGCAAAAGTGAGACAAAGAGGCAAGTGTAGGGTGGTAGAATAAATGGAAGTTTAACTAGGCAGCCTAGTTATTCGGTAACCCAGACAACTGGATGGGGGTACCCAAGAAAATCCCTAATCCCTTTAAGATTGTTTTTAAATACACACACATTAAGCACTGATCTTCTGGAACATGTCGAAAGCATGACAGATAAATATAACTTTGTGCTTTGTTCCATGTTCTATAATTGCTAAAATACCCTTCTAGCGTCACCGCTATTGAAGTGCCCCTGCAATTCAATCTAGAGAGAATTGGAGTCCTTGGAAGGAGTTATACATCTGGTAACCCAGTCAGGCTAAGAGGGGATTTAAAGTTAGAGCTGCCTAGGTAGACACATATGGCTGTCCAAATATTAAGCAGTCATATTGTGAAGTGGGGTACTTTCTTTGGAACATGCTATGGGTTGCCTCAGTTACTTGCTTAAGTTAGGTATAAAGTTATTTATGTATTTTACAATTGGGTTTGGTTTAAGTGCGGGGTGCAAGCGTGGTTGGCAGGACAAGCTAGTGGACAACTGGCCAAGAACTGGCCAAAAACTTCAAAGAAGTGTCACAAAAACCTGTCCCAGGAACAGTTTTCCACTGCGAATTATCACCTTGCATAGAAGTCAAGCAAGAAAATAAACTGGAGCGTTGGCTTTAGAACTGGCTCATAAAAAGAAAAGGTTAACTTGTTGGATGCTTTTCTGTTGAATATTCAGGACTCTGCGGGCGGAACAGTCTGGAAGAGTCATAGGTTTGGCAAAGACGAATGCACTTGGCAGGCAGAGCAGAGCGCACTGAGTGTAGCAATCCGAGTACAAGAGAAAAACAAATCCAGCACAGACTTGTGGAAAGAAAACAAAAACCTAGAAGTACATCTCAAGATGCCACGGTGGAGAAAATGATTATTAATAGACTCTGGCTGGGTAGAATAGGCCTGGGCACCAAAATATAAAAAGTGGACTGTGTAGTAAAAGTGCTGTCTGGCTGGTCTGAGGGCTGGATGCTACTGATATTTACTTACCAGTGAGAACATGTGGCAGTGAATTTCACAAGTTTCCTTCCCTAGAAAAAAAGTTACAACTATTCACACACCCACCCCTGCTCTTCTACCCACAAAGTGTGACTTGTCTAGTCACACTAAATGCATCCACAACTTGCAGTGCTGCTTGCTACTGCCGCCTAGACTCTAAAGATTTTCACAAAAACAGCCCACACGCAACCACAAAACCACCACATCACACCACACAACCAGAACCTCACACAAGCACAAACAGCTCACACACCAATCTCTCAGACTGGCCCATCAGACACTGCCAGCCTGCAGTTTAGGCCAGTCCAACCAAGTAAATAGATTCTAAAAAACACACACATTGAATTACACAAGGCCGATGTACAATTGGTGTGTTTCTTTAACAACCAGACAAGCTTTGCAGACAGAGCCGATCTGCTCGGGCTCACTGGCCAAAAATAAAGATGTAAGCTACTAGAGGGATTCAGAGTCAATTATGTCCAGTAAGCACTCCGCCAGCTTGGGCCCAGCTTCCCACAAGGATAATAACCATTGGCAAACACAGCCCATCCCACTGCTATGAAAAGCACAGCCTGTTTTCAGTAGCTTAAAGCTCTGGTGACGTGGCCATTTTTCCCCTCACAATCAACGCCCTTTAAGTTAGGTCAACAGTCCAGACACATCAGCAACCTTTTGCCCAAGGCTGGTTCGGAGGCAGGCGTAACTGTAAAATATCCACCAAGGTCCAGCTGTCTCATTCCCTTGCAACAGGGTGCACGCGAAAAGTGTAGGACACCACTATACGTCTGCCAAGGGCAAAAGCAGAAAGTGCAAGCACCAAAAATAGGGCCGGCTGTATGTGCCTGGCGCATGTTCATTCAGAGGTGTTTCTCAAATAACAGTAATGATAGTTTCAAGAGTCCCACAGCAGGGAGCCTTGTGGCATCGGGGCTTTACGCCCCTCAGAATGCAGAGTACACTCTAGAAACGGAAAGTCAGAACCATACAACTATAAAACCTGAAGTCAAATACCATCATCAATTAGCATACTAGGTTAAGAAAAAATATCTAACTCCGTTTGGGTAAAGGGTGCCTAATCGGAATGTGGAAAGGATTGAGATTATATAGAATATTATATTTAAATAAAATCAGTGGTTATTTTGTTTGGCACTTCCAAAGTCGGGGCTCTAAAAAACCCATAAATAAAATAAAAAAAATAAAACAGCCCAGGACGCTGGGTGCGAGACATCACTGCTGAAGCATTAGAAAGGGCACTCTTTAATGACAAGGAAGTTTTTCATTAGTTAAACCATCTCATGGCAGTCAACACCATGGGAGATACAAGTCTTCCTGAAAAACACCAGAAAGGGGCAACCCATCTCGAACAAAAGCCAAGCTTCCTTCAAACATTATTATGCAATGACAAATAGCAACTCAAGGGCACTTCCACAGCATTGCTTCCCTGATTCATTCACACACGTGGCAGTGTGCATAAACAGACACGCCCACGCTAAGCAGATGTCTTGACAGCTCGAAAGTGTAGTGTTTCAGTGATTGAGACGTTTGTAACTAAGCTGAAAATATCTGGCATCTTGTAAGTTCTACAAAAGACGTGTCCCTTATCAACAGCTACTTTATTAAATCTGTGGTTTCCCGGGCGAAACACTACCTACATAAAGTAGGTATTCACAGCTTTTTGAAGGCCACCCTCTCCCTCCCCCACCCACCATTTGTAACACCACCATTCCTACCCTAAAATTAGTAGAATGTAAAATTCCTCATACTATCAGAGTTCTTACAACACATTCTAAGCTAGGATAAACAAAAAAACACTATTCCAGATTTAAAAAGAAGCACACACCATTAAGTCATCAGCCAGGGGTTTAAACAATGCACAAGGATGTTTTATATAAAAACAAAAAAACGTTAAGTCACTTGGTCTCAAAAAGCGAAAATCAACTGTAGCTCTTGACATAGGCAGGGACTGGTTAAACCATTTTTGTTTGTTCAGTAACAAGTACTGTAACACCATCATCACAAGCACCTAGAGGAGGCTTACAATTGTGTTCCTGCACGCCATCACGGAAGAACAGAAATGACAAGCATACAACAGCAGGTTCTAATGAATGTCACATCAATCCTCCTTTCGACCTTCGGCTTAGCACTTAGTGGTGCGTACCTTAGGTGGAATGTCACCTGTTCCGCTTTCAGCCATGGGCGTCATTTGGAGGTAGTCGGGGGTCGCAGCTGTGTCCTCTAGCATGCTCCCAGCTACTCCTGGGACTTCCTTTGTGACCCCTGGCCTTAGAGGAGGCAAGTGTTTTGCCCCCTCGGAGGCCAGAGGTCGCAAATGAAGTGAAGGGAGCAAGCTTGGTCGCGGCTGCGACCTCCGACTACCTCCAAATGACGTCCATGCTTTCAGCACGAAATGTACGGAGGTATCTCGAGTAACCCAAAGCGAGAGCATGCTTCAAGTACACGTCAAACAAGATGCCGACAGAACCAGCCTTCTGCAAGCTTAAATTACGTCATTCTGAATGTCACAAATGTTGCTGGTGTCATGTGAGCCACACAGGTCTACATTACGTCACAGGGATTCAGTGACGAGTCACTTCAGCACCGCCAGGACTGCGCTCAAAAACCACCAGGTGCAGACAATAGTGGGCATGAGGGAAGCAGACAAACGCAAGGTGCCTTGTGGGTGAGACCATGAAAACAGGAAGGAGCAGTCAGTGCGCCCAAGACGGTCAGGAACAAAATCTTGATGCTTGTGAGATACAGGCTTGTTTCTTCCATACAGATGGCTTCATTGTTCGATGAGACCGCTTCTGCTCACTGGCTGTTTAATTGCTTAAGTGGGTTGTATTGTCTGAGGGTAGGTACCATCTGCACACGACATCAATTACCGGGAGTTCGCCTCTGTGGGTACCACCGCCCCTCGCCCCGTGTCTTGTAAAAACATCCTCTCCCTTCGAAGGCAACGTGTCCCCAATGGACAACCCATTCTAATCTGAGCAGGTGTTTCCCAACATTAGAGTTGTGGTCACGGAGGAAGGAACACAAAGGGTGTTATGACACCGCAAAAGGGAATGTCAATGCAAGGCAGAAGCGTTCAGGGGCAACCACTGCAGAGAGAAGTAGCTGCTTCAGGGAAAGTAGCTCACGCAAGCGCAGACCTAGACTAGCAGAAAGGCATCAGAGGAGTTAAAATGAGCTTAGACCACTAAGTCATATAAAACGTTAATGCCAAACAGCCAGAAAAATGGCACGCGAAATCTGCACATTAAAGATGTTAGGGGGGAAATCGAGTAAAAACACTGGCCTTTCAAAGGCGTGTGCTTGAAACACATGTGCTTTCAAGCAGGTTAAGTAGGGGCTGGACGCATCCATAGGACGACGTCAGCAGGGCCTTCAGCACAGTTAATACTTGTGTGCTAAAGTATCCACATCAGAGGTCTGCCAGTGTTTGGAACAAATAATGGGCTGGGCCGGGGGGGGGGGGGGGGGGGGGGCGGGTGATCCTCGGCTTTGACTCTAGAGCAAAACATAGAGGCAGTGAACATTTTTTTTAAAGTGGAGTGACTGACTTATGAAACTTTCTACCCATCACTTTAAAAGATGTAACAACCGGATCAGATGTGCTCATCTCTTGTCAGATAGTTTTCTATAGGTTCCCGATCCTTCTGTGGTCAGATTTATTTTAGAAATTTCAGTGCCCTCCCCGACTCCCAAAAAATACAAAAAGAACAAAATTGCTTTGTTGTACGTTACACTCTAGACAAGCGGTTACAATGGAAAGGTGTTCTTTATATTGAATGTACAGTATACAGTGCTATACTTGGCACGTATTTGTAACAAGTTATTGGTAAATCTAACCTGGCACTACTTACACTGCCCTGTAAGGATGAAAAGTAGAATTGAACCCACCAGGATTTGAACTTGTGATTCGGAAGCAACAGAACTCAGTAAGGAGTTCTTATTGGGGTTTACTCAAAAAAAACTAGAGTTCTGAGAAAAAGAAAAAACTAAGGTTTAAACTAATTAATCTTTCAGTGACTAGATAGAAAGAACACTTGGTGAATACATATAATATCAGACTAGCAAAGAATTGAATATAGACCTATTCCTGTGAAAGACTAGGGTATGTATGATACAGAGAGGATGTCACTTCTTGAGACTGCCTGGCATTTATTTTATAGGACTTATTTTGGTGTATCTATATCAACTAGAGTACTAATAAAGGAAACCCGTTTCCACAAACACTGGACAACATTCCAGTTAGTTTAAAACTGCATAGCACAACGGTTCAGCTTCCATCGCACGTATTCTAAAGTTAGAATTTGAATTTCTGGTGGTGGTGATGACAGGAGTGTGCTCATCTTAGCGCTGATGTTCAACAAAGCAGTAGTAACAGCAGTGCTTAATTTGAGCCGGTGGTTTCCGGTGCTCGGCACCTAGTTGTCAACTCCGGCACTTATGACAGCTGCCACATGGAGGTGCTTTTTGTGCAATTAAAAGAGGAGCAGAACAGGTGCCAATTAATTCAATTTACATTAAACTACTAATACCAGCCACCCGAGCCATTCTTATAGCTTTGGGGGCATCGAAAAGTCTGAAATGTCACACTTGCAGCAGTGTGATGGGTAGTAGTGTTTAGGCACTGTTGGCAGCGCTGGCTGTGGCAATGGTGGTGCAAGCTGTGGTGGCCTCCTGATGAGGGCCCTGGCACTTTTTTTTTTACACAAATTAAGCACTAACAGTTTGGTTGTACCATAGGTGAGCCCAATAGCCGACACTCACTTTCAGAGTCACTGATGCCGCTGTCACTGATGCTTGTGCTGCTTCTGCGCTTCATGGTCTGCAGGTGCTCATCATACTGAAAGTGTCGCTTCTCAAAGGGCGAGGAGAAGTCCTCCATCACGGCATCAAATTCACACAGAACCTGTTGCAGCTCATCGTCCTCTATGAAGGCTGTGGGAGTCAGAGCAGATGTTACAACACTGCAGAAAGCAACAAACTCCGACAAACAAAATACCAGAAAGAAGCCACCCAGGTACACATAGTCCAGAAAGAAAACTCAACCCTAAACAAAATGCTAGCAAGTGGCCACTCCAGCACCAAAGAGCATTCTCCCACACTTGTCACTGCTGTCAGATCAGGCATGGACAGTCACCTCAACTGCATAATTCTGACGGGAAGGGCGATGAATTAGCTTGCAGAAAAAAACCTTTTTTTAAATAAATACCAAAGCTGGTAAAATTGACACTTGGACTCACAGCCAGGCCAAGTTAGATCCAGAAACTGTAGGTGTATCAATAAAATACATTTAGCATCAGACTCGCAACATCATTATTTTTCATAAGGACTATGATATTACTGGTATTCCCCATAGGGATCCAATCCAGTATATTAACGGTATCTGACATTCCATGACGGACCATGAAATAATCCTGGCAGATGAGATACAGACAGGGGTGTTAAGCTTTACTGGAACAAACAAGGGGTCCCCCCCACACTTTCTTCAAGGACGTTATTGTTAGGAAGGCCACAGAACTAGACACTTGAACTGTCAGACTAATTTCCAGTCCTCAAATAAACATTTTAAAACCAGAACACATGGAGGCCATGTATTGCCAAGTGGGCAGCTCACTGGAATGACAGTCAATTAACACACTAGTAATTATTTGCCTCGGAAAGCCTAATTGCAGCTTGCATACACCTGTCAATGCCCATGTAGCATGTGTGCAGCGGTGGCCACAGGACGAAGGGTAGAAGTTTAAAGAGGGATGGTAAACACAAGGCCCATGGCGGCACAGGCATAAAATATAGGATACATCTGAGATCACCCAAAAGGAATAATTCTCTAGCAGAACACAGTATCTGCTCATTGTGCAACTACAAAACACTCATGACCCGCGATTAGCGTAAAAGGCCATTTCTTGGGGCATTGTTGCACATCTTAACTTTATTAAACAACAACATCAACTTTCTAATTAAGGCATGATCCCCATACATCACGCGGCCACTCACATCTCACACCAACTTACATTCCCAAAAAGTTATACCTTGTTCCCTGATCCAATCCTTACGTTCTTACCGTCTCCCCAGGCTCTCTTTCTTTATCTCCCAAACACCCACCTCGGAACTCACTCCTCACTCGACAGGTTCTGCACAATGGTTTTTCACCTGTGCTCCATTCTTCTTCTTCCCCCCCACCCCCGAGGGCGTGGAAGAGCCCACATGTGACTCTCCACCCCCAAGACTTCAGCCTATGACCCCTGCAACCTATCCTAACTTTGGCAAACAACGCTGTAACACCAGGACAAGTCCTCTGGTCCTGGAACCACCTCAAACTGTAGGGTGGGCGGGCAAGATTATTATTGGTACTAGACTTCTCACCCGGTGATGCACAGAGGCCGGAAGACGCAGATCACGCCTCTCCGGACTCTAATATGTTTATCCATGACCCCCCGCCCCTCCCCCGGTCCAGTTCAGTGCACTAATTCCCCTGGGGAAAGATAAGTCTGCAAGGTGCTTTTCCCCGGGGCCACCAGTATGTTGCATTAGAGTAAAGCTCATTGATATTGGAGACATGCGTTCAAAATCAGCACTGCTGCCAAAGTGTGCCTCCTCAAAGCCGAGTGTAAGAGTGTATAAACAGGAAACTGCAGTCGGCTTTTCACTAAGAGGACGTGCCCAATAATACTCCGGTACAAAAAGCGTACATTTTTAACACTTTAAAAACTTTTAAATACAGGTGCCCGATCACTCAACACCTAGCACTATTTTAATGTGTTCGGTACTAAACTGACCAACCAAGTTTTAAAATAAAGACTAAAAAGACCTGATTATAAAAAGGGAACGCACGTTCATTCACATCAAAATTAACAGTTGGGGGCATTTTAAGCGGGACATTTAAGGAGGTAATGTGCTCCCCTTTCTTCATCACAAAAAGTATTTAGCTTTTTTAACGTTGTCTCTACAAAGAAAATCACACGTATAGTAATACGCTCGCTCTTTAATATTCTCAAAGATATCAGCCAATGCATATGGAAAAAGTAAAATGTAAAGGCACCCCGATCAGCGGGAGCAGGCGGTGGGATAGACAATCGGCTCTTTGTGGAGCTTGAAGTGATCCAAGTATGATGCAGTTGCCCGTTCGATTCGCTAATGTTTCGCGGATGCTTGTGCTCTGGGATGCTAGAACGAGAGATGCAAGGGCTCACTCACCTTTCCCTGCGGATTTCACCTTGGGGGACTTCATGGCACCTTCCTCGCGGTCCGTGTCGAGAAGAAAAATCAAAGTCAAGTGCGGAGGTAAGCGCCCCCTAGGTGCAGGGTTCAGGTGCCGGCCTGCTCTTGGCTCCTGCTACAGTTCCCCGCGCGCACCGCTATCTGAAGTCCGCAGGGCTCGAGACGTGTCTTATAGCACTGAGCTCTTTCACTGGCGACGTCATGGGGGCGGGGCTCTAGCGGCAAGCACAGCTACTTGGAATGCCTTCTCCTGCGCTTCATTCCAACTCGTGGCCATGTTAGGGTCAGGCGAGATGCGGCTCCTGGGAGTAAGAAAGGATGGAAGTAGAGAGGCGTCGGAGATTGGTGGGGCGCCTCGAGGCATATCACCGCTGACTTCGGAAAGACCACACAAGACATTAGATGGCGAAGAGGCGGAAATGAAGGAGAGAGGCTGGTCCAAACATGAAAGAAAGCAGTCTTTGAGCAAGTTGAATAATGATGCCTGCTTCCAATAATGCCCGCAAGAGGGCAGCAGAAGACTCAATATCGCCTTCTCAAATCAGACGTGTGCTGTTTATCGCATCTCAATAACAATACCTAAGGGTTCATTATTAACGCATGCGACAAATAAAGCCTATCAAGAGTTTTTGGGGTTTTACATGCGGATTTTGTTGGTTACCGCACTAATTCCTCATACTTTACCTTATACCTTTAGCCTATTAAATTTCGTCAGGTTTGTCCTCCCGAAATTTAACAAAGGGTGAGATATTTAACGCAACCAGTGCTAACTGGGGGCATATTCTCAAGGAGCTATCGCCGAGTTAACAGCACTTTATTGCAGCCAAAGTTGCGATAATTTATCACCCCATTCACAAGCTGGAGCTAACAGCCAGCATCACCAGTTTACCTGTGATATCAGCCGCAAAAAACATCGCAACAGATGACCCCCGCAACTATCGCTAATGAGACGCAGAATAGGCGTTCCCGTGACAAAAGCCGCAACAACACCACTCTGCAACATTCTCAACGACCAGACAGATCTGCGATAAGACCACAAAACATGCGATAAGGCGCTTTAGCTGCAGGAAACCAACACATGCTCTGACTTGGTGTAAAGTCGGACCACAGCCTGCACCACCAAAGGGGTCCAAGGCTAAAGCCACACCTGAAGGGCAACAGATGCCATGGAGCCACTGAAGATGCGGGCCGTAAAACCAAGGTGGCCACAACACCCACCGCCATCACCCCCAGGACCCTCCCAACCCGTGCCCCCCCTCCCAGCCAAAGACATGCCACATCAACTACACGGAATCATGTACTAAATAATCTGGATGATGTCGCACAATCACATCTGGTGACATGCATGTGTCGTCACAAAAATGAGCAGCACACATGCACCTTCAAATCAACAAATGAAAATGTATTCAAAGAAACACAGAACAGAAATGAAAACACATGGCGGCTCCCCTTGGGACAATCCATAGGTCACAGCCAGTAAGACAAAAATCACGATGATAAGATGTGTCCTGCGCACAGCAAGAGACAGAGAGAGAGCGAAGGAGAGAGAGAGAGCGAGAGAGAGAGATAGACGGACAGAGAGATGGAGAGAGAGATAGACGGACAGAGAGAGGGAGAGAGAGACAGACAGACAGAGAGAGGGAGAGTGAGAGAGACAGATGGACACAGAGAGCGAAGGAGAGAGAGAGAAAGAGAGGGAGAGAAAGACAGACGGTCAGAGAGAGGGAGAGAGAGAAAGACGAACAGAGAGGGAGAGAGAGAAATAGATGGACAGAGAGGGGGAGAGAAAGATAGATGGACAGAGAGGGGGAGAGACAAATAGACGGACAGAGAGGGGGAGAGAGAGAGATAGACAGATTGATCGGGGGAGAGAGAGATAGACGAACGTAAAGGGGGAGAGAGACACAGATAACAGAAGAGATGGACAGGGAGACAGAGTGCTGACACTGCGCACCCAGGCTACACTGCTCACCTGCTGCCACCGGTGTGTCTCCAACCACGTGCCGACAGGAAGTGCAGTTCACCAGGTCCCACATCTGATACAGATCCGTCATCTGAAACAGAGTCCAGATACATGAATTTCAAAGTAGATATAAACGCTCACAACATCATCGCCGGCCCGCCCCTGCGCACCCAGGCAGCTGCACCCCAGCCCCTCCTGCCACCCAGCGGTGCATGCCCGGCCCTTGCGCACCCAGGCAGCTACACCCCAGCTCCTCCCGCCACCCAGTGGTGCATGCCCGCCCCTGCGCACCCAGGCCTCACTGCTTACCTTTCGCCACTGGCGGGTAGAAAAGAGGGCCCACCAAGTGCCGGAGCAAGCCCCAAACCCGGGGCCCGCGGACAAGGCACCCTCCACATCATGCAGCCCCGCTCCACAGGCCATCAGGTCTCACTTTTGTTGCTGGGTCTTGATTTCACCATGACAGAGGACATACCAGTGCACAGGGCATCATCGCAGGCTGCACAACCGCTCAGCCCTTGAGGTGCCACTAAGTCTATGACCAGCGAGACCACGCCATGTGGCAGTAGGCCCGCGCTGCCCGCTGGCTCTGGCCTACACTGCGGTCCAGCAGGGCACAAAAAACCTGAGCAGTCTGGACCGCCAGGACAGGGCATCATCGCAGGCTGCACACCCGCTCAGCACTTAAGGTGCCCCTACCTCAGTGTACTGAAAGTCACTGTCCTGTGGCTGTGTGCCTGTGCCAGCCGCAGTGCATCAGGTGCTATGAAGTCTGGGCCCTGCAAGTCATGGACCCTCATAGATTGTGTATTGTGGTGCGGACAACATCATTTCACCTCCGGGCCGGCGGAATGTAATGTCGCAGGCCCTTGGGCCCCCATGCCTACATGCACACCACACGGATACACCCCGAAAGAGGTTGGAAATGGCGTCCAGCACGTGCGCCCAGCCCTTTTTATTGGCAGGGTCACATATTCTGTGATGCGTGAGCTGGATGGGTGTGGTATGGGTGTAAACCAGCTTGAGGAAGTGGCTGTGGTATGCTAACAACTAGACTGGTGGTCAGCTGATCACTACAGGGAAGTCCTGGCACATGTAGCGTTGTTGCCTTCCCCTGTGTGCGTAAGCGTAGTGGGCTAGCCTGGCGTATGTCAGACCAGCGTATGGTCCGTTGTGAACAATGACCCCGGGGCAATGGGCGTTGTTCCATATGGGGCTGGACAAGGAAGTAACAAATGCAGGTGTCGCTGTTGTTGCTTCCGCACCACCCAGACAACATTCGGCAATGTGTCACCCTGTGATCCAAGTCCGACGACATGAGCCACATGGATGTCAGAGGAATTCACTGACCCTACATTCATCTATACATTCATCTATACTACCACACTTCAATGACCATAGACACAACACATCTGTGTGATTCGGAATGTTTAATGCACATTCAGTGGAGTGTGGCTTCTGGAGCACCACAGGGACATGCAAACCCTACTTGACGATGTTGGCCTGTGGAGGGCCAGCCAGAGTCCTTCAAGGAAGAGTTCAGTCTGCAGTGTGATTGCTGTGTCATTGGCGATCAAACAGAATATGGCAGTCCATGTCGGGCTCCACGGTGAGTGTCTCAGAGTGCATCGGGGAACAGTGGAAGGTGATGATGCCGAGGGCAGAAACGAGCTGAAACCAGCCCTATGGTGGAGATGCATGCTACTGCGTCCTTCTTACCACGACAGAGGTTTCTTCCGTATCTTCGTCCTTTGCTGTTCCATGTGCGTCACATGTGGATGGTGCTGGTCTTTCTCCAGCACTATGTGGCTGAAACACCTCAGGGGCCAGAGGTGTAATGTCTTCTGTACTGTGTGGCACTGACATTTCAGGGTGCGGAGATGTGGATGGAGGGGCAGCAGCAGTGTGCATCAGCGCCAGGTCTTGTGGCAGCAATGCCAAGAGTATGGTCTTGAGGTCATTGAAGAACCCAGCTACCACTCGCTGGTGTGCAGCTGTGGTAGCCGCTCTTTCCGCATTCGCCCGCTTCATTGTCTCCATTAACCTCTGCATGTTTCCCAACTCCTGTGTGACATTGGTAGAGCCTGTCTGACTGGACAGTTGTTCTAGTCTCTGAGTCAGGGCTCCAGCGATGTCAGCCATGGTCCGTTGGAGAGCATGGAGCAGACTGTGGGTGTCCGTTAGGGACTGTGAGTGGTTCCTGATGGGACTTAGAATCCCACGTATGGCATCTAGTTTTGGTGCCATGGGGTCGAAGCCCATCCGCACCTGTTCAGCCAGCTACTCCTGGCACCCCAACACATGGCGTTGGAAGGCCATGTGTTCTTCGTGGGGGTCCTGGGACACAGCTGTGGTGGTGGATGCTGCCTGCTGTGTGGTCTGTGCAGGGGGTTGGGTGTTCTCGTTGCAGCTGGGCTGCCCTGCCCATGGAGGTGGGGTGCGGAGGCTGTCAATGAACTCTTGGATGGCGTTGGAGTCGAAGCTGTGGTGGTCCTCTTCGTCATCAGAGAAGAGAGGTTTGGGCTGCTCTGCAGGTGGTGCTGATTGTCCCTCTGCAATATGAAGGGGAGATGCAGTTTAACAATGTGTTGACATGTATGTTGTTGCATTGTACATGTTTACATACAGACTGCATGACTGTGTACATTGTGGCTGTTTGGGAGGAGTTGCCTATTTGATGGGGGACAGTTGACATTTCGACAACAGACTTGTGTGTGTTTGTACTTGTACATTCACAACTCACATTTCCCTGCAATGCCACATGTGATTGGCCAGAGTCTACGCACAGTCGGCACCAGTTGTGTTCTGTTTTCTGTTGTGGATGTGTCGTGGCTTGTGCCACATTGTTGTCAGTGTTGATGTGCTCTGCATGTAATGTGTGTGTGTTGCATTTTGGGGGAGTGGGCCTGCTGCTCTGATTTTGCTGCCCCTTATCCCTTTCCTGCGATGTGCCTTTGACTTCTGTGCTTGTACAGTGCTGAGATGTTGCATACTTGGGTACATTGGTCTCTTGGTGGGAGTTGGGGGCTGGGGCATGTTTTGACCGCAGATGTGCTCAACTCAATTGTGCATGTGTGCCATTGTGCCCATCTCCCCCCGTACACCCCAGTCCCTGGTCATTACTCACCCTGGTGCAGTTGTGTCCGGTCATGTTGAGCAGTGTCCGGTCCCCCGACTCCTGCCACCGTCTCCCCACTGATAACTGTGGACACCATTTCCTCCATATTGTCCAGTTCCTCCTGTGGCGCAGGACTCCTACCTTCAGTCTGCATTTCTGCCTTCCGGTTGTTGGCAAGTTTCAGCTTGGTTTTGTGCTTGACATCATTCCAGCGCATCTTGACCTCTTCCATTGTCCTCTTCAGCACTCCCACTGCATTCACCTTGTCCACGATGGACTACCATAGTCGATTTTTGGTTGCCAATGACACAGTGGAGGTGACGAACAGTTGATGATGGTGTTTGGCCACCTCTGTTATCAGGATCCTGTTTTCCTGCGGACTGAAGCGCTTCTTCCTACTCTCCTTCTCCTTGGCCTTTCCTGACCCCGAGGTCCCCGGCAGGTCCTCCGGGGGGCTTGTGGGGTTCTTGTTTTCCTCCGTACTTGCTCCAGAAACATCCATTGTGCTTCGCTGTTGTTTGGCATTTGTTTGTCCGTTTTTTTCTGCATTTTTGGTGATTTTTCCTGCCTGGCGGGTGTGAATTGCAGGCCTGTAGCTGGTTCTCACTGATTTTTGTATCGCGATTGGCCCCATCGCAGCTTTTTTTCCGTTTGCGTTTTGCATTGTTGCGGTGTGGTGTTAATTTTAACGAGGTTAGTTGGCTCGTTATCTGGAGTGTATCGCATGGTGCCGCCGTGTTGAGTATGCTTCGTTATCACAGCATAATTTTCCCACGATAGACTGCGATGTTGGAAGTTGCGTTAGTTTACTTTTGTGATGGTTATCACACGTTATCACACGTTCTTGAGTATATGCCCCAAGGTGCAGTAATACCAATTCCGATCTGTGTCCTGATTACAAATTGTTCGTTAAATTCGGACCTATGTTTAACCCCGTTTACACGTGTCGGAATTACAAGTTTGGTTTTATTTAACGCATCCAATAATTATCAGATGCATTAAATAACTCAACATTCATTACAATTTGGCAGGTCAACCATACCGAAATTTTAACGGGGAGAAGCAGACAGAATTTACCTTATCCCGTGGATTTTGCCACTTTAAATATCAGAATCTGCATTTTATTCTCCACAAACTCGTAATAGGTTCTATTTATCACACCCCTCAAGTAGCAAACCCTGTGGTATTGTTATTTACCAAGTGCAATAAATAACACCTGACTTGTAATTTTATTCTATTCATGGGAGTTTCTAAACTGCATGGATAAGCAGGAGGATCTCCAAGCGCAAAGACAGCTAACAGGTTACTATGACAGTGCTGATCGCAAAGGCAGAAAATGCCTGTTTTTAGCAGTTTCCTGAATATTGGTCCTGACTCGGTTTGCCTTATGTGCTGTGGGAGTAAATTCTAGAGCTTCAGAACCAGAATAGCGAAGTTCCCTTAATTGAGTCGCAAGATGACTAAGCCTTGTACAACTATCCTGGGTGATGGTTCAGGTAATCATCAAACTGGCTAATGGAGAATCACCTCCTGCTCAACACCTCCAAAACGGAACTGTCTCCCACCAGAAGTCCGCAGAATCTCGTCAACGGCTTCTTTCAAAAAGGAGGTAAAAATAATCCTTATGAACAAGTTCTTGCCTTAATTAAACATGGCTTATTTGTCTCACTCACCGCCCTCGGACCAACTACTATTTAGACCATCACTTGTGAAGTCCAGAGTTGTTCGGTTATAATCTCATAAATTATGTGTGTTCTTCTCCCAGCATGGTTTGTATTATTTAAATGAGATGTCCTTTGATACCCCCTCCGTCACTGTTCTTTGCATGCATTCTAAAATTACATTGGTTTGAATCCCTTTCTTATTTGCGAAACTTCAAATTGTGAAGTGCTCTGAAACCCATCTGGGACTTGTTCGCGCTATACAAAACTTTATAAATAAAATATAAATACATCTCAGTAGCTCTTTCAAAGTCCTAAGCATGCCGATGGCCTGAGTTGCCTTTGAAAGCTTTTTGGCAAGCCAAAAGGACAGACTTTTGACCTCTGAATTAGGGGTGGGTTGACTGCCAAGAGAATCAGGCCAGTTCAACTCATTCCACCTGGAGGGGTTGTTTCCCACCACCATCATCTCCATTTTCAAGCTACTTGCTGCCATCCACTAATCAGGCCTCTGCGGTTGGAAAAAAACAACCCACTCATAATCAGGGCTTAAGAGTGAACACGCCAGTTAATTTATCTGTGGCTCTATTAAGGAGAAAGGGCAGCAGACTTTACTTGCAAAAAGAGTTATTAGTGACCAGAGTGGGCTGTTTAGGGACATCACCATGCCAACTAGCGGGCCACCAAGTACTGCTCCCAGAATGTTTGCTCATACATGCTAACATTTTCAGAGTAGAAAGAGGGAGATTAAAAAAAATAGCAACCATTTATATTTTCCCCACTAACTTGTATTGACGTGGGAACAAGTTCAGGTGGGAGAAGGCTAAATTAAGACCTTTTGGGGCTTTAAAAATACTGAGCAGATACTTTCTCATTGGACCCCCAAAACTCCTTAGGATGAGCTCTGGGGTGCACATCCATATTGCAGACCAGCCTGCTTGCTAAAGTACCAGTAGACCATTTCCTGAAGTCATTTATCTGTGGTAAGCACTTTATAAAATCAGCATCCAGACCATAGCCATTCCCCTTTTGGCAACAACAAAAGACATTGATGCAAAGTGGCAAATCCTTGGAGGCAGGTTCAACATGGCCCCAAGTAAGGCAAGTAATGGTGAAGGTGACATAGGCATCTCCAATATGATGCTCAGTAATTCAAATAGTGCGGGCCAGTATTTGAGTAGTTTCGGACAAGTCCATGTTATATGGATATAGGATACTTTAATATGGCCACATCTTTTACATTCTATTGTGTAATGTGGGGTATATTTCACAGTTCATTCGGTGTGTTGTAGTATCAGTGCAGAAATTTGAAGTGTATCAATTTGCGTTTATAATTGCACAGAGTCTCCTTCATTTGCGCACAACAGTCGGCCCAACATTTATCAGTTTTCTGTTTCCACAGGTCCTCCTCCCATCCCTGCCTAACCCTCAACAAGGGGTCTGGTGTCTGCACAATGGCCCCCTAGTATAGATAAGAGATAGATTTATCAAATTCAGATCTTTGGATATATATGGACAGCAATAGCATCTTAGGGGGCAGATGGAAGAGTCAGGAAAGGTTCAAAACACTGCCTTGGGGGCTGAACACAGCCTATGGTAAAGTAGAATAAATAATGCAGAGATTTTAGCTTTAGACTTATACTCTTCTATGCTCAGGGATATTCCTCCTCAAATAAATATCTTAATGGAGCTATGCCCAATGAATTGAGTATTATTGCAGCTGGTGCCTCAATTGTGGGCGGTATAATTGGTTTCTTGACTATTGGCAGGAGAGGGCAGTGAGAGCATTCCAATCCCAAGTGGCTTGCCAATTACCATCATGCACAACAGTTAGAACCAATCACTTCCAACCGTCCACTGACTCAATACCTTGTGTGTGGGCAGGACACTACCTATTCCAGTGTAGTATGAGCCCACCCTCAACCCTCCCAGCCCAGGAAGACTCATCGGAATGCAGATTAATACAGATGCAGTTGAGTGAACTGTGTTGTGGTTATCTAGAGGGAATGTACACATGTAGCTGTCACCCAACCCAACCCAACCCAGATGTGTACTGGAGACAGGCTGTCAGGCACACAGGGCAATAAGAGAAGAGAAATGTCCAGTTTCTAAAAGTTAAGAAAGAAAGGGGGGTTGGGCCCTATGGGAAAGAGGGTAGGTTGGGCCACCAAATACTACAAAAAAGGGAGTTATGTGTAATCCTTACATTATTGTATTGACAAGTTTTTCCAATATATACTCTGTCCATGCAATAGAGTATATATTGGAAAAACTTGTCAATCCATTAATGTAAGGATTACACAACATCGCTCGAGAATAAAGAAAAAAGTCTCATCTGCACCTATGGTTGAACACTTTTTGAGCAATAACCATGGTGAAAACGACTTCAAGTGGACAGTATTATCTTGGATTGACCCTAAACATCAATCGCCAAGCGTCGAGACTGCATTACTGCGCAAAGAGGCATACCTCATCATGAAATTCGACAGTGTCAATAAAGGACTAAATTGTTTGAGCGAAGTAAATAGGGCATAGAAGTCACGCATGTTCTAGAAATATGAAGACACTTGCATGGTATTTTGACATAGGTGTTGGGCATTGTTATCACTACAATTCCCATAACACATTGCAAACACCGGTAGTGGCCAGGATGGGCTTGATTGGCCAGACTAGCACCACGTGACCGGGACTTGAATATTAATTGTAACCGCGCATGCACGGGTCCTGCTGCCTGCACGAACCCGTGGCTGAGAGAAACTGACACCGCTGAAAGTTTTATATCCATACGGTGAGACTTCTAAGCTGTTCTGGCGGCTATGTTTATTTCCAAATGACGGACCAGCAAAGTGACTTCCCCTCTGTCTTTCACAGGACACATGACTGCCTTGAATTAATAGCGGCATCCATTTCCACTCCTTGGACGTTTACTGACGAGTAAGTCCCGCGCTGCGTCCTGTTTTCCGCTTTTTAATGGGTTTAAAAAGGTTTTCTCCTCCACAATACACTCATGTGTCGCCTTGCATTCTTGCAGAAATGTAACCTAAACCTGGCACTAGGAGTACATCTAGATGGCCGTACAGCACACCGCCAGATCAAGACGACTAAAGGTAACATAAGCATCCGGCCCCCCTTTTTCATTGAAGCAGGGTGCTGCCTACACTGGGAACAATTTTCCCTGACTCGTATTTTACTCTATTGCAGTGTGACATCCACGGCACTGACAACATTTTAAAGGCCAGCGCAACCTTGGTTAACAAAGGTATGCCGCATCTTTTGATGCAATTCATTTCGCTGTATTCCTGAATGGATTGAGGATCGATTTCTAAAAATTCTTCCCCCTTCTTTTTTTATAAACAGTTCCCACGGATACGACTCATCCTGCCCTGATGAGAGTCCTGTGATTCAGACAGTGGGACTCGAAACGCGTCGGCATTTATTCGTTAAAGAGACTTAATGCCAACGGCATCTGTTTGTCATAAGGCATTCATCCCCTGATTAAAATTAATAAGAGTATAGTGATACTTCAACAGGGGCAGGGGTGATAACAAAAAAGTTCCCTTCACCCCCTGGGAATTTACTTGACAACTGTAGTTCTTTTCATTGTTTCTTGGTAACTCTATATCAATTTGTTTAGAAACTTGTGAGCACATTTGTTTTGTATCTGAATATATTTGTTAATTTCCATGTTTTTTTCACTGTAAATGTTTATGATGTGTGTGTCACCATTTTGTGTATTGTATGGCAAGATGTGAAGTTGATTATGTTCTTTCTCTGGCTAAATACAAAACAAGTTCTATAATTATTCAAAAAGAAAACATGACATAAATCAAGTGTCAGGATAAACGAATACATTTTGGTTCATCCCTATTCATGCATAAATTGTTTGAATTAACATTAGAGGCATAGGTAAACTCCCTTTTTTGCAGTTTCTAAAAGTAGCATTTCTAAAATAGTAAAGTTAAATCCAACCTCACCAGTAAGTAGGATTTATCAATACCACTCCAAACTATGAAACATCAGTAAGCTACTCCTCTCTGATCAGAAATTACCACTTAAAAAGGTATAAGGGTATTGCCAATGCTAACTTATGAGAGAGGTAGGCAGCACAGTAGTGAAAAATAAAAAAATAGGCTGTGTGTCACTACCAGGACATGCAAATAACAGCAGTACATGGTCTAATGTGAGAAAGTGGCTCTATATATACTGGACCAGAATAAAGTACAGTGTGTATAGAGTCCACAAACCCTAGAGGTATAACAGAGGTTAAAGTCAGGACTGACCTTACTCTCAAAAGTGGTAGCTTGGTCGAGCAGTAAGGCAGTACCAGAGGACAGTGTTAAGCATTTGTTGTACACACTCAGTCAGCACAGGATTTCACACACTCAAGGACTGAACTCCAGGCCAATTGTTTTTATATAAAAAGATATAGTTGTTTTATTTTTAGAACCAACAGGCATAAAAATATACTTTTCTCGATATGAGTACTCTCATGTAATTACTTTGCAAGGAGGCAATAAACTTTGTGAACACAATAGATACAGGGGTTGCAGTAGGCAACACAATTCTAAACACACTATAGCATTGAATTCAATGGGTTTTCCTCATATAAGTACAGTTGATTACTTTGTAGATTACTTTAGTAGTTCCAGGACTAGATCCTAGATTCAGTCCTGGGGTCTAAGCTGAAACCAATTTAGTAAAAACATTTTAGTTACTCTAGTGAATTTGCAGGAATATACAGCTGTTTTAAAAGCTCACACTTAGAAACTTTTCAATGGAAATCTGGCAATGTTATCCAATGGGAGAAAATTCAGGTTGCAGGTAAAGTATGATTTCGTTACTTTTGTAATCCAGTACTGGGCTCCTAGGGCCAGCACTGGGGTCTCAACTTAAAACAGGTAAGTAATTGCATTTCAGTATTTCGTATGATGTTTAAAGAATATTTCAAGTTTTCAAAAGTAGACAGAAGAAATTTCATAGAAAAGCAGACAATGGATTCCTATGGAGAAAATACAGATTACTAGTAAACCCGATAGGGATTACTTTAGCGATTCAGTACTGGGCTACAAGGTACAGTACTGGCTTCTCCCCTGATCACAGGTGAGTACTTTGGAATTTGGGTGATTTTATATGAATATTTTTAGTTTTCAAAACTTCACACTTAGAAGATTTTTCAAGTCAAACCAGTCAATGTTATCCAATGGCAGGTAAGTGAGTCACCGGTCTCCAGGTGAGTACTTGGCTGGTGAAGTCAGGGTTCTGGACATGGATTCAGGGGTCCCCCAGTGTCAGGTAAGTACAGTTGGTTCACTCCCAGCGGCACAGGGAGGGCCGGATGCAGAGGTAGTTAGGCCCAATGTTATCCAATGAGGGAAAGGGGGCCTCCGGTTGGTGGCTGCTGGCTAGCAGGCCACGCGGCTGTGGGAGCTGGGCTCCTTGTCATTTGCTCAGGGCAAAGGGGGAAGTAGGATAGGACAAAGGTGGCACAGCCAGCGGCACTCGGACGGCTGGGTGCAGGGCGCTTTTAAGCCGTCGGTGCTCAATGTTATCCAACGGGAAAGGTCAAAAAGGAACAAAGGCTGCAGACTCGGGGACGGAAACTCTCCAGGGGCGACCAGCACTCCGAGAGGTAAGTTGGGATCTTGGATCAAGGTAGGTACCCCAAAGGGAGGCACAGGGGGCTGTAGGGCACCGGGTGCAGGGGTGTCTTTGGGTGTCGGAAAAGCTTACCCTCAGCTGGTCGCGGTTGGGGTGGCCCCTGGTTCTGAGTCTGCAGGCGTCATCTGGTTCGTCGAGGAGGGTCTTTGGGCACTGGACTTCAGGTCCCAGTTGCCGGGGGGACGTCCTTGTGGTTTTAGTTCACTTGGACACGGGCCGGGCTCGGCGCGTGCAGAGTGGGCTGGTCCGGAGCTTCCTGGTTGGCACCAGGGGGGGTTGTTGCAGCAGAGCCTCTGCTGATGGGAGTCTCAATCCTTAAGAGGGTCAAGGCAGGCAGGTCCTCTGGGTGTCCCAAGGTTGCTGTCTGCAAGAGTTGCCGGGATTAGGCAGGAGCAGGTTCCAGGATCGACAGGCCGGTAGGGCTGGGCCCAAGTCAGTTGTTGTTGTCCTGTTGTTAGCAGTTGCACGGCGGGTCTTCTTCTTCTTGATCTTTTTTCTTCTTTTCTTATTGGGATCTGAGGAAGGAAGGTTCAGGGAGACCCGAAATACTGAATTTAGGGGCATTACTGGTAGGGCAAGGGCAGGGACCAATAGGTCCCTGTACTGGGGTGGGTACACCCTAGCCTGCTCCTCTCCTGTGGGAGGGGGGCAGGAGCCTGGCTGTGATTGGGCAGGGCTCCCCATCCTCAAGATGGCCAGAGCCCGGGGTCGTGCTTAACCTCGCCGGCACCACCTGAGGGGTGGCGTTGGCACAGGCTGGCACCCCCCCCTTCCTGACGTAGTTTTTCCCGCCAGTCTTCCCGCCAGAGTGGGGGTCAGGACTGGTGGGGGCTGGTACAGCAAATGGTCTGGAGAAACTCACAGAGGCGGCATGCCTTTGAAGCTTCCCCCTGCCCATCCTGGGGGAGGAGACCTAGCACCTCGCCCAGGATGTGCATTGTTGCAGGCCCAGGAGAGCGGGGGCTCTCCTACCTAGGGGTCCAGCAACATGTCTGCTGTGTGGCAGCCTCTGCAGCCACTCAGCCCATACGTGGATTGTAGGTTAGGGTTTAAGAGGCATATCTAAGATGCCCTCTGGTGCATTTTACATTAAATCTCTCACTGGCATCAGTGCGGGTTTAATGTGCTCAGAAGTTTGGTACCAAACTCGTCAGTCTTCAGTGTAGCCATAAAAGTGTTGTGGAGTTCGTAATGACAACCTCCCAGCACCATATACTCTTAATGGCATCATTGCACTTACAGTGCCCAGGAATGGCCCTGGGTACTATAGGAGCACAGGGCTAATGCACCTGTGCCCACACCTCTGGCATAGGGCACCCAGCTAAAGGGGTGACTGAAGTATGCCAGAGCAACGGGTTCTGTGGGCATGGCACACAGGGATGTGTGCCCTGTCGCCTCTCTGTTTAGTTCTGTACTTAGACACTCAGCCTGAAAAGGCAGTGTGTGGGTGTCAGGGTACAGGGCCCCTGAGGGTGGCACAATAAGTGCTGCAGCCCTCAGGGGTCTTCTCTGGTCACCATGCCCTGGGTACCTAGGGTACCATTTACTAGGGGCTGACAGGTGGCCAGAGATGCCAATTGGGTTTTAGTTTCAACACAGTTTTAGGGAAGGAACACAGGCCCTGGGTACCTGGTTGGCAGGAACCCAGGGCACACTCAGTCAAAGCACATCAGCAGTTCAGAAAAAAGTGGGGGCATACCAATGCAAGAAAGATGGCACTTTCTCACATCTACCTTTTACTTACATATAGCCCCCTGCTCTTGGGGCTACCTAGGGCCTATCTTAGGGGTGACCTATATGTAATAAAAGGGTAGGTTAAGGTTTGGCAAGTAGTTTTAAATGCCAAGTTGAAGTGGCAGTAAAGTGCACACCCAGGCACTGTAGTGGCAGGCCTGAGTCAGGTTTGAAAGGCTACTTCAGTGGGTGGCACAATCAGTTCTGCAGCCCACTAGTAGCATTCAACTTTCAGACCGTGGGTTTATGGTATACCACTTTACGAGAGAACTTACAAGTAAATTAAATATGTCAATCAGACATACACTAATTACACACATGTTTAGGGAAGAAGCACATGCACTTTAACACTGATTAGCAGTGGTAAAGTGCTCAGAGTCCTAAGGCCAACAAAAAGATATAGCAAAATGTGGAGGTGAAAAGCAAAAAGATTGAGGAAGACCACCCTAAGGATGCCAGGTCTAACTATGATGTTAGCCAAAACTGACTTTGAACAAATAATTGCGCGCTTAATCCTTACATGTTGTGCTAATGGCTTAGCGGTAGTCCAATATTTCAAGTAGTGCACCTGGGACACTAAATAATATACATACAAATCTGGTTCAGAGATCCCCTTTCTTTCATAGACCTTGTGAGCACTTCCCATCATATCCTAGGCTGACCACCGCCCCAAAGTAGCTGAAGAAGTACCTTCTGCAGTTGCCCAAAGAATTCTAAGGAGAGACACACAGGGATGTTTGGGAAAAAAATATCCATAAACAAATTAAGGGAAGTGAATCAGTGCTATAGAGTAAGGGCTAACCCTCACCTGACACAGAATTGTGCACAAACTATAGAACCCAACTCGATTGGATCAATATAAGAATCCTCCCGTTGACCAAAATAAAAAATAATCCTTTTGCTTTAAATAACTGTCACCCACCCTGGATACCCCTTGGTGGCATGCTTCATCATAGAGTTCCTTCCCGTTCCGTTGCAGAAAGGGGCATGCTACAACCTATAAGATGCACAGGAGCACTTTGTTGGAAAAGGAATAGGGTAGTGAGTGGATTTAGGGTTTCTCTTTAAAGGTTAATTGTTTATCGGTTCAGAGAGGACGTGGTTTGGCAATTTGGGCTGGACTGTTCCCATTGGAACAGTGTCAAGACTGATTTGCATATAGTTGGGTTTCAACTTAGGTGGCATGGTGGGTGATACAAGATGGATTAGGATGCGGCTCAAATGATTGCCAGTGGCTGAGATTAATTCAAGCATTCCATCCATCATTTTGTTATTGCAGTTGATTGTATAAGTGCGATGGGTATGCCCAGATATGGACATTCCCATAGACCCATGGGCCAGGCTCACTATGCCACTGGAATTAAGCAATAACTGGCTGAAGAGTCCATAATAAGGGCAAAACTGGTCCTAGGTTACTTGTATTCTGGTTCAGAGAGGACCTGGCTTGGCAGTTCAGGCTGGACTGTTCCCACTGGAGCAGGGTCAAGTCTGATTTGAATATGGCTGGATCCAAACTGAGGTGGCATGGTGGGTGAAAAAAGATTGATTGGCATGCAGCCTGAGTGATTACCAGTGACTGAGAGTAATTCAAGGATTGCATCCATCACGTTGTTGTTGCAGTTGATGTTCAAATAATTTTGCACTTGTCTGACCTTATAGGGGTGGTTGATGTACATACATCCCAGCTCCACATGCATCTGATGTGAGGCTATAATATTATTCATTGGCATCATGAAGGCAATGACCCCAATAGTACAACATTTTGCTCTGGTAGGGCATCCCCACAGCAGGCCATAGTTCACCAGTAAACACGTTTATATCAATATTATGCAGCCCTTGCGGGGTGCACAGGTATAAGACAAAATAAGTGAATTAGTTGTTGTCGCTGAGAGTTGAGACTCCTCACATATACAGCTGCTTCTGTAGGAGGCAGGGCTGCCAGGGCTTGATCAGGGCTTCCATTGACCCTTTAAATGGAGTTCTATGAATTCAATTGCGGCATCAAGCTGGGTGAAGAAGTGTGTTTTCCCTTCATGTTCCAGTCGTGGCTTGGCAGGAAAACGCATTGAGTTTTTGACGGCTTTGGTTCTCAATATTTTCTTGACTTCCAACCAGTGCATTGAAATTTGGATGGAAAGAGACAGCAGCAGCAGCTTATAGTAAGTCAGGGTTAGCTCTATTTAAGCACAATATTTGGTCCCTGTCTCTGTAATTTAGAAGCTTCACAATTATCGACCTGGGGTTTTGTTTAATTTATTAAAAACATTTCTGTTGGGAATGCATTACAATGTACACGTTTATACCCACATACAATTACAAACATGTTATTGCAAATCGACAAAGCGGAAAAAAAGGAGTAAAAAGTCAGAAAAAGTGCAATGTGTGTCAAATTAAAAAAATGCATGTAAATATCAAGTCAGAATAAGATCCATTTAATACAGTATGTTATAGTGATGATGGATTGTGCCCAGCTAAGACCTCAAGCATCCAAATCCTAAATGAGTCCCAAATATGATTCAGTCTAGGTCAACATTTGTCAGTTTCTAAGATGGAAATTTCAAGAGAACCAACATTTAAAAATTTATGCCACTATATCCTTTGGTGTGTCGTGCCAGGACCAGTCTAGTCAGAGTAATAAAAAAGTATATCCCGACTGGGAACATAGGTGAATGCCCAAGTATTATCCATTTATAATCCCAAATGACATCAATATAAAAGATCCCATTCAATTTTCAGAAGATGTAATCTGAGTTTTTGTCCTGGTCATGGTTTAGGAGCCAAAGAACAATGTGCCCTCTCTACTATGAAAACCTCAGAGAAAGCGCTGTGATCAAATAGAGATCCCAGTAGACCCTCAACAAACAGCTTCATGTTGGGAATATTTGAAGGATTCAGGAACATCCATAATACAGCTGTTATTGCGGCACAAGCGTCTCCCTAAATCTTCATTTTTAGCCTTTATTACCTTAGGCTCCCACATGAACTGAGACAAGGTGGCCCCAAACTGTACTTGCGTGTCCTCCACATTCGAGATTCTTGCCTCATCTTGTGTAAGCTTAGTGCCATGTCTGTCGACACCCTCTTGAAAGCAGTCCATCTTAGCATTTAGAGTATCTATTTTGCCATCTACAAACTGCAGGCTCTCCTTCATAGAAGAGAATCAGTGGCTACTTACCATGGTTAAAAGGGCGCAGGCAGCTGATCATCCGCCCACATTGCCGCTTGCTTCTTGTCAAAGTGTATCTTGGCCTGTTTGTGTTCCATTTTCTCCATGCTGTCTGTTGTGGGTATGCATATAGTGCTGCATAATAGTCTAACACTAACTCAATCACAGTCTTAATCACAGTCCAAATACATGACCCTCCTGGTAGGTCGCTCCCCCTCCACGCAGCTCCGACTGTGTGCTCTTGCTGCCACTGCCGCTGGTAAGTGTCCTCCATCCTTTTTGCTTCTGTGCCACTGTCTTCCCCTCTTTTGCCTCGTTTTCTGCTCTGTGCCACTGTCTCCCCCTATTGTGCCTTGTTTTCTACCCTCTGTTCCTCCGTTTTTCCTTTGTTTTTTGTGCCTTTCTGTCCTCTGTTCCACTCGTTTTTTATGCCCTTCTGCCCTCTGTGCCACTCGTTTTTACCTCGTTTTTTGTGCCCTTCTGCCTTCTGTTCCACTCGTTTTTTGTGCCCCTCTTGCCTTCTGTTGCACTCGTTTCCCCCTCCACTGTGCTCCCTACAGCCCTGCCCCACTGACTGCCCACTGCCCAATCACTGCTCCCGCCTCCCAGCTGCTCCTCCCTCCCACCTCCCCATATATGCCAGACACTGCGCGGTGAGCTGAACGACCCCTGACCCTCCTGGTAGGTCGCTTCCCCTCCACGCAGCTCCGACTGTGTGCTCCTGCTGCCGCTGCCACTGCCGCTGGTAAGTGTCCTCAGTCTTTTTTGCTTCTGTGCCACTGTCTCCCCCTCTTGTGCCTCGTTTTCTGCTCTGTGCCACTCTCCCCCCCCTTGTGCCCCATTTTGCCTTCTGTACCACTGTTTCCCCCTCTTCGTGCCTCGTTTTCTGCTCTGTGCCACTCATTTCCCGCCCCTTGTGCCCCATTTTGCCTTCTGTACCACTGTTTCCCCCTATTCGTGCCTCGTTTTCTGCTCTGTGCCACTCGTTTTCCCCCCTTGTGCCCCATTTTGCTTTCTGTACCACTGTTTCCCCGCCGCTGTGCCCCCTGCGGCCCGCCCCCTGCCCACTCGCTGCTCCCGTCTCCCAGCTGCTCCTCCCTCCCACCTCCCACCTCCCCGTATATGCCGGACGCTGCACAGCCGCGCAGCGGACGCATGCAGCAGGCGTGCCGCTGACACGCCAAAAGCGCACCTAAGACAAGCCCGTCTGCGTCCGTCCGCACCTGGACCGCAACAAGCGCCAGAACCCCTGGACCCCGCAAACACCACGACACCAGACTCCACTACGACGCCAGCACCCTCCACGCACTCAACGCCGGCTGAAACCACACCTGCTTCCAGGCCCCCCCTAAACGGACATACGGACCCTTCTCCTGCCGCACTTGCAGTTTCACCTGCGACAGAGCCACCAAACCTCCAAGGACTGGACCAAACCACCTCCGCTGCATACTCCTCATCACCCGCTCCGCACGCAAACACACCGTCGAGCTCTGAGATCTGCTCAACATCTCCGCCCCAGACATGGCCTTCCTGACTGAGACCTGGTGGAACGACTCCTCGGCGCCCAACATCGCCATAGCCATCCCGGACGGCTACAAGATCACCCGCAGGGATCGCGCCAACGGAATCTGAGGAGGAATAGCCATCGTCCACAAGTCCACCCTCAAGGTCGCCACCCACGCAGACGACATCCTGAACACCACTGAACACCTCCACTTCCGGATCCACACTGACCCCAACACCACCCTCAGAGGAACACTCATCTACAGACCCCCTGGACCCCGGGCTCAGTTCAGCGACTCCATCACCGACCTCGCCAGCACCCAAGCACTCGCCTCCACTGACTACATCCTCCTCGGGGACCTGAACTTCCACCCCGAGAACAACAACGACGCCAACTCCGCCACCCTGATCGACAACCTCGCCAACCTTGGCCTCAGACAACTCATCACCGCACCCACCCACGTCGCCGGCCACACGCTGGACCCCGTCTTCTCCACAGGCATCCACGTCGTCTTCGACCACACCACCGAACTCCACTGGACCGACCACCGCTGCATCCATTTCACCTTCAAGAAACCAACCATGCACCACCGCACCCAACAGCTGCCTCGCCGCTGCTGGAGCAAAGTCACTGAAGACCAGCGGATCACCACCCTTGCCCAGAACCCACCCGCCAACCCCACCAACCCAGACGCCGCAGCCTGCAACCTCAGACAGTCGATCGACTACTGCGCCAACACCCTCGCCCGCTCAAGAAACCCTCCAACAGCCACGCCAGCAAGAGAGCCACCTGGTTCACCAACGAGCTCCAGACCTGCAAACGCGCATGCCGGAAACTGGAGAAGATATGGCTCCACGTACGCACACCGGACAACCACGCAGCCCACAAGGATGCCACCCGCAGACATCACCACCTCATCAGATTAGCTAAGAGATCCTCCTTCAAAGACCGCTTGGATAACAACGCACACAACAGCAAGGAGCTCTTCAGCATCGTAAAGGAACTCTCCAACCCCAGCGCCAACGCCAACGACATCCAGCCCTCAAAAGAACTGTGCGACTCACTAGCCATCTTCTTCCACCGCAAGATCGCTGACATCCACGACAGCTTCAACACCACGACTACGCCAGGCTCCACCTCCCCTGTAAACACTACCAGCGCCAACCGCCTGATCTCCTGGTCCAACGTCAACGCCGAAGAGACACGCAAGGTCATGAACTCCATCCACTCAGGATCTCCGTCAAACCCGTGCCCACACCATGTACTCAACAAAGCAGGCGCAGCCATCACACCCCAACTACAGAAGGTCATCAACATCTCCTTTGAAACATCGACATTCCCGGAAAGCTGGAAGCACACCGAAATCAACGCCCTCCTCAAGAAGCCCAAGGCTGACCCCAAGGACCTCAAGAACTTCCGGCCCGTCTCCCTGCTCCCGTTCCCGGCAAAGGTCATCGAGAAAATCGTCAACACCTGGAAGACAACAACATCTTGGACCCGTCCCAGTCCGGATTCAGACAAAACCACAGCACCGAGACAGCCCTCATCGCCGCCACAGACGACATCAGGCACCAACTAGACAACGGTGAAACATCAGCCCTCATCCTCCTGGACCTGTCAGCCGCCTTCGACACGGTCTGCCATCGCACTCTAAAGACACGCCTCCTAGAAGCCGGAATCCAAGAGAAGGTCATTGACTGGACCACGTCCTTCCTCTCCGGCGGAACCCAGACCGTCCGCCTCCCACCCTTCCGATCCAAAGCCACCAACATCATCTCTGGTGTCATCTCTCAGCCCGGCGCTGTTCAACGTCTACATGGCCCCCCTCGCACAAGTGCCCGGCCATCACAACCTCAACATCATCTCCTACGCAGACGACACCCAGCTCATCCTCTCTCTCACCAAGGACCCACACACCGCCAAAACCAACCTCCACGAGGGAATGAAGGCCGTCACCGACTGGATGAGGAGCAGCCGTCTGAAGCTGAACTCGGACAAGACGGAGGTCCTCATCCTCGGACCCACCTCCTCAGCCTGGGATGACTCCTGGTGGCCGACCACACTGGGAACAGCACCAACACCCACTGACCACGCACGCAACCTAGGATTCATCGTCAACTCCTCCCTCTCCATGTCTAAGCAGGTCAACGCCGTCTCCTCCTCCTGCTACAACACCCTCCGCATGCTCCACAGGATCTACAAGTGGATCCCGACCGAAACAAGAAGAACGGTGACACAGGCCCTCGTCAGCACAAGGCTGGACTACGGCAACGCACTCTACGCAGGAATCCCAGCCAAACACCTACGACGACTACAACGCATCCAAAACGCCTCCGCCCAACTGATTGTCAACGTCCCCCGCCGCAGCCACATTACCTCCCACCTGAGAGACCTACACTGGCTACCCGTCGACAAGAGGATCACCTTCAAGCTCCTCACCCACGCACACAAAGCACTCCACAACGCCGGACCAGCTTAACTGAACAGCAGACTCACATTCTACACACCCACCCGCCAGCTCCGCTCCGCCAGCCTCGCCCTCGCTGCTGTCCCCCGCATCCTACGAATGACCTCCGGTGGCAGATCCTTCTCCTACCTCGCCGCCAAGACCTACTTGCCTTCAGAAGACTCCTCAAGACCTGGCTCTTCGAGCAGTAGCAGCACCCCCCCCTCCCCATAGCGTCTGGAGACCCTCACGGGTAAGTTGCGCGCTTTACAAGAACTCTGATTGATTGATGTAGGCTTTGTGCACTGGGACAGCTATTAAACTCAGCGTTAAGGAAACATTGAGTGTCTTGCTAATGCAGCTGGGAGCAGTCCGCCTTGTGTGGTGCAGGTAGGTGACATACACCACCCAACTCCAAGCTGGCCACTGGATCCACAGCACAGCAGGTGGAGCTCTGGGGGTTATTTTCTCAACAGAGGTAGAGTATAAAACAGCTGTTATGGCCTTACACATGCTCCTAGGCATACTTCTAGGTTGGATGCTCCTTGTGTGAATCAGTCAAATTACTTAGTACATGTATGTGGCAGCCCTTCTGTAGGGGCAGCAGAGAGGCAAACTACAGCACACTGCTCTGTGCTACATTCGCTGTGGAGCCTGCAGGTGTCTGAGGCCCCGTAGAGAAGACGCACCATGCCAGGGCCCTCGGGCATACCCAGTTAACCACCTGATGGTGATTGAAGGCCTCAACTAGCCCCGGCCAGGCCGCTACCACCAGCCACTCTCTTACCTCTGGCAGCCCGTGTGAAGTGCTCAAGTGGCAGCTGTTGATTGCAACCCTGGCCTTGTTAACCACAGCTGTTCAGTCTGCCTTGCTTCTGATGTATTGAACCTCCCTTTCATACTTGGCAGCTCTAAGCGAAGTGTGAAAATATACTCTTGTATTTCTGTTGCATTGACCTCAAGAAACTCGTTTTGGATAATTTTAAGATATCAACCGTTTTTGTCTTGGGTTGGCAGTGGACACTTAAATGGAATTGGTATATTTTACAAGACGCTACCTAAACAGATATCTAGACCTGACGAAGTCGTAAATACAACAAAACACGTGTTAAACATAACATAATATGTGTATTTGTAAAGCGCACGTTCACCCATAGGTCTCTTGGAGCTGAATAACAGATGTTTATTGTTACCCAACTCAATGGTACTCAACTCAATGGTACATGTTGACTAAGTTGGATTGGCAAAGTTGGATGAAAGCTGATCTCTGAATATAGCGACTCATAAATGTTGAAGATCAAGTACAACGCTGGAAGACTGGACTTTTATTTATTGTTGCGTGTGCCATAAGGCTGAATTCTTGAGCCTACTTGAAGTCTGGAAATATTTATTGTGCGTAAAAAAGTAAAATGCAACATCATATGCAAAGCATCAACAGTTTCCCCTCAGAACAATTGAATTTCTAATTCTGCCCCCGCCCCCTTTACATGAGCCTTTTTTTAGACATTTTGTACTAAAATATAATTTTAAAAAAAACACATGGCAAGAACTGAAACATTGATAGCATCACAGGTGCACAGCTTTCTTGTGTGAAGAGGGCAGAAAACCTTGAAAAGAGATACAAGACTGTAGCTTCTAGATGCTGAGCTAGGAAAATAAGAATCCTTGTGTCAAAATAAAACACAACACTTCAGGAAGTCAATAAGTCTAACTTGCGTTAATGCACAAATAGTGAGTAGGTCAGCAAACAATCAAGAGACAATTGTCTTTTTAACTGACCAATCTTTTGCCCAAGATAGCCAGTTGGAGCATGCAATTCTAAGATTCATACAAAATTGAACAGTTCATATACATGTTTTACTCTATGCAAGGCTATGGAATGGAAACATGGGGCAGAAACATGTTACTTATAATTAAACTTATCTAATGAGAATGTGACGGGATGGACTCATGGATAAAAATCTGAGACATTCTTTAAGCAGAGATACAATACATGAATACACATCTGACGTCATTAATTTTCTTAAAATCATGCATCTGATTGCCACAAAGAGAGGCTGCGTTTTACTACGAGATGCAGGAAATGTGCAAATGTCCTACAGCAAATAGAATGGCTTGTAGGCCTTCTAGAGCCACAAAAAGTAGCAGACTTAATCAAAGAGCACTTCAGATTAATAAGAAAACAACATTTATATTTGATTATAAAACATTTCAGCGCACATTGTGGCAAGTAGGTGCAAAGAGACATTGAGGTCAAAGCAACAGAAATAAAAGAGTATATTTTCACACTTCGCTTAGAGCTGCCAAGTATGAAAGGGAGGTTGGCTACATCAGAAGCAAGGCAGCCTGAACAGCTGTGGTTAACAAGGCCACACAAAGCAGCTGCTGCTACAGCAACATGGCATCAAATATTACTGTACCTTAAAGTACTTTTGTGCAGTTTCTCACATACTTACAGTTTATTGTTGTGTTCGAATGTAACTTTTTCTTCCTAAAAGTAAATCCACTGGACATTGATTAGGTCCACACTGTGGAAATCTTTAACTTTTATTTAACCCCTTTTGTTGCCTTAATTAGTTATTTAAGCCATCTAGAACAGTAGTTTACCAACGATACACTTATGTACAAATCAGTATTTTATTAGTAAACTAACTGCTGCAGTTTAGAAAAAACACAAGCCACAAGCACTCAGCATGAGTGGGAGTATTTTATTGAAGCCAGGTGTATATTGTCGAAGTAACCAACACCAAGGGGACGTTACACTTTCAGTATGATGCATGCACAAAACTTCATCTACCACTCCCAAACAACACTGCCATTAATTGTCCTGCTGAACCAATTTCCCCAGAACATTAGACTGACGCCATACACTCACAAACATCATTTTTCCAAATCAGGTGCCTTTCCAACTCCCAACTGACAAAGCTCCATACTTCAATTCCTCCCAACCACTGCTCCCCAAAAAACAACAGAGCACCTGGCATAAAATTACCACATAACGTTCAGACACTGAGACACAAGATTTCCAGTGATAGTCTTTTGTCTAACAAGTGACAACCCAACGCGTTCAATTGCCACAACAACACCTCCCAGAACACAATGGTGTATTCTCTACAAGCTCAGGGCTGGAAACCGGGCATTCCAGAGACATTGATCTATATGGCATTCATACCCAGGTGTTCTCTCTTCCTCTAGAAGAGCTGTATAAAGAAATATAGGGCATCATTTATGAGAAATGATGCACCACTGCGTGAAAGCAGCAATGTGTCACTTCTCAGTGCGCACTCCTTGCGACATTCCTGATGCATCATATTTAATGTATGACGCATCATGTCGCAAGGAGTTACAGATACGTCAGTATTTCTGACATATCTGTAAGCGCAAAAGTGACGCATTGCTGGGGTGTGTCACAAAAGTGATGCAACTCCAGCAATGCGTCCTTTCACATGGGGCAAGCCCCATGTGAAAAGGCCTGCATCAGTCTTACGCCTGCTGTGAGGCAGGCGCAAGATTTTGACGCAACGGCGTCCTAAAAGTGACGCAGTGAAATCTCATAGATTTCACTGCATCACTTCTACGACCCTTCCTTGCGTCAATACGCCCCCTTGAATACATTATACCTAGCACAGGTATAATGTGGCGCAGGGGTTTACAAAGTGACGCGTCACTTTGTAAATATGGAGCAACAAGGCGCATTTTTAAATAAATGAATGAGGCCCATAGTTTCAGGACAGCCTCCTCTCCTAGAGGACTGTTGCCCAGATACCTAGCCCAACCATTTGCCCACCTGGCAGTGATCAATAAAATGGAATTTGGCACTCGTGTCATTACTCCAGCTTCCAATGTAATGCAGTGTCTCTGTGTTTCTTTGGCACAGTATGGCGTTGCGCCATGCTCCATTTCACTGGCAACGAGGTAGCTGGACCCATCTGCCGTTAACACTTTATTGAACAAAGAGCACAAGCCGCCTTCATACCTGGGGTGACAGCGGCAGGTTGGGCTGGTGCTTCGCCCCCAGGATGTCCCCGGACAGTCAGCCAGGCTTGCGACCCACCCCGGTTTGTGTAGCTGCCTTTTCCTTGTGTTGGCGGGGGAGGAAAAAGGGTGCCACAAGAAAGCCTGTTCAAGGAACGGATCCATAAGGCTGATGAGGCCCTGGTTTTGACTGGGTCCATCACCCACAGCAGGCCTGCTGCGCCAGCCAACCCTCAGCTCCCACTTTATTTATTTATGTATTTGTAGAGCGCCTGAATCAGCCCCGAAGGGGTATCTCCGCGCTTTTGCTTCCGTTGTGGTGTTGTGTTGACAGACAAGGACGATACTGCAGTATGGTAGGGGAATTACTAGGCCTGAGTAAAAAGATATGTTTTTAATTTCTTTCGAAAAGAAAGAAGATTGGTGGTATGTCTCAACTGTGCAGGCAGGGAATTCCACAGTACTGGGCCTTGCTGGGAGCACTTCGCCGGAGGATAGCTAACTCCCCCCCAAAGAAAAACGTGGTGCCTCATGATTATCCCACCATGGAACTCGATTGACCATGGGACTGCATCTGCTGACCTCTGGACCAGTTACGCAATATGGGATAGATAAAACAACATGTCTCCCAGAGATAGACTGTGCCTGCAAACTCTGTAACTGTGAGTGGCTCCAGACAATGACCCCTACTTTTCATAACTAGGTTTGGGAGGGCAGGAACAGCACCACATTCCTCTGCACCATAGCAGCACCCAGCATAATGCTGGGGGAAGCAGAGGGATGGTACATTGGTGAGTTACTGTCTCAAGTTCCAGCACCGAAGGCACTCACTGGCTTCTGAAAAGAGTTTGCTTGCTGCTGATGTTGCCTGCAGACACTACCACATTGTTGGCGGTGACGTGGAGCAGACAACTCCACACGGGGAAGCCGCAGTGGTCAGTGCTGCTTTGGTGGTGCCTCAGTCCAGGGAGGCTGTGCTGGGACTTTGGACATTCACACTCACTTCTCCTTTCATGGGCGAACCAATTCCCTTCTTCCTGTGTCCCCACCTATTTCTACAGCAACAAGCACATCCAGTGCCTTGGGCAGGGCAGATTGGGGCAATCCTGAGGTAGGCAACTTCTGCCGGGTAGTGGGTAATGTGACCCATTCTGGTCCATGGCATTCCTTCTGCATTTTCTGGCATACTTCCACTCCAAGTTGGGTCTTACGTTAGGAGAGTTCTTGTTCTCTAGCCTTGGAACCTAGACTGCAAAGAGTTGGGAATGTGTGATCTGGGGAATACACATTTCTGTCTACAGTAGTTATATTAATCTCTTGACCTCTTTTACTGCTATAGGAGTCTGCCACTAGCAGGTTGAACCCATGAAATTACATCAGGATAGAAACCTTTGAATCTAAGGTTACACTCGCATTCCTAAAGCAGGTACATTTACTCTGAGGCCTACAGTAGCATGAGTAGAGTCTGTGGCCAGCTGGTTACAGACATGGTAACTTACTGCCCTTTCCTATTGGGAGTGGAACCCGTGACCGGAAGGTAAGATACACATCTTTCAAACAGATGCATTAACCCACTCAACTATCTCATTAAGATCGGAAACAGTGACCTGCAGATTACACATGGATGCATGCAGTAGATAAAGTAACCCACTGAGCTACATTACTATGACTGGAATGTATGAACTCACAGCAGAAATTTGATGTTTGGACAAATCTCTGAGTGAAAACTCACCTGTGCAGGAAAAGTGGGAGAAGGGAACACTCACACTGAATGCAATAGCCATAATTGATCACACTCTTAAAAAGCACACCACTTCTCATCACAAAACAATTTCTAATGCTGCGGCAAGTCCACTATCTCTCTTTACAAAATACCAAACAAACACACTCGCAGAAAGCAAACTAACTTCTTTAAATACACAGAATTACAAAACAATATATATGTGCAACAAGTAAAGTGTATTTATTTAAAGCAGAACAATAACATAGTAGTGTGATTTAGTATGCAAATATTGCACAAATTATAACAGAATGAAAACATGAAAACATTTAAAATATTTTTTACACAAGCTCTTAAAATCACAGCCGTAGTCCAATTACGAATGATGTAGAAGATTTTTATGGGTTTATATTTTGGTGCATCATTAATAATGTGTATAGTGTATTTTCACACTCAATTACATCTGAAAATACTGATATGTTACTATTGTTTTTTAAACTAATTTTTTATGATGTGTAGAAATCCGGTTTATTGCTATGTGTTAACCAGGTCATAAATTAGGTACAAACGCCATCTTTTATAAAAATGAAAGTTACCTCTGTCACTCATTTTTCTTCCCTTTCCTGCCCACTTCTGTCCTCGCAAACTCTGCATCAAACAATGAGGCTGAGATGTACTGGTTTATTTCCACTGTTATTTTTATTCTGCTCTCGCTGAACTTTCCCCAGCTCAGTCACAACATTACCAAGGTCCTTCCTTTACTGTGTCCTATTTATTCATATAAAGTTATTGTTAATGCATCTTGTTTGGTTCTGGCATCTCCAAACGACATTAGCAAAGAGGGTGCTAAATAATTATTGGTAGTGGGATAGTCCATAGGTGCTAAGGCCATAAGAGGTTTTTCAAGTGCTCTGATTTGCTGATGAAATGTTACAATTGTTCACACCACAGTGAGTCTGCAGATCCTGTAATTGCATATCTAAAAATAATGTATAAAAGCCCTCGATTTTGGGGTGAGCCAGAAGACGTTTGTGTCCTACTAGGGTGCTGTCCATTCGTCTCAATTTTTGCTTCCTACTTGCGACTTAGAGTAATCTATGATTTTGCATTCTCTGTATAAGTTTTATAAATAAGTGTAGAAGTGTGGCTCAATGATTAGAGCGGCAGACCCTGATGCAGAGGTCTAGCCCGGGACCAGGGTTCAATTCCCCGCCTCGGCCGGTCTTGGGCTCAAAATTCCACGGACCTGATAATTCTCGCCTCGGTGCCTATTCCAATCATAGAGTCCCACTCTGCAACTCTGGGCAATAGCTTGCTTAATCTCCACAACGGCCCCCACAACGCTAAGGATGCCTGGCCTCCACCTTGGGGGTGCCCAGGAGTGGACACCTCACAGGGAAAGCCAGGATGGGTTCCACAGCGGTATTCGTACAAGCGCCTTGAGACCCTTCCGGGTGAGTAGTGCACTATACAAGTATCAATTTACAATTTACATATTGATCGACTCCATGGCATCAATACTGTGCGCTTATTTTTGAATTTTTCATAAAACCCTTATACTTTAATTTAACCTAGAACTGTTATTGAGTGGGCCCATTTACTTAATAAATTGTATTTTCAATTTTGATGCATTAGGAGGTGCCTTAACACGGGGACACATTGCCTCGTGAAACTGAGGTTTAACACCATCTCCGATCTAATAGAAAGTGGGCATTCTGATTGAGGTAAACTTTGAGGTGCCTAAAATGTCAGGTTACAAGGAGAAATGATGATAAGTGTTTGGTTAGTGACACCCACATACCAAGCCTGAAACGTACTGGGAGAATTCACCCGTCTACAAAATCTATTCACGCTGTACTTTGCACAAAGAAAGCCAGCAGTACACAGAGGCCAGGACTGCTCATTTTTTCCACTGGAATTTTCCCTTGTGGACTGAAGCATTTGGAGGCTTGCTTTTTAGGGTAGGGCAGGGAGCCACTGCTGGCGCCTTTGTCACTTTCTCCAGCTCTCTCATGCAATTAGAGCAGGCACAAGTGGAGAGAGGGGAGAGAGGTAAGACAGAGAAGAAGAGAGAAACGAGAGAGTGAAGGAGGAGGAAATAGGGCTGGTTAGGACTGTTTGCCAGGGCTGTTTTTGTTTCCAAGTCTGGCCCTGACTACACAACAAGAGATCTTCATTCTATTTTTCCCACATTGGCAATACTTTCCTCTTGTCTGTACTTTCAGCTCCCAGTTTTCTGTGATTCATCTCAGCATCATCTGTCCCACTTAAGTACCCTCCATTGACGAAGCAAGTGCTTGTTATTGAAGTACACTACATTGTAAATTGTTAATCTGCGCATGGTTAAATCAAAGGGCGGGGTTGGGATGAAAATAATCTCTAGGCAATTTGGATAGATCATATAGATCTTTATTGTTGGCCACATTTTCTCATTTTTTCATATTTAACCCCTTCCATGCGGCCGCGATTCTGCGCCTGTGCGGCAGAATCGCGAGTGGGCGGGTTTATGATGGACCCAACCCGTCATCAGCACACGAGCACCGTAGTGCATGACGCTGGGGGCTGTCATCAGCATGCAAGGGGTTAAACTGCCACAAGTGCAGGCCAGGAGGGCAATCCATCATAAGACGTGACCATTTCTAGCTCATCTGTGTCTGGAATAAATACATGTTTAATAAGGTGCTGCAGAAAACAACAAAAAACTTTTGCTGACTTCAATGATTTTACGGAATTGCCTAATATAATAGGGGGATTTGCTTCAAGAGGCAAGTTTTTTAATGAAAAAGCTTGAGGCGTATTGCTGCACCTGGGGTTCATGACTTAGCACCAAAGCATGATTTCAAGCTTGTCCCCCTCCTGCCCATATATGATATTGCTTTTGTGGGTCGTGCCACCTTACTTCAGAAACACATACAGCTATAGATGCTACCTTCCCCTGTTATAGTTTAAAAAAGGTGCGGGAAGACATTACAATAGGCGCATTGAGAATTAAGTACTAGTATGATCCACCTAATGTCCTCTTGCATTGCTGATTCATGCTCAATAACTGCTGTCCCACCATTTTTCGTTAGGAGTCCTCCCAGCTTTTTAAATGCCATGTTCAAGTATTGAACTGAATCTCAGTTTGAAGCTTCTGCATCTTAGAATCTCTTCTCATACGATACAAATTACCCACAACAGTTCCATGAAGACCCCATTGAAGAAGCACAAGAGGTCTATAGAGCAAATGTAAGGATTGTGTTGTTTTGCAAATGATCGGCTACTTACCGTCGTAGACCTCCCCGTCACAGTCAATACCTTATGATCATAGCACCTCCCCCAGAACTTCCAAGCAAAACTCATTTAGCCCATCCCTACCCTCCAGGCCACTCCCACATCCTGTGGCATATAACCCAAGCCCCCGGTAATCACATCCTGTACACTCAAGCACAAGAAGCTGAACAGGGAGGGAGGGAAGGGAACCAAAACTGTGATGGGGAGGTCTATGACTTGGAGTAATGAATATTACCGGTAAGTAACCGGTCATTACCTCCTCGTCTGACCTCCCTGTCACAGTCAATACCTCATGAGCAGATACCAAAGCAAGAATCGGCTTCACCAAGTAGCAGAAAACAGACTTTATTAGCACAAGCAGAAAGTCCACCACCTGAACAGAACGCAACACTGTGTCCCAAAACACAGCAGATCCATTCCCACCCACCACCAAATAATAATGGGACATAAAGGTGTGAGGAGCTCTCCAAGTAGCAGCCTTGCAGATCTCCGCTATGGAAGCCCCCTAAAAACAAGCCCAAGAAGCAGCCACCCCGAGTCTATCCCCCCTGCACCAACCCAGGCGCCAGTACGCCACAAGCTTCATACGCAGCCCCCACAGCCCACCACAGCCAATGACTGAGAGTAGTCCCCGAAGGCTTCAGACCCTGACCAGCCAGTCCAAAGATCACAAAAAGCAAATCCACCTTACGAAAAGGCTTATTACGCACCAAGTACTCCTCAACACCCCGCTTAATGTCTACACAGTGCAGCCGCACCTCAATCCCCGAAAGAGGATCCAGACAGAACATGAGCAAAACCAGATCCTCTGAGAAGTGAAACGAGGAAGAGACCTTGGGCAAAAAGGAAGGATCAGGCCGTAGAACAACCCAATCTGGAAAAATACGCAAAAAGGGTTCTGAACAAAGCAAGGAGCCCAACTCCCCAATCCTCCGGGCCGAGCTAATAGTGACAAGAAAAGCCACCTCCCTTTGAGCCTCACCAAGAGGCTCAAAGGGAGCCACTTGCAAGGCCCTCAGAACCAATGGAAGATCCCAAATAGGTGCAAAGTATTTAACCATGGGCTTCTGGAGGAACCAACTTTGCAATAATCGGGACACCAATGGAACCACAGGCTCACAGTCTGAACACCTAAAGGCCCCCACAGCTACCCACTGAGCCCGCAAGGATGACACAGCCAGACCCAAGTTGAATCCATCCTTCAGGAAATAGAAGATACGCACAGGTTTCACCTCAAAAGCAGACCAACCTGAGCTGTACACCAACCCTGAAACAACACCCAATGCCTAGCAAAGGACTTGAGTGTCAAAGGGTGCTGGGACTGTTGGATAAACGCAGCCACAGTAGGAGAGCACCCCAAAGCCACCAGGTTCAGCCTCTCAACAGCCAACCTGCCAGCTGCAAGTGGACAAGACAATCCTGGGACATAGGGGTAAATGACAGGGGAGAAGGAACCACTGGGAACTGCCAGCAAGGACCCACCGCCAACCTGAACAATAGAGGGAACCAAGGCCCCCGGGACTAAGCAGGAGCCACTAGGACAACTGCGGCTCAATCCAACTTGACTTTCAGAAGGACCTGCGGAATCAGGGCAATCGGGGGGAAAGGCATACATCAGTCCCCCCTCCCACTGGAAGGCAGCACATCCACCCTCCAAACCGGGATGACCAAACCAGAGAACAAAACGTCCCGGCAAGGCGTTCCCCAGGGCAACAAACAGGTCCACCACTGGGATCTCAAACCTCTCCATCCGGCCCCCAAACACTTCCCGCGTTAGGCACTAGTCGGACAGGGAGGGAAACAACCTGCTTATGGAGTCCGCCTCCGAGTTCAAAATCCTCGTCAGATGCAATGCTATCAGAGACAACAAGTTCAACTCTTCCGACTGGTAAATCTGCTGCGCTAACAAGTGGAGGGAAGCCACTTTCACACTCTCCTGGTGGTTGATATAACACACCACCATTGTCTTGTCTGACCTCACCAGCACATTCTGGTGCAGGACCCAAGGAAGAAATTGAGTCAAGGACAACTGCACTGCCTTCAACTCTCTCCAATTCGAAGACATCCCCGCCTCCAGAACTGACCAAATTCCTTCCAGAGATTCCTGAGCCAACACCGGCCCCCACCCCAGCTCACTGGCAATAGCCATTCCTGGGACACAAAGGGAGAGCCCTGCAAGAGTTCTGATCCTCCAGCCATGAGGAGAATTCCCTGGCAATGTCCACACTCCCCAGAATCAACTGTTCGTAATTCTGAGACCCCGGACTCCAATGCCCCAGAACATGATTCACCAGGGGGTCAAAGTGCAAGCTGACTCAAGGAACAATCATCACGGTAGCAGACATCAACCCCAGAAACCGAAATCACTGCCGAGCCGTGGAAGACTGGGCTACCAACACCTTCCACAGCTCGAGTCAGTTTGCAGGATTCTTACAGGAAAACCTTCCTCATCTTGGTGTTGAAGACCCCCCAATGAACAGCAGTTCCTGAGTGGGGCACAGATGGGACTTATCCAAGTTCAGAATCCACCCGAACTACTGAAAAAGCCGGCAAACCTCCTGGGTATGTGCTTGAGCCTCAAGGAAAGAAAGGAAACACCCGGATCCCCTAAGCATGCAACAACCCCACCAAGGGTGCCAACACCTTAGTAAACACCCTAGGAGAGGCAGACATCCCAAAATGCAATACCTGGAACTGGTAATGATCGATGCCCACACAGAACCGTAGAAACCCCTGGGAAGCCACGTGAACCGGCACATGAAAGAAGGCGTCCCTGAGATCCAGAGAAGCCAGGAAATCCCCCACTGACAGGAAGGACAGAATCATCTGCAGCAACATCATTTTGAAGGACCGATGAGGGATGTACAAATTCACCGCCTTCAGATCCAGAACAGGACGGAAGTCTCCATTTGGTTTTTGGATCAGAAACAGGATCAAGTAAACTGTGAGGTGGCTCACAGGCACCCTCACCACAGCCCCTTTGGAAACCACGTCCAGATCCCCGCCCAACAGAGCCCGACACTTGACTGGAGATCTGGAAACAGGGGTAGAGCTGAACACATCCTCCAGAGGAACCCCAAATTCGAACTGATAGCCCAGCTTAACAATCTGCAGGACCCACTGATCCTGAACCAACTCCTCCTAGACCGCAAAAAAAACTATGCGGCGACCCGCAACCGGCGGCACTTCTGAACCCTCACATAGTCATGACTTGGAAGGCCTCGAAGAAGAGGAGGCACCCTGCTGACCCCGATACTTGTAGAAGGAAGGGACACCCAGGCCACGTCCCCTACCACGAAAGGGCTGCGCAGCCATTTTAGATTGAAACGCCTGCCCAATAGCCCACTTATAACCAGCAAACTTCCCTTTCTGTGAAGAGTGGACCAGAGCCAACACATTTTTGTCCTCATCTGTCTTTTTAATCAAGGTCTCAAACGGTTCGCCAAACAGCTTAGAGCCCGTGAAAGGAAGTTTCATGGTGGCAGCCTTCTGCGCTGCCTCCGCTTTCCGAGGTTTAAGCCATAACTGTCTCCTAGCTGCCACCGAGGCCCCAGCTGCCGCTGCCGCAGCACTAAGGGAATCAAAGGACAAATCAGCCAGGAAGGGCATCTGCTGCTCCAACATTGTCAAAGACTCAGAGGGGTCTTCATCCTGTAAGAGCTGCTCTGAAATACCCTGACAGTACTTCAGAAGAAAGTGAACCAGGTAGCTAGTGTAAGGCGCATAACAAACTGTAAGGTTAGAGGCAGCAAAGGACCTCTTCAAAGCCCCTTCAACACTCTTGTCCCCAGGGTCAGAGTGAACCGCATCCTCGGCAACCACCAGGCTCTGTGATGCCAGTCCTGCGAGCAGGAAATCCACCTTCACCACAGATGGAAATTCCTCTGAGAACCCCTGTAAAGGATACTTTTTAGCCAGAAACTTGGGGAAGGTATGTTTGTCAATATCCTTTCATTCCTCCTTCAGCACATTCCTCACAGATTCATGAATAGGAAGCCACTCTGGCTTCCGTTTGTGATAATTGGCGAAAAAATCCCCCGACTCCACACCCTCCACGGGATTAGGGAACCCCAAATTGTCCCGCACATGTTTCAGAATACTGTGAAGGACTGCCCCTAGACAAAATGACCCTTCACCTCCTCATCCAGATCATTGCCTGCCGAGGCATCCAACGTCTGCCTCTTAGGCCCTTTGGGCTCCCTGGCCAGAAAGGATGCAGACACTGCGGCTTTAATCATTTTCTGCACATCAGCCAGGAAAGGCCCAGCAACCACCACCTCCTCCTTAAGCCGGAGCTCACAAATCTCTGACCGTCTACCTTCCATGATGGACAAGGTCAAAGAAGTACACACACCCCTTTATAAAGACACACCAATCAACCATGACTCTGAAATGGCCAACCTGAGACTGCCCTGATTGCACCCAGTCAATCACCAACAAGCCCGTAGGCCAACCCCTAATCCAGCCAATCAGAGACAGTCAAACCCTAACAAAAACCAATGACTAAACCAGGCCCCTACCATGAGGGTCTGCGGCAGTGCCTTAGAAGCATCTCAATCCAGGAGCCCATGAAAAGACCAGCAACGACAGGGAACACAAGTAAGAATTCCAAAAGTACTACCCACCATAATATAGCTACTAAGAACCAACTTAGAGGGGAGTGTATGAACAGAAGTGAACAATGCCATGTACTCATAGAGGGGAGCCAACCATGTTGTGACCCCCTCAGAGCGGGAACACACATCCGGACCCGAAATTAAGTCCACAGACAAATATACATTTGAGCCCCCAAGCACCATGTACTTGCGAACCGGCCTCCGCAGTCCGGCTGATCCAAAATAAAGTAAGGCACTCGCTGAGTTGACGTCTCGACGGGGCCCGTGCCAAGTCAACTGACTTCAAAATGCAACCACACAGGAGAAACACAATCTAGCTCATAGGAGACTCACGCCTGCTCCCGCAACAGTCCTCTGAGGAGGAGCTGTCCTGCCACACCGCCGGTGTGCCGAGACAGCCTTTGCCGTGCACCAAAATACTGACCCCGCACCCCTGGGCGTTCCTGCTACAGAATGAACAGAACCCGGAAGTGTGAAAGCCACAGCAGACCCACCACCAACTCTTCCAGCTTTCAAAGAGGCAGCCCGGCCAATGACACACAGTCCCGCTGAATCTATGACAAAATATCATATACAAAAATATTGAGCTGTAAAATGATCGCAACAAAAATATCGATGGCAAAAATATCGGGATCCTATCTCTAACAAGGTAAGTACAAAAATATCGGAAAAAATATATAGAATGTCAAAAATATCGTTTTTTGTAAAATATTGTTTTATTTTAATAAAATAACAATGTAATATTAACAAAATAATACTTATAAATATAATAAACATATGTAAAAATATATTATATTTAAAATGAATAAATAATATAATAAAAATTAATAATAATAAAGATACAATACATAGTATATTTTTCATTGACAAATAACTCTAAATTAATTATTTTAATACCTTATAAATAAATAAAAATATATTAAATTACAAATAAATTTATATCCATAAAATTATAATATAAATAACAATTAATAACAACATAAAACTAATAAAAAAAATACATTTTAGATAGCGTATGAGTAAAAATTACTATTCCAACTCCAGAGAGTGCAACAGTAGGGAAAGTGTTGGATAGCATAGGGGTAACAATTACTATTCCCACTCCAGAGAGTGCAACAGTAGGAAAAGTGTTGGATGGCGTAGGGGTAAAAATTACTATTCCAACTCCAGAGAGTGCAACAGTAGGGAAAGTATTGGATAGCGTAGGGGTAAAAATTACTATTCCCACTCCAGAGAGTGCAACAGTAGGAAAAGTGTTGGATGGCGTAGGGGTAAAAATTACTATTCCCACTCCAGAGAGTGCAACAGTAGGGAAAGTGTTGGATAGCGTAGGGGTAACAATTACTATTCCCACTCCAGAGAGTTCAACAGTAGGGAAAGTGTTGGTTAGCATAGGGGTAACAATTACTATTACCAGTCCAGAGAGTGCAACAGTAGGAAAAAAGTTGGATAGGGTAGGGGTAAAAATTACTATTCCAACTCCAGAGAGTGCAACAGTAGAGAAAATGTTGGATAGCGTAGGGGTAACAATTACTATTCCCACTCCAGAGAGTGCAACAGTAGGGAAAGTGTTGGATAGCGTAGGGGTAACAATTACTATTCCCACTCCAGAGAGTGCAACAGTAGGGAAAGTGTTGGATAGCGTAGGGGTAAAAATTACTATTCCAACTCCAGAGAGTGCAACAGTAGGGAAAGTGTTGGATAGCGTAGGGGTGACAATTACTATTCCCACTCCAGAGAGTGCAACAGTAGGGAAAGTGTTGGATAGCGTAGGGGTTAAAATAACATACTGATAAATACAAGCTTTTTTTTAATAATAAAAATATGAACTATTAAATAAATATAAACCATTTACAATACCTAAACATAATTGTTAAAAACATGATTAGCAAAATATATTTAAACAAAACAAAATATTAAAAAATACAATTTTATAAAATTTAATGACCAATTAATAATTAATTAACAATTATATAATTAACAAAACAATTAATTTAAAAACATTATTACTTAATTACATTTAAATTACTTCCCACCATATTCCCCTATAAACCCACAACCCGCAACAGAACACATTTATCAATTAATGAATTAATTAAAATTAATTACCAAATAATTTAAATTAATTACCAATTAATTAAAATTATTTTATGGTTCCTACTAATTAATAATGAATGATACATAATTAAATTACTTGCCACCCTATTCCCCTATAAACCCACAACCCGCTACAGAACATATTTATCAATTAATCAATTAATTAAATTGAATTACCAATAATTAAATTTAATTACCAATTATTTATAATCAATTAATAATAACTACTATTTAATAAGTATTTTAACATAATTAAATTACTTCCCACCCTATTCCCCTATAAACCCATAACCCGCTACAGAGCATATTTATCAATTAATCAATTAATTAAAATTAATTACCAATTAATTAAAAATAATTACCAATTAATTAAAATTATTTAATAATTCCTAATAATTAATAATTAATTTAACATAATTAAATTACTTACGACCCTATTCCCCTATAAACCCACAACCCGCTACAGTACTAAAATACTAAATTTAATTAAATTACATTAAACAAAAATTCAAAAACATAATAAATACATTATAATATACACAAAAATAATTAAAAAATCGATATTAGTAACATCGAAATTATTTACATCGATATTACTGACATCAATATTTAAAACTTCGATATTACTAATATCGATATTAAAAGTGTCGATATTACTTACCTTCAATATTATGTCCCTTCGATATTTAAACTTCGATATAATTGTATATCGAAATTTAAATCTCAATATTTTGTCTGTGCACCAGTCCTGCTAAAGCAGGGGCTCAAATGTAACCCACACTGCGGACGCTAAAGCCAAGCACCGCACACTTACCTGCATCAGGCACCCCCCACAGAGAGTCTTGCATGACTAGTTCCGCAGACAAAAACAACAGGATGTGATTATGGAGGTAATGGTTTTTATGCCACAGGATTTGGGAGTGGCCTGGAGGGTAGGGATGGGCTAAACGAGTTTTGCTTGGAAGTTCTGGGGGGAGGAGCTATGCTCATGAAATATTGACTGTGACGGGGAGATCAGACGAGGAGGTAATAAATAATGTGCAAATGTGTGGGTTTTTATTAAACCCACACTTTTGGAAGAATCATCTGCTGTAAACCGAATTTGTGTTTGCTAATAGCTTTGCTCTAGGTGATCCAACTTTCCAGATATCACTTCGGAATTTTTGCAAAGAATTTCCCTTGACCTAAAATGCACTGTCTATATGAAGTTGGTCATCCAGAGCACCATTTACATGTAACAAAAATAGTGCTGCTACACTTTCAGCATCCTGGAGCTGCACTGATAGAAATACACTGATAAAATAACTCTGACAGCACATTTCCCTATATTTGTCATGTTGTTTTTAAGTGGATTAATTTTCCCTACCAGCTCCCCATGGCAATCTTACTGGGTCCTTGAATATCAAGTGCCATAAGGGCGTGATATTAAATATTTTGCTGTATGGTCATCTGAGTTTCTTCCCAAAACCTTTTCTTAAATATGGGTTTTGTGGTGTAATAGACATTGTTAGTCACATTACATAAATATATAAGCTGCCTAATTTGTATCTTGTAACTTTCTTCTTGCATCAAATAGGCCAGGGTTAAATCTTTTATATTTCCCTACCATCTCTCTCAAAGGAAGAGCATGAACACTAAAGCAAGCAGTTTTCCATGTTTGGGCTCCAGCTCGCGTAGTTATGAAAAGACAGTGATGCTCCATATGTTATCCTAGCCTGACATGGGTCCAATAAAGACTAGGGGTCACTTCACATAGTCTCCAACAGAGCAAAAAAGGGAGACCTACCCCATTATAAGGGCTACGATCAACTCTACTTCATTGATTCTTTTCATCACTATTTATGAGAAGTGATCGCTTTTCATTCTTTGTTTAATCACAACATTTCTTCTTTAAGCTCATTAAACAGGGGAGTTGAAGTCAAAGCTCTCTGAGTTCGCTGTGCCAACATATCGATATAGTCTCCACATTTAGGCCAATTAGCCTATATTGGAAGAACAATGGGGCATATTATCAAGGGGGTTTATCTCTGCTTTTTTGGCTTTAAAAGCCAAGAAAGCAGAGATAAAATTATCTCCCTATTACCTAGCTGTCGCTAACACCAGTTAGCGACAGCTAGTAGGAGATAGCGACCATCCTGGGCCCCACTTTGCATGTCAGAGAAATTTATCACTAATGACATGCAAAGTGGGCGTGCCAAGATGTTAGCGACTGGAAACAGTTGCTAACATCGCTATGTCCTATTACCAACTTTTGGAGATATTCGCGCATCCTCTACTTCATGTTGGCTGGTGCAAAAATCCTCATAACTTATAATATCGCTAATGCATGTAGTTGGCTGGGACCAGAGCATGTTGCTGATATGTAATGTAATGTAATGTATGTGTCTTGTAAAGCGCACTGCTGCCCTGAGGCGTCCTGGCGCTGTAGACCGCTGGGGAACCCGTCCTGGCTATCCCTGTGAGATGGTCCCTACTGGGTATCTCCAAGGTGAAACCAGGCATCCCCGGCGAATGTGGGGGGCCGTTGTAGAGATGAGGCAAGCTAATGCCCAGAGTTGCCGAGTGTGATCACTGGTTAGAATAGGCACGAGGCGATAATTATCAAGTCCGCTGACCCTGGTCCACAACCCTGCCGCGTCGGGAATTGAACCCTGGTCCCAGGCCCTTATCTGCTTCCGGGTCTGCCGCCTCTAACCAGTGAGCCACACCACTCCTCACAAAAGCGTATCACTATAAAACAGCCAGTCCCATTGGCTTTGTTGGGATTAGTTCTATGTCTGTTTATCACCAGCTATCACTGATCATCAGTGGGTACAGCTCCATAGTGCAACAGGAGATGGCCTCGTGCTACAACTGTGGAATCCGATGAGTGTCTTCTGAATGGAGGACAGTCAGTACTGAACTGCCGAGCTGCCAATCAAGTGCAGACACAACCAACAATCTTTGAATAACAAAGCAGTAATAGTGTGCATGTATGCAAATAGCATTTCTTTCTCCTTGCTAAGACCTGGAAATACACATGTTGGTAGAGACTGAAGTTAGTAAAGGGTGTTGTTGTAAACATATGAAAGGAAACATAAATCCAGATTGGATCAGGGGGCTCAGGTATCAGGACTTCAGCCCTTTCACGCTAATTAATCTCTCACTTGGAAGTACATATTGCACATCTGTTAGTATCATGTTTGCAAACGAGAGACTAATCTGTCAACGCCAGTACAATCAAAATACTCCCAGTAGCAGTATCGGGGTCCACTTGGCATAAAATGTGCATTACATACATTCATTACTTTCAGATCAGGTTACTAACAATGTAAGCTTTTCTTCATTTGATTTTGGAAGTTACTCACATATTGTCTGAAATTTAAAATATATATAAGAATAAAACTCAATTTTTAGAAGATGAAGGTTTCACTTTTTTCTTGCCATCGGATATTAGCTTTGGCAGCAGTTTTATCAGTGCAGGTATGGCCATCTAGTCCTTACCAGCGAAGCCAGAGATTTCCTGTTTGCTATAAACTTACCCTCCTACCTACATTACTAGGTTTTATGAACATCCAACTTTAATTTCCCTAGTCGTGATATTTGAGCTGGTAATATCTTGCATTATAATTTACAGATCCAAGAAGACTTCACTTGGATCTCTAAATAAAATATATATTTTTTTATTTACGCGAAAGGCAACGAATGAGCTGTTGGGGATAGGAGGGAAAAACTGCACACGAGGGAGAGAGCAACTCAGAATACGTGGGGAGAAGTACATGATGGAGAGACCAATAAGAACCACAGCTGAGCTGGGAGAGAAGCATACGCAACACATGAGAGAGAGAGAGAGAGAGAGAGAGAGAGAGAGAGAGAGAGAGAAACAGAAGGATTGGGGAGAAGTGCACAAGGGTGAGAGCAACAAAGAGCGTGGGGAGAAGCACACAATACAGTGCAAGCAGCGCACGAGGGAGAGAGCAACACCGGGGGCTCGTGCTGGAATTGAGCAAGGGTAAAAGCACACCAGGGAGAGAGCTGGTGAACACATGAATTCTCAAGGAATGCTCAATCAAAAAGAAAAAAGTAGTTCCTTTAACGTGAGCAGTGGAAAGAAACAATCAACCAATCAAAAGGATGGTAAACAGACTATGCTCCAGGGCATGGACAAACACAAGAAGAGGAAGGCAGGCCATTGAATAAGAAATGCGGGCAGAGTAGAAACTCTGAAAATGATGATTACACCCCTTGTCAACTATCTAGTAAGTATGCTGTCTATGTTGCTATCTGATGATTTCCTCGCCAAGATATACAAGCTCTTTAATAATTTTCTGTGGCAGGGCAAAAAACACGGATCTCCCTGAGAAAACTCCAACTTCCCAAGGATAAGGGGGGCATAGGTTTACCAAACTTTAGGTGCTATCAGACGGCATACCTATGTAAGCAAGGCGCGAACTGGTTCCAAACTCACTCAGAATACACCCCTGTTTGGGTCCATATTGAAAAAGCTATCATCAACAAGTTACCGCTATCCGCTATAATGATGATGGACGTCACAGTCTTCCCTCAATCTAAATACATATTCCTCAACACTAAAAGAGCCCTTCTTAATCTGGAAAGACACTGTAAAGTTAAAGTCAAAATAAACAAGTCTAACTTGACCTCGTTATGGTTTAACCAGGCCTTCAAAAATGAGGGCAAGCATGGGCGTCCGCAGGTGGGGCAAGGAGGGGCGCTTGCCCCCCTCCCACCCTGGAGTGACCCTCCTTGCCCCCCCTGCGGACGCCCATGACAACTGTCACTTCAAGACGGGGTTCTCACTCTCTTTCCTCTCCTTTCTTTTATTTGCTTCCCTGTGAAATGGATCCAAAAAAGAAAGACGCTTTTGCTGGAAATGTCATATTTTTCTGACATTTTAATTCCAAAGTGCAGCATTGGGAATAAAAGGCTAAAAACATGAAAAATAGATAAATAACTAAATAAAGTAAGACAGAGTGGTAGCAAACTGGCCAAACTGATTTTATTCACACTGAAACACAGTAGCACCACTTTTACAGAGTTTGCCAGTGAAGTACAGAGTTTGCCTGTGAAGCGCTATTTTTGCTTTCTTGTCTTTGTTTTCCCTGGACTTGGAACTAGTGCACCAATCCTGGAGGTACTGCAATCTGTGGATTGGAAAAAAAATGTGTGCTGCGGCTCTGCGTCCAGTGATGTGGTCTTTTTACCATACTGCTTACGTTTAGTAAGGATATAAGCAATAGCCATTGAAATGGGTCCATTCAGGACCCTGTAGTCGTGTCCTTAACTTTTCAGGCAAAAGCACTCACTGATTTCAGAATAGTGAGTGTAAAAGCATTACGGTAACCATGTTGTTCCTGCTTACATTTCCCATGGTTTGCTAAATTTTGCATTCCCTATAAGTGTTTTCTTTTTCCAGGATGTTGTTACTTTTTTTTTGTAGGCCGCATATTGCTCTTGTCTAGTGCGTAATTTAAATTGAGCCACATCTAGGTGTTTATAGCGGGCAACAATTGGGTTGTAGTTGAAGACAGTGGGAATTTTTCTCAGTGGGGCAGTAAGGTGTTCAGTGGGGAAGAGGATGTGGCACTATGGTCAGTGCTGCTGAATTTGGAACTCGGAACCAGGTTCTGCCTTAATAACCAGTCCACCAGACCACTCTCCAACGAGAGCACAATCACATGCTAGACCTTAGAAGGCTTCGCAACACCTTAGAAGTCCTGGTGTCTTCGCACCAGCAGGTGGACCCTAGCATGACAAGTGTAGGTTAACCTTCAAGGCTTGTCCACCACTATCCATACTGATGTTCACCTCCAGTCTTGCGGGCAGGCCTATGAAGCAGCACACCCTAGAACAACAGTCACTGAGGTCACAGGACCCTTGAGAATGGCCAGCTCTAGGGCAGTGCAACCAGTGTGACCGCACCAGGTGCTGACTTTGAGGTTTTGTAATTCTCGAGTCTGACTCCATTTTGTTCTGTGCCACCATTTTTTGTTGCCCTGACGTAGGCCTGTGAAGGTAGCCTGGCGAACAAAGTGGCCTGGCCTTCTTAGTTCATGTATACATTAACTAGGTTTCTTTTTGACTCTGAAATGAACTGTAAGAAACTGACCTCTTCACCTGAAACTGACCTCGCAAAGCCAATTTCCCTGATCGATCTTTGTCTGAGATTGCCAATCAATGTTCAGGACATCGTTAACTTTTAGTTTCCTTGCACATGCCTTATCTTGTTCAGCATCTGTTACTGTTTCTTTTTTATGTTTCTTCATTACATGGGTTATGCTTTCAATTATAGGTTTGTCCGGCTTGTGGAGATTGAATTTGGGACATTCCTAATAATTAACTTTTGGGTTGGGATACTGTAAATTGAGCTTTTGTTATGTGATACTTTGTTTGAAAATGTACCTTATTGGCTAGAATTTTGTGCAGTGGGTGTACATTTATAATGTGACTATTGGGTGTAAAATGAGCAGTCTCCTGAGAATTTACACCGTGATGTATTTCTGGGATCACTGTTACTAGCTGTAGCTAATAAACTTGGTCTCTGATGCCATCCAGAAGTAGTCCGTGTCTCTGTATACCAAGACAGGTGAACTCGAAGATCTTAGGCGTGCCCCTGACGCCGCTGGGTTAAACCCCGGTTCTTCAACTTTAGGTGGAGGCATCATGTTTGCAAGTATATTATGGTTTTAAAAACGCTTGCTGCCTCCTTCCTGGCCTCCAGCATTTTTCGGCAACAATAAAAATGTCACGATGACTCTGGTGATTAATGTTCTTCCTAGAGAGAGAAGTGGAAGTCTAGTGGAAGTTTTGACTCATGGAAAGGTAGCTCAGAGGGTTAATGTACCGGCTGCAAAGAACATGCGCCATGCAGATCACAAAGTGCACATAATGTAAATAGGTCAGTGGGCTACTGCTTTTGTCAGAGAGATCCTTTTGTTACTTGCAGTTTATAAGTTAAAATCCTAACTTGATCAGTGAGCTAAGAGCTGCATACAAACTGCAAGGTATAAATTAGAACGTTATGTCCCCCACCTATCCCCCCCAGTCTTTGATTATCCTAATGTCCCAAAAAGTGTTCTTTTGGACAGAAATCAATTCTGATTATTAAGGAGTACCCCCACCGTGGTATTACGTTTTAAATTCCGGGTATTGTGTTTCTCCAGACCAATTACTATAAAACTATACGGGCTACTAGTATGGTTGTCATGTGACTCCTACACCTTGTAGTCCTTAGTCTTATGTCATATTTTCTATACAGTGATTTACACACATATTGATTGTCTCTGTGTAATGTGTGTGATGTAAAGTGCTCTGACACTCTACAATGGTATGAGTGGCGCTGTAAATCAAATTAAATGCATCTGAGAGAGAGTGGTTATGGAAAATGGGGGGCCACGAAGCTTGACGACACTGGTTGTTCTTGGTGGCCCAGAACTCACAGCCAGGCGGGAACACTGGGCAACAGTGCACAGACGCTGCGAAGGGCCGCGGAGGGCTCCGTAGCTGAGACATTTGCGCTAATCATAGATCTTGGTTTACAGGGTCAAGGAGAGAGGAGATATGGGCAAGGGGGAGTCTAGACAGGCTAAACTGGCCTTCAAGCACAAGCAGCTGACAAAGACGGTGGTCAGTGGAAACAAGCAAGGAGGAGCTAGTAGTGCAGTGTCTATGCCAGAGGAAACTGAGGATGATAACCGTACAATACTCCTTGAGCTGCGCGCAGGGATGAAGTCCATAGACAGTAAGATAGATGCATTGGCGACTGGACTGGATGTAATGAAAAGGAAGGTGGATAAACACGAACACCGACTGGATGTACTGGAGAATAGGATGTCCGATGGTCACGAACTACAGGCTGAGACTCGTACGCAGATCCTTCAAATGGAAAGAATCCTAGCAGTGATTAGCGCGAAAAAATGAGGATATAGAAGCGCGATCTAGGCGCAATAATGTGCAAATCCTCGGCCTATCGGAGACTACGCCTATACCCAAGATGGAGCCTTTCATTGACGGCATGCTGCGTGAACTCTTCGGGGATGCGCTATCTAGTGTGATGATTGTGGAAAGGGCTCAAAGGTCCTTGGGACCCAGGCCGAAGCCGGGTGCGCCGCCTCAGCCAATCATAGCCAGACTGCTCAACTATGCAGACCGAGACTCCATCCTTCGGGAAGCAAGAGCGAAAGAACCGGTGGTATACAAGGGCGACACACTCTCCTTCTATCCGGATTACACCCCGGCTGTTCAGTCGGCGTGCCGAGAATTTGTCCCAGTGAAAAAGCTGCTTAGGGAGGCGAAGGTGCCCTACGCTATGCTCTATCCCACAAAGCTGAAAATAACTCATGAGGAACAATTTCATTTTTTCACAGACGCTAAATCTGCAATGAAATTCACGAAACACATCAGCAAGATCAAGCCACGGGAGCAGCGGTCGTCTGCCGAGCAGTCGGCTTCTGGACTAGATGATGCTGATTGACGGACTGCCTATTGCTGTGTTTGGCGTCTGTCTCATGAGGGCACTGTTGGGCGCTGCATTGTTGTTTAAGTTGGTCGGAGAAGATGGGGCAGACAGCAGTTTCTTTCCTCGCTGCAGTTGCTTGTCTCTTGGGTGTCCAGGTTGGGGCGGTGCACTATTATTTGACAAATGTTTTCTAAGTATTTTAGCGGTACTAAGATAGAAATGGTTCCGGCGGCCGCACTTCGGTGCGTGTAAACGCTGCTGTGCTTCTTCCCCTAGTGGGTATTACCCGTATGGTTGTTGAGAGAAGGGAGGAGGGGGGGGGGGCAGTCTCGACCAGATTGGGAGGTTGGAGTGGGTGGTGGGTGGAGGGAAGTGGGTTTTTTGCAGTCTTTGTATGTTTTTGTTTTTCCTTTTTTCTATACATTGAGATCGATCACAGGTGCGAATGGCGGTAGCTGCTACAGACGGTGCTGGTGCTGGTTGGGGTTGCTTGCGAGATCTCCCAGGGGGCTCTGTGGCATGCTCTATTATTTCTGCGACATAGTATGTATGATGGCTGATAATTGCGCAATGTTAACTTGGAATGTTCGGGGCCTCAACTCCCCTAAAAAGGGACGACAGGTGTCAGCGTATATGAATAGGCATGGGATACAAATAGCACTGTTACAGGAGACGCATCTGGCTCCAAATGTGATTTGTGGGGTGCTGAGTAGATGGGCGGGCTTTCATATTGCTGCCTCATACTCCTCCTATGTGCGGGGAGTGTTGATTTTAATTAAAAGAGGGGTTGACTTTCAGGTGCTACACACATACACGGATAATGAGGGGCGCTGTGCTATGTTGTGTGGGAAGCTGCGCGGCACGCTGGTTATAGTAGTGAATATGTATGATCCAATTGTGGACGGCATGCGTGGCTCGTATCTGTGATCAGCTGAGACAGTGGCCAGACGCGCCTGTTGTTTGGGTGGGTGACCTGAATACGTACTTGGATGCGCAGTTGGATAAGTCTAATCCAGAAACGCACCACACCCGAGAGTTGCCGCTAGTGTGCTGCGGGCAATGGAGTAGTTTGGACTGCGTGATGTGTGGAGAGTAAGACATCCGGAACGACTGGAGGGTACACACGCGACACCCATGCACGGCAGTTGGTCGAGACTTGATTATTGGCTAATTGGTGATGAGCTCATGGAGTGGGTGGTTGAAGCGACGCCGCTTGCTCGTACGTTATCAGATCATAATCCGGTGCGCCTGCTATTGAAAAATCCGGCAGGGATGCATAGTCCTTTCACGTGGCGGTTGCGGGCTGAGGCGCTGCTGGATCCTATATATGACAAAACCATACACGACGCTAGCGTGCAATACTTTGCGTTGAATAAGGGTACGGTCGATCGAGCAGCGACGCTATGGGAGGCTTTCAAGGTCACCATCAGAGGGACGTGTATGGGAACGGCGGCAGGCATACTCCGGGACATTAGAACACAATTGCAGAGACTTGAGTCCGAATTGCGAGATCTGGAGAGTGACTATGCTGATCGACGGGACCTGTCTAAATTGGCTAAGATAAAGGAATTGATCGCGGAATATGATGCGCAGGCCGAGGCAGAAATTAAAATATATATATCACGTAGGCATGTGGCAAGAAAGTATGGTGAAGCGGGTAGGCCGGGTCGGACGCTGGCGTTTAAGATTAAAGCAAGACTAGAACAGCAACGTGTGGATAGAACAGTGGATGAAATGGGTGCTTCGCACTATACTCCGGAGGCTATAACGGAACAATTCCGTTTATTTTATGCGGATCTCTATAGCACACGGAGTACATTGACTACTGAGGATTTTGATGAATATTTAGATGGCATTGCGTGTGCATGGTTGTCAAATGCGCAACGTCAGTATTTATGTCTTCCCATAGACGAACAGGACATCAGGTTAGCAATAGCGGCGTTGGCTAATGGTAAGGCACCGGGACGGGATGGGCTTCCGGTCGAGTTCTATAAGAAGTATGCGGATATTCATGCGCCGCATTTGCTGGAAGTATATGCGGAAGCTCACAAAGCGGGGATACTACCCCCTTCTCTGAGAGAGGCACTAATTGTAACGTTACTTAAGAAAGATAAGCCCCCAGAGCGTTGTGATTCCTACCGCCCGCTGTCCTTGATTAATATTGACGCCAAAATATTGGCAAAAATCATAGCCACTAAGATGCAACCCCTGATGCACGGATCGATTTTGCCAGATCAGTCGGGTTTTGTACCTAAACGGTCCACCTCACACAACTTGCGCACACTTTTTTCCATGTTCCATGTGCTAGAGCCCACTTTGGAGGCTGCGGCGGTGCCATTGGATGCTGCCAAAGCATTAGATTCTGTGGAATGGCAATATATGCATGGCGTCTTGCGGCGCATGGGGTTCCCCCCACTATTTCTTCAGTGGATAACGGTGCTTTACACGGCGCCTTTGGCGCGAGTGAGGGTCGGTGGATTGACATCAGATTTGCTGTGTGTAGAGCGGGGAACTCGGCAGGGTTGCCCCCTCTCGCCCATGCTGTTTGCCATTATACTGGAACCACTTGCCTGTGTCATTCGGCAGCGCAACAGGGCAACTGCATTAAGTTTTAATTGTCGTCCGGTGTCTATTTCTTTATACGCTGACGACATGGTGTTGTATGTCCGTGAACCATCTAGGTATTTGGCGCAGCTATTGCGGGAGTATGTTAGGTTTGGACGCATTTCCGGATTGCAAAAAAACTGGGAGGAGTCGTTTGTTATTCCACTGACGGCTAGGACTACACGACCGGATCTTGAGTTCCCGTTAGTGTGGTCGGAGGACCCTGTTAAATACCTAGGAGTGTGGGTGCACCGCGACCCGGCAGTTGTAATACGGGAGAATTATGGCACAGCTTGTTCGCGTTTGGAAACATTGGGTGAAACCTGGCTGCTACTACCGCTGTCACTGGCAGATCTTATCGCTCTTGTCAAAATGGTGGTACTACCCCGCTTTCTGTATCTGTTTGTGAACGTGCCTATAATACTTAATCTGTCCTTCTTCAAGACACTTCGTGGTCATCTGCTGCGGCTGGTGTGGGGAGGCAAGGCGGCGAGAGTGCAGTGGTCGGTTCTAACCAGGGGATATGAACAAGGTGGCTTCGCGGCCCCGGACTTCTATACCTATTACTTAAGTGCGCAGGCTCAATATCTGTATTACTGGTACAGGCCGCACGCGTTCACGCCACACGTTGCAGTGGAAGAGGGTGATGCTGCTCTGGTCCCTCTACATAGCATAGTCACGCATGGTTCGCGTGGTACCCCGAAATTGGAAATCAACGCAATAGATGCCACAGTATCGGCATGGCAGCGTATAGGCAAGTTGGCGCAGAAGTTACCGCTGTATGCGCCTGCAATGCACCTAGAGTGTCATGCGCGATTATCGGTCACACCCAAGGCCCCGTCTATGAGGGTGTTGAGTGAGGTAGGCATTACTCATATGCGGGATGTGTATCCCAGTGGCTCTTTTCTTGAGCAAGGGGACTTGACTCACATCGAGAATCAATCACTTTTATTTCGATTCGCGATTCATCGCTTGCGGGGGCGGCTCGGGAGCATTATGTAACATTTCCGAATGAGCCTCCAGTCTTGGCGTCGCTGCAGTCGGTTATTACCGTGCCCAATAATAAGAGATTACTTTCTAAGATGTATAAACTCATTAAGGACGAAACAGTGCTGGGTCAGGATAAAAGCTGGGCCAGGTGGAATGCTTGTCTGAGTGTTGATATATCTGAGGATAACTGGAAGCACATATGCGGACTGACTGGGAGTATGTGTATGAATGGCAACCTTAAGATTATTCATTTTAAATATATACATCAGGTATACTACACTCCGGCGAGGCTGCATGGATATGGCCTCCGTGAGACAGCGAATTGCGATAGGTGCGGACAAGATGATGCCGATTTTCTGCATTTGGCGTGGAGCTGCCGTCCAGTAGCTGAGTTTTGGAATGTGGTGATGGACAGTTTGCGTGAGATGGTCAATGTGGACCTCCCTTGTACACCGCTGGTGTGTCTTCTTTGTTGTGTGCTGCATGTAAGGGGGGCGCTTGGGAAGTTTATACGATTAGCGCTGCTCATGGCCGCTAGGAGAGTCACGATCACGTGGGGAAGGGGGAAGCGGCCTCTCCTGAAGACATGGTTGCCTGATCTGGTGTACTGTCGAGATAACCTTAATGTATATGCGGAGGAATTGCCCCTATCGTCTAGGCCGAGGGATATTTGGGAACCGCTACGATCGTATCTGCTTGCACATTCTAGGCGGGGAGTGGAATGACTCTGGGTGGGGAGGGTGGGACCTTGCAGAATGTATGGGGTGATGAGGTTCCACATTGGGAGTGAGGCGATTGCCACGGCAGCACTTGGGTAGTTACTTCCAAAGTGATTGATCTGTAGTCATGCCATTGTATTGTGATTGAAAATGTTTTTTTCTGTTTTTTATTCTTTTTATTTTTTAGTTTTTTTTGGGGGGTTTCTTTCGTATGTCCTTTGTTTCCATCCACCCTTGTCCGGTATTCTACTAGGTTGGTAAAATGTTGCTGGAATTTACTACATATATTGAGATTACCTTTTGAATTGCTAAATTGTTGTTGTGAAACGATATGTGAAACCTGTAGAATGTGAGTACATTGCAATGCGGCTGTGGATGATGTTTTGCTTTTGCGTTTTCAAAACTAAAATAAAAATATTTTTAAAAATGTTTTACTGGGAGCAATGGACCCAAGGCTAACAAATGATCACGACCGACATTTGCTGGACCTTATGCTCAAACTTGCGTGTAAAGTTATCTTGAGTAATTGGAAATCTGCCTCTGATGTTTCTTTTAAAATCTGTCAGGAGTGGCTTGCTTCCTTGAGGGGCGCAGACAATGATGTACTCCACTCCTCGCCGTGGCATAAATCACACACCAAACTCTGGAGTTCACTGGACTCACGGGCACTTTGTTACGACCCGCCTTAGGTCTGATTGGTAGTTATACCCCTTGATGCATATCTCTTTCTTGTCACCCAAACGGTCACAGACTCGAACACGGTGACCTCACTGCCCTAACTCAGATTACCCACCATGAGTCTACGTTGCTGCAGTTTCGGTTCTCTTTCTTTTTCTTCCTTTCTTTCTCCCCTCCTTTTGTCTCCTTTCATGTCTCCTCTCTTCTCTCCCTCTCTCTTCTCTTTCTTTCTTTTCTTTCCCTTTCCTCTGCTGATCACATTCTCTCTGTTTTGCAACCATACCTTATGCTTAAATTCCATGTATTTGTATACAATGTTCATTGTTTATTAATTGAGAACCCTCTGTTTATATGATTTTGACATTTTTTTCACGCAGTGTGTATTTTAGGTTGCATTATCTTCTTGACTGTATCTCAGAGTATCCTTTGCGTTCTTTGTTTTTGTAAATTTGCTTTTCTAATAAAAATGATTTGAACATAAAAAACAGAAATGCGCTAATAAGTTTGACAATAAAGTTAACCAATGGGAAGCAATTGGTGGTCTGTAAGCACACTGTAAGTACACAATTGGCCTTTCACAACCAGAGAACTTGCTCTGTTTAGTAGGCGAGACTTAATAGGGCAGTTTATATGATAGACTTAAATGAACTCTTGTAATTAATATTAACGATGTATTTTCCCTTACATTATAATTGGTCTTACTGCTAAATGGCCTTTTTTCAAATTTTTAAAATTTGATTCAGTACAATGATAACTCCTATATTTTTAGTTGACAGCATATTTCTTCGGGCTTTCATTTGTCTTAACTCATCACTTTGGACAGTAGAATAAATAACACTGTTATAATAACACAGTTCATTTCCTCCACTCTCATCAATGCATCTGAGCGAAATCGCATGTTACATCCCAGAACAGAAGGGGGCAACTTTATTTTTGATTCACAACCATTTGCGAAGATCACAGAGTTGTATAATTTAGATATTTGAAAGCGCATTATTTCTACGTTAGCACGTGTAAGGTAACCCTCTTCAAAGAGTTGGTGCACCCTACGACTTCGGAATTTTTAGTTTTGACCATGACTTTCTTTAGCCCACGTGCCGCACAGTGAGGTCGGGTGGTCTAAGGACACGAAGAGACATACACATCACAGGGCTTAAGCCGTGACTCTCTGGAATGTTCGAGCCCTACAGATATCCGACCTGGGCGCGTGCCGGAAGAGACATTCCTTCTTCCACCACCCACTGGGACTGTGATTCATCCACAGCAAAGTCACCCTCCCCTCCCCATGGAAATAGGAAAGAGGCTACTCGTTTTCCATTTTTACACAACTCTATGACATCTCCAGCGCGCGCTCTGTAGACTGGACGACGCGCTGTTGAAGAGTCTCAGGTTCCAGCCGAGGAATCATGATACGTGCTTTTTGATTGGACGCCCAGTTAGTAGTGGGTGCTGAGACACCGAGGAGCAATCTGTCTCAGAATAACCCTCCCGTAACAAATGATGAACATCTACTCCAGTAATATTTTTGTTTTTCGAATCATCTGTGGAATTGAAGAAGAGGCCCGAGACTACTATTTTAAATAGAGTGCTGTCACAGGACGCATAGATATCTAAATAAAGTCTATGGAGAAGGCCCAGCTAGCACTTCTTATAGGTTTTCATGCCTAGTTAATCCCTTGCGTGAAAAGTACATACTGTACATCTTTGTGTAGCTTGTTATTAAATGTGATAGTGACCTGTCAACACATTCTCCCTCTCCTAATTCCAGGCACTAAATCAGGATTAAAATGTCACCCAGCAGCGGCCCCTCTGCAATGGCGGAGGAGCGTCGCCCAACTCACTGCAGAAGAAAAATAAAACGATAATAAAAATTAATTTATTATAGTTGATGCTGTTGAGTCAAATGCGGGACAGGCATCCTGAGTGACAGCCAGTAAGGGGAGGAGTGGTTGGGCACTGGAAGTGAGCATGCCGGTTTGGTCGGCCGTCTTAGGCCAGCCAAACCATCATGCGCTCTTTGTTATTTCTCCAACCCAGCTGTATTGTACAGCCAGGTGGAGAAACAGCAAAGGCTACCGGTAACTTACTGAGTGCTTAACCAGGCTGCTCCGACCAATCCTGGCGCTGCTCTCAAGCTAAGAGCAGCGTCTGGATTGGGTGGGAGTGGCCGCGGACTTCATCATATGGACTTCATCATATTTCTTCACCAAGGTGGCTGGCAGCGGGAGCGGCAGCGTGAGGTAAGTGTTTTTTTATTATTATTATTGCACCCCCCTGCGCTGCCACACCAGTTTACTTTGGCAACAGCCTCCCCTGATAGGCACCAAAATATACTATATGTATACGTGACGCTTGAAACTGTTCCAAAAGGTTGTTTTTTACTTTAGTTTTCTTAATCCGGCTGCCCTTTTTAAGTTATGAAATTTCATTGTAATGTATGCCACTACCCAACATTAAAATCATTTCATTTCTGTATTGTAAAGTCAGCTGGGACCGTATTATAGTTAGGGTGCACTTTCCTTGTTTGTACCACGGGGCACCTTAAAACAGGTGTGCCGGGGCAAACAGGGAAAGTGTGTCCTATTACATAGAATGTGCTGCCCCCAGGCCAGCCGCAAACGTGTGTTGCCATGAGGGCATCGTATTCAAGTAAATTATTGAGCGGCTTCGAAGCAGCCACTCCTTGTTTCACTATGCAGGCGGCAACCCACCTGCACTTTTGGGATGGAAGAGAGATCCCTCTGCAGGCAGGTGCAGTGAGTAACTGCACCTGCTTGTAAGGGGCTGTCTGGGGAGTCCATAGGATCTCTTTTCCCCCCTCCAGATGGCTGCAGATGCGGGGGCCCTGACAGTGCGCCACACTGTCAGTGTGCTTCTTGATAGCTTCTTTGTCTCTGCTCCTGCATCTGTAATACAGCACCGGCACAGAGGCAAAGGGATTCCCTCATTTGCATTGGGAAACACCCCCATGCAAATGAGTGATGCCCTCTGGTGATAGCGTTGGTGTGTACCAGTGCTATCTGTATTACAGAAGAGGCCGCACAAGCGTCTGCAGCCCCTTCTGTAATACCAAAGTGCCCCAGGGTGTGCAAAGTGGGCGCTAACGCACTTTGCACCCCTGGGGCACTTCCAGAATACGGACCCTGGTGTGCATTGCACCTGGCACGTCTTCTGTGACACAGTTCCGCTCCCGTGGTTGAGGAGATGCGTAAGAAGGAAGGGGAGGGTCCAGGCTCCTGCTGTGGATCAACCTATTTTTCTTCCGCATTGAATGCCAAAATGGTGCCAAAGACAAGGCCTCTTAGTTTTCACACCTAGAAATATTGCTTCAAGTGGATAAATATTAATATGATATGTAATGAGATCTCTGATTTTCTGAAATTTTCTGAGCTTATCGTTTGCAAGCCTATGAAATTACATTTTGAGGCAGGAATGTTAAAACACTCTCCCTCTGTTTATTTTTCTCTTACACACTAGTGTGTGAGTATATCTCAGCAGGTGCGTGGAATGTCCCACAATGCCTACACTCTACAATGGAACTTCTGAAACATATACAGAGTTTCCCACAGCCAACTACTCTTGAAACCTCCTAAATTCAAAAAGAAAAGTACGTACAAACGTGCTTTTTCCGGCCTTGCAGCTAGACTTTGGAACGCTCTTCCTACGGAGATGAGAACCAATCCCTCCACTGCCTATTTCAAGAAACAGGCCAAATTGCTTTTCCTGAGTGGACATTAACTGCATCTTAATGTACTCTTTCTCTAGTCCCCTTGTTGACAGATTTGACATTTCTCCCAACGTATCTCTCAGTATGTAATTTTGATTGGTTGTTAAACTGTTATTTTACTCTAGGCCCTTTCGGAACTAAAATTGAAGAATACTTCATGGACGGAATACAGATTTGTCATTTACTCTACTAGGCTGTGACGAGCCACTGTATGATTGTTTCACTGAATGTTAATGGAAATATTTTACACCATATGAGAAACTGAACTACTTGGGCCTTCTACCCGGTATCTGACTTTGATTGTTTACTCCTTGTTGTTTACAATGTTGACCTAAACTGTTCTGAGTTCATGCATGCTTCTGCCTCTGTGTACAGCGCTCTGATACCCGCAAGGATCATGTTCTCACTTTATAAAACGTTTCAAATAAATAAATAAGAGAGGGTTGGGAATGAGAATGAAAAATAATGCCTGCTGAGCAGTCCTTTCAACAGTGCTGTCCTTAGACTGTTGCCGCTGCTTTCTATTGTTTGATTTTATTGTCACTCTCATTTGCTTGCTCCCTATATCATGGCTTTCCTTGTCCATGTTGTGTTAGCCTTTTCCCTGGAGCATACCCTCTTTACCATCCTCTTGATTGGCTGACTTGTGTCCTTCCACTGCTCACTTATAGAGAACTTCTTTCATCTTTTGGGTGAAACATTTCATCAGAGTGCATGTTTTTCCCAGCTCTCTCTCTCTTGTGTAGGTGTTCCCAACTCCCCAAAAGTACTCACCTCATGTTCTCCCCCCTCCCTCCCTCCATTCCTCTCTCCCTCCCTGAAGTGCTTCTTTCAGGGTCGCAGCTAGAAGCAGAAGCAAGGACAACTAGGGATCACATGTTTCACTTATGCACACTGCCACATCACCCAAAGGGTAAAGTTGGTCTAACATAAGCTCACGTCGTGGCCTTATGCTGTCCTCCAAAATGACTCAACAACGCAACACTTCCTGGATGGCGGCCATCTTGAGGCAGAGCTGGAGTGCTGTCTGCATGCCAATAGCATTCTTTCAAAGCAGGACTGTATTCTAGACTACTGAGCGGGTTAGAAAAGAAATGGGCAGGAAAGAAGCAGGATGGCAAATACAAGTTGTGCTTAATATAATAAACAGCTTCACCAACAGCCTAGTGTTACCGGATTTCTTCACCTCGACACACTCACGACTAACCGCTAGTCAATGAGCATTTCCTCTTGTGGTAGATAAAAGTCTAACAGTAGTTGAAAGACTCAGCTTGGAATCTTCCAGATTTAAGGTTGCTTCTTTGGTAAACAAAGGTGATAATTCATAGCAGTGTGAACCGGCTTCTTAAGCAAGACCCTCCCCAGCTGGGTTGGAACACTACATCTTGGCTCACATGATCCTACAGGTACCTGATCTCCAAAACATAACGAATAGTAATGTAGATCAGTAGCGTTTGAGTACGAAAAAGTTGTTGTGTACAGAAAAAAACGATTAACCTTGTTCTCTAACCATACCTGTTTAATCAGAAGAAAACTAAGGTTTCATTCAACGCACAACAGCTTTTTAATGCAAGTATTTATGACTATGCTAAAACTATGGATCTGTAAAAGAGAGTGGATTTCCTTTGTGTGTTTTTATCACATTTGTTTTTCAAAAATGTTTGCAGTTTCGAAATGCTGCTTCTTATATCATTTTAATTTTTTTTTGCTTTTTGAAAATATGTTTGATATTCTTTTTATTTTGTACATTTTTCTTTATTGCCTGTTTTACTTTTTACACAAGTCTTTCTAATCTGTTTGAAAGCAATGCTCCATGGCCTTTGAATGTATTATTCTGTTTACTTCACCACAGTCTACAATTTTATATCAGTGTGCATGGTACCTACTGTCATCATTTTCTTCCTCTTCTTGTTGCAGTACATCCTCTAAGCAATTGCTTATCTATTGACCATTAATTTCTTTTGTATCTCTCCACTCTCTAAGGTGTTTGGGTGCATAACCCTCAGGGGCTTCCACATTTCAGTGGGTCCTTCAAATACAGGCCAGTCTTCTGTCTGCACGCTCCCCATTATATTTAATTTAGCGATGGGGAGGTAGACATACCTAGGTACGGGGGGTCAGTGCGGAACCCAACTCATTTTTATTATGTGGGTCCAAGCGGCCTCCACTTTATTTACCAACAAGGCCTGTTGAGATTGTGGTCCCCAGGGCAGTTATAAGCCCCAGGAGGGGGGCCCATGCACCCTCCTCCTTTAATTCCCCCATCCCCGGGGACCTGGCTCACCATGGGGGCCAACTAGAAAAGAAGCAAAGGAGTCTGCGCTTCTTTTTTATTCCTGGCAGTAGCCACAGCTCCAGCACGCCTTCCATAAAATTATTTTTCTTTAAAAACCTTTGTTTCCTGCCTTGATGGGGACCCTCTAGGATTCCCTCAAGAGGCATAGGAGGTAAGGGCATTTCTACCCTGCCACTTCTCTATTTTTGAATTTTTTTGTGGGACTAGTCTCAAGCCGAGTCCCAAGATGGATGCCAACAATTCCTGGTTTGAAATGTTAGCAGCCAATCAGATCTCAGCACGCGGTCGGAGGGTTTGCGGAGCCTTTGCATCCCTATATATACAAATTTAGATTTTGGTCAATAACTCTAAAACTTCTACACGGATTTACACAAGAAAAAGGCACCTCCCTCGGCCAATATCTATCTTTTTACCAAATTTGGTGTGATTACGTTCATCCGTTCGGATTTTAGCTGTGTCCAAAGTTCTGATGAGAATTAACAATGCATGTTTTTGTTCTCAGCCCTCTCATGATAGATCATCCTGAAACTTTTCATGCACAACAAAAATCTAAATCAAGTCTAAAAGCGCTGTTCCTATGGAAACAAACAACAAACATGGCCCTAACTGTAACTAGCTACTGGCAGCCGCAAGTAGGTTTTATATATACATTTTTATTTCACTGAAAAAAACATAGGTTTCAGGTGTGTTATAGTTACTTGGACATTTCACTCGAACAAAACCATAGAAATTCTGTGATGTCATTTGAGATGTCATCAGTGATGACATTTGAGATGTCATCAGTGATGTCACTGACCATGTCATGAGTGATGTAATATGTGATGTCATCAGCAGTGTATTGCGGGGGTGCGAGTTATAGTTAGCTGAACTAACTATAACAGGGGAATTTCTATGGTTTCGTACGAGTGAAATGTCCAACTAACTATAACACCCCTGAAACCTATGTTTTTTTCAGTGAATTTCTAAGTTTTTTAAACGCAAATTTCTAACTATAACATGCCTAAAACCTATGGTTTTTTCAGTGAATTTCAAAGGTCTTTTAATTGCTAATTTCTAACTATAACATGCCTGAAACCTACGTTTTTTTCAGTGAATTTCAAAGGTTTTTTAAATGCTAGTTTCAAACTATAATGTGCCCAACCCCCTCCCTTTACCACTGTGCAAACGCGCCCGAGGCGTGTTTTAAGTTGGGGGATTAAGTCCCCTTAAATCCTGAGGGTCCCTGGGGTCCAACTAGCCCAGCAGGTACCTCCAGTGAGTGCCACAGAGCTTCGTTGCAGAGAGGTGTAAAAAGTGACGTGGCCTTGGACACCTTTCTGAAATCGCAGGCCTCTGGCGCTCCTTGGAGGTACCTGGTGCGTTTTAAATTGGGGGATTAAGACTCCTTGAATCCTGAGGGTCCCTGGGGTCCAACTAGTCTACCAGTAAGCGCCAGAGAGCTGCATTTCATAGAGGTGTAAAAAGGAGAGTGGCCTGGACCACCTCTCTGCAACGCATGTCTGTGGCGCTTACTGAAGGTACCTGGTGGGCTAGTTGGCCCGCAGGGGCCCTCAGGACTGAAGGGGAATTAATTCCCCAACTTAAAACGCGCCAGAGGGCTTGTTTGCACACATGTCACCTCAGGCCCCGCCCCATCCCTTCACAACTGTGCAACCTTGCCCCATGGCATGTTTTGAGTTGGGGGATTAAGTTGCCTTGAATCTTGAGGGTCCCTGAGGTCCAACTAGCCTACCAGGTACCTCCAGTAAGCGCCACAGAGCTGTGTTGCAGAGAGGGGAAGGGGGCCGCGTGGGCTCCCCTCACGTGGCCAATTCCAGCCGACCCCATCCCCCGGGGCATAGCCACATAAATATTTTTTATGGAGGCGGCTGCGTGGCCCCCCTCCTGAGGCCTCTATTGGCCCCTGGGACCCCAACCCCCGGGGACGGCCTTTATTTATTTTGACATTTTTTTGAGGGGGGGGGGAGGCGGGCCGTGTGGCCCCCTCCCAGCCACTTCTAGCCCCGGGGACCCCATCCTATGGGGCTGGCACTCTCCGTTGGGGACCGTGGGGGTGTCCCAATGTTCCCACGGTCCTGCTGGCTCCCCGCGTCCTGCGGGAGCCGGCATTGCTTTTCCACATGGGGAGCTGCTGACATGCAGTTCCCCGTGTGGAAAGGCAATCTGCTTTGCTTCATTGAAGCAAGACCAGGTTTCCCTGCTCACGCTTCAATGAAGCAATGCAAAGTTTGCAATGACAGGGCAAGAGCCGCACGGCCGAAATTCGAGCTGGGTGCGCGAATCTCACTGATTTAAAAAAAAAATCATTTTTTTGGCCAGCGGGTCCTTGGTTTGGAGTGTTGACAGCCAATTAGAATACAGCTCGTGGTCGGGAGGGTGCGCGGATCCTCCGTGCCTCTATACATCAAAACTTTTATTTTTTGATTTTGTTAGCAACTACTTAACGGATTTACACCATTAAAAAAAAAGGCATTTTCTGAATATAGCACTACCTTTTTGCCAAATTTAGTGTAATTCCGTTCAGCAGTTCGAGCTGTAGCCGTGTCTAAAGTTTCCTATGGGAAATTCATTTTTCAACCTCTTTTTAAAAAATTTTCAGGAACTACTGAACGGATTTACACCATTTAACAAAAAGAGTTCTTTCTGAAACAAGATCTACCTTTTTGCCAACTTTGGTGTAATTCCGTTCAGCAGTTCGGGCTGTAGCCGTGTCTAAAGTTTCCTATGGAAATTGACATGGAGAAAACACATTTTGGGACCCCTCTTTTTCTCTGCCCCTGCTTGCCGAATCACCCCAAAATTCTCAAGATAGGAGCTGACCAGAGCGCCCCACGAGTTTTGAAAATTGTGCGTAGATTCGTCAACTGGCGCCAAAGTTATTGGGAAAACAAAAAACGCTTTTCCTATGAAACCTAGATGCTAACTATAACTACCTACTGGAGACCGCCAGTAGGATATATATATATATATAACCAAAACTCCCCTTCAATGTGAAGAAGAAGAGGCCACACAAGGATTCCTTAGGGAGGATATATTCACTAAAAGAAACAAAGAAACAAAGGTTACATGGATGTTATAGTTAGGGTTAGATTTTGTGAAGTCATTTGAGATGTCATAAGTGATGTCATCAGTGATGTCACTGACAATGTCATGAGTGATGTAATATGTGAGGTCATTATGGGGGCACGAGTTATAGTTAACTCAGGTAACTATAACAACTGAATTTCTGTGGTTTTGTATGAGTAAAATCTGACTCTAACATCCTTGTAACCTTTGTTTTTTTCAGTGAATTTCTAAGGTTTTTTAAATGCTAATTACTAACTATAATGTCCCTGTAACCTTTGATTTTGTTAGTGAATTTAAAAGGTTTTTTAGCTAGCAGCCATGTTTGCAGAGTGGTAGAGAAAGAGTGCTGGGCCTCCGAACAGCTCTCAGGAATTCCGCTTTGTTGTCCTCTATGCATGTATAGGTGGTGTTGGTCAGTAGAGTAGAGTACAGCAAATTCAGGGGTGCTCAAAGGGGTTGCTTCCAGATTTTCCTTTCAATTTTCCCTGGAAGACCATAGCTCAGCTCCGTTTGTAAATATTTCTCCCACTTAAACAGTGATGGCTCTGTCCAAGTATGTTACTGTGTTGACATCTAGGTGCTTAACAAAACTCTTCATACCCCTGGCTACGTTCTTTGCCCGAGTGATTATGTCACCCACATGGCTAGTCCATGAGTAGTTATTTGCAATTTTTTGGCATTGTGAGAATACTTTGGGCTTCAAAGATTCAATGTATAAGGATGTGAAATTGGAATTTGCAGATTTTGTGTGCACGTAAATTACACTTAGGTGAGCAAAAATGTGTGCATCAGACATCTATTCTGAAAAATGACTATCATATGTATTGGTATTATTACTTATAAAATTAACGCTAGCGGGAAACCAACACACATAAAATCGAGGGCAGGAAAATTCCAGATACTGTATGTGAGTGCGACTACAGGGAAGGGGAGGAAAGTTTCATGCTGTTGGACCCTGATACTTACCTTCTAGTTGTTTTCTTTTTCCATTTCTTGAATTCATACATGTTGATGTCATGATTCCTGCTGCCTTTGCCCCCTGAGATTAGTCCTCTTTCTTGAGCTGCTTTATTCTCAGAAATATTGTACTCAATTAACCACCAAGCATTAAATCAATCCAACCAAACATGACATGCTTTTATGATATTGTGAATATATTTAATAATAGCTTGGTTGTCATGAAGCGCTTTGTACTGAACATCTGCAGTTTCTAAGCACTTTAAATAAGACCTATGACTCAGTTTATGGTACTCAATGAAGCAACCTTAGAAGGATAGAATTTTGAAACTGACTTGCCTTATTTGGAATTCGTGACCTTCCTGTCACCGCATATGTCAGCTGTGAGCTATCAACTCCTAAGCCATCCTGTTGTTTTATGCATAGCAGCAGCGACGACTCTCTATCACCTCACAATGCGGGAAAATATTTACAGTTTAATTAAACGCCTGAGGACATAGTTATTTGATTCTCTCATTTAGATGTGTTCTTTACCAAGTATTACAGGCATTCAAACTAAGTAATTTCCCAAATATAGCCCCTTAAATCTGTTTTTGACTCTTGGAATGTCTTGCACGTGAAGTATTTAGTCTTGAGGCTTTTCCGTGCAATAGTGCCAAATGGGTCTGCCAGTATTTGTCAAAGCAAAAGTCAGATTAAAAAAAGCATAATACATATTTAATTCTGCCATCCATATTCTTGAATTTCATTTTGCAATTTTTTTTAGGAAAAAAACAGATTTTGGTTTCCATTAGTCTTCTTCCCTTCACGTGTGTTTGCCCCTTATCAGGTTTGGAGGCTGCATTACAGCTACTATAGCATAACTGTGCTTAGATAGTAGGGAGCAGTAATTCATTTGAACAATTAAAAAGTAAATAGACAACAGTGGGCGTAATCAGTTACCAAAGCCTCATCAATCTCTAGGAGTTGTTGTTTCAAGCAACCATCTACTTTTCCGTTTGTAAAGACCAGCCCACTCCCACTGCGCTGCCGGATGTCAGAAGATATCTTTTCCTTTCATGCAGTCCCCAATATTGCACGGTGAAAGACAATGTGAGTTGAAACTACTGTTGAGACCGTTTCCAGCGTCCATTGTGTGTAGGGCTGAGAACAGCTAATGTCCCATAGGACTTTGATGAATCCCAAGGACATCAGCTGCAGCCTTTGAAGACTCTTGTTTGTGTTTTAAGGAGGAGAGATTTCAGTGAATCACAGGCAGTGATCTGTCCAAAGCTCCGCCCCTTACCTCAATAGCCACGCCCCCTCAGAAGCACTTTCATGGTTAGGGAGACAAAGGGCTCAAGGCCCCGTCCCCTCCCCCAAAGGCCCGCCCCCTCCAGGTTTAACTTCTTTCACATGGTGAGTTTTTTTTTGCAGGTTGACAGGTCTGCTGTGACCATTGCAGTCATCAATGTAATTAGTGACGTGTCATCTAGAATCTAGTGAATAGGTGAATGTGTAATAGCGCTCCATGTCAAAGTGTTTTTCTGACCAGTAGACACATATATGACCACCCTGGGTTCAGGGCCAGACTGAGAACTTCGAACAGCCCTGACAAAAATGATAAATTCAGCCCCCTTGTGCAGACGAGCTAATGAGCCCTAAAACAGAGCAACTCTTTCAATTTATCACCTGCCGGGATCGAGTAATGCGCACCACCACTCCTGGAGGCTGAAACCGGCCTCCAAGTGTCAAAACTGGCATCCTGGGGCTTCAGCTCCCGGGTGATTGCCCTCTTGTCCAGCTGGCCAGTCCGACCATGCCTGGGTTTCAAAATGGCAAATGATCACTCTGGTACTAATTGGAGATTGTCGCCTATATTTATTATTTTCACTATAATCTGATTCCATTTTTATGTCTCCGATACAGAAAGCTTGTTGGCAGACTAATGTATATCATATACTTAGTCTGGGCTTTGGGCCAGCCCCTTGTTCATGATTGGATGACTATGTTGTCAGTTTCAGGCGTCTGATCTTGATTTGATGGCTTTCCTTCTTGTTCTTGTGTTTGTCTCACCCAAGAGTATGTTGGTATTGCAGAGTTCTGATTAGATCAGTTGCATCCTTACACTACTTGATTTAAGAGACTTTTTTTTACTTTGTCTAGCATCACTTCATGGTAGTGTGAGTGTGTTTTTGTGCTCTCTTCCCTGCTTCTTTACTTATCTTTACTCAGCAAATATTTCCTTGTTCCCTGTGCCTTTTATTTTTACTCTCACACATTTATTTCCCCAAAGCCCAGCATCTGCAAAAAGCTATCACGCTCCCACAATTTGCTTTAATCTGTAGCTACCTTCCCATGTTGTTTATTTTAGTTTTTTTTAAAGAGCTTGACCACTGCAATGTGCTACTGTGCCGTGCATTTCCTTTTTTGTGCTGGTGCGTACTGCTTTTTTTAAAATGTTTCATTATGTTACTTTTAATTTACTGTTCCACCATGGCTGTTCACCATGGTAGAATAGTTAATTAAAATGATTGCTGTGCATGCATCCATCTGCTGCAATATTGGAATAGGTTTTCTTTTATAGAAAAACCCATTGCAAGACTACCAGCTGTACGAAAAGGTCTCTTTTTGGACAATTACCATGTGTTTTGGACTGATGATGCTTATTTTTTACTCTGTACACTGGGACTCCGCAAACCAGACCCAGGGCACGTGCTCTGACCCCTCAAATATGTTAAATTTAGCTATACTCCTAATTGACATATATGAATTACTCATAAGACCCCATTATATGGAACCAAGTATATCTAGGGTCTGCCAGCCACCAGGTTTAGGTGGCACATTCAACCTACAAAAATCACTACTTGTGGCTGGCCTAAACCCTCCATTTAAACATTACTAAGTCAACCCTAAGTTAGCCTTAAGTGCCCATACGTAGGGTGCCTGGTATGTACGAGTAGGGCATGTAAATGTCTGTAGTAAAACACATCTTTACAGAGAAAATGCCTAAAAAACAATTTTCACGGTAGCAGTGTTAGCTGTTCCATAGGAAAGCACTGGGAGTTAATGTTAAAATTAAATCATGTAACCTTTACCTAGGAACCGGATAAAAGTTACTCTTGGAGGTTTTAAAATATTCATCACAAATTCAATTCTTTGGTAAATTTCTGTTGGTTACAGATTTTTACAAAAGTTACTCTAAAAAAATATATACTTTTAGTCTGCCTAAAGCCTCTAAAAGCCCATTTGCCTGAGCTCGCAACTGTCACTGTACTAATCCAAGTGGGCGAAGACCTGCCGCCAGAACCAGTTTTAAGGAGCGGGGGCGGGGTTGCTCATTTCCCTGGCCACGCTTCTAGGTAGGGCACACAAGCTCTGCCCAAGGGAGGAAAAGTCCTGCCATTTTGGTTTTAGGTAGAGACAGGTACTGGGGTTTGCTTGCAGTGGGGCACATAGGAACTGCTCTATAGTAGGTAGGGTTCCAACAGATAACTTTTTCCCTATTGGTCAGGGAGGGGTCAGGAGTCACCCCGACCCACAGGCTAGTCGCAGGAAAAAGTGGCACCTCTGGGTACCCTCTTCAGAACACCTCTGGACTTGTGGAAGATAGAAAAATGACTGCACCTGCCATTTGGGAGAAGAACCCTAAGGAATGTACCTGCTCCCATTTGGATTTAGGACTGAGAATTTGACTGCAAGGATCAGTTGGCTAACATCTTGTAAAGCTTCAGAGACACATACGCTGCAAGACACCCACTTTCGTGCAAAGCCCAGTTGACCAGTTTCAACTGAACCTGCCCAGACCCTGCTGTTGGCTTCTGTTGGAGTAAGTCCTGACCCCTAAGTGCTCTTTCTGGGGTCCTGGAACACTTCGCTGGTTTCAAAGTATACTCTTCCAGCTCAGACCTAAAACCTAGCACGTGGAAACATTTGAAAGGATTTTTGCCTGGATCCCTGATAAACGATCCCTGATAAAACATTTGTTTGTTTATTTGTTAACTTACCTCAGTTTGGCCATATGCCGTAGTTTACTACCCTCCACCCTGCCCCTCCCCAGCCCCGCCCCACCGCCAGCAACACTCCCTCTAGGAGCCGCTACTGAGTATGTCCACACATTGCTATCAAATGCCATAAGAGCATCCAACGCCAATACGGCTGCTGCCTTCTCCGGCCGTAACGCGGCGTACATTACTCCAAATAGCTTTTTGAGGTTCAGCCTGCTACTTCTATTTGGTATAAAGCCTGACTGGTCAGGATGGATTATTGTTGAAATTATCAGTTGTATCCTATTTGCAAGGGACTTTGCTAGCATCTTCGCTTCAAAATCAATTAGTGATATGGGCCTATATGAGCTACATTGGTTTGGGGGTTTGCCCCCTTTAGGTATTACTGCTATTGTGGCCAGTCCTAGATCGTCAGGTAGTTTTCCTCCTTCCAGTGCTGATTGAAACATGTTTAGCATCTGTTGTGCTACCTCATCTGCTACACATTTATACAGTTCGGCGGGTAGCCCATTGGGTCCAGCCGCTTTGCCGGACTGTAAGTCTCGTATGGATCCTGCTATTTCCTCCACTGTCAGTTCCCTGTCGATATAGTCTCTATCTTCTAGTAAGGGTTCCATTAGTCGGATGTCTCTCAAAAGCTCTGCACTATTGCATGCCTTTCTGGTTGTGGCCGACTGGTATATTGCCTCATAGTGAGTTGCAAAGGCCTCAGCTATTTCCCCATTCGTCTTGCAGTTTACGCCGTCAGGTTTCTGTATTTATAGGACCCAATTGCGATCAGTATCCTCCCTCTCAAGCCATGCTATTAATTTGTTTGCTTTGTCCCCTACATTGTATAAGTGCCTTTGTGTGGCTATCGCATAAGACCTAGCAGCGCTCTCCTCCAGATCTCTGAGTTCGGATTGCCCTAGTCGCAGTTTGTGCCCCAAGCCCCTGCCTTGTATGCGTCCCACAGAGTAGTTGAACTAACTGTCCCGGTATTCTGTTCAAAATATTGTTCCATTCTTTCCCTAAACTTGTCCACAATCTCTTTTAGTAAGCATTTTGAGTGTGGATGGGTTTGAAAAAGTAGACCTCTGGAACTATGGTACACAGTCATAGTCAAATTTAGGTAAGGTAAGCAAGAGCCTGGGTGTTTGGCTAAAGAAGAAATGGAAAATGACTGATGGGAGAAGAATGGAAACCAAGAGAGAGACAACTTATTGCAAAGTAATTTGCTCCTTTGGTAGTTCCTCATGGTGGCAGTGATTCCCTAGGGGTGGTGACTCAGTTGTAGAATCTTGGGGCAGTGGCTGGCCAAGGGGTCTAAGTATCTGGCTAAACTGGAGAGCTACAAAAAAAATCTAAAATTTGAGACACTAAGGTAAGGTCGGTGGGATTGGGTTGTTTCATTCTCTGTCTAATGGCCCCCAAGAATAGAATCTGGTCTCAAGAGTATATCAGGTGATGTTGAAACTCAATTAGGTTCAACTATACTGAATCAAATGAGCTGTTGTTCAAAACACACCTTTAAAATTAAACTAAGTAACTAAAGTACATTTTGCGCCCCATCTTTTGGATGTCTATCAAGAGTCACTCGAAGCGGGAGAATTCCCTCCATCTATGAGAGAGGCTGTATTAATTACCCTGCTCAAACCTGATAAGTCAGCGATACCTACAGACCCCTAACCTTAATAAATGTGGACACCAACATCTTAGCCAAATTGGTAGCAAATAGATTACAGCTGCTGATGCCCCTTATTGCCCGACCGGACCTGTCCGGATTTATACTATGCCGGTCAAAAGGCACACAATTTGCACACATTTTTCTCCGTACTCCACCAAATCGACCCCACACTCCCAGCTGTTGCAGTCTTCCTTGATGCTACAAAAGCGTTTGATTCTTTGGAATGGCCCTTCCTGTTCACCATACTTCCCAAATTAGAGTTTAGCCCCAATGTTATTACATTGATAAGATTACTATACACTAAACCTACCGGCCGCTTTCAAGCTAATGGTCTGATATCAGATGCCTTCCCCATTTCTCGTGGAACCAGGCAGGGATGCCCCCTGTAACCCCTATTGTTTGCAGTGGCTATGGAGCCACTGGCCACTAGGATTTGTCAACATTACTCTGCCCGGGGTTTGGTCTTTACTAATAGAAACCTCACCATTTCAATGTATGCAGACGATATCACATTGTATGTTAGATGGCCTGATGATAATCTATATCTGGTTTTTGCGAGAGGTACTCCGCTTTGGTAACAGGTCCGGTATTCATATCAATTGGACAAAGTCTTCCACTCTGACCCTTACTGATGCTCCACTGGGTACCGTATTGGACTTCCCGTTGATGTGAGCGAAGGATGCTGTTAGGTATTTGGGCATTTGGCTTAGCAGAGATCTGCAACATGTCTGCGCTTAAACTTTGGACGCCTACTAACCTGGTTTCAGGATAGAATCAGGTTTTGGACCGTGTTGCTCCTGTCGTTAGCAGGCAGAATTGCCATATTGACAATGATTGTCCTTCCCAAATTGCTATATCTCTTTGTGAACATACCCATACCACACACCCAGACCTTCTTTAAGTCTCTTTGTTCTGCTGCGATATCCATGGTTTGGGCTGGATGTCAACCCAGAATTAGATGAGACTTGCTGACTCGTCCACTGTCCAAGGGAGGTCTGGGGGTCCCAGATTTTGGATTATATGTTCTTAGTGTGCAAGCCCAATTTTTACACTACTGACTGTATCCTATCCCTTTTCACCCCTACGTGGCCACTGAAAAGGACATTGCGGATCCCACTCCACTCCACATGGCTGTATACCAGCCTTACCATAGAACCCCTAACAAAATTAACACAGTTGAAACTGTAAGATGGGCGTGGGATGGCTTAAGAAGGCAGATGCAGACCCCTCTACTTTACGGACCCTCCATACTAATTGCATTCCACCCACATTTTCTCTTTCTACATGACAAATGCGCCATTGCTCGGACACATAAAATGGGCATTGAGAAACTAGGGGACCTCTACCCACTGGGCACATTTTTGGAGCAGCCTACAGGACACGCCGAGAGTGGGACACCAATTCTAGAGTGGCTATTATACCACCAACGAAGTGCTGCTTGTAAGGCACTACACCCCACTTTTCCAGCTTCCCCTGACACCTTGCACCCGCTAGAACACCAATTAGTTACACCGTCCCCCCAAAAATAAGTTACCGGACTTTATGTCCAAATGCAGGCACATATCCCATGGACCGTTTCGAGGGCATTGGAACAGTGGAGATCAGAACTATTGGACCAGCCCACGGATGAACAGTGGGCGTTCTGCTGTTCGCAAAGGAAGCATTTATCCCCCAACTACAAGTTGAGGCTCATACACTTAAAACGTCTTCATCGCTTCTATTGTACCCGCCTACAACTCTTCAAATTGAAGTTGAGAGCTGTTTCCAGATTGTTGGAAATGCAAACGTGAGGGTGCCGCCTTCTTACACATTGCATGGGAATGTCCCGTTGTCTCTCGATACTGGGGGGAGGTGGGTGACACCATTCAGGCCATTACAGGTCAGACCCTTATGTGCTCCCCGCTGGTAATGCTGCTGGGTTACGCAGAACATTCCCTTCCTGTGGTGCGCCGCCTAACTGCAATGCTGCTGCTACTCGCAATGCGACGATTAGCTATACACTGGGGTGCCTCTAGTTACCCACGTGCTGCAACATGGACTCAGGATATCGCCTTTTGCCAGGAATAGATCATACAAAGCATTTATTGCCGACTCCTTGCTATTGTTCCACATTGTTTTTTCTTTTCTTATTGCTGGCTTATGCTGTTACAATATATTTAGTTGAAGTGTATCGCATTGCTTTGTCTGTATGACATTTTGCCTTTCAATTTCAGGTGCTTAGCAAACTTGCTGGAATTTATATCACTGTATTATGCCTCTACAATTTCAATAATCAAATTTATCATATATTGCATTGTGACAACTGCTGTGTATTGCAAATGTACATGTCACTATGTATTGTTTTTCACTGCTGTCTACCCAAAATCATAAATTAAATTGGAAAAAAAGTAACTAAAGTGAATTCAACTCCAGATGGACAATCTTTATGTGATATCTTTTTATAATGATATTGGAATAATGGTGATATCTGAAACTATATACATTACCATCATATGTATGTAATATCAATTGGTTGGAATTCTTGATACACCTACATGCTCGCCTTAGGGTATTGTTTAGGGGCTCTTTATTTGCCCTCCTTCTCCAGACCCTGGATCTTACCTCATGCCAGGAGGTTGTTGACCTACTGAGGCCTATACTTTATATACTTTTTTTTAAATATATGTGTATTATTCTTTTACGACTTAGAAAGTAACGCTATATAAATAAATAACGGAAAAAGAATATTCGTGAGCTAATACAAACAATAGCAGATTTCTTAAGAACAATGAATGACAAGAAATCATAATTATATAAATAGTTCATTACAAATTAATTCTACTGTGGGGTAGAATGATATTGCTGCCCCACAAAATCGAACTGTGATGGATTAAACCCAGATCTTTTGACTTGGTGTGAGTGTTTGATTGATTCAGATGGTCCGTCCATCACCACCCCCTTTTGTACTGCTTTTGGCCGCCATAAGTGTGGCAGGGTATGCTCAGATGTGAGTCCCTTGCTCACTTTGCCACTGGATTCAAGCAAGCCGGGCTGAAGACGGCTGGAATGCCAGAAACCGGTACTCGGAAGCTTGTTTCCGGTCCAGGGAAGACATGGCTTGGCAGTTCGGGCTGGACTGTTCCCATGAGGCACAGGGTCAGACTGATTTGCATATAGCCATGTCTGACCTGGGGTGGCAGAGTGGGCTAAAGAACGGTGATGGATTAAACCCAGATCTTTTGACTGGGTGTGAGTGTTTGATTGATTCCGATGCTCCGTCCATCACCACCCCCTTTTGTACCGCTTTTAGCCGCCATAAGTGTGGCAGGGTATGCTCAGACGTGAGTCCCTTGCTCACTTTGCCACTGGATTCAAGCAAGCCGGGCTGAAGACGGCTGGAATGCCAGAAACCGGTACTCAGAAGCTTGTTTCCGGTCCAGGGAAGACATGGCTTGGCAGTTCGGGCTGAACTGTTCCCATGAGGCACAGGGTCAGACTGATTTGCATATAGCCATGTCTGAACTGGGGTGGCAGAGTGGGCTAAAGAACGGTGATGGATTAAACCCAGATCTTTTGACTGGGTGTGAGTGTTTGATTGATTCTGATGCTCCGTCCATCACCACCCCCTTTTGTACCGCTTTTGGCCGCCATAAGTGTGGCAGGGTATGCTCAGACGTGAGTCCCTTGCTCACTTTGCCACTGGATTCAAGCAAGCCGGGCTGAAGACGGCTGGAATGCCGGAAACCGGTACTCGGAAGCTTGTTTCCGGTCCAGGGAAGACTTGGCTTGGCAGTTCGGGCTGGACTGTTCCCATGAGGCACAGGGTCAGACTGATTTGCATATAGCCATGTCTGAACTGGGGTGGCAGAGTGGGCTAAAGAACGGTGATGGATTAAACCCAGATCTTTTGACTGGGTGTGAGTGTTTGATTGATTCTGATGCTCCGTCCATCACCACCCCCTTTTGTACCGCTTTTGGCTGCCATAAGTGTGGCAGGGTATGCTCAGACGTGAGTCCCTTGCTCACTTTGCCACTGGATTCAAGCAAGCCGGGCTGAAGACGGCTGGAATGCCAGAAACCGGTACTCGGAAGCTTGTTTCCGGTCCAGGGAAGACATGGCTTGGCAGTTCGGACTGGACTGTTCCCATGAGGCACAGGGTCAGACTGATTTGCATATAGCCATGTCTGAACTGGGGTGGCAGAGTGGGCTAAAGAACGGTGATGGATTAAACCCAGATCTTTTGACTGGGTGTGAATGTTTGATTGATTCAGATGCTCCGTCCATCACCACCCCCTTTAGTACCGCTTTTGGCCGCCATAAGTGTGGCAGGGTATGCTCAGACGTGAGTCCCTTGCTCACTTTGCCACTGGATTCAAGCAAGCCGGGCTGAAGACGGCTGGAATGCCGGAAACCGGTACTCGGAAGCTTGTTTCCGGTCCAGGGAAGACATAGCTTGGCAGTTCGGATTGGACTGTTCCCATGAGGCACAGGGTCAGACTGATTTGCATATAGCCATGTCTGAACTGGGGTGGCAGAGTGGGCTAAAGAACGGTGATGGATTAAACCCAGATCTTTTGACTGGGTGTGAGTGTTTGATTGATTCAGATGCTCCGTCCATCACCACCCCCTTTTGTACCGCTTTTGGCTGCCATAAGTGTGGCAGGGTATGCTCAGACGTGAGTCCCTTGCTCACTTTGCCACTGGATTCAAGCAAGCCGGGCTGAAGATGGCTGGAATGCCAGAAACCGGTACTCGGAAGCTTGTTTCCGGTCCAGGGAAGACATGGCTTGGCAGTTCGGGCTGGACTGTTCCCATGAGGCACAGGGTCAGACTGATTTGCATATAGCCATGTCTGAACTGGGGTGGCAGAGTGGGCTAAAGGCTGGCTTAGAGAAAATCACTTCCAAACAACTCGGAAAGGAGGAGGACGCCACGCAGTTCAGCTACCGCCAACAAGTAAGTAGGAGAGAGGGGGGCTTTGCTAAAACCTATACCTGGATAGATAGCAGGTATATATAATATATCTCTTTAAAAGGAGTAAATGTAGTCCTTATCTGTTTTCTAGCGTTGACAGCTAATTTAAAAAAAAGCTCCAACAAAGAGATCCTTGATTCTACATTGAAAGAATAAAAGGAGGGAATCAAGTGCAAAGTAAACTCCCTTTACCAGAAAGGTAAGATCTTTATAACAAACAGCAAGTACTCTAGTAAGCAAATTAAGAACATAATAGACTAATAATATAAATTGTTCTTTAGATAAAGTGGTGAAAGGAATAGAGACAGGTAGCTTCCAGAGGCGTGCCCCCCAAGCACTCAAGAAAATATGAAAATAGGACCGGTAAGCCCTTTCAAATCTTAATTTGAAATAAATTTCGATGGGGGTTTGCTGAGAATGGGAGAATAACCTTAGAAATGCGCTTAAAAGGCAATCTCATAGCAAAATGGCAACTGGTCTACTTTGATTTAACATGAGTGTAAGACTAATGAAATCGCATAACCCTAGAAAACAAATAGAAAAAAGGAAACTGCTTATAAAACAAATATGTTTCTTCTTAATAGGATTGAAGTTGGTCCATTTTTACCTAATCCGAGTGAAGTACCAACAAAATTGACATATAAGGTAAAAATATGTATTAGTGTACACCAAATTAGAGAGAATGCACAATAAAAATAGCAACCTAAAAGAAGGTACATTTCCTCCTAGAACAAAGGAAAAGAAAGAAATATGAGCGGATGAAAACGTGCTCACAAAGACTGATAAAACAGAGCCAGGAAATAACTCACCTGGGTAAGTTGAGAAATATCTATGGGTGGGACTCAATAGCAAAGAATGAACCAAAAACCTGTTGGTCCCTTATGTTAATTCTATAAACATCCCATTTGGGTCTAAAAGATAAAACTATGACACATTATACCAGTGAAGAAATACCAAACCAGTCAGGTATTCCCTTAGTAATGCATAAGAAAGAGGAAGTTGATCCTGGATTGCAAAGTGTTGGGGTTACCAAATACTAGGTGATGAGTTAATATGTTTAGAAATCAAAGTGCAATTGTTGTCTAAAGAGGATGAGACCTAATGAAATGTACTGTGATATGTTTTTATAGATATGATAAAACAGTGAACAAGTCCTGAAGAAGGTGCAAGATCAAAAGAGACACCGAAACGCCGCGTCGACAGTTTGTTCCTATAACAATCTATTGATTAATAAATATGATGTTTTGTATGCTTGTGTAAATAATGCTAAAATAGCATTTTTTAATCATTGAAAGATTTTTATACAGTGTTGACTTTCTGCAAAAACAACTGTGTATATGGTTTTTATACAAAAATGTGTTATTATTAATTTTAAAACTTTACAAATAAATGAATGAAATTTTTAAAGAATTTTTTTGGTGTATATGATGTTCTTCATGGTACTCCTGGGCCCGACATATACTTAGTTGTAAATTTGGTGACCCGTGCAATATTGCAATCCCTCCCATTGATGTATACGTCCCCTTTGGGATTTTAACACCATCTACGATTCACAAAACTCAGGAGAAGGAGCTCTGTTTTTTTTAAAAGAGTGGGCTAAAGAACGGTGATGGATTAAACCCCACAAAATCAATATACATTTTCAATATTTTATAAAACCCTTTTTAATGATAAACTCTGAGAATTATAGTAATGCTTCAGAGTTCTTATTTTTACAAGCCTATTGCCCCAAACCTGACATTCCACAGGTTCACTAGACTTCCAGTTTTCTGTTATTAACCTCTTCGCAGCTGGGCAAATTCCCATGCTGTGCTGGGGGGCGGAGGGCGCGCACAGCGCCCCTGTGCTCATGACAAGGTCAGCTCGTCATTAGCCACGGCGGTCGTGTGCTAATGACGAGCTGAGCTCGTCATGACCACACCCATTTCTTTAGAACGTTCGCACAGCAGGGGAATTAGCCCAGCGTGCGAGCGTTCTAAAGGTCATGACGAGCTCAGCTCGTCATGAGCACACGAGCACCGTGGCTCATGACGAGCTGAGCTCGTCATGTGATTCGAAGGGGTTAAGGGAGGTGCTATGAATACAAAACATTGAATTTCTGACTTACGCACCAGGGGCCCGATTCACAGAATGAACTTAAGACTCAATCCTAAACTTACTACTATTTTGGTATTCACAGAATGCACTTACTACTTTTGGCATTCACAGAATGAACTTAAGACTCAATCCTAAACTTACTACTATTTTGGTATTCACAGAATGCACTTACTACTTTTGGTATTCACAGAAGTTATGATTTTGTCTTAAGTTTGTCTTAAGACAAATTTAAGACAAAATCCTAACTTCTGTGAATACCAAAAGTAGTAAGTTCATTCTGTGAATGCCAAAAGTAGTAAGTGCATTCTGTGAATACCAAAATAGTTGTAAGTTTAGGATTGAGTCTTAAATTTATTCTGTGAATCGGGCCCCAGAATTTTATCTTCTATTAGGCCAAATAAAGATGTTCTCCTTAGACGTATCCTTAAATAAAAAAGCTAGAAATAGTCTTGTAGCATTTAGACAAATGGTTGCAGGACCAGACCATAGGTAACCAGGTTCCAATTTGCAAGTCAGAACACCCTAAGAGAGGCATTCAAAGTATTGTGAATTCTGTGCATATAACCTGGGGGCAAATATACTAACAAGTCACTCAAACAACGGAGCAAGACAACTTGCTCTGTAGCGTTGCATGACAGGGAAAGGGCAGGAATACATCATATCTACTAAGATTTTGTGCATTCCTGCCCGCCCCATGCACTGGCACACCGTGTGCAGCCTAGCCCCAATGCTAGCGCCCTGAAGGATGGGTGCCTTAATTACAGCCAGAATTGTTTTGGGCAGGAAGGGATACCTTCTTGCACAAAAACAATCCGCTGAGGCTTTTTCCTTTTTCTATGTTTTCTGCAACACTTTACTCCACTGTATTATTTTTGGTGTGTATTATACTTTAGCTGTAACTGCCTCTAAAGGAGCTATATTAAACAGAATAATCTATGTTGCACTACAATTGACCTTATAACCTCCGAAGTTAGTCAAATGGTCTATAGTGTCATAGGTCATATGTATAATCTTAGAATCAACCTTGAATAAGAAAGTATTGTTCTATGTATGTGATTTAACAGGGGTAACATTTGTTTATGTCTAGATTTTTTAGATTACCGAAAGAAAAGAAATTATTAGACTATCATGTATATTCAGTGTCAATATATCTGCATTTTATTTTGCCTGTTAAAACAGGTGTTTCTTTATTGTCAAGAACAAAAACAGTTGAGATACAAGTGACAGACATGACTTGCTAAACCCTATGAAGTTCTGATTTACCAATGACCTCCTTCTTCATTACACTTGAATTTGTAAAGTGAAACTTGGGTCAAGTCATGTGTTCTTGTTGACTCACAGCAAGATGGTTTGCACTAGAATATGAATGCTGCAGGACTATGGACTGCTATTTTGTAACATCCTTTTAAATTCGTATAGCAGCATGCACGTGTTCAATTACTGTGGACATAGTTTAGGGGCTTATTATGAGTCTGCGGGTCCATGGACTGCCAGACTTGCGGGGGCGTGACGGTGGCAGTCTTCCGTCCGCCCAATTAAGACCAGGACAGTCGGCCACCCAGGGACCACTGTAACTGTCCCTGGCGATGGCACAGCTGTCTTGAGGCTGCAATATGCTTGGCATGGCCACTGCGGTCCTGCCAAGCATATTACGAATTTCCTCACTGCCACACTTTTCATGGCAGTGTGACTGCCATGAAAAGTGTGGTGGTTAAGAAACGAAGGAGGCCCTGCCGGGATCCCTTGTGCCTCTACGCCAATGGGTGCATGCAGAGGGGCATATGTTGTGCCCCCCTGTGTGCATGCACCCCAGTACCTGCACAGCATGGACTGCAGCAGTCATAGGCACAGCCGTGGGAATGTCAAAGAACCACCCGCCAGACAGGAGAAATCTCCTAATATGGCGGGAAGTTCAAACACGGGGTTGGCAGTACAGGAGCAGGGTGGCCCTGCTCCTGCACCACCAAACTCATAATAAGGCCCTTAGTACCTGAAATAGGTACACTATGCTTCCTATGTTAAAGTTTTAGACTCTGAATTATAAAGATTTATAACTAATGGAAAAAACATCCAAAGAAATATGTCAACAAATAGTCTCCAATACAGCAATGTCCATTCCTACAGTTGCTTACAACAGCAAATAAAAAATCCTGTTTGATACCACTTTGGGAATACAAATACTTAGGGGTCGATTCTGATTTCAGTCGGAAGGGCTCCGAACGATGGTCGGAGCCCTTCCGACCGAACCCGAATGTGTGGCCCGGATTCCTTTCCGACCGAGCCATTCTGATGGGCTCGGTTGGAAAGGAATCCGACTCGGATTTCCGAATTGCAGACGAAAGGGCATTTTCCAGAATTTCCGGATTCTGGAAGACTGTGATGACCCAGGAGAACCTATCTGACAAAATAGCTACTTCATCAGATAGGTTTACTGGGTTGCAGTCTGAAGAGCGTTTCAAAGTCCGCAAAAAAGGTTGCCCAAAGTGTCCTGTCAAGTTAAGGCAGCCTTGTGGAGACCTTACCAGTATCCACCTTTGACTCATCCCACTGTATTGGCAGGAGGAAAGGTTCAATGTCCCAATATAGAAGCCCCTCCAAGGGGAGCCAGCTTCTTCAGGCCAGCCAAAGACGCTCATGGGAGACTTTGAGGCCATTTGATAGATTTTGACCATAGGTCCCGATGCATCAGATACCCTGGATCCTGTAAGACATAATCTCTCGTGTGTGCCAGCTAGACGGTTTGCTTGCTCCATAATGTGTGTGATGGTGGGGTCTTACAGCAGGGCTTCACCCCAGCTTGTACCTGTCAACCATGTGGCCCTAGAAGTATTCACTCATATGGTGCCCAGGTCAGACATAGCTGCAAAGGCTAAATGTGCTATTAGAAACTGTAGAGGGGACTTCAGTTTAGATCACTTAGGCCAAGACCCTCGCCTCCTAAACACCGAAGCGAGATGCGCAATACTTTACTATTCCCAAGGCCTGTGGTGCGTCCAGCACTCAAGCACGTACGCTGGAAACAAACTGAAAATGTTTTTAAGTTGTAATTGCACATTTTTCTACGAGATCCCACTGATGAGATAAATATGTTTATGTAAGCCCCACAATAAGTAAAAACCGCATGTATGCTGCTGTCTGTGTGGCAGATAAACAGTGCTAGGGGAAGGAGCGGCCATCACCGCATCGTGCAGCAACTTCACCTCATGGGGTTTCTCATTTAAGTTCCACCCAACGCTAGATGTAAAGTTTTACGCTGTTACTGCTGCTATGCAATTAATGTAAATTAGCTGAACAGTTGTGCTATGCAATTAATGGGCATCATAGGCCAGGCTCTTAAATATTCTTTTTTAAAGCTTCAGATATCCACACACTTTAGTTGAGCAGTGGTCTAGAACTGTGAATGCACTAACTACTCAGTTATTTCACAATCATTGTATAGCACAGTCAGAGGCGCAACTAGAGTCACATTTGGGGGGGGGGGGGGCTAAGAAAAAAAATCGGGGGGGGGGGGGCTGAATCTTTAGACAATCGGCAGAGTCGAGCTGCAGGGGCTCTTAGAAGGGGTGAAACAACAACAAAGCCCCATTAACATGCACAAGGTATATTGAAGACCTGTGAAGTGCTCAAGTGCGGCAGGGAAGTGTCTCATCCCGGGCTGCCACACACAAGAGGGGGGGGGGGGGTGTTGAAGCCCTTTGAGGCCAATGGGTGTTGCGCGCCTGAGCACAGTCTTTGTAAGCTGATTTTACAGTCATTCCACATTTCTGAATGTACCGCCCCCTTTCCTGGTGAGAAACTGTGCTCATGACGTCGTTTGACTGACAGACGCAGGCCGTTTTGTTTGGGAGTGTAAAGATCTAGCTCACGACATGTAATACAAACTGGTTCCAAACCCTTCAGGTGCCATGTGTCTAGCTGGGTGCTTCCTTCTCCCCTCGGGTTGGCAGCACTCCAGCCTCAGTCTAAAAGTGTACACTGTGAGCGTCAACACAGCGCCTCCACGTCTGTGAGAGCAAGTGACGCAATGTTTACCGCACAGCTAACAGCTTGTGCTTTGCTTTTACATTTTTTTAGTGTGGGAGGATGACTGCTGCACAGTAACCTGCCTCTCAGGCAAAATGGCTTTTCTCTTAAGACCTTTTTTAAAAGTACGCCCTTCTTACGGTCCACATTAATTGTGGTCCCATTCCAGTGAACACTCTAAAAACAAGCATTGGCAAAGCCAATAGGTCTCGTCTATGGGGGGGCTATTGCCTTTGTCAATTTCTTTCAGTCAGGTTGTACAGCACTGTGGCTGCTGCGCAGCATGGACGAAAGTTATTAAAAAAGTGCTATTATGGGGTCCAGCGCTGATCACGAGGGGCGGTAATCCGTATTCCTAGTATGAGATTATTCTCTGCCTTCACAAAAAAATAAATGTTTAACTAACTTACATCTGAGCTGAAGTTTGCTATTTTTCCCCCAAATGAAGACAGTATCATGCAGAGAGCGTAGTGTTGTTTTCATCTTTGTAGCATCCTGGAACCCGCTGGCATGACTATTGGCCAATTTTGTCTCTGGCGGAAGAGGAGGGAGAAAGCAACGGAAAGGGAGGAGGTGGAGGGTTGACACGGCAAGCAGCAATGGGGGAGGGTCAGACCAGACAAGCAACAAGGCAGGAGGCGGGTGGGAAGCAGGACAAGCAACAATGCGAGAGAGACGACAGAAGAAAGGGTGGCAAGAACAAAGAAAAAAAAAATCTCGAAAAAGGATGATCAACCTAAGGATACTGGGCAAGTAAACTAGTACTTGGGGCATTCTTCAGGGTAGTGACAAACACACGAAGAGAAAGTGAAACCTTCATTTGTTGACTAAAGAGAAGCAAGGAAATGAGAGAGATGATAAAACCAACCAATGGTAATCAATGGGAAGGCTTTAAGCCCCCTTTGTACACAAAATGTCTTTCATGCAACATTACATGCACTGTCTCTTGCAAACCTATAGTATAGGGCATGGGTACTCACAAACATTTCCCAGGGGGCCACAAAGTACTGTCTGTGGCATGCCCGAGGGCCGCACCGATGCCAACAGTGGGAGGGTTGGGGTGATGAATGGTGAGTGTAGGGGATGCGAAGCAGATGCATGGTGTGTACAACTAACCATGACTTCTGTCTGCCACCTATGCTATATTCTCATGCATCTAGAATTAAAGTTAAAGCATTAATTTATGATCTAAAACATGAAAGGGAAAGTGATACTCATCTGGCGGCTGAATTGCAAAATGTGAAACCAGAAAACGTGGCATCAATCTTGGCTTCCCCACTTGACGAAATTGTGTGATCCAAGGCAATTTGTTAATTTCACTTTGCCTCCTATTTCTTCATTAACAATTATGAGAGCCCCTTAAAATACATGAATTCAGGAATAAGATATGTATGGTACAAAACCTTCTGGTGTTTTATTTAATAAACTATAATGGTGTTCCAATTATATAACAACCAAGGCTATACACCTGGTGCTCCTGACAAATGACTTCCCTCTTGGTTTAGTAATGGCATTGTTTTCAGAATAGGGGCGGCATGAAAGTTTCCAAGATCATGGTTGAAAATTATCATTATTAATAAACCCCTCTCAATGCAGTGTTAATCTGACCTACTGAGGTAAAAATCTCAGGCATGGTAATAAAATACACTTGTTTACAACTAAAGGTGTCTTTAAACCTAAAGGTGTTTCTAAAGATAAGTTGCCCTAGACATAATTTAATTACACGTTTTACACATTAGCCTGTTTGTTTTGCAGCTTTCTGAATTTTCCTGCTCTGTCAAGTGAACAGCAGCTCAGTGCTGCTGTTTACCAGCAGGCCAATTAAAGGTCAGGAGGGCTGCATTTTGGCCCCTGGGCCGTACTTTGAGTATCCCTGGTATAGGGTTTTGGGGGGGGGGGATGGAACAACGGGCAACCTATCAGAGGCGACGATGCCTAACAAACATGCTGAAGGGCATAAAACAACCTTTTCCCACGCAGAACTCTTACCACTTCTTTCCTACACAGGTAAGTATCTCACAGGTAATATATGGTATGGCCTGTATTGTATGGTATTTTATTGTATGTTGTGGTTTGGTTTGTTATTTTACAAAATGGTATGTTATGATCTGTTATTGTATAGTATGGTGTGCTATGTAATGGCCTGTTTTGTATATGTTAGGATATGAGTACGGTATGGCGTGTTATTGAGGCATAGAACCTTTTGAACTGCTAACTGCACGCATGCACATGCATTTAGGCAAGCGCAGATGTCCCCAGTTGGTAGAAGTTTAAAAATTGTGACACATTTTGGTTTCCAAAATTGGAAAGGAAGGCAGCATTCCATGGAATGTGACCAACATGAGAACGAGTGATAAATAAACACACCCTTAGTGAATACTGCAAAATGTAACTTTATTAAATTGTGTTGATGTTTTGTAATGTGGCCGGGACAAGACTTGCTGGAGAAAAGCGGTTTACTGTAAAGTGAAGTTTTGAAAAATCTGGAAAGCAAACTATTAGAGGGAGCTGTGGGCCAAGGAAGAAAAATCAAAAATTAAGAGGCATTAAAATAGCGAAAAACAAGATAGAGCAGAATAGAAGCATGTAAAAAAGAACATACAAACCAACACTATCCACTCATATAAAAAACAAGTACCACCATCTGAGAACAAACAGCACAAAAGAACACTAATCACGAAATCAATCAGTATTTGATCCATGCTCCAGGGAAGAAAACAAAAACTCAGAAATGAAGTCAATCCGACATGGGCAGACATATGCCCACCAATGAAACGGAAGAAAATACGAGTGACAGTAAAACAAATGAATGATAAATAAAATCAAGCTGAAAGCTACTTTTTAGAGTTTTTTTTTTAGAAGCAATAGATCTTTGCAAGCTATAGCACAATCACGCTGTCTCAGGAGAGACCGAAAACAGTTTATTCCTGTGTTGATATCTGTAGGCCTGTGGCTGTACTTAGGTCCATTACGACCAAGCACACGAGAACTTAAGCAATACTATCCTCATAGTGGTGGCTTCCTACCCTTTTACCTTCCCAGGCCCCAGTAACTTATACGACACCACAAGCTTTCGAAGAATGCTCTGGAGTTTTATCCCAAAGGGTATATTGCACTTACAAGTGAACCAAATATACAATCCTATGGCCTGCTTCCAAGGATCACCTATCTGTCTGAGTGAGACTTCAGCAACTTCTCGAAATGTTCAATTCCCACCAAGTCGAAAATCACTTCTCGTGACCTCTAGCAATCCCTAATCACTTTTGGTATCCTCTACCTTATTTACATCCAGGTGAATGTCAACACTATTGATGTACCTAGTGCTCGGGGCCTTAATAAGAGTTTGGTGGGTTGGATGCTGCATAAAATATGGTGGATGCTGCATCTGCCATGTTGCAAGTGAATCACTCACACAATATTAAAACCAGAAATATCGCGAAACAAAAATATTGTGCCAAAAAAAGTCTTTACAAAAATATTATGTTCCCATATCATTTTAAAATGTATATATAGTTTAAAATAGTAAATCTTAAATATTTAAAATATAGCATTAATAAAATGTCTTTTTTTAAATATTTATATTTCTCAGAGATTAAGAGCATACAGTTATCTTTCATATCAATAACATATGAATACCAAAAATATAATATATTAATTACAAATTGACATTACTATAATGTAAATTAAATACATTTAAATATTAGTTAACACTAGATATAAATCTGTACTTATATAAGCACACTCATATATGTGTGTGTGTATGTTTATATATACATATATATAATGTAACACTATTATAAAAAATATGTTTTTACATGATATGAACATTTTGGGGTTATTTCTTTTAATTTGCTATTATAATAAGTGTGTGCGTATATATATATATATATATATATATATATATATATATATATATATATATATATATATATATATATATATATATATATCCAAAGCTTGAGGTTGCGCTCTGAACGTTTGGAAGTGTAACTAATTTTGTTTTGCCGAGACTGACTGCCCACTGGGGCATAACTGACTGTCGTCAAAGGGTGCACCACATTTTAGAAGCTGGCTGAAAGAGACTCAATTCCGTCACTTCCTCTGATACCCTGAGGCACATCACCCATACCTTAAGCCTAAACAATTATATGTGCCTGACTCGCGCACAAGCATTCTGATGCACTGGGGGCCGTGGCATGATGGGTGTAGGAATTTGCATGATGACCTGAATGCATTGTTTCCTTTTATTTTGTTTCTATTTTGAAACATAAACGTATATGTTTTCAGTCAATTAGCATCCTAGCCATTGAGTGTTTAACAGGCAACAATTTGTGCCTGACACGCGCTAAGGACTCTGACTCACTTGGGGCCCTGGCAAGATGGGTGTATGAATTTGCATGATGATTTAATGCATTGTTTCCTTTTACATTTTAAAAAAACGTAATTGTTTTCGTTGTGTTACCTTCCTAGCCATTTAATGTTTTGACATACATGTATTAATGTAATGCATTTAACTTTATGCACTGCCATTAGTTCGTGCAAAGCAACTCACTATTCTCACGAGTCTTTTCACTATTTTCACTGTAAGTCATGTGACTATACTTAAACCACTGAGTTTCCCTCACTCACGCTCGTGACCAAGAGGAACATTTCCTCGAAACGCGTTGAGTAGGAGCTAAGCAATAAAGCTCGTCTAACTGCAAAGCTGGCCTGGACATTCCTTCTTTACTCGTGTGGGATATTATTTTGGATATATATATATATATATATATATATATATTTATATATATATATATATATATATATATATATATATATATATCTATATCTATCTATATATATATATATATATATATATATATATATATATATATATATATATATATATATATATATATATATATATATATATATATATATATATATATATATATATATATATCTCTATCTCTGCCACTCCACTCTACAAGCAGGATGCAGGCGCTCTCTCCTCACGAAAAGAAACTTTGAGCACAGACCCAGGTAGGTGTAAAAGTTAGTCGGTTTATTGAGTTGTTACTCAGTCGGCCATTACGCGTTTCGGTACTGACGTACCTTGATCACATATATATATATATATATATATATATATATATATATATATATATATATATATATATATATATATATATATATATATATATATACATACACACACACACAGAGGGGCATTACTCACTGTAGTGAAGTCTCAACACCGCTGTGACTTTGGATTGTAGTGAGACGTCAAGGGGGCCCGGGAGAGACCTTGATGCAGCAGGGACACTGTTAGAGGGAAACTCGAAACGCGTCATGCCGCATGTACTGCCATTTAAGGTTTTCTCTGACTCCCCGTTGTGTCCCTCCGGTTCTTTCCCTGGTGGAGTGAGACGACTGTTGGTTATATATATATATATATATATATATATATATATATATATATATATATATATATATATATATATATATATATATATATATATATATATATATATATATATATATATCCATCCAAATTGCCGAGCAACTCGAGTCTGAACCCTAAAGGGCGGCCAGTGAGACTGTTGCACGGCTTCCAGTTAAAAATTCCAAAATCTCCCTCCTTTCACCTTCAGGAAAGCATTTTTCTACAGCAACCCAGCTTGTGTCAGTGAGCTTTCCTGAAGGTGAAAGGAGGGAGATTTTGGAATTTTTAACTGGAAGCCGTGCACCAGTCTCACTGGCCGCCCTTCAGGGTTCAGACTCGAGTTGCTCGGCAATTTGGATGGATTTAATTGTTGGAGTCTGACCTGCTTGCCCTTTGTGACGCTGTTACAGAGTGAGGAAAGTTGGGAGCAGTAGGATGAATTTCCATAGCTGCAGGCTGGAAGTGCTGAGAAAGCAGTGAGTGAATAAAATGATAACGAACTGTGCAAGACTTTACATGTATTTAATCTGCGCTATGGGAACAATTTAATCAATTAATTTGCCGTGCAGTACAGCATTCGGACTTTGAAAGGCTGGCGCCTGCATTTGAAATGTGTATGTTTCCCTGTGCGCAATCTGTGATAATACGGCCCGCGCTGATAAAACCTGTCACGTGGGCTGCTGATACAGAGAGTTACCGCCCGTGATCAAGGCTTGTAATGGCAGAAACGTTGGGCTGTGGTAACGTCTTGCCTCGTGCTGTTCACCATTAAAGCATTTTTCTACAGCAACCCAGCTTGTATCAGTGAGCTTTCCTGAAGGGGAAAGGAGGGAGATTTTGGAATATATATATATATATATATATATATATATATATATATATATATATATATATATATATATATATATATATACACACATATATATATATATATATATAAATATATTCACCACACAGCCCCTGTATCTACGGCATAACGTACTCTCAAGGCACAAATCAAACATAGTAATTTGTTCAGGAAAGGCTGATTCTGCTTCTCGGCTACGCGTTTTGGCTGTAACCAGCCTTGCTCACACATGTGACAACATAGAAACAAATTTCTGCCCTGGTGAGGGGCTCCCCAGTGCCCCTGGAGGGTTGGGGATGGGGGCCATGTAGATATTTACCCTTCATGAATACAGCCCAGGGATGGTCTCCTCAAGGCTTATAATTATGGAATGTGGCACAGCCACCATTTTCTTTTTTCAATCCCCCAAGAGTCTTGTAGGACTGCATTATTTTTTTGCTGATCGTTTTAGGGTTTTGCCTCGGGGTGGGGGGGTCCCTGGATCTCACCCATGGGGCCTTGGAAATCAGGGTATTCCTACCCTTTTCCTTATACTATTATTGTTTATTTCAGGACAGGGGACTAAGTCCCTGAGTGCTGCAATGGCTGCCAGAAACATTTTTATGTTGCTGGCAGCCAATTAGAACACTCGCTCCCGCAGGAGTCTGACTCCCCCTGGAGCGAGATAGCTCAAGGGAAAAAAGCAAGCTCACTGGGCCAATCAGAACACCCTAATTTTAAATTTGAGATTTCATCCATGATGACACTGACCAAGTCATAAGTGATGTCATATGTGAGGTCATACGCAGTGCATTGTGTGGCCGTAAGTTATAGTTAGCTCAGGTAACTGTAACTGTTGAATTTCTATGGTTTGTAAAAGTGAAATCTGAGCCTAACTATAACATCCCTATAGCCTGTGGTTTGTTCAGTGAATTTCTATGTTTTTTTTCAAAATTACATTTTCTAACTATAATGTCCCTGTAGCCTTTGGTTTTTTCAGTGAATTTCTATGTTTGTAAATTTTGTATTTCCTAACTGTGACCTGTAAACTTTGAGAATGAGTGTGTGAGTGGCTGTATAGGTCGATGAGCGGGTATATGAGTGGCTGTATGGTTTGTGAGTTGGTAGGTAAGTGGCTGTATGGGTCTGTGTGTGGATGTATGAGTGGCTGTATGGGTCTGTGAGTGAGTGTATGAGTGCCTTTGTGGGTCTGTGAGTGGGTCTTTTAGTGGGTGTGTGAGTGGTTGGGCATGGGGGAGCCTCAAGGCCCTCATGGTCCCAGCCTGCTCCCCACCTCCTGCAGGAGATGGCATTGCTCTCGCACACAAGGAGGTGCTGGAAATACAGCTCCTTGTGTGCAAGAGCAATACTTTCATCTCTTTCCCTACTCGCATGTCTCGGGAGATAGCAGGAGTTGGCTGTGGCGGTGGTCGTCCCAAGGGCTGTTTATGTCTGAAAGAAGGGGGTCACCGGGCCCTCTCTCCTTTGTTTTACATGGGATGGCTCCTGCGAGGTGGTGGTTTATGGGGCCGTATATGGCCCAGGTGGGGAGCTGTGCAGCCATCCTACTTGTTTACATTTGGCTTTGGCCCAGGGAGGTGGTGGTCTCTGTGGCCTGGGTTCGGTGCGGACCCGCTTCATATTGTGTTTTTTGCACTAGGGAGGTGGTGGACCTTGGGGCTTCTAAAAGCCCTAGGATAGGTGGTCCGTATGTCCCCCCCCCCTTTTTTATAAAAGCCCCGGGGAGACAGTGATTCCCAGGGGGACCCGTGCAGTCCCCCTTATTTTATTTTATTTGCAGAGTTTTATATAGCGCTGGCTAGACCAGGAGGTATCAGAGCGCTTTACATGAGGAATCAGTGAGTTACAGGTTACAAAATTACATCAGTTACAGGAGCCATGTGTAAACATTGGAGAAAACATGAGTTAATTAGCGCATAGCATAGCCAGGACACATGCTGATGGGGAATGGCAGGTAGAGGGGGAATAGTAAAACGGGGTAAGGAAAGCAGATAGTGTCAGGCAGACCGACAAGGGGGAAAGTACTTCAGGGAGATAAAGCAGTCAAAGTTAGAGATAGACAAACCGGTTGGGCAATCCAAATAGCATCCCCTGTATCGGTAACAGAATACGAAGAGAAACGGCTGGAAAGGGGGGGGCAGCCGCAGGATCATGGAGGGAGGAGGCGGGGAAAGAAAGGAAAAACACAGCCGGGAGACGGGGAAAAACAATGTCCAATGTCCGGCTGGGTAGGTGACGGCCGAGGGGGTGAACCAGAACCAAACTTCTCTATAGCTGTCTAAACAGCTTCACTTGGCATCGGCCATGTTGCTCGGGCACCGCAGTAAGTACAACATTCAAGGTATTCGCCCAGGGAGCATCGTCAAAGTTCCATCAGCAGCACCAGTCCTGGTGTTACTGGGAAACGCCACACGCCTCACCCTCCAGCTGGCCCCCAGGAGGGCCGAGAATGCCATCGTAGTACAATTGATCTAGGCAGGGGAAATTCTCCGCTGCCAGTTACACATTCGGCCAGGATCAGACCCGAGTCTCCTGAACACACTACGGAAGGCTTGTTTGCCTGCAATGAATTACTGATGCAGTGATGGAGAGTTTAGACGTTGTAGGGTAGATATGCCAGATTTACCAGACGTTCGTGCATTTAGAGATTAGTGCATGGTTGTAGGGAGGATGGCTCCCGTAAAGCTTGTAATTCTGCCATCTTGTCAGGCAGTGCTTCAGAGTGACTCCCGGGAGGCGGAGGGGCATTATGCTCTTTGTTGGTGGTTATGGAGAGAGCAGTTTGTGGAGCGCAAATATGATAAACAGCTAGATGCTGTTGCCCCATGGAGGTGGTGGTCCCTAGGGCATAAAATTGCCCTTGGAGGGGGACATGTGCACCCCTCTCCATTAAATATATAAACTCTGCATGCCCCCGGGATCTGACCCACACAGAGACTTCATTAAAAACAAACGCTGGAGACCACGCTTGTTTTGTTTTCCATTTTCTCCGCGGGTTCTTGGCTCCGTCCCGATTTTGCTGCAACGTTTATTTTATAAAGTGCTTTTTTGTCTTGGTGGGGTCCCAGGAATATCCCCGGACCAGCCCGTGGGGATCAGGGTATGCCTACTCTGACCTCTTTTCTTTCTTTTAATGTTTTTTTCTGAGATTTTTCTTAAGCCAAGTCTCAAGATGGCTGCCAACAGATATCAGCACGAGATCGGTAGGGTTTGCAGAGCCTTTGCGTTCCTAGATATACAAATTAGTATTTCCATTAATATCTCTCAACTACTGAACAGATTTATACCAATTCACAAAAAGGTTGCTTTCTGGACTAAGAGCTACCTTTCTGTCAAATTTGGTGTAATTCGGTTCAGCAGTTCTGGCTGTAGCTGTGTCTAAAATTACTAGGGGAATTTGCATGGGGAAAATGTGTTTTGTGCCCCCCCCCCTTTTTCTCTGTGCTCACTAGATGAATCACCCTATAACTTTCAACTAATTCAGAAAAAAACCCACTAATAATAATAGAAATATTTAAACAATATTAGGAAAAATATTGGAGCCTGGTAATGCTATTCCCACTCCAGTTTCTGCAACAGTAATGACAGTTTAGGCTATGGGGGGGGGGGGGGGCGGGGGGGGTGTACATTTTCTATCTCACTCCAAACAGGACTACAGTAGGGCAAGTGTTGGCTTCAAAGGGGTTACATGTTCTATTCCCACACCAGTCTATGCAACAGTATGGAAAGCGTTGGACCTTCGAGGCGCAAGATTTACTATTGCCACTCCACTCTATGCAACAGTGCAACAGTAGGAAAAGCATTGGACTTCGGAGGGGCAAGATTTTCTATTCCCACTCCAGTCTGTGCAACCGCAGGGAAAGCGTTGCACTTTTGAGGTGTGAGATTTACTATTACCACTCCAGACTATGCAACAGTAGGGAAATCGTTGGACTTCAGAAGGATTACATTTACTGTTTCCACTCCAATCTAAGCAACAGTAGGGAAAGTACTTCACTTCAAACACATTACATATTTGAATAACCCTATTAATTTAGACCAAGTAAAAAACTCTTAATACATCAACCTAGCAGCCCACACTTAAAATACAGCTAGAAAAAATAAGTATAACACAATTGATAATCAGGTATCCAACTAAGAGTTGATAAATATTTGTTAATTAATTATTACTTAGTTAACGTCCTACTCTATACTCCTCCAGACCTAGGGACCCACAAACTAAAATACAACTAAAATAAATCAGTATTACATAATGTACATGCTTAATTATCAATTAAATAATTAATAATAAATACCAAATTAATTGTTAATTAATTATTACTTAATTAACTTCCCACCCTGTATCCCTGCAACCCCTACAGTACACAACTAAAACATAACTAAAATATGCAGTTATAACACAAGTTACATAATAAATAATCAATTCAATAATTAATAATAATTTAATAAAGTATTTGGTAATTAATTATTACTTAATTAACTTCCCACCTTACCCTACAAAACCAGGAGCCCACACTCCAAATATCCCAAAAAAATATAATTAGTAGACAATTTACATAATTAATAATCAATTAAATAATTAATACTTAATTGCTAATTATTACTTAATTACCTTCCTACCCTATACCCCCTACAAACCTAGCAACACGCTACAATACTATAAATTACTATTAGCAATTCAATAGAAAATTATATGTCACTCAAAATGACAAATTATATTTGAAAATATTGTCAACAATTATACAAAAAATAACACCTAAACATAAAATATCAACTAAAATACATTGAGTTAATTAGAAAAACAATATATTTTACAACTATTTTTTGGAAAAAAATATTTACAACAATATTCTTAACAATAATCGTACTTACCTAAGAAAAACAATATTCTTGCAAACGATATTTCTGCGCCACAATATTATGGTATCACAATATTGTTTCTTGATATTACTGTCTCCCGATATTTAGAACCTGATATTTTGTCCAAATACCTGTTTTGATGGAGTGTCTCATTATCAAATCTCATTGTCAGATTAAGCTCTCAGTTTTAGTGCGGGTCTTGAAAAGAGGTTACAGAAAATCTACAAATTTGGTGGTTCACAATAAGGAATTGAGAATCCTAACATATGCAGCGGACATATAAATACACAAACGTGCACTAATATTTCTTTGTCATATCAGTGCATCCACAGATTACCTGTAACCATTGCTACAAAACACAAAGATAAACTCGGACACATAAATAGTGATCCGACTACTCCTGAATATTGGAGAAAAAAAACACAGTGTTGAACCTCTCTGTAGCGTCTACCCAAGCCTAGGTACCCACCAATGACTACATCACACATGGAGCCTAATATTACATGTCTTTATTCTGCTGCGTGTAACTGCAAGCTCAACATTCTAAACCAAGCTTTCGTTACCCTTCACTCGAGCACTGACGGAGTAAAGTATGAACCAAAAGACTTCTGTCAAAAAACTTGCAAGAAACTACATCTCCCCCTCTGTTAAATAAAAACTAACATGTTTTCACCTGATCTAGATACTGGAAGCTGGTGTCTTCAGTGTTAGGGATCTTCTAAGACAGTGAAGAAATAACAACTGTCAGTAGCTTTTCAATCTCTGTCTTTTATGCACCACAAGAATCTGAGGAGTTAAATGTCTAAAGTAAGAAGAGTCTCTGGTTACAGACTTCCCAGGACACTGGGCAGTCGCCAAATGTACCTCAGTGGATACCGCATGGAAGTGTTCAATGTCATAGGGAGCATCAGACTTTCTTTGTCGCATCTGCCAGGCGGTCACTATATCTCTTTCTTGGAACAGCAGGTTCTTTGCCCTTCACCTCTTGTGTGCATAGACTTTCATTTTCTGCTTGTTACCAAGTCCTTTAAATGAGTGGTACTTTCACAGCTTTCGCATTGGCTGGTCTATTGAGGTTACTTGGTTGTCATTGTTCTCCTGAACATCAAAGTCGCTGGTGGTCGAATGCAGCGTTGAACGATAGGCTTTTAAGGTAGAATTCAGTAATATTTTCAATTTGAGCTCTTCTAGAGTTGCATGCTGTACCACTTTCTTTAGCGTACTCATAAAACGCTTAATTAGTCCGTTGGCCTGCAGCTACAGAGTTGTACTCTTCTGATGCTTTATTTTCAGATGTTGTAGGAAATCCTTGAAATCCTGACTGTTAGAGGGCAGGCCATTATCACACTTTAGAAAGGGTGAAATGCCCCAAGTCGCTAAGATGTTATCCAGCTTCTCAATGACTTGGTCAGGAGTAGTGGATGAAAGGTCTTCTATGAGTGGGAAATAAGAATATTCATCCATGATTACTAGCAAAGGAGGTCCGTTATCAAGTGGACCAAAGAAATCAATGGCTATTGTCTTCAAAGCATGTTTAGGGAGTTCAGGCATATTCAAGGTATGTTGAGTCAGACTTGTAGATAGGCAGTTGCAATGATGACAAGTCTTGAATTTGTTTTCGTTCATCGTTCAAAGCTTTATTTCGATAAACACATGATATCATAAAAGCGCATACAAAAGATTAAAAAAAAAGAAACCACAATTCATAGATCTTTGCATTTTGCGGGATTAGTTACGGTAAAAACATTCATATTACAATAAATAAGTTAAGAAGCATATTAAACAATAGCAGCTTTGTAGAATTAAAAGAGAGAAAAATGTAATTAAAAACTGAGTCACCTCAAGGATTTTGCTCTGATTACCCAAGCCCAGCTCAGAAATTTAGCAACCCCACAGACTAAACGTGTACTGGTATCAGTCTTTAGAATTCTCAAAGCTGCGGAATGATTCCTGGTTCCGAGCAATAAACATGTAGGTTTTAGCCATTTCTGTCTCGGTTTGTTTTCGAAAACACTCTGGTCTTGGCAAAAGTGCAATTTATGAGAACTTATTGGAAGCAAAAAACAGTTCTGACTCCTAGCATAGCATATGTCTCTCAAGTGTCTTCTTCATCGCTATAGATCTATTATGAAACATGGCAGGCTATCAGTGCTCACAACCTGGGCCAGATCTTCCTGACTAAAACCTGGGTAAATTAAACTTCTCAACCAACCCTGCACATGCTCATACAAGAAGGGTACTCAAAAGAGTTGAGAAAATAGGCAGAGGTGAGGTAGTGGTTCACACCAAAATAAAATGGAGATAACTAACAAAAGAATAATTCCCACATTTTGAATGTTTGTAAATAGAAATAAAAATGATGTACCCAACTCCCATGAAACTTCATTTCATCTACCATCCTCATAGGTACAACAAAAGTACCTCTAAACAACTTATTGAACTCTTTACTCCATGTGCTTCAGTGCGGATGACCATATCTTCTTTTGTGACGTTAAATTACCTTGGACCAACTAGTTTCGCTGCTAAATCACATTTGTTCTTATACTTGAACAATAATCCAATGTACTTTTGTCCATCTCCCATACACATGAAAGTTTCCACACTAGATGTACTTATTACAAAAGACGGCATACTTTAGATTTACCCCTAATGCTGGAGGATTGGTCAGATTACTTTTGTATCTTTTCTTACTTAACTCTGCCAAAATTATAGACAGTAGGGAACCATAAAGACCTAAGCATCAGTTGAGGGACCAAAGAAGTCTGAATAAAACCACACTATCCTCTGAAAGGGAAACAGCCTTTACAGCAAGGTTTTTACCACTTAGTACCTTTACCGGCATTTTGACCTCCCACGTTTTTACAATGTATATGCAAGTACAACGCATGCCTTTACCACACGTTTGAAGTAGGTTGGTTGTGTGGGTGTCTCCCACAAAGAAATGCTTTTTTATATATATAAACAATGCATGATAATGGCATGTGTGGTAAAAGCATATATGTTGTAAAAAAAATGTGGGGTAAAAAATGCATTGTAAAGACATGCAAAATATTTGCCTGCATTGTTCCATCATACAATCCCTCTGAAGAAGCCTACACACTACAGTGTAAACCCCATCACAAGAGTTATACAACACTTTAAACCATTACTTTAAGACAATGACCACAGACATGTTTGACTTAAAAAACCATGAAAAGACCAAAGATCAAAACATCAGCTCAATGATGCTTGAAGAAGCTTAATGATGAAAGGAGAGTTTTCAGCTCCACAGAAGAAATCTGTTTTGATGCAGCTGTGTTTGTACTTTTTCTTCTTAAAGGTGGAAGTATTGCCAGCATTAAACCAACAGAAACGCTGTTCGAAATTGTCAAACAAACTACAATGTCACCTCTGTTGGTGATCCGAAACCAATCTGTAAGAAATTGGGTTATTGATCGAGTGAGATGGAAACCATACTCAGGCCGCACCTACAATCCTTGTCAGAGTGAACTGCAAAAGTCACTAAATTTAACCTGGTAACTTGACACAAAAGCAGCGAGGCTTCCCTTAGAGGCAATGTATAAAGTATTTATCAGCACACAACCAGTAATAAAATGGAAATCCCACACAAATTTAGAACAATAGATAATCGTTAGTAAATAAAATGATACCAGCATAACAAGAGTGCAATCAGTGGAACTAGAAATATATCATTTTAAAATATTAGGTATAAATAGAGCAAAAATGTGTAAAGCGCCAACTGTGGTTATCTGGTTGAGCAGCACTGGTACAAAGTCACAAGTTCAGGTGGACTGCATTGGAGCACAGGCTGGACACAGGGTTGTGTACCTTATGTCTGAGGTGTGAAGTCTGGGTGGTGTTGATTTGCGCGTCTTTACAGTGCTCTGGATCTGTTCCAATGTATGACAAAACTTTGCGTATCTATATGTTGGTTCTGATGAAGCTTTCAGCTGTGTGGCGAACCTTTGCGGGTAGTACGTCACTTAGCGTTGGTTCCGATGAAGCTCTCAGATGTGCGGGGAGACTTTGCTGGGCTTTGTGTTGGGCTTCACGCAAGATTTGATGGAAAATTCAGTTAAGCAAGGAGGAGTTCACTCTGATGCCAGTCGAGGGTCCACTACCTGGGGGCACCTCTTGGAAATCAGGACTCATTCTAGCAGATGCAAGCAGCAGGGCTCAGGCGGTCCGATTGCAGGTCCAGGCAGGGACAGTTGCAGCAAGTCTGCTGGGCAGTTGCAGCGAGGCCTCTGAAGCTACTCTTGGTGGCCTGGGTTGAAGGCAAGTAGGTCCAATCATATTTTTCACAGAGCAGTCGTTCAAGCAGTAGGGAAGTCATCTGACAGCAGGGCAGTCCTTCTTCTGTAACTTTCACAGGCCCAGTAGTGTTATGATGAGTGGTTCTGGAGGTCAAATACTTATACCCAGTGCCAGTCTATGTGTGGAGAAATTGCCTGTCCTACCCCCGACATCTAGTTCTGAAAATTCTGATTTTACCATTAAAGAGGATTTTAAATTACAATTTGTTTAAGTGAAAACAGCATAGCTCTAACGGTTTCCAATCCAATTCCAATCCAAAGTTATCACTTATTAAATGTAAAAAGGTAACCCAGTGTTAGTCAATGTGAGAGACCGGCCTTATAACTTTTCGAGTTTTTCACTGCCAAGACATGTAAAACATAAGCACGCATATCCTATCAGGGCTACAATGGATAAGGGTGGACAGGCTGTCTTGATTTTGCTGGACCTGTCGGCGGCTTTCGACACGGTCGATCATGCAACTCTGATCGGCTGTGTCGAGGCCATCGGCATCAAACATAGAGCTAGGGACCTCATTACATCATTCTTGGCTGATCGTAGACAAGCTGTCAAGTTGGGCACTTTTACTTCACCTACTTTCAGCCTTCCCTGTGGAGTCCCTCAGGGTTCCTCGCTAAGTCCGACCCTTTTCAATATCTATGTTTCGGACTTAGCGAGGGTAATAAAAGAGCATAACATCAATTTGACAACATACGCTGACGACACTCAGCTGGTGTTATCTATACACAAAGATGGACCCACGGTCGCAGCAAATTTCAAGAATGGTATGAGGGCCATTAGCAGTTGGATGGCTTCCAACTGCTTAAAACTCAACTCATCTAAGACGGAAGTTATGCTGTTTGGAAATATTCAACCTTCGTGGTCCCCTTCATGGTGGCCTGAGGAATTGGGAATTCCACCCCAACCTGTTAGTAAAGTCAGAAATCTGGGAGTGATATTTGACAACAAGCTCCTTTTCCATCATCATGCGAATTCGGTAGTGTCATCTTCCTTTAACATCTTAGGGAAAATAAAGAAACTTTTACCGTATCTTCCCATAGCTTTGGGAAAAACACTCATATCCACACTGGTGTTTTCTCGCACTGATTACTGCAACGCCCTCTTCCTCAATGCTCAAAAAAAGGTTATTTCCAAACTGCAACTAATACAAAATGCCTCCGCCAGAATTCTATTGGGCATTCCCAAATACAGCTCTGTCTCTGGACATCTAGACCAACTGCACTGGCTTCCAGTCAGAAGTCGCACGAAGTTCAAGACCCTCTGTATTGTCTATAAGGCAATAAACAACACGGGCCCTAAATTCCTGAGAAGTTCCTTTAAACCTTTGGCAACCCCTAGAACGTTGCGCTCTGACACGGCTCACATGCTTCAGATTCCTAGAACAAGGAAAGTGACCTGGGGAGACAGATGTTTCACCATAGCAGCGGCGAAATTGTGGAACTCCCTTCCCCTTAACATAAAGATTAGTCCATCTTTGATTGTCTTCAGAAAGCAGCTAAAGACTTGGCTGTATTCTCAATGACATTCCTCGTAGATCACTTTTATTCACTGTTTCAATGTTTAATCTCTGGTTAGTTAGCTTTTAGCTGTTAGCGCCGAGACACCCACGGGTAATTGCAGCGCTTTAAAAATGGCAAAAAATAAATAAATAAATAAATACTGTAAAAAAAATATTACAATGCACCCTACCCTTGGAGCCTTAAGTGACTACCTTAGGGGTGAATTATAAGTGTTAAAAAGAAAAGTTTAAGCATGGTAAAAGTATTATTTTTCATCAGGTCACAATAGCAGTTTGAAACTGCACTACAGGCTGCAGTGACAGGCCTGAAGCATGTTTTAGAAGGCTATGTTAGTGGATGTCACAATGAATGTTGCAGGACTACTAATTGCATTTAATTTATGAGCCCTGGGTACATGTAATACCATTTACTAGGGACTTACAAGGAAATTAAATGTCCCAATTAGGAGTAGGCCAATTTCATGTTTTAAAGAGAGAAGATTGTAGGAAGGTGGATATCTGACTATGGTTACCCCCAAACTTTTTGCCTGGTGTTTAGCTGGTTTTTGACTTAGTTGGCCTGGGATCCTGCTATTCAGGACCCCAGGCTAATTGCTCTCTCCTTAAAATGGACTCCATGTACCTTAGGTACATACACAATTGGAACTGGTTCACCTTATAGGCCCCTGTAACAGTGTACCCCAGGTACCCAGTGCAGAGGTGCATCCAAGGCCTACCAGGGGCTGCAGCATGTATTGTGCCACCCGTGGCCTGGCCTCCACATTTGACACAACTGGCTGATCAATCAGCTGGGGTAAGTTGGTGTATTCACCTCTTACTTAGATATAGTATACCTATATCTAAACCTATCTGGACACATGTTAACCTATAAGCCACTCCTATGGAAGGCCTCGACAATCCTGGAGGCAGAGTGCTTGGTTTCATGTGAGATGGTGCTCTGGCACGAGCTGAGCCCATCTGCAGCTGTCAGGAACCACTCTCTTAGCTGTTCTGGGATATTGCCATACCATATACTCTTAAGTGCATTATAATCCTTGCGGTTATATGTTAACTTTGGTTTGGCTTTATCAAAACATGTCGAGTAATGTGTCATACGAATTAGGATACTACCCCCTCGCCAATTCTGGCAACAGGGGTAGCATTCCACCCTTCTAGAGGGACACAACATGTACAGAACCTGAACCCCGGTTAAAGTTAAACTCGAGCCTCAGCATCACAAAATGGATGCTGCCACCACAGACACAAGTCTGACCTCCTGCTGCTGGGAGTCCTTCCAGCGAGGGAGGCTTGGACAAAGGGTTTCCTGCCTTGGGATGTGCGAGCACCACCCCAGACAGGATTTTGTGTATTGGGTAGGACAGGGCTGAATAGAATGAGACATGCCTTGGGCGCACAAGGTGTCCCCGTGCATAAGCCAGTCCAAACCGGTGCTGGGGCTTTCCAGCCCCAGTCCTGGTGCGGAGCTGGACAAAGGAAAGGGGGTGTAACCGCCCCCCTTCCTGGTCCCACCCAGAGGAGAGACCTAGCAGGTGATCCGGCCTCCAGATTTGGAATAAGAGTAGGAGCTGTGTCCCAGGACTTCATATCATCCTGAACTCGACTTGAAACTAAGAAGAAAACTGGACTTCGACATTCTGCTGCACAGAAGACTGAAGAGCATCTCCCTTGTGGCCAAGGAGTGACCACCCTGTGAATACAGGCTCTATCCAGCAACTCGACGTGTGCTTTGCCGCCGCCTCCTGCCGGAGCCCAACGAGACCCAGACTCCCAGACACCTCAGAGCCCGATCCACAGTCCCTGCAAAGAAGAGACCCGTGGAGGCACCGAGAGACGTGGGACCAGACATCTTGAAAGATCCCCGAGAAGCTGACTGCGCAGCACCCAAGGCAACCTCGACACTGTGCTTTGGGGTTTGAGAAGCCCCACTACAGAGCAGCATTTGCACTGAAGATCAGCCCCCCAGCATCTCCACGATCTGAGTGGGGCCCTTTTGCACTTTGCCACTTGACGCGCCATCCCGGCCACTTGCCACGTGGCTAGCGGCCATCTTGGTGACAAAACCTACAAACAACACCACTGGTCTGGTTGCCCCAGACTGGCCCTCGCTCCCCTGAAATGGAGCACCCGCTCTGACCTTGCAGGTCCGAGTGAGAAGCTTGCATTGATTCCTGCGTCGCTTGCATTAGTAAAGGCCTGTTTGCTCCGATCAAGAAGCCGACGCCGCCAACAGCTAGAGCTTTTGTGAGACAGCTCGTGACCAATGCCTGGACATCCCCGACCTCTTCTTGTCCACGTGGCTGCAGAGACAATCTTCAACTCTTCGCCTGTTTGCACCCGACATCGCCTGGTTCCATCCTGTTTCCACGGTAGTCACTGGCTAGTGACTTTGAACATTGTCCCCTCTGCTTTCAGGTCTTCAGCTCTTCAGATCCACCCTTGGATCCACCGGAACCCTCCTCGACGACCCACCTGCAGCATCTTCATCTTCAGGCACCATCGACCTGCGTGACGAAACTCGACACTACTTTGCACCTGTGCACCCGCTTCCTGTGGGCGAGTTAACTCAGCAACGTTGGTGTTCCTACACTGGTACACACCTCTAGTGTCTAGGTCTTAAGTTTTGTCCATCTAGGTCAGTCGGAAGGTTCCTTAAACAGTAACTTTATAACTTTTACGCACCATTGACATTGCATTGGTGTATGTGTGTGCTTTAAGCGCTGCACCCGAGTCCCACGGGCCTTTCCCAACTTCTTCACTGTTAGTCCCGAACAGCTCCAGCGATTCCCCAGGCCCTAGGCCTACTTTCTTTCCGATAGGTGGTTCTTATACCACTATTTTAGTATATGGTTTAGTTGGCCCCTGGGGCTCATCCATATTGTGCAACTTTTGTATATTTAAACTGTGTTTTGTTTTAACGCATTTGCTTCTGTGCTCATAAAGAGTATAGGGGATATTTGTAGTAAATAAATATATATATATATATATATATATATTTTCAATATATATCTGTGTGGTGTCCTTTCATTTGGTATTCAAGGGGATTGTGTATGGTAAAACAGCTTGCTTCACATGCCTTTACAGAGTTTAGCCTAAGACTGCTTTGTCCACGCTACTAGGATAGCTGGTCTATAAGGTTGACTTACAACCAATCATCATAAGGGTTGCTTGGCATGGTACAAGGTGATCACTAGAACTAGTGAGCATCATATACCAGGCCAACTTCTCACATTGGTGAGCAGCGGTTGGGACTTGAGCTTGCAGTTGTTTTACCATTACAATCTTTGAGAGTATCATTTGAAAGATCATACAGGTACCTGCTAGGTACATATAAAACAAGACTAGTATACTTAATTTCTACTGAACTTAGTTGTTGTAGAGGATTGGGAGTAGCACACCCTGGCTACAACTACTAGATAGGTTTAGTAGGTAAACACCAGTGTAGGTAGATTGCAACATATCCAACCACACTAGAGCAATGTCTGGAGCAGAGGGGTCCACTGGACCTGCCCCTGTTGAGAGTGACCCTACAAGGGCACCATCCAAATTTGCTATGTTAAACTTTAAAGAACTGAGGCAGATCTGTACCTTAAGAGGTCTCAAGATGGGTTCAACCCCTACCACAGACCACCTCACAGAGCTTTTAGACCAGTCTGAAGCTCTAAAGACCTCTAAAGCAGACCCCACAGGGAATGCTGAAGGAGGCTCTCCCACTGAAGATGATAATACTGACACCCCTGTCCCTGTTGTCCAGCTAGATGAGGAAGACCAAGTCACTGGAGATACTCAGCCTGAGGAGGAGGAGGAAGAAGAGGAGACAGAAGGGGAGAGCAGTGATTCTGATGATGGCAGAAATAGACAGGTGCCAGCCAGATGGCTTAGCATGGCTAACTTAAGCCTATTTGGGACTGAGTCAGGGATGAACCCACTCAGATCCCCAAGTGGACTTAACCAGGAGCATGGGAGGAGGAGGAATCACTCACGTGAATCCAATACCTCCCAGGCTTCTAGAGGTTCTCATGGTAACTCCAGAAGGGGGATGACTAGCCCTCAGAGAAGGGAACGTGAGGCCAAAATGAGAGAGGCTGAGGTTAGGATCTAGAAGCAAGAATTAGAAGTTGCCCTGGCCCAAGAGAAACTTGCTAGAGCAAGACAACCTAGGGAGAGTGGATTAGGATCCACTGGTGGCAGCATTATCCCTAAGGATAAAGACAGGTCTTTTGATAACAGAAACCTGAGTAAGATTGTGACCCCCTACAAAGCTGGGGATGATATCCACAAATTGATGACTGCACTTGAGAGAGCCTGCAGAGTACAGCAGATCCCTCAGGAGCAGTGGGCAGCAATCTTGTGGCTCTCCTTTGAAGGTAGAGGCTGAGACAGACTCCTCACAGTTAGTGATGGGGATTCTAGAAACTACCTAGTCCTGAAGAGTGCTGTGATTGATGGGTTAGGCTTAACCACTGAACAGTACAGGTTAATGTTCAGAGAGACCCAGAAGACACAGACTCAGGACTGGTCTGAATTTGTTGAAAGTGCTACTAAGGCTCTGAAGGGATGGTTGCTCGGAAGTAAGGTTACAGACTATACAGGATTGTATAATTTAATTATGAGAGAGCAAATCTTAAGTAATTGTCAAAATCAGCTTCTACATCAGCACCTGGTGGACTCTGATCTGACCTATCCACAAGAATTGGGTAAGAGGGCAGACAAATGGGTCAGAACCAGGATCAGGCCTAAGAACCAGGGTGGTGACCAAAAGAAAGAGACTACCAAGCCTCAAGAGAAAGGTAGGGATAAAACCAAAGAGAAGACTTCCCCAGGGCCCCGAAACTCCAAGGATGGGGGTGGGTCAAAAGACACTTCCTCTACACAGAAGAAGCCTTACTGCCATACCTGTAAACAGGTTGGTCTTTGGAAAACAGACAGCTGTTGTCCAAAGAATGGTAATAAGGAAAATATACCTCCAAGTAAGGCTCCAACACTTCCTGTTACTGTTAGCAGTGATCCCCCAGGTGGTGGGAGCACCCCCAAGAATTTGAGTGGGTTTACTTTTGGAGCACAGGTGGACTCTGGCCAAACCAGGTCCCCAACTGATCATGTCTATGAGACTGGCATGGGGTTTGCCAATTTCACTGATTGCCCAAACACTTTGAGCAAGTATAGACAGGAACCCCTCATCAATGGTTTGAAAGTTGAGGCCTTTAGAGACACAGGGGCTAGCATCACCATGGTGGCTGAGAGCCTAGTCCCCTCAAAGCAACTTTTACCTGGTGCCACATACCAAGTGACAAACATTGATGGAGTTCAGAAAAATCATCCCATAGCAGTGGTAAATCTCAGCTGGGGAGGAGTCACTGGCCCAAAGAGAGTGGCAGTGTCCCCAAACTTGCCTGTAGATTGTCTACTGGGGAATGATTTGGAAATCTCAATCTGGGCTGAGGTTGAACAGAAAACCCATTCTAGAATGGTAGATGCCCATGGAAAGGTTAGTGGGGCTGTGTTGGCCACAGCCCCAATCCAAGATGTCCTCCCTGAAAAGGTTGGTAGGGCTGTGCAAGACTCAGCCCCATCTTCAACAGATTCTTTTCCTGAACAAGTTAGCAGAGCTGTTATGATAACAGCCCATACCCAAACTGAGTCTCCTCCTGAAAAGGTTGGGGGGGCTGTGATGGCCACAGCCACAGCCCAAACTCAAACTGATTCATGTGTTGTGAAGCCTGGAATGATGGATCACTCCACACAAACAGAGAGCACTGAGGAGGAAGATACATCTCCCTCCCACCAGACTTTAGGAAAGGATCAGCCTCCTCAGGGAACTGATATTACCCCTGATGAAGGAACTGTCCCAGAGGTTGTTAGGCCTAGCCTGACAGAGCCCCTGATGGCAGTATACCCTTCTCAGGTGGGACCCAGTCTGGAGCAGGTAACCTGCCCCTCTCTACCTTGCCTTACTAAGCCCAGGGCTGCAGAGGATGAGAAGGACAGTGAGCCCCAAAGGGCCCCCTGTCAAATAAAGCACCCCCATCAGCAGATTAGGGTCACCGAAGCTAGCAGCCCTAGCCAGGTGAAAACTTTAAAAACTCCTGAGGGATCCCCTTAAAATTAGTTAGGGACCTCCCACAGATGGATTCTGTTGGGCACAGCCAAACCTGGGACCCAAAGGGCCCATACCTGACCTGTCCCTCCAGTAAGCCAAACAAAGGGACCCAGCCTCCAGCTTTAGGTAGCCAGAGGTTGACCCTGAGAGCACAGTGCAACTCAGTCAAAGAAAGAAAGGCCTACATGGTGGAGAGTGATTGGAGGAAGCTGAGGCCTACAGAGGAATCTCACTTCAGTACTCCATCTCAACATCAGCCTTTAACTTTTCCAAGACACACCATAGGTAGAGATTCCCTATGGTGGAGACCCTCAGATACCCTTAGGGTGAGGGATTGCTTACTGGATCATGAGACAGGGGGTAACCAAGCCAGAGCTGGTACTTCCTTATATGGCCACTTAGGCAATATAGGCTTACCTGGTCAAGGATAGCCTTATCTACTTTCGTTTGGTCGGAGGTTGTGCAGGAAGGTGGATATCTGACTATGGTTACCCTTAAACTTTTTGGCTGGTGTTTAGCTGGTTTTTTACTTAGTTGCCCTGGGATCCTGCTATTAAGGGCCCCAGGCTAATTGCTCTCTCCTTAAAATGGACTCCATGTACCTTAGGTACATACACAATTGGAACGGGTTCACCTTATAGGCCCCTGTAACAGTGTACCCCAGGTACCAAGGGCATAGGTGCATCCAAGGCCTACCAGGGGCTGCAGCATGTATTGTGCCACCCCTGGCCTGGCCTCCACATTTGACCCAACTGGCTGATCAATCAGCTGGGGTAAGTTGGTGTAATCACCTCTTACTTGGATATAGTATACCTATATCTAAACCTATCTGGACACATGTTAACCTATAAGCCACTCCTATGGAAGGCCTCGTCAATCCTGGAGGCAGAGTGCTTGGTTTCATGTGAGATGGTGCTCTGGCACGAGCTGAGCCCGTCTGCTGCTGTCGGGAACCACTCCCTTAGCTGTTCCGGGATATTGCCATACCATATACTCTTAAGTGCATTATAATCCTTGCGGTTATATGCTAACTTTGGTTTGGCTTTATCAAAACATGTCGATTAAGGTGTCATACGAATTGGGATACTACCCCCTCGCCAATTCTGGCGACGGGGGTAGCATTCCACCCTTCTAGAGGGACACAACATGTACATAACCTGAAGCCCGGTTAAAGTTAAACTCGAGCCTCAGTATCACAAAATGGATACTGCCACCACGTACACAAGTCTGACCTCCTGCTGCTGGGAGTCCTTCCAGCGAGGGAGGCTTGGACAAAGGGTTTCCTGCCTTGGGAGGTGCGAGCACCACCCCAGACAGGATTTTGTGTATTGGGTAGGACAGGGCTGAATAGAATGAGACATGCCTGGGGCGCACAATGTGTCCCCGTGCATAAGCCAGTCTAAACCGGTGCTGGGGCTTTCCAGCCCCAGTCCTGGTGCGGAGCTGGACAAAGGAAAGGGGGTGTAACCGCCCCCCTTCCTGGTCCCACCCAGAGGAGGGACCTAGCAGGTGATTCGGCCCCCAGATTTTGAATAAGAGTAGGAGCTGTGTCCCAGGACTTCAGATCATCCTGAACTCGACTTGAAACTAAGAAGAAAACTGGACTTCGACATTCTGCTGCACAGAAGACTGAAGAGCATCTCCCTTGTGGCCAAGGAGTGACCTTCCTGTGAATACAGGCACCATCCAGCAACTCGACGTCTGCTTTGCCGCCGCCTCCTGCCGGAGCCGGAGCCCAGAGCCCAACGAGACCCAGACTCCCATACATCTCAGAGCCTGATCCACAGTCCCTGCAAAGAAGAGACCAGTGGAGGCACCAAGAGACGTGGGACCGGACATCTTGAAAGACCCTCGAGAAGCTGACTGCTTTGGGGTTTGAGAAGCCGCACTACCGAGCAGCATTTGCACCGAAGATCAGCCCCCCAGCATCTCCACGATCTGCGTGGGGCCCTTTTGCACTTTGCCACTCGACGCGCCATCCCGGCCACTTGCCACGAGGCCAGCGGCCATCTTGGTGACGAAACCTACAAACAACACCACTGGTCTGGTTGCCCCAGACTGGCCCTCGCTCCCCTGAAAAGGAGCACCCGCTCTGACCTTGCAGGTCCGAGTGAGAAGCTTGCATTGATTCCTGCGTGGCTTGCATTAGCCAAGGCCTGTTTGCTCCGATCAAGAAGCCGACGCCGCCAACAGCTGGGGCCTTTGTGGGACAGCTCGTGACCAACGCCTGGACATCCCCGACCTCTTCGTGTCCACGTGGCTGCAGAGACAATCTTCACCTCTTCGCCTGTTTGCACCCAACATCGCCTGGTTCCATCCTGATTCCACGGTAGTCACTGGCTAGTGACTTTGTAAATGTGGGATATTTGTAAAGCGCACTGTTACTCTAACCAAGTGTCCTGGCGCTGCAGACCGCTGGGGAACCCGTCCTGGTTTTCCCTGTGAGATGGTCCCTTTCTGGGTATCTCCAGGGTGAAACCAGGCATCCCCGGCATCTGTGGGGGGCCGTTGTAGAGATGAGGCAAGCTTAATGCCCAGAGTTACCAAGTGTGTTACCTGGTTATAGTAGGCACTGAGGCGAGAATTATCGAGTCCGTTGACCCCTGGTCCACGACCCTGCCATGTCGGGAATTGAACCCTGGTCCCGGGCCGTTCTCTGCTTACAAGTCTGCCGCCTCTAACCAGTGAGCCACACCTCTCCACTTTGAACATTGTCCCCTCTGCTTTCAGGTCTTCAGCTCTTCAGATCCACCCTTGGATCCACCGGAACCCTCCTCGACGACCCGCCTGCAGCATCTTCATCTTCAGGCACCATCGACCTGCGTGACGAAACCCGACACTACTTTGCACCTGTGCACCCGCTTCCTGTGGGTGAGGTAACTCAGCAACACCGGTGTTCCTACACTGGTACACACCTCTAGTGTCTAGGTCTTAAGTTTTGTCCTTCTAGGTCAGCCGGAAGATTCCTTAAACAGTAACTTTATAACTTTTACGCACCATTGACATTGCATTGGTGCATGCGTGTGCTTTAAGCGCTGCACTCGAGTCCCGCGGGCCTTTCCCGACTTCTTCACTGTTAGTCCCGAACAGCTCCAGTGATTCCCCAGGCCCGAGGCCTACTTCCTTTCTGATAGGTGGTTCTTATACCACTATTTTAGTATATGGTTTAGGTGGCCCCTAGGGCTCATCCATATTGTGTAACTTTTGTATATTTAAACTGTGTTTTGTTTTAACGCATTTACTTCTGTGCTCATAAAGAGTATAGGGGATATTTGTAGTAAATAAATATATATACATATTTTCAATATATATCTGTGTGGTGTCCTTTTATTTCGTAATCAAGGGGATTGTGTATTGTAAAACAGCTTGCTTCACATGCCTTTACAGAGTTTAGCCTAAGACTGCTTTGTCCACGCTACTAGGATAGCTGGTCTATAGGTTGACTTACAACCAATCATCATAAGGGTTGCTTGGCATGGTACAAGGTGATCACTAGAACTAGTGAGCATCATATACCAGGCCAACTTCTCAGAAAGATCACAAGCCTTTTAGCAGCGGTTAGCAGTGATAAAGGGCACAGAGTTCGAAAGGCCAACACAACAACATCAGCAAAACAGGATGGGTGAAGGCAAAATGCTTCAAAATTTTACAACTCATTAAAAGTGCCATGCTTCAACAAATCACTAGTGATAGATTATTCCTTCTCCATCGAAGCCAGCAATCGTTGGCACACCTGACCTCTCCCGATAAGAAGAATTCAAAAACAGCATTCCTTCAGGAAGCTTTATAAACTTTGTTAATCAAAGTTTAGACCCCAGTAAAATCCTTAACCTCCTACAAGACAACACTAACTAAATCCTAAAAACACAGTAACTTACATCAAAATAAGCCACACTAAGCAACCATATCCTTAAATTTATAAGGGCAACCAGTGTCCTTGCCCAAATGGCTCCTAAATTGTTCAGACAAACTATGTCAAGGTTTCTGATTGCAACAAGTGACTCAGCCGCCCACCATGCTGTGTTATTCCAATTGGGAACATGTAACAAATAATGCATAATGCAAATAATCCATCTTGATTCTGTCTCATATATCTGAACAACACAATGGCTAGCAGCAAGTTTACAATGACACGACCAAACCATGGGGTATATTCACAAGAAAATGGCACCACGTTGTGGCAAATTTTGCCATGCCACGCTGTGCCATTTCAAAATGCTGTGTTTTCCCTTGCAGTGGTACTAAAAATAGCTGCTTAGCACCAACACAGACACCCTTGCGCCGTAGTGAAAGGGTGCCTGCACTGCAGAGAAAGGGACACCTTCCTGCACATAAACAATCTTTAAAGGCGATTTGCTCTTTCTATGTGTGCTGCAGACTTCAGCACACATAGAAAGAGCAAAAACTAGGAGAAATAATGTATTTCTCCTTGTTACGCCAATCTAACGCCTGCTTTTGCATGGCATTAGTTTTTGGCGCCACCTCAGATTTACAGATCCTTGTAACTCTGGGGCAGCATCAAAAAGCAACGGGTGTTGTCGTGGAAAAAAGTGACGTTCTGGTGACGCAATACCTTTGTAAATATGCCTCTATGTGTCAGAGGGGCTGGCTTTAGCGCTGTTGGCACCCGGTGAGACAATCTTTTTTGGCGTGCCCCTTCACCTACTCCCCATGACCACTTCCTCACGATTGCCTCACTAGCACCCTGTAAAATGACCCCTCATTTCTTCATAGACACCCTCTCACATAGATTTCATTTGTTTTAAAGTGCTGGTAAAGGCTGGCTTAACAACTCCACTCAGCTATCCACATAAAATACAGATCTGTTCTTTGCAGCAGGCACATTTACCCTCAGTGCTACTTTATGGCGAGCCAAAACTGCCACTAGACAAACACCAATCTCTCTCTGTAGCAGGAACATTAAATACAAGAGTTATCATGCCATTTTTATTGCTGCCTGAAAGTGGAACTCTGCAGCAGGGGCTTATAAATCATAAGTTACTGCAAACAAAGCACACGCCTGAGGTCAGTGTCACCCCCTCCAGGTCTATTTGACAAAAGAGAGTACCTGGTTTATATATTTCACTGCTATTTATTTTGTGCGGAGAAGTAACAATGACCGTTAGGTTCATTTGTTCAATGTATAAAATTTACTTTTTTTTTTATATAGCACTTACTAAAAGTAAACATTCATTTCAAGTCTGAGATACAATACAGCTCACATCCACCAGAAACTGCATTGGTAAAGTAAGTAGACAAATAACACAATATGACAATTTTACATAAACAATATACAAACTACAAAAAATTGTGCAGAAAATTACACCAGCAAGAAATTTTCATAACAAGAACTCCGTTGACCTAACATTTAGCCAATTATCACGGAGATACTATAACCACATGGGCAATTTTTCTTAACCCCTGCCGGGTGCATAAATCATTGTACACCCTAATTCTGGAGCGTAGGAATTAATTAATGCCCTGTGTGGCAGATATACTGGAGAGGCCGACGCGTTTCTAATCCCTGCGTGGAATCACTGGATTATCATCAGGGCACTGAAGCACGGTGTAACCTGAAATTCATGAAGTCGCTTCAAAGATGATGAATATGGCCTTTAACAAGAGGCACAACTAGAGTCAAATTTGGGGGGGGGGGGGGGGGGGGGGGGGGTCTAAGAAAAAATTTCAGGGGGAGCTGAATCTTTAGGCAATCGGCAGAGTCGAGCTGCAGGGGCTCTTAGAAGGCGTGAAACAACAACAAAGCCCCATTAACATGCACAAGGTCTTTTAAAGACCTGTGACGTGCTCGGGTGCGGCTGTGAGCGGGCCCGGGAAGTGTCTCATCCACACACGACAGGGAGGGGGGGGTGGACGGGGGGGGGGGGCTGAAGCCCTTTGAAGCCAATGGGTGTTGCGACAGGAAATAAAAGTGTTAAAAATAGGAGGACGCCAAAGGAGAAGTTTTACTTATATGACCTCCAGTCAGCACCACGCCGTCACTCTTCGTTTGTATTTAACCAATTGTGAAGTTTTTCTCTCTCGATTATTGTTTGTTTCTCGGTCTTTTCAACAATGTTCCAAATGCTTGTGAGACCCGCCGTTCGCTTAGATTCAGACGCGGTTTTTAATGCGGGTGGAACTCCATCGTGACAACTTAGGAGTCCGCCACCACGCTGGACGCTACTAAAAACGGTCCGAAGACCGGAAGTTAGCACACCTCCTATGCACCCCTCCAGGGCAGCTCCCAGTGGGGACGCACTGGTTGCCCCGCCCTGAAGCTGGACCTCATGCATTACACAACTCTTGCCACAGGGACACACTACAACCTCATGCTGTTCCAACCAAATATACATGTCCATCAGTAATCGATCAGGGCAGCTTGATCAATTACAATGCCACGCTTTTGTCAGCTGCGCCCTACACAAATGCTCGATGTTGTAACACACCATTTATCCTCACTAAGCAAGGAAGCAGAGACGTTTTGTACCAAATAAGTGCAAATGCTGACTCAAAACTGGTGCAACGTTTGTAGAGGACCATGCAAAATGGCCTGCCGCCATGCAAATGACGAGCACCAGGTGTGCTTAATTTGTGAAAGAATAAATGCCGGGCCCACATTTTTCTAAGAATCCTACCAGGCAGCACAGCTGGCGAATCCTGGATTTGCCAAATTCCAAGGACGTCTAGTCTTTCGTCCACCTGGCGAGTATTTAGTGCACCACTCAGGCGCGCAACACCCATTGGGCTCACGGGGCTTCAGCTCCCCCCTTCGTGTGAGTCAGCCCGGGCGGAGACAGCTTCGGGGGCTGGCGACAATCTAGTTGCAGCCGCACCCGAGTACTTAACAGGTGAGAGAGCGCAATTTGAATAAAAAGTATGTATGTACCATATTCACAAGCATATAACGCAAACGTAGAATCTATAACGTGAAGTTAACACTTGTAGCGTAAAGGTAGCCGATGTAACCAATGTAATAGGAAATGTATTTGTATTCACTTTAGAATATGCATTAGAAGGCCCGTATACATAGTGGGCTAATATAGAAATGTATAGAAATGCTTAAGAACAGTAGAATGTGCAAAACTGAATATACATGTGTAATTATTAAGCAGAGAAAGAAGACGAAACATAAAGCGAAGAAATGTGCAAAGTATGTATAGCACTATGTAAGCACGAGAATATAATGTTGTATTCTATGTAGAATGCATTTGCGCATAATCATTGCTTTGCTAAATTCAATTATATATAAATGTGTGTTAAAGGTTATACTGTGTAGAAGAGTTTGTAGGAATGTTAGAAAGGTTTGGTCATGTGTGATTTTAACCTAACTGACCAAGAGTTCGCAGGAGTGTAGTCTGCTGTATGTAATTTAGTGGGCTCACAGGAACAGGGGATAGCCTTGATCTGAATGTGCGAGACAAAAGTCAAAGGTCTTGCTAGATTTAAGGTGACAATGTTGGACGAAGTTTATGGCCTAAGTGAGATAAGAGACGCTTGGAATTTGGGTCTTGTTTAGAAATGACCGTTCACAGGACCAAACGAGGTTACGAATACAGTCGTAAAGAATAAAGGTCTGTTGAGGTGATAGACTTTGCTCTGAAAGTGTCAATTGGAATGTCAATGAAGTCACCAGCAAGAAGACGAAGATGGTGCCTACGAAGCAAGGTCAACTTAACGGACGACGCGAAGAGATGAAGCTATGGAAAGAACCAGAAATGACATCATATGTATGTGTACGTGGTGGGCGTCAAAGGGGCGTTCCACCCATACTGTGATTGTGTATTTAGGGACAGCACCCTGGAGAGAAGTTAGCGAAGAGCTCAGAGCGCAGAGAGAAAGAACAGAGCGCAAGAGAGCAGTAGGCCGAGGACCCTTAGAGAGCGGATGGGTAGGCAGAGAGGGTACTGCTTCTCGACATAAGTTACCATTAGAGGCTAAGAGAGTTTGAACTTCTTTGGAAGTCAAACTGCTGACACCTTTTTAGGTAAGGAACTTGCGAAGTAGGGATGTCACCTAGTACAGAGTAGGGACAGAATTAACTTGTTTATTCTCTTTTTATAGATGACGCAACGGAACCACTTTGTGTCTATGCTTTTAATCTGCTGATATTGGAATTGATTTTAATTGTATTCTTTTGTAGACTGAGGTTCTTTAGGGAATTTATGTTCCTTTTAGTTCCTGTATACTTGTTGAATCTTATCCTGAGAGGATTGTATATGCAACTTATTCTGATTTTATATTAAACTTTTAAACTTCATCAGTCGTAAGTGGTTCTTCAGAGTTGCGTCAGTTTATGGGGTTTATTTAACCTATGCGGGGTTTTGTCTTTTACTCAATGACAGAAAATAATCGATCCAAATAGAAGAATGAGATAGGTATCTAAGTGATCAGAAAAGGTATCAAAATCTCATTCCCCGCAGTTGGTAGCAGAGGATGGTTTTCTTCTTGAGGAAGACAACCTAGGTCAGGTCTAGATTACCCCAAGGTCCCTAGTCATCGACGACCAGAAGAAGAATCCCTGCCGAAGAAGGCGCTGACGGTGCGTCAAAAGAAAAGCAGCAGAATCGGTCGAGAGTGAGTATAAGGGTCATGCGTTGCCAGATTGCGGTGTTTTGTGTTGTACTTGTGTTGTAATGTCAAGCGGAGTTGAATGCCTGTAGTGTGATTGAGGGAAGGTTGTGAGCGCGCGCAACCGGATAAAATCTTAAGTTCAAGCAGAGCTTAAGTGGTTCGGGTGTATCGAACACCCAGAGTAATTGTCTACCATTGAAAGGGGGTCATGAGGTACCATTGATCGCCCGAAGGACCGATGATAGGGGGAGTGACAGAGTGAGTGTATGAGTAACGGACGCTGGTCGGACGTTTACTGTGTGTAAGTAACCTATCAGTTAAGGCGAGCGTCTGAACGTGAGAGGAAAGACGTCTCGTCAGTTGAGGTGACAATTACAGTTAGACTGTGGACGTACAGTCAGAGAAAAGTGATCGCTTGGACAGAAGTAGTCATTTTTCGGCGTATGAATGAAAACGCATGCAAGACCGTGAGACGAGTTGAGAAAGGAGGGGAACTGCTGCAGAGGGGACGAGTGACGTCAGCGTAGAGCCGCGCTGAGATTGGTCGGTCAGCGTAGAACCGCGTTGGGATAGGCTGGTCAGCGAGAGCCGCGTAGGGATTGGTTGTTTGTCATCAGGAAGTAAACAAGGAAGAGAATTAAGGAAAATCGTAGATTATTGAAAATGAAGTGTTTTAAACGTTTAAGGGCAATCTTTAGGAGAGATAGAGGAAACTTGTATGCAGGAGAAGAAGCTCCACCAGAGGGCACACCAGCTTACCATATGGCAGTGAATGTAGGCTTACACTCAATACTATGGATCTCCGAGTGGAATAAGCTAACAGAAGGGAATAAGGAACTGACGTTTCCGAGATACGGGACGTTTAAGCTAGAAGTATTGAACCAACTGAAAGCGGTAATGCTTGCAACAAGACCTCTACCGAGGCCAACACAGTTCGAAGCCCTTAGTGCATGGTTTAGAACGGCACACGAAAAGAGCTCGAATAGGCGCCAAGAAAGAGTGAGACGATCGGTAAAGGCAGTGCAGGATGCTAAATGGGATGATGAAGCTAAAAAGTGGAGGGTGCAGAAGATAGAAGCAGACAAATTGTACCCAATGCTTGAGGTTATGGGAGAAAGGAAACCTCTAGAAGAAGATGAGGATAGCCAGCCGGATGAGGATCTGATAGAGAGGCTATTATTAGATAGACCACCTCCGTACAACAGAGAAGCCGAAAGTCCCGAACTACAGCAAGGAGACGGAGCTAGATGGGGGGAATATAAACCGCTCCCAGTAACAGAGTGGGATCCCAAGAAAGGTGAGGAAGTACCTCAATCTAGTCCCGTACAGAGAGTAGTAGGAAGATTTGTGGTCCAGAAGGTACCAGAAACGCAGCATGCAAGGTCGTATCAATTGCCAGATGCTCTACAAGTACCTGTTACCATAGGTCCTATAGTGTCAATCTACAACCCAGAGGGAGTCCAGCAGGAGGAACAGGCACGATGGGACAGGGAAAGGGCAGAGATGGAGAGTAGGAATAATACGATCAATTCCCAAAGGCAGTTGCTAGGACCAAAGAGTCGGAGTACCCCAGTGGATTCAGCAACGGGTCCCTGGATAGAACAGAGGGAGAGAAGCCAGATGGATCTGAGGGGACCGAAACCGAAAACCTTTAAGGAATTAAGGGAGTATTTGAAAGAATGGGATGCTGCCGAAGAGACTCAGAATAAAAAGTTAGAAACAGAAGCAGAATGGAGAGATCAGGATAACAGGATCCTCTCTCACTGCGGAGCTGGCGAAAGCAGCCCAGAGTGGGAGAGAGGGAGTCAAGGAAGCAAGGGAGATACTTGCCATACCACCGGTGGCACTAGACAAATGTGTGAAGACAGGAGTGCAGGGCGTGGGGGAGTGCCTCGCCTCATTCTTAGTGAGGGAGAACGAAAGACGCAGGAGTACCGAAATAGTTTCAGGTGCACTCACCATGCCCCAGATGAGAATGTGCGACATTGGAGTCACGAGAATATAGAGAGTCGCGAAAGGTCTCGCCATACATCCAGTGATCACGGACGGGATCGCGGGAACACGGAGGACCGTGAAGGACCTTTCCATTTATTAAGTGACACCAGACAGCAAGGGAGTTGCAGTGATGTAGAACAGAACGGAGGATCTTATCTCACATCTAGAGAGACCGAGTCGAAAAGACAGAATGTAGTGATGGGGAATAGATCATTGTTCCACCATACCCCAAGAGAGGGTGGGAAAGCTTGGGATCTAGAGAGGTGGGAACAAAGAGAAACAAGAAGGACGCCTCATAACTCACCTGCACCGAGACGTAGGGCTCATAGTGGGGGTGAGAGGGATGTAAGCGAACCACCTAGGACAGAGGTACTGAAAGCTGAGATAAAGGCAAAACGGCTCGATGTAATGAGTTTAAAATCAGACTTGGATGAAATCATAGACGGCACATTGCCAATGGAAAGGATAGAGCTGTATGATCATGACGAAATACTGTTTATGTCTAAGGATGTTACCCGGAAAGCGAGGTCAGTTCATGAGAAATTATCTGAATTGGCAGACAAGTATATGATAGACATGTCACGAACTAAAGCTTTACAGGGCAACCATAGACTAAATTGCACGGATCAAGATCTGGATGATCGTAGGACGATTGGGCTGAAAGTACACATAAAGGAACTGATCCTGAGTATCAGAGTATGGAGGGATTTGGATAAATGGGAGGAAAGATGGTCTAAGAGGGGATCCGTCAGAAGGAGTACACTTGCGAGGTCCCAAGATGGAGAGCTAATGCGCATGGAAGCTTTTCCTTTGCGAGAAATCGCGAACGGAAGCTATGTGCATGTACCCTGGAGTAGGGGGGATTTAGCGGCATTTACCAATTCCTTTCCAAAGCTCAGGGAGAACCCCGTTGAGTGGTATAAGCAGGTAGAGAGGTTTGTGAAGATCTCTAAGGTACTATGGATCGATTTGAACACTCTGTTTGATATCGTAGTACCCGGAGATTTGTGGACGGCATGCAAACTTAGTGTCGAATGGCCCGCTTGTGAACCCCCGAGGGATGCTCAGACAAACGGTCCATCAGAGAGAGTAATGGAAAAGTACGAGAGAGTAATTGCATGGTTAAAAGAGAAAGTACCAGTGCAAGACATAGACTGGGTTAAGATAGATCGAACAACTCAGGAGCCTAAAGAGACCGTTCACGAGTTCTATGAGAGATTGCTGAAAGCATTCAAACAGTACAGTGGGTTGGATGTAATGGACCCCAAAGACATAGGACAGTTTGTGTCGAAGTTTGTCCTAGGATTGAGGCCAGACATAAGCCTGATGATTCAACAGCATTTGATTTGTTGGCAGAACAAACCTTTAGATGAGATTCTGAGGTATGCGAGGTACTGTAGCGATGAAATAGACTCAAAAGCAAAGAAACTTAAGGAAAAGCTGATGTTGGTGCAGATGCAATCAGCTGGAAAGGGTGGACAGCGGCAACAGGGAACAGGAACACCAGTAAAGAAACAGAATAATCAGAGCAGAGATGAGGAAGAAAGACCGAGACCGAGGGTAGATATCGCAACACTGAAAAAGACAACGAGGTGCCATCAGTGTAACGAGGTGGGACATTGGAGACGCGAGTGTCCCTATAATGTCGAGACGGGGGAAATAGAACAGGAGGAGGATGAGGTTCAAACCAGCATGGTTAAGGGAGCAGCAGTCCCGAAGGGAAAGTTCATCAAAGGGGGGACTCAGACTCCTCGAGCACCGTTCCCTCAACCGCCTCGCATTACAAATGGAGGGAAAACCTATAGACAACTGCCACTGTTCGTAGGGGGAGAAGAATGCTACTACGTTGATCCTCTCTCAGGGCAACGAGTGAATAGGGAAGAAGACTGTACTCTAGGAGCAGCCCTGGAGGTAGACCAGAGAGGACCATACGTAGAAGCTGAGGTGGCTGGATGTCCTACGACCTTTTTGGTAGATACGGGGGCAACTCGATCCACTTTGAGATCGGCGGTAGTCCCAGGTTTGCCAATGTCGGGAGAAACGATTCAGGTGGTAGGAGTCGCAAACAGGAGAATGACGAATCCTCTGACTGAACCAGTGTCAGTGAAGATAGGAAATTACAGTGATGAACATCAGTTTGTGATCTGTGATTCTAGCCCTGTGTGTCTGTTAGGAAGAGATCTGTTGTGTAAACTAAATTGCACAATATATTGCACGCCTGAAGGAGTAGAAGTGCAGACTAACGATGATGATGCTGATTTTAAGGTTGTAAACTCGCAGGAATGTGTGGAACTATATCCTACCCTAACGGTGGAGGAGCTTCCACAGGACTTGAAGGAGACAGTGTCAGCTGAGGTGTGGGATTTTACTGGAGAAGAAATAGGACTGATTAAAGGGGTAGAACCGGTAAAGATCATGGTAAAACCCAATGCTGAGTATCCAAGAACACCACAATATAAGTTGACACCGGAGACAATTGCAGGAATAAAGCCTGTGATCGAATCCATGATTAAACAGGGAATACTGAAGGAGATCGTGGGAAGTCCATGTAACTCCCCGATTATGGGTTTGCAGAAGCCTAGTGGGAAATATAGAATAGTGCAGGATCTTCGAAAGATTAATAATATCGTTGTTTCATGTTGTCCAGTGGTACCGAATCCATCAGTAATATTGTTTCAGATACCGTTCCAAGCTGAATGGTTCACAGTGATAGACTTATGCCAGGCTTTCTTTTCGATTCCTTTAGATGAGGAGAGCCAGTATCTTTTCGCTTTTAAGCTGGAAAATCGCGTTTTAACATGGTGTCGTATTCCCCAGGGGTATACAGAAAGCCCATCGATTTTTAACCAGCTGCTGAAGAAAAATCTTGAAAGTCTAGTACTGCCCAAGAACTCGGTTCTAGTCCAGTACATAGACGACCTCCTAGTGGCGTCAGAAACTGAGGAAGCTTGCAAGGTAGACACCATTACCTTATTAAATCACTTGGCCGAGAACGGACACAAGGTGTCTCCAAGTAAATTGCAGTATTGTCTGACTGAAGTGCAATACTTGGGCCATAGGATTGAAAAGGGAAAACGGAAGGTGTCTCCAGACAGAATAGAGGCGATCATGAAAATGAACGCGCCTAAAACACAAAGAGAAGTCAGGATGTTTCTAGGCATGGTCGGTTATTGTCGGCAGTGGATAGCCAACTTTTCACTGAAGGCAAAACCGTTACTACAACTGACGCACAAAGGAGTAAGTGATCCGGTACCATGGGACAAAGATTGTTTGATGGCATTTTTGCAGCTGAGGGAGGACTTGTGTCGTGCCCTGGCTTTGGGAATGCCTGATTACGAAAAGCCATTCTTGCTTTACTGCTGCGAAAGAGAAGGTTGTGCTTTAGCAGTTTTGGCCCAGATACACGGGAACGCGCGTAGGCCAGTTGCTTACTTTTCGGCTACATTAGATCCAGTAGCCGCAGCGTTGCCCGGATGTCTCAAATCCGTAGCTGCAACGGGTGTCAGCATTGAAAGATGTGAAAATGTGGTAATGGGACATCAGTTAGTGGTGTACGTACCGCATTCTGTGGAATTGTTAATGACCAGGACTAAGACTCAGCATTTGCCGAATAGCAGGCTCACACGCTACGAGCAAGTCATATTGGCTGCTGAGAATGTGACCCTAAAGAGATGCTCTGTCTTGAATCCTGCTACTTTGATGCCACTTCCAAATGATATTGATGATGAAATTTGTACAGATCATGACTGCCTTGATGTGACTGAACTATGCACCAAACCGAGACCAGATATCGTAGATGAACCATTGACTGACCCCGATGAAATATTCTTTGTTGATGGTTCATGCGTAAGAGACGATATCGGTCAGCTGAGAGCAGCATATGCAGTTTGTACAATTACCAGAGTTGTGGAAGCTGCCTGCCTGGAAGGAGTACATTCCGCTCAGGTAGCTGAAATCATTGCTTTGACCCGTGCCTGTTTAGCAGGTAACAAAATTCGAGTCACCATATACACCGATAGCCAGTATGGTTTCGGGGTAGTTCACGACTATGGGCAGTTATGGTCTCAAAGAGGTTACATGACCTCCTCGGGTTCTCCTATTAGGAATGGAGAATTCGTGAGATTATTGTTAGAGGCATTACAAGGTCCGACAGCCATAGCGGTTGTCAAATGCGCCGCGCACACGAAGAATACCGACTTTGTGTCGCAAGGCAACAGATATGCCGATGAAGTAGCACGTTATTGTGCAGAACAAGGTTATTCTCACACCAATGTAGAAGTGGGGGGAATACAGGAAAGAACTGAATTGACTATGTTGCTAGACACTGTAGATACGTGGGACGAGTTAAAGTGTGTTCAGGAAAATGCTCCAGATGATGAGAAAAAGGGCTGGGAAACAGCTGGATGTACTAAAAGTGAAATGAATTTTTGGATTTCTGCAGATGGGAGAGCAGTTTTACCAAACGAACTTGTTAGTCCAATGGCAAGGAAACTGCATGGATCAGCACACATAGGTAGAGATGCTATGGTGAGAGTATTCAGACAAACGTGGTTTAATCCGAAGTTTAGAGTAGCGGCAGAAGCAGTATGTCAGCGTTGTGCGATCTGTCAGCAACTAAACGTAGGAAAGAGAACACCAGTCACGTTGAGTCACATAGGGAGGTCTGGGGGGCCTTTCAATAGAATGCAGCTGGATTTTATTGAAATGCCCAAGTGCAATCGACTCAGATATGTGTTAGTGATTGTCTGTATATTTTCTAGATGGGTTGAAGCTTACCCGACACGTAGGTGCGATACACTTACAGTAGCAAAATTGTTGCTTAGAGAGTTGATACCAAGGTTCGGGGTGCCATCCTCTTTGGAATCGGACAGAGGAACTCATTTCAACAGCGAAATAGTGAAGATGCTATGTTCAGCCTTGAGTATTGACCAGAAGCTCCATTGCAGTTATCGACCAGAAGCTTCAGGGATCGTAGAGCAAATTAACAGTACGATAAAATCCAGACTTGCCAAAGTTTGTTCATCGACATCCCTGAGTTGGCCAGATGCACTTCCATTGGTTCTTATGAGCATACGTAGCACACCAGATAGAAGAACAGGTCTCTCTCCACACGAGGTGCTAATGGGAAGAGCTATGAGATTGCCATCGGTTCCGACTGCAGCGTTGTTGAACATCACAGACGATTTGATCTTGGACTACTGCAAGGGACTATCTGATGCCATTCATTCTGTGTCCCTCCAGGTCCAGGCTGCAGAGGTTCCATCAGCACAAGACTTGTGCCATGACTTGTGTCCGGGGGACTGGGTCCTGGTGAAGAAGCATGTCAGGAAGAACTGTCTAGACGTGCGCTGGCGAGGACCGTTCCAAGTCATACTAGTTACGAACACTGCAGTAAAGTGTGGAGGCTTGCCCAACTGGATACACGCCTCACACACCCGAAGAGTGCCAACACCTCTGGAAGAAACAGCTCCTCTCTCGGATGAGAATCCAGCAGAAAGCGGAGAAGCCACAGAAGGGGAAAGCCAAGCTGTAGAGGTGATCGAAGAGGCTGAGCCTGTGTCGGAGCAGGCCGACGACGGTCAGGACACCAGTGAGACCGAAGTCGTCTCAGAAGTAGAGAGTACCTGGGAGATCGAATCAGATACCGAACAAGCTGTGAGTGATCAAGAGATAAGTCCAAGAACAAGGAGCAGGAGGACAAGGAGTGACGAAGCTAGTTGGCCGGAGAGGAGGAGAAGGCCAAGCTTAAAAGCAAATCAAGAGAGAACCCTTGTCCCGATCTCTGAAGAGTCGGATCAAGAAGAAGAAACTACGGATTCAGGATCTGAGAGTCCAAGAAGATCAAGAAGGGTACGTGTGCCCTGCAGAAGGTACGCCACCCCAGAGTGGACTTATCTAGCAGATGTCTTGGGGACAGAAATCTGGGAGAGTGAAAGAAGTGAAAGTGATCAATCTCGATCCATTTGTGGCAGTGGAGATATGGATGTTGACGCCTGGACTCGAGACTGAGGGGTTACTGACTTTCACACTTCCCATACCCCCTTACCTGAGTCGGATCAAGGATCTAGTACTAAATCGATTAGAGTTTCCGACTTTTGGTCATCAAATACCAGAACAAGAAGAAAAAGTCATTCGTTTAGAATTATTGGAACATGTTATTAGAGCTGCAGGTACGAGAATCATTGTAGATGCATAAAGACTTTTGTATTTAAGCTATAAAGAAGAAGATAACCTAGCGCCGAGTGGAAAGAAGAATAAAATTAGGGATTGCATTTAGAGGACGGAGAAGGGTTAGGGTTGTCTATTGTTGAATAAAAAGACATTGTTGTGAAAAGAGACTTTTGTTTATAAAGAGCACTTTACAGACTGAGAAAGCAAATAAAGCAAGACAAAGACTTGGAAAGAAAAACTTTTCTTCGTAAGGGAAAGAGCTACGCTGTTTTGATAACATGGAGAATGGCAACCCAAACCGAAAAGCAAAATGCATAATAGGCACACTAATAGCGGTAGTAATTTTTCTTATTATTACAGTAGTTACCACATCATACATGGTAGGACATGCAAGTGAAAAAGAAACAACAGATGTAAAGCCTGTAACGGCTTTGAAACCTGCTCTTGTTGGGAAGAAGGAGGAGAGCAATGTCATCCGTGAAAAGGCATTACTGGCAAATGAAGCTCGTAGGTTACACGTAGACGAGTCACAGGGAAATTTTAGGTCAAATGCATATGCCAAGCTATTGTATGAGTATATCGATGCCATGGAGGCCAAAGAATGTTATGTATGCATGCAATTGCCGGCTTCCGTAGACGAAGGCATCAGATATCATCATCTCCCACTGACTTATGGGATAACATGTAGTTTATTGCTCAGTATATTTTATGGTAGAGAAGGGTTCGAGTACTACTTTTCAAATTATGATTCGGTACTGCCTGAAGTCCCGAATTATAAACAAATGAATAAGTGGGACTATTACAAAAAGGAAGATAGACTAGCAAAGTTCTTTCTCCCTTGGGATACACTAGATACTTCATATGCACGCAGAAATAATCTGACTTGCAAAGTATCAGAAGTTGAGAAAAAGTTCATAGGACAAGTAGATGACCGATACAGAAGGCAGAAGATTCTAAAAATGTCAGGACAGTGGAAAACTGATTGGACCGAAGAAGAAAAAGCACACAAGAAGAAGGGTAGCAATGGTCCAATAGCTTTGGATAGAACGCAAAAAGGAAAGTTATGTTTAACTCGAAGCAAGACGTATTATGAGAGTGTATTTGTAGGTGAAGTAAATTGCGAACATGCTTTTAGGTTAGAGTACTATACGAAAGATTTTATGAAAGGGATGCAAGCGATTCCTAATGTATATTTTGTATGTGGAAGAAATGCCTATGTAAAACTGCCTGACAATTGGTATGGTTCGTGTTACTTGGCAATTGTCTTCCCCAAAATATATCATGCAAAGGATTTAGCGATCATAGAAGGAAAGGCTTCGACAAGAACGAAAAGGGAAATAGGAGACGCTGAAGTAGTTGGAGACATATTTGGAGCAATGTTTCCTATGTTAGGTTTAATACTTAACGATGTTAAGATCAGGAGACTAGCTACAGTTGTAGATAGATTATCTGCAAGTACTGCAAGGTCATTGATGCTAGTAGAAGGAGAGATGCAGTCGATTAGAGCAATGGTTCTTCAGAACCGTCTTGCTTTAGATGTACTGCTAGCAAAAGAGGGCGGAGTCTGCAAGGCTTTGAAGGTCCAAGAATGTTGTACTTACATTCCAGATAATTCAAAACCACTTGAGAAAGTCATACGAAACATTACACAGATACATAAAGAAATCGAAGATTTAACAAAAGTAAATGTTTGGGAGAAAGTAGGTCATGGAGTAGGAAAAGTTGGAAGTTGGTTTGCCAACCTTGGTAAAAGCGTTTTGTGGTATATATTAAAACCTGTATTAATAGTATTGATTTGCATAATTACATTGTTAGGGTTAGTGAAATTGTACAAATGGTATAGGTCGAACCGGTTACAAAGATCCATGAGAGAGCAAGAAAGGAGATTAGCTGCTTTACAAGATCAACAGTATAAAAGTTTGAGAGCTCTCGAAACAATAAAAAGAGGGAATCTGGTAACTAGTTCTGTGTAAGGTGTTATTCAAATTGCATTTAGTGATGACCACTAGAGGTCATCAAAGGGGGGAACTGAGAGAGCGCAATTTGAATAAAAAGTATGTATGTACCATATTCACAAGCATATAACGCAAACGTAGAATCTATAACATGAAGTTAACACTTGTAGCGTAAAGGTAGCCGATGTAACCAATGTAATAGGAAATGTATTTGTATTCACTTTAGAATATGCATTAGAAGGCCCGTATACATAGTGGGCTAATATAGAAGTGTATAGAAATGCTTAAGAACAGTAGAATGTGCAAAACTGAATATACGTGTGCAATTATTAAGCGGAGAAAGAAGACGAAACATAAAGCGAAGAAATGTGCAAAGTATGTATAGCACTATGTAAGCACGAGAATATAATGTTGTATTCTATGTAGAATGCATTTGCGCATAATCATTGCTTTGCTAAATTCAATTATATATAAATGTGTGTTAAAGGTTATACTGTGTAGAAGAGTTTGTAGGAATGTTAGAAAGGTTTGGTCATGTGTGATTTTAACCTAACTGACCAAGAGTTCGCAGGAGTGTAGTCTGCTGTATGTAATTTAGTGGGCTCACAGGAACAGGGGATAGCCTTGATCTGAATGTGCGAGACAAAAGTCAAAGGTCTTGCTAGATTTAAGGTGACAATGTTGGACGAAGTTTATGGCCTAAGTGAGATAAGAGACGCTTGGAATTTGGGTCTTGTTTAGAAATGACCGTTCACAGGACCAAACGAGGTTACTAATACAGTCGTAAAGAATAAAGGTCTGTTGAGGTGTTAGACTTTGCTCTGAAAGTGTCAATTGGAATGTCAATGAAGTCACCAGCAAGAAGACGAAGATGGTGCCTACGAAGCAAGGTCAACTTAACGGACGACGCGAAGAGATGAAGCTATGGAAAGAACCAGAAATGACATCATATGTATGTGTACGTGGTGGGCGTCAAAGGGGCGTTCCACCCATACTGTGATTGTGTATTTAGGGACAGCACCCTGGAGAGAAGTTAGCGAAGAGCTCAGAGCGCAGAGAGAAAGAACAGAGCGCAAGAGAGCAGTAGGCCGAGGACCCTTAGAGAGCGGATGGGTAGGCAGAGAGGATACTGCTTCTCGACATAAGTTACCATTAGAGGCTAAGAGAGTTTGAACTTCTTTGGAAGTCAAACTGCTGACACCTTTTTAGGTAAGGAACTTGCGAAGTAGGGATGTCACCTAGTACAGAGTAGGGACAGAATTAACTTGTTTATTCTCTTTTTATAGATGACGCAACGGAACCACTTTGTGTCTATGCTTTTAATCTGCTGATATTGGAATTGATTTTAATTGTATTCTTTTGTAGACTGAGGTTCTTTAGGGAATTTATGTTCCTTTTAGTTCCTGTATACTTGTTGAATCTTATCCTGAGAGGATTGTATATGCAACTTATTCTGATTTTATATTAAACTTTTAAACTTCATCAGTCGTAAGTGGTTCTTCAGAGTTGCGTCAGTTTATGGGGTTTATTTAACCTATGCGGGGTTTTGTCTTTTACTCAATGACAGAAAATAATCGATCCAAATAGAAGAATGAGATAGGTATCTAAGTGATCAGAAAAGGTATCAAAATCTCATTCCCCGCACAGGTCTTTAAAAGACCATCTTCTTGTAAATGAGGCTTTTGTTGTGCTTTCACCCCATTTTACAGCCACTCTGTCTATGGTTCGAAGAATTAGTCCCCCATACCCCCCCCGAAATTTGGCTCTAGTTGCCCGCCTGCCACCAGTATACTCTCCCTGCCCCTGTACATCACTCTTGTAGGCGCCTTTTCATCCCTCCGTTCTCTCTGTGCAACTTACTGCTCCGTCTCTCTCTTCCTTCCTGATTCCCCCTTAGCTGCTTCTCTCGTTCTTGTTCTTGGTCAAAATCAGAGGATTAATAAAATTTGAATCTTGCATTCCGAAAAAGAGTCCTGGTGGGCCCCTCCGGCAACCACCATCTCAAATTAAGCACTGAGTTGCTGTTTACAGGATCTGGCCTGCATCATTTCCAGAAGGCCAAAAGGCCTACAGGGTCCCTCGCCCCCTCCATTGCAGAAATACTGAACATTAGTCCTTCAGATAGATTTACAAGGCTCAAGCAATATCGGATGATCAGTTAAATCCTTCTTAATACCCGTAACAGAATTAAAGACCGAGGCTGGTATTAATTGGCTGAGGCCATCAATCATGAGGTGGAGCGAGCCGGCAACACGCACAGAGCATGATATAACAGCACCACGCCAGCCCCAGCACTGACACCATTAATAGGTGTTAATGCCTGCCCGAGACAACACACTGCTTGTCTGTGAACAATCTCCCTCTATGAAAAGCTTAACATTTCTTGCAGGCTTTGTATGCCGTGCCTCCTGAACAACATGTTCGCTCAGTCAGGGAAGAACCCCTGCGCTGATTAAACTGTGCCCTCGTTTCTGAAGCAGGTGGATGCCCACGTGCCAGGACTGAGTCACCAGTTTACCCACTTCTCCTGTGTATTTTTATAAATACTCTCCCTCCCTTATATTTCTGTCTGCTCCATCACCACACCAGCCTTGTAAACAGCAAGGAGTGCCAACAATCACTGCTACCGACCGTGGCAAACTGATGTGTTCTACAGGAGGTCATATGTTTGGGACACGTGGATGGCCCCTGCGACTTTACCCTTTTACAAAAAGTTGCAACAGTGGCTACCCACCCCCTTGCAATGACTGCATGTTGTTTGGTTAGAGATGTCACAACTCAGGCCGTAAAAAACACTACACAGCACCCCTATTTACATGATTGTAACTTAATTTTGCCCAGCAGTACACAGACTGCTAGACATTGAGTCACCTACAACTCAGTACATCCCCGTGCATGAAAAACATTCTGTGAACCCATGGTTTGTCCTTCAACCCCGTCCCTCCGGCACTTCTGACCTTCCGGGACCATTTAGATGGTCCTTTAAAAAGTCCTCCCAATGCAGGAACAGGACATTGGCCCTTGTGTGAATCCTTGTTCTCTATACTGGTACAGAAGGCCCGTAGATCTCAAAGCAACACTACCCGGGCAGACCCAACATTTGCCAGTCTGGGCATCCGGGACATGTCTTGATCCCCTGGGGCAGACGGGACACTCCAACCAACACAGGGCCAATGCTGGAAGCACCCCCATTAAGGTCCTCGAGGCACTGGTGTTCTATGTTGTATCTATAATACTTGTGCTATGTTGAGGACCTGAAGTGTCCCCACCAACCATGAACGCACAACGGCACATGCCAGCATTGTTCACCTACCATCTCTGTCTACCCTAATGGCGGCAACAGATTCTAGCAATCAAATGACAATACATTGTTCCCAAAAAATATCTTTACCATCTGATGCCAGGTGAAACCAATCAGGTAGGAAAAGCTTTTCCCCTCGATACAACTATGTGGGATGCACCATAACCTAGGTAGCTTCAGGAGATTAGAGATCTTTCTATTCAAGAGCTACACTAATTTGTTAAGCACCTGAAAAAAGAGCCCACCTCTCATTGGCTGCCTGAGTACAATGTGTAAACTTGTAATCAATACCTCAGTAACCACTTTAGCTCTGCAACCAGTGCATCATACCACTCTGGTTGCCCTAGTTCCTCCAAACGCAATATGAAAAGAATTGGAAGAGGAAGCCCCCTTGGTACTATTTCTCCTACCGCTGTCCTTGTGCTCTTGATATGCAGATCTCCTGGACCAAACCACCTCATGATGAAACCTGCATTCCTGGCACGCTCAGGAAAGCCACCCATACGATACACCATGAGGACCCTCTGTATGTAAGAGGGGCCCAACACCAGCACTTCACGAGTAGGCAGAATAACTAATGTATTCAAAGAGATCTATGAAAGGAAGAACAGCGCATCACTCAGGGCTGACCACTAACTCATGTGAAGACAGACCTAAAGGATACAGCACCCTGATCCTCACCTCCCAGTCCTTTTCACTGTGCAGCCATTTAAACTCGACCCAGCCACAGATGTGGCGGCTCCTAGGCTAAAAGAGTGAGACTTAAAATTGGACAGGTCAATCCCTGCCAGCTCCAAGACCAATTTCAACACTCCAGTGAACTGAAATCTGCAGTATTGGGTTCCATCCACATGGATGAGCAATGCCCTTGTCTGCCCCTGTGGGTGAACTGCAATTTACTGCTCCACTACATGAACTGGAGAGCACTGTAATCCCTCTGCTCCCCTCACTCACGGTCTGTCTTTGAGAAGGGCTAGGTCACTGCCAATGACCTGTCAGGCCAGATCACTCCCTCAAAGCAGACCCCAATGGACGCCTTTTTTGGAACTCGCAACCAGTTCATAAAGATCGTGCAAACCCCATGGGGAACCTGAAACTTTCTTAAATAAACATTCCAGGCATTAATTAAACTTCTCAAAGTATGCACAAGAGACTGAGCAACCTATTGGCCTACACTTATCAAAGTAGAATGACCCCTTGAATTGGAAACCTAGCAAGTGGATTTCCTTTTAGTTGACAGATAACCTAAAAGCTGTCTCATTATCAGCCTTTGAAATGAATGACCCTTGGCCTAAATCCTGAAGTATATTGATAGCCTGATCCAGGGAAGGATATTTCACCAAGCATAAAGGATGATCAATTTCTTCATTCATAGAACTCCCCCATGAAGCAGATAAGTTGTGTATAAGACAACATTCCCCATGTTCCTTCTTGGGTACAATCACCAGTGGTGAACAAAGAAAGCAATCCAGTGGCAGCGTGCTGAAGAGGCCTGCTACCCAACCCAAGTTCCTTTCCCTGCCAATTTTTATTAGGATACTCCCTGGTTTGCTTTGAGGGACTTCTGATATTGGGAAAATTTGACCCCCACCGCACTGTGCTGGAATCCTTCAGCTGCATGCTTGTTGTCATAACTACTGCGCTGTAGAGGCCTAGTGCACACTAGGTCTGCCCGGGAGCTCACTGTGTGTCCATAGAGTTTCAAATTTTTAGCTAGTTAATCAATAGTACGAAAATTATTCAACATGAAATAGTGCACAAAGTTTTTGTAGGTATAACTTGCTTTAGTGATACTCAATTCATATATATGCACTCAAAACATAAACAATATCATAAACACAAAATGCCGTTAGACAGTTTTCATGGAATAAACCAAGTGAACCTTTAGCATAATGTTGCTTGAACAAATGATACTTGTGAAACATAAATTATAACATATCCCAATGCATTTCGGGTCAACTGTGACCCTTCTTCAGGGGGATACAATTATAAATAACTCATCCAGTTATGATTCTGTTTGAACACAAGATTCGTCACATCAGTTCCGTTTTCAGAGCACTGTGAAAAAAATGAGATATTCCAATGTATTTACATGGTATGCACAAGATCTAAAAAATAGAGTTAACATGATAGTCCATAGGTATGAGTCCAAGCCATGTGTTGACTAGTAAGAGCAAGAAACGATACATGGGTGATAGCCTAGCGTGATGGTTTAGAAATTTCTACAAACACCACCAAGTGTGCAGAGAAACCCGATAAAAAAGGAGTGATAGTACATGTAAGTACCGCTTAAACCATAACCAGAAACAAAAGTTAATCTAGCGTGAAAGGAAGACATCTACCTGATGTTGACCTTATGGTGTTAATCTGCGTGTTAAATAACAGTCCTCAAGTAACGTGGTGGGTCTCTAAGGAGAATATGGTAAATAGGTTCACGTTACTATTAAGTGTGAACATATTAGAATCGGACCTGTAAGGGGGATGCATGCGTCCATGGCTTACCCTACAAGAGGAGTATGTGCGTCTCCGATGTATATGGAGGGAAAGGTATAAGATCCGGTAGTTACTGCTGCTAAAGAAGTAAAAGGTGCACATCAGCTGTTGAGGTACATTAATGACCGTTAAATGTTAACTGGAGTGTCCCTACAAAGGAGGCATGCCTTACCTCGCCAAATACGCGTGTAGCCGCAAATGTTCCAATGCGCTAGACGGGCAGAATTTATGTTGCGGTTGCCGATGCAGCTGTAAGACGATAAATGTACATAAGCTGACGATCTTGGAAATTACGTATAAACCCCATGAAATTTATCCGAGCGATTCTTACCTCGCCGAACTAGCGTATCTCGGCCTCTGACCTCACGATTACTTCCGGTATCAACATCCGGTATGCGAGCGTGTCGCTTAAATAACAGGACGTACGCGGTGCTGGGTTTTAAACTATGAGAGTGCGTGGCGACATATTGAAATGTTCTAAATCAGCATACAGCCATGTGTATGACCGTAAATTTGTATTGAAAACTGTGCCTATCCGTTGCTAAGTCAACACGAGTGTTCTACACTGTTATGTAAAGTGAGTGTGAAAAATCAAAATTAAAACATATAATAAAACCAGAAGTGATAAATAATCACAAGTGAGTTAGTGAATATGGACTGCATGTCAATTCTTTACAAAGAGTGAAATTTAAAACAAACATAAACTCTGTGATGCAGAGTATATCAAGCGAAGATCCTCTGGCTATGTACTAATAAGTGCACTCTAACCAAAATAAGTATTCAGATATTCACATGAGGGAAAAAACACTCAGAATGATCATCTATAGAAAACATGCCATTTCATATTGATCATTAAGCCCGCCCGGGGTCAATGTGCCCAATTTGTTAATCCAAAAGGTTTCCCTCTGGGATAGCGCTGTATGGTGGTCCTTACCCATGTGTTTCTCTACTACTTCCAATACTGTGAATCTCAGTTGTGGAATGGTGTGGGGTGCTTGAGATCAATGTGTGGCTAAACTGGATGTGGTGGATCTGTTGCGTATGGTACTCTTATGTTCGATTATGCGAGTCTTGATTTTGCGTGATGTTCTGCCAACATAAGTTAATCCACATGGGCAAAGAATAGCATAAATCACCCCTGCTGTGTTACAGTCAGCGCTGTGTTTGAGCTGTATGTTTTTACCAGTTTGAGAGTGAGCAAAGACCTTGCTGACCACCGCATTGTTGCATTGGCCACAATTATGACATCTTCGCATGCCTCTGTAGGGGATTGTTTGATTGTTCCGTGAATGCTTTAGTATTTCTCTGAGATTTTTGGAACGAGTATGTGCCATGATGGGAAAGTTCTTGAAGATGTTAGAAAAATCCGGTTCACTGGCGATCATTTCCCAGCGTTTCCTGATGATCTGTTTGATTCTTTGCGATTGCGTAGAGTGTTTCATTACGAATACTATTCGTTCATTGGCTGATTTTTCTGTTTTCTTCAATAGTTGTGTTCTATCCATCCTCGAGACCTTCTGTACTGAAGCTTCCAGTATGCTTGCGGGATAATCCCTTTCTCTGTATCGTATGACTTGTTCTTGCATCAAGGTCTTACACTCATTCAAGTCAGACGTGATTCTTTTAATTCTAATCAGCTGTGAAGTGGGTAGGTGATCCTTGAGATTTTTAGGGTGAGCGCTCATATAATGTAGCGCATTATTGACATCCGTTGGTTTGCGGAACACTTTCGTTGAAATGCCTTGTTGTGTTTTACAAATTTCTATATATTCAATTAATGTCGTTGCGTGGAGCCGTTGGTTTACCTCTCTTCGCATGGTATACTCTAATTGTTTCAACATTTGAGTTGTGGTGCCCTTAGACGTGCTGAATGTGCGTACTTGTTCAATTAGTGAATATATAGATGCTGCCTCATCTGTGCCATATACCTTAATTTCAGCCTGATTGAGAGTAAGGTTTGCTATTTCTTGAAAAGAAGCCATTGTGAATTCTTCAGTGGATGCTAGTCTAGTGTGGGGCTGGAGCGAAACTGCTATATAAATCTGTAGCTAGCACACCTAAATAGTCCTATTCAACGTATCTTTATAAGTTTAAATCTGGTATTTGGAGCTTCCCGGTATGAGTGGTTGTGCCCACAACCCTTAATTAATACTGCGCTGTAGAGGCCTAGTGCACACTAGGTCTGCCCGGGAGCTCACTGTGTGTCCATAGGGTTTCAAATTTTTAGCTAGTTAATCAATAGTACGAAAATTATTCAACATGAAATAGTGCACAAAGTTTTTGTAGGTATAACTTGCTTTAGTGATACTCAATTCATATATATGCACTCAAAACATAAACAATATCATAAACACAAAATGCCGTTAGACAGTTTTCATGGAATAAACCAAGTGAACCTTTAGCATAATGTTGCTTGAACAAATGATACTTGTGAAACATAAATTATAACATATCCCAATGCATTTCGGGTCAACTGTGACCCTTCTTCAGGGGAATAAAATTATAAATAACTCATCCAGTTATGATTCTGTTTGAACACAAGATTCGTCACATCAGTTCCGTTTTCAGAGCACTGTGAAAAAAATGAGATATTCCAATGTATTTACATGGTATGTACAAGATCTAAAAATAGAGTTAACATGATAGTCCATAGGTATGAGTCCAAGCCATGTGTTGACTAGTAAGAGCAAGAAACGATACATGGGTGATAGCCTAGCGTGATGGTTTAGAAATTTCTACAAACACCACCAAGTGTGCAGAGAAACCCGATAAAAAAGGAGTGATAGTACATGTAAGTACCGCTTAAACCATAACCAGAAACAAAAGTTAATCTAGCGTGAAAGGAAGACATCTACCTGATGTTGACCTTATGGTGTTAATCTGCGTGTTAAATAACAGTCCTCGAGTAACGTGGTGGTCTCTAAGGAGAATTTGGTAAATAGGTTCACGTTACTATTAAGTGTGAACATATTAGAATCGGACCTGTAAGGGGGATGCATGCGTCCATGGCTTACCCTACAAGAGGAGTATGTGCGTCTCCGATGTATATGGAGGCAAACCAACGGATGTCAATAATGCGCTACATTATATGAGCGCTCACCCTAAAAATCTCAAGGATCACCTACCCACTTCACAGCTGATTAGAATTAAAAGAATCACGTCTGACTTGAATGAATGTAAGACCTTGATGCAAGAACAAGTCATACGATACAGAGAAAGGGGTTATCCCGCAAGCATACTGGAAGCTTCAGTACAGAAGGTCTCGAGGATAGATAGAACACAACTATTGAAGAAAACAGAAAAATCAGCCAATGAACGAATAGTATTCGTAATGAAACACTCTACGCAATCGCAAAGAATCAAACAGATCATCAGGAAACGCTGGGAAATGATCGCCAGTGAACCGGATTTTTCTAACATCTTCAAGAACCTTCCCATCATGGCACATACTCGTTCCAAAAATCTCAGAGAAATACTAAAGCATTCACGGAACAATCAAACAATCACCTACAGAGGCATGCGAAGATGTCATAATTGTGGCCAATGCAACAATGCGGTGGTCAGCAAGGTCTTTGCTCACCCTCAAACTGGTAAAAACATACAGCTCAAACACAGCGCTGACTGTAACACAGCAGGGGTGATTTATGCTATTCTTTGCCCATGTGGATTAACTTATGTTGGCAGAACATCACGCAAAATCAAGACTCGCATAATCGAACATAAGAGTACCATACGCAACAGATCCACCACATCCAGTTTAGCCACACATTGGTCTCAAGCACCCCATACTTTTCCACAACTGAGATTCACAGTATTGGAAGTAGTAGAGAAACACATGGGTAAGGACCACCATACAGCGCTATCCCAGAGGGAAACCTTTTGGATTAAAAAATTGGGCACATTGACCCCGGGCGGGCTTAATGATCAATATGAAATGGCATGTGTTCTATAGATGATCATTCTGAGTGTTTTTTTCCCACATGTGAATATCTGAATACTTATTTTGGTTAGAGTGCACTTATTAGTACATAGCCAGAGGATCTTCGCTTGATATACTCTGCATCACAGAGTTTATGTTTGTTTTAAATTTCACTCTTTGTAAAGAATTGACATGCAGTCCATATTCACTAACTCACTTGTGATTATTTATCACTTCTGGTTTTATTATATGTTTTAATTTTGATTTTTCACACTCACTTTACATAACAGTGTAGAACACTCGTGTTGACTTAGCAACGGATAGGCACAGTTTTCAATACAAATTTACGGTCATACACATGGCTGTATGCTGATTTAGAACATTTCAATATGTCGCCACGCACTCTCATAGTTTAAAACCCAGCACCGCGTACGTCCTGTTATTTAAGCGACACGCTCGCATACCGGATGTTGATACCGGAAGTAATCGTGAGGTCAGAGGCCGAGATACGCTAGTTCGGCGAGGTAAGAATCGCTCGGATAAATTTCATGGGGTTTATATGTAATTTCCAAGATCGGCAGCTTATGTACATTTATCGTCTTACAGCTGCATCGGCAACCGCAACATAATTTCTGCCCGTCTAGCGCATTGGAACATTTGTCCTACACGCGTATTTGGCGAGGTAAGGCATGCCTCCTTTGTAGGGACACTCCAGTTAACATTTAACGGTCATTAATGTACCTCGACAGCTGATGTGCACCTTTTACTTCTTTAGCGGCAGTAACTACCGGATCTTATACCTTTCCCTCCATATACATCGGAGACGCACATACTCCTCTTGTAGGGTAAGCCATGGACGCATGCATCCCCCTTACAGGTCCGATTCTAATATGTTCACACTTAATAGTAACGTGAACCTATTTACCATATTCTCCTTAGAGACCCACCACGTTACTCGAGGACTGTTATTTAACACGCAGATTAACACCATAAGGTCAACATCAGGTAGATGTCTTCCTTTCACGCTAGATTAACTTTTGTTTCTGGTTATGGTTTAAGCGGTACTTACATGTACTATCACTCCTTTTTTATCGGGTTTCTCTGCACACTTGGTGGTGTTTGTAGAAATTTCTAAACCATCACGCTAGGCTATCACCCATGTATCGTTTCTTGCTCTTACTAGTCAACACATGGCTTGGACTCATACCTATGGACTATCATGTTAACTCTATTTTTTTAGATCTTGTGCATACCATGTAAATACATTGGAATATCTCATTTTTTTCACAGTGCTCTGAAAACGGAACTGATGTGACGAATCTTGTGTTCAAACAGAATCATAACTGGATGAGTTATTTATAATTGTATCCCCCTGAAGAAGGGTCACAGTTGACCCGAAATGCATTGGGATATGTTATAATTTATGTTTCACAAGTATCATTTGTTCAAGCAACATTATGCTAAAGGTTCACTTGGTTTATTCCATGAAAACTGTCTAACAGCATTTTGTGTTTATGCTATTGTTTATGTTTTGAGTGCATATATATGAATTGAGTATCACTAAAGCAAGTTATACCTACAAAAACTTTGTGCACTATTTCATGTTGAATAATTTTCGTACTATTGATTAACTAGCTAAAAATTTGAAACCCTATGGACACACAGTGAGCTCCCGGGCAGACCTAGTGTGCACTAGGCCTCTACAGCGCAGTATTAATTAAGGGTTGTGGGCACAACCACTCATACCGGGAAGCTCCAAATACCAGATTTAAACTTATAAAGATACGTTGAATAGGACTATTTAGGTGTGCTAGCTACAGATTTACATAGCAGTTTCGCTGTTGTCATAACTACACAGCCAAAGTGTCAGGACATGTAAATTAACCGGGGAATGATCCTTTTCAAAGGCAAAAGGTGCATCCTTGCTTCTGTTGACCCTTGACTCTTCCTTTTTTGTAACATTTGAATTCAGGATGAGAGGGCATGCCGCAGAAGGAGCAGTTATGCCTAAACTTACAGGTCATTGGGGGCCTGCTGCATGTGCTTTTATTGTATGCTCAACATGCTTCCTCCTTCCCTTTTCCCACCACTGGAAAGGAGAGCTGGTGTATGTTGGCCTCAGGTTTCTTAAGAATCACATTGCACACCCATCCAATAACATATTTCTGATCCAAAACAAGGCCTGACAAGTGACATTCTTCCACCTGCATGCTCTACTTATCACAGCATTTCCCAAACTGTGGGTGGCAACCCAGTGGTGGGTCTTTAAACTATTTTCAGTGGGTCGCAAAAGTCCAAGCAATAAAAAAATGCTTTTAAATTCTGTATTTATCTTGTCGCATATGCAGTGGGCAAAGATCAGGCTATGTCTTCTGACAAATTGCTGATTATGTTTTTTAACATGAGGGTTGGTGTTTACAAACTCCTCTCACTTTGCAGTCAGAGAAAGAAAAGTAAAGGTAAATAAGTGACAAAACTGCTATGGTACAGGGTGTTTGAAAGGAAAGGCTGTGGTGGGTAATTTATGTAACACACAACAAAATGTAAATACTTGTTAAAGAATTGTTCATATTCAGCAGCAAAAATGATGTATTTTTTTGATATTCTGATGAGTGATGGATACAAAGGGGCAAATTTACAAGGCCCTTGCGCCACTTTTGCATCACTTTTCCCATGTTAAAAATGACGCAAGGGACTTGTAAATAAGCCCCAAATTGTTTAACAAGATCAAAACATATCAAGACACTTTACTTGATGATGCACACATTATAAATATTCCCTGTAACCCAATTTCCACACATTAGCATTGGTGTGCAATATAGTTTTATCAGTAAAACTGTATGTCTGTGGGACGTTAGTGCCAATTTCAATGGAAAATGTGCTGTCTGTAAATGACACTGTACCACACAAACCTTTAGTTACATTAAATATTGTCCAGCTCATGAAGTCCATTAAAGCTAGGTGGGTTGGAAATGTTTGTCATTTTACAAATTGAGCCATGGTTCTAAAAAGTATAGGAAGAACTGCTGCATCATATTCTGTCCAGAAATTACCCGCAAACTCATCATGTGCATACACTTACACTGCATGGAAAATTATAATTTCCTTTACCCAAGTCACCAGGGTTTCATCTATCTTCTACCTGCACTGAGTGTGGGAGCAGTCCCTAGATTGTGAGTATTCTTGTAGTTCTTTGCCTCAGCCCTTGTTGGGTCAGAACAAATATTTCAACAAAAGTGCACTTCCAATTCTTTTCTGTAAGACACTGACATGTGTAAGCCCAATTGATCTTCCTCAAACGGCACAGATCTCAGCTCCATACTATACAAGGTTAAACAATTCATTAGAAACCAATTATAGCTTTTTAGGCTAACATCACCCCTCCCAACTAAATGTGCAACGGTTGATTGGGCCTGCTAACTGGCTAATCTTCCAGTGCTGTGTGCTGACGGCTGAGCGGTCTGCGCTAATAGTGGTATGGCTATGGTACTGGCTGTGGTACTGGCACTGGAGCCATCCGTGCCTCTGGTGTGGTACAATTTGGGGGTACCATTGGGGCTGAGACCCCCTGACTCTGCTCACCACTCTGAAACAGGGCTACCAAACTCTTCACTCTTGCCATGCTGTCTTCCTCAAGCACTCCTGAAGCTAAATCGTCATAAGGCACATCAATTAATTGCAGTATTCAGATGTGTAGATATGCTAACATTATAAACAATATACAACAAATTGTGATTGCATTAACTGTTCTCTTTCTATACATTTATGTCTATTTATGTTTCTAGAGGATAACAGTAGACGTCCCAATTTGATTGAGTATCTGTACCCATGATCAGACTTCCAGGAGGATAATGTCACACCAGATACCACAGGTATCTGTTACTTAGCCAGTCCTGAAGAAAGCCGACAACCTTCTTGGTGCAAGTAGGCTGAAATATGTCAACCTTTTATTTGATCACCCACTAGATGTGAAGGATACATTAAAAGTCTCCATCACATCCAACACATTTTAAAATAGCATCTCTCTGGAGTCATGGACAAATGTAACTCTCTTAACTTTCTGCACAGATCCCACTGTGTCTGTTATCAAAAAAACTACACCTCATGGTGGAGGAAAGACCTTATGATGACACTACTGATTGCTAGTACTTTAGTGGAGAACACATACCACTGAAGGAAAATAGTGGTTGACAGTCTCAATACTATTTTAAGAACAGACTCTAACCTTTGAGAATTGTGTGGGTTCACTCTCTCTGATATTTTGTATGTTAATTAAGGAAGCAGTGTACCCCACGTCTCTGGTTCTCTCTCCCTCATTTTGATTTGTTTCTGAGACTCCTGAAGCAATAGTATCTCTAAGTATTGTAGAAAACACCCCAATCTTGGCCAGCAATGGCAGGACACTAGCTACATTACTTACCAGGTCTGGCTGCTGGCCACCCGTGGTAAACCCTGCCACATGGAGAGGGACAGCCCCACTTACTGCTATTGCCATGCAATTGTTTCCACTCCGCAATATACTATTAGTAACTGCGCCTCCACCCACAGGAACCACCAAGGGTTGCCCATTTGCCCCCATTTGACCAATGCTTGAAACACCAAGTGCCTCTGTATGCCCTGTAGGGCTGGGATGCATGCCCTCGCGTATGCTTCTTTGGTACTGACAGAAAGGCATACCTTGGGAGCAAACCTGATCTCCTTGGCCGCTGTAGAACCTCTGCAGGTGCTGGAGCTTCAACTCCCTCCCTAGCAAATATCTCTTGTTGGAGCAATGCCAACAATTCCCCCATGGAATCCACCCTGTACATAGCTAAATCCATGTCTCAATCACTAGTAGAGTGGCTCACTGCCCTCATACTGGACTTTAGAGGAATTTTTAATGGAAAACTCATCGACAGTAACACAATCAAAACACAGTACTTATGCCCTGGGAAAATAGTTACAGCTCCAGCAATCGTTGGCCCCATCCTCTTCTTCTTACCTCTTTGTGTCCCAGCTCTTGGGGGAGGGCAGGTGGGTGGCTCCGCTGGTGTAGGGGCATAAGGGGTTTCTTCTAGTCAATGTAAGCACACAAAAAACAGCAGGCCACAGCCAACCCCAGCTCAAAAAGGGAGAGGCACAGCAGTTGGTGCCACGCAGTGAGCTGTGGGAGCACAGGCTGCCCTTAAAATAACAGCTTTTCAATTGCCAAATACCACTAAAGTAGCATTTAAAGTGATTCAAGGTGCCAGTTCCTTGCCCCAAGCGGTACAAAAGGAGGTGGTGATGGACGGAGCATCTGAATCAATCAAACACTCACACCCAGTCAAAAGATCTGGGTTTAATCCATCACCGTTCTTTAGCCCACTCTGCCACCCCAGTTCAGACATGGCTATATGCAAATCAGTCTGACCCTGTGCCTCATGGGAACAGTCCAGCCCGAACTGCCAAGCCATGCCTTCACTGGACCGGAAACAAGCTTCCGAGGACCGGTTTCTGGCATTCCAGCCCTCTTCAGCCCGGCTTGCTTGAATCCAGTGGCAAAGTGAGCAAGGGACTCACGTCTGAGCATACCCTGCCACACGTATGGCGGCCAAAAGCGGTACAAAAGGGGGTGGTGATGGACGGAGCATCTGAATCAATCAAACACTCACACCCAGTCAAAAGATCTGGGTTTGATCCATCACCGTTCTTTAGCCCACTCTGCCACCCCAGTTCCTTGCCCCAAACACCAGTAAGCAAAGGCACAACCAGGTACCATGACTCAGGATGTTTAATACTTTTTATCACTGCTCTGCTTATGTGCACTGTTGGACCTGATCCTTTTTGCAGGGTCACTTGCAGATTCTTGCCTTCCGTTGCTGAACCAATTTTTATTGGCATTAGGACTCTGTGCACTTTTTCCCTGCTAACCAGTGGTAGAGTACTAGTGCCCTTTCCCTAAAACATGGTACAATTGTCTTACACCTGATTAGTACATTTAATTTACTTGTATATCCCTAGTAAATGGTACTACATGTACCCAGGACCTTTAAATTACAGTGGACTGCAGCCCTCATTGCGCCACTCACTAAAGTAGCAACATGTAAAACGTGTCAGGCATTTTACTGCAGCCTGTGTGCAGTTTTCTACTGCCATTTTGACCTGGTGAAATAAACCTTTTGCTAGGCCTAAACCTTCCTTTTTTAGGGCTCGCCTGCTGTGCGCATGCGCATAGCTGGCGAAGCTCTAATGTGGCTTATCCAGAGGTTAACCACCACTGGCGGTTCCACTGGCGATTGCATGGAGTGCATGTGCTTTTTAGGCGATTGCGCAAGCGCAAGCCCTAAAAAGCGCGTGCACAATGCCACCAGCCGCCTTCCTGCCTGCCTCGCATTACCACATCAAAGGCAGGCCAGCCTCCCTCCCACAGCTTCTCTAATTATTCACGGCCGGCCGGCCGTACTTTACATCACGCCTGTTAGACCATGAAGTTCCGTCCTGTGTGATTTTATAATAAACTGATCTGTAAACTTCGTTACATAAACAGCTACGCATTTCAATTAAGTTACATACTTTTCTAGTATTTTCATCGAACAATAAATGCTAGTGAATTTAAAAAAAAAACACCTTTACAAGCGTGGTCTCGAAGGCACGGACCTTCATAATGGCTTTCACGGATGCAGCTGCTAGTGACTTTTTCCATTTAAACTGGTCAAAATAACGTGGCATCTGCGCTGCTAGTGCATGGCCATTGGCCACGGTTCTAGAGAAATAAATAACAAATGTATTGTGTCTGCGGAACAGTCGTTCTTTCCAGTTGCGATGTATAATGTGCTCAAACAGTTGTATTTCCCGCCACACCGCCCTCTGCACTTGCACTGCAGCGGAAAAGAACTAGTTAAGTCGCGAGTTCTGAATGGCTGCCTGACCAAATCGAAAAGACTTTGATCTAATCAGAGCAAGGGACAAAATATACAAAGTGACATCACTACTCTTCGCCCAAGAGAGCAGTGGCTGTTAAAGTTGTTGTGACTTTTATTGCATGTACATTTGGTGAGCTCCTTAAGTGATCCCTTCATACACCTCAGTATTTGACTCTTCACTACTTAATGTGAAAGAGCTATAATTTTTCCAGCTTATTCAACCTTTGTAGCGTGCACAGTACCGACCATATACCAGAGCGCATATGCACTGGTCTAGTACTCCGCCCCGCCGTTTCCAGATAGCAGTGGGCCTGTGGTGCAGTGGATAACACGTCTGCCTACGGAGCAGAAGATTCCAGGTTCGACTCCTGGCTGGCTCGACTCGATGCTGCAAAGTGCTCTTTTCATCCAATTGTTAAGAAGTGCAATTATTAAGGACAACATGAAATTAGACGAATGTTAAAGAGTAACTCTTCTATACTTTGCCAAAATCGCGGCATTTTAATTAAAACATATAGGGGGGAAATGGACAAAAATATCATTTTTTTATTTAATAGCGTAAAACAAAAGATGCATTCCCGGATGCTCTGTTTTAATTGTAAAGAAAAGAAAGGTTACAGTCGTCTTGACAAAGAACTTATTTTTTATGGTAAAATAAATTATTGTGACATACACATATAGCGCACTATTATAGTTGAACCAAATCTAACCGTCTCTTAGAGGAACACCGGGTGATCTGGGAGGGGGGGGGGGAGGGAGGAGTGTGTGCTTTTTTTTCTTTAAACATGACTAAGAAAGCTGTGTGTCAACGCAGGCCCGACGGCTGCTCCTTGATGCAATACATTGTGTGGTTTTATTTTACAAAATACTTTTATGCCAATAATGCCAGATTTGATTAATTAATTGTATTTGATACCCATCTCCATATGCATTGGACTAGGCCTCTACTTGTTTATAGAAATACTTTTCTCTGCTTGATGCCACTCAGATATATTAACATCAGTTTCCTAAAAGAGATCAAGGTCGTGTTTAATGGACAAATGCATGTACTCTTCGGGAACAGTCGAATTAGCACATCTAACATCAAAAACATCATTAGCGGCGCATGTGAAAATGGCTCCAGGTATCTTGCGAACTGGGAAAGTTCTGTAATTGCAAAATGCAGGTTTCATGGACGTAGCGCCTACTTAAAATGGAGCCAACTTTTGCTCCTTTTGCAGGATTTACTTTCAACCTTCAGACCTCGGTTTTAAAAAACATACCTAGCTTGGAATGGAATGGACCTTAGACTTTTTTTATTGGGTCTCAGGTGTTTTGCGTTCAGTGAAATTCATCAATACCCAGAATGCACCGATGCACCCACCACAGAGCTCAACAGATGCCCCCACCACACAGCTCCACAGATGCACCCACCACACAGCTCCACCGAGGCACCCACCACACAGCTCCACCGAGGCACCTACCACATAGCTCCACCGATGCACCCACCACACAGCTCCACCTATGCACCCACCACACAGCTCCACCGAGGCACCCCACACAGCTCTACAGATGCACCCACCACACAGCTCCACCTACACAGCTCCACTGATGCACCCACCACAAAGCTCCACCGATGCACCCAGCACCCAGCACCACCGATGCACCAACCACACAGCTCCACCGAACGACCCACCACACAGCTCCACCGATGCACCCACCACACAGCTCCACCGATGCAGCCACCACACAGCTCCACCGACACAGCACCACCGATGCACCCACCACACAGCTCCACCGATGCACCCACCACACAGCTCCACCGATGCACCCAACACACAGCTTCACCGAGCCACCCACCATACAGCTCCACCAAGGCACCCACCACACAGCTCCACCGATGCACCCACCACACAGCTATACCGAGGCACCCACCACAAAGCTCAACAGATGCACCCACCACACAGCTCCACAGATGCACCCACCACACAGCTCCACCGAGGCACCCACCACACAGCTCCACCAAACAACCCACCACACAGTTCCACTGATGCACCCACCACACAGCTCCACCGATGCACCCACCACACAGCTCCACCGATGCACCCAGCTCCACCAATGCACCCACCACACAGCTCCACCGATGCACCCACCACACAGCTCCACCTACACAGCTCCACCGATGCACCCACCACACAGCCCCACCGAGGCACCCACCACACAGCTCCACCGAGGCACCCACCACACAGCTACACTGATGCACCCACCACACAGCTCCACCGATGCACCCACCACACAGCTCCACCGATGCAGCCACCACACAGCTCCACCGACATAGCTCCACTGATGCACCCACCACACAGCTCCACTGATGCACCCACCACACAGCTCCACCGAGGCACCCACCATACAGCTCCACCAAGGCCCCACCACACAGCTCCACCGATGCACCCACCACACAGCTCCACCGATGCACCCACCACACAGCTCCACCGATGCAGCCACCACACAGCTCCACCGATGCACCCAGCTCCACCACGCAACCACAGCATCACTCAGCGCAACCACAGCATCACTGGTTCAAATATGTTCTTCCAATGTTTCAAGCTGTTTTCAAGCTTTCATGCTTTATTACAAATCACAAAAAAATGTTAATATTTCACTTCTGTTCTTGGATTTTCGTCACAATATAAAACACTGAACATAATCTTGACAAAAGTTATTTACAAAAGTTTAAGCTATTGCCATTACAAATTAAATAACTTATTTAAGTATTAATTATTTAAAAAAATTAAAAGCCAGTGTTATTTGTAATATCAATACATCTAAGTCACGTAAATACAAAACATGTTGCATTACAAATGCTATAGGTGTTTGCGAAAGTTATAATTATTGGCATTGTAAATGACAAAGCTATTAATTTAGCTAGTTTATAGAATAACACATAAATAAAAAAAAATCATTTATAAGACCAATAGCTCAAACTTTCCTAATGCGAGCCCTATTGCATATCCAATGCTTGTATTACTTATAAGTCATCCATAAGAAAGGCCTTAAAGGCTCATAGAACCGGGTGCATTGTATTTAAAACACAGGACATGTGTGTTTAAGTTTTACATGTCCTGGCAATGAAAACTACTAAAGCTGTTTTTCACTGTGGTAGGGACTACCTCCCATTGATTAACACTGAGTTACCTTATTACATTAAATAAGTGCTAACTTTAGATTGGGAGCAGTTATAGATATGCCATTTACACTCAAATGGATTGTAATTTAAAATCCTCTTTGATGGTGAAGTTGGATTTTGAGTAAAACATCTTAAAATGCCACTTTACTAAGTTGCCATTTTCTTGTTCCAACTATCTGTGCCTTCTGCCAGTGTCTTGGGTCACATGACTGTGAATGGCTCTGTCAAGACTCCAAACTGGGGGTGACAAAAGGCTGGGCAGACCAGGTGTCAGAGCCCTTAGAACTGTAAGTGGGGTTGGGTACAGCTCCTCCCCATCAAAAATGAACGCTGGTTATTTTCTGGGCTTGTTGCCAGTGGGAGCTGGCCCAAGAAGAGCTGTGATGCTGTACGCCGCCTATTATTTAAGTCACCACTGTCACGCTAAGTAAGTCGATGGGTACACGGCGGGTCAGGCAATAACTTTGTTATTGGCTGTTACATGAGACACATGTGGATGGCAGATGCATTAGCGACAACTCTCCTTTCCTCAACTTGCATCCTGCTAAGTAAGCCAGGGCCAGTGAGTTTTCTTATGATGACTTATCACTTCCAAACCTATCTCCGCTCTATGCTTTCTCCCTTTGTTGCATAGTTACATATGACAGAAAGCAGCAGGCATTGAATGGAGGGTGGGGATGCGATTCTGGGCTGCAGGAAATGCAGACTGTAAACGAACTGAACCTGTCTCTTATCATACCTTGCATTACATTTGCCTCATCTCCAGGCCCCAGAAGCTCCTCAAGCGCTATGGAAGTGCGCCCTGGCGGTGCGCCCTAGTGATGCTTGCATGCTTACTCTTGGAAGAAACTGTGTGATTCTGGTCTGTGAAAATGCACACATACATAAGAGGCATATTGTGGAAACTGCCTATCATGTAATGCTGACGGGGAACATCCTTTACGACGCGGATGTTACTCCGCAGTACCGTAACAACGCGTATTTTAGAACGCAAGTCGTAACCACGACTTTTGCTGGAGGGCGCTAAAGGACAAGGAATAGAAGATTTACTATTCCAACACCTTCCCTACTGTACGTAGGCTAGTGTTGGAATAGTAAATTAAACTATTCCTAAGTCCGCACCCCTACAGCGCAAGTCGTGGTAACGACTTGCGTTGTAAAATACGCGTTGTAATGGTACGTGTGGTAATACCACTCGCCGTAACAACGTACATCCAATGCTGACTCGTCCACTTTATCCCATAGAGTGCAAATGGTTCTTCATAACTGAGCCAGTTCCGTCAACAGTTGGGAATTGCAAATCAGTTTTCATACCTGAAGAGCACACCTGCCTTCATCGTGGTTTTGTAACCAATTGGTTGTCCTTGGTTTGATTAGTTTCTACAAAATTAATTAAAATGTTTCACTCTTTAACCTTTACATTTTTATGACAACTGGCTTGTCAGGCGAACTAATGCAAAATTATTTTTTTAACAAAATTCATTAAATAAGTAAGTATATCTTACTCCTGAAAGTTCCTGAGAAGGTCATATCTAAACTTGGAGTAAGATATAACTACTCACTGAAAATGCTTTGTCAAACAGGCCTGGAAATTCAGGAGTATTTCACATCTAAGACAGGGATATGATACACCAACTTAAGAGGAGTTCAGTGATTGTAAATTACTGACTTCGTGAAAATGTGATGCCTTTTTGCCTTACCATACCAGCAGCGAAGGGGTGAAAGTAGAAAATCACCATCTTGTGTGAATGCCGCGTCTCCTGCGTCTGCTCACTATTTTTAAAATTCATGGGTGACTTCACCCTGGTGTCCAACTGTACATCTGCGTTTTATTTCCTTATTAAAAGTATTTCTGGACTGCGAACCTCTCCACATGGGTAGTGCCAGGGTTACTGTTCATGCAACACCAGGCCTCAAAAGGAAGCGCTGTATGGCTTGAAGTCTTTAAGCATGTCAAATGTCAATAAGCAAATACTACATAGACAAGTACAGTTTTTGTTATTTTTTTCCTTGCCTGTCATGTTAAGGTGCATAAATCCCTACTATGTGTCTGCTGTTGGCTCAAGCTACACTTCTCAACTCCGCAAGAAGATAAACACGCACTATAAGACACATTTTTGAGCCCTGGTGAATATTCCAGTTGACCAGTTGTAAATGGTTATTACCAGGTCCAGCTAAAATATATGGGTTTTTAAGCCACTGGATTATATTTTCCAAGTACAACAGACATGGACATTCTACTTACTGGTAAAAACACACAGAGCATTAGATTTCTTTAGCAAAACCGCCTGCAGTCAGCAACTGGAATTTTATCAACGCCTGCTCCTGATATGACAACAAAAAATATTTGCTGTCCACTTGATCCACTAGAAACCTTTTACAATTGTTCAATCTTGGAGGGTATTCAGGTTTCGGGGGAGAGGCAGAAGATAAGGGTATTGTACTGCACTGGCGCCCACACATCTCACGGACGGAGAGATGACTTGTCCAGACGCGCTGGGTGAGCCGGCCTCCAGGCGCTTGCACTTAGGTCATCTTTCTAAAGATGCCTCTGAAGGTGCCAAATCTAACACCTCCCCGGCACCACCGAGCTGAATGCAGCAGGGGAGCAGATGTGAAGAGCTGGAAATGTGTTTGCAGCTGCACGTCCTTGTTTACTCACCTCAGGCCTCGGCTGAAATGTCTCCAAGGAGGTGTCTCCCAAGCCGCTTGAAATAGCGCTGCGGCGCGGAGGGCGTTATTCCCAGGCACCACTTCACACCCTTCTGTTTACTCGTGTGGCTGTGAGCCCGCCATGGGAACAAGCGCGCCGTTATCACGGGGATAAACAAGGCTTCGCTGCGCCATCTTGGGCGGTACCTGAACCGGCGTGCTCACAGGCGCCCTTTCTCGTGCGTAAAGGCTCTTTTCATAATCATACCGCGCAAACACCATACGGACAGCCTTATCCCATTATAATAATGTCCTTCTTCACGGTTGCAATGGCGCGGCCTGGCATAGCTATAACGGGTCCTCAAGAAAGCTAGAAAAAATCCCTTTTCTCCCTGGTTGGGTATAAGTCCTAATTGGGGTACATGGGTCGACTGCACCTGCTACATGCACTGTGGAAATCAGAGGCGCAACTAGAGCCACATTTCTTTGGGGGGTGGGAGAGGGGGGAGGAGTACCAACAGTTTTGGTGGGGGGGCTAATTCTTCCGGCCATAGTCAGAGTAGTGATGCAGGGGCTCTAAGAAGGGGTGAAAAACACAACAAAGCCTTGTTAGCAAGTAAATAGTCTTTTAACCCCTCCCACGCGGGTGACGGAACCGCTCCGTCACGCCCCTCGGGTGGGCTGTGCTGGTGACGGAACGGTTCCGTCACGGCCCGCTCGCCGCTCCTGCGCGGCGCTAATTTTGCACCTGCGCAGCTCGTTCTATTGAGCGGGCGGGGCCATGACAGAACCGCTCCGTCACGCCCCTCGGGTGAGCTGTGCTTGTGACGGAGCGGTTCCGTCATGGCCCCGCTCGCTCAATAGAACGCGCTGCGCAGGTGCGAAATCAGCGCCGCGCGGTTCCATCACCAGCGTTGGAGCGCCGCACGCCCCCCCGCCCCTTAGCGCTGGGGCAGAATTGCTGCCGCAGCGAATGGGTTAAAAACCTGTGAAGTACTCAGGTGCGGCTGTGTGTGTGCCTGGGAAGCTGTCTCAGCCCGAGCTTCCACACACGATAGGGGTGGGACCGAAGCCCTCCCAGCCCAATGGACGTTGCACGCCTGGTTGAAAGGTAGGCAGGCCCCGCTGATATCACGGCACAGTAACCTATCGTCCTCATGCGCATGCTTTTTGTCTGGCTTTGCTATGTTTGAAGTTATAAAGCTCCTTCACAAATACACGTCCTACTCAGGGGGTATGTAGAAAAGGGCATCAAAACGTATTGACTCACAGTCACTGTGGGGTCAGACAGCAGGTTCTGATGGCAACGAACACATTGATACCCAAATCCTAGCTTTGGTGGCCCCTAATTGCCGAGACGTGGGTAAAGTCGCCTTTTGTTAGTTTACTTACAAGGGCAGGATAAGACCAATAAATAAATGTTGTAACAGAGGAGAACTAACCTCTATCTGCAGTGCTGCGCATGAGCGGCACTATAGTACCTTCCGCCTGTTGCTTTCTGCAGCAGTTGCGGGATAAATCAATAGGCTGTTACAAAACCCCGGGGCATGTTTACAAGCTCTCAGGGCCACCATAGCGTCACATTTTTTGGTGCGCTGGTGGCGCAGGGCCATTTCCCATATGTACAATGTGGCCCTAAGCCACTTTACGTGGTTTATGCCACCTTGTAAATATGTCCCTTGCGTGCAATGGGTGCTGCTGTGGGCGTTCCACTGCATCACCCATTGCTTTTTTAGGCTGCCCCAGATTTACAAGGCTGAGGCAGCACCAAAAAATAACGCCATGGAATAGTAGGCATTAACGAGGACAAATAATTGTCTTTTGCTGTTTCCATGTGTGCTGCACACATAGACGGTGCAAATCACCATTAATGATTTTTAATGCACAGGAAGTTGTCCCTTCCTACACATAAACAATTGTCCCTGCAGCGCAGGTACCCTTGCAACATAGCGGCAGGGTGCTACGCTACCACTAGGTAGCTTTTTTGGTTCCAGTGCTAGAGGATATACAGAGGTGCGCCATATTCTTGTGAATGCAGCGCATCCCTGCGGTTTGATAATGTTGGAGTGCAGCCCTGCTAAGTTTGGCGCAGCTCCGCGCACTGACATTTTCTTGTGAATATGTCCCCCGTGTCCTGTATGTCATGCTCTATGTATTCAGCCTATACAATGCAATATCATGTAACATATATATCATGGATAGCTTCTGTTCAATATTTGAAGGTAGCTCTTCCATGGAAGGAGCCAGTGCTGTGAGAATGGCTTGGGCGGCAGGTATTAGTCACTTTTAAAGTACATTTGGTGAAAAAATAACCATTGCTTGGTTCATCTCAAAAGCAGACAAACAGCGCCACCACATGGCATACTTTCAAAAGTGCTGGTGTTGAAAATTAAGTGCTTGTGCCTAGCACCGGAAACCACGGGTTCAAGTTAGGCACTGGAAGGAACTAATGTTATGATACACAAATGCTGCCTTCCACTCATTCTCACCACTAACTGCGGTTGGTACTGAAAAAAAACGTACAACATGAAGGTGAAGTTGTATGTAATGTGTACCGCACATATACCAAATAACATGATTTTATGCATACTATCGAAACATGCTACCCTAATTAATCAAGTCTTCCAATGTTTTCTAAAATTAAATTTTTAGCTAGCGTACTGAATTAAATAATTTGTGTAGCGCTGTCGCTGTACTGAGGTGCCCCGGTGCTAATGAGATGTTCACTACCAGGAGCGTGAAGCAAAATGATGCCACCCACCCGCTTAAAATTGTGGTTATGGCCCCCTGAGTCTCCGATATCTCAGTGACACTGTAGGCGACAGGCCTTGGGCTGAATAACCCTGCCCAGGGCTTTAAGTGGGCCGGGTCCTGCCAGTGGCTCCCCCACAGCAGTTCTATAAAGCAGGTGCCGAGACGGGTCCCTATCTGGCTCTCTATTTTAGCACCCATCCTCTGTGAATTTTTTTTTAACTCTGCAGCGGTGCCACCCTTCACTGCCTTTGATGTAACTTCAAAGTGACTCGCTATAGTTCTTTACATCCTCATCATTTCAGAACTGAAGCATTTTCCATATTCTATACAACGAAGCCATAGTTGTTGCTTATTTAGCTTATACAACTAATAGCCATTGACAAAGCCAATAGCCCTGGCTTGTTGTAGGTATAATGTTACTCCTTGTATTATATATCTGGTTGCAATGACAGGCGCAACAAAATACCAGTTGGGCGGAACACTATGCTAAGCACAGGTTTTTAGCTTAAGTGTTTTTAAGCCACGCGCCATTAGAGACCCCCCAAGTTTTTTTATCCCACTTAAAGCCCTGACCATGCCCCTTCCAGGAAGGTAGGCCCCTGGGCACAAGCAGGGAGCTGCAGAGATCTATGCTACTACCCTGGTGAGCACACGGCTATCAGTAAAAGCAATGCTGCTATTCCCCAGAACCAAGGGCACCAGAGCATTTGGGCCCGAGTCCCTCAAACACTTGCTAGCCTGCATATCATACATATTTCCCGAGCTCCAGAGTTTCGAACGTTCTGCCTTTCAGTTCAACCTTAAGTTTAAAATGGAAGCAGTTAAGAAAAGCTTTGCCGAAAGAATCAATGGCATTGCAGCGCCATCTTGTGTTCACTTATTCAAAACTAACATTCGACAAAGAAAAATCAAATTAAACATTCAAAAATGTGGAACTTATTATAGGAACTGATGACGTAGTGCCATTCCGCTCTCCTATGGGGAGGCTTTCAAACTGCCACGTCACACCACACTCTTTCTATAATATTTACGATAGCTATTTATTTGATTTTACAGAACACTTTCTGAGAAAGTTTTTTAAAACTCAGTAAAAACCATAGACAATAACATCATCATCGACAACGACACGACAAATGTCAAAATCTAGGTGAAGTTGTGCAATATATATCCTGGAAGGATACTCACCACAACTCACTATGAACTACAAATCATTTGGACATAGTGCGACATCTTCAAGAAAAAACACAGACTGCCAAATAATAACTCACTCCTACACAATACCCACAAAGCAAACTACTGTTGAAGCCCCAAGCAAGAACGTCACAGGGGCATAGGGTGTATCAAACACAAATGCCCTGGACTTCGCTCTTGGCAGAGCCCAGCACTTCAGCTGACAACATATGTGGCTAGTGGCTCATAGTAACATGAGATAACATGGTCTAACTGTGTCCTTGTGTTTCAGGCTCTGCAGTAGGATTGACCTGAGAACTCCAGCCAACCTTTGTTTTGTGGGGGTGGTGGTAGGTGGAGGAGGAAAGAAGGTTTTTCGTACAAAAAGAAACACTAAAGTATGTGCTCACTGTCCTAAGATTGACACTGTGGGGCATATTACCAACGAGTAGTGATATTTATCGCTAACTAGGCTGTGCAACAATTTTTTTATCGCTAAGCATCGCCGGAAATTATCGCTGAGATAACGTGCTATTAGCAACGTTTATCTCCAAAGCATTAATTTTTCCGGCGATAGCGTGAATATCGCTGAGAATACGGCGATATTCATGCATTAGCGACGAAATGCTCTTAGCCTTGTTATCCACCTCCCACTGGATAACATGGCTAAGAACTGGTCTGAGCAGGCGTTCGTTTTTGGCAATAGCCGGAATATTTCTAGCGCTACGCCTGCCTTGCTAATGCCCCGGTTACTTACCGGTAATCTTCATTACTCCGAGTATAGTCTTCCTCGCCACATGAGTTACAAAGTGAGCTTTAGCTCCACAACAGAACCCTCCAAAGCAAAAAGAAACCACCTCCCACCCCCTCCCAACATGGCCGACCAGTCCCACCTGACCTCTATAAGAGGCGGACCGGCCCCACCGACAGCCTGATCTACCAAGCAAACAATGAAGCCGATAGCCAGACAGGGAGGGGGGGAGGGAACTCATGTGGCGAGGAAGACTATACTCGGAGTAATGAAGATTACCGGTAAGTAACCGGGGCATTACCTCCTCGTAAGTCTTCCTCGCCCCCTGAGTTACATAGTGAGCAAATACCCAAGCCAACAAGGCTTCATTGACCACCAGAAGAACCACACCACACGGTGATGCAGGTAAACCAACATAAGGTTTTAATCAGCATAAAGTAAAGCAAACAGGAATTGCAGCAAACCTGAATCTAGACCTAACAGAAACACACCTCAAGGAGCCACCGCACCCGCACTGAGAACGGCCCCCGCAAAGTCCCCATGGACAGAACCCCCCAAGACAACGCGATAGTGTTCCATGAACATGTGGGGGGACGACCACGTCGCCGCCCGACAACTCTCCTCCGTGGAGACACCCTTGAAGGAGGCCCAGGACACAGCGACGCTCCTCGTGGACCGCCCCTGGACCCCCACCGGAACCCCCGAACCCAGCGAAGCATAGGAAAGGATGATAGCCTGTTTAAGCCAGCGACTCAAGGTGGAGAGAGAGGGCTTGTGGCCTGATCGGACTGGACCGAAAGTAACGAACAGGCTATCACACCGGGCCAGGGGAGATGTGCGTTCAAGGTACACCAACACTGCCCGCCGGACATCCAGCAAGGCTAAGGCCGGATCCATGTCGGGGGGGAAAGAAGGTAAGGACACTTCCCGAGCCCGGTTCACCAGGGAAGGAACCTTGGGTAGGAACCGTGGGTCATGCCGGAGCAGCAACCGGTCCGGCAACACCCGCAAGAAGGGCGGGGAGCGGAGGAACGACCCCAGCTCGCCCATCCGCCCAGCAGACACCACGGCAACCAGGAAAACCACCTTGAAGGTGAGAAACCGCAAAGCCACCGAGGCCAGGGGTTCAAAAGGAGGACCCTGAAGCGCCCGCAGCACGAGAGGCAGATCCCACGGAGGGGACAGGCAGAGTGACCGCGGGCGACGGAGAAAACAACTCCGGAGCAAGCGGGCCACCAGGGGATCCAGCCCGTCGAAATCCGGACTGCGGAAGGCCCGCAAGGCCGCCCACTGGGCCCTCAGGGAAGAAGGGGCCAAGCCCAAGGAAAACCCCTCCGCCAGGAAATCCAAGACCCGCAGGGGAACAACGGTGGCGGGGTCAGAACCCCGCAGACCGCACCAGCGTGTGAAAGAAGCCCAGTGCCGGGCATAGGACGACAAGGTGGAAGACCTGCGGGAGCCCTGCAGCAAATCCACCACCCCAGGAGAACACCCCCGAGCCAGCAGCGTCACCCGCTCAAGAGCCAGGCCTGCAGATGGAGCCGGCGCAAAACCGACTCCGGGAGCGGGGGGCCCCTCAAGGGGAAGGGCAGATCCGGGATCGGCCAGAAGGCCTGAACCGCCAGATCGCAAAGGAGAGGATACCAGGGGCGGCGGACCCAGCCGGGCACCACCAGGAGCACCCTGGCCTTGTCCAAGCGAATCTTGCAGAGGACCCGGGGGATCAGGGGGAACGGGGGGAATGCGTACAGCAGTCCGGAAGGCCAAGCGAACGACAGGGCATCCACTCGCCATACCCCCGGACCCGGGAGGAGAGAGCAGAACTTGGGCAGAAGGGCCGAGTCCCCGTCCGCAAACAGATCTACCAGAGGAAGACCGAAACGAGACACCAGGCGTTGAAACACCCTCGGGGACAGGGAGAGACACGGAAGCGCGGGAAAGATCCGACTTAGCCGATCCGCCTCCACGTTGTCGGACCCCGGGAGACAGACAGCCCGAAGAGACAGGACCGAAGTCTCCGCCCATGAGCACAACTCCTGAGTCAGCAACCAGAGGGAGCGTACCCTGCACCCTCCCTGATGGTTGACATAGCATCTCACCACCTGGTTGTCCGTCCGCACCAAGACATGGTGACCCAGCAGTGACGGAGCAAAACGATGGCAGGCCAGGAGGACCGCCTTCAACTCCCGATAGTTCGAGGAGCAGCGAGACTGAAGGGGATTCCAACGACCCTGAATCGACTCCCCGCCCAAGGTTGCCCCCCAGCCGAGGAGACTGGCATCGGTCGTGAGCACCCTGGATGGGGATACCAAGAAGGGAAGCCCCTCCGCGAGGTGAGCCTCCACCAACCACCACCCCAACTCCGTCCGGAGCCGAGGGAAGACCGGGACCAGAAGCTCGTAATCCTCCGAGCGGGGGTCCCAGAAGGACAGCAGGTGGTTGACCAAAGGATAGAGGTGGAGGCGAGCCCAGGGGAGCACATTGATGGTCGCCGACATTAGGCCCTGAACACGCAACCAAAGGCGAACCGGAGCAGACCCCTGATCCAGCAGGGACCCCAGATCACGCCACAAAGTGTCCCGGCGCCCTAGAGGTAAAAACACCTTCCCCAGCACCATGTCCAGACGACCCCCAATAAATGCCAAGTCCTGAGCGGGCAACAGATGAGACTTCCGCTCGTTGATCAGGAAGCCGTGGGTGGACAGGACCTCGCAGACCCTTCTGACGTGCAGCATCCCCTTGGAAAAAGAAGAGGCAGAAATTAGCCAATCGTCCAGGTAAGGAAACACCCTGATCCCCTCCTGGTGCAGAATACCCACCAGGGGGGCCAGGATCTTAGTAAAAACCCGCGGGGCAGATGACAAGCCAAACGGAAGTACCTGGAACTGATAGTGGGAGCCTGCCACGCAGAATCTGAGGAAGGACTGGGAATTCGGATGAACCGGGACATGGAGGTAGGCGTCGAGGAGATCCAGCGAAGCCACCACCTCGCCCTGCACCAGAAGAGGCAGAATCTCCTGTAGGGAGATCATTTTGAACTTAGTATGAGGAATATAAACATTCACCCCCTTCAAATCCAACACAGGGCGGAAATCCCCAGACACCTTCCTTACCAGAAACAGGATGGAGTAGACGCCCCGACCCCGCTGTGACGGAGGGACCGGGTGGATGGCCTGTTTTTCCAGCAAGTCCTGAACTCCGGCCAGCAATGCCTGTCTCTTGACCAGGGAGGAAGGAAGGGGCGTAGCGCGGAAAAAATCCGGAGGAGGGGATGAGAAGGAGATGGATAATCCTTCCCTCACAATCCGCAGAGCCCAAAGATCCGTGACCGAAGACTCCCACGCCTGGATGAAGTGGCGGAGACGGCCCCCCACAGGGAGCACCCCGGAGGGAGATGGCCGAAAGTCAGGACTTTTGGGTGGCAGAGGAAGCGGCAGCCGCCGGCTGAGACCGGGATTTTCCGAAGTAAGGTGCGCCCCGGCCGCGACCCCTTCCACGAAAGGGCGCGCCGCCCCTACCCCTGGAAGTTGAGGGGAAAATACGGCCGCGACCCGGGAAGCGGGGCCCTGATGACCTGATGGGTGCCAGTAATTTGCGGTCCTCAGCCGACTTTTTAATCATCGCCTCCAGAGGAGGACCAAACAACTTAGCCCCTGTAAATGGAATTTTCATGAGCAGAGTCTTCTGGGCCGCCTCCGACTTCCAATGCCGCAGCCAGATCTGTCGTCGGGCCTGGATCGCTGCACCCCCCGCGGCAGCCGCCGCACCCAGGGTGTCAAAGGAAATGTCCGATAGTAGGCGAGTCTGCTGTTCCATCAGGGCTAGCGTGGGCACCACATCAGCCCCTTGATCCAGGAGTTCCCCCAAGGACTGGAAGTCTTTTAACAGAGACTGGACCGTGCACGACAAATAGGCCGAGGCCCGGATGGAGAAATTTGCAGCCGCATAAGAGCGCTTCGCGGCAGCCTCCACGCGTTTGTCCACAGGGTCAGATGGTGAGGCGTCCTCCGAAATGATGGAACCCTGGGACGACAGACCCACTACCAGGGAGTCCACCTTCACAATCGGAGGGAAGTCCTTGGTAAACTCCTCCACAGCATAACGTTTCGTCAGATAACGTGGAAAAGCCTGTTTATCAATGTCCAGCCACTCCCCCTCGATGACCCTCTTGATGGAGGCATGCAGCGGCAGGGAGTCCGGCGCCTTGCGCTGATATTGGACAAAGAAGTCCTCGGACGCCTCCTCCGTTGCAGGTGGCGGGAAGGCCAAGTTATCTCTAATGTGCGCCAGGACCTCACGCAGTTCCTGGCCCTGTATGTATCGACCCCGGAGATCCTCCTCCTCCCCCTCCGCCTCCGAGACAGGAGAGGGGTCCCTGCGTGGACGTTTCGGCGAGGAAGGACCCTGCGCATCTCGCATCGCCAGGGCATCGGCGACCGCCGACTGGATCATCAGCTGTAAGGACTGAGCCGAAATGGGCAAAGCAGAACAGGGGCCAGGTCCCTGACCCGCCGTGACATCCTCCTGCTCCATAGTCAGAGAAAAACACCACCAACCCAAGCCAGCGGAGAAACTCAATGACCCCAGGTTTAGTGGGCCTTTTTAATCCGCCCGAGGACACAGCTGTAAGTCCTCAACATACCCGCTGCACCTGGCGAGAAGCCCCGCCCCCAAAAGGCGGGACGCGACCTCGGCCAATCAGGGCACGGGACCGTTCGCGTGCCGCAGCTGAAGACCATCCCGTATGGCGGCAGCGTCCAGCACTGACATCCGCCACACCTGCCTGTGTCCAGGAGTCCCCGGTCGGTAAGGCAGACCCGGAACCGCCGAGGCGCGAGGAGAGTCAACCCCCGGCCCGGCGTACATGCTGCAGTGAAGTCGGTAAGAATATCCCCAGCCCCGAGCGGGGAGCGCGGAATCCCGCGAGCGAGATCCCAGGCCAGACGCGGCAGCCCCAGCCACCGCCGACCGGCCCAACAGGGGAGACATCGGTAATCACCACACCCGGTATACCCAGGCGGCCACACGGCAGCCGCATCATCAAGCGACCGGCGCCGCGTCTTGTAGAGGCAGAGATGTGTCCCAGAGCCCTAGAAACGGGCGAGGGACACCCCCAAGCGGCAGGTACAGGGAAAAGGGCGAGACCTTAACCCCCCCCACCGCCCCCCCCCCCCAATCCCCCCAAGAGCCCAGGCACGCTAGAGCAGCACCTCACCCGCCAAATAAGGACGGGGGACGGGGGAGGGGGAGGGGGCAAGGTCCCAGGTCCTAGGGTCCGCTAGGGCAGGACCTCCAACCCAAGAGCCACGGACCAGCTAGAGCAGGTCCCATCCTTACCTTACGGCGCTCTGGAGTAGAATGCGCAGAACAAAAAAAACAGGCTGTTGGTTGGGCCGGTCCGCCTCTTATAGAGGTCAGGTGGGACTGGTCGGCCATGTTGGGAGGGGGTGGGAGGTGGTTTCTTTTTGCTTTGGAGGGTTCTGTTGTGGAGCTAAAGCTCACTATGTAACTCAGGGGGCGAGGAAGACTTACGAGGAGGTAATAGGCGATAGCGACGTTAGCGACTGCTTTCAGTCGCTAACAGGTTGGGTACGCCCACTTTGCATGTCATTAGCGATAAATATCGCTGACATGCAGAGTGGGCCCCAAACCGCTCGCTATTGCCTAAAAGCTGTTGCTAACATCAGTTAGCGACAGCTTGCTAATATAGCGATAGAATTATCGCCGCTTAACGTCTGAAAACGCCCGCTAAACCGGTGATAATTGCCTATCTCCCCCCTTGGTAATATGTCCCTGTGTTCTTTCCTCCTCTAGCTCAATAAACACCGATAAAGTCAATTGTTTTCTGTAGCAAAAACATTTCAGTTTTTACACATACACACAAGTGCACAAAGGAACAGAGGTGTGTTGGGACAGAAACAAGACAGAGAAGGTGACGGCTCTATTTTTGGAGGATAGGGGTAATGTCAATGCATCGTGCATTGCATATTTGTAGTGCAATAATTAGATTTGTCAGTGGGCCACTTTCCAAGTGCCACAAATGAAAATAGGAATAGCATAGATGGAAGCCTTCAATCCCTGTATAAAAGCCTGTTTCTAATTTCAGTCCTGGAGATTCATTCAGTATTTCATCATTTAAAGAGGGCTTGCAATAGGTGCCCACCAAAACATTTTTTCCCAGGCCTCACCCAAGCGTGTGACAGCAAAGAGCCCTGCTCCTCAGACACTTGGATGTTCCTGATACTAGAAAGTCTAACAGAAATGCAGTCTACGCTAGGGTGATTAGGTGTCCCGAATTTGATGATAAAGTCCTTTTATTTCACCAACTGTTTTTGCTAATTCCAACAAATAAATTCAGCATATGTTTCGGTTTGCAGAGAGGGCCGACTGAACACGCAGACATTAGCTTCCATGTTTTCTAGTGATGAATCTATTAGCAGTCCCTAGCAGAAATCAATTAAATTAAATTAACACAGATGACACCATGTGTAAAAGTTGCATTTAAATACCACTTAGATCTCCATTGTGTGGGTGAGCACTGTCAATTAAGTCATTCTGTGCCCTTTAGTTGACGCAACATTGTAGTCCTACCTCTGTGTTTGTGGAATGCACTGCTTTTTGGTTTCCCAAATATGGTCACCCTATCCTCCACACCACTGCATGTCTCATCAAAGAAACTGGACTTGTTTCTAACTCTGTTAGTTCTACATTGCAAGCCCCACCAAGCTTTCATCTTCCTAAAGGCATGGAGCATCACATGCAATGAAGCAGCTAACAGCACACCTCTTGCTCTATCTAAAAATACACCGCTGCAGGGACAAATTCATCAGAAGGAACCATGAAAATGGCAAAAGAGAGGTGAAAAAGTGCAATACACTCGAAAACACAAAGGCAACCCTTCTCCAGCTACGCTCCTAGAATATACACTAAAAACCTGCGCACATTAGCCTTGCAACTTTACTCATCCAATTCAGATAAGAAAGACACATCTCTTGGAAGAAGGCCTCACCTATCATTAATATTGGTTTCACGACCTGCTCCACCCACCCAGGTTCCACACAGATGTGATTCACCCTCCATCTTCTATCAAGCTTTTTGTACGCTTTTTCGTAGAGCATCATCACCACATTCTGCAGCGCTGTCACTTTTTGGCTGTTTGGAAACTCAGTACATACATAAATACCTAGTGGCATACATTGATAAAATCATTGATATGAAATGAAATGGATGTCCTGCTATTGCTCAATTAAATGTAGTTTACTCATTCTATTAACCTTGGAAGGACTAGAGGCTGAGCAGGCGCGGCGGGCAAACAAACCTGTGAATTGCATTCTGCTCAGATAAGATTCAACAGCAAGTACCACCGGGGCCTTCTCATTGCCTTTCGACAGAAACACCTGGCTGTGCCACTGTTTTGCACTGGGTGCAGATACTTGATAAATGCTAAATCAATTGGACCCGGAAAAAGACCCAGCCATGGGCTAGTCCAGTATCTTGCAAGCCCTGTAGGGGGTTATTCTGAGTATCATTTGGTAGCCCACCATTAAGTGAAATATACACCTCTGCATTTAACCTGTGTCCGGCAACATGCGTGGGACCCATAGTCCTGTCACATGTATTGGTCTTTTGAGCACTACACACCTTCAAACGAATCATCTTCGACTGTAACAACAGATGTATGATGTTACAACGCATGCTTTTACCACGCATGCCGTTACAACGCAGTTTTTACAACGCATACCATTACAACGCATATCGCTTTGGGGTGCTGGATAGTGAATAGTTTAATTTACTATTCCAACTCCAGTCCCCGTGGATAGTAGGGAAGGTGTTGGATAGTAAATTAAATCTATTCCCTATCCTAGAGCGCCCCCCAGCGCAATGCGTTGTAAGGGTTTGCATTGTAATAGTTGCGTCGTAATGGTAGTGCGTTGTAAAAGTTTTGTTGTAAAGGCTGTTCACCGTAACAACCAATGATTTTTTCTCTGGCATCATTTGCTGAGCGTTAAATGCCATTCTCTCCATGTGACGTGGGGCCAGGGAGTATTTTTCAGTCTCATACTTGGAACGGTCTCTCCAGTGCACCTCGGATGGGTCTCACACAGTACTGAAGCATGGGTTGCCAACTACCCATCTCAAAGGAACATCACCCAAGGAGTTACTCTGAATTCAGTTATGTTGTGTTACTAGCATTAGCGAAGGGCACTTCTAATGTATTTATGGTCTTGTTGCACTTTCACGGTCTGGACACTCTTCAGAGTTCTGAGATTCTCATTGGCCGAAAGGGCTGTTTTTGGTTTTTTTAAGGACTCGCCAGCGACAGGCCACTCTGTGTCACTTAGATATTTTATACACATAGGGGATGGCAGCCCACCTATTGCTTGACATTCATTGGCTTCATTGCCACTCTTTATTTGCTGCCTTACAGTTGGCCAGCGCCTGCTGGCTTAATTTCCTCATCTTTCGGCTGGAGCATGGACCAAGTACTGATTGCTTCAGCTTGATGGCTGTCCTTCCGTTGATTGGCCCGTGATTGGGATACTACTTTTATGTTTTCCTTTCCCTGTTGTCTTCGTGAACCTCTTGCCTCTTGCCATTTCTAGCAATCGTCTTTTACCTCCTCTCGGTCTCCTACTGGTGTAGTCTTACCCCTACATTTTGAACGTGACTGTAATTGCTGGAATCAGTTTGAAAAATATTTTCCCTCTACAATCAAGAATTCCAGAATGTCAGTCTGTTGAACTCTTTTCTGTGGTTAGCTAATTCAAATGTAAATGGAAGCCCCGGGTCATGTTTCCTATTTAAAAAGAAACATTGATCATTTTGATAGTTGGAGATGATGATTGATCTTTACGTGGTTCTTAGCTAATTATGTTAAGGTAAAGTGTGGGTCTGTTATCTTTATAGAGTAACACGTCAGCAAGGAGAGGCCCACTTAGGTGCTGCTAGAACCCTAGGTTCTGGTAAGGACCACCATAGAGACAAGCATGATCAAGTGTGCACAGGGCAATATGGAGAGGAACCAGTAATTAGGACGCCAGTGGGAGAATATTAAGAAGACCATTTCTGTCACTGCACTGACTTGGAGTATGAGGAATAGTTTTGCACTGAAATTCACTATGAAATTGTAGAAGTGCCTTCTATGAAGGGTATTCAGGGCGAGCCAGTGTTGATGGCCAGTCAAATGGCAGGGAGGTAACATTTTCTGTGTGTAGGAGTGGGACCTGTCTAAGGCAGTCTACAATTTGCATGTGACTCCTAGTCCCACCGTCCCCTTTTGCCCTCTGTGGTACATGTGAGTATTATATGCATGCATATGGATTCACAAGTTACAGTTTTCAAAGATGTTTGCCACAGGTGCCAAAAGGTTGCAGAAGACAAATGACTAGTAGACCAGTTTTTGAGACACAGCCCAAGTGATGCTACTAAAGGCAGACATGTGGGATCTTAGATTTACCTGGTGAGCCGGAGAGGACAAAACCCCTAAGCCATCATTCCACTAATATCAAAAGCTACATGATAGTGAAGGGCAAGAGGAGAACTTTGTGGCAAATTAGATTAAATCGGATGCATAGGAGTTCAAATGCATCTGTCCGCAGGCATGTTCTTGGGCATTAGTGCACACTCGCCTGAATTAGGTATGAAAACAGGATCTCTTACGAGCCCAGATTCAACTTTGCCATTCACACAACATGGGGCTGAACATATTAATGGATTCTCTCTGCCCTACAATTATGCAAGTGCTGTATATGGTCATATATGAGTAAATATTCTCATAGGTGCATTTTTGAGTAACAGCGAAAGATGGCAAAACATACAAATCTGCAGGCCTCATAGAGTTGGTCCAATAACCTGCCACACTAAAACAGATGCCTGGGGAGCCAGGAAATACAGGGTTGCACATTACTTTCACCCAAAAAAACATTTCCTTCCACCTTCTTTTTTTTAAATGAGGGCGTCGGTTTCTAAAAACATGTAATTGGCTCCTACTGAGACACATCTTCATTCATATATGAAAAACCATTATCTTTTTATAAAAAAAATACAAGCATTGTATTTTAGTGACACTGTCTGTGAAAAACACGTTGTAAAATATTTTCACTGTGAATCCCAATTATTCCTTTCGGTGTTATTGGATGCCTGTGTCTTGCAAAAGCCAAAAATCACATCTAAATATTCGTCCCACATTTATACGGTGAGAGTACTCGAAAGTAAATTGACGCCCACACTTGCTTATGGAGCATTTATTTATTTAAATTATGTTACAAACTGGCTCGACTGGGCCCAATTTCAATGTTACTGGTGTTTATTCAAGCTACTGGCCAGTACTGCACGGCCACAGATTCGTCTGCTGCTTAAGCTGGCTCATCAAAACTATGTTTTATCCTCCAGCTTTCTATTCATGTGCTCCAAGTTTGCAATACCTGAGCAGCCCTAAGGGGAAAGACTATCACCTACGTGGCTAAACGTAAAAAGAACCAGGACAGCTTAAATCTACAACTTAATTTGGAATTAGCAAGCTTAGAGGCGCAGCACGCCACTCAGGTACATCGTGGGAAAGAAAGTCAGAGTACTTTGCGAAAAATATTAGTCCTCAAGACAGAGATCAATAATGGCCTAACACAAAAAGCAGCCGAAACTTTCCAGGCAAACCACCAAACATCTATAAGAATAGGGAAAAGGTGGGAAAACAACTTGTCCTTCGAACACGCCAGAAACAATCTCATAATGCTATACAAACTATTGACTTTGAGGGGCAGAAATATACAACATCTGTTGACATTGCAGGGGCCTTCCAACGTTACTACCAAAAACTCTATCAAAATGAAGATCAACAGATGGTAGCAGATATAAAAAACTTTCTAAGTAACTGGCTTTTACACTCGGAGTTAACTAGGATGATTGATGATTTAACTAGGGAAGATCTTGAAAAGGAAATCTCAATTATCGAGCTTGAAATGGCACTTTTAGAGCTAGCTAATGGAAAAGTCGCAGGTCCAGATAAAATCCCGTTGGACCTCTATAAAACACTTGGGAAGCAGATTATGCCCTATTTATTAGATTTGTTTCTTGAAGTGCAATATCGTGGCATTCCACCTGAATCCTGGAAATGCACAAATATAGCCATCTTTCCCAAAAAGGAAAGTCTCTTGAGCTGCCAGCCTTATACCGTCCTATATCGCTTATAAACTCTGATTCGAAACTTTATGCCAAGATTCTCCCTAACCGGCTCAGCAGGGCTATTGAGCATCTGGTCTCCCCGTGGCAGCATGGCTTCATTCCCGGCAAGGGTACAACAGATCATACCCGGAGAGCCATTTCCCTTTTTGACATCATGGGAGCAATGGGGGGCCGGATGTCAATGATCCTGCTCGACGCCGAGAAGGCCTTTGACCGAGTGTCTTGGCAGTTCCTGTGGGGAGTTTTGGAACTAAACAACTTCGGAGAGGGCCTAATTAAATCTATCAAAGCACTTTATGCAGAACCTAAGGCCAAACTCGCAATCGGCGGTATCGAGTCAGAGTTTATTAATATCCAAAAGGGCACGAGACAGGGGTGCCCGTGCTCCCCAATCTTATTCGCCCTTTACCTTAACCCACTAATATCAAAACTACTTACCTCCACCTTAATAGAACCGGTGAAAGTTGGCATATTTAACACTAAAATTCTAGCCTACGCCGATGACGTGGCAGTACTAACACCTAACCTCACTGAGGCAATTCAGGAGATAGAGCAAATCACCCAGACCTTTGGCTCTTACTCAGGGTATTCCCTGAATAGGGATAAAACAATGGTGCTATGCACAGGAAATATCTCATTTGAGAGCCCTTATAGAGGCAACCAGGCTACATATCTAGGGGTGTCTATATCTCCTAATGTTAAGGAAATCAACCAACTTAATTATGATCTGCTGGTTAAGAAAATTAAAAAGGACCTCATTAGAGTAAATAACCTTCATTTGTCAATATTGGGTAAGGGGAATTATCTCAAAATGAAAATTTTTCCAAAAATACTATATTTATTTCGATTGATTCCGCTAATGATTGAGGACAATATTATTTAAGTTTTAGACTCTTGTATGTCTAAATTCATATGGAATTATGGGAAAATCAGGAGAGCATTGCCATTTCTGACATTATCACATGACAGGGGAGGGCTGGCCAATCCAAATTTGACACTATATTTATGGGCAACTCTTATTTAGCAAATGGCCCCCTTGTTTAACCGCATTGCTGCGGCTGTGATTTTCGCGCTGTGCGGCTTTTTTTCAAAAACCGCGTTAGATGATGAGCTCAGCTCGTCATCCGCACATGCCCCCGTGGCTGATGACGAGTTGAGCTCGTCATCAGCATCGAAGGGGTTAATACCGAACCTAATATTGTTCCCGTAGCAGATCAGTATATACCCTAGATCTGTGAATTGATATTAGGGGACAAAGCCAGAGGGTTGGTATTAAGGCAGGTAGAACCGTCGTATTTAAAAAAAAACAAATTTAAGGTCATTATTGATGCATGGAAGATCTGGAAACATACATCAAAATACCTAGCAATTCCAAAATACACTAAATACACTCCTCTCTGGCATAGTTCGATTTTACCAGCATATCTCAATGATAGCACCTCTAGAAAATGGGAGAACTCAGGGATTGTCACTCTGAGTAATTTATTTGGCCATGGACCTACAGCGACATTTGAGGGCTTACAGCAAAAATTCTCGATCCCCCATACTGATTACCTAAAATATATCCAAGTATATACTAGCATTCGGCACTGCTCACCAAGAATTAAATTAGAAAGTATTCCTTTCTTTGAAATTATTGATAGATGGACCACTAGGATAAGGACTATATATGAAATACTGATGAAAAACCTTAGTGACGATCTGGAGCGTGTTGAGAGAGGATGGGCAACAAAATTAGACAATCCAAATATAGATATTGACACCTCATTGATATTGTCCTCCAAACTGTTCTTAGCGTCCAACCTCAAAGCTCAGTTTATAGAATGATATACGATCTCTATTATACACCTTCAAAATTATTCACTTGGGGCTTACGGCCTAATGATGATTGTCCAAGATGTGGTCGGCCCCCAGCGAATCTTACGCTTATGTTTGCTGAGTGCCCTAAATTAGACCTAATTAAAAAGATGATCTCTGAATATTGGACGGAAATTTTTGGGCACGAATTAAGAACTTCATTGACTGTGTATGTTCTAAGTCATGATGAATCTCTGGGGTACAGCAGGGAGGAAGTAATGTCTGTGTTTATAGGCACGGCAGTACTCCGAATCATACTGGCTGTCCGCTGGAAAGAGCCTGAGGCACCTACCTTTCAAATGTGGTTAGGCCGGTTTTTGGGGATTTACAAACAGGAACTAGCTATTTATAAAACTAGAGGAAGAAAATCAATAACTATCGGGGCCCAGATTTGGGCTCCTATTACAAAATGGTATGATAATAAAAGAGGCCCTTTGGCTTCCCGAATGATAGAACTATGAACCTTATATTCTTATCACGATATTACCTTTGATCGGATCTTCCTTCTTGTTTTTTTTTTTCCCCTATAATGTAAGAATATGACTCTTTTACTTATGATGTTTTTTATTGGTCATTAACTATTGACGATCTAATATATATGAACTGATTGTTTTGGTTGTATTGATATATGTACTTTGATCTTGCTCAAATAAAAAAAAAAGATATATTTTGACAAAATAAATGAGGTATAATGTCTATGTCATTATTTACAACAAGAGGCAATACTTTGAATGTATATTTTCACTCTCAATAGGATTAATCTGGCAAGATTCTTCATTTTTCAAATTCTCGATGGAGGGTAGAGTCCCGTCATTTACTGGTGCATCAAAATCTGAAGCAGAAAACAAAACAAAAATGTTTTGTTGGTTATCAGTATTAATACCCTGGTCCGCATTATTTTATTTGCTTCTGGAATAGAGTTTGTGTCAAACTACCAAATAGTTTTTTTGATGCACTTGCCAAATGGATGATGACATACTTATTTAGTTGTTGTTTGTATGTTCCATAATTTTATTTTTGATAAAAACACAAAGTTGAGAGACAGGCAGACATAATATTTCCAACACAATGAGGTAATGCGCATCCAGAAAGCACTGCAGTCATTATAACATGTGTAACTGAATGTTCTTATGGTATTACAGACATTGTGACTGTGTGTAGCAAAGATCAGGACTTATATGTGCAAAAATCAAATCAAAGCAACCACATACAAAAAAAACGAAACGATCTTGACATGGTGACAATAAAGCAGATAAACAAAGCTGGAAGCACAGCCTCAGGAAAATGATGTCAAAGGTATAATAAATTTACATATCCAAAACATAGCAAACAGGCAATATTTACCAGTCTGTAAGCACCAAAGAAAGAACCAACATGCATTGACCTTGCATTCTAAACATCTCAACTGACAGACAAGGGGATCAGCAAAACAAAACTACCTGAGGAAAAATTAAGTCACCACTGTTACTTATCAGTGGTGACTTGAATTTTCCTCAGGTACACAACTTGGTCAGGCTTGGTCTCACCGGTGGATGTGCACCCTTTGGAAGTATTAAAGGCTAAAACTGGCAATGAGTTGTCTAGATTTATGTTTATCCAACTATCCTCCTGGTTTGTGGCATCAAAGAAGTAGATCAGGGTGACTATGAGCTGGAGTTGTCTCTCCAGGATATTACCGAAAACAAAGGATGAGAAAGGGCCCTAGGGGAATCTGTATTTATAGACCTGCTTGTATCTTGTCCCCCAACTGAACAATATACCACACGAAAGATACCAAGGTTCTTATCTGATGCTGTCAGTGGTTGGAACCTATTTGTAGTATCCCAAATCACACATACCGAGAGGTTATTTTAGAAATTGTAGAGGAGAAGAGAAGAGAATGAGAGTTTGAAAATAAGAGAAAAGTGTACCCATCAGCCCACATAGTAGCGGAACTTCGTCATCTGGGTTGTTGTTTAACAGTTGGTGTCCGATAAGCTCTTCCACAGGAGAACTCCTGAGGCTAGCTAATCTTGGACCCGCCGGTTGAACCATCAACCGAAAAGGATGAGAGTTGTGAGGCTGAAGGGGCAAGTTGCAGTGCTCAAACAAATGTGAAAGGTGTAAACAAAATAGAATAGAGTGGTGATGTGAAAATACCTGTCTTGATGTCTCAAGAAACTTTATTAGGTGCGCCCATCAAGACGGCATGATTAAAGCAGAGTGGAAATAGTATGAAAAGAATTACTATTCACCATGAATGATGTCTTTCATGGTGAATAGTAATTCTTTTCATACTATTTCCACTCTGCTTTTAATCATGCCGTCTTGATGGGCGCACCTAATAAAGTTTTTGAGACATCAAGACAGGTATTTTTAGATCACCACTCTATTCTATTTTGTTTACACCTTTCACATTTGTTTGAGCACTGCAACTTGCCCCTTCAGCCTCAAAACTCTCATCCTTTTCGGTTGATGGTTCAACCGGCGGGTCCAAGATTAGCTAGCCTCAGGAGTTCTCCTGTGAAAGAGCTTATCGGACACCAACTGTTAAACAACAACCCAGATGACGAAGTTCCGCTACTATGTGGGCTGATGGGTACACTTTTCTCTTATTTTCAAACTCTCATTCTCTTCTCTTCTCTTCTACAATTTCTAAAATAACCTCTCGGTATGTGTGATTTGGGATACTACAAATAGGTTCCAACCACTGACAGCATCAGATAAGACCCTTGGTATCTTTCTCCAGGATATTTTGCATGGGAATATGGAGGTGGCAAGGTGGTATGAGAGATTCCTGGTAACCACTGTTACTTATCAGTTCGGACATCTTGGAGAAGGTCGTCAAAAGATTTTTGAGAGGTTGTCTCACCCTTAATGTATTAAGGCATGCTTCATCATTTGACGACCGCTCACACTGGGTTCGGAACAATGCAACACCAGACTACGGGGGAATAAATGGCATAGGAATTCTTTTAAATCTGTTTTCAGGACAGTCACCTGGATCCTCTTTCAGGCAAAAAGAAATTAAAGCATGCCTAGTGGTATAATCAAAGGTTTCCTTTGTTAGTGAGTATCTCTGGTATCGTTAAAAACATTAACATTGGTCATAAGGTGAAATACAATCAGTCACCTTCCCATAAAAAATCATTGAATTGGTAATTCTTTGGCATTTTTACCCTGGTCGAATCTGGAGTGGCATTGTTCCTCTTCCCGTGTGAGAGGTCGTCAAATGGTGAAGCATGACTTGATACATTAAGGGTTAGATGACCTCTCAAAAATCTTTGATGACCTTCTCCTCCAAGAAGTCTGAACTGATCAGTAACAGTGATGACTTGATTATCCTCAAGTATTTTTGATGTGCTGATCTTTATATGGGAGGATATACTTCTAGATTCAACTCCAATACTCTCTTATGAGGATAGACAAAGGGATCTGTTTTTTAAGGGAGGTTTGTTCTTTTGCAGACATTGAGCAAGTTTATTTGAAGAAGGTCTACATCCTCTGTCTGTATGTAGAGCTTTCAGTGTGACATTATCGCTCTCAGTAGAAAGAGGAGCCAAACTCAGGCTGGCGCATTGTGCTCTACAACATCACTTGGACTTGTGACTTTGTTGTGGATCATCTTATCTTTTAAGTTGCCTGCTGCATCTGTTTGAGATTTTTCTGAATTCCCTCAGAGGGATCTTGAAACCACTGCATAACTGCACTTAACGTCAAAGAGCTTTTTGAGGTCTCTAGCCCAGCTTGAAAAATATTTTTAAAACCATGGGCAATGGGCATGGGAAAGTGAGGACATATTAGGTTCTAGCATGGGAGGTAGATGGTCATGAAACAACTATTTTGCATTCTTGGTTTATTCACATCCCTCTGATTGTTTTTGTGTGTGATGAGGTTCAGGCTGGGCCAGACTGGAAACCCAAACCAGCGCTGGCAATTTTGACAGAACATCCCCACTGCTACTTTTGTTATTGGGGGCTAATAGAGCAGCATCACTGCAAAACCGCCCCCTACCACTGACAAATCTGTCCCCACCCTCCCAGTCTCTCAGGGAAAACCCCCCTGCCTGCTACGGCCAGTCCGGCCCAGGGTTCAGGTTAAGGACTTAAGGGCCATATGTATCAACACATTTCCCCATAGACACAGAATGGGCAAAATCCTTTGATACATCTGGCCCAAAGTGCGGGTTACACACAGAGATGACCCCTTTTGTGATGGGGGTGTTTTGGTGTGTGTATATTGGGAGAGTGGGTTGAGAAGGCTAACCTGTGTGTAAATACACACACATTAATCTCTTCCCTCTGTGCTGTTACTTTCACACATAGACAAGTGTGCTCTGAGTGAAAGATAAAAGAGATAGTGAGAACAGATGTACACCAATAACCCAGCTAAATCCTGGCAGCAACACCTGGAGAACAATTGTGAACTGACTTTGGGCTATACTAACTTCCAGTATCAACTCCATAAAAGAACCCTATTTGTTTTCAAGGGAAGGAGGTATACAAAAAATTACAGAGTGAGAGAGTAAGTAAAACTAACCCCACCAATAACTGTCACAAAACAAGGGGGTCCCACAATCAAAGGGTATTTTAAATGTACTTCAGTACAAAAAGCTTTAAGCATGAGCACCGACTTCGACTTCAAAAAGCCATAAAAACTGCAATATAATTAATGGAAATGACGTGATATGGTGCCCCAGGTCTTAGATTTATATCAGACAGACCTTACAGGAAATATGATCAAGGGTTCTTTCACATGAGTCAGATCCTTTGTTCCACCCCTAAGACATCCTTGGATCAACGTTACAGGGTCTACAATCACTCCGCCGAAGACATCGAATGAGAAGACATTAAACATGTGACCCTGAGTCTTACAGGTGGAGACATAAACAAGAAAACATTACTTAATGAATGCAGATGGAGGAGAGACCGCCTCCAGATGGTCCAACTGGGATTAAACGAATCACTGGAAAGTATTTCCTTAGCAAACTCTTTGGGTTCACTCAGAGCACTCCTGTATTTTCCAGTTTGATTGTTTGGGAAAGCACATAGTAAGTTTTCACTTTGTGCTTGTCTTTTCCTGCAAATAATTTTGACGTTCAGGTGTGCTATACACTGATCATTTAATGTAAAATGAAAGCCAACATAGGTCGCACATTATATCACATAAGTTGTATGTACACCGTATCTTTGTACCCTTCTTTCTTTCTTACCACTTTTTCTACCTCACACTAGTTTTGGGTTAGTCTGTCTTTGGGATTATATCCTTGATATAGTCTTTTTTAAAATCTCTCTATGGCCCCACCTTTTTTACATTTCCAGTATAAATTCAAGGGATTTGCACATAATTGATTGATCAATATCTCAGGTGCATTTTTATCACATCTATTTTGTTTTCTTTCTATTTTTCAATTTGTTTTGTCACTTTGAAGGCTCACTTATAGGAGTGCCATCTTGACTGCTCGGTGAGCTGGCAAGCTCTTAAACAGTGCGTTTGCAGTAGTTTTTGGTCTCAGACCGTGATGGTGCTGTGCAAAAACAATTGACTGACAATTAAGCCCTTTTATTGAATCCACCTTTTGATCCACGCACTGAACTCTTGAGTAAAATAATTTTTATACATTGCCTGCACAGAACTCTTAAATATATGAATTTACTCTACAAGCCTCGCAATTATGCAAATTTGCCTATATCGTGGACATGTAGTACCCCATTTGGTAAACTAATTTCTTACCTTAATGATGTTCGTTCTCTTTTTGTTTGTTCATATCCTCATCGCAAGAGTGCATCTTCCTTAGCCATTTCATTACATCACTAGCATTCATAGTTTTCTCTCCAATTTTGAAAATCACTGGTTTTGGATTGTTTTACCTTTGTAATGAAGGTTTAATCCTTTGCTGTGTAGCCCATCCCTAACGTACTGATACGGTGATTCAATCAAATATCTTGTTGGGTGATTGAATTGGACTAATTGAGACCTTCCTCTCACTTGATTAGTTTTTTTTTGTAGATTTTCCTTACCTGTTTCCTTTGTTTCAAGGTTAGCGTTTACCTTGAGGACAACCGAAAATGTCAATAAATTTTTGTATCTACACATTTTTGTTGTTGCTGCAATTTCTCTGTTATTGGTGAAAGGGGTTGGTACTCACTGACATGTCTCTGACCTCTTCCTGATGGAGACCCGGCAAAATAACTCCAGGGGTCGAAATGCTGATATGTTATACTCGTTAGACTGTTGTTTTGTACTCTTTTGAGATACTTTTTCTGCAAAGATGATTTTCTCTGTCTCTTGTTCTACAATCACATTCTAGCTTCTTCACCAAGAGACCTTTATAGGTCCTGCACTTGCTCTTTGTCGGCAAAGACTGCTTAATTATTCAGCCTCAATGCGTTATAGATAGTTGCTTTTCTTCAATTATGGGTAAGTGGGCAGTAGTGGCCATTTGTCCACACTGAGGAAAACTTAATTTGCAGCATCCTGGCAGTCACAGGAAAGGATCCAGAATTGTGCTACTCGTCCTGCTTGTGCTGCGGGGAGGATGAGAGGGGATGGAAGCTGCAAGGGGACCTGAAACCAGCACTATCTAATCACCCCTCATGGTCTGGACAGGTCTGTGCTGCAATTTTGGAGTTGGAACGATAACATTAAAATATCCAATCCCAAACCCCCACAGTGCAGATGGGGCTCTGTGCCTGTCCCCGGCAGTCCTCCCTCCAGCTCAAGCTACATTGAGAATTGGGGGCCTGAGAATGTGGCGAATTTTTGTGTCCATTCTTGTTTTCCCAAAATTACCTTTAGAGCGACTAGGCCAAACTTCTCTCCAAGTTTCAGCAAAACTCTACTCAATCTGACAGCAAATTATGAACCTGCGAGATCATGCCGCTAAGCAGGCTTGGTGGCTTATATCCCATATGCGTGCACGCTTGCTCGAGGTGGTGCCTAGAAAAGCTTTAATGGAACAGGTTTGTCTAGCAAGCCTCTTCATGGTTGGAAATATTTCAGATTTGGGAATGATTCCCAGGAAGGTAACTTTATAATTAATCAAAGACATGGAGGATAGTTTGCACAACAAAAATCTTCATAAAAAAAATAATTGAATAAATAAATAAATAATATTTTACCAAGGAGCGAAGTCTCACGATTAGACAGTGGTGTGTTGTCAGCATACTTCATAAATACAACCTGATGGCCATCTGAATGCGGAGGTGGAATCGCATCTGAAAGTTAGAAACATTAAAGGGAGTGAAATTTCCCAAAAAGTATTTTCATATTAAAGCACTTGGTAGCATTTACTCAATAGTTATTACAATAGACACCGGACAGACAAAGTTAGCGATTGCGTCTTTATTTGTTATATACTCAGATCACAGGAGGATGTGAGGCTTGGAATCCATGCATTCAGAAGGCAGATGTGAGTTGGATGTGACTTCATTTTGACTGGCCACATTGATAGAGCAGAAGTTGGTGGGGCCATCATCTAGCCCGAAGGCTAGCCACAGCAGAGGTGGCTTATTTAATACATCGTTGTTCTAGTTCAACACCGCTGTAATGTCAACGTCAACTGGACTTTACACACAAAAAACGAAAGTCTGGTAACCATCTGCAGACCTCACTATACTCTGCAACGTAATTGCTATTGATAGTAATGAAGAAGTTTAATCATACCTTCATAGATAAGAGCGTCTAGCGGCAATAGGTGTAATACAGTAGCACTAATGCAAATAAATAACATGTCTTACATGGAAAACAAGCTTTGGAAATGTCATCCACTTTTCTAAAGTGAGCAGATTCCTTTAAGCTTCTTTAACAGGGTCAGAACAAGCAGCAGCAGCCCACTCTTTCATACACTCAGGCACACGTGTACAGGCAGGCACACACATTCATACCCACCCACACACCCATAGAAACACTTGCACAGAGACCAGACCACTGCGCACACACACACACAGACTCGCATTCAGAGCAAACCAGTTCCAGCATGTTACAGCATGTGCAGCAGAAATACAGGCATGCATATTTAAATGAGTACATAAGTGTATACAAACACCCGAAGCCCGATGGGCAATTAAAATAGAACAACAACCTATGGCGACCGAAGTAATCATAGGTCGGCTAGAAACATAGGTTTCCCTATTTAACCCTAACAGCGAGGAGTCCAATCTCTATCTTAAACACACGAGACCTATAAATAAAGTATATAGCTATATCGATATACATTAATCAACACTCGGAATGTAACTCCCCACAGGTCAGATTGAAGAAAGACCGTGTTTGAAGGTACTTTGAAGCTGTTTGATGAATTAAAGGCATCCAGTGGCACTGCAGAGTGGGACATATAACCCCACATCACGGGTGAGTCGAACTCTATAAACATTAAGGCGCTTAGAGTAAGAGCCCAAAATAGGAACTGCGGCATTAATATATACTTTTGCCAATAGTAACAGTTCACAAATCAGCAGCTCAACCAGTCATTGTGTTATTACCACGCAGAGTTCGAAAGAAAGTAATAAAAAATACACTCTCTGCCTGGTAACTTAATACCACAATCCATTTCACTTTCAGTGATCTTATATTGATAAATACGGTGGCACCCCTCCAGCATCAGCCTCTTCAAATACAAAGTTCCAGAGGAAATAAGGTAAAGAGAGTCGGGCCAACTAATATCATTGGGTTGAATTTGACAAAACAAGCTTTATGTTCATAATTTAAAATAACATATGTTTGAGTCCCTATATTCCTTACAGAAAGGGAACTCGCACTGGAATTAAACATACCAGCTGCTCTACAAAACTGAGTGAGATCGATTCAGTCATCCTCTTAAATTTTACACAAGAGGAATAGTAAATATTCATTTCACAGGTATGCTTTTTGAAATTCCCCCCTGAAGCTACCTAGTTGGTGACCTTCAGTCACCGAAGCTAAGAACCACGTGTGTAACCCGTTATATCTCAAATGCTTGTAAGATGTATTAATGCGAAGTCCTCTTTGAATAAGGGAAATTATCTACTTTAGTGTGTGTTAGAAATGTGCCTAAACATAAAAAAGTAGTAACTATGTGATCTTTAAGAGTACTAGGCTTTGTGAACTATGATGTGTATCTAATTGCAATGTTCTTTCATATAGAATTGTTTGTCCTGAAGAAGGCGGTATCCATACACAGCGAAACGCTGCGTCGACTACTCCAACAACTGTGATTTCTTGATCATTTTTAACTGTGTATTTTAATGATTTTATGTTTGCACTGAAATTGTACTTGATTTTCTGGCACTATTATCATGTTGCGTAACATTGTTTTTATTGATTTGTAATAAATTGTAAATTTTTTAGAAGCCCACACACTGTTGAAGATTTTTTGATTCATGTATTATATGGTGTTAACTGCATAAGATTGTACATCCGTAGATGGTATTAGGCATTCAGAGATACAATAGGCAAATACACGTAAGGGTTCTTCTTAGCTGAGTGTCTTGGCACTTCGCCTTGTTTTTTTCACTCCCTAGCTCCTTGTCCCAGATTGTACTAAAAAGGAGGCCTCCCTCTCTTCTTTTACATACAAACACGTGGTATACACTCAAAATATTGAGTTTTTAATATGGATTTGCATTAATATCGATTAAAAAATATAGAATGGACACAATATCGACTGGACAGAATATAGACTACAAAAATATCGAATAGGATAGCATTAATATTGAATCAAAAATATAGAATGGACATAACATCGAATGGACAGAATATAGACAACAAAAATATAGAATGGACAGAATATAGACAACAAAAATATAGAATGGACAGAAGAGACTACAAAAATATAAAATGGACAGAAAATAGTCTACAAAAATATCGATTTTGAGGTAAGTTAACATCAATTTTTAAAGTGTTTTTTATGTTAGTATATGTTTGAAAAGTGTATATTTATTTTATTATTTATATTAATTAATATTTTTATAGTATTTAATTTTTGCGTAATATCATTCTGTAGCGGGTTGTGGGTTTACAGGGGAATAGGGTGGGAAGTAATTTAATTACAATTAATTAAATATGCTAATTTATTTATTGGTATTTATTTTGAATTAATTGTTAATTAATTATTAATTGTTAATAAATTAAAATATAATTGGTAATTAATTTTAATTGATTGATTAATTGATAATTATGTTAATTTTAGTAATTTATTTTCTGTAGCGGGTTGTGAGTTTATAGGGGAATAGGGTGGGAAGTAATTTAAATTATAATTAATTAAATATGTTAATTTATTCATTGGTATTTATTTTGAATTCATTGTTAAATAATTATTAATTGGTAATTAATTAAAATATAATTGGTAATTAATTTTAAATAATTTATTAATAGATAAATATGTTATTTTAGTAATTTATTTTCTGTAGTGGATTGTGGGTTTATAGGGAAATAGGGTGGGAAGTAATTTCATTATAATTAATTAAATATGTTAATTCATTTATTGGTATTTATTTTGAATTAATTGTTAATTATTAATAATTGATATTTAATTAAAATATAATTGGTAATTAATTTTAATTGATTGATTAATTGATAAATATGTTAATTTTAGTAATTTATTTTCTGTAGCGGGTTGTGGATTTATAGGGAGGGAAGTTATTTAATTATAAATAATTAAATATGTTAATTTATTTATTTGTATTTATTTTGAATTCATTGTTAATTAATTATTAATTGGTAATTAATTAAAATACAATGGGTAATTAATTTTAATTAATTTATTAATAGATAATGATGTTAATTTTATTAATATATTTGCTATAGTGGGTTGTGGGTTTATAGGGGAATAGGGTGGGAAGTAATTTAATTGTAAGTAATTACATTTTTTAATTCTTTTTTTAATCTAATTTTTAAGTATTTTTTAATTGTGAACTAATTAATTGTTAATTAGTAAATAATTTGTATTAGTAGGTCATTATTTTTGTTAATTAATTTGTCTTTGTATTTTTAATTGATTAATTAATATATTATATAAAAGTGTTAATTATTTTAATTAATTTGTAATTGGTATTAATATTTATTTCATTTTTATTAATATATGAAGTATTTACTTTCCCTACTGTTGCAGTCACTGGAGTGGGAATAGTAGTTTTTACCCTCCTGCTATCCAACACTTTCCCTACTGTTGCACTCACTGGAGTGGGAATAGTAATTTTTACCCCTACGCTATCCAACGCTTTCCCTACTGTTGCACTCTCTGGAGTGGGAATAGTAATTTTTATCTCTACACTATCCAACGCTTTCCCTACTGTTGCAATCTCTGGAGTGGGAATAGTAATTTTTACCTTCCGGGTATCCAATGCTTTCCCTACTGTTGCACTCACTGGAGTGGGAATAGTAAATATTATTATTATTATTATTAAATGGGATTTATAAAGCGCACTGACACCGTGGGTTTCCTGGCGCTGTGAGACATCAAATTCCAGAACTGAGGGTTAGTGCAGGGTTAGCAGGGTGGGGGGAAGAGAAAAGTTTTTAGCAGCTTCCTAAAATGGAGGAGGGAGCTGCTAGATTTGATGCACAGGGGAAGGGAGTTCCAGAATTTTGGGGCCAAGAATGCGAACCTTCGTCCGCCGAATTTATTGGTTCTGGTTTTAGGTATGCTGAGTGATTTGAGATGGGTAGAGCGGAGGTTGCGATTTGGACAGTAGGGGGTGATCAGAGAAACCAGGAAGGCAGGACTGGGGCAATTGAGGGCTTTGTACGTGAGACAGCCCAGCTTAAAGGCCACCCTTTGTTCGATGGGTAGCCAGTGCAGTTTGTGTATCATGGGTCTGGCAGATTGCCATTTGGGAAGTTTGAAGATGATCCGGGCTGCCTGATTTTGAACCACCTGGAGACGGTGGAGGAGAGTTTTGGGGAGTCCATGGTAGATGCTATTAGAGAAGTCCAAACGGGAGAGCACAAGAGAAATGATGACCTGTGTCAGGGCCGGCGTGGGAAGGAGATGGCAGACCTTCCGGATCTTCCTAAGCTGGAAGGAACAGGATGAGATCACGGAGCTAATGTGGGATCGGAGGGAGAGCTCGGCGTCAATTATAACGCCGAGGCTTTTGACAGAGGTGGAAGGGGACGGCGGGGGGCCCAATTCGGACGGCCAGAAGTGAGTGCCCCAGGCAGAGAGACTGGCGCCTGGGAGGAGGAGCTCAGTTTTCCCGGGGTTCAGCTTCAGTTGGTTGGAATTCATCCACTCTAGTATGTGGCGCATAGCAGAGTGGAAATTGTCTATTGCATTATGCCTACGCTATCCAACGCTTTCCCTATTGTTGCACTCTCTGGATTGGGAATAGTAATTTTTACCCCTACGCTATCCAACGCTTTTCCTACTGTTGCACTCTCTGGAGTTGGAATAGTAATTTTTACCCTCCCGCTATCCAACGCTTTCCCTACTGTTGCACTCATTGGAGTGGGAATAGTAATTATTACTCCTACGCTATCCAACGCTTTCCCTACTGTTGCACTTTCTGGAGTGGGATTAGTCATTTTTACCCTCCTACTATCCAACGCTTTCCTTACTGTTGCAATCTCTGAAGTGGGAATAGTAATTTTTACCCCTATGCTATCCGCTTTCCCTACTGTTGCACTCTCTGGAGTGGGAATAGTAATTTTTACCCTCCCGCTATCCAACGCTTTCCCTACTGTTGCACTCACTGGAGTGGAAATAGTAATTTTTACCCCTACGCTATCCAACGATTTCTCTACTATTGCACTCACTGGATTGTGAATAGTAATTTTTACCCTCCCCCCTATCCAACGCTTTCCCTACTGTCGCACTTTCTGGAGTGGGAATAGTCATTTTTATCCTCCCGCTATCCAACACTTTCCCTACTGTTGCACTCACTGCAGTGGGAATAGTAATTTTTACCCCTACGCTATCCAACGCTTTCCCTACTGTTGCACTCACTGGAGTGGGAATAGTAATTTTTACCCCTACGCTATCCAACGCTCTCCTTACTGTTGCACTCTCTGGAGTAGGAATAGTAATGTTTACCTCTACGCTATCCAACGCTTTCCCTACTGTTGCACTCTTTGGAGTGGGAATAGTAATTTTTACCTTCCCGGTATCCAATGCTTTCCCTACTGTTGCACTCACTGGAGTGGGAATGGTAAATGTTATGCCTAAGCTAACCAACTTTTTCCCTACTGCTGCACTCACTGGAGTTGGAATAGTAATTTTTACCCCTACGCTATCCAACGCTTTCCCTACTGTTGCACCGTCTGGAGTGGGAATAGTAAAATGTTACCCTCCCGCTATCCAACGCTTTCCCTACTGTTGCACTCACTGGAGTGGGAATAGTAATTTTTACCCTCCCGCTATCCAACGCTTTCCCTACTGTTGCACTCACTGGAGTGGGAATAGTAATTTTTACCCCTACGCTATCCAACGCTTTCCCTACTGTTACACTCTCTGGAGTGGGAATAGTAATTTTTACCCCTACGCTATCTAACGCTTTCCCTACTGTTGCACTCTCTGGAGTGGGAATAGTAATTTTTACCCTCCCGCTATCCAACGCTTTCCCTACTGTTGCACTCACTGGAGTGGGTATAGTCATTTTTACTGCTACGCTATCCAATGTTTTTTCTACTGTTACACTCACTGGAGTGGTAATAGTAAATTTAACCCTCTCGCTATCCTATGGTAAATATAGTGTATATTTTTTATTAATACTATGTGTTTGGAGATAGGATGTCGATATTTTGGCATTCTATATTTTTTACTCGATATTTTTGTAGTTCTATATTTTTGCCATCGATATTGTTTCAGTGATCCATAACACATATATGCATACACGTACAGATACAGCATGGAAGATGGGACCCCCTCAATGAGTAAGTTGGGACCAAGGAACAGAGGGGAAAGTAAGATTTCGTTCTAGAAAGATTGTTCCTTCAATGGTCATGGAATTTATTTAGCAATATACATGAAATTATTTAAACAAGGTGACAGATTAATGTGACAGCGTTTACTTTGATCATAGTTTTTATTTTCATTTAATGCATTTTTTCATTTCTCTTTTTATAGGAAAGACATAGTTCATCATAAATACATTTTTAAAGTGAGTATTTTTTGTTTTTAAGAGCAAAGACAATTATTAACACACCAATAATTGAAAATATATACACAGTTATGGTACACAATTACTTTTTAAGACAACCACCTGATATCAAACATTCAACTCAATACACTAGCATACGCACATACATACAACAATCAACCCACACTACAAAAAAGGAAAAAGGGGGAGAGAAACTGAGTATTAATTGACAAGATCAAAATTTGTCAATACTAGGGTCTCAGAAGAGTTCGAGACCCCTGCACATGATCGGTCGACGCGCGTTTCGGTGGGTAAACCACCTTCCTCAGGACCTTTTTTCTCTTTTGATACAAGGATATCAGGGGACGGTAAAAAAACAAGAGGGTTTCTGTTACTTTAATACTCTTTTCCTACTAGTTGAGAGATTTTGAGACAGGATACATGTTAAGGGGCACCAATTTGCGATATAAGACAGGGTGTGGTTACTCCAATCTGTTGGGGGGATAGTTGTGTGATCTTCAGTAAATCCAATTGGCTTTTAATGGTTGACAATGCCCTCGGCAGTACGACACAGTTTGCGATATAAGACAGGGTGTGGTTACTCCAATCTGTTGGGGGGGTAGTTGTGTGATCTTCAATAAATCCAATTGGCTTTTAATGGTTGACAATGCCCTCAGCGGTGCGACACAGATTAACAATTGATTCTTGAAAGTCTCAACAATTGCGGTGTTTATTATTCCTGGGGCGATATTAAAAAGTATATCCTTCCTTAGTAGAGTTTTGTAGCGCCATTCATAATATTGCATACATCCGAATGTCTTAAATCACGGAGTCTGCTTTCATCTTCTTTGGAAATCGGCGATTGTCGCCGATTTCCAAAGAAGATGAATATCGCCCCAGGAATAATAAACACCGCAATTGTTGAGACTTTCGCAAACTGTGTCGTACTGCCGAGGGCATTGTCAACCATTAAAAGCCAATTGGATTTACTGAAGATCACACAACTATCCCCCCAACAGATTGGAGTAACCACACCCTGTCTTATATCGCAAATTGGTGCCCCTTAACATGTATCCTGTCTCAAAATCTCTCAACTAGTAGGAAAAGAGTATTAAAGTAACAGAAACCCTCTTGTTTTTTTACCGTCCCCTGATATCCTTGTATCAAAAGAGAAAAAAGGTCCTGAGGAAGGTGGTTTACCCACCGAAACGCGCGTCGACCGATCATGTGCAGGGGTCTCGAACTTTTCTGAGACCCTAGTATTGACAAATTTTGATCTTGTCAATTAATACTCAGTTTCTCTCCCCCTTTTTCCTTTTTTGTAGTGTGGGTTGATTGGTGTATGTATGTGCGTATGCTAGTGTATTGAGTTGAATGTTTGATATCAGGTGGTTGTCTTAAAAATTAATTGTGTACCATAACTGTGTATATATTTTCAATTATTGGTGTGTTAATAATTGTCTTTGCTCTTAAAAACAAAAAATACTCACTTTAAAAATGTATTTATGATGAACTATGTCTTTCCTATAAAAAGAGAAATGAAAAAATGCATTAAATGAAAATAAAAACTATGATAAAAGTAAACGCTGTCACATTAATCTGTCACCTTGTTTAAATAATTTCATGTATATTGCTAAATAAATTCCATGACCATTGAAGGAACAATCTTTCTAGAACGAAATCCTACACGTACAGATACATGCACACAGAACAGACCAGTTACAGCATGCGCAGCAGAAGTGCAAGCATACAAACCTAAATACATACAAACTCAGTTACAGCACAGACAACTGCAGTGCAAGAGTCTCTTACGTACACACACACAGAGCACAACTGTAAGTTCAATGAATTTGAGGGCTCTGAAAGAGAGATAATAAAACCAGCAGCAAACAAATGTTGAGCTTCAAGAGTACATTATACAGATATGTGGGGCTTCATCTGGACTTCTCAGGGACTCATCTAGAACGGTCTCTAGTTCCCAGTGCATCATCAGTTGTATTGCTTTGCTACTACTTTTGAAGACCATGGGGTAGATTTACAAGAACTGACGCATCTCTGCGTATTAGAAGAGCCGTCAGTTAATTTGCGTCACACAAAAAAACCCTTGCGCCAGCATAGATGCATGGCATTTACAATGCGCTGCACCGTGGCTAGGATTGACAGATGGGTGACGCATCTGTTGGCGTAAAGGCAACGCATTGCTGAAGTCGTGTCGCAGACACGACACAACTCTAGCAATGCTTAGGAATGCCTATTCCTATCATGCTGCTTCACTGCTTCAAGCAGGCGTAAGGTTTTGATGCAGTGGCGTTGTAAAAGTGATGCAGTCAGAACGCCCACCCTGCATACATTATACCTGTCGCAGGTATAATGTGGCGCAGGGCTTTACAATGTGACGCATCTCCCTAGAAGGCTCATTGTTTACGTTGCCGCTGCATCACAAAAGTGACGCAACATTGGCGTAAAAAAGTGTCACAAGGGGCTTGTACATCTGCCCGCAAATCTGGTGTGTTGTGTCCAGGTCAGAAGTGCTCACCTGCATTATCGTGCCAAGTGCTTGAAATTCCATCTGACTTATTGTGTCCAGTTCTCTATGCCTCAACTTGAGAATTTGTACTAGTTTTAGAAGCCACTTCGATTGTGCTTTAAGCTGCATCTTCTATCTGACAAAGCCGCCTGTTGGTGCACCATTAACTTTCAAGGACCCTAAACAAAGGGACTGGCAAAAAAATATATTTGAGTGAGATTACTGTCTCCCTTCTGCACTCCTGAAGGAGTACTGCTACTGTGGCCACTTGCTTTCAGTATACAATACGTTCTATCTATGATTATATCCTCTAAGCCAGGTCCTTGCCAAGGAGTGTCATGTGGACAATCCTATAGGACCAATATCAGTGTCACCAGCCTTCAAGATATTAACTCATCTTTCACTTCATTGCGCTTTGCCATCACCACCAAACTGAGACATTCACCCCGGAGCAGCCAGCTTTACGTTACTGGGCTGATTCAAGAGCCCATTCCAGGGTAGTTGCTTCCACCACTCCCTGATTTCTTTGCTCCTTATATTATGCTTTTCTGCAATCAATCAATCATCAATCAACCAATCAATAAATCAATCAGGTGTCTTGTAAACCGTGACTGCTCACCTGTAATGGTCTCAAGGCTCTGCGGGGCTGGGCGGATGGGGTGGGGGGCAGGTGTGGCTGCTGATCTGTCGATGGCACGGTGGTTCAGTCGAAGAGCCAGGTCTTGAGGTCCTTCCTGAATTGAGGCAGTGACAGTGATTGCTTGAGGTGGAGAAGTAGGGTGTTCCAGGTCTTTGCTGCAAGGCAGAAGAAGGATCTTCCTCCTCCGGCCGTGGTCTTGCGGATTTGTGGGATGGTGGCCTGGGCTAGTTGGGCAGAGCACAGGTATCTGGTAGGTGTGTGGAATGTGAGGTGGAGGTTGAGGTATGCTGGTCCAGCGTTGTGCAGGGCTTTGTAGGCATGTGTGAGGAGCTTGAAGGCGATTCTGCCCAGTGGATTTTGGTGCATTCCTAGATTTACCATTAGTAGTGAAGACCTGGGAATGCATCAAAATGCTAAGCCCTCCAGGGTTGGTGCAATAAGGAGAAATGTCTTTATAGCGCCTAATCTTTTCCTCTTTGTATGCGCTCAGGGGCGGCTCTAGGCTCATGGTGGCCCTGGGCAGGGACGTAGGTAGGGGGCCCCGGAAGAGGGGGTCCGGGCGGGGCGGAGCGCGGAAGCCAGTTAAGAGTAGGGGTCAGGGTGTTTGGAAGTGGAACAGAGCCGCAGGCCACCAAATCCCTGCCAGGGGCCGCCACGCAAATATGTATCCATCCTCAGAAGATTATTATATTAAGGATATATTTTGGTGTGGTGGCCCCTGGGGTTTGGCGGCCCTGTGCAGGTGCACAGCTTGCACATGCCTAAGGCCGCCCCTGGTGTGCTGCATTCTTCAGAGAATTGTTTTTGTGCAGAAATGTGGCCTTTCCTGCATGATAATGATCCTGCCTTCAACGCAGGACATGGTGCAAGGGAGCCTGCATTGGCACAAGGCAGCAGTTTGTGCGCCAGTGCAGGCAGAAAGCAGGATTGCGCCATAAAATGTTAAATACCACACATTCCTGCTCTCACTTCACGCAGTGCAGCACATCCAGGTGGCTTGCTGCATTGAGTTGTGTGCATATTTATGTTTATAGTCAGAAGGTAAGATTGTTTTTCCTATAAATTGAATTCATTGCTTACTTCAGAGCCACCATTGCTTTACTAGTGCCCAATAGAAGTATTCTTAACTTAACCTAGCCTAACATCATGGGTTGAGATGGTTCCCCTGGCTTTAATGCACCCATTAATTTTTTTTTTAGTCACCAAAATGAAACAACTCTGAATATGACTACTCTATAGACTTACGGAACAATCGCAGCCCTTCTACCTCTCAATAAGACTCTGGAGAGAGTAGTTATTAGTCAAGTGCATAGACTCCTCATGCAATTCCACCTCCTTTACTCCATTTAATAAGGACTTCTCCACAGCTCTGGTAATGAAATGGCCTTCATGGGTGTGATGGACTCCACCATGACACCATTGAGCACATGTATCATGGGCGCTTAGTGTTTGTTAGGTCTCTGCTGCCTCTGCAGTAACTCTCAGTCTGAAGAGTGTGCAGCAGATCTAAGAGGGAAGCCAGGAGTGAAGGGCTGTATCTGACAGGACTGTACTCTTGCATGATGGACCAGAAACAGGGACCAGGTTAAAAAGAAACCCTTTATGTCAGAGGTGTCCAGTGTTGTTTGTGAGGCTCCTCGAGGGTTTCCACATTCCCTGTAAATCGTTAATATGTATGTACTCTCATTCTGATTCCAGCGATGTTTGAGATAAACTACTCCCAAATGCACAATATAAAGATCTGGCAACTCACCAAGAATGAATGTGACCACCCACAGGCACGAGTTCTAAGGCCAATTTTCTTTTAAAAAGTCACAGAACACCGAGTTGACTTGCAATGTCGTTTTAATGTGCAGTTGAAGTATTTTGGACATATTATCAAGAACGGCGTAAAATTATCGCCGCTTTAGCGGCAGGAAACTAATGCTAAAGCGGCGATAATGGGCTTGATAATATGCCCTTGAGAATTCCCATAGAAGTCCAGGTTCACACCAGAACATGGGCTTCTATGGGAATTCACAAGGGCATATTATCAAGCCCATTATTGCCACTTTAGCTGCAGTTTCATGCCGATAAAGCGGCGATAATTTTAACGCCGTTTTTGATAATATGCCCCTCTGTTCCTTATGATATGAGATAACACCCTCCTCCTCTCTCATTTCCCCCCAAAATGCCCCCCTTTCTACTCCTCACCTGCCTCCCACAGAAATAGTATTTCCCACACCCATGCTGACAAATCAGGTATGATTTCACCCTTCCTGTTCTTTCCTAGGGTTCATTCAGCTCAATGTTTTTATGTCATTATTTATGTTCTGTAATGAAAATTTGAGTTCATATGTACGGAGATTTGAGTTTATATTCCAAGAATGCTCAAATGGTGGACTCATTTTAAATCTACGTATTTTATTATGTACATTTGTTTTTTATTGTTAGGTCTGTTTATTTATGTTTTATACTGTAAATGTTTTATGGAACTCTGTCTTGATAACAGATTGGTAATGATGTACTTCCTTTCATACATAATTGCTTCTTTTCTGCCTCCGTCTTCTCCCTCTTAATCTACCTTTTTGGGGGTATACCCTTCCCATGTCACCCTCTTCCCACCTTTCCTCTCAAACACCTGTTCTTTTTAAATGCTATATTTTAATAGTCGGCTGTAGTGACAAAGGCAATGTTAGATTTGGGAAGAAAATGCATCACAAGAACTATTGCTTCTGTCTTAAATGAGCATTTTTTCCCAAAGATGATGCACAGACTTTCCAGACACTGTCAGTACTGACACTGTAATGTATTTCTGACAGTTCCATCAGCATTTCTGTTGTCACTACCGCTCCGTATGTGAGAAGAAAGTGGGTACCTAAGTGCCTGAGCTCTTTGTCTGTGCAGCACTGGTGATTATGTCACTCTACCTTGTATACATACATAGGGGCTTATTTACAAGCCCCTTGCCCCGCCAGTGCGCCACTTTTAATATGGGAAAAAGTGACGCACCAGCGGCGCAAGGGGCTTGTAAATAAGCCCCATAGTGCTGTACTTCATCGTCTTTCACATACTCAGATGAAAAACTACTGAGCAGTAGATCAGAATTGGCTCCATTGTGAAAACACTAGTCCCCTGTAATAAACAACCTTTTTTTATTAGAGGTGTGTTCAGATGTGAAAATGTGCCTGTGATAAGACAATAAATACCAGGATGTGATAGGTAGATAATTGTCATGCATATTTCATACATGGGCGAAAGTACCCCCTGCCATACATTACAAGGATATTGCAAGTGACAAGAGTTGCATGAACATATAGAGGAATGAGGAATGCCAGGTTCCTTTATGTGGTCATGGAATTCCGAAGTGATTTGAAATATCAGAACAGTGAAGCAGGAGGTATTGTATTCCTTATAATACATGACCAAACCCTCATTCTTCCCACAAGCATCTTAAATTCTTGGGGCCTCCTTTATGAGGCTGTGCGTCACTTTTACGCCGCCGGTGCGTCACTTTTTGTGACGTACCAGTGGCGTAAAAATGCGCCTCGTTGCGCCATATGTACAAAGTGATGCATCTAGGTAGATGTGTCACTTTGTAAACCCCTGCGCCACATTATACCTGCGCCAGGTATAATGTATGCAAGGGGGGCGTATTGACGCAAGGAAGGGTCGTAGAAGTGACGCAGTGAAATCTATGAGATTTTACTGCGTCACTTTTAGGATGCCGTTGTGTCAAAATCTTGCGCCTGCCTCACAGCAGTCGTAAGACTAACACAGGTCCTTTCACATGGGGCTTGCCCCATGTGAAAGGACGCATTGCTGGAGTTGCGTCACTTTTGTGACACACTCCAGCAATGCGTCACTTTTGCGCATACGTCAGAAATACTGACGTATCTGTAACTCCTTGCGACATGATGTGTCATACATTAAATATGACGCATCAGGAATGTTGCAAGGAGTGCGCACTGAGAAGTGACGCATCGCTGCTTTCACGCAGCGATGCGTCATTCCTCATAAATGAGGCCCCTTGGGGTCTTGCTGCTTCATATGAAAGAAATCGTCTGATTGCATGGAGGAATTAAAACAGAATCTGTCGAATGAAAATAAATGCTCCAAAATGCAGTTAGTAATTTTCTGCAAATATATATTAAGATCAATATAATGTAAATCATATTTAAAAAGGGGCCGCAGATCAGAATGAGTAGTAGCATTCTAGAGATTCTTTCTTTCCTCTGATGAACTTTGTGCACAAATGTATTGCCATAAACTTTCCTTTTTGCTGATTACTATTCTTTTTAGACAAGCAGATCACAAAAACTGCCTAGTTCTCTTTTCCTTGTTTAAAATGTAACTTTAATGATGCTCCTCAATCTGCATTTCACCTCGAGCACTGGCTCTGGCAGCAGACATTATGACATCACAGCTCAGCCGTAATAAGTTATTACGGTTGAACAGCCACATGATTTTCTGTCAACACTCGACTGTAATAAGGAAATTAGAGATAGGTTTTATACTGGGGTTGGCACCCTCCACGCATTATACCCATGTTATGACTAACAGAAAGGGGAGCCCGCTTGATTCTAACACTAATTAATGCTTAATAAATATCTCTTTATATTAGCAAAATATGAATTTCGGTTGACTCGGACATAACTGACAGTAACAGACAGTAACAGAGCAAATTAACTCAGCTACACAATGTGTAAGTCGGTGTTGAGTTGCATCTCTAAACAAATTGGAACCACCTGGGTAGTTTAGCATTCAAAAGCAATCAAATCTTGCAAAGGCCCCAGCTCTGCTATCCACCTTACTTCCCTCCCTTTCCTCATGCATCCCTCTCAATTACCCCTTGTATTCCCCCTTCCTAGACGAGAAAAGAATATAGGGTAGAGTAACCTAGGTGGCATGCTTCATCATCAGGAACCTCCTTGGACCTTGATGCCTAGTCAGGTGCAGGCTACAACCCCCTCACCGAGAGGGAGGAGCACAACAGATGTTTTGATAGGTATAATAAATACTCTTAATGAGCCCGGGTGGTGAGGCTAGCCAGTGTAGTGTCTGGAGGGGAAAAGGTAAAGTGACATTCGTCACTGGAAGGCCAAGCCTGTCCATTAGTCCCTAAGATACCAGCTCCTGCCATACAAGGCTGCAGCAAATGTCTCAGGTTTTCAATTGAAAGATCTTAGCTACTCCAGCAGTTATTCACTACTACCAATAATTTGAAAGGTTGGATCAATCCACGCCCCCTCTTTGTGATGATGTCATTACTAGTATAGTGCAATCATTGTGATATGAATTTACACAAAGTCCATTTTATTGTATTGCAAAATAGTAGCTAAGGCTCTGTACAGGATGTACCTTTGTAAATACCTTTCTGATCCGCCAGCTGGTGCTGAAACCCATCATCAGCTGGTCTCCCCATTATATCATTCTCTGTTGCCTGCAAGTTCTGTATCAGAAAGTAGGTGGTCATCTTTCCTTTGCCTTTTACCTCGATTTCTCCCCGCTCAACAATTTCAAAATTTTGGTTTTCAAGTGCTCTGTGAAGTAAAAAATGAAAGTCCATTGTCACAACAGGAATATAATGATTACATCAGCTAGGATTATTCTCGGGGTCAGCGGGGTTGGCGAACAGAGCCCGGATACACAGTTTTAATTTGTCGCGATGGCCGTTCTAAGGATGTGCATAGCAAGGGGCTGGTTAGACAAAGCACCACCAATGATACATCAGTGGTTAGCTAATCTACTGGCGGTCTTCAATTTAGAAAAGGGGATATATGCAAGGAAGGGAAGAAGGGGAAGGCTACTAGGCAAAAAGATATGGGAACCTATCCAGAAATGGAAAGATGCTGTTGGGAACTCACAAAATGACCCACCGTGAAGTAAGGGGGGTATGAATAAAGACCCGGGTTTTAATTAATAATTATTAATTTCTTTTTTGCCTAACGGCAGCAAAATGATTGGGTTTTAGAAATATAAGTTGTGAACTTTAAACACAGAGTAGGGTCGTATTTATGTATTCTTTACTGACAAATAGCGAAAAAAGTGTTTGGGCTAGCACGCAACCCTGGCGTACCCCCCGGATCACTGGTATTCGGTCCGTTTTTTGGCTTTGAGATCCCCATCTAATACAAGCATAAGTCCCATCATGCATGTGGGCCAAAAGATTCAGAATTGGTGCAGGGATCCCCATCTCCTCCAGGATTAACCACAGGCGGTCTCTGGGAACCAGGTCAAAGGCGGTCTTTAAGTCAATGAATGCCAAATAAAGACCGCCTTTGCCAATGGCCACCACCTTCCAATGAAGTAATGTACTGTAATTTGATCTTTGTTGTGCTGTAACACCAAAAACTTTTAATAAAAATATTAAATAAAAAAAGGAATATAATGATTGCACTCTATGCTGCTACTCAAGCTTCTGAAAGAGGTGCATCAGCTCAAGGATCAGTTTAGGTTGGAGTGAGAATACCTTCTTCAACTTCCCAACCTCAGGTAAAAGAATTATCTGAAACAGAGCTCTTTCTGATAGAACACCTTGATCAATATATGCATTTACCAGTTTTTAAAACATTTTTCTAAAGATCTACTGCAGGATTCACAATGCCTACAAGTTGCCCTGTTCAACAAGCAACCAATGTCAATGTCTAATATTAAACAAAACACAGTTAGGACACAGAGGTAAATTCCCTGCTGGGTGCATTATTCTATAGGTGAATTCTGAGCCATCTTTTGGAGGGGTCGGGTGCATGTCCTTCCAGAATATGTTGTGTGTGGCGAAACGTGGTTTAGTATTTCTTGGGGGATGGATGATGGACCCATAAGAAGGACACACAGTGTTGAGCTTCTAAGCATTCGTAATAGGTGGTCTGCATTTAACACCCCTCATGCCCTCATTGGTTTATTCCTGACAGGGTTGGGGAGGCTTGATTACCACCCAATGGTTAGCGGCACCAGGCAAGCCAACCTCATCTATGTCTAGGATGCTACATGTTTATTGTCCAGCAGGAATCCCAGACGTCCCCATTTTCCAAGGACGGTCACCGTTTTTGGAAAATTGTCTCCGTGTCCAGACACTTTTCTCCAAGTCACTCAAATGTTCCTGTTTTCAAACAGTGTCCCTGTTAAACACAGAAATGTCCCTGTTTTTCATTGTTCCGGTTGAGCATGCGCACCCTTGCTCTCTTTTTTTGCAACTATATGCTATAGTCCTTAAAAGTGTAACTGTAATAAAAAGTACTAATGCTGCTGCATAAAGGAGAGGGGTGCCAATAATAGACCTCAGATTTGGTATCTGTAATGCTTCATCTCGGTCTGTGGAGGGAGCTGTCGTAGTCCTTTTTCTATGTCTGACAGCTAATCAATTATGTTGATGGTTACTGCAAAACATAGTCCTACTTCTATGTCTAAGACCTGTCCCTGTTTTTTGTTTTGAGAATCTGGTCACCCTAGGTTTAGAGCACTTTAGACAGTACATATGGGGATTAAACATTACCCTGAGAAGTGACCATAAACCCCTGGTTAAAGTTCTGACCACTAAAGGTCTACAGAGTACCCCTCCCCGTCTAGCACCCATTTCAGTAAAAATGTTAGATTATAATTACAATGTACAATATGTTCCCGGATCCAAGAATGTTGTAGCAGACTGTTTAAGTTGTTTACCCTTACCTCTTGCCAATGATTCCATTGCAGACATTGAGTCTTTCTGTGTGGCTAACATTCTGGACGAAATTCCTTGTATTTCACAGCATGATTGGTTATCTGCCCAAGAAAAAGATGCCACTTTGTGCCAGGTGGGAATGTATATTGTAGAGGGTTGGCCAATTAAAAAAAGACTTGCCCCATCATTTACGCACTTTCTGGAAATTAAGGCACACATTGTCATCAGAAGGTGGTCTTATCCTCAGAAATGGTAAAGTTATACCACCCACTTCACTTCGATCCAAACTGCTAGACATTTACCATGAGGGGCATCTTGGTATTGGAAAAACAAAAAATAGAGTTAAAAACTCATACTGGTGGCCAGGGTTGGACTTGGAAATAGAGAGGAGGGTGAGGAACTGTCTTGCTTGTGAAAACTCTGACAAATCCCAGTGTACTTTAAGACCACCACTTCGACCACTATCAAATCCATGCATGCCATGGACTAGATTGGGTATTGACATTTTTGGTCCCATTTGGGAAAACGGTGAACAAGTTTTCCTCATCGTCCTGGTGGACCATTTCTCGAAATAGCTAGAAGTTGAAATTGTACACAGTGCTGATGCCAAAGCCATCATCAGGTTCTTAAAAAATGTATTCTTAAGGGAAGGATTGCCCAAATGTATTGTAATTGACAACGGTCCACAATTCATTTCTGATATTTAAAAAAAAATTATCAATGACAATAGCATTTCCCACAAAACTACCTCCCTGTACCACCCAGCTGGTAATGGTGCAGTGGAAAGATGTAATCGCGTTGTGAAAGGTATTATACAAATTGCCAATCATAACCACCTCTCTTGGAGGAAAGAATTGACTCACAACTTGTGGGCTTTCCGTGTAACACCCTGTGAGTCTACTTGCTCTAGTCCATTTGTATTACTGAGAGGCAGAACGCCTATCACCAAAGACACTATCGGGTGATCAACTCCTAAGAAAGTTAACTGGTCCACAGACACTGTCAACAGCAAAATTTCACACGCTCAACAAATGAGTAAAAATTATTATAACTTCAAACACGCCTGCAAACATGTCAACATTCACGTAGGCGAGTGGGTTTCGAGTCAAAAGCAGTGGTCTTGTCAAAAAAGGACTTAGCCGTTATTCACAACCCCTTACGGTCAAGAAAATCTTTTGTAATTCCGCGCTTTTAAGTGATGGAAAGGTATGGCACTTTTCGTCCTTATCATTGTGCCGGGGAGATGGTATCTCATCTCCGCAACACCCTGAGCAGAGAAGTGTCCTCACCTCCCCTAGATACGATTGGATTCTTGATGATGACATCCTTCAGGGATGTTGCCGTGAAAGAAGTGAAGTCACTCCCTTGAACGATCCTGAGGAGGGCCCCAGTGGTAGCCCTACCTTGGAGGAGAATTTCACCAGACTCAGTGATCACTTTACCATTTCCAAAGACGACCTCACTATTGACAATTCAGCTGGGGAAACTAATATTAGCACTCCACATGATTCCATCACTGGTGGTGCTGACGGCACCACCCAAGCTGGAACTTCAGACTTTACACAAGATGGTTCCCCTCTCATGGTTCCCATGTTGGTGCTGGAACTTCAGACTTTACACAAGATGGTTCCCCTCTCATGGTTCCCATGTTGGTGCTGGAACTTCAGACTTTACACAAGATGGTTCCCCCCCTCATGGTTTCCATGTTGGTGCAACCACGACCAAGGAACCTACCACTAGTAGACAAAACAGAGAAATAATTCTACCAACAAAGTTAGAAGATTTTGTTTGCGATTAACTATTTTTTCCTTTAGCACCTTCGCTCATCCTGTGTATTATACTGTCATTACATTTAGCATATCATTGCCTTGCTCTTCCTTTCCCTCGTCCCTCTCCTCCCCTTCCCCTCCCTCTTTGCATGTTAAAAAAAAAATATTCTGTAATGAGATGTGTTGTGTTTGATTCTTGATGTCCTCGCGACCTGCGTCGCGCTGCCCTTCTCCGCGTGCCCTCGCCCAAGGTACTATGACGTTCTCCCGTTCCATATTAGAACCTTGGGCGAGGGTGGCAGTTGAGGGGCAGTTGGAAGATAACTACCTAGACTGTCAGAAGCCTATTGGTGTCAGGGCTTATTAATTAATAAAGACGAGTTTGCTTACCTCTGCTTACGCTGTCGTCTTTACAGATAGGTATTGTATCATTGCACTATCTACAACTCCAGAGCTTGCCAAAGCTTTCTACTAAAGGCTCTCGCTCGGCCTCGTCTTCTCTCTTTGCAGCCACCCTTCCCAGTTCTCACGCACCTTCAAATCTCTCTTTATGTGCATGTGGTCTATGATGCCTGTTGTACATAGGTTGTCAGGAATCAAGCAGAGACTTCTTGTAGAGTTGAGGCGTTTATTCTCAGCACAGGAACAAACGAGCCTCCCACCATCTGGCTAGGCTCCAACTGACCACCACTAGAATACTAGCCAGGCCACTATCAGAACAGAATATTCACAGTATTCTAATATAGTAACTACTAAGGACATAGAAGACAAACACTCTGTGACAAACAAAGTACAATCATATTTACAACACATCTCCCTCCCTTGAATTACATAAACAAAAGAGAACTAATAAAACAGAAAAATTATCAAATATAATCATCAAGATATACAGGTGGACGACGAGTACGAGAACTCCTCATACTGTTATTGGTAGAATCATTGTAGATATCAGAACTGAAGCTTTGATCATGTATGCCTCCAGAACAAGAAGCATCACCACCACCCTCTTCCGTCCTTATCTCAGGCAGAGCAGATGAATTTGGATTGCTATGGGCAGACAACATATAACCGCTACTGTTTTAACAAGAGTCAAACGTGACATCATTAGAATTTGCACTAGAGTGTTTGCGATATAGAGCAACTCTGCGATAATTCCATTTCTCACCATTTTCCAAAAGTACGAAATGAGGAAAAAACTGTTTTGCAGAAAAAAGACCTCTAAACTTAGAAAGTCCTTTTGATATTCTACCAGGTTTAACTTTGACAAGATCACCAACAGCAATAGGTAAATAAATCTTGTCAGCAATTACCTGAGTGAAGCACTTTTCATTAACATTTTTTAACCAAGAGGGTGTCAATTTTGAATTGGGAGATCTACCTCTCATTAATTCAAAAGGAGATTTGAGGTCCTGCTTGTGGGGACTGGAGCGATAGGCCCACACCATCTCTTGAACTCGATCATCAGAAAAACAACCCAACGCACACGTCATTTGAATAATACCCTTTACTAGTCTGTTAACCCTCTCACATATACCATTTCCCTGTGGAATATACAGACTGGTCCGATGATGAGTTATTCCACAACTCTCTAAGAACAATCTCATCTTATTGGACGTCAGTTGGGTACCATTGTCGGTTATCATCACAGAGGGGAAACCCTCACTACTGAAAACACTCTTAAGAAAATTAATAGTGGAATCAGTTGTGATCTCTTTAACAAAATTGACAATTAGCCATTTAGAGAAACAGTTTACAACAACGATGGCAAAACGTTGGTTAACAGGCAATTCATCCATTGGACCTATAAAGTCCAAGCAAATACTATGCCATGGTTGCTTAAGAAAGGAAATTCCACCAACATTTTGAGCACCCACAATTTTTAGCCTCCTTTCTCCCTCTTTGCAAAAACGACATTGTTCAACACAGTCGACAGCATCCGCATCAATGGATGGCCACCAAAAATTCTCTTTAATTCTTCTTTGGGTAAGTGTTTGTCCCAAAAGCCCCTCATGAGCCAGGGTAAGCAGTCTGTGTCTTAAAGAATAAGGAGGAACAAATCTATCACCCCTCATCAACACGACACCATTTGAAAGGGATAAATCATCCAACACCTTGATGAAAGGTCGGACATAAGGCTCAACAGTACTCTCTCTTCTGGTCCCCAACTTGATGAGATCAATAACTTTTTTCAAAACTACATCATTCTCCATACCTAAAGACCACTCTTCCAAGGTGAAAGAACCACCACTAAGAGAGAAAACATCCTGAGTAAATGCAACAGCACTTTCTTCCTGAGACTCAAACAAGACCCTAGAACCATCTTCTACTTGAACAGGGAGCCTGGAGAGACAATCAGCCTGAATATTTTTCCACCCCTGAACAAAATGCAATTCAAATTGAAAGTCCTGCAACCTTGAAGCTAACCTCGCTAACCTGGGTGAACCTTTCCCCACACCCCCAGGCGCTAACACATTCACTAATGGTTTGTGGTCTGAATGTAACACAAATCTGGTTCCCCACAAGTATGTCCTGAAATGGTAGGTGCCCCAGACAGCAGCAAGTGCTTCACGCTCTATAACAGAATAATTACGTTTAGGTGAAGTCAAAGGTCGAGAAGCGAACGCTATAGTTTTTTCTTCATTACCATGTCTCTGTAAAAGCACTGCACCTAACCCAATGCTACTTGCAGATTCGTGGGCGTTCCGGTGATTTTTTCGCTCTCCGCTCCTTTGTTAACGTCATTGCGGCGGTGGGCGGATGTTTTTTTTTTCTCGGCATGTTATTGTCATTTCTGACGTGTCTGTTTCCGGGATGGGCTGCGCGATTTTAGTGGTCCTGCAAGGTCTCGCTGAGAGGGCCGGATACTCGACATGCACGGACGGCCTGGAAGCGAGTCGGAACTCGGATGAAGACTTCACGCTGATCGGAGTTGAAGCAGGTACTGGGGGTCGTTTGACTGGTGACTTCAGCCTGCTAGTGAGAGTCTGTGTGGTGTCGTGTATTTTGTTTGCTCACAATTGTCACTTTTGCCTCATGTTTCAAAGTTCACCCTTCCAGTTTGCTATATCTGCAGGAACATGGGAAGCCGCGAACGTTTAGCCTTTCCTTGTGGAAATTGATTTAAATCCCGGTATGTTTGTCCAGGACCCCTTTGGCATTGGTTGAACTGAACACTGTACCTTGACCAAGCCACTGTGGTAAAAACAATAAAAAAACATTAATCTTTCAACTCCCTTAGACTTTTTTTTTTTAAGCGACAACGTCAGTTTCATATTGACTGCACTACATTATCAGTTCCGAGCAGGGTTATTTACTCACAGTAATCGTGTCTGAAATGTTTATTGGGCGCAGATGAGGGAGGGTCCGGGTGTATCTGTGCGCAAGGCCTGTGCATTGTGGATGTGAGGGTGTTTGGTGCAGGTTACAGTGATTGGGAATGTTCACTGCGGGACAACTTAAACCCACAATGTATCGGCCATGCGCAGGCCAACTGAGTGAGATATGCATGCATATAGAACTGTAATAAGGCTGGCCTGCAAAATATTAGGAAGCCAATGGCCACGCATGGCTCCCCCTCGGCTAATTTGCGGGGAACAGATTGTAATAGCTGAGGCTTTCCGCTGATTATGTTATCTAACCCTGGTCGTAGCACTTCGTAGTGTTGCCTACTTCGCCATTTGCGAAGTAGGCCTAGCAGGCAACACTACGCCCACCCCGCGGGCGTAGCGAAGTTGCCCGCCAGCTGCCCGCCACCCGCCTCCCTCCCGCCCTCCCTAAATACTTAAATAACATTTTAGAAATGATTAAAAACCACTTACCTTGTCCGCCGCGTCCCCGGGGCTCCCTCTCGTCATTGCGCGATTCGCGCCACCGTCTTGGATAGTAATGCGAATGCGCGGCCGCCCGCGCATGCGCATTTCTCACGAGAAATGCGCATGCGCGGGCGGCCGCACATGCGCATTACTATCCAAGTCGGCGGTGCGAATCGCGCGATGACAAGAGGAAGCCCCGGGGACACGGCGGAGAAGGTAAGTGGTTTTTAATCATTTCTAAAATGTAATTTAAGTATTTAGGGAGGGCGGGAGGGAGGCGGGTGGCGCGTAGTGGGGCTACGCGAAGTGCGTAGGTGGACGTAGTGTCTCGCCCACTTCGGGTAGCTTCGTGAAGCCCCACTACGCCCACTACGCCCAGGGTTAATCTTATACAGGATCAATATTGCTAAAATCCGACCAGAAGCTAAACAAAGTCAGTTTCCCTTCATTGCACTGGGCCTTCTTCTGGGTAACAGATGGCTGGATGGGGATGGCTGCCTCGCAAGCTCTGTCCGTACTTGGTTATTTAACTAGTTGGTGTTTGTGAACTATACAGATGCAGGGAAATTAATGTTAGAATTGCAATTTAGTAGCGGACACGAGCAGCATTTTCTCAGTGTCTGTTACGGTACATTCTTGGATTGGATGTGGGACCAGTGAATACAGCGCCGCAGTGTTTCGACACAGCCGTAACCAATGTTGCGGCAAATAGAGGTGAATTGAGGTTCTCACTTTCTCTTCTTTTGGCGGGTGTGGGTGTGCACTGAAAGTGACCAGCGTTGATATACCCTTTCACTTGTGTTTAACAGAGGGCTTTGGTGAATTTCAGTATCTGCAGGTGTGAGCACAGGCTGTGTTGCTGGGTTCCTCTGTTCATGGATGATTTATGACCGAGGTGCACATTTCGGGGCTGTAAAATATGCACACAAGGACGCTAATTGCCGCAATCGCTCTTAAAGTGTTGTTAGTGGGGTTTGCAGTGAGTGCTCCCTGCTATTTTAAGGCATTATGTGATCCCGCTTGCGGGGGTAACCAGAGCTCGCCCCGGATACTAGGCGTTCAGTTCTCGGTGGTGGAAGTTTGGGTCGGCCTGGCAGCTGTGGAAAAGGTTGAAATGTTTTTAAGGCTGATGTAAGACACTGCACTCTGTGGCTGTGTCCCGTGATGACAGGATGTTCATCCGGGCCCTGTTGGGGGAATGGGTGTGTATATATCTTCGAGCCTCGTGGCCACGGTTTGTGCCCTGACCCGTGGGGAGCAAGCTGTTTAGTGGGCAGCATGAAAGAATGAAGTGGGCAGGCGAATGGTAATATGAGTGTGGGTCCACTTGAGCCGGGGCAAGGCATTTGTGCTTGGGACCTGAACGTGCTGGTTACCTTTGTGACCGGGCTCTTGAAAAGCAGTGTGTGAATGGGGGATGTGAACGCAATACCATTGTGTCTGGGTCCGTACACATAGAACCAGGCACGCCCTTCAAGGCCCTAACGTGCCCTAGCCGACCATGGGGTGTATCACTGACATGAGGTAGCATGCGTGGGCCTATGAGAGCGTGGCGCTTATGTGAGCTTAGGTTTATTTGTGCCGGGGACCGTGCCTCAAATGCATGTGCTATTGGTATTGTAAATGACAATGCCATTTATTTATCTGTTTTCAAAACCAACACATAAATAAAAATGTTGTCATTCACAATGCCAATAGCTCTAACTTTTGCAAAGGCGAAACCGTTGCATTGTAAATGCTTGTTAAGCAAAGCCCTCAAGACGGCAGTCTTGCTTAAAAAATCTTTCACGAACTTGGAATAAAATTCAATTAAGCCCATGAAGGACCTCAACTGATCTTTATCAGCAGGATAGGGTGCTAACTCAATCGCTGACAGCAGATTTCTTTTAGGTTTAACACCTTCCGCGGAGAGAGCGTAACCTAAATATTCTATTTCACTAACTAAAAATGAGCATTTTTCTTTACGCAGGGTGAGACCAGCCTCATCAATCCTAAGTAACACACGTTTAAGAATCTCATTGTGTTCCTCCATAGTGTCACCAAAAATCAGTATGTCATCCTGAAAGAAGATGACCTTCCCTATACCCTTGAAGATTTCCGAAACCATTCTCTGAAACACACTGGCTGTGGATATCAGCCCAAATGGCAATCTTGTAAACTGAAATGTCCCTTCACCAGTTATGAAAGCTGTGAGATGTTTTGACTCATCGTGAAGTCGTATCTGGTTATATGCATGTTTCAAATCCAGTTTACTTAAAAATTTAGCTCCTCTCAAAGTAGAGACCAGTTCACCAATATTTGGCAACGGAAAGACATCAGCCACAACACATCTATTTAGAGATCTCAGGTCCACACAAAACCTAATTTTCATCTCAGCCTTCTGGGAAATAACCACTGGAGAAACCCATGAAGACGCCTCAACTGGCTTAATTATCCCTCCTTGAAGCATCTCCTCCAGTACACCCTTGACATCCTCCCTGACAGCAAGCGGCACTCTTCTAGCTTTGTGTTGGACTGGGATTGCACCTTCTTTCAATAAAATGTTATGTACATACCCCTGCAACTCACCCAGTTCTTCCCTGAAAACCTGTTTGAAGTTCAATAAGATGTCATTGATACTAAAATCGTCTACGACCATAACTGGTTCTTCAGCCCTGGGGTTGACAATAATGTGAAGGTCGTATTGATGCATCCAACCTAATATGGCTGGGCCATCGACTGAAATGTAAACCTTCCCAAACCTAGATCTGTTTTTGAAACATATCTCACTCTCAAAATAGCCAAGTAAATCTATCTTTTCACCCTGGTAGCCTGTGGGGAAGATATCACAACTCAAAAGAGATCTATGGCCCCAAATTAGCTTCAATAATGACTCAGGAATGATGGTCCATTTGGATCCTGAATCAACCATTAAACTCATTTTCTTTTTATCAATGACAAAATCTGCCTTAGGACGCTTTTCCCTCTTTTCTTGGCAGGAACCTACCATGGTGTCACCTAAGACAAGAATTTTGTTCACATCTCTTTTTAAATCTTGCTGATTATTCACAACAGTCACTCTGGCATTAATCTTATTTTTACACATTTTAGCAAAATGCCCTATTTTGCCACATTTCAAACACTCCTTGTAGTTTGCAAAGCAAAACTTTGCGTCAGAGGTATGAGCGTTACTGCCACACCTTGAGCATACTTTGCTTTGCTATTTGCTATTTTGCTGACTGAAATTTTTCTTTTGTAAAACATACCCTTTTTTTCTGACAAGAGCTACAGCTCCACTCTCATTGTCACTATTGTCGCTATTGGTTAAACATTTGTGAGACAATTCACCTATTTTCATTTCAGAGCTACTTTTTTGTACCTCCTTCATACATTTTTCGGATTCCTCAACAATTTTTGCCAAGTCTATTGCAACCTTCAGAGTTTTGTTTTTCGCTGCCCACAATCTCTCCTGTATTTTACGATTGTTGCATTGAACGATGAGTTGATCACGTATGAGCTCGTCAGTCATTTGGCCGAAATTACATTTCACTGAGAGTTCGCACAATCGAGCAACAAAATCATCAATAGATTCCTCTTCATGTTGTTTATTCTTGTAGAATTTGTACCTGTTCATCACCAGGTTCTCCTCTTTCGCAAATCTTGTTTCAAGTCTGGCAATGGCCTCCTTAAACTCATTCAGAGCAGATTGGGAGCCAGAAGGTAGCACTTGAGGTAAATATTTGAAAATTCGCTGACCTTCTTTCCCTAACGCTGTCATCAACAAAGCCTTCTTGTGTTTAGGAGAAAAATCCTCCCCATCTAATGCCTGATTTGTGGAACTCCCTTCCTGTGCACATTCGCGCCCTTAATAGTCTGACTCTTTTTAGACGGGCCATCAAAACCCACTTGTTTTCCCCTGTTATCTGATTTCCCCTCTTTTCAGCTCTGATCTGTTGTGTTGTGTACATGATCTGGCGCCAGGACGCCCCTTTGCTGGGGCAGCTGTTGCGCCTAATAAATGTTATTAACATAACAAAATGGTATTAACATGAAACATAGCTATCCAATCTTCCCATGAAATATTGGGGTTTCCCGGTTCACTCAGGAATTGGGGTGGCAACGCTACATTGACTTGTTGAGACATTTTACTGGTAAGGAGTAAAGCAAATTACAAGAAAAACACAATAATAATGTTACACTCAAAGTAACTGATTGTACTAATTTTGCTACAGTATGACAGTTATTTGTAGATTAATAACCATGCAAGCATATAAAACAATAGTCTTACTGTTCCTTTTCCGTTCTCAAGTAATTCTGATGTTTAAATGCAGGATAAAAATAGATGAGTTAATGTTCCTCTTTATTTATTTTCCTTTTTTTAATTTTTTTTAATTTCCTCTTTGAGTATTTCCAATATTTGGATACGAAAATAAAGAAGAACGTGTTATAAGCGATTAAACATTACCCTCCGACGATGACTCTCTTCTTAATTATGATGACGAATAAGAGTTGCACAAGTTTGAAAGCTCCATCTGTAAACCGAAGTGCCGTAAGTAATGATGATTCTCACCAAAGATGGCCACCGACGTCCTACGCGCTCACGCAAGGGTCAAAAGTCACCTCCCTATGTTCGCACGATTCCAGATCATCACTGTTGCTGGAATACTTCACTATGAAGGGCGCTTGAAGCTGGCTGGCAGAAGCGTCACTGGCTTCACGGAAATCAACAATGACACCGTAACCTAGCAACGTTGCCGGTAATGTCAAAGGAATGCTCGCGCTAGATGCTCACGCTAGCGTTTAAATGTCGCTTTAGAACAAATGTTGTCCTTCCGCTTAGCAAAATTGCTAAATTTCATCCACGCTGCATTTCCAACTGGTATGAAACATAAGAGTACTTACAATAACACGCTGTGGTTCTGTTTCACGTGATCGCACCGTTTGTTCTCTGTAATTTAACACCGCTGTGTTGCTCATCAACCGTACTGCCAAGCCAGATATTAATCACGTCCTCTTCGCCAAATTGTTGTACATAGGTTGTCAGGGATCAAGCAGAGACTTCTTGTAGAGTTGAGGAGTTTATTCTCAGCACAGGAACAAATGAGCCTCCCACCATCTGGCTAGGCTCCAACTGACCACCACTAGAATACTAGCCAGGTCACTATCAGAACAGAATATTCACAGTATTCTATTATAGTAACTACTAAAGACATAGAAGACAGACACTCCGTGACAAACAAAGTACAATCATATTTACAACAATGCCCTCTTGCAGTGCAGGTGATTTTGCAACTAGCTTGGCTGCCAAATTTGACCTGATTTAAACATTTTTCTTGTCTGTCCTCCTGCTCATCCTTGCACTCAAGATTTATTGTGGAGTACAAGATTTCCTCTATTAGTGATAATGTTCAAAGTTAATTTTGTCCCACTACCCCCATATCCAAGCTGATTACCAAGATGCCTGCCACATTCATGTCAACGACACCTAGATCGGTATATATAAATCCAAAGAGAATTTGGTGCTCAACTATACATTGCCTACTAATTGGTACATGCTCAGTCATGGATGCACAAGAATAAGCTTCCATTTAACACTTTTAAAACGATCGTGATACTACACTGCATAACCAATGCAGCCCTTCTGTTCAAGTGTGCAGTCATGATGGATCCCTACTCCATGACTGTAGGAAAGTGCCCTTTTTGTTTGGTACCCCCCTCCCCCCCCCCACACACGCAGACTTTTTGCTCTAATGCTGATGGGTATGACTCTGAAGAGCACCGGAGCCTGCTGCCCAGGCTTTTTGCTTACTTCAGAGCACTAGAGAAGTTGATGCCATACGCTCCGGTGAAGAAACAGGGGCTGCGACTCCAGTTACAAGGCTGGAATCCATATCTGATATCCCCCATCACAATCCCGGACAATGAGTTTATAACTGAATGGCAGCGCTGATAAGTTTGGTTTCTTAGGTGTTTTCTTAATTGTAGGTGCCTGAGTTCAGATCTCACTCTTGAGTAGAGAGTATTCCACACTATGGAACCCTATAACCTAGAGATGACCCCTGCAGTTCATGCTCTTGAATGACTCTATGGATCAGGTGTTCAGACTATATTCCGGGCTTTCTGAATGGGAGGGCATGCTGTGGCACCATTTTCTGATGCTGTTTTGGACCTTTGCTCACTTGGGCTTGTGGGTGATGCAGAAAACCCTGGATTGATTATGGCTTCTGTCAGGAGCCAGTGGAGTGCTTTCACAGCAGGATAGATGTTTATTTTGTATATTGTTGTATAATTAGACACTTTGAAGTCTGATGATAAGCTTCCGGGGAAGGCCAGTGTGGAAGGAGCAGTACTAAAAGTGTGACATGAACAAAGCTTTTGTTAGCTGTACTCAGTATGCAGCTTGGAGTAGAGTGCTGGATTTTGGTGCCATTTATCACAGCGATGACTTATTATTAACAACCACAACACCACAACCACCAAAAACAACAATAATAATAATAGTAATAATAATAATAATAATAACCCCCAACTAGGTAAGCCTAAACCTGGCGCCCAGCCCAAACCTACCCCGAGTACCGTACAGGATCCACCCATAAAGGATAACTTTAGAGGGGGGTACATCGACCTTCCCCCTGAGGCCAATGACTATGTGGTGGTACTAACGGGTGTTCCCCAGATTGGTGTAGACCAGCATGAGAACCACTGGTCGCTCAAAAATAAAATAATGTATTGGTTAAATATAAATAGACCTATCCCTAATGGCCGGAGAAGCAGAGTCCTGATGGTTCGTAGAACTCGCTGGGTGGGCCCTACAAAGAAATCCAGTCCTGGGGACTGTATAGTGGTGACCTTTGAGGATCCACATACGGCACAATTCATCTGCTCCTGGCCTGGCTCTGAAGGTTCCCCGGTCATACCCAGACCTCTGTCTTTTTTCTATCCACCGCGTTTCCAACATACTCCGGCGGACGATTGGTCCTTAGTTCAGCACCAACCATGGAAGAGCCACCCTAAAACCTACAATCAAATCCAACCACATTGGAACGGCTTCCCAATTTCAAATAGATATGGTGGCCTGGAGGAGGTGGATTGACTTTCTAGCCAGCACACTCAACATAATCTAGAAAATTCCTCTTCTCTGCATACGCCAAGGCCAGCTGAGCATGTACCCCCAGAGCCCCCATTGGTCCCAGTAGGATTTGCAAATAACCTAGATACTGAGGAAGGGTTGATGCCTCCTGTTATTTCTGACCTACTTGTTCTGGAAGGCTGTTCAGTTTCACCTAGTATGACTCCCCGACCACTAATCCGATGGGGCGCAGCAGAGGTGAACCGGATTAATACAACCAAGGCTCCTACACCACAGCATTCTGACCCCTGTGTAATGTTTTTAGAGGGGCTGCATCTAAATTTTCCCCACCAACTAATCCCTTCCCACAGCCCACCTCTGGCGCGCCGTTAATGAAGATACTGAGTTGGAATGTGGCTGGGCTTGCCCGTAACTTTGAGAATCCTGAATGGATTGCCTTCCTAGAACCCTACAGTATCTGCCTTCTACAGGAAACCTGGTGCCAAGAACCAAGGCACAGAGTGGGGTTTACGACCCACTTTGTCCCAGCCGTTCAACAAGTTGGCTCTAAAGGTCGCCCTTCTGGCGGTCTTCTGATTTGGATCAGCATCGCTCTAAGGCTAGGTGTTACCCAAAGGTCCACTAAATCACCAGACCTACAATGGATATCACTACAACGCAAAGGAGGGAGGACCCTAGAAGTCTTTAACATCTACTTGAGGGGTTCTAATGGTGGGGCTTCACGTCTAACATCAACAGGTCTAAGCAGTGTTCTAGCCTCCTGTAACATTGATTCTTATGTCCTTCTTGCGGGCGATTTTAATTGTTGCTTTGAGCCATTGTCCAGGGAAGACATTCTGGATACTTTTGAAGAGGACTCAAGGAGAGGTATCCCTATTTTAACCATTGACCCGATCCCTAAATGGACGCAAAGCGCAATAGACATTAATGCCCTTTGTCTGGAACACAATCTGAGACCAGCCAATGGCCGTTCCAAATCAGACTCTATGGGAGCCCATACATATAACAGGACGGGGCGAACCTCCAGAATTGACTTTGTCATGCTTAATTTTAATCTTTGGCCCTTCCACCAAGACATGGAGGTCATTGTATCTGGTGACAGTGACCATAACCCACTTTCTCTTCTGATCACCTCTCCATGGCAAGATGGGATTCATGTTACCTCAGACCATAAGTGGAAAACCTCACGTGAAATCGCTCCCTCTAACTGTAGTAGGCGCTTGAAGTGGGCAAGAGTCGCGGCAGACGAAGAGAGGTTAGTACAAGCTGGGTCTATTCTGCTAGAGGCTGATTCCAAGCTTGATACACTAAGCCCCACTGGTAAAAAGACCTTACCACTGTTTACAGAGACCATAGTGGCTTTGAGTGATTTGTTTATTATCTCCCAATCAAGCACCAAGGTGGGTCCAAAAGGTGCTTCCATGACCAGAGGCAAGTGGTACTCCTCGAAATGCCGGGCAGCGAAGGGGGCTCTCATCTTTGCAGTAAAAAATAAAGAGCCAGACAAAATAAGAGCTGCAAGGAAGATTTATAAAAAAGTTGTGGCAGAAGCAAAAGAGGCACATGATCTAAATTTCTGGCGGGACTTAGCAGAAGCAAGCAAAAGGAAAAATGCCAAGGAGTTCTGGGATCTGTTAAGAGCCAGGGAAAAGCCTATTGATCAGCAACTAACCTGCAACATCTCCGGTGCTGTATGGTTGGAACATTTTTCTAAATTGTACTCCATTCCACTGGGGGCTTGCCACTATATCTTAGCTCCTTTACCTTGCCCTACAGCTGATCTCACAAGCAGTGATGGTCCATTTTCCAGGCAGGAGGTAGAAAATGCAATTAAGGGCATTGTTTCCAATAAGGCTGCTGGCCCTGACGGGATTCCGGGCGATTTGCTGAAAACCTATCCGGCGTGGTGGAGCAGACTGATCACTTCCCTCCTAAATGAGGCCCTGTTGAGAGGCTCCTTCCCTGATTCTTGGAGGGGTGCGGAAGTGGTTCCTATTTTTAAGAAAGGCTCCAGAGACGATCCGGCAAATTATCGCCCCATCAGCTTGCTGGATTCAACCCAAAAGGTGGCGGGCAAAGTTGTTTTGACCAGGATATTGCAGTGGGCAGAGGAAAATCAGATCCTGTCCAACCTTCAAGCAGGTTTTAGAACGGGGACTGGCACCATTGAGCAGACATTTCGCCTCCTCATGCTCTATTGGAAAGTTGTGGTGCTGGGAGGGGGCAGTTTGTACTTGGTCTTCATAGACCTACGCACAGCGTTCGACCTGGTCCCACGAGCTTTATTGTGGAATGTCCTTAATGAGTTAGGCTTACCACCCTACCTGTTAGCCTTATTCATAAAATTCCACGATAGTAATTTTGCCCAAATTAGATGGGGTTCTCAGGGCGAAAAAACACCTTGCATTCCGGTGAACAGGGGCGTCCGCCAGGGTTGTGTGCTTGCCCCCACTCTGTTTTCTCTTTATGTTAACGGAGTGGTGGAGCATCTTTTACAACATCCATCTGATGCACCGACCCTGGCGGGGAAGAAAATTCCGACGCTCCTGTTCGCGGATGACACCCTTCTAATTTCTAAGTCCCCAGTGGGCATCCAAAAATTGCTATCCAGCTTTAAGTCCTTCTGTGATGATAAAGGTCTGGCCATAAATATAGGCAAGACCAAGTTCCTTGTCCTCAACCCCCCCAAAAAAGCAGTTGTTCCCCCCGTTCTAGACTCCGTCCATCTAGAGAGAGTCAAGGAATTCGACTATTTGGGCATACGATTATCCGACTCTATGAGCTGGAGGGCACACCATCAGAAGGTGTTTCTTGCTCACAAGAGGGTAGCTGGAGCCCTGCTTAAACAACAGCGTGCCTCACCATTGAAACCCATTGGGGCTGTCCTAGATATCTATAGGGCAAGGGTTGTAAGCGCAGCACTATATGGCGCGGAACTGTGGGGTTTGCAGAAAATTGATACCTTGGCCTCTCTTGATAATAATTTTCATAAAGATCTTATGAGGCTACCCCACAGTACTCCCACAATCCCCATTTTGCTAGATGCGGGCTCCCGCCCAATATGTGACCAAGCAAAATTACGCCCTCTTTTACTATGGTCCAGAATATGGAATGTCCCTGAACTCCACAGTTACGCAGATGCACTGGAAGACCTTCTGTCCCTTCCAGGATGTTACAAGATTACCTGGCTTAGGGATGTTAAGTGCCTTCTCTACAAATTGGGGTTAGGAGAAGCTTGGGACAATAAATCAGCTCCCCCAAAACAATTACTAAAAAAGGCTTACTGGTCTTGGGTGGACAACGAAAGAATGTGCAACTCTAATCATTGTAAATCAGTCGCCCAGTTTCTGTTAATTAAAGAACTCCCTTTTAGGGAACCCTATTTGGATTCTATCCACAATTCAGGTGACAGAGCACTGTACATCAAATTCAGGTTAGGTGTACTCCCTCTTGGCCAATTTACCTCAACCTGGCAGCCGCCCTTACAAACTGTGCCATTTTGTCCTTTTTGTGATATAAGGGGTGAGTCTGTCGCACACCTGTTGTTCGAATGTAATACCTATGTAGCTCCTAGAAAGATGTGGCTGAGACCCTTATGTAGGAGTTTGGGAACAAGATCTCATCTGGAAGCCCTGCGCATATTGTGCTCTGATGCGAGACCCTTTTTTGCCTGCTGTTTGGCAAAATTCTTAGGCTGGGCCTGGCGCCTAAGAATGGCAAAAAAATTGTTGTTGATACAGTAGTATGCTTTTTTTCCCTTTTTTGCTCCCTCTTAAAAACTATTTTGACTGTTTTTATAATGTATATTGTTAATTATGTTGGTTATCTTACTGCCTGTGCCAATAATGTTTTTACTGATGTGATGTGCAGCTTTTATGATATGTTTTTATATCGAAATAAAGCTTAAACTGAAACTGAAATAATAATAACAATAACCATAACAATAATAATAAAAGAATAACAATACTAATTATTGTAATCTATGTTATTATTATTGTAATTTCATACTTATTCTTTTTCTTCTTATTATTATCAGGCTCATAATGTAACCCACACCTGCCCCTCTTCACAAGAATTGCTATTCTTTGAAAGCATGCAATATTCTTGCCAAAAGAAAATATCTTCAGAGGCTGGTTAATAAAAAGGGTAAAAGTTCCAAGTCTTGGGACACCCTGCAGGGTGGTGAATGAGGGTAAGAGAAGACATTCCCTAATTCCAATCTCATGTAGGCAGCCAAGAAGTACTTGTTGTCCATGGTAAAGAACAGATACTGAGCATCAAAACAATTAAGATACTAATAATGGCGCAATCGGTCTTCCAAAATGTAAACCAACACCAATTCCACTACTCTGAAAGCGTGACAGTCTGTCTGAAAAGGTTTAAAGAGGTTTAATTTCCATGAAATCCTGAATCAAATAGATATTGTCACCATCTAGTAATTTTTCAAGGAACAACATGTTTGCTATAGCTCCCAAATTAGAGAGTTTAGGAGGTCATGTTTTTTTTCTCCAGAAGACCATTATTGCAACCTGCTTCATCAACATTAGAACTGATCTTGAGTCAAGATATGGAACTATTTTGTCTGAAATTAAGGCTTAGTAAATGAAATAGCATGGGTTTTCCGTATGGTAGAAGAACATAACTATATTACGTATTTGAAAGATCTTTAATATTTCAAAATCCTCGAAAGATTCAAGAGCATTATTTTATAAGTTTCTTCTAAAGCTATCAAAACTGATTGTGCTTATTCAAGACGAATCAACGGCAGATCCGAAGGTCATATTTCAAATTATCAATTGATGCAAAATTATAATAAGAATCTCGTCTTTATGTTCACAAAATAAATTAAACATAGATGGGTGATTTACTTAAAGCTCTGATCTTTTACAAAGCCATACTTTTAAATAGATAACACCAGGCTTTAATGGCTGAGATACATTTACATTTTTATTAACTCTTGTACCTAAATGAAGTTGGACTGAGATGTATTTTATCTGGTACCCCATGACTTTCCATTCGAGAAGCTGTGTTGACAGTGTCCCCAAACAAGCAGTATCTGGGCATCTTGACACCAACTACTCCAGCCAGGACTGGTCCAGTGTGTATCCCAACTCTGATCTGTCAGAAGAAGAAGAAGAGCAATTTAAAAAACCCTTGTTCACTGTAATTTTATAAACATAGAAGCTAAGATTTAATGGCACTTCATCAGCCTAGTACAGTTGTGTTGTGCGGGGCTTTCGGTCAGTTGCACTCGGACAGGCATGGATGGTTCCATGGCTCTGCTAGAAGCTTGAGTAAAGAAGAGTTTACTTTTTTATCACAAGTGTATGGAGAGCTTCACTTCAATGGTGATATTTTAACATTTGTGTGGAATAGTGAGAGTAGAAAATCTAGGCCACATTGTCTTACGGTTAGGCAATACATGGCAGCTAATGTACTTGCGGCAACCTTCTCCGACAGCCAAGCCTGTAGATTTAGTCAGTTATGAATCTCACCAGAAGGCAGCTGTGTTACAAATCAAGGAGAGAGAATAAGCTGTTGCTTTAATTGTTGTCGCTGAAAAGAATCATGGTAATAGATTAATGCCAAGTGCTCCTGCGGTAATAGTACCCTAAAGAAGTTATTCTTATTTCTGTGTAATCAAAGAAATGAGTTTGGCAGCACAAGGAACGAGAAAAGAGAGATAGAAGATAGATAATTTCCAACCTTACAGAAACAAATGAGAGTCCAATATTTTGCTGTCACAGGATCTCTGCCAAGCTTTGAAGAAAGTCATCCTTTATGGAAGAGGAAACGTCATACACATAATAGTGTCATGCTTCATCATCGGCATACTCTACCCACCCTGGTAGGTCAGTGCCACCAGACCAGACTCAACCTCCTTGAAGACTTTAAGGATGAAGGGAGTTCTTAGATAAAAACTACTAGACAAGGAGGGATCTAGACTAACTAAAAATACCTCCGGTTTCCTCAGCATTTCACCTTAATTGATGAGAACCCCAGGTATACCTAAAAACAAAGACAGGCGGGAACACAGAGGACAATGACTTAGACCTGTCTCTCATCTGCCAACATGTTTCTGCCGACAAATTATAGCCTAACAAGTCTGGAGCATTCTTCAGGGCTTAAGGATCAGGTAGGATATTGGTAACCTATACATATTAACAATAATTGCCTATGTGGCAGGAGATGGAGACAGCATTGTCCTTGGCAGACCAGGCCCATTCAGGTATGAAAGAAATATCCACCCCCTACTCTGAATGCAGCCCAGGTCTATTCAGCCCAGCCCTGACTCACCCTGGAAAGGCAGGACACACCTAACCCCTCCAAGTGGCTGTCTGAACAGAATGCACATCCACAGCCCCTGTCACTCCAAAGCCAGACAGTTAATACACAACCTAGCAAAGGCGCTCTGGATGGTTAGGCAACAAAATACATACTTTCTAAAAGTGGTATTTTCATTTTTTTTTTTGTAAGTATTTTTTATTTGCATCAAAAGTACACAACAACAAAAAAAATAAATCAAAAATATACAAAAATCACATTTAGGCATTACATTAATCACAGACAAAAATTACGGACATGTGAAAAGAAGAGAAAAAAAAAAGAGAGAAAAAGAAAGAAAAGATGTCAATAGTTAAGACATAAATGTTCCCCAAATTATGTCCATTTTTTGTTTAGCCCGTAGGCCCTTTGAGTTGGCAAGAGTGGTCTCCATAGCATAAATTTCTTTAACAAAGCTCCACCATTCCATAACAGTTGGTGTATTTTTCTGAATCCAAGCTCTGGCAATAATAAGTCTAGCACACGAAATTAAAATGTTCAACAAGTCATTACCTGAGTTTTGACCCACACATGTACCAATCAATACATCAGTTGGAGAAAAAGAAATTGGTTGATTAAGTCTATCCGAGACCACTTTAAGTATACCATTCCAATAGTCTTTAAGCATAGGACAAAATAGAAACATATGAGCGATATCCGCCCCATTTAGATCACATTTAGGGCATTTCGTGCGTTCACTAAAATTATTGTTCCTTGCCCATTTAAGAATTCTCTCTGGGGTATGATATAGTTGGCATATAGTTTTAAACATTTGCAATTTAAGGCTAGAAGAGTGAACTGACATATCTAAACTCTTAAAAGATAAGTTAATTAAATTGGGTGGTACATTTGCGGTTAGCCTTGTATTCCATTCCTCGGTTAATTTTATCACATCGCTAGTATTAAATTCCGAGAATAGTTTATATCCTATACTAATCAAAGCTTGATCTGATTCACTGTAAATACAATTCCAGAAGTCCGAATCTATTACCAGATTAAGTTCTAATTTTTTTACTAAGTAATCCTTAATTTGATAGTATTTAAACCTAGCCAGTTCAGATAGATTATAGCATTGCTTTAATTTTTCAAATGTCATAAATCCTTGATGATCGTACAGATCTCCCAGTAATCTAATACCAGATTCTAAATATATCCTGCATATTGGCTCATGAAAAATTGAAGGAAATCCAGGATTACCCCAAAGAGGTGTTTTATAATGAAGATAAGAGACATTACATTTCATCATGATGGAGCGGCAGATATTAACAGTATCTCGTATAGTCTTAAATTTAACCCTTTTGAAATAATTAGGGTCATTTAATCTGTAAATAAACATTTTGACATCTTGTCCTAACAAAAATTTATGAAAGTACAAACATTTATCCAAAATTGTTAAACTACGAAAGCGGGTTAAAAAAGCCGACCAGTAATAAAGTTTGAAATCTGGAAGAGCCAAGCCTCCTTGACTAAAAGGAAATTTAAGTGAGGAGATTGCCCGTCGGGCTTTTTTATAACCCCATATAAAGCTACTAATGATCCCTTCTAATCTGACAAAATAAGAGTTATTAACACGCAAAGGAATTGCACGAAATAAATATAAATATTTAGGCAGAATTTTCATTTTAATTAGATTTATACGTCCAATGATATTAAGAGGAAGTTTGTGCCATTTCTTAAATTGCATTGCAGTGTCTTTTAATAATATTTCATAATTTAATGCCACAACAGAGTCAATATCTGAGGAGACTTTGACACCAAGATATGTTGCGACCCCACAAATACCTGAAATCGAGGCAGGAAGATAATGATTCGCAACAATTTGAGTTTTAGTGGTATTAAGTTTATAACCAGAGACTGATCCATATATACCTGCTTTGATTAAAATGCCTTTCAACGCTCGTGGTATATCCGAGGAAAACACTGCTACATCATCAGCATATACAGTGATGTCCAATTTACTTAAACCATTAAAGAATGGGCTAATTAAAGTCTGACGTTGGAGTGCAATTAAAAAAGGTTCCATACCCAAAGCAAAAAGCAGGGGTGATAAAGGACACCCCTGTCTTGTCCCCCTCTTAATTGGAAACATAGGAGAATATTTCCCCATGTAAGATATTTTACCCATTGGGTTATCATAGAGTGATTGAATCCATCTCAGAAATTGACCATTGATGCCAAATGCCTGTAAGGCTGGCCATAAGAAGCCCCACCCCACTCGGTCAAATGCTTTTTCTGCATCTAGTAAGATCATACCGAGTGGGGCGGACTGAATCCGTGCAGCATCAAAGGCAGAAATGGCCATATTAATATGCGCAGTTGTATCGCGTTTTGGAATGAATCCGTGTTGTTGGGAAGATACTAATTGAGACATAACTGGCGCAAGCCTAATGGCCAATATTTTAGCAAAGATTTTGGCATCACTGTTAATAAGTGAGATTGGTCTATATGATCCCCTCTCTTGAGGTACTTTACCCTTTTTTAGAAAAAAGATGATTTGTGTTAAATTCCAAGATTTAGGTGCTTGTTGTCCATTACCAATTGCCCAAATCACTTCCATTAATAAAGGTGTTAATTCCTCAGCGCAACATTTATATAGTTCCAGAGGAATAGAATCCTCCCCTACTGCTTTCCCTATTGCTAAGGAATTAATAGCCTCTCTAATTTCCCTGTCTGTAATGTCTTCCTCTAGATATTTTGTTTGTTCTAATTTTAAGACATTCACTGTGTTAAGTTCTATATACTTTTTAATACTATCTTCCGAAGTTACGTTTTCTGGAGTATATAAAGCTTGATAGTAAGAAGCAAATTGTAGCAATATTGATTTAGAATCGCTAACCAGTTGATCATTGTCTCCTTTGATTTCCTTAACTATATTCTGTGCCCGATCTTCAGCAACCCTATAAGCCAGAAGTTTACCAATTTTATCTGCGTTTTCGTACTGATTAAGCTGATATTTTTTAATTTGTTAATGCTTTTAGTTCTAAGAAGGTCTTTTAGTGCAACTTTGAGTTCGATTAGTTTAAGAATAAGTATATCTGAAGTCTGTACCCCATCAGACAAAGCCATTGATAACTGAAGTTCAATATCACGTATTTCACCAAGCCTTTTCTCATTCAATATTCGGTGTTCTTTATTTTGGCGCCATATATATTGCTGTGTAAAACCACGTATACTAGCTTTACAAGCATGCCATACTATCAGGGGTTGGCTCGACTGAATATTTATATCAACAAATTGTTTTAGATGTTTTTTAAGTTGACTCACAAATTGGGTGATTTCAAATGTATTATGAGTTATGATTTGGACACAACTAGGAAAAACTCCTTTCAGAGAATGCGGAAAACTAGAGCGGCAATTTTGGATCTAGCATCTAATCATTTTCTTAAAGACTCTTGGAGATGCTTAAATCATAAACTTGCAGGGTACTCATATTATTCGCCGCTCATAAATTATGCTCACGCATCGATATGATTTGGGTCTCAGATTCCATCCTCAACCTTAATAAATGCTCAATGGAAATTTATCCAAGGGTAACTTCAGATCACAATCCAATTTCTATTACTTTTGAGATTACAACCGAAGAATTTTCTCCACGCCTTTTTTCATTTCCAAGATATTTATTTACTGACAAAAGTGGTATTTTCAAACTCAGAATGTAAAAATCACCCTCACTAAAAGATGCATCTTAACATTCTGAGTTCAGGCATATCAAACTTTATTTTCCTATCTGGTTCCCAAGGGCAGTAATGTTCATAAGATGTTATGAGCAAACTCCCCATTCTATCCTATGGGGAGAGATAGCCTTACAATAGTGAAAAACAAAATTGGCAGTATTTCACTATTAGGACATGCCACACACATCAGGGCATGTCCTACCTTTCACATCCACTGCACCCTGCACTGAGGGGAACTTTGGGCCTACCTTAGGGGTGACTAACATGTAAGAAAAGTGAAAGTTAGGACCTGGCAAGTGGGTGCACTTGCCAGGTCGACATGGCAGTACTAGACTGCTCACAGGCACTGCAATGGCAGGCCTGAGACCTTGTTGCTAGGCTGCTTGTGTAGGTGGCAAAATCATTGCTGCAAGCCTACTTGCAGAATTCGATTTACAGGCCCTGGGCACACACAGTGCCCTGTACTAGGGACTGACTAGTAAATCAAATATGCCAATCATGAAATCACCAAACCATAACAACAATTTACAAAGGGAGAACTTGCACTTTTGGCACTGACCAGCAGAGGCAAATTGCCCAAAGCATCTATACTAGCAAAACGCAATCTATCACACGGTAAAAACACAGGAGGCAAATGCAAAAATACAGGAGAAACCCACGCCAATGATGCCAGGTCTGACACTCCTTAAGAAAAGGTGTTTTCCCAAGCCTCTGAATAACTGTACTGGTGAAACCTCTGTTAAAAAGGCATAAGAAAGTATCAAATATATGAACAATTTTCACCCCATTCTACAGCTCCCATATCAGGATGAAGCACTGGAGAAAGAGATCTTGCATCGGCTTCAGGATATTGCTAAAACAAATGGTCTAATAGATGGATATCACACTGGTTTTCACCAGGAACACAGCAATGAACTGGTGGTCTTATTGGCAGTCGATGATGTTTGGCAGCTCATCAATGGGGCAAAGTAGGCATACTAGCACTCTTAGATCCCTCAGCTGCTCTCAATATTATAAACCCTAAAATCTTGTTCAATACACTGGAAGAATCTGGTATCACTGGCCCTACCTGTGTGTAGATAAAGTAATTAATCTATGCGAGTCCTCAGACCTTTGCCCTACCACATAACATTTCTAAGGCAAACTCCACCAACCATGAACCATAAGGTTCCATTCTCTTCATATTATATTTCACCATGTCCATGTGGACCCCTAGCCCAATTATGTATCAGATGGGGGCCTGATTCTACATGTGCGCTGATGACATTCAGTTCACCCTCAGCCTATCAGATTCAAATGATTCACTCTTCCAATGACTGAGCTCATTAAAAGTACGCCTTAACTTTTACGGCAGTGGATGGCTAAACATTTCCTTAGACTGAACCTTACCAAGTCATAGATTTAGTGACACTGGCTTCAGATGTCATCGAATGGAATACAATCACATGGCTGTATATATTGCCACTCACACAACATCAAAGGGGTTCCTACTTATCAACATTTGTTCTTTACAAGTCCAGTTCAACTAAAGTGGCCCACACTTGCTCTACCAAACTTTTTTTCCTCAAGAAGATATTTCCCATCATTGGTTCCACTCCACATATTTCAGTTATCAAGTCCATTATCCGGTCATGTCTTGAATACACAAATTCCATCTACTTAGGATCTCCAGATAAAATCCTACATTGGTTAAGCCTTGTTCAGAACACAGCTGACTGGGTATTTACAGGAACAGCTAGAAGAGGCGGTATCTTACCAGTATTGCCAATTCTGGCTGCCCATTTGATCGTGGTAGCTCTAAGGGCTTTAACAAGAGTAAATGAGTTTAGTAAATATAGCCAAACACCTGAGATCATCCAATTTCTTGGCTAGTATTTTTCTGCCAACCACTCACTCCCTTCAATCTGCAAGTCTTCTAGTGTTTGCTTTCCTCAAGAACTAGAGCAATCATCTAAAGGAATGTGAATTTTGAATCACCGATGCCAAACTCTGGAATTCCCATCCTTTGGGCCTCCAGGCCAAAGCACACCTACTTTGTTTTAGACTTTAGGTAAAAACCTGGCTTTAACTAACAACATTTTCTCATTAGTTATCATTTTTTGTTTCTATTTTCATCATAGTAACAAGTTTGCCTTTTGCACCAAGAATCTTTGGTGTTTGCGCTCTTTCCAAATAAACAATAACATAACATAACACCAGGGTAATGTGTCCGTGTGCTTGGCTTCTCAGCCGTTGCAAATATGACAAAAGCGGCTGCAAATATGACAAAACAGAAATAGTTCTATTCTCCCCCAAATGCAACCACCAACCTATTCACGAATGGATCAGTGACCTGAATGCTTTAAATTGCTCTCTCATTATATCCAACTCCACTAAGTCCCTTGGCTTCTTCTTGGAGAACAACATGTCAGTGAAAGAGCACCTCAAAAACTCGGCCAAAGGAGCGCTTTACGCCCTAAAACATCTCAAGAAAATTAAACCATTCATCACCTCCAATGATTTCAAGATTGTGGTGCAATCTTTGGTCCTCTCCAGACTGCACTATGGAAATGCCATCGCAAAATCTAACCTCGCCCCCTTAGATCAGTTCTAAACATGGGCGCCTGGCTCATTACTGATGTAAAATGGTTTGAACACATCACTCCTGCTCTCAAGAGCCTCAACTGGCTGCCTATCGACGGAAGATGCACTTACAAGACTGCCTGTATCATCCACAAAGCCCTTCACTCACGTACACCCAACTACTTAGAAAACAAGCTTACGAAAGCAGGGATTTCTAGATCTTTGAGAAGCTCCAAAGCACTTTCGGTCCTACCTCCCAATCTAAAAAAACTCATCTGCCAAGTCTTGCTCTTTTTCTGGAAATGCATCCAGCATATGGAACTTTCTACCCAGCGATCTGCGATGCAACTTCTCCTTCCTTTGCTTCAAAAGAGACCGGAAACTCCTCCTCCTCAACAAATTCTTTTATTCTTAGACTACAGACCTTGGTTATTATCTCGTGCACAGGATTAGACTCTCTGTCAGCTGTTTGTCTGTTTGCTTATGTTGTCTATTGATCCTCTCGAATTGTTCTCTTGGTTTGGTTTTTGTTATTGTTCCTTGATGTGAACTATTATCTATTGAGTCTCGCTTCATATGTTATAGCGTTCCTGATTTAGTGGATTCGCTCACGATCATGTAAAGTGCTCGCTCACCTTCGTGTCTATCTAACACTATATAAAACTTATAAATAAATAATGAAAATAAATAAATGGTCCTAAAAGGGCCTCACTATTCATTTGTACTAAGTAATGTTGAACCACCAGTGGTGTCATTTCTTGCTAAATGCACATTGTGAAGTCAAAACAGGTTTGCAAAAAATAATCAGTAGGTGAGAGGGAGGTTAGCATCTTCCACTTATTATATGCGGCTTTAGGTATTTCATATAGTGCACACCTAACTCGATAGAATGCTTGACAGAGAACACTTTCCACAGGATTCGTCTCCAGCATGATTTGCTGTATATAGAACAGTACGCTGTGGCCAATCCAGTCGAGACAGTATTACGGAAGCAAAGATGTGATGGGTAAGCATTAAGAATTAATTATTTAGTTCGTGGGGACGACTAAAAGACCAAAATGCACTATTTTTTACATTACATGTATTTGCTATTTCAGGCATAAAAAATAGCATGATTTGTTCTGAATTACACAACTTTGGTCAAGTCCCGAAGCAGGCTTTAGTCACCAGGGTACCTATGATGATGACATTTTGCGCAGAAGGCAGATGTTTTCAACAAAATTGCTCTGCCTACTGTGCATACACACACATGGTAACTCTATGAGTTAGTGAATGACCTGCACACAGCACTGCTCGGAAATGTATGCTCTGTGGTTGCACCATTTTATTTCTCTTCAGATCAAGTACCTAAGTGGAGGATGCTGCCTCTGTGGTTGGTACTCCAATCTCCCTTTGTAGGGCCTCTCCTGTTTGCAAAATGTTTTGCCCTGTTATGATTTTATGGGGTTGAGATGCTTCTCTTGCCCTGGCTTATGTCCCCATGACACTATGTTTTTGCGCTGAGAGGACATTTCTCCAACTGCACAATCCTGCCCTGGATAGCCAGAAGAATGGACCAGTTCAATATTTTGGCAAGGTTCTTACTATATAATTACCATATGCATACATACATACATACATACATACATACAAGATCTACACTTCCCCCTGAAACCTTCCAGCTAGTGTTCACTCTCTTGAATTACCATAGCCGATAATTGATAATGTGAAAATGAAAAAAAGGAGGCTCAAACTAAACCAAATTCTCCTTATTGTATGCCCCTTACTATAAGCCCACATTGACATTGAGTGGAGAAGTGTGTCTCACTGGTTAGAGGAGGCGGACCTGGAAGCAGAGGTCAGCCGGGACCAGGGTTCAATTCCCGGTTCGGTGGGGTCTTGAGTCCTAAAATGTCCAGGGACTCGACAATTCTCGCTCCAGTGCCTACTCGATTCACAAGTTCACACTCTGCAACTCTGGGCAATAGCTTGCTTAATCTCCACAACGGCCCCTCGCGGTGGGATGCCTGGCTTTCACCTTGCGGATACCCTGCCGGGGTTATCTCACAGGGGAATACCAGGACGGGTTCCCTAAGCAAGCGCTTAGAAACTGCTCAGTGATTTGCGCTATATAAATTCCTGTACATTTACATCACAGGAAACAGATGCAGCTCACCAGCTGCCGTACATTGTATTCAAACAATAAGCATCCAAAACTAATAACACAGAGGTACTCATTAGACAATAGATAGTGACAGAACAAACACCACAATACCAGGGCATAACATAGCTGGTAAGATACCAAGGCCTACTGATATGTGGGATATGACTGGAAGGACATAACCATCAAACAGACCAGGTGATCAGTCATATCATTTGGCCGTTCATAGTTTTCTATGGACCAGATCCAGTATCGATAACTTACTGTGTGGCATTTGGTCTCGATGATCAAGGGACCTGCCAATTCACACGTTGGACGGCCAAATGATATGACTGATCACCTGGTCTGTTTGATGGTTATCCACTACGAGATGGTCTGGATCTTGTCGACCAGCTTCTGGATAGGACTCACGTTTTGTGTTCACAGTCTATTGGATATGTGTTCTCTTTCTTTTTCTTCGTAAATGGCTTAATGGTGACTGTAGCACCCACTGACGCATTGCTTCCTGTTCTTGGCAGGAGAGGAGCAGAGACTACGCGGGACCCGGCCAGCGTGAAGGTACGTTTTTTTATATTAAATTAAACCAGCTACCTCGGACCTGACCCCCCTGTGCCATTCCCCTCCCAGCGAGACCTCGCTCACCGCGCAAAGACAGCCCGCTACCCGCAAGTCATGCCAGCCGCGACTGTAAGTAAACCTTTAGAAACAGATTACGTTTATGAGCAAGTGTACTACTTTTCAGTATTCACAAACTCCGAGTATAAGTTACTACAAAAAAAAATGTGGTATGTTCAGTGCCAGACATAGCCTACCCCTGGTACTGCAGAACCATCCCATTAAACATCATTGTGGTAGGGACCATGGGAATTTGAATGTAAACTGTCTCCTTTGTGCTGATACATGTACAGGCTCGCCACTGCTATCTTTCCCAATAAAGAAAATAAAATATTGAATAAAAAAACACCCTTGAAAAATAATATTAAATTACACTGAATTATTCAAAATAGTTAAAAATGTAAATAGATATAAATTAAATTTAGAAAATATATAAAAAATTGTACATATTTATTATTTACCTAAAAATATTTTAATAACGTATTTTGAATTTAAAAAATAATGTAACAATACATGTAAATAAATGAATAATGTAACAATACATTTAATGAAACATAATTACAATAATTTGTATTCTTTCTATACATCCATCACTTTAAATAATTAATAAGGAAGATTTAAAAAAATATTTTTTCTGTATGTGGGAATTTATTTTTTAACTTAAACTTCAGAAAAATCATTTTAATTTAATGTATTTCCATTAATTAAAGTTTTAATTAAAAAATATCTTAATATTTAAGTGGTGGATGCAAAAGAGAAATCATTTCATGGCAACTGATGTTGCAGGAATACATAATTTAGCAGATTCTAGATAAGCCCTCACAAATTTTTATGGTAAGCATGTGGAACAGGAGTTGTGTAGAAAATATGTAAGGCACATTAATCCTGGCTGATATTAGTCCACATGTGTAAATTGCTGATTATTTACATACAATAGGATGCAGAAAACTCATTTTTCATTTTAAAAACAGAGAGATTACAGGGCAAAAATGTGCTGTCCATGTTGGTTTGGAAGGTTAAAGTAAACTTCACAAAGAGCCTTATAACGAGTACAGTGGTCATGGGACCGCCATACTCACGGTAGTGGTCCCACTACTGTCACCCCCAGCGCTTCGTTCATCCTCTCCTTGTATTTGCTTTGCTCGCCCTAAGTTGGCAGGGTATGCCTAGACGTGGGTCCGTTGCTCACTTTGCCACTAGATTCCAGCTAGTCTGGCTGATGAGGGGTGTTACCTTGAAACCGGTCACAGCATGCTTGTTTCTGGGGCAGGGAAGACATGGCTTGGTAGTTCGGGCTGGACTGTTCCCATGAGGCACTGGGTCAAGACTGATTGGCATATGGCTGTGTTTGAACTAGGGTGGCGAAGTGAGCTAAAGAACGATGATGAAGTCAACCCAGATCTGTGAATGGGGATGAGTGTCTGAAAAGTTACAGCGCTCCGTCCATCACCTCTTTGTGTTTGCTTTGTTCGCCCTAAGTTGGCAGGGTATTAGGGGTGGATGAAATTTGTGTAGTCATGCTACGCAAAGCTCTGCAAAATGGTAAAAAAATCTCAGCGAACAAGCAGAGTTCCATGAACACAAGGAATTGCTTCTTCTGCCCATTCGTGATGCTTTTTTCCTGTTCGCGAACGCTGTTTGAGTGCTCTGGGGGAAATATCTCGCAAACACGCATTTTGAAAGTGCGAACAAGCAAAAAATACAGCAAAGCAGCGGATCGCTGAATTTATGGGCAATTCCGTGTTCTCCTGGGAACGCAAAATTACCCAAATTCCGTGAGCGGAATGGAGTTTACTACCCAGGTCTATAGGATATGCCCAGACGTGGGTCCCTTGCTCACTTTGCCACTGGATTCAAGCTAGCCTGGCTAATGAGGGGTGTTACCCCGAAACTGGTCCCAGGATGCTTGTTTCCGGCCCAGGGAAGACATGGCTTGGCAGTTCGGGTGGGGCTGTTCCCATGAGGCACAGGGTCAAGACTGATTTGCATATGTCTGTGTTTGAACTGGGGTGGTGAAGTGAGCTAAAGAACGATGATGGATTCAACCCAGATCTGTGACTGGGGGTGAGTGTCTGAAAAGTTCAGCGCTCCTTCCATCATCATCTCCTTGTGTTTGCTTTGTTCGCCCTAAGTTGGCAGGGTGTGCCCAGAGGTGGATCCCTTGCTCACTTTGCCACTGGATTTAAGCTAGCCTGGCCGATGAGGGGTGTTACCCCGAAACCGGTCCCAGGATGCTTGTTTCCGGTCCAGGGAAGATATGGCTTGGCAGTTCAGGCTGGACGGTTCCCAAGAGCCACAGGGTCAAGACTGATTTGCATATGGCTGTGTTTGAACTAGGGTGGTGAAGTGAGCTAAAGAATGATGATGGTTTCAACCCAGATCTGTGACTGGTGGTGAGTGTCTGAAACATTTCACCGATCCGTCCATCATTTCCTTGTGTTTGCTTTGTTCACCCTAAGTTGGCCGGGTATGCCAAGACATAGGTCCCTTGCTCACTTTGCCACTGGATTCAAGCTAGCCTGGCTGATGAGGGGTGTTGCCCCGAAACTGGTCCCAGGATGCTTGTTTCCGGTCCAGGGAAGACATGTATTGGCAGTTCGGGCTGGACTGTTCACATAAGGCACAGGGTCAATACTGATTTGCATATGGCTGTGTTTGAACTGGGGTGGCAAAGTGAGCTAAAATACGATGGTGGATTCAACCCAGATCGGTGCTTGGGGGTGAGTGTCTGAAACGTTTTAGAGATCTTTCCATCATCTCCTTGTGTATGCTTTGTTCACCCCTCTGGGACTGCCCACTCTATGATTAGTGTGGTGGTCGGACTGCCACAGGACCGCTGCCACCGCCAGGATCCAGGATCCTGTGGCGGTGTGGATTGGGAGACGTATTTGCGGCGGTGACAATATCTGCACCACTGAGTGAATTGCCACCTGCCTTTCCACCAAGCATTTCATGGTGGTAATCGCACCATGAAATGCTTGGTTGAAAGGTAGGGAAAGCGGCCCCCAATAGGGTCACCTGGCAAATCATGGGGGTGGGAGCAAGGGGAGCAAGATGTGTCCCCGACAAATCTCTGCTCCTGTGTGCACTGTGTGGCTTGCGCAACATGATGCATGCCACACAGTGCACACAACGTGGCAGTGGTCCGACAGTGGGGCCATGGCTTCTGGCTATAATCCTCAGCCAAAGCATACCGCCCCCATTGGGAAGGCTGCCACACTGCCCATCGCCCTGGATTCTACTCGGAATCAGGTGGGCGGGTGCTCCATGAGCTTGGTGGTCCTTCTGTGAGCGCAGCAGTCATGGTCCGACAGGAGGACCGCCATACTCGTAATATGCCCTCTAGTGTTAAACTCAGACAGTGAGGGATCAGCATTGGTGATCGATGAGGTAAAACTGTCAGTTGAGTGAATGTTAAAGAAATTCCTAAAAGCTTTTAGCAGGGAAATTGGGCAACACATGATGCATGCATAGAATAAGGGTCAAAGGGGATGCCATAGCTAGGGTACACAATATGAGACATATTTTAACCCTGAAGGATAAAGTTGTAGCAGAATCAGAAAAAACTGAAGTTAGGAGGTATTATTGAACCCATAGATTCATCTTGCCCAAATGAATAGTGAAAAGGGTAGGAGGTGAACACCTGAGATTTTTTAATGAAAATGGAAAACCTAGTAATAAGGAGGTTTGCATTTTGTAAAGTAGGAGAAATTCTTGAGCTTGTTAAAGGTGCAAACTGGCTTTCAACCTTTGATTTATCAGCCGCCTATCATAAAGTATCACTACATACTGCTCGCAGGCAAAAAATGTCAGCTGTTACTCCATATACAGGTACATCGGGAGTCGTAAAATCAGAGTTAGTACATCACTGTCTTTTACATCTTGACTCTGCAGGTAAGATGATAACTTTATTTTTTAACACATGCATATAAATAAATCTATATATATATATATATATATATATAGATTTATTTATCTATCCTTATTATTTTTTTCATATAACTTAATTTATTTAGATATAAAGACGTTCAATTTATAATTCTATTTATTTGTAATAATTAAACTAATTTTAAATTTAATTTACAAGTAAATAAATATTTAACAAAAATATCAGTAAACACTTATATTGCTATTACTTTAAATTCAATTGTATTAAATGTTATTACATTTACTTAAATCAACATTATTTTAAACTATACAAACTGATCCCTAGGAAGCATTTACTACCCCTATGGACTATCCAAACTTTAATCCAGGAAACTCCTTATTACCCATAGACGATATCTGTCACTGAACTCTAAAAAACCCTTCCTACCCCTATACACTACCCATATCCAAACCCTAAAAACCCTTACTGCTCTATACACTATCATCTCTGAACCCTAATAAACTCCTTAACACCTTACTCTGTACCCATCCTTGAACCATAAAACTCCTTACTACCTCTGTACACTACCTATCCCTAAACACTAAAATCTCCTCGCTACATCTATACACACCCATCCCTGAATCTTAAACCTCCTTACTATTTTATACACTATCCATCTCTGAGCTCTAAAAACTTCTTACTACAGCTGTACAGTCCCCATCTCAGATCTACAAAAAACCTTGCTGCCTCTCTCTGAACCCTAAAAGGTCCTTACAACCGTTCCAAAGCACATAAAACGTAAAATTAATTAAAACCATATAATAGATTATTCTTTTAAAATATGTTAATAAAAAAATGTAAACACATTAAATAATTCTATTTTATTAATTATATTTACTAATTTAATATGTAATATTTTTAATTAAAATTAAAATAATCTATTTTTGCTTTTATTGTTTACGGTAACAATACATATTTATGTATATGAACCTGCATATAATCATATAGATGGATAGCCATATTTACACATATGTTGTTACAATAATAAGCAACTTACCTGCAAAGTAAAAGACTGAAAACTTACCAGCAAAGTAAAGACTCTCAAAGTACTGACCGTGATGTAATGACACCCTATGTAACACCTGTGAATTAATGGTAACATACCCTAGGAACTCACCGCAATCATAACAATAGTAGGTTGTATTCAATTGCGATAGATGCCCTTTGGATTGGTATCTGCCACTGCAGTCTTCCAAAGACCAATGCATGAACTGTTAAAGGACTTCAGTGGAATATTGTAGTATGAGATTGGCACTTTCATTATGCCTCAGGTGTTCACATACTAGCCTTTCCATTGTCCCGCTGTGCAACCAAAAAGAAACAGCCACCCATGAAGATACATTTAAGGGTTCAATAATGCCTGCTCCTTTAGTTTTTCTAATTCTGCCCCAACTTCATCCTTCAGGGTTAAGATATTTCCCATATTGTGTACTCTAGATATGGCATCCTCTTTGACACTTATTCTATTCATGGCTCCTTTGTTGCCGAATTTTCCTGCTGCTAACCTTCAGGAATTACTCTAATATATGTCCACTTGCCAGTGTTACCACATCGATCACTAATACTACTAGTCCCTCACTGTCTGAGTTTTACACTATGTGAAGGTTATTCCGATCCTTCCAAACTAATAAAGGAACATGATGAGAGGCTAGAAATATTATTGAGAGGTAGAAAAAAGGCCCTTTTAAAATCAAGATGAAAATATATGTAATAGTGGTTGTAATGAGAAGGGGAAAAAATATTCCACTCCTAAAATACCAATCTAAGATCATGAAAACAAATGTGCCTTACAGATTAAGGCCATATTGGGTTAGTGCGCCCAAAACAATGGCCAGAGACACATACTAATAGCCAGGTACAAACCAGGAAATTAAGAAAGTGGTTAGGAAATGTGCAAACTAAGGGGCTCATTATAATTGCGGTTAATCTGCATCCTCCGGGCCGGCGGAAGCCAGCGCCGGCCCGGAGGATGCGGATTAACCGCTGCGGACAGAAAAAAGACCCCCTGCCAGATTAGGATGGCTGGGGGATCTTTTTTCCTTCTGCCGCTTTTCCGCTGCTGTCGCCTTCCGACCGCGGCAGAAAAGCTCTAACATGGCTGGCGGTGTCTATCACACACCGCCAGCCATATTAGGATGGCGGCGGTCCTATGCCTTTCCACAGCGGCATTTCCGCCGTGGAAAGGCATACGGACTTTTCTTTGGGGGCCCGTTGTAGGCCCCCAGGGGTGAAGGGGGGGTGGGGGGTGCACATGGGGGGTACCTATGGTACCCCCCTGCCTTTGCGTGCACGAAGCGGCAGGCACCACGCGGTGCCTGCAGCTTCGTGCACGCAAAGGAAAAAATGGTTTTTTAACATTGCGGCGTGTGCTGCTTTAAGCAGCACCCGCCGCAATGTTAAATATACAGGATGTGACCGCCAGGGTGGCGGTCACATCCTAATCTGCATGGAGGGACCGCCGCTGCCCCTGCTGACCATCCCTCTTACTCTGGGGTGGCGGACGGACGCAGGTCCGTCCGCCATCCTAATAGGCCCGATAGTGTGAATATGTGGACAAACTACACTAAACATTATGCACAACTTGGTGCCCTTTTTCATATTTTAAGATGCCTTGTGAAAATATAGCTGTCGAAATAGAAAAAAATATTCAGTCAGAGGAAGGTAACAACAAGGCTGTTGAAATAGCAGACCCTGAAACGGGTTTGAGTTTCATTGAAAGGGCTTTCTTGAGTGAAATCAAAATGAAGGAATATTCGAAAAAGTTAGAAATTGAACATCAGTTGACATCACCATATCATCCAGGTAGAAATGGACTTGTCTAATCAAGTAACCAAAATAATTGTACATCTACCAATGAAAAGCATACTGTGTGGCAACTAGTGAGATGCCGAAGGCCCTGATGTACAGTTTTGTGGATAGGGTTCTCTTTTGCAATAGCGACGGAGTAACCTCTTCGCCCAAATGAAGCTCTGCTCGCCTCATTAAGAGTTGGGCGGAACGTCAGCATGTCAGTAAAGGCAACTACTCTGACTCCACCACTGACATACACCTACGAAGGTCCGACGGAGTACGGGCTGCTGAAGGTTTGGCTATTTGACCACACCCCTGATTTAGTATGGCTGTTCAAATTGACAGTTTTCACTGTCCATCCCCGCCAGCTAATGCCTGGTGGCAAGAGGCAGTTAAAACTGCAAAACGACCCCCTCTCCATAGGAGACAACTCTCGGAGTGTGGGTAGACGGACATTTGTTTTCTTATTTTCAAAAACAAAATCCTGGTTTGGGATATTGTTTTTGAAAATAAAAAAAATTGACTAATGGTATCATGATCTTGACAGAGCAGTCCGTCAAACCTGTAGCACATAGACAGTGACATGACGGCAGTTTCTACCAATGTAAGAGACCAGCAGACACCTTTAGATTTAGAGGACAGGTACTCCATCAGGGGATGGAGTATTTTCACCTAACAGAGTAAAGCCCATCCTGCATTGTCTAAATCACACACACCCTTAGTTATTATTCATTTGGGATCATGATAGGAAGGTTAAAAGTATCAAAGGTGGCATCTTTGATGCCTGGCTAAGGAGTCATTTCTCTTTTTTTATGAAAACCGATGACCGGTGACCTTACGAAATAGGACCTTATGAAATACCACCAAAATGTCACTATGTATATGAGTCAGGCAGGGGTTGTAAATTGGTCTTTTGTGGAGATGAGAGGAAAAAATTAAAAAAAGCATAGCAGATGTAAAAGTTGCTGTATGGACAGAGGACAGTGGCAAAACATGTGCAGGTGTGAGTAAGGATAAGGGCAAAGACGGCTGTTATTTGATGTGTGGATATTTGCGAGAAGCTGATATTCTGGTACCCTGGAATCCCACATCCAATAAGGGGCTACTGGCAAGTGGTGGACAATATAAATATGTGTGTATGGCTCTGCATTTAATGATTATGAATCTGTATGTAACTGTTTTCCTTATTTTCTCATATTTTTTATATTTGTGATCGAAGGGAAGGGGCTGTGCAGAATGTTCACATATAAATAGTGGAATCAGTTGTGGAATCTGATATCTCAATGTCTACTGTATTGTGCTGATCAGGCACAGACTGTACTATCTCTGAAATTGGAGGCCAAAGAGCAGGTGTTACAGTTTGCAGGGCAGGAACAATGATTGTGTCAGGTGAGGTAGAAGCTGCTGGGAAGCTAGAGAGAACAAGCATTTACAATGCAACGGTCTCGCCTTCGCAAAAGTTAGAGCTATTGGCATTGTAAATTACAAACTTTTTATTTATGTGTTGGTTTGGAAAACATATAAATAAATGGCATTGTCATTTACAATGCCAATAGCTTAATCTCTCGCAAATGCGAGACCTATTGCATTTGCAATGCAATAGGTCTCGTATTTACGCGAGTTTGAGCTATTGACATTGCAAATATCAATGCGTTTTATTTATGTTTCAAAAACCAAAACATAAATAAAAGGTCTCTCACACTGCTGTCTCTCTCACACACCATGCTCTCCCTAGAACACACACACTGCTGTCTCTCTCACACACACTGCTGTGTGTATATATATTATATATATAGGTGATCACGGAGGCGATCGAAAAGCGTCTGAGGCGGACACTTGTCTGTTCAATTTGGGTGATGAATAAACTGCACGATTGAACTTTAAAACCAGCTTGCGTAGCTTTTTGAAGAGAATTCTGTTGTGGGCTGTGCCTGTGAGTAATCCCTTCTCGGATTTGGAGGGTCAGGACTTTTCACACACACACACACACACACACACACACACACACACACACACACACACACACACACACACACACACACACACACACACACACACACACACACACAACTCCACTGAAATTATGCAGTCCTCACCACCAGTACACACACTCACCACCACACACTCACCACCACACACAACTCCACTGAAATTATGCAGTCCTCACCACCAGTACACACACTCACCACCACACACTCACCACCACACACAACCACACATGCAAGCACACACACACACACAACCACACCGTCAGTGCAAACTTTCACCAGACACAGACACCATAAGTCGTCTGTGCAGGCTTCCACCAGGCACACACCACCAGACGTCAATGCACGCTTTCACCAGGCACACACACACCACCAGCCGTCAGTGCATGCTTTCACCAGGCACACACACCACCAGCCATCAGTGCACGCTTTTACAGGGTACACACACCACCAGCCGTCAGTGCACGCTTCCACCAGGCACACACACCTCCAGCCGGCAGTGCACGCTTCCACCAGGCACACACACCACCAGCGATCAGTGCACACATCAATTGTGAACGCATCCACAATTAACTATTGTAGCAATCGCAGTATGGTGCACTTTACTTTTAAACATATTCATCTAAAGCGCAGCATGCCACTATTGCTACAATTCCAATCCAACCCACATAATTCCACTACGCACCACATGCATACACTCCATACCACATGGCTAAAAGACATTGCCATTTACAATGCCATTAGCTCAAACTCAAATAAATCCGAGACCTATTGCATTTCCAATGCTTGTTTTCTAATGCTTCAAATCAATGGATAATATTACCACGACATGACTTAAACCACGCCCTCTGCTTCTGGTGGCCCCATCACTCCAGGGAAACATGTGTAGAATCACCACAGCACACACCAGGCTTTACCAAACATATTTCAAGACGACGTTTGCATTTTACTGACCTCCCCTCCTGTTCCCACACTTCCTCGTTTTTGGCACAATGATTTGTTGTTTGTAAAGCCAACGAGAAACAAATATCGGCATTTACATTACAGAAAAAGAACGTACTACATTTATAAGATGAGTTCCTATTGAAAAACAAACAAACCAAACCTTTCGATGCAGTAGCACACAGCACCACCGAGCACACAAGTCCTCTGTGAGCACAAGCATGTCAGCAGCGCCTAGTGACGGACACACAGTGCTGCGAGGCGCCAGCCATACTTACAGCCTCCCATCGGCCCGCTCTGCTCTCACACGCCCAGGCACCCGGGGTGAAGTCGGCCGTGGCCTTCGGAGCAGTCCGCACCCGCCAAGGTCACCCCCTCAGCCCGCCGAGGTCAACCTCTCAGCCCGCGGCCGCTGCCTCCATCCCACGCCGACACACGTCTAAAGTCTCGTAAGATCTGAGGCGCCCGGAGACGAAGGCTTCTAAAATGGGAAATAGTGCTGGAGCGGGCCCGCTGCAGGGCACACCGCAGGGGTTGGGCAAGCCAGAGGTTTCAACACGCAGTGTGGCATGGCCGGGGTTCACGGCTTCTGGAAGCAAGGGCCGCCTTCGGCTGCAGGGGTTTAAATCCCGCCCGCGGACTCTCTGCGCCCTCCGAGAGTTAGGCTTTAAACAAGAAGCGAGCGCGCTCATTAATTCTCAGATGAATCTCTTGCTCCAAGAGTTTGCAGATTCCGTTAGATAAATCTTGCCCTGTGTAAACTGCAGGCCCTGACTTGTCCCCTGCCCATGGCACGTGCAGAAAGAGCCCGCCTACCACGCACGCACTTCCGAGGGGAGCGCGCCTATTAATTATCAGATGGTACCTGTCGGAGCACAAGTAGCAGTGGCTGAAACACGGAAATAAAAGCCAATCAAACACGCTCCCGAACTTCCGGTTTCGGGATGTGCACGCTCACGGCTGTCGTGGGGCGGGACTTCCGTCTTTGCGAGAAGCCCGCGCCCACGGAGTGGATGGCCCAGAGGCGCGGTGGCAGCAGAAGTCAGGAGTGGCGGCTGATGCGGTAAGTGGGGCTTGGGGGGTTTGGCACATGTGTGTGTGTGTGTCTGCGCGTGTGTGTCTGTGCGTGTGTGTGTATGTCTGTGCGTGTGTGAGTGTGTGTGTCTGCGTGTGTTTGTGTGTCTGCGCCTGTGTGTGTGCGTGCCTGTGTGTGTGCGTGCGCGTCCACAGACCCTGGTCGGCTTGTGCACCGCTCTATCTCCCTTGAGGAGCAACTCGGCGACAATAGGTCTCGATGCCGAGACCTAAAAAAGGACATGTTAGATGTAGAGAGCAAAGAATGATGGTCATGCGCAACAATGAAGAAACTGCAGATGTTCTCTCAACCTCAATTGCACAGGAGTCAGAATCATCTGATCTCAAATGACCTTGTCACTGCCATGATTTGACATCCACAGAGGCCAAGGTTGAAGAGTGAATCTGATATCAGGGCTGGTCCTTTTTCTCATTTCCCATTTCTACTGCACTAAATGGGATATATAATTCCAGCCACTAATATAATTTCACTGATATATGAATATCCGCTCAGGTTATGGATTTTAAACACTTGAATATCCTTAGGATATGACCCCTAATTCATACGCCCCCACCTCCCCTTTGCATTTGTTAAAATTCAGAGCTTATTTTCTATGCATAAATGCACCTTTTAGTGATATTTTAGTGGTACATGTCCAAGCTTGACTTGCTGACCTGGATTGGTTCCCCAGTTACTGGGTTCGTCACCTCCCTTGCAGCAATCCTCATTCCCAAGGCAAAGTTGGCTACTCGCTCAGCATGGCTTGCAACGGGAATTGGCACACCTCCTACCACCATGTACGCATCACCGATCGTCTCCACCTGCCAGGGTGGGAGAGGACAGTTGAGTTTAGACTCCTTTCTCGCATGTTCACAACAAACATAACTGTTACAAAGTTTACAAAGACCAACTAAATCTTACTTTAAATTCTAAAAACAAGAGACTTTATCACAGATATTTTGCACTGGTACAAACAATCATGGGAAATCCAAAGTCACTCTTTTTTCTGCTTGTGATATTCAAAATGAAGTGGATGGTATTCGCTCCAAACTGAACTTTTTGTAGGCAAGATATTATAGAAACTCCACTCGTTCGAAACAATGAGGCAAACAAGTGAGTGTGCTTTTTTGCTGCTTTTGGAATATAGAATGCGAGCCGATTTGGTTGAGTCGATACCACAGAGAGCTTTATGCACTTGAGCAAGCACGTAATTGCTCTTTCCCCCTCAAGAAACAACGATGTGAAAAGAAAGCCTAGACTGCACATTCACTTCTCCAGCAAAATTAAACCTTGTCAGTGACAAGACGCTGCCACCCAGATTTAGATTAAGGTAAGCATACATTTAAACATTTATGTTATCCTGTTTTTTCACATAGAAAACATTACTCATATGAGGGAAACATTTTCCCTTAAGACTTGAAATATGGGGGAGTTTGGAACGCTTGTCTGGAACTATTGTGCAAACTGCATTGCAAGCATTTCTGAATATCCACATAGTTAAGTGTTCATCAAGTTAGCCATACCAACTCCCTAACACTCTCAAGGGAACATCATTTTCCCCACCCAATTGCTTCTTTGTGGAATCCACATATGTGGTGGATTTTCTGCCGTCATAGATTTAATCTCCATATAGAACAATGAGCATATCCTATGTTTGTGAATTAGCATTCTCCTACTTCCAAGCACAGATATCAATTTTTATGGACAAATTCATGACTTACTTGAACAAACATGCTTTGTGAATGAACCCCTTGATGTGAATCAACAGTACTTAGAATGACTTTGTAGACACTGGGCATAATAATATTTAGAACATTGGAATGCTGGGAGCTCCACTGATGACCATGAAGTGACTCTGGGTGGATAATGACTGGTATAAGACTTCTGCTTCAGCATTGCAATGTTTATCTTTCTTTTTCTCCCTTTTAAATTTAGAACATTCGACCCCCAGTAGGTGTAAAGTTTGAATAGGCCCTTCTTCTTGGGTAATATTGTTTTTTAAAGGATCTCGCCCTCGTTACAAGCCCTTTCCTGCAGCCCAGGCTGACAATTTAGGCTCAAGGCCTTTAAGAAGCATTATAGCTCTCTGTAAAAGGCTATAAAGCCGTATTATGTCAATCAAATTTCGTTTTCAAATGTGCCCCAGAGTTGACTGTATCTCAATGCTGAAATAACTAACGTTATTTTCTTCAGTATCCAGACTTTCTAGAAGAAGTAAATTTAGCCTACATGTACACAAACTTGCTGAATATTCAAGTGAGATGACATATGTTCCAGATTTTTTTTTTCTTCTAATTTTGATATCTCAGCCAAAATTCGTTGCATTATCATCGGATAGGTTCTCAGTCCAAGGATTGACTATACCCATGATTATGAATCAGAGATGTCTCCAAAGCTTCCCTTAAAACCATGAAGAGAAAGAAGAATAAATAAGACCAGGTCACTGCAGACCATATTCAGAGTCTACCCTTTATGCATGTGGGTCTAGGGAAAATAGTCCTGTCATATTTGGAGCAGATCATAGAACGCTACGATACATCAAGAGGCTATAAATCCATTTATGAGAGGATACTCACTCTTTGATCTTAGAGTATTATGTTATGTCATGTTATGTTACGTGATATGTTTTGTTATACTGTGGTGTTGAGTGTCATGGTGTGGTATACGATACACAGATGTATGTAATACATTCACACCATTTGTACGGTCCCAAAGTGCGTACTGAACTTTGAATACAAAGAGGTCGCTGATTCTCACTTTTGTAGCTTCCGCACTTTGGAACAAGCTTTCACTTTCTGTTAGTATGGTAATAGTTCATACCAATTTAGGGATCACTGAAAATTGATCTCCATTTATTTTAGAAGCGCGAGCTCTTGTGTGCTCTTATACAGTATACAGGCAAAGACTACTGACCATTACTCGATACCCCACTCAATACAAGTCCAATTACCTGCTCGCTCATGTGCTCCAAAGTTCAGAGCGGGCAGTACTTACCTTATACACATCGTGAACACTGGTGAGACGATCAAACTTTGAATACATAGAATTCAGCATGTTCACAATTTGGATTGGCTCGCAGGCTGCACAGATATTGGTAAATGTTACAACATCGCTGAATAAAATAGTGCACCGCCTGAACTCCCCTGCAAAGGAAATCCACAATGTGTACTTAGATAAACAGATCTTACACTGCAAAGAATAACAGTGTTAAAGCAACGTAAAATGTATATATTTATTTGAAAGCAATTTTAATGTCATAACTTTCTGTATGAATGCCTAAACCGAAAATGAACTTATTAACCCTTTAATGTAATATAATACACCTGTAAAGGAAAGTTTCTTTATAATTCTTTATGTCATAGAAAAGCAGTAGCGGCTGCTGTGAGGGAAATGTGGTAAGGCAGTGCGTGGGGTGGGGTGCTGAAACAAAATAAGCAAGAAAAAAAATGCACCTGCCGGCAATCGGCTCGCGGCTCTTCTGCTCCTCTGGGAACAGGCTGAAGCTCCCAAACTCCACTACGCCCAATCCAGATGCTGCTCTCATACCGTGTAGGGATTGGTAAAAGCGTGCTTGTTTTGCGCTCCATCTGGACCTGGGAGCCTTTGCCTGCTGGTCTCTCTACCCAGCAACACAGCTGGGTTGGAGAATTGTCAGTGCGCATGACTGTTTGGCCACCCTACGACGGCCGGCCAATGAGTCATGCGCACTGACAGCAGCGCCCACCACTACTCCTCTACCTATGCAGTGGTGTGGCTCCTCCCCAAATACTCGGCAGCTGGGTGGCGACGTGAAAATGGACAGCCCCTTCCAAGGAGCATTCAGCAACTATGACAAAGCTAAGAATATTTTCCGATTAGCTTGTCTGCAGGGGCATGGGGGCGGACTTGGACGGCAATGGTGAAAGTCACCTAAGATCAGCGATCCGCCGTACCCTGGGAGCGAACCAAGAATTATGCTGCTAGTACCGAACTAAAGTGGGAAAGAACTACTGCAGAGGACGTCGGAAAGAGGCGGTGGTGGAGAGGCTGACATCGGAATACTGAAGGGGTCATGAATGAGAGTAATCCCCGGAAGAAGTAGAAGAAACAAGAAAGAGGTGGGATACCAAGATGGCGCACATCTGAAAGAGTCTCCGAAAGTGATCAGCCATACGAGAAGGGCGAGCACAACCTCAGGGGAACCCTGGGAAAATGAAAGCAACAGCCTGGGACAAGGTAACAAGCACGGCGGCTTTCACTGTCTCCTGCATGCTTCCCAAGAAAACTAGAGAAAAGCGGCAGCTGCATAGACCTGTATAAAAAAGAAACGAAACCGCAACTATATGAGGGGGCAGCCATCTTGCCGAAGGAGCGGTAGGAGCGGAAAGAGTAAAGGCATCGGAAACAGATGGAGTCCCATCAACAGCTGTAGTAACAAAGGCGATACAAAGGGAGTCGCAGGAGAGTGCGTGGCCGCCGATTGCTCTGAGACCAACAAAAACTGGGAAAACAGAAAGTGGGCTTAGCACCTGGGGCCCGACGCGACAATACAAAACTGAAAGTGCTGTTTTGTGCGGCCATTGGTGCGGAAACGGGATCAACGTAAGGACTCGCAGAGATAAGCACCCGAAAATAACCCAAGACGCTTCAGAAGGTGCCTAGAAGCCCAAAACAATCACAAAAAAAACCAGAAGGTGGTCTTAGTGACAGGGCTAGACGCGGCACTAAGAGAGAGGGACCCCTTTTGCGCTGACACTGGTACGCAAAGAAGGTCACAGCGCTGGGAAGCTAGACCCCCGAAATACCGGCACAGAGGAAGAATAGTTATGTGCAACTGAACCAGTGGCAGATATTGCTAGAAAAAAGAAAAAAATGAGGCACATCAAGAAGAGCCAGAAAAGCCTGCAACCACGGAGGCGCCTGTGCAGAAATATAAGGCAAGAAAAAGGAGCAAACATATCAGCACGACGACGTCAAGCAAGAAACAGACACTAAAGAGCGGGTCTTTAACAGGCAGGGTCCTGCTAGGAACCAGCTGGTAACAAAGAAAATGAGAGTTAGACAGCACTGGCATCATTCACCATTCCACCGAGACTACCAAGAGTCTGCAACTAGATAATAAACAAATCCAAAGAGAGAAGACGTCAACCAACGACAGGTCGGAGATTAGGGGGTGCCACAGGATACATACACAGCATGATCACACCTGAGGCCAAGAAGAGGAAAACCTCAAAGGCAAGAAATTGAACACCCCAGAACAGAGAGACAAAGGGAGGTGGCTACTACAAGATCCTCGCGTAGGAACCAGGAGCAGGAGAAGACACAAGAGACAAAATTCACATACCAGGGAAACACCACACATAAACGGAGCACCATCATCCTCTTGCCGCTGCAGAGACAACTAGAGTCAACACAAAAAGAGGACAAGACATACAGGCTCCAACAAACCAGAAGAGGCCTGATAACCATGGCAGGCACCGAGGGGAAATTCCAGCAGCAAGAAAAGAAGAAGAAAGGGGAATTGCAAACTGACTCCCCTATCAAACAAAAGCAAGATATCAACGCCACTCTAGACATGATCCTAAGGAAACTGGCTGAGGTCCATGACCTAGCCAAATCAACAAAACAAACCACAGACGCATTCTAGCTGGAACTGGCGGCAGTCAGAGCAGACATCCATGCTGCAAACAACAGGCTGTCAGTAGTGGAGCAGCGAGTTAGCGACATTGAAGACAGGGACCAACGAACAAATACGACCCTTAAAGCTCTATCCAAAACGACGTCAGTGCTACTAAGGCAGACGGCAGAGCTGGAAGATAAAAACAGGAAAGGCAACATAAGAATCCTAGGTGTCCCAGAGGGGGAGGAGGACAAATCAGGATCATGCATGGCCCTAATTGAGGAGCTGATCCCCAAAATAACGGGCATCAAATTTACCCAACCACTGGAGATGGACATAGTATACAGAGTACCAGCGGTCAGATCGATGAACCGGGAAGGCCTGAGCCCAATAATCTGCAAGCCGCTGCGCTCACAACACACAAATGCTATTTTTGGAGCTGCAAGAAAAACACAAAACCTGTTATGGAATGGACACAAAATAATCCTTACACAGGACTATTCCAAGACTACAGTAGACACCAGAAAAGGCTACCTGGCCCTGAGAGACAAGCTGAGGAAAGAGAACATAACATTCTCTTTTGCCGGTCCAGCAAAATTCAAAATCACTGACAGAGGAAGGACATTCATCTTTGAAGAGCCAGAAGAACTGACCAGATATCTAAAAGGGTCTACACAACAAGAGATGTAAACCTCGCAAGTGGGAACAAGCAAAATAAGAGTATCACCAGAACTAAGGGTAGAGTAACAGCAAGGAAGAAACAAAACTACGAGTTACGCGAGATATAACCATATCCACCTCAGATAACCAACAGCATCATCTACCTCAGACCAAGAACCTACAGCGCAACTACCTCAAATCAGACAACCATACATGAAGGAACCGCAACAACAGATCAGCCAAGATACCAGAGACATGTATATGTTGCCTACCCAGAGGCGCTGGACTAGGCAATCTCTGCCGAGCAATATATCCTTTTCCTACATTTTTCATGGTCCTAAGGGAAAGCTAAGGGGGAAGAGGGAGGTGGGGCAGGGCACATGGGGACCCAATCTTTGAGAAATATATAATAGACCATCCACGATGGCAGAGACAATATGATGTTGTTCATCCAGTGACACTGAAACAAACAATCTATACCCGATAAATGTATTCTCTCCCTAGTAACTGGAGTACTAAAGGCAGCAAAATGGGGGGGGTAGGGGGGGAGGGAAAGACAGGAACCATAAGGGAACCCGTCATAGCACAGCCGCCTGGTAGACGGTCAGTGTATGCTGGGAAGGTTTTATAGCATCCATATTCGCTAAAATTAGAATCTCCCCATGAGTGGGGATATTGCCGTCGCACATCCATTGTACGATGGTTGGCTAGGGGGGTAGGGAGGGGTAGGAGGGATGGTAAGGGAGGGGTGTCGGGGTTGCCTGTATTGACTGTCTCGTCTAAATCTATATCTGATATCCATTGTCTCCTGTCCTTTCACTTTGCTACACACTATACCTCTAAAAACAGGAAGGAACATTGACCCAAAGCCGGGGGAGGGGGGGTTGGCGCAGATCCGGCACATGGAAGAGTAGGACCCACACATTGATAACACAAGAGGGAGCCGAGCAAAACACAAACAGAGAGCGTAAAGGAAGAGGCGATTGCTCACAAGTACACATGACGCAAGATAACACAAATGAAAGAAATTCACAGAAGCCTGTGTTATGGGGAGCACTGTTCACTTATTCACAATTACGTGATTCGTTTTTTCTTATTTTGCATGCATTTTCAATCCAATTTAAACATAGTAAATTTGTTAACCTTACGCTTCATCAAAAGTTCAAACAAGATGTCTCCACAGTCTTATTGATCAGACTGCTAACATAAACCAGCAAAAAGGCAAAACAATAAATTCTCATCAAACGGTGATTGTATTTCCTTTCTTCAAGGTTGTTTTTATTCTTCTTTTTTCATCAGTAAATACGACAATTTGAGTTCTTCAAACAACTCTCCATCATTTAACAAGTGAAGACATATCCCAATGCATTTCGGTATGCACCTTCGTCAGGGGATGCACTATAAGTAACAAAAAATCTGTCATATATATACCAAAGGGGATACACTATTTACAATCACAAACCAACAGATTCATTATTTTGTGAACTAAACAATAACCAGAAGATCTCCTCGTGTCATAAACACATCATATGTGTGATTAAAAATCATGCTCACAAAAGTTCACCTGTCACCTTATAAACCAAACCGAAAATCAAGTGAGCAACCCAATGTTGACCTCACCTCCTACTGACTGCATGCAAGAAAGTAACCTTGTTTCAACATAAAGCCATGCCAATCACCAAACATTCCGAAATTTCAGTAGTGCTGTGTCTGTGCACTCTTACCTTCAATTAAAACAATAAAGCCGGCAAAAATCAAAGTCCGTAATTTCCTTATTCTGAAACAACATAGTAGCAAGACACTTAACGCACTGACTTCATAATAACATAACTAGCTTGTACATTGCTGCTGGAACCGGTACTTACTCGGTCTTCCTGATCCCACTATTGAATCCTTATACCGCGACTCTAGTAGAGTCATACCATAGATCTGTAACACAACGGAAGAAAAACTCCTTAGTATTTACGTAGTTTGTGTTACACTTTATAGTTGTCCCTAATCTTTGCTGCTTAGCCTTACCTTTCTCTTTCTATTCAATCGTGCTCCGTGGAACTCTGAATTGCTCTCGCTATGTCGCTCTATCGCTAGAACGAACCGCGTTAGAACCGCCAGTATATGGCGTCTGACGTCAAGTTGTAAGAAACATGGAAAACGGACTACTAGCTTTTTCGCACTCATCCAAAATGGCGTGCGTGTGTTTACTAATCGGGAAAATACGAATGAAAAGTCGCCTAATCCCATTCAAAATACTAAAAATTAAGGTGCATACCGAAATGCATTGGGATATGTCTTCACTTGTTAAATGATGGAGAGTTGTTTGAAGAACTCAAATTGTCGTATTTACTGATGAAAAAAGAAGAATAAAAACAACCTTGAAGAAAGGAAATACAATCACCGTTTGATGAGAATTTATTGTTTTGCCTTTTTGCTGTTTTATGTTAGCAGTCTGATCAATAAGACTGTGGAGACATCTTGTTTGAACTTTTGATGAAGCGTAAGGTTAACAAATTTACTATGTTTAAATTGGATTGAAAATGCATGCAAAATAAGAAAAAACGAATCACGTAATTGTGAATAAGTGAACAGTGCTCCCCATAACACAGGCTTCTGTGAATTTCTTTAATTTGTACTAACTTGATTAGGGGCTAGTCAAGATATGGGCCAGCACCAGATATAATTGTTGAAAGTTATATAAAACTGTTAAAAATAAGGAGTGCATATCACATAATATTGTTTGAATATTGTACTGTTTTAGCTCCGTTTGTGAGTTGCACCCACGTGTAAAGATGGATTTTGATGAAATAGCTCAAATGACAAAGAACCAAGCGGATGTAAAAGGTTACACAGCTGAGGAAGCGGAGAACATTTACACTCTCATTAAAGAAACCAGAGATCTAAAAACCAAACCAGGCACTACTGCACAATTAATTAAACAACTGCAATACACTTTACGCAAAGAAATTAATCAGAGGCTTCATGCCACAACTCTGATACAGTACCATAGGGTTAAACGCATCCCTAGGGGACTGCGAATCTCATTAAGACCAATGCTATTCAAATTTAATAAACCATTTTTAGCAAGATGGTTTGCGATATTGAACAAATGTTCACTTGATTTAGTACTTCTTATAGTAGAAGAGCTGTCCAATGTTTTGAAGGAGTTAGAGGTAGAGATTAATGATATGAAAACCGAGTTGTCTACACGTATGTCTGCCGATGATATGGACAAGACTCTGAAAGAAATTAATGATAAACTAGATGAACATACCAAGGAAGTCCATGAAAGAAAATTGCGAAAATTTAAGCGCGATACCTTAGATTATAAGCTGGATGAGGTGTACAGCTGGGCCGACAATTATGCACAGAGAAGGGCATTTAGAAAACCGACTGAAAATACCTCTGAAGAAAGCTTGGCCACAGATCAAGACACTTTACCCACACGTCCCTCTGTAGAGACAACAGCAGCAGGTGTATGTGCAGAAAGCATGACAAGCAATCAAAGTAGGCAGCCTTTTTTAGAAGGGGGCCACAGTTCCAATCATCCACCGGACGAACAAGCACAACACACACTAAGCAAAACAAACGAACAAGGAGGGGACAAGGCAAAAAAACAAGACGGAGTAAGACGCAACCCGAAGAGGAATTGATCATGAAAATCTCAGACACTGTATTAACCTCGACACAAATAGCAGTTTTGAATAAGGGCATGTCGTTTGTGCCAACATATCAAAGCAATGATCTTGAGACTGAAGTCTCTTTTTTTAAGTTTATGAGGAAGTTGAGACTTAGATGGTTCTTTCATCAAATAAACACAGAGAACCCTGAACCTATGGCAGACACCTCAGGAACCAAAGTATTTAAACCAAAAAGCACATTTATGCCACCTATGACACATAAAGATCTAGATCTTTTTGAAACATTGGTAAAAAAGATTTTGCTGAATTAAAACATCATGGAAAAATGAAAAGGAATTTGACTAGACAAGAGACCTTGGCACTTAATGAACTGGCTTCCAATGAGACACTGACTATAGTATCTGCGGACAAAGGCGGAGCACTAGTTGTGCTCAATTCTGCCTATTACCATCAGAAGGTAGATCAGCATGTGAAGGACACCAACACCTACATACAGTTAGAGACAGACCCCACCATGGAGTTCCAGAGGATTTTATCTGAAATCCTAAAAAGAGCCATTGAGTTAGGTAGAATTGATGAACAAACAAGTAGGTACCTGACTACAGAACATCCCAACAGGCCACATATATATATGTTGCCTAAGATGCACAAATATTCGGAAGACCCACCATTCCGACCCATTGTAGCGGGATGTGGGTCATTACATGAACCACTAGGGAGATACCTAGACCATTTCATGCAACCTTTGGTGCAACAATGGTCAACTTTCGTACAAGATACCACGGATTGTCTACGAAAATTACAGAATGTGCCAATCTGTGAGAATGAGGAACTGTGGCTGTGCACGGTTGATGTTTCGGCCCTGTACACCTCGATCCCACATATGGAAGGTCTAGAGGCAGCAGAGTGGATGCTATTGAGACATGAGTATGAGGAGAGTCGTAACATTTTTCTTCTCAAACTACTCCAATTTTGTTTATATCATGGATACTTTCAATGGCAGGATTGTTTTTTTCTACAAAAGACGAGTACCTCTATGGGGTTTACTGGAGCACCTACCTATGCAAATATGTTCATGTCCAGATTTGAAGATCAGCACATATTACAGAAAGAAAAATGGCAAACACATTTAGCACTATACCTAAGGTATATCGACGATATACTGGTTGTGTGGAAAGGATCAGAAGAAACGTTACGGGCACAACTTCATGAGTTAAACAACTGTCATGCCTTCATTAAATTCACATATACCATCAGTTCAGAACAGATAAGCTATCTTGATATCATGATCACAAGAAAAGGGAACACACTTGTGACAAGTGTATTCAAAAAGACAACAGACAGAAATAACGCTTTACATTTTGATAGTTTTCATTCAGAATCACTAAAAAGACACCTACCACTGTCACAATTCATCAGGGCAAGAAGAATTTGTTCAGATGAGGAGCAAGGGTTTGATACTATCATGAGAATGCGTGGAGAGTATAAAGCAAGGGGGTACCCAGACACAGTTCTAGACCAAGCAGAGAACAGAGTAAGAGCTATGCCCAGATCCACTATGTTGGAAAAAAGCGCAAGGGGTAAAAATAGGAGGGAAGTCTATGTATTGAAATTTTCCACAGCCACAGCGGCTATAAATAAATGTATAAGGAAACGATGGGAGATAATTGAGCAAGAACCCGATTTCAAGCAGGTATTTCTAGACAAACCTCTATTTGCACACTCCAGATCAAGGAATATTAAGGAGGTTTTGAAAGGTTGCAGGCATGAAAGTATAGAACTGGGTCAGAAAGGTATGATGAAATGTCAAAACTGTGGCCATTGCGGAAATGTATTGGTAGGAAACTCATTTGCCCACCCCCAAACAGGAAGACATATAACCTTGAGACATACATCTGATTGTAATTCAAGTGTTCTAGTATATGCGATAAGATGTCCTTGTGGACTTGTATATGTTGGACGTACCACAAGGAAGGTGAAGGTTCGGATGACCGAACATAAGAGTATGATACGTACAAAAAACATGAAATCATGTTTGGCTGTGCACTGGTATGAGAGGGGGCATACGATACCTCAATTGAAATTTACTGTGCTAGAGAGACTGGTGGAAAAACCACATGTTGACACAGTTAGACTGTTGGCACAAAGAGAAACTTATTGGATAAAGTCCCTTAGGACGCTGACCCCCTATGGTCTCAATGACAAGATCGAAATGATCTGTTTCCTATAAAATTGTGTTGTAATAGATATGCTTGGTAATTGTATTTTAATGGTTTTTTCTACTATATTCAGATGTCATTGATATTCATGCTCATAAAATCTCACACAACTGAATAACACGAATTTTACTGGGATATTCATTTATTATTTTTGAATTTTTCTATTGTAATGTGAGTATAGCTCTTTTTTCATTTTTAGTATTTTGAATGGGATTAGGCGACTTTTCATTCGTATTTTCCCGATTAGTAAACACACGCACGCCATTTTGGATGAGTACGAAAAAGCTAGTAGTCCGTTTTCCATGTTTCTTACAACTTGACGTCAGACGCCACATACTGGCGGTTCTAACGCGGTTCGTTCTAGCGATAGAGCGACATAGCGAGAGCAATTCAGAGTTCCACGGAGCGCGATTGAATAGAAAGAGAAAGGTAAGGCTAAGCAGCAAAGATTAGGGACAACTATACAGTGTAACACAAACTACGTAAATACTAAGGAGTTTTTCTTCCGTTGTGTTACAGATCTATGGTATGACTCTACTAGAGTAGCGGTATAAGGATTCAATAGTGGGATCAGGAAGACCGAGTAAGTACCGGTTCCAGCAGCAATGTACAAGCTAGTTATGTTATTATGAAGTCAGTGCGTTAAGTGTCTTGCTACTATGTTGTTTCAGAATAAGGAAATTACGGACTTTGATTTTTGCCGGCTTTATTGTTTTAATTGAAGGTAAGAGTGCACAGACACAGCACTACTGAAATTTCGGAATGTTTGGTGATTGGCATGGCTTTATGTTGAAACAAGGTTACTTTCTTGCATGCAGTCAGTAGGAGGTGAGTTCAACATTGGGTTGCTCACTTGATTTTCGGTTTGGTTTATAAGGTGACAGGTGAACTTTTGTGAGCATGATTTTTAATCACACATATGATGTGTTTATGACATGAGGAGATCTTCTGGTTATTGTTTAGTTCACAAAATAATGAATCTGTTGGTTTGTGATTGTAAATAGTGTATCCCCTTTGGTATATATATGACAGATTTTTTGTTACTTATAGTGCATTCCCCTGATGAAGGTGCATACCGAAATGCATTGGGATATGTCTTCACTTGTTAAATGATGGAGAGTTGTTTGAAGAACTCAAATTGTCGTATTTACTGATGAAAAAAGAAGAATAAAAACAACCTTGAAGAAAGGAAATACAATCCCCGTTTGATGAGAATTTATTGTTTTGCCTTTTTGCTGGTTTATGTTAGCAGTCTGATCAATAAGACTGTGGAGACATCTTGTTTGAACTTTTGATGAAGCGTAAGGTTAACAAATTTACTATGTTTAAATTGGATTGAAAATGCATGCAAAATAAGAAAAAACGAATCACGTAATTGTGAATAAGTGAACAGTGCTCCCCATAACACAGGCTTCTGTGAATTTCTTTCATTTGTACTAACTTGATTAGGGGCTAGTCAAGATATGGGCCAGCACCAGATATAATTGTTGAAAGTTATATAAAACTGTTACAAATAAGGAGTGCATATCACATATTATTGTTTGTATATTGCAAGATAACACAAACCATCTATCTGCTAATCTAAAAATAGTGTCCCTAAATGTTAATGGCCTCAACCACCCAGTAAAAAGAAAAAAGATCCTAGACTACCTGGCCAAGACCAAAGGCTATGTCCTCCTGCTGCAGGAAACTAGGCTGTCGTTAGAATCAATCAATCAATCAAATACACTTATAAAGCGCGCTACATACCCGTAGGGTCTCAAGGCGCTGGGGGGGGGGGGGGGGGGGGTGCCGCTACTGCTCGAACAGCCAGGTCTTCAGCTTCTTCCTGAAGGAGAGGTGGTCTTGGGTCAGGCGCAGGTCGGACGGGAGGGAGTTCCAGGTCTTGGCGGCCAGGTAGGAGAAGGACCTTCCTCCTGTAGTCGCTCTTCGGATGCGGGGGACGGCGGCGAGGGCGTGGTTGGCTGATCGGAGGTGGCGTTTGGGAGCGTAGAAGTTGACTCGGCTGTTGAGGTAGCTCGGGCCTTGGTCGTGTAGGGCTTTGTGTGCGTGGGTGAGGAGGCGGAAGGTGATTCTTTTGTTGACGGGGAGCCAGTGAAGGTCTCTCAGATGTCCGGAGATGTGGCTGGAACGTGGGATGTCGAGGATGAGTCTGGCTGAGGCGTTTTGGATCCGCTGGAGTCTCTTCTGGAGCTTGACAGTGGTCCCGGCGTAGAGGGCGTTGCCGTAGTCCAGTCGGCTGGTGACGAGGGCCTGGGTGACGGTCTTCCTGGTCTCTGTGGGGATCCACCAGAAGATCTTCCGTAGCATGCGTAGGATGTTGAAGCACGCCGAGGAGACGCTGTTGACTTGCCTGGTCATGGAGAGGGAGGAGTCCAGGGTGAAGCCCAGGTTTCGTGCATGGTCTGTCGGTTTGGGTGCGGTGCCCAGGGCGGGAGGCCACCAGGAGTCGTCCCAGGCGGAGGGTGAGGAGCCCAGGATGAGGACCTCCGTCTTGTCCGAGTTCAGTTTCAGGCGGCTGGTCGTCATCCACTCGGCTACCTCTTTCATCCCTTCGTGCAGGTTGGCTCTGGCGGCGGCGGGGTCGTTGGTCAGGGAGAGGATCAGCTGGGTGTCGTCGGCGTAGGAGATTATGCTGAGGTGGTGTTTGCGTACGATGGCCGCGAGGGGGCTCATGTAGACGTTGAAGAGGGTGGGGCTCAGGGATGATCCTTGGGGGACGCCGCAGATGACTTTGGAGGCTTCTGACTTGTACGGTGGTAGGCGGACTCTCTGTGTTCTTCCGTCCAGGAAGGAGATGATCCATTCCAGCGCCTTGTCCTGGATTCCGATGTTGCTGAGGCGCTGTACTAGGGTGCGGTGGCAGACCGTGTCGAATGCCGCGGAGAGGTCTAGGAGGATGAGGGCCGCTGTTTCTCCATTGTCCATCAGGGCTCGGATGTCATCGGTGGCGGCGATGAGGGCGGTCTCGGTGCTGTGTTTGGCTCGGAAGCCGGACTGTGAGGGGTCGAGGGATCCGTTCGTCTCGAGGAAGGCGGCCATCTGCTTGTTGACGGTCTTCTCGATGACTTTGGCTGGAAACGGGAGAAGCGAGATGGGGCGGTAATTCTTGAGGTCGGTGGGGTCCGCTGTTGGTTTCTTGAGTAGAGCGCTGAGTTCGGCGTGTTTCCAGCTTTCAGGGAAGATGGCGGTGTCGAAGGAGGTGTTGATGGTGTCTCGCAGGTGGGGTGCGATGACAGCGTCGGCCTTGTTGAAGACGTGGTGAGGGCAGGGGTCGGTCGGTGATCCGGAGTGGATGGAGTTCATCGTGCGGATGGTGTCTTCGGTGCTGATCGGGGTCCAGGCGTGGAGGGTGGTGGTGGGGGGGGGTGGCTGGTCGGTCGTGGTGTGCGTTGGTTGGTTGTTGAAACTGCTGTGTATGTCCGTGATCTTGTTGTGGAAGTATGAGGCGAGGGAGTTGCAGAGGTCTTGCGATGGGGTGATGTCGTTGTTTCCTGCGCTGGGGTTGGAAAGCTCTTTCACGATGTTGAAGAGTTCCTTGCAGTTGTGTGCGTTGTTGTCCAACCGGTCCTTGAATGCAGTTTTCTTGGCGGCGCGGATCAGCTGGTGGTGTTTCCGGGTGGCAAGTTTGTAGGAGGTTCTGTTGTCCGGTGTCGGTTCCCTTTTCCAGACTTTCTCGAGGGCTCGGCAGTTCTTCTTGGAGCTTTTGAGTTCGTCGGTGAACCATGGGGCCTTCTTGCTGCCGGGTCTGCTGGGCGGGGTCCTCAGCGGGGCGAGTTCGTCCGCGCAGTTGCTGATCCACTTCGTGAGGTTGTCGGCGGCCTGGCTGGGGTTCGCTGAGCTGGCAGGAGGGTGTTGGCTCAGGGAGGTGGCGAGCTGGTCTGCTGTGATCTTGTTCCAGCTTCTGCGGGCGGTCTGTTGATGGTGTTGGTGGGTCGTCGTTCTCTTGAAGGAGAAGTGGACGCAGCTGTGGTCCGTCCATTGAAGCTCTGTGGCGTGGCTGAAGTCGATGTCTGTGCTGGATGAGAAGACGGCGTCGAGTGTGTGTCCGGCGAGGTGGGTGGGGGTGGACACCAGTTGCTTGAGTCCCAGGTTGGCGAGGTTGTCGAGCAGGGTGCTGGTGTTGCGGTCGTTGTTGTTCTCCAGATGGAAGTTGAGGTCCCCCAGGAGGATGTAGTCAGCGGACGGGAGGGCGTGCGGGCTGACGAAGTCGGCGATGTCCTCGCTGAATTGCGTGCGTGGTCCCGGGGGTCGGTAGATCAGGGTGCCTCTGAGGGTGGTGTTCGGGTTGGTGTGGTTCTGGAAATGCAGGTGTTCGGCGCTGGTCAGGGTGTTGTCGGTGCTGGTCGTGAGACGGATGGTGTTCCTGTGGATGATGGCGATGCCTCCTCCCATCTGGTTGGCGTTTCGGTCCCTCCGGACGATCTTGTAGCCCTCTGGGATAGCGATGGCGATGTCGGGAGCTGAGGAGGCGTTCATCCAGGTCTCCGTGAGGAAGGCAACGTCAGGGGCTGTGGCGTCTAGAAGGTTCCAGAGTTCGATGGCGTGTCTGTGGACGGAGCGGGTGTTGAGCAGGATGCACTTGAGGTGGGAGCTGTTGGTGTTCGACTTGGCGGGTGCTGGTGCGGGGCTGGTCCGGATGCAGGAGAATTTGCAGGCGTGGCAGCTGAAAGGTCCGTGGGTGCGTCTTGGAGTGGCTTGGTGGCATTCTGGGGGTCGGCCGGTGTTGAGAGCGATGAGGGTGGCGGCTGAGTACGTCAGGCGGGTGCGTCGAGGTGCTCGAGGACCAGGGGTCCTGGCGCTGGTCGCGATCCGGTCGCGGACGGGCGCAGACGGGCTTACCTTTGGCGCGCCTTCGGCGCACAATCGGCGCGCCCGCTGCGCGTAACCGCTGCGCGTTCGCACGGTCGCCATTTAAGGCGAAGTGCGCGGGTGGGCGGAGCAGCTGGGAGGCGGGAGCGGGGAGGGTTACAGAAGGCAAAAAAGGGGCGGGGACAAGCGGCGGTGGCGGGAAGGGAGGGAGGGGGGCGGCGAGGTAGGCGGACAACAAGGAAGGAGAGCCAAACACGGGGAAAATGCAAAACAGTGGAACAGGCACAAAGAAACGACAAAACAGGGGAAAAAAGACAGTAAAACCTTAACAAGCACAAAAAACCGTCAAAACAAATGGCAAAAACACTCGCAGCGGCGGCGGCCGGCAAACGAGGCAGCAGCGAGGCAGGGGCAGGCAAGGGGCACACGCAGCAGCTGGTGGCCGTGCGGCGCGGGGGTGTCCCACAAGTGACGCAGATAGAGTAAGAGCGAGGTGGATCGGTCAGATAGCCTGCTCCCCAGCATTTGGGAAGAAGCAGGGGGTGATCACGCTGGTATCCAGGTACTCCAACATTAAAATAGTTGACCAACAACAAGATGATACAGGGAGGATTCTAATCACTCAGTTGAAAAGAGGGGAAGAGACCATACATCTCGCTAACCTATACGGTCCGAACAAAGATGGCCCAGAATTTTGCGAGGGCGTCTAGAGGAGACTGGAGGTAATCCCCCAAAACGAATTACTAGTATTGGCGGGTGATTTCAAACAGCACTAGATCATACCCTAGATAGACAATCACACTGCCACTCAATACGGCCCAAAGCTCAAGGCATTTTAAGGAACATTTGCAACAAATACAATTTCAAAGACCCTTGCCGATTACAACACCCAGTCACTAGAGACTACACATTCTACTCCAACTCACACAACTCCTACAACATAGATTACATTTTAGTCTCAAGCACGCACACGCACTTAATAGGCGACACAGAAATTGCGGCTAGGACTATCTCAGACCACTCATGCACCAGCCTATCGCTGAGCGGACTGCATAACGAGGACCTACCACATAGATGGAGGTTCAACAGCGACTCCTGGCAGAAGAGAGTAACAAAAGGAAAATAGAAGAAGACATAAAAGAATACATAAGACTTAACGACACACAGGACATGGACCCTAGGTCCGTATGGGACGCACTGAAGGCAACAATCAGGGGCACAATAATAGAGATTAAAGGGAAAATGAACAAGAGAGCAAAAGCACAGCTAGATCAACTAGAAGAAGAGATAAAAAGACTAGAAACAGCCCATATTACAGGGACAAAGAACAGCTCCACCTTAGCAATAATCACAAGGAAGAAATACGAGTATAACAATATCCTGAGTCAAAGGGCAGGACTGTGGGTAAACAAGTATAAGGTACTCAACCTCTGCGAAGCAAACAAAGCAGGGAAGATTCTAGCCTCTTATCTAAAGCACAAACAAAAGCAACACACCATATCCTCAATCACCGACTCAAAAACAATACACACACGAGGCAGAAGGAGATATTAAGAACCGTCAGCAAATTTTATCAAGAACTATACAAACAAGCATTTGCAATGCAATAGGTCTCGCATTATTAAAGTTAGAGCTATTGGCATTGTAAATGGCAATGCCTTTTATTTATGTTTTTGCTTTTAAAACATAAATAAAAGGCATTGTCATTTACAATGCTAATAGCTTAAACTCTCGCAAAAGTGAGACCTATTGCATTGCAAATGCTTGTTTAAAGGACTCCCCAGATACTTCTTCCCCAACCTACCAACCTTCAGCTATAGGACAAAACTGCAAGCTTATCTTAGCAAGTCCATACCTGAATACAGCGTGCTTCGAAGAGCAGCACATACGCTGCTCAGGATCGACCTAAAAAGTCTCTGTTTTAATAGCATTATACAATATGGTCGGGTATACAGGAAAGAGCTGGCAGTGTTTGATAGTTGTCAGGGGCTATTCATTCTTTTTTGTGTTAAGCGCACATGGAACATTGTTTAATGTAATTGATACCTAGTGTTAATTTGTCTTTTTTTTCAGTGACTTTGTGTGCATGCGTGTGTGTGCATATATGTATGTGTGTGTGTGTGTTTATGTGTTTGGGTTTGTTTGTGTGTGTAATTGATACCTAGTGTTAATTTGTCCTTTTTTTCAGTGACTTTGTGTGCGTATGTGTGTGTGTATGTATGTATGTGTGTATGTATGTATGTGTGTGTGTGTTTCTCTGCAGATTATAGGTTCACATCTCTGCTTGGCAGCCTCTGCCTTTCATCCTTTGGTGTCATTCTCCCTCTGACACGTCATTGGTTTCACACGAGTCTCACTGTGGTGAGAGTTCTGCAGGAGAGTACCAGGGGTACTGGGTCTCTGGATGACAGTTTGTGTGGAATAATGTTTTTACTTGAAAAGTGCTTTAGACCGATGACCCTAGAGCCTGCTCCCTTCCAGTGTGTGGTGAGATTTTTAGGATGTGGGGGCTCTGAAGCGACAAGTTTTATAGCACTTGGGAGCGCTGTATTCACCAGCCTAGCGCTTGGGAGCGCTTCATTTCCCTGAAGCGCCTGGGAGCGCTTTGTTGCAGGAGGCCGGTGCCCACCTGGCATTGGCCGTGGGATTTGCCTCCTTAGCGCTTGAGAGCGCTGTGTTTGCCGTTGAAGCGCGTGGTGCTCCAAGCCGGTGCCCACCAGGCATTTGCCACATATTGCAGCGTATTTCCACTTGTAGCGAGTGTCACCTCGCTTTATAATTAAATTCTGGAGGGAGCAGTGCTTAATTTGTAAAATATTAAGTGCAGGTGCTCAAATCTTTGTCAGAGGCCACACCTACTTTTATCTGGCTCCACCCACTTCCTCAATTGGCCCACCCACTTCCTCTATTAGCTCCACTCACATCCTCAACTGGCACTGCGAAAAGACAGAGTGCGTCGTGCGAGCAATTGTAAAACAATTCTAGCCACACTAAAAGTATTCATGCCGCTCAGACTCACTCAGTACATTGAATTAGACATTTTACCCAGTACTGATTTTACCCAAGCTAAAGATGGACTGTCTTGAACATATCAATCAAGCCATAGCCAAGTAATCACTAGAGTAAAGCTGAAATATTGAACAGATCGATTACTGCACTAATAAGAACACCTCATTTGATTGAAACTTTGCTTTAACAAAAATAAGAGGTCAGATAAATAACGGTGACCTGAAAGAAGACGTTTACAACTTGGTGCGGATTGGCACGGAAATGGCTTTCAAAATGACCATATTGACTGATGTCACTGTCATATTACTTTGATACCATTTTGATTTTTGTATTGTGCGATGTTATACATTGTCAGTTCAGTGGCTTCTGAAGTCTCTAGTCTGGCCCCCTAGTGCTTGGCAAGGAATCACCGAAAACCAGCTCTGCATTTGGAGTTTGCATTTCACTTTTCAATGTCCTTATTCCCATGAGAAAGCCGTTCAGCTGCTGATCGAAATTTGTGTCAGTCACGTGTGCTTGTTCTAAGCAGTGTGGGTAAACATACTACTACAAAATATTAGGAATTTGGTAGGGGTTAGGCTAGCATTAGATTCTTACTACCAAGACCACACCTTACATCCTTCAAATGCCATGAAAGTTGTACATTCGCTCAAAACATAGATTTAAACCACGTGATAAAATGCGCAGCTTTAATTCTGGGAGTTTTTGAATCGACCTGGTAGATTGCTATCTTCAGTAGTGCCTTGTAGACTACTTCGGGTTATATAAATGCATACCACGCATCTCCCCGTGGACCCTGCCTCCTAGATGGGTGAGGGGGGCTGCGCCCTGGGTCCAGACCCTCGCGCCCCCAGCAGTGCCTGCCGGAGCCCAGCTGTGCTTAATATGCCAGCCGGAAGGGTGTGACAGGAAGTGTGCTTTCTAAGAGTCTAGCAACTAAAGAAAGGAAATGCAGCATTCCTAAACCCCCCCACCCCTTAACCCCCACCTGCTCCCCTTACACCTGCAATCGGAGAATAAGACGCCCAGACCTACAGCTGCAACCCCTGCTGGCTGCTATAAAGATGTGAGCTCCCTGGAGCTTCGGGTCCGGGAGGGGCTGACAAGAAGGAAACAAAAATACTTCAAGAGGAGAGGTTTCAATACCAATTCTGCCTTGCACCCTTTCACCCCACCACATGACTCAGAATCCCGTAATGCAAACCTTGCAAATGAGGGCAGGCAACTTCGATGGCTTAGAGCTTTAAGTAATATTCATACCATCAACAGGATGTGCACTCTGCACTCAGATGTCGACAACGACTAAACACAAGAACAATGAACCCTGCGGGAATCAATTTAAAAAGTTATATATTGCTGCCTGCATCACTATCCGTTGCGACAACGCCACACCACACCCGAGAAAGAAAGTGATACCATTACCAGCGGGATCGCACCAGTTTGGACAAGACAGTCAGCGAGCGGCTGGGTGGGTAGATAAAGGCAGCAGGGCCGAGTAGTTTTACTTAAACCCGCAGCCTGTGCAGGTCAGTACAGCAGTAAGTACTGCGGCGCCAGCACAACTATACACCGCTACAGCCGGGGGGCCTTTATTGAATCTGAATTGTTGCATCATTTGCATCCTATTTTTATTCCTAATAAATAAACAGTATTATGGAGCTGCCTCTTTCCCACACCCTTCCTTCATCCCCCCTCCCCCCCCCCCCCTCCCCACACCGGTGATCTTACAACCGGACCCTCAGTCGCACAATACCAAAAATAAAAATACAGGGTTGGTTTGATTTTGCACGGTATTCAGTACTGACGGTATTGGGATGGCAAGAAGTTCGTTCAGTTTGCTTAGCCGCTTACAGTGCTTGCTTAGCTCACTCAGAAGTTAGTAACAAACTCACTGTTTTATTAACTAACTACAATCTTACCGTTACTCGTGTGGTGGGCGGACGGTCCGGCTCAGAGAAACTGAATTTTTTATGCAATTAGGCGGTGGACCTGGTGTACTGCTGCTGCTCATTGCTCTACCCAGCAGTATCCAACAATGCTACCAGAGCCGTTAGCAGTGATACTGGCTGCGGTAGTTATGCTGGGTCGTGGCGCGCTCGTGGTCATGTGACAAAAATCTGCGCACGCTTCCACGCGCTGCACGTACAGCGACCCCTACCTACCCCCGTATCAGAACAGTCAGAAGAAGCCAAATCCAGCCCGTCCCTGGCGCTCCAATACACCAGTGTGTCAGTCCGACAAACAGTACTGCTGCTGCCAGTGTGTGTTGTGTACTGGTCCCCGCCCGCCCACCTTCAAGTAAAGTGAACACGCACAGCCCACTCACTGTGTACTGTGACTGAATAAGTGACCAAGAAGGGCTGCGGCCGCCATGATCACAAGCGCCACCACAACATAATAATGTATTCTTCTATCTTGGACGGCACCGTGCCCGGCAGCTAATTAAGAGAAGCAAGTGTGTGTTAGTCGTCTCAGGCACGCAGTCATTGTTAAACGCTCAGTGAACACGCTGAGTACACTACTTAAGGTAAATTTTAAAAACATCAATGGCGCTCGTGCGAGATGCTTTAGACCCGGCCCTGTCAACAAATTAAGCACTGAGGGAGCCTACCCCTCGTGTGCCCCCCCGCATCACCGCCGCAGCCCGGGACAAACCGAACATCGCCGCCAGCCTGCGACCAGGAAGTCAGGCAGGCCGGGCGGGACAACCGGAAACCGGAAGTAGGAGGGCGGGAGCCTACCCCGCCTCCCACGGAAGAGCCGTGGCTGTTTTGAGCACCGGAGCAGGCAGGAGCCCTGCAGCTGCCGATGAGAGGAGAGCCGCCGCACCAAGGAAGCCGGTGAGTGGAGCTTCGCCTTGTTGCTGAGCTGCAAGGGCGGGGGGCATGTGTGTGTGCGCGTGCGGCGGCGGGGGGCTCTGTATGTGTGTGAGCGTGCATGTGTGTATGTGTCTTGGAGTCTGTGTGTATGCGTGTGTGTGTTTAAAAGAGGCCGATGACTGTGTGGGGGGGTGCGAGCGAGTGTCTGTCTGTGTGTGTGTGTGTATGCGCACGCATGTGAGCGAGCGAGTGTCTGTCTGTGTATGCGCACGCATGTTGCTGAGAAGGTGGAGGGAGCCGACGTGCGCATTCGCGCACCCAAATCCGGCAGAAAAGCTCGTAACACCCTCTTGTCCCTCATTCCCCCGAGACGGGCAGCTATAAGTCTCCAGCTGGACGCATCCTTCGGATGCTATTCCAGGCGAGACCTAAAAAGACCAGTTCCTGGATGTGGAGGGATGCACAGGATACCTAGAAAGACTAAATCTACCAAAGATAACAGATGAGGAAGCACGCACCCTAGGGCAGAAGATAAGCGCAGCAAAAATTGAGGGGGCAGTGATGTCTCTTAAAGACAACAAGGCCCCGGGCCCGGATGGATACACAGCCACATTTTATAAATAATTTCTAGGCCTCTTGAGCCCTACCATGAAGAAAGTGTTCAACCACCAATAAAAGGCAGGAGCAGTGACACATTCCATGGCGGAAGCAAATATAGTAGTCATCCCAAAAGAAGGCAAAAACACACAACTACCCCAAAATTATAGGCCTATCTCACTAATCAATGTCGATTGTAAAATCTATGCAAAAATACTGGCCTCAAGACTGAACAAGGTACTGCCAAAGTTAATAAGCAATGCACAAGTAGGATTCCTAAAGACGTGCATGCCACTTGACAATACTAGACTCCTGTGCACATACTAGAGCGAGCTGCGGTGACTGATGAGCCTGTGGTGGCTATAACATTAGACGCAGAGAAAGCGTTTGATAGGGTATCCTGGCACTTCCTGGAGCAGTGCATGCGGACATTCAACCTGGGGGAGGCATTCATAAATAAAGTAATGGCCCTATACAAAAACACAAGTGCAAGGATAGTAATCAACGGAGCGGTCTCAGAACCCTTCAAACTGCAGCGGAGTACAAGACAGGGCTGCCCGTTGTCACCCTCAGTGTTCCTGCTGGCCTTAGAGCCACTGATCAGAGATATCGGGGCCAATGACGAGATGAGGGGCTTTACCATCAATGAGTTGACGGTTAAACTAGCAGCATACACGGATGACATCCTCATAATCATGGAGAGTCCCCAATCATCTATCAATGCCCTAATGGAGACCATAAGAAAGTATTCCAACCACTCAGGATACAAGCTAAACAAGGACAAATCGGAATGTAAGCCCCTTAACATCCGCATCACCAAATAAACACTGGGGAACTCGGGCCTTGCCTGGCAGACCGGATTCATTAAATACCTGGGAATACAATTCGGCAGGGACCTCAGGAGCATGCTAGATCACAATGAGAGTCAATTAGTTGCACAAAAAAAAGGGGCTCCTGGAAGCATGGTCACCCAGATACATAACATGGTGGGGGAGTATTAATTGAATTGAATTGAATTGAAAAATAATTTATAATGCGCAGAACAATAACCCGCAGGTATCAAGGCGCCTAACAGAAGATCAGAGAATGATCAAGAAAGCTTAGGACCCTAGACATAGGCTTGCTTGAAGAGAAGGGTTTTTAAGGCAGTGCGGAAGTTCTGAAGGGACGGGAGAGATCTCAAGTCCAAAGGGAGTTCGTTCCACCATTTAGGAGCAAGGGTGGAGAAGGCTCTGCCTCCCCACTTGGCTCTTCGTACACGGGGGACTGTCAGAAGCAGTTTACCAGAGGAGCGCAAGTTCCTTCGGGGGACATAATGGAAGATGATGGATCCTATTCCAGTGTCACTCTTTTTAGCAATGGCTCTATAGGTCATACAAAGGACCTTGAACCGGATTCGATATTCCATCGGCAGCCAGTGCAGTGTTTTCCTGGCTGCAGTGGCAGAAGAGCGTCTGGGTAAGTCCAGGACAAATCTAGCTATGGCGTTTTGGACTACCTGTAAGCGCTGCAGCTGACCTTTATTAAGTCCAGCATACAGCGCATTACAATAGTCCAAACGCGAGCCGATAAGAGCAACAGCTATTTGTTTTCTTGCCTGGAGAGAGAGATATTTCCTGACCCTGCGCAGAGTGTGGATCAAGCCCCAACAGGTGGAAATAGTTCTGCTCACCTGGTTGCCTAAGTCAAAGGAGGGATCTATTAACACCCCGAGATTTTTAGCAGAGGATGTGGGGGAAGGGCAAGTTCCAAGGGAGTCAGGCCACCAATTGGCTGACCAGATGTTTTCTTTCCCCCCAAACACCATCACCTCTGTCTTCTCCCCATTCAGTTTCAGAGAGTTCCGGATCATCCATTGACCAACCGCCTCCATGCAGGATCTAAACTTGGAGGCGATTAGGTCATCTGAACGGGGAAGAGAGACGAGGATTTGAGTGTCGTCTGCGTACGAGACTACCTCCATCCATTAAGACAATAAAGATGATGATCACGCCAATGGTCAACTACTTAGCCAACATCCTTCCCCTAACATTAACGGACGATTTCCACCAAAAAATAGACAAGCTGATCAACACATTTTTGTGGAGGGACAAGCGAGCGAGGATAAGCCTGAAGAAGCTAAGGCTACATAAGAATCTGAGAGGGCTTAACCTGGCAGACTTCAAAACGTTCCTAACTGCCTTCCTGGCAAAACAAGGGGCATACTGGTTTCTCCCCGAACAAGACTATACGCCAGTCTGGCTCAAGATTGAGAGGGGCTTACTAGATAACCTAGAGCCCATAACCCTCCTCACGGCCAACAAACGCACACAATCGACAAATCCAACACTCAAAAATACACATCTGCTCAAGGTGGACCAGAAAATGGACATCAGTATAAAAAACACGAGATGGGAAGCTCTTTGGGGGAACAGGAAGATAAGGTACAGGGGAAAATCATTATCCATAGAGATATGGAAAAGAAGGGGCCTCTCCTACCTAATCCAGTTAGATGAGGAAGATAACCCATCCACCTTTAACATGCTAAGAACAAAGCTTATCCTCCCTGACCTAGAATTTTATAACTTCCTTAAGATTAGAACCGCCCTGACGAAAGCGAAACTCAACAAGCACAAACCCTCAATCATTCAGTACATGACTAACATTAACAGAACAGGACACCAGGTGTCGCACCTATACCGGCTACTACGACCCAGCTCCACAAAGCTAAACGACAAAGCATCCTCATACTGGGAGAAAGAACTAGGGGCCACACTCAGCGAGAAAGAACACCTTTTATGGTCTTCCCCCACACAGAACAAAATCTCCCCGGTACTAGCACAGACAAAATGCTGGCTTCTACACAAGATCTACTGGACAACAACTCGTTTGGCGACCTTAGGGCTCAGAGAAAACGACCTTTACTGGAACTGTCACAAGGGGAAGGGTGACCTTGCACACCTAATATACCACTGTCCCAAGGTCAGAAAATTCTGGGATAAGATCTTCATCTTCATAAACAATACACTAGGATGTACACTCAAACCAGAATTCACCTCTCTCACAACTGCATTTCTAACTACAGAGCTAGACTCACAACAGGATAGGGATCTATTGGACCTGCTATTGACAGCGGCGGTAAAAATAATTCTCACCAAATGGAAAGACACCTCTAAGGCAACCTTCAAGGGCTGGCTCAACTGGGTGACATACATGAGGGGGGCTGACACAATCGCCCTCCAGCACTCACTGTGGAAACAACCATACAGGGGCATGTGGGATGCCCTGGGCAAATATCTAGATGCATATGACCCACCTTAAACTATACCAACACAAGCAACCAGCTTGAACACAGCATAACCCCACCCAAGTCAGTAGCAAGTATCAGCAAACTTCTTGTATTCTTCTTCTCCTTTTTTCCTCCTTTCCTTTTCACACCTCCCCCTACCCTCTAAGGGGGCAATTGGATAAGGGGGTCAGCCTAGCACGTAAAATCTGTAATGTGGCGCCACCATACCAGCGACCTTTGGCTGAAACCCTATAACGAGAAGTCTAAAGATGACTGTTTGTTTTATGTTTTTTGTGTGTATGTGAAAACAATAAAAAACATGTTGAAATAAAAAAAAATCTTGTCTGCGGGCAGGCGGGCGACGCTCCCCTGCCATAAAGGAGAAGCGACCGCTACAGAAAAGGATTTAAAAATCCTTTGTACGCAGCTTTGGGCATTGACAGAACCGGCTTCTTGCAAACAGCAGCCTGCAGCGAGTATTTCTAAGACCCTCATTATTGGTCTGCTTTAACTTAGTGTGAGGATGTAGTGGGACTGGAATCTCTGATTCCAGCTATAACTCTGAACCATATTCTGATAATTATAACTTATCTCCTTAAAATGGTAATGCCAGGCCCTTTTCTGTGCGTTTCATTCCAATACTGGAGAGAAAACTGCTGTAATTTTCCACCTTCTAAGAACAGATAGAAAGGACCTGATTCACAAAGGTAAACTTACACTTTTGCAGAAGTTTTCATTTGTTTTGGAGTTCAAAAACTTTAATAATAAGTTTACGACTGTTGCGACTCCACAGTCGGGTCAGAGAACCTTGCACTTAAAAAGATAGGACAGGCCTATCTTTTTATGTGTGGAGTTCTGCGCCCCGATCGTAGAGTCTCCTCAGTCGTAAACTTACTATTAAATTGTCATTTGTGAATACCAAAATGAATTAAAACATACATAAAAATGCAGTTTAACTTTGTCAGACATGTCCAAAGTGCCTGTGGAGGTCCTGTGGGGGAAACACAGGAGTGGCCTGTGCAGGTAAGAGCGGTGTGGCAGTGGTGCCAGGTTGGGGAGGATTCAACAGACGACCACGAGGGAAAATTAAATAAATGATTTTTTTATGTCTGTCGAAATCCCCCACCCCACCCGGCCCAATCGCTCTTACCTGCACGGGCCACTGCTGGGGAAACGGGGTGTGGGAAGTGGGTGCCGTGGTTCGGGAGAGGCTCGCCAGAGAGGAGCACTGTCTGCTCCCGCTTGCTGTGACAGGAGGGTGGTACTGATAACCACAGCCCCTGGCTGCCCCTGCAAAATGCAGAAGTGTCCAGTGTCTCCTTGCCTGGAATTATCAGGCCTAGAGTTTTCTACACTGACACTCACAGGCCCAGAGACAGAGTCCCACCCAGAAGGAACACCCTGGATGAAATGTTGCCACTCATGAAGGGTGAGCAGCCATCACAACGCGGGCATTACCACGCGCTGCCATTACGACGCTGCTTTTACAACGCAAGTCATTTCAAGGACTTGCGCTGGAGGGCGCTGTGGGGAAAGGAAGAGTTTAATTTTCTATCCCAACACCTTCCCTACTGTAACGTGGGCTGGAGTTGGAATAGAAAATTAAACCATTCCACTATCCAGCGCTTACAGCGCAAGTCGTTGTAACGACTTGCGTTGTAAAAACAGCGTCGTAATGGCACGGGATAAAAGCCCGCGGGATTAAAGCCCGCGTTTTAATGTCATACAACCCTCATGAATTGAGTCTTTGGTGCGAGAAGTCCATCAGCTTATTTGCGTCCTAGTGGTATGCGTTATTATTGTGGATGATATTTAACTTAAATAATTGCACCTCACCTTTTGGACACGGCACAGATATTGTGTAGGTTACAAGGAAAGGAAAGCGATATTCACGATTATTACCCATCCCTTTCAGTGGCGGCTCCTCTGCTAAGGTGGAGGAGAGTCGCCCCGTTGCTTTTCGCAGTGTAAAGGAAAAATAAAATGATAATAACTCAATGTTACTATCATTTTATTTTCCTGGTGCGGCAGCTTTGCGGGGCGGGGCTGCTCTGCTCACAGAGCAGGGGGAGGAGTGGTTGACATTCTGTAAGTGCGCATGAATGTTTGGCCGGTTGTCTTGGGCCGGTCAAACAGTCATGCACTCTTTACATGTTCTCCCCCAGGCTGTAATACAGCCTGGGGGAGAACATGCCCAGGCTCCCAGTCCCCGTCTGAGCAACGAACCATGGCACTCAGACCAATCACAACGCTGCAATGGCTTAGGGGAGCCTGGGTGCTTCCTGTTCCGGCCGGACGCAGGGAGACGACGGAGGAGTGACGTGGTGCGGAGGTAATTTTTTTTCATTTGTTTACCCCTTTTCCCCCTCTGCCCTGCCACCCCTGATCCGTGTCAGCCACCACTGTTCCCTTGGTGGCAGTGTTTCCCTTCGACTTTGCCTGTGCAAATATTTTTCTTGTGATGTTAGAATAGGACTGAAACAGGATGTGCTTATTTTTTGCAAATGTACAGTGAAGCAAGATGTCTTTGGTTAGGTATTTCTTGCCAGTGAATCGTGAGGGAAAGCATCCCCAAACTACAGTCCCACACTGAGGAAAAGTATGTTTAAAGGGGGCCTAAAGCGAGTTCCTGTGACGTTTATCAGATACAGGGACGTTTTGTTATGCAAAAGCAGAGTATGCAATATTACAAGGTCGTAAAGTTCCTTATGTTCACATGAAAGATCTAAATGTTGCATATTTTGTGTATTTTTTGAAAGTTTGTGCACAAAATATGTGATGGTTGAAGGAAAGTAACTTTGCAAACTCGCACTACCTTGTTGTTTCCATCTAAGGTCGTGGCAAACAATCGTTTTAAACACTTTTCATATCAATTTAGCAAGTAGTACAGTATGAGCACCTTGACCCGTTACCTAAGTCTCACGGTCTGTTTTATTGTGCATGGTGTGTGTGTAGATGACGTCACATAAGCGCATCACGCAACATACTGCAGGGTTGCTTTGGGGTGCAATATAAAATGTAGAAATTAAAGTGTCTATTTAATTCTTAGGATGGGGTCGGCCTCATTTTAGTAGCTCCAATTGTTGCTGTCCTGGTTATCCCGATAAAGATGCAATGGTTACCCTATATCGCCCAGGTTTGTTCCAGAAATTAAAAGAAGTAACGCTTTGGTCTAACTGCCCTAGAGTGACCACCACAATCCACGTAATTACAGACACTGTCTCCAGTCCTGAACTTTTCACATATACATTTTTGATTCCAGGTGTGTTGGCCTAATTAGCTCAGTGGAAACAAAACGAAACTACAACACCCAGAATGCATTAGGCTATCACACAAAAGTGAGTGTAAACAGTGTCTGTCTTTACCTGGAATGTGATCGCTCTAACCTGCCCCACAGCCAATTACTAAAAATGAAAACCCCTGCATGTTATCTGTATTATGCCACCCCCACCAAATGTGGTTGTGTACACTGAAAACAGAGTGGAACGTTTTCTGGCACTGTATAATGAATGTACTTACATCCTGTACTGCCACCCTGATCTTTGCACCAGATGTTGATCCTGCTCTAAGGCGTTTCACAATATTTGATCCATTCATTGTTATTCCCTGTACTAGTTCTGAAATTATAACTACATGTTATACACATGATGCCCCTATAACAAGCAGGACCCACTCACATCTTTAATAACCTATGATGAAAGTTACTGTTTTTTAAAATTGGGTCACCATTGGGAATCAGCCATTGGTTGCCTCCTGCTCTGAGCGGATAAAGACAAATGGTAACCAGGAAGTCATGAACACATGGTACAGAGGTCAGGTTCAAGCCTATTTTTTTTTTAGGATATCCACATGAGATAAATGTATATACAATTTTTGCAAATGAGAATAGTTTGCATAGTCTTTATCTATCTTGAATATCTTGCTTGGCCGCAGCTCTAAGACACAGGTCTTACATTCGGCATCCCTGACATAGAATTATTTTTTTTATGCATCTTTCCGTGTCCCAAGGTTCAAATCTTTAGTCCCCTGCAACACATAAACTAACTCCACCTCCCCATGTTGCTTCCCAATTGCCACAGCTGCCAAGATTCCCAGTTCAATGTGTGACTAGCTATATCAGTCCCAGTTTAAAAAAAGTTTTTAAAAAAATGTAGTCCTATTCAACCAGTATAAAACCAGGACTACAAGTCTCATAATTCTAAGAAAAATAGGGGACTGACCTAACGAATCATGCATGGATTTGGGAAGTTTGGCACCTATGGTTGCCACTGTGAGCTCTAACCCACCAAAGGTATGAGGCCACAACAGACTCTGCCATGGGCCAGACCTGAAGGCCTGCACTCCACTTCAGGCATCTGATTCTGACCGAGACATCCATGCCAAAAGGTACACAGTGGTGCATTGCGGGTGTGGGGAGGTATACGTTTGGAGAAGTATGACTGACGCCCAGGGCCATGCAACAAGGGAGAGAAAACTGTCCAGCTCTGCTTACATACATGCATAAGATGTTGGACAAAGCATAGAGTGTTCTGGGTTCAAGAAAGTAGCTAGCGATGTTGAAATGCAATGCCATTCAAAAATCTAGAAATGCTAAAGAAATAATCAAAAGGATGAATGAATGTCACTGCATGCCAAGCTGTGCCCCTGTCCAGCAGTGAACCAAGTACCTACCAGTTAGAGTCCATGGGTGCGAGAGGCCCTTTGCACCTAATTTCTCATTGTTAAAACCCAACAGGAGCATAGCAACAACATTGTACTTGGTTGCATTAGGGACAGTGACAGTCGTGCTGTGCCACTGGGCAGCAGCAGACATCACAGAGCCACCTTGCGGGCTACACTTATAAATGTACTGTACTTGTTACAATAGCAATAATTTACTTTTCTGTTCTTACCATCTTCAAATAGAACCCTTGTGATAATACAATGAGGAAGTAAACAAAGCTCTGTACCTGCTTCCACTTTCTTGCCTTCCTTCAGCTGGTTGGCCACGTGCTCGGGCAACATGGCGTAGAGCAAGGTCTCGGTTTTCTTTTTTTCGATCTCCAAATTCCTTGAGAGGATCCGGAGCTCTTCCTTCTTCCGCTCCAGCTGGTTGGACAGTTCGATCTCAGCCAGACGCTGCTGGTTGAGCAGGATGAGATCCCGCGTGGTGTCGTGCTGCGCGATGTCTGAGAGGTGCATCTGGCGCTCCTCCAGCTCCTGCAGGCTGCGCAGCTTAGGGGAGCACACGTACAGCATGCACTGCAGCGACGCCATCCAAGTCATTTGCCCTGTGAATGAAGGTTGTTAAGGTACAGTTGGCAAATTACATTATCGTCAGGCCCTCCTGACAGAGCAGCGCATGCTTGTTATAGTTCCTGTGAATGATGTGTGTTGTGCAAGGTTGGCTGTTTGTAATAATGGGGGTAATGTGGGAGCTTCGCTGACCCCTGCTAGTGATACACCAGCATTTAAGGCCCGATGTTTCCTAGTAAGGTGGGTGGACAGATAGAGGCTGTGGAATGACCCGGTTACTTACCAGTAATCTTCATTACTTCGAGTTCTAGTCTTCCTCGCCACAGTATAGTTTCGCATTCCTCCCTGTACAGTTTTGTGTGGGGCTTCACCTTTCTTGTGGCTTTGGTTACTGAATTTTACGTTGGGGGGTGGCGTTCCTTTTATGTCATTGGTGGATGATGAAGTCAGCCATATTGGAGGGATGGGAGGCTGGTATGCTGACTTTAATTTTTGGAGTTTGTGCGTGAGTCTAAAGCTCATTGCGTCATTACTTTGGCAATGAAAACGGATGAGGAGGTAATGCAGGTTATGATTGGCCCTTGCTCCTGGTCAGCCGCTGCCCGCCCCCGGCCAAAGTGGTGGGGCAGGCTAGTGGAAAGAGCTGGAGAGGGAGGAAAGGGGTCAGGGACAACATAATAATACAAAAAACATAATTACTTATCTGATCACCTCCGCCGTCTACTCCATCACTCTTTTCCTGCTTCTGGGACAAGCTCACAGACTGCACTGTGGCCAATCAAGATGCTACATGAAAGAAGCGTCAGGATTGGCTTAAGCGCTGGGACTTTGCGCTCCCAGGCAGACTTGGAGCCTGTGCCTGCTTTCTCTAGCCCCAGCAACTCAGCTAGGGCTGGAGAAAGCTTCACTGTGCATGAGGGTTTGGCTGGCCTGAATCGGCCGGCCAAACACCTCAGTTACAGTGAAGGGGAAGGGAGTGCACTACCACTCCCCTACCACATTGTCATCCCCCTAGACCTGCCCCCAAGACTTGTCAGAGTCCTGGGGGCCGGTCTAGGGGGATTTAAATAAAAAATAATAATAAAAAAGATTTAACCTCTTAAGTGCTGCTGACGGCCAACGGTCGTCACGAGCGGTACCTCCCCAGTGATGCGCACGACCATTGGACGTCCATTCAGCACTAGTTCCAATGGACAGCGCAGCACTGGAGAGGGATATTTACGAAGCAGCTAAGGTGTTAAAACCCGTTTTATTTTCGTTTTATGCACAGGTGGTGGCAGGGGGTCAGTGCTCCTCCACCCTAATGGAGGGGCCACCACTGCTCCTGGTGAGGAAATGAGGCAAGCAAGGATAAGATGTTCTATTAAAAAATAAAAAAAGATACACCCAAACAATCAGAAACAGTAAGAACCTTGTGTAGAACCACTAAAAGATGCAGCATATCCTTGGGCTTCAAGCGAATGTGAATTGTGGCGTGTTAGAAACCCATAGACACAAGTAAAGCCCTTGTTTGTGATGGCCAATTTCACCAAAACATAGGTCCCTTGCACTCAGGACACTTGTTGAGCTGTATGTCACAATATTCAAATGACAATATTATTGAGTTCAGGATATTAGCTACCACTGTATCATTGAGGAACGTACATATAGATACATGTAAATTTATTATTCTTTACTCCACTCCTGGGCACCTTGAAGACAATCGTAATAAATAACATATTTCTCTATGTGTATTTATTTTTAAATGAGGTATTTAACCCCTTCTATGCTCATGACCGAACATTTCCGTTATGAGCCGCAGTGGGCGTGTGCTCATGACGGAACCGTTCCGTCATGGCACCCACAATGGGTGAAGCTCTGGCACTCCTCTCATGGCCAGCTCATCTACACCCCGAAGCAGGGATGGCAGCGGAAGAGTTTTCGCTGCCACCCATGCCCCCCTGGCAATCCTATGACATCAGCGCACACACCGCACGCTGACAACATAAGGAGCAGCCGGACGGACTGGAAGCAATTTGCTTCCAGGCGTCGGAGAGGAGAGGTGAGTATTTCCGGCTCCCAGGGACGGGGCGCGAAGGGAGGTTATGGAGTATCGAGGCATTGGGGGGGAGGAGACAGATTTTCTTCTCCCCAGATGCCTCTTTGCAGGGCATTTCTGCTGCACGATCGCGCACAAAAGACTTTCCAAGTAGGAGATGTAGAGTCTGTTGACAAAGAGGTACGCAGAAGTAAACTCCTATGTACTGCCCGAGTGTTCTTCTAACCCTGTGCTGTGTGTGCCTGCTTGTTTGTAGAAAGTACCACACACAAAAGAATTTTTGGGACCATATGTGAGTGGTAAAGTGAACTGCCTTGTCTGTATTGCTTTATGTATTTTTTTCAGTTTCACAATTGGCATTAGTGCACTGTATTTTGTTCCAACTTTTGTGTTAGAAGATTGTATCTACTTACACACAATTTGTTTGTGTTTCCTTTTTTGTATAAAAAGCCCTATATTTGATGGTAGTGTGTGGAGGCTGGCGCTTGGCTGGTGGTGTGTGTGGACTGGCGCTTGGCTGGTGGTGTGTGTGGACTGGCGCTTGGCTGGTGGTGTGCGTGGACTGGAGCTTGGCTGACGGTGTGTGTGGACTGGAGCTTGGCTGGCGGTGTGTGTGGACTGGTGCTTGGCTAGCATTGTGCATGGACTGGTGCTTGGCTGGTGGTGTGCATGAACTGGCAATTAGCTGCCGGTGTGCATGGACTTGTACTTGGCTGGCGGTGTGTTAGTAGTGACTTGCTTATTGGTCACTACACACACCAGTAGCCAAACGCCAGGCCACACAATCCGTCAGCCAGTGTGGTTGCTGTATCAGGCATGTGGGTGTGTGAAAGTGATGGGCTCTGGAATGGCGCTGTCTGCTGGTGTGAGTGTTGTAATTTGATGGGCCCGTGGCTGGCGGTGTGAATGCTTTTGTATGTGTCACACATATGAAAGGTGTATGAATAGCCTGTAAAGAGGTTGGGGTCTTGACACAGCTTTACAGCTCAGCAGCTGTGAGTCACTGGTTCAGTCTTTTGTCCTTTCAATCATTGACAGTGCATTTCATTTTTGTGAAATCTCTTGTTAATTACATTTTATATACTTAACCATCAATCACCCTCGCGCCAGATCCAACCAGTATGTGTGTGAGCTTGAGGAATAGATGGTTGTGCAGTATTATTTGTCTTTTCTGTCTTTCTCTGCCATGGTGTACATTTCATCAAATAAAAACCTACCAACTCTGGATATTTTCATAAACTAAACATCCAGGGGAGTACATGTTGATGTCTCTCTCTCGTGGATCCCAACAAGTTATCTTATCCACGATGTCCTGCAAACCTCAAAATGTGACTGTCACATTTTCCTTGCATTACTGTGCCATAATGTTCACGCTTCAAAAAGAAACAACAAATTTCCTACCACCCAGCATTTCTCCAAGTCTCCCGATAAAAATGGTACCTCACTTGTGTGGGTGGGCCAAGTACCCGTGCCAAGGAAGGGCCAAAACATATTGTGGAGACATCAAAATGACCTATCACAAACCGATATGCTTTTGAAAGGGGGTCACCTGCGTTTTTTGTCCCAGGCTCAGCGGCCACCTAGGGAAATCAACCTAACCCAGACATTCCTGAAAACTAGACAGCCAGGGCAGTCCAGGGAGGTATGGCTTGTGTGGATCCCCCAACGTTTTCCTACCCAGAATCCCCTGCATACCTCAAATTTAGCTAAAAAACACATTTTTTTCACTTTTCTGTGTAGAAACGTTATGGGACCAATAGGCTGACACAAATGTCCTACCACCCAGCGTTCCCCCAGGTCTCCTGATAAAAATGGTACCTCACTTATGTGGGTGGGCCAAGGTCCCGCAACAGGCAAGGGCCCAAAATGTATTATGGGGACATCAAAAATCCTATCACAAAACAACCTGGTTTTTGGAAGGTGGGTCACCTCAGCTTTTGGCCCTGTGCTCGGTGACCACCTGAGGAAACCTACCAACCCCACACATTTCTGCAAACTAGTCACCCGGGGAAGACCAGGGAGGTATGGCTTGCGTGGACCCCCCGTGTCCTACCCAGAATCCCTTGCAAACCTCAAATGTAGCTGAAAAAATAGGATTTTCTACAATTTCTGTGTGAGAAAGCTGTGGGAACACTAGGCTGACACAAATTTCCTACCACCCAGCGTTCCCCCAGGTCTCCCAATAAAAATGGTACCTCACTCATGTGGCTGGATCAAGTACCCACAACAGGCAAAGGCCGAAAACGTATTGTGGAGATATCAAAATTCCCTATCACAAAACGACCTGGTTTTGGAAGGGGGGTCACCTGGGTTTTTGGCCCAGTGCTTTGAGGCCATCTAGGGAAACCTACCAAACCCACACATTTCTGTAAACTAGACACCTGGGGGAGTTCAGGGAGGTAAGGCTTGCGTGGACCCCAAACGTTTTCCTAACAGAATCCCCCGCCAACCTCAAATTTAGCTGAAAAAATAAACATTTTCGCAAATTTCTGTGTGGGGAAAGTTGTGGGATCAGACTTGTCAGAGTGCTGGGGGCCGGTCTAGGGGGATTAAAATAAAACAATAATAATAAAAAAGATTTAAAACCTGTTTTATTATCGTTTTATGTACAGGTGGTGGCAGGAGGGCAGTGCTCCTCCACCCTAATGGAGGGGCCACCACTGCTCCTGGTGAGGAAATAAGGCAAGCAAGGATAATATGTTCTATTAAAAAATAAAAACAGATACACCTAAACAATCAGAAACAGTAAGAACCTTGTGTAGAACCACTAAAAGATGCAGCATATCCTTGGGCTTCCAGCGAATGTGAATTGTGGCGTGTTAGAAACCCATAGACACAAGTAAAGCCCTTGTTTGTGATGGCCAATTTCACCAAAACGTAGGTCCCTTGCACTCAGGACACTTGTTGAGCTGTATGTCACACTATTCAAATGACTATATTATTGAGTGCAGTATATTAGCTACCACTGTATCATTGAGGAACGTACATATAGATACATGTATATTTATTATTCTTTACTCCACACCTAGGCACCTTGAAGACAATCGTAATAAATAACATATTTCTCTATGTGTATTTATTTTTAAATGAGATATTTAACCCCTTCTATGCTCATGACGGAACATTTCCGTTATGAGTCGCGGTGGGCGTGTGCTCATGACGGAAGCATTCCGTCATGGCACCCACAATGGATGAAGCTCTGGCACTCCTCTCATGGGCAGCCCATCTACACCCCCAAGCAGGGATGGCAGCGGAAGAGTTTCCGCTGCCACCCATGCCCCCCTGGCAATCTTATGACATCAGCGCACACACCGCACGCTGACAACATAAGGAGCAGCCGGACGGAGTGGAAGCCATTTGCTTCCAGGCGTCGGAGAGGAGAGGTGAGTATTTCCGGCTCCCAGGGACGGGGCGCGAAGGGGGGTTATGGAGTATCGAGGCATTGGGGGAGAGGAGACAGATTTTCTTCTCCCCAGATGTCTCTTTGCAGGGCATTTCTGCTGCACGATCGCGCACAAAAGACTTTCCAAGTAGGAGATGTAGAGTCTGTTGACAAAGAGGTACGCAGAAGTAAACTCCTATGTACTGCCCGAGTGTCCTTCTAACCCTGTGCTGTGTGTGCCTGCTTGTTTGTAGAAAGTACCACACACAAAAGAATTTTTGGGACCATATGTGAGTGGTAAAGTGAACTGCCTTGTCTGTATTGCTTTATGTATTTTTTTCAGTTTCAAGACTGGCATTAGTGCACTTTATTTTGTTCCAACTTTTGTGTTAGAAGATTGTATCTACTTACACACAATTTGTTTGTGTTTCCTTTTTTTGTATAAAAAGCCCTATATTTGATGGTAGTGTGTGGAGGCTGGCGCTTGGCTGGTGGTGTGTGTGGACTGGCGCTTGGCTGGTGGTGTGCGTGGACTGGAGCTTGGCTGGCGGTGTGTGTGGACTGGTGCTTGGCTAGCATTGTGCATGGACTGGCGCTTGGCTGGCGGTGTGCGTGGACTGGCACTTGGCTGCCAGTGTGCATGGCCTGGCACTTGGCTGACAGTGTGCATGGACTGGCGCTTGGCTGGCGGTGTGCGTGTACTGGCGCTTGGCTGCCAGTGTGCATGGACTGGCACTTGGCTGGCGGTGTGCATGGACTGGTGCTTGGCTGGTGGTGTGCATGAACTGGCACTTAGCTGGCAGTGTGCATGGACTTGCACTTGGCTGGCGGTGTGTGAGTAGTGACTTGCTGTTGGTCACTACACACATGAGTAGCCAAACGCCAATCCACACAATCCGTCAGCCAGTGTGGTTGCTGTGTCAGGCATGTGGGTGTGTGAAAGTGATGGGCTCTTGAATGGCGCTGTCTGCTGGTGTGAGTGTTGTAATTTGATGGGCCCGTGGCTGGCAGTGTGAATGGTTTTGTATGTGTCACACCTTCGAAAGGGGTATGAATAGCCTGTAAAGAGGTTGGGGTCTTGACACAGCTTTACAGCTCAGCAGCTGTGAGTCACCGATTCAGTTTTTTGTCCTTTCAATCATTGACAGTGCATTTCATTTTTGTGAAATCCCTTGTTAATAACATTTTATATACACACACTCACCCTCGCGCCAGATCCAACCAGTATGTGTGTGAGCTTGAGGAATAGATGGTTGTGCAGTATTATTTGTCTTTTCTGTCTTTCTCTACCAAGGTGTACATTTCATCAAAGAAAAACCTACCAACTCTAGATATTTTCATAAACTACACATCCAGGAGAGTACATGTTGATGTCTTTCTCGTGGATCCCAACAAATTATCTTGTCCACGATGTCCTGCAAACCTCAAAATGTGACGGTCACATTTTCCTAGCATTACTGTGCCATAATGTTCACGCTTCAAAAAGAAACAACACATTTCCTACCACCCAGCAATTCCCCAAGTCTCCCGATAAAAATGGTACCTCACTTGTGTGGGTGGGCCAAGTACCCACGCCAGGGAAGGGCCCAAAACGTATTGTGGAGACATCAAAATTACCTATCACAAACCGATATGCTTTTGAAAGGGGGTCACCTGCACTTTTTGTCCCAGGCTCAGCGGCCATCTAGGGAAATCAACCTAACCCAGACATTCCTGAAAACTAGACAACCAGGGTAGTCCAGGGAGGTATGGCTTGTGTGGATCCCCCAACGTTTTCCTACCCAGAATCCCCTGCAAACCTCAAATTTAGCTAAAAAACAAATGTTTCTCACTTTTCTGTGTAGAAAAGTTATGGGATCAATAGGCTGATACAAATTTCCTACCACCCAGCGTTCCCCCAGGTCTCCTGATGAAAATGGTACCTCACTTGTGTGGGTGGGTCAAGTACCCTTCAACAGGCAAGGGCCCAAAATGTATTGTGGAGACATCAAAATTACCTGTCATAAAACAACCTGGTTTTTGGAAGGTGGGTCACCTCGGTTTTTGGCCCTGTGCTCGGCGGCCATCTGAGGAAACCTACCAAACCCACACATTTCCGCAAACTAGTCACCCGGGGAAGACCAGGGAGGTATGGCTTGCGTGGACCCCCCAACCTGTCCTGCCCAGAATCCCTTGCAAACCTCAAATTTAGCTGAAAAAATAGGATTTTTCTCCAATTTCTGTGTGGGAAAGTTGTGGGAACACTAAGCTGACACAAATTTCCTACCACCCAGCGTTCCCCCAGGTCTCCCAATAAAAATGGTACCTCACTCATGTGGGTGGATCAAGTACCCACGACAGGCAAAGGCCCAAAACATAATGTGGAGATATCAAAATTACCTATCACAAAACTACCTGGTTTTGGAAGGGGGGGTCACCTGGGTTTTTAGCCCAGTGCTTGGTGGCCATCTAGGGAAACCTACCAAACCCACACATTTCTGTAAACTAAACACCTGGGGGAGTCCAGGGAGGTATGGCTTGCGTAGACCCCAAACGTTTTCCTACACAGAATCCCCCACCAACCTCAAATTTAGCTGAAAAAAATAAACTTTTTCTCAAATTTCTGTGTGGGAAAGTTGTGGGAACACTAGGCTGACACAAATTTCCTACCACCCAGCATTCCCCCAGGTCTCTCGATAAAAATGGTACCTCACTCGTGTGGGTGGGACAAGTACCCGCGACAGGCAAGGGCCCAAAACGTATTGTGGAGATATCAAAATTACCTATCCTGAAACAACCTTGTTTTGGAAGGGGGGTCACCTGGATTTTTGGCTCCGTGTTCGGCAGCCGTTTAGGGAAACCTACCAAACCCACACATTTCTGAAAACTAGACTCCCGGGGAAGTCCAGGAAGGTACGGCATGTGTGGACTACCCAAAGTTTTCCTACCCAGAATCCCCTGCAAACCTCGCATTTAGCTGAAAAAATCATATTTTTCGCAAATTTCTGTGTGTGAAAGTTTTGCACTCCCTCAGGTCTCCTAATAAAAAAAGGTACCTCACTCAATCAACCACTAAACTTTATTTCGGTCGACAGACCTTCAAAGTGCAAAGTGCATAGATATAGATTATTAAAGATTATTTATACAAAATTCATTAAGTTCATTAAAACAATGCATAAAAGCAAAATCAGACTTTGCGGATCGGACACAATATTAAAAAACAGTCAGCCAGATGCATAAAGCTAAAAACTGGTCGCAAAGGGGCAGATTCTCATAATCTGCCCCTTTGCGACCGGTATTTTTGCATTTGGGATGCATCATCCCAAATGCAAAAATCGCAAATAGAGAATTTGCTAAATTGCGATTGTTTGCATTTAAGGAATCTCAAATTGAGATTCCTTAAATTCAATGCATGAAAGTTTCAAAAATAGCGAATTCGCTAATAGGGCACGTAAATTACCACGAAGTACAACTTCATGGTAATTTGCAAAAACGTTGAAAAATGCACTAAAGTGAATTTTTCAAAGTTTCATGTTGCCCACACACATGCCCTAAGGGTATGTGTGTGCGCAACATATGTGCACAGTTCAATTTCAGGGGTGCAACAGGGTGTCCTTTGGACACCCCTGCACCCTTGAAATCGCAATCTCAATTTGCGAATCGCTAATTGCGATTCGCAAATTGAGATTGTCTTCCCATTCATTCCTATGGGCCTCTAGGCCCATAGGAATGAATTGGGAGGTATTCCTTAATTGCCACTCGCAATTTGCGAGTCGCAATTAAGGAATTCTAAGAAATCGCTATTTTTTAAGCGATCTCTTCATGCATAGCATTTTGCTATTCCTTATTAGCGAATCCTTATTTTTCGCTAATAAGGAATCGCAAAATGGATGCTTGATGCATCTGACTGAGTGCCAATTAAAATTTCCCATTAAATAAGAGAGAAATAAAATAACTATAAAACAATGCAACAATAGACCCGAGCCTTCCATTATTAAAAACTATAAAGTCTGCTTTACAAAGGTAATTTTGGATTTATGTTCATTTGTCAGAAATTAGGGGAATCGCATAAAATCAGATTGACGAGATAGGCAATTCAGATTGTACTTTCCTTCTGATTTTCCACATATGGCCTAGGAACTTAGCAACTGCACAAGCAAACAATGGTCTTGCATCAGGTCTTGAAATGCTCAGTGCCACACTATGATTTCTAGTTCCCAGCTGCTTGCACATAGGAGCAAGCCATCTGCTTCTAGGGACTGCGTATGCTGGATAGCCAAAAAAAGTGGCCTAAAGTTTCTGTTAGAGCAAAACAGCAGGGACAACCCTTGTTGCTAGCAGCATTACATTCAGGAGGATTGTGCCATATCTAAATTGGATCAATCAATCAATCATTTGTAAAGCGAAGTACATACCCGCGAGGGTCTCAAGGTGCTGGGGGGGAGGGGCTCTACTGATTGAACAGCCAGGCCTTGAGTATCCTCCTGAAGGTCCGCAGGTCTTGGGTCTGTCGTAGGCTCAGTGGGAGGGTGTTCCATGTCTTGGTGGCGAGGTGGGAGAAGGATCTCCCACCAGTAGTTGTTCTTCGGATGCACGGGACGCTGGCGAGTGAGAGGTCGGCAGAGCATAGCTGGCAGTTGGGGATGTAGAAGGAGAGCCGTCTGTTGAGGTAGGCTGGGCCGGTCTTGTGGAGTGCCTTGTGTGCGTGGGTGAGGAGCTTGAAGGATATCCTCTTGTTGACGGGGAGCCAGTGCAGGTTTCTCAGGTGGGGGGTGATGTGGCCGTGGCGTGGTACATCGAGGAGCAGTCTTGCCGAGGCATTTTGGATGCGTTGTAGTCGTTTGATGAGCTTGGTCGGAGCTCCCGCGTAGAGGGCGTTTCCGTAGTCGAGTCTGCTGTTGACCAGGGCCTGGGTGACTGTCTTTCTTGTGTCTGTCGGGATCCATCTGTAGATCTTGCGGAGCATGCAGAGGGTGTTGAAGCAGGAGGAGGAGACAGCGTTGACTTGCTTGGTCATTGAAAGCATTGAGTCGAGGATGATTCCCAGGTTGCGTGCGTGGTCGGTGGGTGTCGGGGCTGCCCCCAGTGCCGTCGGCCACCAGGAGTTGTCCCAGGCTGAAGGGTTGGAGCCGAGGATGAGGACCTCCGTCTTGTCCAAGTTCAGCTTCAGACAGCTGGTCTTCATCCAGTCTGCGACGGCCTTCATTCCTTCATGGAGGTTGGCTTTGGCGGTGATGAGGTCCTTGGTGAGGGAGGGGATCAGCTGGGTGTTATTGTTATTGTTATTGTTATTGTTATCTGAGGTTTGTATAGCGCCAAATCACCGTCAGGTCTCTAGGCGCTTCTGACAGATGCAATAATAGCAGTTGAATAAATGAGCAGAGGGTACGGATGTAACAACCTTGCTCAAATGGAACAGAAAGCTTCCCTAAACAAGAGCATTTTCAATGACTTCCTAAAGTGGAAAAGGTTAGTTTCTTTGCGGAGGGGCTCCGGTAATTTGTGTCATTGGCGTAGGATATTATGTTAAGGTCGTGCTGTCGGGCTACGTGTGCAAGTGGGCCATGTAAATGTTGAACAGCGTCATGTTGAGGGAGGATCCCTGGGGTACGCCGCAGATGATCTCGGAGGCTTTGGAATGGAATGGGGGGAGGCGGATGTTCTGGGTTCTGCCGGAGAGGAAGGAGGTGGTCCAATCCAGAGCCTTGTCTCAGGTCCCTGCCGCGTAGAGGCGTGCGCGTAGTGTGCGGTGGCAGACGGTGTCGAAGGGGGCTGATAGGTCTAGGAGGATGAGTGCTGCGGTCTCGCAGTTGTCCAGCAGGGTCCTGATGTCGTCGGTGGCGGCGATGACGGCAGTCTCGGTGCTGCGGTTGCTGCAGAACCCTGACTGGGAAGGGCCCAGGATTCTGTTTTCTATGAGGTATCGGGTTAGCTGTCTGTTGACGGTTTTCTCGATGACCTTGGTCAGGAAGGGGGGCAGAGAGATGGGCCGGAAGTTCTTGAGGTCTCTTGGGTCTGCCTTAGGTTTTTAGAGTAGGGCGTTGATCTCAGCATGTTTCCAGATCTCTGGGAAGGTCGCGCTCTCGAGGGAGAGAATGATGACGTTGCGCAGGTGTGGGGTGCGATGGAGCTGCTTGCCCTTTTCAGGACGTGGTGCGGGAATGGGTCTGACAGAGAGCCGGAGTGGATTGTGTGCATGGTCTTGATGGTGTCATCGATGCTCAAGCTGGCCCAGGCTAACAGGGGTCGTGGCCGATGGTGTGCGGAGGGTCTGTTGTGTTGCTGTCTGTTAGGGCTGTTTGGGTGTTGAAGCTATTGCGGATGTCTGCTATCTTGCGGTGGAAGAAGGTGGCGAGGGAGTCGCACAGGGCTTGCGATGGCGGGATGTCGTTGATGTAGGAGCTGGGGTTGGAGTGTTCCTTCACGATGTTGAAGAGCTCCTTGCTATTGTGTGCATTGTTGTCGAGGCGGTCTTTGAAGGACGTCCTCTTGGCCGCCCTGATGAGGTGGTGGTGGTTGCGGATGGCGTCCTTGTGTGCTGCATGGCTGTCCGGGGTTTGTTCACTGTGCCATTTCTTCTCTAGTTTCCGGCAGGTTTGCTTGGAGGCTAGGAGTTCTGGGGCGAACCAGCTGGCCCTCTTGCTGGTGTCTCT